>NC_134108.1:105060000-106277500 GCF_040939455.1 Microcebus murinus
CATCCCTGCCTTTGAGGTTGGTAGGGCCATGACATGGGGGAGCTGTCACCATGCAGTATACATTGAGGATTAAGTGGGGACAGGGTGTGTTGTGGGGGACTTCTGTGCTCCAAGGTAGAAAAGTTCCTGTAGGCTGGGGCTGTTCGAGGAGGCGGCCCTGGCCCTGGGTGGGGGGGTTGCCCTCCCTTGAGCCCCATCACCCTCTGGGCCCCCCCATGTCCGTTGTTGACCTTGCACCGAGGCTTTTGCCTTGTCTGCACTCTTCTCTGCCCTCCCTCCCGCAGGCCCCCGACGTGTGCCCATGGGATCCCAAGCCCAGCACCAAGCACGAGGGTAATTATTAATGAATGTCCTGAGCCATGAAGCTGCATTTCTCTCCTTTGGCCTCTCCCAGCAGCCTTCAAACTCAGAGGCACCACGGACATAGGGCCCTCTGCCCTTCAGGTGGGCCCACCCCAGCCTGGACACCCGACTGCAGCCCTCCCAGCCGGAGTCTCGCCTGGCCATGTTCTCCCCCATGCAGCAAGCGCTCTGGGGCCGAGCACACCCGCTGCCCCTGGTCTGTGCGGTGCCTCCTAGCTGGGGACACTTTGTCTTCTGTTTGGACAGGTCGATAGGCTGCAGGCAGAAAGTGTGTGTCAGCATCTCCCTGGGAGTGTGTCTGTCTACACCCAGGGCAGCCTCCCAGGGCCAGGGCAGGGCAATTTCAGAGTCATGGGGTGGCACTTTTGGGTCTTGTTCTAGAAGGTTCCTACCTCTACCAAGCATGCTGAGGAGTCAGAGTTCACACAACTCAGTTTTTTTTTTTTTTCTTGAGACAGAGTCTCACTCTGTTGCATGGGCTAGAGTGCCGTGGCGTCAGCCTAACTCACAGCAACCTCAAACCTGGGCTCAAGCAATCCTCCTGCCTCAGCCTCCCGAGTATCTGGGACTACAGGCATGTGCCACCATGCCCGGCTAATTTCTTTCTATATATTTTCAGTTGGCCAATTAATTTCTTCCTATTTTTAGTAGAGACGGGGTCTCACTTTTGCTCAGGTTGGTTTTTGAACTCCTGACCTTGGTTTTTGAACTCCTGACCTTGGTTTTGAACTCCCGCCTCGGCCTCCCAGAGTGCTAGGATTACAGGCGTGAGCCACCGTGCCTGGCCTACAACTCAGTTTTGACATAGCCCTTTGTTTTTGTAGTGCCCGGGTACTGAGAGCTGCTGCCTGTGATCAAATCTCCACCTACCCTGCGTGGGGGTCATCGTGTTGTACACGTTTTAAAATTCCCCCTAGATGCCAAGCTTCCTGAAGCCGGTTTCCCTTCTGTGTACACACGCTCCCCCACACTCTTCCCCACGTAGTGCACACACAGTTTAGTCGGTGCGTATTGATCCAATTGGTGGGCTCTGGCCAGTGGCATGGGAGACCCTTGAACAGACTGGGACAGGGACCCCAATATGTGAGCCACCAGGCAGAGGTGGGGGTGGCTTCCAAGCACGTCCTTTGGTGTTTCTCAGAAGTGGGTCTGAGGAGTGAGCCAGACTCAGAGTTGTGTGAATGGGGGGGGTGGCGAGGAAAGCAGGGAGACGCACGTTAGAGCGTGTGGTTCTCTGTGCCTGCACTGAGTCATCGGAACTCAATTTAAGAACAGAAGCCAGGCCGTGCTGAGTTGGGGAGACAGGATTATTGATGACTTCTTCTTTCTCTGCCTCCTACATTTTCTGTAATATGGTTGTGTTGCTTTTATAACTCAATTTTCTTTTTCAGGTATAAGATACATGCATATGCCTTTAGCCACTTCTACGCTGGTTGTTTTTAGCGTGTGAGGTCCACGAACACAAACATGGCTTTAACTGCACGTTCTCTGAGCACACTGGTGTCACTGTGTCTGTGCTCGCCGCGAGGTGTACAGGTGGCCCTTCATATCTGTGGGTTCCACGGGACCGACCTTGGGGCTTGAGCACCGCAGATCTGGGTACCCAGGAGGGGTCCTGGAACCAGTCCCCTGAGGATATCGAGGCAGGACTCAGTTGTGGTCTTTAACTTCAGCTACCACAGTGGTAGCTTCCGGGGCAGCAGTGCCGTGGCACGCTTGGTGGTGAAGGGTCTCAGGCGAGAGAAACCAGGTGGGCCTTTGGTCCGCGCACCAGGAAGTTTGAGACTGTACGCCAGGCCTGACGGTTGCCAAGAAGAGAGGGTGTCTTCTTGGCAGAGGCCTGGCAGGGCCGGGGAAGCCCACCCAGCTGTACCCAGCCTGGGCCGGTGTCCCACACAAGCCAGCCGACGAAGGGGTGTCCTCCAGAGGCCCGTGGACAAGCTGTCTTCGCTGCAGGGTGCACCCAGCTCTACCAAGTCCCAGAAGGCCCAAGAAGCCGTGCCCAGGCGTTCAGATTAATACGAGCACCAGCAAGAGTGGAAAGAGCCCAGGACCACGTGTGTAGTTCAGAGTCAGGAACGTGCTGTGGACAGTGGCCTCAAAGCTTGGGCCAACCTGAGGGTGCGGGGGACGCAGCCCTGCCTAGGGGAAGACTTGGGTAGGATGGGTGTCATGCCGTCTCTGTTCCAGCATGCTGGGCACCACCCACATGCCGCCGTGCAGTTTTATTCGTCTAACTTGATCTTGCTCTCATTATTGTGGCTGCTTAATTTTAAATTAAAATGGATAAAAATTAAATTTTAGTTTCTCAGTCACTGGCCGCATTTTGAGTGCTCTGTAGCCACGTGGGACTGCACAGATATGGGGCATTTTTATCTTTGCAGAGAGTTCTGTTGGATGGCGCTAGAGTATTGGCTGGGTGTCTGTTGAGGTTTCTAAATGCCACCTGGCTTCTCTCTGCCCTTGGTCAGCTTTCATTCCTACTTTGGTCCTACCCACCAGAGAACCTGTAAGTGCCACCCAGGTGAGCGCTTCCCCCGTCCAGCTGACAGAAACCGTGAGGCCGCCTTGCCGGTCAGTCCAAGCAGCCGCACGGCGGTCAGCGGTGGCGCCATTTGAGTTGGGACCAGGTCGTAGACAGAGGGTTCTCTTTCTCAGACCTCTGACTTGCTGCTCGTGGTCTCCAAATTCCTTCCAGTTGCCTGCTTTGGGCCAGCCCCTCAGCCCACTCACTCTGCAAGGAAGCCTGTTCCCGATGGTTCGAGACGTACCCTGGGCCCCACCAGCCAAGTGGGCAAGAATTACGAACGTATCTTCCCACCACAAATCTAGAAAGAATGGGTGGCTGAAATGTGCAGCAGTTTTCCAGGTTATTTCTAGGGCCCATGGTGGGGGTCCTGACCCAGGAAAGGTGGAAGACCCCAGGGGAGGGGAAGGGGAGCAGGGGTGGGTACAGTCTTGAGAACAGGTGGGGCGTCTGGCTGGGAGATTGCTGTCGTCCTAGTTGGTTCAAGTCTTTTGAGCCTGAGCTTCCCCCTCTGTGTTTGGGCTTCTCGCCGTGCTTCGTGCCTGCTGTTTGGACTTGAAAGGGGCATGGCTCGAGCCCCGGGCACTGTCCTGGCCTTACTGTTTGTTGGTCTGCCTGCCGCTTCCTCTTGCTGCTTCTGCTGTCGTGTAGTTTTTCCCCGTCCACCCGTCTGTCTCTGTTAGACCACGTGGTCCTCCTGGGCAGGGCCTGTTGTGCACTTCTTTGTTGTGCCTGATGTCTGGGCACAGGGCTGGTGCTCAGCAGATACTTAATTAATTGATTGACCTTGCTTCGGGCTGCACCGAGCAAGGGAAGTTTGTCCATGACTCTGGTCCCATCTTTGTGGTGAGTGGGTTGGTGGGTTGCACTGTGCAGGGCTAGTGGGGTCTGGTGGCTGGCGGGCACAGCTACATTTTTGTCACTTCAAAGAGAGGAATGGCCCAGGGGCCCCTGAAGGAGTGAAGGATAGGAAAACCCCTTCTTCTCCCATCTTGCCCTCTTGTCTCCACACTCTTCCTGAGAAGTGACCAGCAGCCTCACTTTATGGGGAGAGGGCCGAGGGATTTGAAGAGGGCAGCTGAGTCCTGGAAGTCCACTGCTTGGGGAGTTGTCTAGCCCTCAGCGGCCCAGGACAAAGGCCCTGCTTCAGCAGACTGGAGGGGAGATGGTCCTCGCTGGGCCAGCCCATGAAGTGGCTGCCCTGCTACCACTCACCAGAAACTGGGCCCCACAGAGGACAGGGGACAGCCATGCAAGGAATGGGTGCCACTCCCCTGCCTGACCCTCAGGTGACTTGGAGACCTTGTACATTACTTTCTTTCAGCATCCTCCAGCCACATACAATGCGCGCCCACCCCCAGCAGCCGTGGATATGTGTAAACTAGAAGTTCACGAATCAGGAGCGTCTCTAACTTGCCTGTGTGCCAGGCTTCATGCTCTCCATATCCAGCCTTTTGGTCCATAACCTTGAGAACTAGCTGGGAGGTGGCATCTTCCCATTTTACAGATGAAGAAACTGAGGTCATGACTTGTGGGGCTAGGGAGTAGCCAGTGCTGTGCAGGCCTGTCTGTCCAACGTCCTTTCACTCCACTGAGAAGGCTGAGGGGCTTACCAGAGCCCGAGTGAGTGTTAGGGGTTAAACAGGCTTGGCAAATGTCCATGCTTAAAATCCCAGCCCTGTGGAAGGGGAGAAAGCACGTCTGCGCCTCTGAGGCATGGCCCTCGTTCCTTCTGTCTCTCGTGTTTCGCAATGGGACTGTGTCTTAGAGTCAAGAGTTTCCATTTCCTCTTGCCTGGCCTGTCTCTGGTTCTGGGCCCCAGGTTAGAGGAGTAGGAGGTTTTTCCAACCCCCACCCCACCCCTCACCTAGCGCAGCCTCTCTGTGCTCGGAGGGCCTGGTGGTGGTTTTCCATACCTTCAGCACAAAACAGCTCTGTGTCTTAACCCCAGTCACATCCCACGCCCAGTTGGCCGGGGCTGGGAGGTGGGCGGGGGGCCACCCATGCGGGAGGCAGGAGAGGCAGTGACAGCTGTGCCCGGCTGGCCCTCTGCCTCCTGACATACCTGGGCACCGAGGGCAGAGCTGTGCAGTGGCTGGGGTTGCCAGCTACAGGTGCTAGGCTCACCCTCCTTTTCACTCTATTTGGGGGTCCTCTTTGTACCCCAAGGTCACGTCTTCGTGACCTCCCAATGGGGGTCTTGGCAGCCAGTGCCCCTGGTAGAAGCGGCGTGTTCTGAGATCTGTCAGAGAGTCCGGACTTTAAGGACAAAACTCCCCTCGCCTCCTGCCCAGTGTTTTCAAGGTCGACGAGCATCTGGGTCTTGGCTCTTATCTCTGACTGTGACTCAGTCTCCTGGTGGGGTTTGAGTCTGGGATTTGGGGGGCATGGAGGCAGAAAGCCCTCCCACCCTGCCAAGAGTGCCATCCATACCAAGATGTCTATGCTGGTTTGCTGGTAGCTCCTTGTACAATTTATTCCAGAAAGGATGGAGGCCAGCTGTTGTCTGGCTCCAGCCGGAGACTGAACCAAAGGAAATGGGCTTGGACTGCAGCCGGAGGGATTTAGGTTAGAGTCAGACAATAAGGAAGGATTTGGGGACAGGTGCTTGGCTCTCAGGAGGATCCTGTAGGGAGCTTTGTAGGGAAGGATGGGGCAAGATCGATGGGCGGCCACGGGTGGATGGAAAGACCACCTCCTCGGCCGGGCTCCTTGGGCCTGGCCTGGGTAGGAAGGGGTGGCTTGTACCAAACAGGCAAGGAGTAGAGAAGCTGCCGCCCTGGGCACAGAATTAATACCACCTCCTAGTTCCCCCGGGCCTTTCTTTTTTAATTAGTGGAGAGGCTTACAGCTTAATCACTTGGTCATCTTAAACAAATTATATTTAATGATAAATGGCTAGGCTTAACAGTCCCTTATGGTCAGAACCGCAGGCCCCAAGGATAGGCAGTTACTTATTACCCGAAGTGGCCAGCCGCAGGCAGAGGGAAAAGGGAAAGGAGGGAAGGGCAGGTGGCGAGGCCCCTGGGTTTTGGGGGGTTTGCCAGGTTGTCTGGGGCATTCTGAGGGGCAAGGGGTAGAGTCGTATCACCCCCAACCCTTTTCAAGGGTACAGGTGTAACCTGGAGGGATGACAGTGGCAGGGTCAGGAGCAGGCTTCCTCCGGGGAGGTGGGGGTCTGGGGCCCAGGGCAGGCAGACGTGTCCCTGGGGACAGGACTATCTGGGAACAGGGCTGGCAGCCAGGGCACAGGAGCTTCATGGGCCAGAGTGTCCTACCTCCCGCTGCGGGGAGTGGCGGCATGCTCGGGGAGACCTCCAGCCAGTGCATGTCCCACCTCCCTGGACACCCCTGCCCGCCCCACTCCCCACCCACCTGCCTCCTTCCTCTGGAATCCTGATGGTTCCAGAGTCCACAGGGAGCTGACTCACCAGGGCAAGGACCTCTGGGGGCTTTGGCCTTGCAGACGGGTGGGGTAGGCACGAGGCACTGGAAACAGTCATCAGCCTGTGCTGCGCCCGCACCTGCCAGGGCTCCCGCCTCATCCAGTGGGGCCAGAGCCCACATAAAATATAAAATGCAGCACTGGCGTGCTTGTGCCCCTGAAGGCAGGTGACTTGGAGACGCATTCATTTAGGCAAGTAGTGAGCACCTCCTAGAGCTAGGTTCAGAACGTCAGGTAGCAGTGAGCGCAATGGGCCGAGGGGCTGGGAGTGTGGAGTTTGCTGTTTTGGGTGGCGTGGGCTCTGTGAGGAGAGTGAGCCGGGGAAGGCACCTGGCACAGGGCGTGAGAGCTGCAAGCCACAGGTACCGTCCCAGGCGCCAGTCCTGCAGGTGGTGGAGGAGGGAGGGCATTGCCATCAAGACGCCTGGCCCGGTGCTCCAGCTCTGAGGCTGTGTGCAGCGGGTTCAAACCCTCAGAACGGAGGGTCCTGCCCGGCCCCTTGCCCGATACAGGAAGCAGCAGTAGTCAGTGTTTGCTTTTCTTCCCAGTGCTCGTTTCTGGAATATGCTCAGCACCAAGCCGTGCATCACTTCTCATAACCGGCACCCCACCCCGATGAAGCCATGGCACCCCTATTTTCCAATATGGAAAGTTAAGCTCAAAGAGGTGACAAGATGTGCCCCAGGCAACCCACTAATGGATGCGGCATCAGGATTTGAACCCAGGTGTGTCTGCTCCAAAGCCAGGGCCTGTCGCCTCTGCCCTCGAGTTGCTCCCAGAGGGCTCCAAACTTGACTTTCATGATGTTGAGTAGACTGGCCATCCCGGCTGGTGTGCCCGGTGCAGATCCGGGCTCAGGAGGACGGGCTGCTGCTGAACCGTGTCTCCCTCGGGTCAGCAGCCCGGGCTGGGGAGATGGTGAGTCAGCAGTCCCCGTGACCTCCCCTGTGGCCTGCTCCAAGGGATGTTTGTAGAAACCTCAAGTGGCCGGCGACTTCCGGTGGTTGCTCCTTGCACCCTACCTCAGAGGGTGAATCTCAGAGGCATCCCCAGGGCCGTGGGGCAGAGAGCACGAGCATGCACTCGCCCTACATGTTATAGGCAGGTCAGACCCGGGGGCGTGACCCCACGGCCCCTGACAGCACTCGGTTACCTCCGGGCACCTGCCTGCTCTGCTGTGGCTGGCATCACCTGGCCTGGTCCTGGGGAGGGGGTGGGTGGCCGGGGTGTTCTGTGGGCAGAGCCCTCAGGTGAGGGTTAGGGCCTCTGGCAGGTCTGCTCTGTGCTTTGTCACCACCTTGCTGTATGGCTTCGCCTTGTCACTCACCCTCTCTGTGGATAGATTCCTCACCTACAGGGCAGGAGTAGTCATGTGCATTTGCCTGGTTTCCCTTCGGGGCCCTGTGTCTGGTTGGGACTGCGGTGGAGGGGGCGTGGGCGTGTGAGGCGGTGCGTGACACGTGTGGGCTCGTGAAGGGGGACATGCTGACTCAGGCTCTCCCATCCGTGTCGTGGAGGAGGGAGCTGGGCCAGGAGCCGGATTCGATGCCGGGGGTGGGGTGCTAAGCCACATGCTTGGGAGGACACTTGGGAGGACAGCCCTGCTCCCTGGTGCCCCACACCCTCACTGGGAAAGCAGAGAGCTGCTCTGTGCCGCCGGACAGTCCCCCTCTCGCACTGTCGGCCCACTACTTGGGAGACACCTCTTGTCATCTGTCAGGGCAGAGAGGGGTGAGACAACCCTGGGCCTGGATTCTGGGAACAAGGAAGGGGACAAAGTCACAAACCCAGGCCCCAGCATCCCAGATAGGTCACGGACACCAGCACAGGACCATGGACCCAGGCCACGACCACCCTGAGGCAGGCAGCGGTTGTGATGAAGGATGTCCGTCTTGTCATTTAAGCCTCACTGGACATCCTGCCTGCCCTGCATCCTTCAGAAGATGATGTGGAGGTAGATTTTGAGGACGTGGCTCCCTCCCGTGTCTGCGCTCCCGGGGATTTCCACACAGCGCATAGGCTCGGCCCTCCAGGTGCCTGAGAACGCGTGCTGACTCCCATCCTGAGCCCGGCCCCAGGGCTGCACTGTTTGCTTTAGCCGGGCTGCAGCCCTGACAGGTCACCAGCCCCCGCAGAGCTCTGCCCTGGGCTTGTTCTCACGGGAGGGCTGCCTGGCTGCTAAGGGGGGGTTACCGTCCCAGCCTCAGAACAATGGGGACAGGGTCACCTGCCTTGTTTTCTTTGTCCCTCCCGAGGGAGGACAGGGTTCCCAGGCCTGTGAAAGTCGGAAATCCAGAGGTTTCTGCTGAAAACCTGCTCCCATCTGGCAGGGGCTTGCCCCCGTGCGTGAGACCTCGCCGTGCCTCTGGACTCAGCAGAGGCTGCTGAGAGATGGCCCAGGAGGGCGGGCAGGGGAAGCCCAGAGGCGCATGGGAGGACAGTCGTGTGCACGGCTGACTCCAGGGGTGGGGTTCGACTCGGTCCCCGATGCGGAGGGAGAGTGGTTTGGGTCTAAGGCAGTGGTTTTGAAACTTGGCTGAACATAATGTTAGAATCACCAGTCCCGGGCCCAGACTATTTCTCTTGGAACTGTGGGGGCAAGACCCGGGCATGCTTATTTTTCTAAGCTCCCCTGATGATCTCAACATGCAGTCCAGGTTAAGAAGCAGTCTGGTGACGCCTAACGTGTGCAACAAGGGCGGGAGCAGTATGCCACTTTCCCGCTTGCCTAACGGGTGCTTGGGGTTTAACCGAGGTGTGACCAGCCATGCAGGGCCACCATGGGAGCATGGGGGCAGAAAGGGGGGAGTGTTTTGTACGCAGCCCCACCTGTGGCACTGTGGGGCCTGCTCTGGCCGGCTGCCTCCTCCCCGGGCTGAGGGACGGCAGGTCGGCACTGGGCACATTACTTCAGGGCCCCGAGAGGAGTGTAACCTGCGGCGGGATCCGGGGAAGCAGAAAGCAGGCTTGAAGGGGCTGGGGCTGGTGGCCAGGGCGCCAGGCCCTGAGCATGCGGCTGTATTTCTTGAGTGTGCCGTGGAGGAGAAGGGCCTGGGCGGAGGGGCTGGGCTGGGCCCAGAAGTCATGGTTCTGGGCAGAGGGATTAGAGGGAGGTGGATTTGAGGGAGGTGTCACCCGCCCCAGCAGTGGGACCCCGCAGTCATGGTCTACCCTCATTTTACGGAGGAGGAGGCATCAGAGAGATCAGAGGTCCTGGTAGGACTTGAGCAGAGCCTGGGTCTTCAGACCCCACAGGGACATCCTGGACCGCCAGTCTCCGGCAACTGCTTTAGCCTGCCTTCCTCCTTCTAGATCTTTCACGTAGGTATTGGAGCAAATCTGGGAACGCAGATAAGCAAAAGAGAAGTTAAAGAAGTCCCCTTTGCAGCAGCCCGTCTCTGGTCTTGGGGAAGACAGGTCGGGTTGCTGCCCCTAGCCCCAGCTTCTGCTCCGTCCTGGGCACAGACAGCGGGCGAGCTGGCCTGCGGCTGGCACAGGCGTCGGGGTGGCACTGTTGGGCCCTCGCCAATACCTTTGCTCGTAAACTGCGGCTGCCCTCCGAGCCACACCCTGGTCACCTGGCCCGAGGCGAGAGGGCAGCGGGGAAAATACCAAGAATTCCTTGTCTCTGCCACGCACACGCCCTCCTGAGACAGGGAGATGGAAGGCCCGAGCCCGGCACCCCCATCACCCTCCACTGAGGCAGCGCCGCACGGCAGATGCACTTCTGGAACTTAGTGAGAGCCGTGCCCAGGTCAACAGAGTACCTGTGGGCGGGGCCCAGGCATCGTGTTTATTTAAATTCCAAGGTGGTTCCACTGGGCAGTGCAACCTGGGCTGAGAGCCACAGTGCCTGTGTGGTACCCAAGCCTCAGTTTCCTCATCTGAAAGCAATCCCAGCACCGCTCCCCCACGCCCCAGTTAACCATAAGGGAATAGTTTGAGGAGTTGGGTCATTCTGGGGTGGAGAGTGAAAGGGAGTGGTGGTAACTGAGAGCTTGGCCACTAGAGTTTCCAGTTCTCGAATTTGCCTTGGGAATAGGAGGGCTAACAGGTGGGCACATCCTCCCAGAGGGCTAGCCTGTCAGCTGGGCAGACAGCTGCCCGCCCCTCCTTCACACTCCCTTTCTCCAGCTTCATGGGAGCTGAGCCCTTTCCCATCCCCCCTTTATCTGTTCCTAAGTTCCGTGGTGCTACAAAATTTGAAAACCATCGCATTAAGCCCAAACTGCAAATATTTGCCTAAAAAATGCCTGAGATAGGTTTACTAATTTCCTTCTGCCTGTCCTGCTGAGAGCTCCCCCACTGGGCTCCCCACACAGAGGGGTTCCTCGCTGGAGACCAGGCGGACAGACAGACCGGACACACTCAGGGGCCAGCGGCGTCCTGCTGCGCGGCGAAGCTGGGGGCTGGGAGGGAGTTGGACGCGTGTGCGGAGATGCCGCCTCCTGTCTGCTCCTGGCCTGGCTCACCTGGGAGGTTGGGGGGGCAGTGGTGGCATTCCCTTCCCTCAGCAGCCTGCCCAACTTGCTTGGCTGGCTGGGAAACTGGTCAGGGTGGCTGGGGAGCCTCTGGGGTCAGCGGTCAGGGTGAGCCTTCTGTGCATGGGCTGGGGCATCTTGGGCGTGTCCGTTTCCCCCTACCCCTGACTCGCAGCTGTCAGGTGAGGGGGGACCTGTGGAGCCACAGTCCTCCATCCCTTCTCCCGAGTGCCTTAAAGGAGCCAGTTCATCAAGCTGAGAATGTTCAGTTGTCTCTGTTAAAACAGGAAGTAGTGGGAAGAGGTGGCAGGTGTGAGGAGGGTTGGGAACAGTGACTCCTCTTGTCACCCAGTCCTGTCCTCCAAGCACAGGGCTGTAAACCCCTGGCCCTTCTCTACCCCCGTCCAGGGCATGCCAGTCCCTCTGGTTTAGCCTTGGGGGCGCATGGTCTTTGCTCCTGGGTCAAATTGCCACACGGACTGGAGTCATAGCACTGGTTGCAGGTGCGTTTATCCAGTGCCTACCTGGAGGCTTGCTGCCAGCGATGGAGACACCCCCTCCAATGCAACCCAGATCGGTCCCACCTTTCCCACGAGCACAGGTCTGCACCTGTGGCTTCCTAGAGCTCAACCTGAGCCGCAGTGGCCTTGCTGTACCTAGGATTGACCAAGTGTCCTCAGAGAGGAGGGCTTTAAGGTTTCAGTAAGGAAAGTGCCTGGCTGGAAACAAAGTTTCAATCCACAATCCGTTGCTATTCCTTTCCCTGCTCTCAGCACATCCACTGCCTTGGTGCAGAGTTTCCAGAGGGGACAGGCCTCCCTTCCTGCAGGAAGGACAATCCCGCCACCCCAGAGACCTCTCCCAGCACCACTGCTGCTTGCTCTGTCGCCTTGACCCCCTTCCTCGGGGCTCTCTCTGCCCCCCTCACCTCGCCCCTCCTCAGCTCCCGGCCCTCTGCCCTGTCTGCCCAGCCTGCTGAGCCCCCACTCTCCACCCAAGACCAGCTGGGTGCTGGGGGTTTCAGCAGCCCCCTGTGAACCCCACTGCCGCTGGGCTGAGCCTCTCTTTCCTGCCCTCTTGCTAGATACAGGCCTCCCCCTTGTTGCTGATGACTTATTTAAAAGCCAGTTACAGAGCAACGCTGGGAGATGTTGGGGAGGAAGGGGCACTAGAGGGCAAGTTAGTTGAGCTAGAGCGTATACCCTCATTTAGTCATTTATTTACTCACACATTTAACAAGTATCTGTTGAGCAGCTGTTAGCATTATGTGCCAGGCAGTGGGAACATAGCAGCGGAAAAGAAAACAGAGAAAAGTCCCTGCCCTCGCGGAGCTTGCATTCTAGGGGAGTCCCTGCATCCCTGCGGGTGTGTCCCACGCCGCTGCCTGGCATGTCACTTCACCTGCAGCGGGACGCCCGCCTGCATCCCCCTCCCCCGCTATAGATGCTACAGTGGCTGAGAGCCACACCGCCTGGGCTCCTGTCCCAGCTCCGCCACTCACTAGCTGTGTGACCTTGGGCAGGTGCCTCTGTTTCCTCATCTCTGAAATGGGGACAACAGCAGTATCTGCTTGACAGGGTGTGAAGATTCCGTGGGCTGAGTGATGTGAAGTGCTTAGCTCAGTGCCTGTCTTCACAAGCGCTCCAGTATCAGCTTTTATTCAAATACCAGCTTACCCTCTGTGAAATGAGGACAAATGAGTGACGCCCTCCCCTTCGCGAGGGGGGAGGAGGTAGCTAGGAGGGCCACGTGAGAGGAATGATATGTTACCGATACCTTCCAGGCCAGAGGGACCGAGTGAGTGCCGATGGAGTGAATTATGGGTTGGCGCGGCCGGGGATGGTAAGGGAGGTCGCCCTCGTGAACCGCCCACGGTCTGCGGGCCCAGCGGGGCTGCAGTCGAGCACGATTGCCGAGGCTGCGTTCTGCACGAGCAGGAGAGAGTTCTGTGATCCGGGAGTGGTGGCGGCTGGGGCAGCTGGAGGCAGGGCCAGGCGTGGCTGTGGGTGCCTGGCAGCTGCGACCCCTAGTCTATAAAGGGAAAGGCCCCACCTCAGCCCTGCCTGCCGCACCTGTAGGTGGGCGTCGTGTCCCAAAGCCCTGGATGTGCCCACATGTCAAGACGAGTTTCTCCAGAAAGGGGACACCCGGCAACTGCTGCTGGAAGCCTTGGGTCCCCGAGGGAGGAGGGGGTGTCTGGGAACCCCGCTTACGTGGGCAGGGAGCGCCTGGGAAGGTGTGTCAGGGCAGCTGGCTGACTGGAGCTCTGGGCAAGGGCATGGGTGTCGCTCGCTGGAGGGCTGGCCGGAGCGGCTGGACTGGTTTTAGGGCACTGTTTTTTCAGCTGGCGAGAGGGGTGGAGGTATGCACAGGCCTTCTTCCTGCAGCCTTTATAGGACAGGCGATAGGATACAGCAGTTGGGACCCAGATGGGCCTGGCTTCCAGTCCCGGCCTTACTGCTTGTAGCGCTGCAACCTCGGGCTACCTCCTTAACCTCTCTAAGCCTCAAATCCTCATTTGTAAAATGGAAAAAATGATAGTATCTTCCCAGCAGGGTTCTGTCCTCATTAAATGAGCTAAAGGCACATAAAATGCTTAGCGTAGCACTTGGCACATAGTAAGCCCTCAATAAATCACAGCTGCTTTACGACGAGGGTGACGGAGACAGGGAACTCTATTCTGTCCCCAAACAAGAGCTGGGCCCGGGCTGTGCACGGGCTTCCCTTCTCCCACCGCGCTCCCGGCTTGTACGGAAAATGAAAATATTGTCTTGTGTGACTTTGGGAGCCAAGTTAAAGAATCCTGCAAGTGAACAGGGGCCGCCTCCTCCCGCGAAAGCTGTTTCCCTAACCCCGAGAACGGGACGCCTTGTCTAACAGGGTGTTTGCCTGGCTCTCCCGTGTCCTTCCCCATAACCCACGGGCGGCCTCAGCCCCGGGTCAGCTTTTCCCTCCTGGGGGACCGGCGAAGGCCTCCTCCTCATCCTGCCTGACCCCAGCCGTGATCAGTCCTGTGTCCCAGCCAGAGCCTCAGCTACTCGTGGTGGGAATGGGGAGCTGGCACCCCAAGTTCATATCTGGACCTCGGCTTCCCGAGCACAGTTTTCTCCCCTGCCAAGTGATCACAGGAAGAGCTAGTTAGGTAATACACGTATAAACGCCCCAGCAAGGGGTGTCTGACATGCCGCAGCACTAATACTATTACTCCCCCCAGCACTGCAGTGGGACCAAGCTGACTCCCAGGTCAGCTTCTGGGGAGCCATGAGCAGCGGGGGGACAGGGACACTGGGGGAGCCCACGGGATGAGCAGAGCAGGGAGTGTAGGGAGGCTTGAAGTTGCGGACTTAAAACCACACAAGTCTACAGCCTAGCCCAGTTCTGCCAGGTAACCTCTCTCCTCCCAGTGTGTGTAATTGCTCTCGCTGGGTCTTTGCAAGGATTGGTGGCGCGCCCAGCCCCAGAGAGCGAGGGCCCTTGGGAATGCCAGCCTCCCGCTGGGTGACCGCATGGAGATCAAGGAGGTCACGGGAAAGTGAGCCACTGGCCAAAGGGTAAAAGGCAGGAAGCCCAGCTCCCCACCTCGCCATACTCCCAACCTTAGTGCCTTTGTGTTTGATGTCTCCTTAGCACCTGCTAAATGATTCTCAGATGGCAGGTTACCTTTGGAAGCTAGTGTGTCCCAGGGGGAGCAGCGGTGGCATTGTAGGAGGGGCTGTCCTCTGAACTGCAGGGCCTTCGACATCTCCAGCCCCTGCCCACTTAATGCCAGCAGCACTTAGCCTATCACCCACTGGAATAAACGCATGGGGAGGGCAGGGGTCCTGTTCATTCACGGCAGTGTCCCCAGCACCTAGAACAGCCCCTTGCACATACAACACCCCCCTCGGCTTCTCCAAACACTCCCAAAAGGCACAGCCACCCCCAGTTGAGAAACTCCTGTTCCAGTCATACCTTCAGCAGTACCCCTGATGGGAGGCGGTCATCCCTATCTCAATATTTTCATTATCAGAAATCGATTATTGATTACTGCAAAGGGTATCCCATTGTGAGATAGCTTGTTATCTGTAAAAGCCAGCCCCATTCCTTCTGGGACCGTGGCCTTGATTAATACACTGTCTGACACCCGGAGTGGAACAAGGTGCCCCACATGGTGGCCTGACCCTGCAGGGAACAATGGGCTCGTTACCTCCCAGCCCTGGGTAGGCCCGGAGTTGACATGGCCTGAGATTGCATTTACTCTTGGCAGCCGCCCTAGTGTTTATTGGTTCATGGTCAGCTAAAACCCAAGGACTTTCCTCTTTGATCCTATACTAGCCTTTTCCAATCCAAAGAGTGAGATATGAAAATTTAAAAGGACACTGGCGACTTGTTAATTCCGGCCCCTGTTTCTAGTCCAGATGATTTTTGAGTCTCAGTACTGCCATCGCCACGTGTTGGCTATTCTTCCCATCGCATGCTTATCTCCAGTTTTGCATCCTCTGCACGCTGCATTGCTCAGCCGGCTCTGTCCTCACGCTGCTGCTGATTAAAATGTCGAAGAGGCCAGGCGTGAGTATGGAGACCTTGGTGTTGGTCGATAATGATCAGTACTTCCTGGGGTTGTCTGCCTTTGAATGGACCCAATTAATCCTCACTTCCCCCCCCCCACCATGCCTCTCTGTCTTGTCCACATGAATATCTTTAAATCCATCTGCTAGCTGCCTTGCTGATATCTAGATTTATCGCATTCCACAAAACTCCAAGGCTTTGCAGCAACTTTGGAGGAGATGCACTCAGCTGAGCATGACTGGGTCTCGGTGAATCTGCGTTAGCTCCTAGTGCCCACCACTTCCTCCTCGGAATGTTCCAGACACTCTCCTCTCCCCATTCAGAAGTTTGCAAGAGTTCAGGTTTGTTTTCCAAGTCTCTGGAATCCACCCTTTTCCTTGTTGTGAAAATAGGGACAGCTTGTCTTCTGACATCTTTCCTGTGCCCCACAGTTCCATGGGAATGACCGGAGGTGGTGCTGCGGTGTCATCTCTGGTCAGTCATTCAGTTCCCTTTTCACGTGTGTCCTCGTGTGCCCTTTCCATGTGTTTTCGGCCGTCCAGTTGCAGATTACGTCCGAGATAACAGGTGGGGGCTACAGGGCAGCCGAGTGGGTCTGCGTTCTCCACCATCTGCTTGACATTAGCACACAGGGCCCAGGCACTTCCTCATTCTCTTGCTCCAGACGCAGATTTGATGTTTCCAACGGCCCGCCGGATGGTCCTTGGTATTTACGTCAGCCCTCCCGTCGGCCTGTTAGTGTTTAAGTGTCCTGGTTATCGCGTGTGCGAGTGGCCTGCCTGGCTGGCTGGCCCACGGCTCTCTGAGGTGCAGAGTCTGATGTGACAGGTCCCACCTTTCCACCTTGCAACTGCACCGCCTTCTCAGCCTCAGAGATGCTCCGGAAATGCAGGGAGGACGCAGGGCAGTGGCCGTGTGGTCTGATGGTTTGTGCGACAAGCATGTCATCATGGGAAATTCTTCACCCGGTACGCAGATCAGTTTACAAGGGCCGCTGCTGCCTGTGTGAACTGCACATTCCTTCAGAACAACCTACCCTTCCCCCTTTTCCCCACCAAACCCCAGCCATGCCTTGGGTGGGTTAGAAATAAGGTTTGTTGGTCTTCCTCGTGTTCCATCCCTCAACTCCTGCCTCTGCTCCCTCTATCCTTGTCTTGATTTTTGTAGGGAATTTGAGCACCTAGGCTCTGGGCTGGATGACCCATCCTGGGGCCCTCCTTGGGGACAGGACTCAAATCCCAGACTTAGAGCTCCTTCTTATGGGGTTTCTGGGGCCCAGGCTCTGCTAGCCGATAAAGCCCCATTGGTAGGTTGGGGTAAATGGTGGGCAGAGCTGAAGGAAGGGGCAGAGTCAGAGACTAGTCAGATGGAAACTGGTTGGGCCATTGTCAGTATTGCTGGAGCAGGTAAGGCCATCCTCCAGGGACATCCCCAGGTGGCCTCTCACCTACTGTCCACGTTGGAAGCTCTGTGGGGAATGACAGCACAATTCTGAGTCACCCTGCAATGTATTCACTGCCTTCTGGTCTGTCCTTTCCCAGACAATTGCTGAGCCCAGGGCAGAGAGAGGGGGATACAGGGAAGAGAGGAGAGCGGGAGCCTGTGGGGGAGAGGGTGGGTTGGAGTCCTCAGCATGGGCGTGAGGACCTGCTGATTTGCTTGCCCCCAGAGGACAGATCTAGAGGCACTGAGCTGACCTCGGCAGGTATCCTGCAGTGGGCTGAAGGGTGTCTGGGAATCCCTCCCAGGCCAGCTCTGAACTTGGCCTCTGCAGGCAGAACACTCTCTATGGAGGGCTGAGTGGGGCGTAGGGGACCTCCCGTGAGTCTGCATCTCATCTGCTGCCTTTGAGAGGCAGAATAGTCTAGTGCAGCGCTTCTCAAAATGTGGTCCTTGGACCAGTAGCGTCAGCCATCACCTTAATAGAAATGCCCCTTCCCAGACCTGCGGAATCAGAAACTCGGGGGGTTTTGTTAGGGCATGCTAGTAAGTTTGAGAAGCACTAGCTCCGTGAAGGAATGAACTTGGGGGCCCGATTGTCTGGGTTCATATCCTTACCAGCTCTGTGACCTTGTGCGAAACCTCTCTGATCCTCTAAAAAATGTTTCATCTGTAAAATGGAGACATTTATAACTGCCACCTGGTTATTGTGATAACTACACGAGAGTGCGAACAAGGGGTTTGATGCAGTGTTGTCACTTGGAAAGCATCTGTGTGGCCTCAGCTCCGAGCTTTATTGTCTGTCTGTCTGTCTCTCCCTCCTTTTCAGGTAGTCTCTGATGCCGCAGGACAGGGCGTGGCCATCACAGGGAACCAGACCTTCAACAACTGGAACTGGCCCAACGCGATGATTTTTGCAGCCACGGTCATCACCACCATTGGTAAGTCTTCTGGAACCTTTAGTAGGATAGCCAGTGCCACGCCTAGCTCACTGGAACATTATAGGAGCCAGGCTCGTCAGGGGTAAAGTCAAGCCAGGTGCACGCTGTCCTTTTGATGCCTCCCTGGGGATTCAGTGAGTGCTTGGTGACTAGCTCTGCCTGGGAGGCTGTCTCCATGAGGCCTGACCTGGGCTCTTTGAAATGATGACATAGCTGATACCCAGAGCCTTGTGGGAGACTGAGCAGGCTGCTCACAGCACAGACCCAGACCCTGCTCGCTCACCAAGCTAGGTTTCCGTTCCGGTTCTCTATGGTGGCATCGCCAGCCAGCCCAGAAGTTGGCGGCTCAAAACACAACTTCTTATCTTTCACCGTTCTGGGGGTTGACTGGGCTCAGCTGGCCGCCTCTTGCTTGGGCTATCCAACGTGGCAGTAGCCAAACAATGACCGGGTTGGAGTCATCTGAAAGCCCAGCTGGCCTGAGGGCTCCTCCCATGCCAGGTTCGTCAGTTGGTGCTAGCTGTTGGCTGAGAGCACAGCTGGGAATGAAAGCACAAGGCCCCCACGTGTGGCTTGGGCACCGCACAGCATGGCAGCTGGGCTCCAAGAGGGAAACCCCAGAGGGAGCATGTCCAGGGAATCAGGAAAAGCTGCAGAGTCTTAGACCTCATCAACATTTGCCGCCTCGACCGCTCCCATGGGCAGAGCCCGAGTCAAAGGGAGGAAAATTGGACTCTGCCTTGATAGGAGCAGTTGCATAAGAAGGGAGAGAATTGAGAATGGTGTCCGGAGACTGGCAACCACTGTACCTCCGGGGCCTCTGCATGGAGAGGGGCCTCTTCTGGTTTGCACAGCAGTACCGTACGGATCGTGGGAGACTCACCTGTGTTTGGTGGGGGCACAGTCCCTGCTCCCAGTTTGATAGAGGAAACGTAGCCCGTGCCATCGTTGCTTTTTTTTTTTTTTAATATATTTTATTTTATTTATTTACTTATTTTTTTGAGACAGAGTCTCACTCTGTTGCCCAGGCTAGAGTGCCATGGCATCAGCCTAGCTCACAGCAACCTCAAACTCCTGGGCTCAAGCGATCCTGCTGCCTCAGCCTCCCGAGTAGCTGGGACTACAGGCATGCGCCACCATGCCCGACTAATTTTTTCTATATATATTTTTAGTTGTCCAGCTAATTTCTATTTCTTTAGTAGAGATGGGGTCTCGCTCTTACTCAGGCTGGTTATAATTGCTTTGTAAATGATCATGATCAGGGAGTGATGGAGGGAAATATTACTTAAGTACTGATATTAGGTCAGTATCACTTGATCAAGTGATATTTAGAGGACGGGCCCTGAGCTGGTGTGTGTGTGCGTGCGTGTGCTTGCGTGTGTGTACACGTGTACATGCAGTGGACATGGGCTCAGTGTGTGTCCGGCCCTCCCGCTGTGGCTGTCCCGACCTCACTCTCTCCTTCCCCAGGCTATGGCAACGTGGCTCCCAAGACCCCCGCCGGTCGCCTCTTTTGCGTCTTCTACGGTCTCTTCGGGGTGCCGCTCTGCCTGACGTGGATCAGCGCGCTGGGCAAGTTCTTCGGGGGACGAGCCAAGAGGCTGGGCCAGTTCCTCACCAAGAGAGGCGTGAGCCTGGTATGTCCCCAACCCTCAGTGGTGGGCAGAGATAGGGGGACGTGACAGGTAAGGGGGAGACGGGAAGGCTCCAAGAATTGGACGGGGCAGGGGTCCTAGGACAGATGGCAAGAGGGCAGCGTCAGAGCTCTCTGGGTCAGGCTGGGAGCACCCCTCCCTCCGTCTTTCCCAGCGGGAGGCCTCCCCGGCCTGGTGCCCAGCTGGCCGCCCCCCAGCTGCCTCCCCGGCCCTCTGGGGCCACCGCTGGGCTTCTCAAGTCTCCACTGGTGTCTGACTTGGCCTCTTGCTTCCCGCCAGCGGAAGGCGCAGATCACGTGCACGGCCATCTTCATCGTGTGGGGCGTCCTGGTCCACCTGGTGATCCCGCCCTTCGTGTTCATGGTGACCGAGGAGTGGGACTACATCGAGGGCCTGTACTACTCCTTCATCACCATCTCCACCATCGGCTTCGGTGACTTCGTGGCCGGTGAGTCCTTGCCTCTGCCTCCCCTCTTGTCTCTCTGCTCCTGCAGTTCCAACGCAGCAGACCCTTGTTGGGGGCCTGGTAGGCGTCCCGTGTTCTGGGCACTTCTCCCACCCAGCGGGGTTCTCAGCCCACCCTGCCAGTTGCAAGAGGAAACTGAGGCACAGAGTAAATGCAGTAGAGTCTTTTCTCGCTCGTTCCCTTTATTGTATATGGCTTTCCCCCTTCTCCTTTTCTCTCTGTTCAGGCTCTGATCTCCTCCTCTGTTCTCCCCTGACTCCTGAGCTTGGGTTCCTGCAGGGCTAGGAGTAGGGCCTTTGGCCCCCAGGGTTTGTGCTTGTCACCCAGAAGCCTCCTCGCCACCCCCTGGTCCCAGCAGCCTTTCATCCTTCAGGGGGGCTGTGCTGGAGCCTCGCTCTTGGCACAGGCAGCTTAAAGACAAGGGAGGCCTTCTCCCCAGCTGCCCTGCCCCTCAGCCCTGCCCCTTCCCCCTCCTCCCCTCCTAATCCGGGGAGGCAATAAGATTCTTTGGCCCCTTTGTCTGAAGGCCTGCGACCAGCTGGCTCCAGCCACGCACATACTTGAGCCTGTGGCCTGCGCTGCATCTTGGTTCTTAATCTTCTTGACACCCTCTTTGGCCCTGTTGACCTTGGCTCTGCTCCAGGGGCCTCTGTTCTCCACCCCTCCCACTCCCCAGAGGGCAGGGGGAGGTCGCCAGCCTTGTGTCCCTTGTATGTGGAATCTGGCAGGGCGTAGCTTGAGCACGCGGGAGGAACAGGCAAAAGAGGCACACTCCACTGTCCCGGCAAGCCTGGCCTGCTGCCCTGGGAGGAGGCACAGCCCTGCCACCGTATAGCCCCTGGGCCCCAGAGCAGGTGGGGGGAAGCCTTTTGTATGAGGGAAGCGCAGCGGAATATTTAACTGTACTTTCTCAGCCTCAGCAAGACACCAAACCTCGGCCCTCAGTTTTCTCATCTATAAAACTGGTAAAAATAATGGCGCCCACCACACAGGATGGTGGAAAACCAGTTATTACTCGTGAGTACGGAGGGTAGGGCCTGGCTGTGTTAGTGTGCCCTCGTCATAGTCATCATCAGACTCTGTGCTGGGGGCCGTGGGCGGGACTGGCAGCACCCCTCCGCTGGAGCCCCTGCCCTGGGGGACAGCTAACCTGCACGGGAGGCAGCCCCTCTGTCCAGTCAGAGGGCGGAGACGGGAGACAGACCAGAATGGCCGGAAATGTTAAGTCATGAGAGAAATCTCAGACGACCCTGGGGCGTAGCAGAGCCATCAGAGCTGGGGAGGGTACCGGGAAGGCCCCTGGAGCCAGAAGGGGACAAGTGGACAGAGCCCTCCAGGCCAGGAGGAGAGCCAGGTCCACGGAAGACAGAAACGAGAAGTCGGGGAGCAGACCAGACCTCCCAGGGGCATAAAGACGGTCCAGAATATTTCCTGTCAGGGTCAGCGCTGCCTGGGTCACCTCCACCCGGCCATCAGCCCCGTGCATGTTAAACAGTGCGTCCATCCCGGCTGTGAGGGTGCCCGTGGCCCCTCCTGTCATTTCCACCCATTGAGTCTTTAACTGACTGTGTCATACACGCACAGCAGCTGGGGGCAGTAGAATAACGGACTGCGATGCAGCTACTTGTGACCCGTGTCTTGACCTGTGTGTTGGTTACGTCTCCAGTTTCCCAAGGCCCCTTGAACTTCCCTCAAAAAGTCACTGCCCTCGTTTTTTGTAGTTGAAGAAACTGAGGCTCAGAGATAGGCTGGTGGCTGGGATGGGGTCTTGAATGACGGTCCCAGGCGCTCAGGGAAGACAGGGTGACACAGGCTCTGGAACAGGCCCCCTCCCGTACCCGGCAGGACAGGACGCCTGCTCGAATAGCACAGCGTGGCTCTTGCACGTTTCCGATCCCTGCTGACCCTTCCTGACCTCTGGGCTTCCTGTCCTCTTAGGTGTGAACCCCAGCGCCAACTACCACGCCCTGTACCGCTACTTCGTGGAGCTCTGGATCTACCTGGGGTTGGCCTGGCTGTCCCTCTTTGTCAACTGGAAGGTGAGCATGTTTGTGGAAGTCCACAAGGCCATCAAGAAGAGGCGGCGGCGGCGGAAGGAGTCCTTCGAGAGCTCCCCCCACTCCAGGACAGCCCTGCAGGTGGCGGGCAGTGGGGCCTCCAAGGATGTCAACATCTTCAGCTTTCTGTCCAAGAAAGAGGAGACCTACAACGACCTCATCAAGCAGATTGGGAAGAAGGCCATGAAGACGAGTGTGGGTGGGGAGAGGGGCCCAGGCCCGGGGCTGGGGACTCAGGGGGGCGGGCTGCCAGCCCTGCCCCCTTCCTTGGTGCCCCTGGTAGTCTACTCCAAGAACCGGGTGCCCAGCTTGGAAGAGGTGTCACAGACACTGAGGAGCAAAGGCCACGTGTCGAAGCTGCCCAGCGAGGAGGCTGGGCCGCGGGTCCCCGCGGACGGCTCCCCGGCCCCCGAGGTGCTCGGTCACCAGCTGGACCGCATCAGCGAGGAGGGCGAGCCGTGGGACGCCCAGGACTACCACCCACTCATCTTCCAGAACGCCAGCATCACCTTCGTGAACGAGGACGCTGGCCTCTCGGACGAGGACACCTCCAAGTCCTCGCTGGAGGACAACCTGGCGGAGGAGGAGGGGCCCCCCCAGCAGGCGGAAGCCGAGGCACCCCTGAGCATGGGCGAGTTCCCCTCCTCGGACGAGTCCACCTTCACCAGCACCGAGTCTGAGCTCTCCGTGCCCTACGAGCAGCTGATGAACGAGTACAACGAGGCCAGCAGCCCCAAAGGCACGTGAGGCAGGGCCGGCTCCCCACCCACCTGGACGGCTTCTCTCCCCTCACCCGGGGTGTCCTGTCATGGCTGGGACCCCTGGCCCCTGGTGGGGGGCAGCCCTGGAACTGGGAGTGGGGGGCCAGGGGCCTTTTTACCTTCCATCCCCTCCAGCTAGTGCTGCCGATGGCAGTGGCACCTGCCCAGGACAGGGCCTCTGTCCTCCCGCTGACCGTACCCCGGCTGTGGGGGGCATCTGTCCTGAGCTTGGCTGGTGCATGTGATGATTCACAGATCTGCGGCTGGCAGGACAGGTGGGGGGTGACCCCGAGGAGGCCTGTGCCTGCCTGGGCCTTCGCCCCGTCACTTGGTTGAATGTCACGGTTCTCTGAGGCCAAGGCCTCGCTATTTGAGTGCACCAGTATTACTGAGCGACTTCTGCGTGCTGGTACTGAGCTAGACGTTTCGAGAGAGAGGAGGGTGTGTAAGACCCGGTTCTGCCTTTGGGAGCTCTAAAGGGTTTGGGGAGGTACAGCTGTGACATGGGGGCCGGGCATTTCAGCACCTGGGCAGTAGCAGCCCCGTCTCCCCTCTGGCCTAGGGCCTGCTGCCAAGAGCAGTAGAGCAGAGGCTGCTCCGGGAAGGAGAGAGGCGATGGTGGGCAGGGGCTGCAACGGTTCCGACTCGAAGGACCTGGAGCAAGTCCAGTGTGGGCCCAGGTCTCAGTCCCACTTGTGGTCTGCCCAGCCCAGAGCCCTGCTCCCTGTCTCAGGCCAAGCGATGGCAGATGCCAGGCTTTCTGCCCCCCTGCCCCCCGGGTGGTAGGAAGGGAGAGTGGCAGGGCATGGCCACTGGAAGCTGGGCCTCCCGGGGCTGCAGGGCAGGGAGCTGCGGGCCCAGCTCTGGCGATCTGCCCTCACCCTTCCTGGAAGTGCCCACCCCACCTCCTGGTCTGAGGACCCACACTCCCCATCCTGCTGTCTCCTTCCGCGTGCCCAGAACAAGGAGCTCACTGTCCTCCTCCCATCATGGGCTGGGGGGTGGGGGGGTGAGGCCAAATTGCTCTTGGCTCACAGATGGGCAGTGGCCAAATATGTGAATCCAGCTCCTCTCTCCAGCTACTGTTATCGTGCGTGCATGCGTGTGTGCATGTGCACGTGCGTGCGTGTGTAAGAAAGGACAAGATTTGGGCTGGAGAGCAAAAGATAATGTGAAGCTGTACCCGGACTGTTTCTAGTGAGGGGTGGGCAGACTCGCTGCTGCCGAAGCCCTTGGGGTCTCCGTGATGCCCACCCTGTCCTGAATGTTTCTGTTATTTTTTTAAATGAACTGCTGTTTTTATATACCTGGAATCTGTCGCAGGCTTCAGAGCCAGTGGTTAAAGCACAGGGTCCCGAGGATTGGGATGTCCAGTGTCCGCCCTGCGGGCCTGCCCTGGTGACCTCAGCCAAGGCCATGACATCAAGGGCCAAGTCCCCGTGCAGAGCTGGGGAGGGACGCAGGTCTGCAAGTGAGCCGAGGTGGGGGGGGGTCCGTCGCAGGCGACCGGATGCCGGGCAGGGGCAGGTGACCACAGCTCGCAGCCCCTCCCCCTCTGCTGTGGGGGCACACGGGGCCAGCCTCCCCCAGACATGTGAAGACTGTGATGAGCGTGTGTCCGCACCCCCCACCCACCCTCTAACCATTGCAGAGGTTGCCGCCCCGGCGGGGGGCTGGAAGGGGAGCGACCTAGTATTTTCTGTGAAACGTTTTAACGAGCTTGTCTTGTTGGCTGTCCTGGAATGGCACATACTGTATGTACATACTGGCAATGACGTCAAATGTAATTTATTTTAACATTTTTACAATAAAATGTGAGGTGAACAGGCCGGCTTGTGCGTGCTGTGGGGGCGGTGAGGCGAAGGGCGGCTGGCTTGTGGCCCCTGAGCAGTGGGGCCGGGGGACTCTGGGAACATGCACAGGGGGCAGGGAGGACTCGGGACAGGCCGGGGACAAGAGGATTGGGGTGGTCTGGAAGGGAGAAGGCAGCGGGGAGGGGTGAAGAGAGAGGAGAGGCGGTGGGAGGAAGGATGGGGGAGGAACAGCATGAGGAGGTCCAGGCCTGAGGAGGGACTCAAAGGAGGGCGGGGGGAGAGATAGGGAGTGATGGTGACAAGCGTGTGTCACCAGCGTGCCACACTCAGTAACACGTGCATTGAGCTCATCTGACCTTGCAGCAGCCCTGTGAGGAAAGACGAGGGAGGAAACAGGTTGTTTTGTGTGAAATCTCAGTAAAAATGGTGAGTCCAGATTCAAACCCAGCAGCGCAGAGCCAGGGTCTGTTCCCCCGGCTGCCGCGGAGAGGAAGAAGGCAGCCTGCGGGCTTGTGCGCCCTGACAACTCTGGAAAGGGCTCCCGTCTCCAGGTAGGGGGACCAGAGATCGTCAGAGAAGACCAGGCCTTCTGAGCCCAAGGGTGGGCAGAGGCGCGTGGAGCCCGGCGTGGGCGCGGCGGCCAGGAAGAATGTCTGCAGCTGTCCAAGGCAGGCTTTGTCAGCCTCGGCTCTGCGGGGACGGGCCCCTCCTGTCACAGTTGCAGGGCCCCCTGCCCAGTGCACATGGGATGATTTTTGAGTCTACCGGGGAAAAAAGTTGTATGATTGCGGGAGTGAACCACATTTTTCATAAGGGCATGGATGCGTTTACAAAGAATCATGTGTATTTACCAACCAGTTCTACACTACTTGATGCCATCCTCCCTCTCTGCTGACACACCCCTTCTCCCCCTCCCCACCTCTCCCCTCCCCCTTCCTCTCTCAGGTTCGCTGGTTTGGGGTCAGCCCCTTTCAGCCTCTATTTATCCCTTGGCCACCTCATGAAGCCCTTTGACAAGGCCAGCTCCGAGCACTCGCGGCCCAGGTCCGTCTACCGTTGAGAGGAGGGCTCAGAAGGTGACTGTCCCAGGGCACACAGCTGACTGCAGGCTGAGAGCACAAGCTGAGGGCTGGGGTGGAGGTGTGGCCTTGGAGGGTCACTGTAGAGCTCAGTCTGGAGCTTTCTGAGTGAAAGGTGGAAGGTGGGGGAGGCGGGACAGCAGCTGGAGCAAAGAGTGGGCCCAGGAGGTCCCACGTTCCTGCGGGGTCGTGAGCAGAGGAGGGGTGCCGTGGGGCGTGGCGAGCATCCCAGGATTGTGCTGGAGAGCTGGAGGGCAGGTGGGAGGTGGAGGAGGCAGGTGAGCTTGGCCCCAGGTGGCTGGGAAGTCACTGGAGAGGACCCTGGCAGGGACATCCTTTTGTGGGAGCCACTGATTTATTTATAATCCAGGTCCAAGAGAACCGGGTAAGTGAGACCCACAGACTCCCTGGGGTCCTCACGTGGAGGCAACACTCCTACTCCAGTGGGCCCATTCCCCAGGCTCCGGTCCCGGCCTTCCTGTCCTAGCGGGAAGCCAGCACCACCTGCACTCTCCATGAGTTTGCTCCATCAGTGCTTAGGGAGCGCCTGCTATGTACCAGGCTCTGTTGTAGGCACTTGGAATGCCACCTGCATGCATGGACGAAATCCCCGCATTCATGGCTCTGACAGTCTTTCCTTTTCTCTGCTGTCATGTCTAGCCATTTTTCACGGTCTGTGCCATGGTACTTATGCCCTGTTTATGTCCCTCAAGACTCTTTTATTTTTATTTTTTTTTTATTTTTAAATTTCTTTTTTCTTTTTCTTTTTTTCTTTAGGGCTGAGATTTGGGAATCAAGACTCTTTAATGTCTCTTTAATCTTCATGTCTTTCAGCCCTCATAACAGACATTAATATTAATCCCATTCTACAAACGGAGAGGCAAATACAGGATTTTTTTCCCCCAAGTTCAAACAACTGAGTGGCAGCAAAACAGCTTCCCTGACTTGCATTCCTGTTCCTCATTCTACCCTCTGGAAGTTTCCAGTCTGAGAGGGGAGACGTAGGGAGAGAACCCGAAGTCTGATGGCGGTAGGAGACAGCTCCCGCCCTGGAGCAGTCTGAGCTGCCGGGGAGGGGAACCCAGAGAGATTCTGGCGCCCCAGCTGGGCCTCTGACTTCCCATGTGTCCTGGAAGTTTGGGTTTCACCCCTGACTGGAAGGGGCGAGGCAAGGCTAGCACCAGCCATGATGACATCTGAGACTTTCCTGAGCCCAGGGTAGAGCCGTGAGGAAGGACAGGCAGGCCGGGCTGCAGGGCCCTGGGTGTGGCCCCTGGGGTTCCTAATTTCCAAATTCATGCACAACTGGTCCAGGAGCCAGAGGACTATTTGCAGATTGCCGGGATGTTTGTGTGACACAGTGAGAGCCTCTCCCTAGCACCTCTGCCCCTCCTATCCATCCTGGCCCCCATCACCTTGGTCCAGGGCACCGGGTCCTCAGCTGGACAGCACAGGGTCTTGTGCCTGGGAGGGGCCCCACACATATTTGCTGAATGAATGAATGAGCCCCCTTAGCTGGTCTCCCTGCCTCTAATCCTGAATCCCTTTCCACCTGGCTATTACTGCAACAAGCAGGATTTGTCCTAAACTCAAATCTGACCCATTTCTCTCCTGTTTTAAACTCTCAGGGGCTCCCCATTGCTCTCCCTGGCTCCTGCCTCTCTCTCCAGCCTCCTCTTTTACCCCCGAGCCCCATCTGGGCTCCAGCCACTTTGCCCATGCTGTTTCCTCTGCCCTGATTCCCTTCCTTCCTTTCTCCTATTGAAGTCCTAAGACCTGTTGGGATTAGAAGTGGACATCAGCTTCTCCGGGAAGACGTCCACACTTATCTGCCCCCGCCTGGATTCCGGGTCAGGTGCCCTTCTGTGCTCCAGAGCGCCTGCCTCAGTCTGACCAAGCTGCTATGATGCTGCTCAAGTTCCCTGTCCCCTGGCCTCTCGCCCCCTCCCCTGACTGGGAGCTGCTGGGGGTAGCAGGGAGGGGCTTGTTTACCTTCCGACCTTGTCCGGGCTGCTAAGTGGAGAGTGGACGGCCCAGAGTCCCGGCCCTTCCCATTGGTAATTCAGTCCCTCTGTTCCTGGGGCAGAGGCCCAACCGGGGGGCAATGCTTGTTCCGCAAGGGCGAGTCCCAGCAGGGCCAGGTGGAAGATCCTGAGGGGCCTTGTTGCAGGCTGAGGTGGCCCGGTGAGTCACCTCATGTTGTGCCAAGTCACCTGGATCCAAAGGGCAGGACCAGGACACAGTACACCTAATTTATCCCCTAGTCATCTGCACCTCCTTTTGCATTTGCCCCACCTCCCTGCCTTCACCTCTCCCACTCCCACATGACCCGGGGAGCTGGGGGGGCTGGGCCTCTCATGGAGGGGCTGCGGATCCCCTGGACTGCCTCAGGGGCCCTCTGTGCACAGTGAGCCTTCGCACCAGGCCCGGCCCCAGTGTGCGCAGCCCTGGCACACCCGTTCCTGGGTCGGATCTCTCAACAGCCCGGGAGCCGGGTGCAGCATTTTACAAGCCCCAGTGTACCGGCTTTTTCAAAGGAGGTAATTGAATGTCTTGGTTTGGTTTCCCAGGAAAACAAAGCCTGAGGCTAGAACCAGGAGATGGTCAGAAGCAGCAGAAAAGGAGGTGGATATAAAGATAGGGAAAGAGGAAGAGGCAAGGAAGGTACATTTTTGAGCGGAGTTCCACTGTGGGCAACTGGGACTTGATCCTGCTGGGGCTGCTCTGAAGAACCTGTAGATTACACCCTGCAGGACAGGAACTTTCAGCATTTACCCATTGATTCCCACCCTCATTGGTTAACAATGGCCCCGGGAGCCTGGGCACGGTGGCTCACACCTGTAATCCCAGCACATTGGGAGGCCCCAGGCAGGAGGATCGCTTGAGCCCAGGAGTTTGAGACCAGCCTGGGCAACATAGCAAGACCCCACATCTACAAATAAAAAGAACAGGCAGGCCAGCATGCGCCTGTAGTACCAGTTACTAGGAAGGCTGAAGTGGATCACTTGAGCCCTTGAACCTTGAGGAGTTCAAGGTTACAGTGAGCTATGACTGGGCCCCTGTACTCCAGGCTGGGTGGCAAAGCAAGGCCCTGTCTCTAAAAAATAAAAAGGGAAAAAGGATGGTCCCAGGGAAATTAATCCCCACCCTTCTCTCATACATGCTGGGCCTGACAGATGCCATTGTCCAAAGGTGGCCACAACAGTATCTTGCATGTCCTATTCTCACTTGCGAAGTGAACTGGCCACTCCCCCAGCCCAACGGGAAGTAGAGGCTATTCCCCCCGAACGTGGGCTGGCCTCTGATCAATGGAGCATGGTAACAGGGACTTCCTGTGATTGCTGAGCCCCTGTATCAAGGCCTGGCAGCTTCCACCTTTGTGCTCCGGGGAAGCCAGCTGCGAAGTGAGAAGTCCAAGTACCTTGAGACCCACGCTGTGCGGAAGCCCAAACTAGCCCCCTGGAGATGCCACACAGCGAGCCGGCCCGGCTGAGACGCCACCTTGGACATTCCAGGCCCAGCTGACGCCACGAAGCCCGGCCAGCTCGCAAGCTGCAGAATCATGCGTGAATAGACGATCGTTGTCCTAATGCTTGAGTTTGGAGGCGGTTTGTTACACAGCATAGATAACCGAAACGCTGGGCGTGTCCCGAGCTACGTGGCCTGCCAGACTTGGGAGGAAGCTCTGAGCAGAAAGGGCACCGGCGCACTCTGAGGTGGCACCATGGCAGTAGTGCAAGTCACAGTGAGCTGAGGGGTTGTGACACCTGGCACAGATAGCATCTACTGCCCTGAGACTAAAGCTCTTTGCCCTCAGACTCTGTAAGTGAGACCAAATGCCACCAGCTCTTCTAGCTCCTCACCACGGGCTCTTTTCCTTACACAAGATCAAAGTCCTCGCCTTTAAGATATCAAAGTCCCTTCTTCGTTAGGTTCCCTAGTCCTCTCTGCTATGTCTGTGTATTGATAATTAATTTTGTCAATCGCTGCGCACAGACTTTTTTCTAATTTAAGCTCGATCCGCAGGACATACCACCACAAGCCACACCAGTTTTACTTACATTTATTAAGGGGGAAGAGAAAAAGAGAGAAAGTAAGAGAAAAGTACCACAGGGGAAGACCACAAAAGAGTAATCATACCACTAGGATCCCATTATCAGCACGGGCGGCTCATTACCACGGGCAATCTCAACACCGGGGGCTAATCCCCACGCGGTGGAGGCAACGCACTGGGATGCCAAGCAGGTAGGCAGCCGCACGGAGATGCCAGACAGAGGAGCAGCAGCGAAGAGGCAAGCCTCTGAGAAGTGGCTGAAAAACGGCTGAAAAAGGCAGCTCGGGGACTTTCTTCTACTGTTTATGTAGTGGTCTGAACAAAGGAAGGCTTTGGCGCCAAAAAGGCATATGCTCTGGGCACTGAGGTCCCGGATCTGGCCAGGAGCTGGGGCCTGCAGTGACTGGTCTCACACATCAGTTCCGGGCTGATATGCCTAGGGTAAACATCCCCAGGCACATAGCTCAGAGCTGTCAATTCCCGTTTCCTCAAGAAGTGGCCAACTTCTCCAGGAAATGGGTGCATACCTCAAGCCTTATAAATGTATATGCCCCCAGGCAGGCCTTAATATTCTGTGCCTCAGTGCAGTCTGCTACCGCTCAGCTGTATTGCCCGACAGCCACAGCTGTCACTTGCAGGGTGCCTACAGACACCAACTGGGGTGCCTTACGCACATGATTCCATTTAATCCCCACAACACTGTGAGGCCAGGATTATCACCTCCATTTGGAAGCTGGGGCTCAGAGTGGTTATATAACTTGCCCAAGGTCACACAGCTAGAGGCAGAGCCTGCGTCCTATAGCATGCAAGCCTGCCACGGCAAAGCTGCCCTGCTCAGCCGCTCAGCAGATGCCAGGCCCGTGGGGACTACCCAAGAATCACCAGGGGATTCCTGGGCTCTGCTCCAGGGAGATTCTGAGTCAGAGGTCTGGGGTAAAGCCCAGAAACACCCAGGTTCTGGGAATACCCGGCAGAAGATCTCTGACAGAGGTCAGGTGGCTCTGTTTCCAGCAGCCCTGCCAATCCATCCCCGCCTGTTTTCGTTCTGCATTGAAATCTGTGTTGACATCAGTTATATAAAACTTCCTCCCCACTCTTTGATTCCCTCACCTGCGGCTCTGGCCAGCTGAGCTGCTATTTGGGGTGTTGACATCATACACTAGTCAACTCAGATGGCCTGTATTTGTTAAGTCCCGCAGGTTGCCTGGAACACCTGATGTTGGTGACTGAGGAGGAAGGAAAAGGAGGAGCAGTTACCTACCAGGCAGGCAGGCCCCCCCCTCTCCCTGTCTCTCTGTCGGCTCATATTCCCACCCTCAACGCTTCACTCTCGGGGAAGGGCGCTGACCCGGTGCCCTGCAACCCATTTATACCAGCTCATGGGAGCTGATGGTTTTTCAGAAATTTTGCAACCACAGCCATTATTAAAAATTAAATTATATAAACATGATTAAATTGGGCTAAGAACAAAGATCACAAACACTCAAAATCCATCACTTCCTAATTATTTCATGTTACTATTACCCATGATTTTGCATCTACTGTAGGATATGGTGGAAATACTGTATAATGGCATGCTCCTGCGTTTCTCCTTGCTGCTTCAAGTTTGGGGACATCATGTTGGTAGCTTAAAATTGGCCAGAGCAGGAGTATTTACACCATGGAAATAGGCAACCACTACAAACTGAGAATCTCTCCTCCCCAGAGAGCCAGATGTTAAACACTCACCAGCATGTGACTGCACGGATCTCTTTCTGGACTGGCTGTGTGAGCTGCATAGGGTGGAAGAAAATGAGGTTTTATCCACCCTGGGAAGGAAGAAGCAGTCTCCGAGTTTTAGGGAGAATATAATTCATAAAGTTGCCAATTGCACTCCCTTGGGGCTCTCAGACCATTGCTGATTAGGGGTGAGATGCAAGGCCCATGGGAGCGGGCTGCGAGGGTGACAAGTGAGCAGGTACATACGTACTGGCCACAGGGATGTACACAGAAGCTCTTGGGTCATGGTCCAAACTGGAGGCAAAAAGGGGAACACACTTTAGCTTCTGCTGGAGTTCTGGGACTTCCAAAAGCCTAGTCCAAGAGCTGCTTGCACTCTGCTGAACTGCGCTGTGGCTTCAAACAAGTCTCTATGTCCTGAGTGTCTTCATGGTTAAAAGGGAGATCTTCTTGGCAAAGACGAGGTCCCAACAACTGGATGAGGGCTATTGAGCAGGTCAGACCCAGACTAAGGCTTTGCAAGGGTTATATTGATGAGCAAAAACACCCAGCTGACATGCAGGATACTGTACCCGATGCAAATCAACACAGGGGGGAATGCAAGGCCTTCCAGAAATTCCCTGCCTGGAGTACAGATGAGAGGATGACTCTACACGGATGCCCATGGCCTCATCAGAAGTGGCTGCTGCAGAGGGCCCCTCAGCCCCACCCCAGAATCCTCCCAGCAGCTGTCCCCGTGAGCCTGCCATGGCACAGCCCCACCCCAACGGAGTAGGCGTCATCCTGCAGTCCGCAAGTCCTTCGTGACAGGCTCTGTGCTGGGCATGGCACAAGAGGACCCAGGGATAAGGCTCCTCTTTCTTTGTTCTCTTCCACTCTCATACTCCGTGTGTATGTGTGAGTGTGCGCACATGCATGTGTTTGTGTGTGTGTGGGGGGGTAGGGGGTGGTGCTGGTAGGAGGTGGAGGGAGAGCTCGTGCATGGCTAGAATCGGGAATCCTTAACGACCTGCATGGAGCTAGCTGCCCTGTGTCAGTCTGGGCTCTCCAAGAAGCAGATGCCATGGGTGGATTAAATCAGAAAGGACTGTGTTAGGCTCCCGTGGAGGCTGGGAGTGCCATCTTACCACCACGCAAATTCTATCCCAGAGCCAGCGAGAGGGAGGACCTTAGCTGTGAGCATCCCGGACAGCCGCGCAGGCTAAGGAAGGCTAGGCAAGGCTGGGGGGGTGGGGAGTCCTTGCACCCAAACACAGCGCAGGTGAGTCCTGAGTCTCCGGGGAATGGACCCGCCTTGCTGCCCTGCTGCACGCAGTTCCTGGCTGGGAGCTGCCGATGGCCTGGGCACAAACTTGGGGATGGATCTCAGAGACAGCAGCCGGGCCTTTGGTCCATTGCACTCCTGGTAGCTGCAGGCCCGCGGGGTGCACTTTCACGGCCGCCACACGCAGCGTGGGAGAAGACAGCGTGGTCACGTCGGAGACAGAGTAGAGGGAGAGGAGTGCAGGAGCTGCACAGAGGAAGGCAGATGGCATGTGTGTGATAGCAACTATGACTGGACAGCTGTCACTTTTCAGGTCAGACCCGGACAATTTAGCGTCCTCTCTCTCCGACTCCCTCGGGGAAACTTTAGGTGGCCATATACCTGGGATTTGCCAGGGATTTGGCCTAATAGGAATGAATAATCCCTTACATTCGTCTAGTGTTTTCCAGTCCTTTGTCTCCCTAATCCTCCAACAATCTAGTGAAGGAGAAATGCGTGTTTGTGGTTTGCAGGTGAACATCTGGTGGCTCATGGACTTGCTGGTGTCACAGAGCTGTTGGGGGGAGGACCTGATGCCGAACTGCAGACCCCCAAGATCTCACCCCCACTGCAGGGCAGGCCTGCAGCCCCAGGCGCCCACGGTGGTGGGAGGTATCAACAGTCAGTCTGGTCCATCTCCAAAGAAGAACCACTCTGAGATTCCTCCTCAAGCGGCAGTGTCTCTCCTCCCTCCAGTGTCTTTCTGCCCCCGGTTCTGAGAAAACCCTTCATTTTGATCTAATTTGAGCTCCCCAGTACACCAAAACCTACCTCTCAATTCGGAAAAGAATATTACAGCTGAAGGGAATTCACTCCTTCCAGGAGCATCTATTGAGCACCTATTGCAAGCCAAGCACCATTCCAGCCATTGAATGTTAGTGATGATCTAACGATTGGATTTTAATCCAATGGTTCTCATCCCTGGTTGCACATTAGAATCGCCGGGGTTTTTTAAAGTGTGTCATCCAGACCCCACTCCAAACAATGAAATCAGACGGTGGTGGAGGACGCCAGGGAGGTGAGGCTGGCCATCAGAGTTTTATTTAAAAACTCTCCAGATGATTCTAATATTCTTGCAGGGTTGAGACCCTTCACTCGGCTGAAATGTGGCTCCTTGTGTTGCAGAGGAGGACACTGGGGGCCACAGAGTGCCTTTCCCAAAGCCACAGATCTGGGCCTGGTTCCTCTGCCTTCAAACTCCCAGCACCCTTTCTGGAGATCCTTGGTAAATATTTGCTGAAGTTATCCACGACTGGATGCAGAACAGGAGGGAGAGAAGGGTGATGAGTGTGGTAGATATATTCTAGATGCTTCTTCCCCTGCCCTCAGTCCCTGCTGATGAGGCGCCAGCCTAGTTTGCTGTCTTTGAGCCCTGCGACCCACCTTGGCAAAGCTGGCTGGGCTGGAGAAGGAAACCTTAACCAACGCAGACAAAGAGGTGACCTGGCGAGGAATTTGAAATTCGGGTGCTGAGCGCCTGAGCCAGTGAGCTGTGGGCGCGGGTCAGCGGGCTGTGCAGGCACAGGAGAGGTGTCAACATGTGGGGCGGTGGGCGAGGGGCGAGTAGGGGGAGGAAGGTGTGCAGAGAAGCGGGAAGACAGAACAGACACAGGGTGTCTTGGTCCTATTTGTGCTGCTATCACAAAATGCCACACACTGGGCAATACACAAGCAATAGAAATTTGTTTCTCGCAGTCCTGGAGGCTAGGAAGTCCAAGATCACAGCACTGGAAGGATTGGTGTCTGGTGAGAGTTGCTCTCTGCTTCCGAATGGCGCCTTGTTCCTGCGTCCTCCAGGGGAACAAACGCAAACACTGTACCTTTACATGGCAGAAAGGAAAAGGGCAAGAGGGTGCTCCCTTCAACCTTGAGCCTTTTCATAAGGGCTCCACGCTCCACACTCCCACACTCATAATCCCATTTATGCGTGCGAACCCTCACGAATTAATCACCTCCCATAGGCCACACCTTTTAACACTATGGCATTAGGGATTAAGTTTCAACATGAATTTTTTAGGGGGGACATCATCAATCAAACGTGGCGAGAGCTAGAGACATGGGACCAGGCAGCCCTTGGCTCCCCTGAGAGCTGTATCCTTACATTGACCTTCACCTTTTATAACTAGTAGGTTCCTTGGTACGCAAACGGCCTTGACTAGTCTAGGCACATGCAGAAGCCTGTGGATGCTAAAGCCCCAGATGTGCCCCTTCCTTTGCCCCTGACCCCCAACAGTGTCCCATCCCATGAGGGATCAAGTGCCCCACCGTTGAAAGTGCTTAGGCAAAGGGTAGGTGTCTACCTGCTGGAGATGTTGGCAAGTTGGTCTCAAAAGTCCTGCCCAACCATGTGATTCTGAATTTCCACAATGGGTAGGGAGAGGGGTATTTTAAGGTTGTTTATTTCTCCTTCTTGGCACCCGTGCCCCACGCCTGACTCTTGGCCCCTGGCGAGGAAGCCCGTCCTCCTGGGGATGGGAGTGGAGCAGCGCAGTGAACAAAGAGCACGAGAGAGTCCTTCTGCCTCCTCCCCATCTCAGCACTCACGCGCCCGTGGCGGGACAGTGGCCGGGTGTGCAAACAGTGGGAAACCTGTGAGTCACGGGGCAAGACAGGATGACGTTCTCCAAAAAGGCTCCCTCAGCTGTGTCCGGAGGAGCTGACGTGGGCAGCTGACGGGCTGTGACACCTGGAATGACCCCTAGTTCTGGGCAGTCACATGCCTTGCCATGGGTGGCCTGGGTTTTCTTCTCATCTTTTAATTCAACTTTTATTTTTAGCAAAGTAATGTATAAAAATACCTTCAAGAAGTCAAATAACACTACCTGACGACAATGGAAAATGGCAGTTGCCTGCCTCACCCTTCCCCAAGTCCAATCCCCAGAGGCGACTTCTTTTGGACTTTCAAGCTATTTCTTCCTATTTTTCCTCCACTTTTCTAAATAATATCTTGCTATTTTTCACTATCCCATGATTATTTTTTGTTATCCTATTCAGTTAGTATGGATCCTCTTCCTACGACAAAAGATGAGGATTAGCCCCACTCCACCCAAAACACAGAACTCCTTCCCTTATTCTCTCAACACAGCTAGATTTCAGCTTATGGTTAGATCTCAGTCCCGTGTTTACACGATCATGAATGCGTAAATACTACGTAACATACTTGGGTTGTGCTTTCTTGCATGGCATTTTGTTTTCATGTTTTTTGTTTATTTGCTTGGTTTTGTATGTTCCCAGCACTAATTCACTCCCAAACTCCCCGCTATAGTTGTAAAACTGCTCTCAAAAGAGTGACGTATCAGTCTCATGTGGTTGTTCCTGCCAACATCTCTTCCAGACTGGACCATCTCTCTGCTGCTGGCGGCATGGTTGCCCTCTGGCCTGCTCCGTGCCCGGCACCCTGGAGCGGCACTTCCCCATCCACTGGGAAGTCCCTCTGCCTCCTTCCTACATCGGAGCTCCTGTTTTCCAAGTCCTATGCCATCTGTCTTTGCTTACTTTGTTTGAAGGACCACTTCCTTCAATAGTTTTCTGAGAAAAGGGAAAGGGAGGTAACTTTTGAGGCCTTGTATGTCCAGCAATATCTTTATTTTACCCTTGAGCTTGATTGATAGTTTGGCTGGGTATCTACATCTTGGCTGGCAATTTTTTTCCTTCGGAATTTTGAGAGATTTTTTCCCCTTTGTCTTCCAGCTTCCTGTGTGGCTGTGGAGAAGTTCACAGACATGCTAATTCCTGGGTCTTCATATGTAGCCCGTTTTTCTGTTTCTTTGTTTGTTTGTTTTTTCTCTGGAAATTCTTTGTGATCTCTTTATTTCCTGTGGTTGGAATATTTTTTCATTCACCATGCTGGGTCCTCCTAACCCCCTTTCAGTCTAGAAGCTCATGCCCTTTGCTCTTTCAGTGCTGTTTGCATCCTATCTTTTCAAGTGAGGCAGTTCGGATTCATCCCCTGGTTTTCTAATTTTTGCTTTTAGTCTTTTTAACCTATTTTTTTTCAAGAGGATTTTCCCTAAGCTTTATCTCTCAACTCTCTTATGGATCAAAAAGAATTCTTCTACCTTATTTTCATTTTGTTTCTTTTTCCTTTTTCCTAACTTTTATTAAGAGGATTGCAAATATACAGAAAAGGAAAAACACAGTAAACCTAAATAAATAATACTTGATATAAATAACACTTAAGTTGGCTGGGCATGGTGGCTCACGCCTGTAATCCTAGCACTCTGGGAGGCCAAGGTGGGCGGATTGCTCGAAGTCAGAAGTTCAAAACCAGCCTGAGCAAGAGCGAGACCCTGTCTCTACTATAAATAGAAAGAAATTAATTGGCCAACTAATATATATAGAAAAAATTAGCCTGGCATGATGGCGCATGCCTGTAGTCCCAGCTACTCGGGAGGCTGAGGCAGGAGGATTGCTTGAGCCCAGGAGTTTGAGGTTGCTGTGAGCTAGGCTGATGCCACGGCACTCACTCTAGCCTGGACAACAAAGCGAGACTCTGTCTCGAAATAAATAAATAAATAACACTTAAATAAAATAGCATCCTTTCCCCCCTGATGCAGGTCAGTGCTATTCGATAGAATATAATGTAAGCTACATATAAAATTTTAACTTTTCTAGTAGCCACATTGAAAAAGTAAAAAGAAACAGGTTAAATTAACTTTAATAACATGTTATTTATTTCAGACTATTCCCTTCTACATGCAATGAATATAAAATTATTAATTAGATATTTTACATTTCTTTTTTGTGTACTAAGTCTTCAAAATCCATGGTGTATCATACACTCACAGCATATCTCAGTCCAGATGATGTCAAGCGCTTAGTAGCCACGTGTGACCAATAGTCTAGTACTATATTAGTGTGAAACTAAAGCAAACAATTGTTAATTATATATCTATGTGCTGCATATATATTTTGACAAAACTGTTTGAAAGAAATTTGTAGACCACATTTTACTTGATTTTTAAATACTTTAGCTTGCAGATCCTAAAATTAAGGATATTCTGCTATATAAGAAAATTAATGATAATTTCCTAATATCTTCAATATCTATCCATATTCAAATTTCCCCATTCACGCCCAGATTTTTTTTTTTTTTTTATGGCTGGTCTATTTGAACCAGGATCCTATCTAGTTCTATGTGGTTGTTAGATATCATTTGTATTTTTAAAACCTGTCATAGTCTTCCTATCTTTTTGTTTCCCACAACATTGACTTTTAAAGGATCTAGGCAAGTTGTCTTGTAGAATATCCCACAGTCTGAATTAGTCTGATTGCTTGTTTCCTCAGGATGTCATTTAATTCATTTCTCTTCACCCTGTATTTACTAGAGACTAGAAATTAGATCATGGTTAGATTCAAATTAAATATCTTTAGCAAGGATATTATATAGGTTGCTATCATATTGTTAATTTCCCAGAGCTACTTCTTACTCTGCGAATGTTGCTTTTTCTCATAGCATCGTATTCTTTTTTCAAAGGTTGCAGTATTTTTTGAGAATATTATTTCAAAGAGACAAAAAAATACATAATATGTATTTGTATAATATATATAATATATATTTGTATAATATATACGTATTCTGTTTTCTGCACCCTGAGTCTTTCAAAAAATTTTTTTCTTACTTGCGTGTTTTGGTTTCTCTTTTTCATAGCGAAGCCTCTCTCCCAATGCCTGGTGGTACTTGGCTATTCGTACTTGGCAATTTATTCGTATTTAAGAGCTCTGGTGGCAACTGACCCTTGAACAACATGGATGTTAGGGGCCCTGACCCCCTGTATAGTTGAAAATCCACGTATAACTTTTAAGTCCCCCCAAACTTAGCTACTAATAGCCTACTGTTGACTGGAGCCTCAGTAATAACGTAAAACATCGATTAACACATATTTTTTATGTATTATATTCCATATTCTTATAATAAAGTAAGCTAGAGAAAATAAAATGTTATTAAGTCTCCATCCTTCTTGTCTTCGTGTTGAGTAGGAGGAGGAGGAGGAGGGAGAGGAGGAGGAAGAGGAGGGGTTGGTCTTGCTGACTCGGGGGTGGCAGAGGTAGAAAATAACGTGTATAAGTGGACCCACACAGCTCTGCCCCATAAACAGGGTTTATGCCTAGCAGACTTGTGGCAAGCCGACTTTTTTGTTGAGAAACCCCTAAATATCAGTATCTGTAGTCTTTTTTCTTGGGTCAATTTCCCAAGCATTTGCTGGGACCCCCAAATGTTCCGCGGGATATAAACCCGTGTCTAATGATCTGGCGCTGAGCGGGGAAAGGCTCGAGTACTGCTCGGTGTGCAGACTGGCCCTTCATCTCCAGCCTCCCTCGTGTTAACCTCCCCGTAGATGAGCCAGCCCATTTTCTGCCAGGGTGAGGAGGCATGTCCAGCTTTGCAAGAGATAGAAGGGGGGCTGGGGCTGTCGCTGCTTCTTTATCACTTCCAATCGTTCCTCCTGCCTCTGCACCCTTCCAAGGTACCTGGCGTTTCTAGTGCTGAGCCATTGAGCTCACAGCTCAAAGCAGCCTGCTTCTCGATGCCGTCCTGACCACCCTCCCACCCTGCACCAGGCAGTGAGGGCACAGCGGCTTCTGTGGGCTGAGTAGCCGTCTAGCCTCTTCTCCACTTCCAGACTTTTGCTGATTACCCCACAACTTCACTCTTCTTGTCCTTGCAGGTTATGCTTCACCAGTGTCATCTTAGTGGAGTTTTTTGTTTGTTTGCTTTTTGAGACAGAGTCTTGCTGTCACCCAAGGTAGAGTGCAGTGTGTGTCATCGTAGCTCACCGAAACCTCCAACTCAAGCAATCCTCCTGCCTCAGCCTCCCAGTAGCTGGGACTACAGGCATGTGCCACCATGCCTGGCTAATTTTTCTATTTTCAGTAGAGACGGGGTCTTGCTCTTGCTCTTGCTCAGGCCAGTCTCAAACTCCGGAGCTCAATCGACCCTCCTGCCTCAGCCTCCCAGAGTGCTAAGATTACAGGCGAGAGCTACCATGCCCAGCCCTTACTGGGGTTTTTTGTTTTGTTTTGTTTTCATAAGTTCAAGAGATTTATTGTACAACATGGTGACTACAGTTAATAACAGTGTATTGTATTCCTTTTTCTTTTTTTAAATTTCAAAATATTAATTAAGGGGGTACTAGTGTTTTTGTTACATGAATATCTTGTATAATGCTGAAGTCAGGGCTTTTGGAGTGCCCATCGCCAGAATAGCGTTCACTGTACCCAATAGGTAAGTTTTTATCCCACGCCCTTCTCTTGCCCTCCCTGCTTCATGATTTCTCATGTCCTTTATATCGCTTTGTGCCTGCGTGTGCCCATCCGTTAGCTCCCGCTCATTAGTGAGAGAATAAGGTGTCTCTTTTTCCATTCCCGAGATACTTCACTTAGGATAATGGTCTCCAGTTCCATTAGTGGGGTTTTAGGAGGCCATAGGGACAAAAAGCAGTCTGTCCTCCATGCAATGGCCCATTTTCTGGAGGTGAAAACTGAGGCCTAAAGAAACACTGAAGAGACCCCACATCCAATTCCAAGCCCATTAAGAAAGCAGCGTGGCCAGAGACCTGGGCTAAGCCTGCCGCCCCCTTATAAGGAATGACCTCTAAACCTCTGCCCCGTGGCCTGGCTGCCGGCGGCTGGGAACCCAAGTTTGGGTCTGGACCACAACACTAGGGTTCTGAGACAGACCCTTCGCCCCAGGCCAGCTCCTGCACCACCCCCAGCACACCTCCGGCTCCAGCACCCTCCTTGGGGTCCCACGGCCTGCTGCTCGGAGACCCCCCAGCCCTGCCTGCCGGGCCTGGCCCTCACTGCCTCTCTAGACCAGCTCTCCCCTTGGCTCCTTTTACTTCTTTTCTCTTTCTGTCTCCTCTTCTCACTCTCAGGATCTCTCCTTTCTTCTTTTTTCTCTCCCCACCTGTCTCTCCCCGCCCCCCGTTCTCTCTCTCTCTAGCTCTCTCTCTTCCTCTCTCTATCCAGCTATCCCCGACTTCTTCCTTTGGTAAAGTAGGATCTTTCCAATCTACAAATCTATACAAATGTATTTATTTATTTATTAGACGGGGTGTCACTCCGTCACCCAGGCTGGAGTATGGTGGTACGATCATAGCTCACTGCAATCTTGAACTCCTGGGGTCAGGCAACCCTCCCACCCCCGTCCCTGGAGTAGCTGGGTATATACTGGTGCGCGCCACCACACCCAGCTAATATTCTTACAGAGATGAAGTCTTGCAATGTGGCCCAGGCTGGTCTCAAAATCCCAGAGTGCTGGGATTACAGGTGTGAGCCGCCTCACCCAGCCTACGCCAGTGGTTTTCATCAGGGTTGATTTCCCCCATGTCCCCAGGAGACGTTTGGCGACTTGGAGGAGGGGGTGGAGGTGCCACCGGTATCCAGTGGGCAGAGGCCAGGGATGCGGCTAAACAGCCCTCCAAAACCAACATCATCCAGCCCCAAATGCCAGTGGCACTGGAGTTGAGCAAGCCTGCTCTGTGGCAGCCCCTGCGTCACCCCTTCCCTCCTCCGCCCAGAGAAAGCACGCGTGGAGAGCAGAGGCCCAGAGCCCGCCCGGGGCCAGCGGCGGCCGGGTGAGCGGCCCGGACAGTGGGCGGGGCGCAGCCGCGGAGTCTGCGGGTGTTGGTTTTGGCCCTCTCAAGGCCAGACAATCCGCAGGGAGAGCGCTCCCAAGCCGCTCCAGCTGCTGCCGCCAGCTGTTTACCTGACTGCGGGGACCACCCTGGCCCTGGCTCAGGAGCAGGTAAGGAAAACACAGCCGACCCACCACCCACCGCAGCCGGGCCTCGCCCCCCGCAGGGCTGGCGGAAGGAGCAGCCCTGAGTGTGAGCAGTGGGAACCTGCCTCTTCCCAAGCCTGCCCCGCACGCCTGCCAGGAACCCTCCGAGGACCCAGCATGGGGCGTGACGGGGACAAGACAAGGGCCTGGGCGGCCGTCCACGACTGCAACCCTACGCTTCCAAGGCCTCCGCAGGCTGAGCTGACTTCCTGAGGTTGGCGGCGGGAATGTGGGCGGATTGTGGAGCAGGATGGAGCCCAGCCTCGTTGAATTCGGGGAAAGAGGCCAGGGGAGCTCAAGGCCAAGAGAAGACTGAAGGGACCTGCCTGGGTACCCCGGCTCCAACTCTACCTTCAGACCCTGGGCCACCCCCGGAGGGGCAGAGACTACTTGTTGACCTGCACTTTCCATTCTCCTATTCTTACATAGTAATTGGATTTTTGGCTGGACATGCGACTGCCCAGCTAAAGAAAGACTACATTTTCTAGACTCTCTTGCAGCTAGGTGTGGCCACCTGCCTAAGTTCTGGCCAATGACATATGAACAGAAGTGAGGTGTGTGACATCTAGATCATGCCTTTAAAAGGAAAGGGGTACAGATGTGATGGCAGGAGCTAGAGCAATCACCTTGGGCCGTAGGAAACAGAAACTACATGTTGAGGGTGGCAGAGCAATGAAGTAGAAGGTAGCTGGCTCCCCACCACCACTGAGCTGACGTCCCAACTCTGGACCATCTGCTCTGACTTTTACATGAGAGAGAAATGAAAGCCGTTCTTGTTTAAGCCACTGTATTTTGGGGGGTCTCTTTTAAACAGCAGCCTAACATGTGTCCTAACTGAGACAACTCCTCTGTGAAGTCTTATGTAACCCACTCCCAGCACGGGCAAAGTAGGTGTCACTTCTTGCACCCCCAATGCTCTTCGGATGAGAAAGCAGTGACATAAAGGTCACATTGACAGTAAATTTAAAAGGGAGCTGAGGCTACCAGCCAGGTCCAAAGCCCTGATCTGAATGAAGCCCAGGGTTCCTTCCATTTCTGACACTCTAAGGTTCTTGTAACCTATTAGTCACGGGGTATGGCAGGCACCAGGGACTTGCTGTGACAGATACAACGGTCTTCCCCACTCTCCACCCTCCAGTCACACCAACCTTTTGGTTCCACAAACTAACCATGCTCCGTCTTGCCTCAGGGCCTTTGCATGTGCTGCTCCCACTGCCCAGAGGTGCCTCCCTCTCCCTTTCAACAGCTGACCTCTTGAAAGTGCAGCTCAAGCTTCAGATACCTCTTCTGCAAAGCCTTACCCTCCAGTCCCACTAGCCTGAAAGCTCCAAGAGGAACAGAGATCATCTCTGGTTCTCACTTATGATTTTATCCCTAATGCCTAGCATGGTGCCACAGTAAACACTTGTGACATGAATAAATGAGCCCACCTGAGAGGTCAGGGATGTTATCCCACCTGGAGCTTGGGAAACAGCGGGGCTGACCTCACAAGGTGCCTTCCAGACTCCAGAGTAGAGTCTGCTGAGAGTGATGTTGCAACCCATGCCTCGCCAGGGAAAAACCATCCCCCAGGGTCCAGGAAGCCCCCAGGGAAGGGCCTCTGGAACTTTCACGTGTGTATGAATAACCGGACTCTGATTCAGTAGGTCCGGGTTGACTCAACATGCTGCATTTCTAAGACCCTCCCGTGTCACACTGATGCTGCTAGTTGATGAGGCACACCTTTGAGTAGACTGGCCCCAAAAAGCCTCAGATTCCCTCTAGAAAGTCCATCTGTCCAGCTGTCCACTTTCCTGCTCTGCCTGCCTCTGGCTGGGGCCCCACAGCCCGTCTCCTTAGTCCAGGGAGGGAGGCAGCCCTTCCATCCTATCAACATCCGGGGACAGCAGCCAAGACCAAAGCCCGGTCTGTCCCCACCAGGGGCGCCACACCACGAACCTGGCGGCCACACCCTGCGTGTCCTGCCCCTGCCGCCAGCTTCCGACTCCTCCCCTCTTGTGGCCGATTCTCTGTCTTGGCACGGGTGGGTGCTGTGACATCCTTGGAGCAGAGCCACCCCTTTAACTCTGTGTTTTTCCAGGGTTCATTGACTTTAAGACACAAAGGCCATGCGTGTGCCTGGATGTGTGTGCACGTCGGAAGGTTATATCAGAAAGTGAGCAAAGGCTTGTCCACGAGGGTCCCCCTTGTTGTACGGTGTGTGCATGTGTGTGTCTCTGCCCATGGGGTCCTGGGTACTGACACCTGGGTGTGCCAGTGTGTCTCCCTGGGCCCCTGCCCAGCACTCTGAGCTCTGCACGGGGTGCGAGTGGCACCGGGAGGGAGGCAGGAAGGAAGGGCTGGGGCACCAGCAGCTTCATCCTTGGGCCTCTCCTTCGCCTTCACTGAATAAACATCTTGTTTGTCCACCAGACAGGCAGAGCAGCCCTAGGGCACGCATGCCTGCTCCTGGCCCCCAGGGCTCAGGACTGGCCAGACCTGCACAGGAAGCCTGGCTGGACATAATCCCGGCGTGGGAAATGCCAAGGCAAGAGGTACCGTGCCAGGCCCGGGCACCCGCCTCCCACCCCAACCCCGTTGCTGGGACAGGGCAGCGCCCACGGCAGATGCACCTCCACCCCAGTGTGGCTCAGAGCCTAGCCTCCTCGCCACGCGGCCCTCACCGCCCTCACGCAGCCTGGGAGGACGAGGGGCCGTTTCAGAGCAAAGTCTCATCCAAGACATCTGTCTTCCCAGGAGGCGTTCCCAGACTCAGCCAGGAAGGTTCTGGGTCTCCGTGCAAAGTGGAACTCAAGCTCCGGGGCCTGTCTTCTTTGCCAGAGTCACCTGTGACGAGGGGGAGGGCAGGGGACCCAGCAGCCTCCCAGTCCAAATCCCACTACTCAGAGCCACCTAGCAAAGCCAGGGCAGCACAACCCACCACTGGGGGCAGCGGATCTCGCCGCTTCCCGTGGTTAGAGACGCCGAATCCTTCACCCCTCCGCCTCCAGCCTGGACTGCATGGAAGAGAACCGGTCCGAGTTTCCAGAGTCCTGGACAAGCCGATTTCACACCTCTCTGCCTGCCCAGGTCACCTGCTCCCTTCTTCCACCTCCCATGTGGACAGTGGCACAGCCTCTGGTTTCCATAGCGTTTATGAGTGGATTGGGGTGTCCCTTTTCTTGGGACAGAAAGTGACTAGGGTCATGCACATGACAAAAGGGTGTTTTCCAAATTGTGTTGAACTGGAACCCCATGTAGGGTCCCTCCCTGCCCACACCTTGACCCTCCCCAGCACAGAGGCCCAAACAAGGACAATGGGACACGTCCTTGGAGGATGCCAGCTGCTGCTCTCCCAGGGTTCTGGAGTCAAGACAAGTGTGTGTGTGTGTGTGTGTGTGTGTGTGTGTGTGTGTGTGTGTGTGACCGGGAGCGGTGGGGGTGGTCTTGCCTTCTCGGCCTGGTCCCACTGCCTCAGTGGCCAGACCAGGTATCCGAGCCTGGGACTCTGGGAGGAAACAGCTCCGACAGGGCGGGGCTCTCACCCCGACTGTCCTGGTTACCACAGAGATAAGGATGGTCAGCTGATGCAGGCTGTCGCGTTCAGAGCCTCAGCGACGCAACAGGACTCAAAGTCCCGGAATCCGGGTGAGGTCTGGAGCCTCGCCCTTGGCCGCTCAGCCTCAAGGTCTTCCCTGACTCACCGCCTAGTTGGGACTGTGCTTGGAGTTTGGACTGTGCTCTTGGCATTTACTGAGATTTCGTCTCAGTGCTTGTAAGAGCACGTGAGTGTGTGTTTGTTTGTGCGCCCGCACGAGAGAGAGATGTAGACAGACAGAAAGGACTGGAGACGGCAAGACAGGGCACAGAGGCAGAGGGATGTCCTATCAGAGACTCTCAGAGGTGGGGTATCCCTCCACCCCGGACTGGGGCTGTCTCCCCTCAGACTGGGGCTCCCTGAGAAGCTGGCCTACCTGGGAATGAGGAACATTTCACGCCCAGTGTGCGTGTGCAGCATGAGTATGTGATGAGCCCACTTTCCCTAAGTTTTCAGCGGCTTCTACAAAAGGCCCAGGTAATGGCACTCCACTTCTGGGCTGGAGGTCTGGCCCAGGGGTCCTTGTCAGCAGACATGACTGGGGTGGCCTTGCAGGCCCCGGCTCCCCACAGTGCCTCGCAGCCCCAGCCGGCTGAGACCTGCCCTCCCTCCCATTCCTTCCTCCTCCTCCTTCACTTGCTGCAGCTGCAGAGAGGGCTATCGGGTGGGATCTGTGGCCCGAGGCAGGCACTCACTGAGCAGTCCTCCTTGACTCCTCAGGCGTCAGCCGACCTGATTACGGGCCAAGCCAAGGCTTGAGGGTGGCGGCTCCGGGCTAGGCTCAAGCTGGACCTCTGGCTTCCTCCTCCTGCCCGGCAACCCAGCGAGGAGCTGGCTCCCTGCTCATCCCTTGGCCTGGTGTGGGCCCCGAAGGGCAGTCCCCTTCTCGCCTGTCATGATGTCTCCTTGGAGGAGCAAGAGGAGTGGTGTCCAGGAGCCAGGAAAGATACAGAAGAGGGGGCTGAGGAACACACAGAAAACAGAAGACAAATCGCGAGATGGTGCTGCACTGCACAGGCACAGCAGCTACACGACCAGCTGGCGCAGGGGCTTTTAAGTCACCTCTCTTACCGTCTTTGACACAGGTCGGACAGAACTCCTCCCAGCGTGTGAGCTTCTCACAGGCTGGGGTCCGGCTCCGTCCACTGCCGCATCCACACGCCTGGCTGCCGGCACGTGGCAGGTGCTCGGTTAGTGTTTGTTGAACAAGTGACAGGTTCTCAACTGGTGCAATTTCATAGGCTTTGGGACTCTTCTGTCATGTTTCTGACGGTTACATGTTTCCTCGCCCCCCACCCCACCCCACATGGCCCCAGCTGGGCTAAGAGACCTGGGTTGCAGGGGTGACTCTGCTCCTCTGGGGGTGTGGGGTCAGGCAAGTCTCTGCCCCTGGGTCTGTCTCAGTTTTGCCATCTGTGAAATGGAGACAACGGGGTTTAGTTTCGTGATTCACAAAGACATTCCCCCACCCCCAAGCAGTGAAGCCTTTCTTCAAAGGAAATCTCAGGAAGAAGCCGAAAATACAAAACGGCAGGCTCTGAAGGGTCTCCAAAGGGGGAGGGGAGAGAAGGCTCTGGAATCCAGTCCATCCCTGCCCAGCCCACCTTGCTCTGCACAGCTGCCCTGGGCCCTTCAGGGATCTGACCGGCTCCGTGGAACTCAGTGGGCTCGGGTGGGTGGGGTTCCCAGCGTCAAGGCCCGCCCAGCGCGGGAGCGCCAGAGTCAGGGTCCTGTACCTGAAGGCGTCCCGGCGGCTGGGGGCGCTGGATCTCCCCGGGAAGCAGAGCCCCTCCCGGGGCCGCAGACCTCCCGCGCCGTGGTCGCGCGCGGCGCCACTGCCCCCTGGTGGGCGCGCCGACACAAAGCCGGGAGGCCCCGCTGCGGGATGCTCCGGGTGCCCAGGGGGGACCAAGACCCAAGACCTCCTCCCCAGGGCCAGGTGCTCTCTGGCTGGGGTCAGAGCCGCGGGGGGGACTCAGGGTACCTGCCTCTGGCTCGCTTTCTCGCTCAGGCCCTGGCTCCCTGAACAGGAACCGCCAGAAACCAAAGTCACGTGGTGCGGTGTGCCCAGCTGCAGAGACTGGGGCTTGAATGCTGCTGCCTCCAGCACGCTGTGTGTCTTGGATAAGCCTGATGACCTCTCTGAGCCGCACGTCCTCGTTTATAAAATGAGACTCACAGTGCCTGTCCCTCGGGCCTGGCAGCTGTTGTGAGGGCTTGTGAAACGCCCTTCGCATATAGGGGCAGACGGGGCAGGCTGGAGACAGCAGTGCCAGGGAGTCTGTGGGAGACACAGGGGAAAGGGGGGACTCACGGTCCTCTGGGAGGACCCCAGAGACAGGCCCTCAGGACCCCTCGCCCCTTGCCTTTAAGAAACTCATCCTGTCCGCAAAGCTCCCAGCAGTCCCCTCTGGGGGCTGACCCCGTGGTGGGACACCGTAGCTGGGCATCTAAGCCCTCGTGTCTGCTGCACGGACATGGGTTTATTCTCCCGGCTTTGAGGCCAACACAGCAAGGGTCGCCTTTGCTCCGGTTTCCAACCACGTGTTGGTTATTTCCGCCCGACACCTCCCCACAAGCACCCTTGACATTGGTGTCTCTAGCGACAATCTCTTTGAGGGCAACTGAGGCTCTTCCCGTCATGCACCTTAAAACTCTTCCAGCCTCCACCCATGGTCCGGTTCCAAAGCCACCTCTGCATCTTTAAGTACGCGCTACAGCAGCACCCCAGAACCACCTAGAAGCCAGGGGAGAGGCGTGGACTGGATTTCTCCCTCTGAACTCTCAGAAGGAGCCACCTTGCTGAAGTCCTGGTCTCAGCCTTCCGGCTCCAGAACTAGGAGACAGTAAGTTTCTGTTGTTATGAGCCACTCGGTGTGTGGGACTGTTACAGTAGCTCTAGCGAACTGATCACAGGGTCCCATCCCCTGACGGACACGCAGCTCCCCGCCCCCGACAGCCCCTCCCCCGGGCTCTTCCCCCACCCTCTGTGCTTCCAGCTCTTCAGCTGGCCCACGCCACTCCTGCAATGCCGTCCTTGTGTCTCTGCAGTCACCCCAAATCAGACTCTAGGTCGCCTGAAGGTTGAGCCCGCTTTGACAAATAACTGTCACAGCTCACATTTTCCTGCTTCTATCCCGTGCCCAGCACAAGGTTTGGTGCTTCACTGTCATGCCCTCATGGAATCCCCACATGAGGTACGTGCCAACATCGTTCCGTTTTAGGGAAGAGGAAACTGAGGTTCAGAGAGGCCAAGTAACTTGCCAAACTCACGCGGCTCATCTACGCTGTCGTATTTGAAAGCCTGGCCACTCCCTGTCATGGCCGCAGGGTCACACGGCCTGGAGACCTGGCTTGCCCTCAGCCTTGCTCTGGGGCCTCTCAGAGTTTGGGAGAGGCTGAGGCCACTCCGTTTTGAGGCCCCAGTATTTTCTGTTTAATTTTACATTTTTATTTATTAATTGATTTTTTTAAAAATTTGATACAATAATATTGACCCTTTTTTGGTGTACAGTTTTATGAATTTTGACACATGCCTAGATTCTTACAACCACCTCTAGAAACAGGATCCAGAACCTCTGCAACAACCTAAAGAACGCTAACCTCTGGAACCCGCGGCGCTGCTTTCCATATTAGTTTCCTGTGGCTGCTGTGACAAATGAGCTCTAACTTGGCTTCTGCAACAGAAATTTATTCTCTCAAAGTTCTAGAGTCCAGAAGTAAAATATCCGCATCACTGAGCCGATCGAGGTGTCAGCGGGGCCATAGCCACTAGGTCTAGGGGGACAGTCCACTCCTTGCCTCTTCCAGCTTCCGGGGCTGCCAGCGTTCCTTGGCTTGTGGGCACGTTAATCTACTCTTCCTGGCCAGCGTCTCCACGTCTCTCTGTTCCATCTTCACACGACCATCTCCTCTGTGTCAGGTCTCACCTTGCTGCCTCTTACAAGGACACTCCTGACCGCTTTAAGGCCCATCCGGAAGCATAGCCCCTTCTCAAGGTCCTTGACTTAGTCACATCTGCAAAATCCTTTTTGCCAGATGAGTTAAAATTCACAGGCTCCAGGAACTGAGAGGTGGACCCCTTTCCGGGAGGTGTGTGGAATTACATGTCCCTATCACCTTTTTCAGAAGGCCATAAATATGGGGTCATATAGTGTGTAGTCTTTTGATGCTGGCTTTTGTTTTTTGTACTCAGCATAATGCCTTTGAGATCCATCCAAGTTGCTGCATGCATCAGTAGTTTGTTCTTTTTTTATTGCTGAGTTTTAAAATTATATATTATTTTATTATTTTTTATTGTACTGTTTATCATATGGCTATATCCCAGTTTGTTTATCTATTCACCAATTGAAGAATATTTGGATTCTTCCCAATTTGAGCAATTATGAATCATGCTGCTGTAAACATTTGTGGACAGGTTTTTGGATATGAACAAATTTTATTTCTCTGGAATAAATATGTAGGAGTGGGAATGCGAAGAGTGTGCTGAGTGTGTATATAACTACACGAAACTGACAAGCCATTTTCCAGAGTTTCCATACTATTTATTATTCCCGCCAGCAATGTAGGAGAGTTGCTCTTGGTATTGTCAGTTAAAAAAAAAAAAAAAAAAAAGTAGCCATTCTAGGTCTATAAGGATATGTCGTTGTGATTTTGGTTTTGTATTTCCCTAGTGATGAAGAATGTTGAGTATCTTTTCATGTGTATGTTTGCCATCTGTATGTCTTCTTTGGTGAAGTATTGTTCAAACTTTTCATCTATTTTTAAAAATTAGGTTGTTTTCTTATTGAGTTTCAACAATTCTTTATATATTCTGGATACAAGTTATTTGTCAGATAAATCATTGGCAAATATTTTCTCTCATTCTGTGGCTTGAATTTTTATTCTTTTACCAGTGTTGGGAGGCACAAGGTGGCTCACACCTATAATCCTAGCACTCTAGGAGGCCGAGGTGGGAGGATTGCTTGGGTTCAGGAGTTCGAGACCAGCCTGAGCAAGAGTGAGACCCCCATTTCCACTAAAAATAGAAAAAAAAATTAGCTGGGCAACTAAGAAAAAAGTAGAAAAACTAGCCGGGCATGGTGGCACACACCTATAGTCCCAGCTACTCGGGAGGCTGAGGCAGAAGGATCGCTTGAGCCCAGGAGTTTGAGGTTGCTGTGAGCTAGGCTGACACCACAGCACTCTGGCCCAGGACAATACAGTGAGACTCTGTCTCAAAAAAAAAAACAAAATAAAACCAGTGTCCTTAGCAAAGCAAAATTTTTAATCTTGATGAAGTCAAATTTATCTATTTTTCTTATATGGATCATATTTTTGGTGTCACATCTAAGAACTCTTTACCAAACTCAAGGTCACAAATATTTTCCCTGATGTTTTCTTATAAGAATTTTACGTCTTTACATTTTCTATGTAGGCCTATGATCATTTTAGGTTAATTTTTATATATGGTGTGAGGTACAGGTTCATTTTTTAATATATGGATATCTATTTGCCCCAGCACCATTTGTTGAAAACACTCCGCTGAATTGCCTTTGCATCTTTGTCAAAAATCAATTGATTATATCTACGTGAGTCTGTCTCTGGACGATGTTGCTCCATTGAGCTCTATGTCTGTGCTTAATCCCACATTGTCTTGATTATCATGGCTTATAGTATGTCTTAAAGTCAGGTAGTGCAAGTCTTTTAATTTTGGTTTTCTTTTTTAAAATAATGTTGGCTATTCACATTTCTCTGCCTTTCTATATAACTTTTGGACCCTTGTTTGTGTTTGTCTTTGTAATTGTATATTCAAAAGTTTACACTTGATACCTTTTGGATGTGAGTCTTGGTCCCAAAGCCAGCACCTCATCTCCCCATAGGCCCCAGGTCACTCTCTGTGGCCACCCCATATGGAGTCACCAGGTTCTGTCAATCCATCCTTCCTTAGTGTCTCCCTTGAGTCTACCCCTCCTTGTCACTGTGAGGGGTACTGCACAGTTGGGGCTCCCATGGTCTCACCCCTGAATGAGTACAGTGGGTTCCTGCTGGTCCTGCTTACTAACGCTGCCCTTTCTACCTCTTGCTAAAATCTTTTTTACTTGCAACTTTCGCTGGCTCCCCCTTGCCTACTAAACCGAGTCCAGATGCTTTAGGTTGGCCCTCAAGGACTCTTGAGTGTGTCTGCTCCCTACCCTCCCAGCTCTCTCTTCCTCCACCCACAGGGCACCTCCCTGGCTGCACTGGTAGGACTCACGCTTGCCTATGAGGGCCTGGGCTTCCTGCCTGTGTGTCCCTGTGCTTGTTGTCCCTTCTGCCCAGTGTGCCACCCCACCCCACTCTTCTGTGACTACTCACATCCTGCTGACTGGTGTATTGAACCTGTGTTGCTTCTTGAGCATTTTACTAAAGATGCCCTCGCAGATGGAAACACACCCTGTGCTGTGGGACACAGTGTGTATGTACACAGGTAGATAAAATACTAGGTAATTTGTGCTAAATGCCAGATCATAGGACTTGGGTATTCATCGAAGGAATTACAAATACTTTGTGAGACAATCAGAGTAAACTTCCTTCAAGGCCTAAACCAAACTTCCTCATGGAAACAGACCTACCTCCTAACAGCCTAAAGAATGTGTGTGTGTGTGTGTGTGTGTGTGTGCTTGCATGTGTGTGTGTGTGCTTGCATGTGTGTGTGTGTGCTTGCATGTGTGTGTGTACTTGCATGTATGTGTGTGTGCTTGCGTGTGTGTGTGCTTGCATGTGTGTGTGCTTGCATGTGTGTGTGTGCTTGCATGTATGTGTGTGTGTGCTTGCGTGTGTGTGTGTGCTTGCATGTGTGTGTGTGCTTGCATGTGTGTGTGTGCTTGCATGTGTGTGTGTGTGTGTGCTTGCATGTGTGTGTGTGTGTGTGTGTGTGCTTGCATGTGTGTGTGTATGAGGCAGGGGTAGAGGGGACATCCAGGAACTCCACCTCTGGCTTAAGAAGGAAGTTTAGTGAATGCCTTGGTGATGAGTAATACTTCATCTGTTTAATAATTAGCTACTTTTAATAAATAATTCTATGTTTTGATTAACCAGAGAAAACAGACTATGCCATCTCACAATTCAAGAGATCAAAGGGAGAAAATACCAAGCACAGCCCACACAAATTTTACACAGTTATGGAGAAGAGTTTCAGGAATGAAAATGTGGTTAGCCCCATGATAGCAAATTATTGCTTGAGGAAGAAAAAAGGAGTAGAATGTAAAGACACTGCTGTATCTTCTTTATCCTCGTAGCCCCAACGCCTAGACCAGCAGTAGGCATTGGTAGGAAAGCATTAGGTCATTAAATAGGAAATGTTTGATTTCGAATCACAAGTTTCCAAGTCCAGCTTCTGTAGTTTGAGCAGTGTTGTTTGTGTGACATGTTGTCGAGCATTGTCTTGTAAGAGGATTGGCCAATCTCGGCTGCTTAATCACAAGCATCCTCATCATTTCATCTAGTTGGTTGCAGTAGACATCCCTGTGCCAAAAGACCAAGTTTCATGAAGCTGTAGTGGATAATATCAGTGCTGGACCACCAAACAGATACCATCAGCTTTTTTGGATGAATATTCAGTTTTGGACTGTGTTTCACACTTCACTTTTATCCAACCACTGTGCCGAATGCTTGAGATTGTCAAAAAGAATCCATTTTTCATCACGCATAACTATATGGTGTAGAAATGGTTTGACTTTATGTTGTGACAGCAAAGAAAGGCAAGCTTCGAGACAGTTTCTCTTCCCATGCTTTAATTCACACAAAACCCATCTATCCAGCTTCTTCACCTCGCTAATTTGTTTCAGATGGTCCAATATTGTCAGAACAGTAACATCAAATCTTGCTGCTAATCCACATGTGGGTTGAGATGGATTCGCTTCCACTACAGCTTTCAGTTCATCATTATCCACCTTGGTCTCAGGTGAGCCATGTGGCTCATTTTCAAGATTAAAATCACCAGGCCAGGCGCGGTGGCTCACGCCTGTAATCCTAGCTCTTGGGAGGCCGAGGCGGGCGGATTGCTCAAGGTCAGGAGTTCAAAACCAGCCTGAGCAAGAGCGAGACCCCGTCTCTACTATAAATAGAAAGAACTTAATTGGCCAACTGATATATATATATATATAAAAAAAAATTAGCCGGGCATGGTGGCACATGCCTGTAGTCCCAGCTACTCGGGAGGCTGAGGCAGGAGGATCGCTCGAGCCCAGGAGTTTGAGGTTGCTGTGAGCTAGGCTGATGCCACGGCACTCACTCTAGCCTGGACAACAAAGCGAGACTCTGTCTCAAAAAAAAAAAAAAAAAAAAAAAAAAAGATTAAAATCACCAGAATGGAACTTCTCAAGCCATTGATGTATTTTGCATTCATTAGCCATTCTTCCCAAACACGGCGTTGATATTTCGAGCTTTCGGCACTGCATTGGTTCCAGGGCAGAACTCATATTCAAAAATAACATGAATTTTGACTTATCCATGGTTTCACAAAAATTGCTCTAAAAAAATGTGGAAGAGAATCACAAGCCAAAATGTGTGTTTGCAAGACTGAAGATGTACCTTCACGATAAAAATAAAACAAGAAGTGTTAAAGTGACATGTTAGAGATATCAACTGTCAAACTTAGTACTTAAGGAAATCAGACATTTCATACTTAATAAGCTAATATTAGGCTCTCTGTATTTGTTCTTGAGTTACCAAAAAAGTTGGGTGGAAAACTATTGGTTTGATTTTGGAACCAGGAATTGTGCACACACAGGGTTACTCGGCTGAAGAGCCATATGACTGCAGCACTGCCACCTTGTGGCAGTATTCATAAATTACAGGCTAAACTTCCATGAAGAACTAACTAACTTACTAAATGTGGAAGTGCACCTTACAAAGATTGGGCTAGCACTTCCCTGCAAGTTTCTCCTCCTTCTCCCCAAGGCCTCAGCTAGCAGGCCCCCCACTAATGCTTCCAAGATAAATCATTTCCAGGCATTTCTTCCTAAGGCATTGAGGCCTTCAAACCCATTTTAAAATGCAAAATGAATGTTAGGTGTTATCATTTACGTTTCTAGGGCCCTCTCCAAAATTGCTTCCAGTCCAGGATCTAGAACAGGTGCTTTTAACTTGGGATCCAAGGGTGGGCTTCAGGGGGCACATGAACCCTTTGAAATTGTTTGCCAAAGTGTACAATCCTGTGCATATGTGCATCTTTTCCGAGGAGGATATCCACATCCTTTGACCAGCTTCTCAAAGGAATCTGTGACTCCAAACAAAAAGATGACAAAATCCCTTCCCCTGAGTGACATGGGCCAAAGCTAATTCTAAAAGGAGGACAAGGGCTTGTTTAAATAAATACGACAGAGAAATAGTGTATATGTCATTGAACTTCTGAACACCATAAAAGATTGGATCTCTCTCCCTTTTCTCTGCTTCCCTGCTCTTAACACCCCATATCCCCCACACTCCTCCTCTCCACCCCCGCCATGGGGAGCGAGGAGGGAATTCAAACTTCATTTGCAGATGAGTGACCATCTGTCCTTCCAAGGTTTATGGAGGAAAGGTAGAATTTTATAGCCTCCTGGGAAGATAGATTAATCCAAATTAGCTTGAGGCAAAGGAGTCAGGTTATTCAAGATAACACCATTTAAAAAAAACAGCCCCCTTATTAGTCTCCAGATCAGGTGCCTGCACTCTGCGTGGGAAGTCGATGAATGATCTAGTTATGTTTTCTGTTTGGGGAGAGCGCCTGCTTTTATCTCTGTGATTGCTTCTTTATTTGGCAACTTGCAAACGTATCTGTTTTCCCTAATATAATTGCCTGGCCCCTCTCCGCAGCTCTCAGTAATGTCAGCAGGGCTATCTTTCCATTTTCCTCCAGAGTTTAATATTGTTTAAGTAAACTAATTGGACTCTATTTCATTTTGCTTTATTTCCCCGCACCAGACCTAGCAATCAGCTGTTTGGGTTGTAACTTGTTTTTTTTTTTTCCTTCATGAAGTTTCACTTATGAAGTTCCCAAGGATATTAAATTGCTCCTTCTCCCCCCTTTCTTTGCTTACGTAAACATTTCTCTTCCTCCTTTAGTGGGCCAGGCACAGTGCTAGATGAGGCAGGATCCACAGAGGTTAAATAAGGCCCTGGCCCTGTCCTCGGGGCCAAACTTTGTACTTCCCCAGCCAGAGCCTCCGAGACAACTTGCAGGTTGTTCTCTGTACAAGGTGCCAGCAGAGGAGCCAGCAGGGCTGAAATCCAGCTGGTACCCCGCTTGCCACCCACGTGCCCTAATGCAGGCCTGCGTCCACAGAGTGGGGGAGGGGAAGGGACACCTTTTCCTGCTTTCAAAAAAGCACCATATGGGCGAGAAGCAGCCCTGCCTCTAGTACATAGTTGTTATTTACTAGAATGAAGGAATATTAATATCCTGGACATCCGTTAGGAGTCTAGAATATTTAGGTTTTATCCTGAATACTTAGGACCTTCTCTGAGCCTCAGTTTCCTTATCTGTATAATGAGGGTGTTGGACTCAAAGATCTGTGGGGGCCCTCTCTCTTCAGGGGCTCTAACAGTATTGCTTGTCTCTAACTGATGCGATTACACTCATCCATCCATCCATCCATTTCAAGAGCATGACTGGGTAGAGGGGTGGGGTGAGGTATTGTAGGAAAGAGACACCACCTAGTGAGACCCTTCCCAGTAAAACTCCTCTCATGATCCCCGAGGACACATTTCTACCTTTGACAAAGATCCTTTCCCTCCCGCCTGAGAGCCAAGGTATTTACACGTCCCGCCCCAGAGAGCAGCCCTCATGCCATTATAGATGCAATCAATACAGTCAGCGCCCGTGGCCGGCCATGCGTCTCGGGGAGGCTGGACCGTGCGTGGGCTGACCCACCTGCTGCCTCGGCATGAGATATTACTGTGGCCACAGAGACTAATGAGCTACTCCCTCCCCGCCCCTGACTCCAGGAGGGGTGGTGGGTATTTTTATAATCAAAGCACCAGCAGCCCAAATGGGAGGCAACAGGCAATTATGAATATTAGATCAAACTGATCTTGGGCACGTGGAGAGGCCACAGGGCCACTGCCAAGGCATTAAAACAGGACGGTGCATATAGCGTTGAAGCTGGAAAGAGGAGATGGCTCTGCCAGGCGGTGATTTTTCAGGGGGCCTTGTGCTACGTGCTTGAGTAGGTAGGCCAAGGGGTTTTAGCTCCATGGGAACAACTTGTTTTCTTCGGCCTCGTTTATCTTTTAAACCCAAAGAGGACTTGCAATGGCCAGCAATAAAGACGCCTAAAAGTAAACTTAAAATGAGCTGGAAAGTTGTAAAGCCTCATTGCAGGGAGGCGTTTCATTCACTCACTCGTTGATCTACCGACTGAAATAACTATTCCCCACCCACACCCAGCACCATGCTGGGGGCTCAGCGTGACTCATATGGTCCTTGTCGTTTAGGAGTGTCCAAGGTGGCTGAGGATCAAGGTGTATATTATTAACCAGAAACTGCGAGGAAACTAGGCATCTGGTTTAGGGACCCAGGAGAAGGTAAGAGTAAAGAGACCCAGGTTTTAGTGCCTGCTCCACTGCTCCTGCCCTGTGTGACCTAGTGGGCATAAGAATTCTCTAGAGAACTTTCTGGAGCTGCAGGTGGCCACGATTCCCAGAGCTTTGGCTGAAAGATGTCCGAAGAGGAGGCTGGAGTCTGTACTTGGATTCTGACGCCAGGGTCTCTGGACTTCCTCTGAAAAACTCCGGAGCCAAATACTCTAAATAAAGATTATTCCCCAGGAAAAAAAAAATTCAGCAGTTGGTGTTGGCAGAGGGTGATAGGACGGGAAGATGGAGGAGCTGAGGGAGCTCAGAGAAGGATGATTTCAGTGTGGGGGGCGGGCCAGGATCTGGGGCTCCTCAGAGGAGCTGAAGCTCAAACCACCCCTGCGAGATGGGCCAGGGTTGGCCTTTCTTCGATTCCCTCAGGGGAATAGCTTGTGCTTCTTAGCTATTGGCGCCTCCTCGAGGAATAAGTCCACAGGGAGTGTCCAAGGTGGCTGAGGATCAAGGTGTATAATGCAGCTGACAAATGTTTGGGGATTGTTATTTGTATTCCTCAATTAAGTCATCTCCCACGGTTAGGATGGGACCAGTTTCTTCTTGGAATTTAGAAAACAAAAAGTATTTAAACATATGTATTGTCATAACAATTAAAAACATTTATTGGTTCCCCAAACTACAGGAACTAAAACTAAAACAGGTATGTGGCAAGATAAAGCTTCAGAGGTGATCTTTATTTGAATAAATACAATGTTTTTCCCAACTACAAAACTCAGAGTTGACTTGCTTGGTCAGAAAAAATTAAAAGAACATTTAAAATAGTAAGCAGGTCAGGTGCGGTGGTTCATGCCTGTAATCCCAGTGCTTTGGGAGGCTGAGACAAGAGGAGTGCTTGAGGCCAGGAGTTTGAGACCAGCCTGCACAACATAGTGAGACCTTGTCTCTACAGAAAATAAAATTCAGTGCAAAATTCCGGTGGGCCCACCATGCATGGGAATTAAGTGAGACAAGGTGCAAGGCAAGTTCGAGGTAATCGTGTTCTATTCCTGAGTCAGCTGAGGCCACACTTTCCCTTTGAACCAGAACTTGCTTTGAATGCAGAGAAGGCAGTGGTGTTGTAAGAAACACGAATGACCAAGGAACTTTATCACATCCTCATTCACTCGTGCCACTTCCCTGTGTTAGCCAGCCACCCACACGGAAAGTCATGACATAGCTTGAAAGGGAAAGATGGGGTCGTCCACAGAGTTCCTTTCTGTTTTGCTTTCCCTCACTCATCAGTAATCCCAAGGTGGAGGGCGTTGGTAGAATGTGTGTATCGAGAAGCAAAATAAAAACAGTTTCATCAGTTTTGCAACGCATTTCCATTACTCTGGTAAGAACAAAATGCATATATATGTATGAACTACGAAATGAGAATTGTGTGATTTCAGTGATTCTGCATATGAGATAAATGCTCTCAGATTTGCATTTAAAATTGCCCCTGGATCAAGTAAAGATGAATAGTAAAATTCATGCCAATAATTAAATTTTTGATTTTTTTTAACTTAGATTGACCTTAAGTAGCAAATAAAAAACACCATACCAAGTTGAGAGAGAAAGACTTCAGAAGAAAGAAAAGAGCTATATATTTCAATACATTTGATGGCATTCGTTTCTCTGCTTTTTTGGTAAAGAAGCCTAAATTTTTATTTTGCACTGGACCCAGAAAATTATGTAGCTGGCCCTGGGCAGAGGACACCCCCAGTTTTGACAAGTGGGGCAAAAAATCAGTCTGGGCACAGAAGACCTTCCGCAGTAGGATCTGGTGGTCGTGTCGTCCTGGAGTTACAGCCACTGGTGTTGGAAGTGTTGGCATCTCGGTTCTACTTGCATTAATTTCTGTCCCAGGCTGGCAGGTTGCCTCCTCTCTCCAGCAAAAGCTCTTTCCGCAGCAGCACCCGCAGTGTGCCTGCTGTCACTGCCTTCCTGATCATTAGCCGCGATCTAGGTCTTATTAGATCTCATTCCGCCACCCCAACCCTCTGTCTTAATTCATCCAAATGAACTTCTGCTAAGCCTTCACTTCCTCTGCTGCTGAGAGCGCTCACCCTCCCCTTGTCCCATCCATTCTCCCGCGGAGCCAGGCCCCGGCCTGCCAAGGTCATGAAGAACTTGTGCTTCGGCCGGCCGCAAGGCGGAGCATCCATTTCCCAGGTGAGCTTTGATGACATGCTGTGTCCAAGGCGCAGTGTCCAACTTCTTTGCGCTTCCAGCTTCTGCCCGGCCGAGACATCATCACTCAGCTGGGATTGGAAATGGACTCTACTTCTTTCGACCATTCTTAATTTTGTCTGTCTTCTCTGACTTTTTTCTTTTTCCCTCCAAAGCCATCAAATGAGACTCTGACTTTTTATCTTCTCACCTTGATCATCAGGTGTTTCAGCAGCCCAATGTAATTATTCAAAAGGAGAATTTCATTCTCTTTGTGCAATCGAGCTCCTTCTAGGACTTTCTGAGATGTCAAGTAAGATTTGATTCATTTACTGGGCTCAGTATTTCATTCATTCCAGTCTTCTCCTTCTCATGTAATAATTGCTCCACGCCAACTTAAGTCTAGATTTTTTTTTCCTTCTTGAACCTAATAGTATATATGCACCATCTTCACTTTACTTAGATTACCTTCATTAGGGAGCTGCCCCAGGTAGGAGTTTCACTAAAATTACCAATGAAAATGTGCAGACTTTGCAAAGAGTTCCAGCTTTCCGACGTCTCCTTGATATTCTGTTTCTCAGACAGCAGGCTCATCTTTTTGTGCGTTTAGATTATTCCTTCAAGTCATCTGATTGTATCTTTAAGCCCAGATACTTCCTCAGGAAGATGTTTATTTTGGATTTTGATTTCTCTAAAAGATATCTTTGCTGCTTTGACATTCTGTTCTTAATCAGATAACTTTTTTTTTTTTTTTTGAGACAGAGTCTCGCTTTGTTGCCCAGGCTAGAGTGAGTGCCGTGGCGTCAGCCTAGCTCACAGCAACCTCAAACTCCTGGGCTCAAGCGATCCTCCTGCCTCAGCCTCCCGAGTAGCTGGGACTACAGGCATGCGCCACCATGCCCGGCTAATTTTTTCTATATATATTAGTTGGCCAATTAATTTTCTTTCTATTTATAGTAGAGATGGGGTCTCGCTCTTGCTGAGGCTGGTTTTGAACTCCTGACCTTGAGCAATCCGCCTGCCACGGCCTCCCAGAGTGCTAGGATTACAGGCGTGAGCCACCGCGCCCGGCTCAGATAACTTTTTATTTTAGGAACTTCACACCTACAGAAAAAGTTGAAAGATTAGCATAATGGACACCCCTGTGCGCCTCACCAATATGCACCGATTGCTAACATTTCACCACGTTTTCTTTTTCTTCATGTATGATATATAATTCCTTTGCCAAATAATTTGGAAACAAATCACAGATAATATGGCACTCCACCCCTATATATTTCAGCATAAATCTCCTATAAATAAGAACATTTTCCTATACAACCGTAATGTCACACTCACACCTCAGAAAATTAACAATAATTCCCACATCTAACATGCAATCTCTATTACCGTGTCCTCAGCTGTCTCCAAAATGATCTGACAATTTTTAAATGATTTCTTTTGATTATGCCAATTCCGTGACTCCAAAGAAACTGGCCAATGCACCACTCCCAAGAAGCGTAAACATTCCATATTCCCACGGTGTGTTATAAAAGTCCAGCCCAGCCTTAATTCCTCAGGCAGAGTGGCCAGCAGCATCTCGGCGTATCAACTTAGGAATTCTTAATCTCCACTGCTGTCCACTGTGGTTGCTTTTCTGCATTTATTTCTTGGCTGTATTTGGCAGCACTGATGTTTCCAAGCTCCTGTCCCATCAAGTTCCCAGACTCTTCCAAAACACTTAAATCCTCTTCAGGCATTTTCATTCCAACAACGAACTCTTAAGAATTCTTAATTTCTCTGCAGAGCAATGTTTCTTATGTAAGTCATTGTTAAATCTTCCATTCTGGCTGTCACTGGGGTTGAGGTTGGCCCTCCAATAGTTTCTTCAGGCAGGGCTCATTAGAACAATCTTTCCTAAATTCTGGCATGTTCAAAAATGCTTGGTTTTACATTTTTAAAAATATAAAAAGCCAAGTATAAGAATTTGAGATCACACTTTCTTTCCGTGAGGAATTTTTAGGATTTGTTCCACTGTCTTCTAAGATTGAATGTTGACTTTAAGAAGCCTCAAGTCAGCAAGTCACTTCTCTTGGTATTTTCACCTGGCTGCCCCAAAGTGTTTTGTTTTGTTTTGTTTGAGATGGAGTCTCGCTCTGTCACCTGGGTTACAGTGCCAGGGCATCAGCCTAGCTCACAGCAACCTCAAACTACTGGGCTCAAGTGATCCTCCTGCCTCAGCCTCCGGAGTAGCTGGGATTATAGGCGCATGCCACCACACCTGGCTAATTTTTCTATTTTTAGTAGAAACAGGGTCTTGGTCTTGTTCAGGGTGGTCTTCAACTCCTAAGCTCAAGCAATCCTCCCACCTTGCCCTCCCAGAGTGCTAGGATTACAGGCATGAGCCACCACATCCAGCCCCCAAAGACCTTTTTTATTTATTTATTTATTTTACTTCAGCATATTATGGGGGTACACATGTTTAGGTTACATGTGTTGCCTCCTCTCCCTTCCACTCCAGAGTCAGAGCTCAGGCATGTCCATCCCCCAGATGGTGCGCACCGCACCCATTATGTGTGTATATACCCCTCCCCCCTCCCACCTGCCTGACACCCGATAAATGTTACTCCTATATGTCCACTTAGGTGTTGATCAGTTAATACTAGTTTGCTGGTGAGTACATGTGGTGCTTATTTTTCCATTCTTGGGATACTTAACTTAATAGAATGGGTTCCAGCTCTATCCAGGAAAATACACGAGGTGCTATATCACCATTGTTTCTTTTTTTCTTTTCTTTTCTTTTTTTTTTTTTTTAAGGTACAGGATCAAAGTGGATACCATTGTTTCTTAAAGCTGGATAGTACTCTATGGTATACATATACCACATTTTATTGATCCACTCATGTATTGATGGGCACTTGGGTTGTTTCCACAGCTTTGCAATTGTGAATTGTGCTGCTATAAACATTTGAGTGCAAAAAAATGGGGGATGGTCATGATGGAGACTCAGACTTTTGGGGGGAGGGGGGAAATGGGCATTTATTGAAACCTTAAAATCTGTACCCCCATAATATGCCAAAATAAAAAAAAAAAAAAACATTTGAGTGCAGGTGTCTTTTTTATAGAGCATCTTTTGTTCTATAAAGAACAAAAGTAATGGCCAGTAGTGGAATTGCTGGATCAAATGGTAGATCTACTTGTATCACTTTAAGGTATCTCCATATTGCTTTCCACAGAGGCTGCACTCGTTTGCAGTCCCACCAGCAGTGTAGGAGTGTTCCTATCTCTCCACATCCATGCCAACATTTATTCTTTTGGGACTTTTTGATAAAGGCCATTCTCACTGGAGATAAGTGATATCTCGTTGTGGTTTTGATTTGCATCTCCCTGATGATTGAAGATGTTGAGCTCTTTTTCATATGTTTGTTGGCCATTCTTCTGTCTTCTTTTGAAAAGTTTCTGTTCATGTCCTCTGCCCACTTTTTGATGGCGTTGTTTGATTTTTTCTTGCTGATTTTCCTGAGTTCTAAATAGATTCTAGTTATCAGGCCTTTTTCAGATGTCCAGCTTGTGAACGTTTTCTCCCATTCTATAGGTTGTCTGTTTGCCCTCGTAGTAGTTTCTTTGGCTGCACAAAAGCTTTTTAATTTGATCAGGTCCCATTTATTTATTTATTTATTTTGTTGCTGTGATTGCCTTTGGGGTCTTCTTCATAAATTCTTTGCCTAGGCCAATGTCCAGACGAGTATTTCCAACGTTTTCCTCTAGAATTCTAATAGTTTCACACCTTAGGTTTAAGTCTGTTACCCAGCGTGAGTTGATTTTTTGTGAGAGGTGAAAGGTGTGGATCCTGTTTCAGTCTTCTACATGTGGCTATCCAGTTTTCCCAGCACTATTTATTGAATAAGGATTCTTTTCCCCAGTGTATGTTATTGTCTGCTTTGTCAAAGATTAGATGGCTATATAAGGAAGGTTTTATATCTGGGTTCTCTGTTCTGTTCCACTGGTCAATGTCCCTGTTCATGTGCCAACCCCAAGGTGTTTTAATTACTCTAGCCTTGTAGTATGGTTTGAAGTTTTATCTCTGAAATCCAGTCATTTTGCTAGGCTAAGTCTCAGCGATGAGAATCCTTGTTAGTTCTTTTCTGAAAGACTATTCCTTTTCAATAGCTACATTCAAGTCTCCCCAGAAACCTTCAAAAGGTTTCTGAAACCTTTTGATGAATTATATCTTTAAATATTTGTTCTGTTACTTGATTTTTTTTTCCAGGGCCACCATTTACTAGCATATTGTGTTTCCTTGGCTTTTCCTGTCTTTTCCTTCATTGCTTTTTGCACCACTTTTGATTGAGGTGTAATTACATACCAAAACCTGCACATCTTTAAGTGTACAATCCGATAGGTGAGTGTTAACATATGCAGACACCAGTGAAACCGCTGCCCCAACCAAACAGTGAACATGCTCATGACCTCAAAAAGGTTTCCCTGTGCCCTTTATGATTCCTCCCTATGTCCCTTCCCCATTCCCAGGCACCACTGATCTGCTTTCTGTCACTTTAGATTAGCTTTCATTTTCTAAAATTTTCTATGAATGATGTTATACAGTATATACTCTTTGTTCAGTCCGGCTTTTTCACTCAGTATAACTGTTATGAGATTCATCCATGTTGCTGCATGTATCACAAGTGGGGAGAGCACACATCCATGCTTGTTCCTGATCTTGGGTGGGAATTTTTCCTCTAATTTTTCAGGTGGTTCCTTTTCTCCCTGGCCTCAGGTAATTTCCTCCGATGCATGGACTGATCAGTACACAATGGAGGACTTTAAGTGGTCCCCCTACAGATCTCTGGAGGGAGTGTTCTCTCTTTCTTCCTCCCTTTGTATCTCTCTCTCTCTCTCCTATTATTCTTTCCTGAAAACCCTGGTCCCCTTAGCCTTTCCCTTAGCCTTAGCCTTTCAGGTCTTCCAGCTTTTTCTACCAAACTGAGGCGCCACCAGGCCCTGACTGGGTTTTCCCCTCTCTGTGCCATGACTTAACAACTTCCTCTGGGCAGTAACCTGGGGCAATTGTAGGCAATTGCAGCTTGTTCATTTCCCATCTCTCAGAGGTCACTGAATGACACTGAACGATGTCCGATATTTTGAAAACATTGCTTCCAGTTTAAACTGCTTTTTCAGTTTAGCTTCCCCTGCCCTCCAGCCCCAGCAGAGGGTCTTCTGTGCCCAGACTGAGTTTTTGCCCCACTTGTCAAAACTGGAGGTGTCCTCTGCTCAGGGCCAGCTTCATAATTTTCTGGGTCCAGTGCAAAATAAAAATTTAGGCTCTTTTATCAAGAAAAGCAGAGAAACAAATGCCATCAAATGTATTAAAATATATAGCTCTTTCCTTTCTTCTGAGATCTCTCTCTCAACTTGGTATGGTGTATTTTATTTGCTACTTAAGGTCAATCTAAGTAAAAAACATCAAAAATTTTAATTATTGGCATATTTAAATATTGGCATAAATCCAGCTCCTGTTACTCCACCTCATTCAGAAGCACATATCACCTTTATATGGACTTTTGATGGATAAACCTTAAGTGAAGAACGTTTTTCCTCGACCAGTTACGTGTAGGAGTCCGCGTGGGGAAGTCAGCTCCACACCTGCAGGAACATTCCTCGTAACGCAGGGACGTAAGTCTGAGTCTGTTCGGACGCAGACAGCGTGGCTTGGTGCCAAGGAAGGCTCCCCAGCCCCCAGGCTCACACCGATAGCTCCCCGAGACGTGGCCTGTCTGTGTGACCCTCACGCCACCCCTTCCGTTACCAAAAGCTCCGCACTTGTCCCTGAGGCCGCATCAGAAGAATGAGAACAAGCAGTCTGAGGGGAAGGAAAGAGAAGTTCATTACTTTGCCAGCAGAGGAGGAGGACGGAGACTCCTGTCTGAAATGCCATCATCCTAATAAGAAGCAGAAACATAGAGTTTTTAAAGGGTGTGTTCTCAGCTTCAGGCCATTGCTGTTCATTTTCAGTTGATGATCCTGATCATCCCATCTCCCTAAAGACAGTCCCAGTGACCCCCACTCAGAACCTCCCCCTGCCAGGGCCCGGCTGAGCCCTATCCTGGAGCACAAAGAACAAAAGGCATTGCCCGGGCCCTCCCAACCACTGGCCCGAAGCAGGGATGCAGGTTTTAGTTCTCAAAAACGAGTGGAGGATGTTTCAAAGGGAAAGGAAGTATTTTTGCCCTTTGTTCAGTGCATTCCCTCTGTTATGTACTCCCCGCTGTCAATGTTTCCCTTCCATGTCTACGGGAGGAGGGGTGACTACTCTGGTACACTTCTCCTTCCTTCCTAAGGAGCAAATCAGATCCAGGGATGCTCCGACGCCTGGTGCAGGCATCCAACCCTCGCTCTTACAAGCAAAAGGTGAGTGTGCCCTCACCTTGGCTGCGTGACTTCGCCCCCTCTCTGGGAACTGCAACCTCTGCATGGTCTCCGCTCTTCCCTCCCCTGCTCCTTGTCTACTCCTTCATCTTGGACACACTTTCCACCTTTTGGAGTTTCAACTTTCTTGTAGTTTTAACAAAAATAGAATTTGAACCTCTCTGTTTCCTTTTCTCTTTGTTGCTTTTAGGTTTTTCTGAGTTCCCAGGAAACGTCCTTGTTGCTTTTAGGTGATTTCCGAGGAAACATTAACTTGAGGCCATCAGCTGAAAACTGGAAGTCAAGGACCATACAGCTGCTGCTGGTGTTTTGGATGTATTTTTTACATCACTCTTGAGCCTGACACAGTCCCTGACCTCTAAGGGTGTTCCATAAATGTTTGAAGAATGACTATCAAACAAATCGAGCAATCCTCCCATGACCTGGGTCTACATATGTAGGCAGACCATTGCTTTCTCGCCACCTGGGATGTCCCCGAATGCATGGACCATCTCTCCCCCATTAAGTCCGGAGCTTCCCCAAGCACGACAGAGCTGTTGAAAGTCTGAGAACATGAGGCTGTCTGAAGTCTGTCTTCCAGGAGTATGGGCTTTTGACCTGGACAAACTTGAGTTTGAAATTTAGCAACACTATTTACTGCAACTTCTTGTTGCATTTCGCATTAGTCAGGAGTCTCCAGAGAAACAGAACCCATAGGTTCTCTCTCCTTTAAGGAATGGGCTCTTGCAGTTCTGGGGGCTGGCAAGTCCAAAGCTTGCCAGATAGGCTAGCAGACCGGAAATTCTGGAGGAGTTTATGTTGCAGCCCTGAGTTTGAAGGCAGTCTGGGGGCTGAAATTCTTTTCCTCAGGGGATCTCAGTGTCTTCTCTTAATGTCTTCAGCTGGCTGGATGAGGTCCAATCACATTATGCAGGGTAAGCAGCCTTACTCAAAATCTACTAATTTAAATGTTGATTGTATCTAAAAATACCTTCACAGCAACATCTAGACTGGTGTGTGACCAAAGGAGTGGCCACCACAATGTAGCTGACACATAAAATTAACCATCACAGGCCTGAGTCATTTATTCAGTTTCACTGATCCTCAGTTTTCTCATATGTAAAATAGGGTTATTATTATACCTTCCTCAGAGGACGGCTGTGAAAATCAAATTGGATAAATACGTAAACCACCTAGCAGAGCATCTGGCAGATTGTAGGCACTTAATAAATACAAGCTACTCCTGTTTTGTCTAGAAGTCACGCCTGAGATGGTCTCCTGGAATCCAGTCCCCTGACTTTCATGGACCCCCATCCCCTATCTGCATTATAAGGGTTGGAAGGTTCTAGGCTGAGATAAGTTCAGGCAAGATTCAGAGGAGGAAGAAAGCAAGAATGGGCAGACGTGATCGCAGAACCAGAGGCCAAGTTCCAGTTCAAGTTTCATGAGTTCACACCATGGTGACAGCTGCAGTGCCAGCAGCAGCAACAGCGGCATCCTGACCTCTGGCCTGCAGCTGTGGAGGTGTGACCTTGAACCATGAGCTTCGAGGTGACACCTGCCATCTATTCCTGCTGCCAGCACCTGATTGCTTAGGGTTTGAAATACCTAGCGTGGTTTCCATACCCTGGTACAGAAGACTTCGCTGAAGTGGCCTCATGCTTTCCTCTCTGCACCTACCCGCCAGGTCCAGGGAGGGGCCCTGGGTCCTCCTCAGCAGACCCTGCTGGAGAGAGACAGGGCCCTGTGATCGCAGCTGTCATGACGATGCAAGTAAAAAGCAGAGAGAGCACCAGCAACGGCCAGTCCAATGAGGACATTGTATTAACTGCACTGCTGCTCTTGCTTTGGTTTAAAATCTTAGTGTAGAACAGGCTCCACTAACTGGAATCTTCCATGGACGTGATGTTCTGCCCAGGGCCCAGTGTCTCTCTCTCAACAGCCAGAGGGCCTGCCCAGATTTTATTGCATTGCAGTTTTATAGCTATAAACACTTGGGTGCGTTTAAAGGGACAGCTCCTTTTAAAAGCCCCACATTTCTCAAACAAGGACACAAATCACAAACGTTTCATCATGGGGTAGCAAAAGAGGCCTCTTATCCTCCCTTGGCCCACACACTGCAGTCCAGTTGCAGGATGGTGATAAGAAAAAGTGATTTATAAACAAGCCATAACCCAGGTAGGCGAGAGCCACAGGCACAAGTTACCGGGGGGCTGGTGGCTGTTGACTTCATAATGAACCCAGAGTTGAGCCCCAGGCTGAAGGTTAAGAAAACAGGGAGAGACAAATGGGCCAGGAAACATGAAGACAGGATATGACTGCTGAGGGCAGGGAGGGAAACAGTTCCTTAGAATTTTAATAACAACAATAGCTTTTACCTTTATCAAGTGTCTACTGTGTACATTTCACATGGGGTCTTATTTAATCCTTACAACAACCCTATGAGATGGGATTATTAATCCCATTTTACTTATGAGAAAACCAAGGTGTTTTTTTTTTAATTTTAATTTTTTTTTGAAAATTGAGATTTAGAGAGATTAAGAGACTTCCTCCAGGGCCCTGGTGGAAGCATGATGCAAATCTAGAGCGTGTGAGTCCAGGGCCAGGCTTGTAAACATCATGCTCACTGTGGACTGTGAGGATGTTCAGAAGTGTTATGCCAAAGAAGGGGATCACAACCAGTTAGGAAAATAACACATTTTGAAAATTCTGAGTTCATCAAAGTGAAACAGGTTGGATATTTGCCGGTTTGTTTTTTTTTTTGCTGCAGGACTTCTCAGGGCCTTTAATAGACCATAGTACTTTGTGAGTTTTCAAAAAGGAGGACAATTATTGCAGTGCTTCTTGAGTATCTTTGAGCACAGAACACATTTCTCATAGAGCATCTTCAGGGCTCAGGGTCCCTCAAAAAGCATTTTGTGAAATCCCATCTTGTTGCATTCAGGCCAAGTTATAGCTCACAGGTGTGTCTTCACCTACGGGGGGGTGGGTTGAGTGTGTGGCTGAGATAAGTTCACTACTGTCTGTTATCCTGCACTATGATTGTGGAGGAGAGCTTGGTTGTGTCTCCAAATTCTGGGCCTGGTGACTCCAGTCCAATCTCCAGGAATTCTGAAGCAGGTAAGAAGACTAGCAGCGGTGGGAAGAGAGGGAACAAGGAGACAGAGAGACTAACAGAGAGACAGAGCCATTGAAGGATGGCCAGGGAGGAAGAAGAAAGAGTCTTTTATTTTTACACAGGGTTTATGTAGTTGCAATTTCCTTAAAAAGTATTTTACATTCAATCTCAGGCAAAATACCCAACAACTGACATGGAGAGAAATGTGTGTCCAACAGTGGACAGCATTTTAGTATAGACGAGAATAAATCCATATATACAGACTATGAATAGACCACAAACTGGGAGGAGAAGTCTGGACGAGAGTGGTTATCATTAGGCAAGTTATACAAAGTGCTCATAATTTGTGTTTATTTTGATTTTCTATCCTTCTGATAGAAACATCTGCTGTTTTTATACTGCTGCAGACAGGGCTGGCTGCAGCAGTATAATTTGTGGAGCCCAGTGCAAAATGAAAACGCAGGGCTCCTTTCCCAAACGACAGGACAAAGTGCCCTTGCATGTATAAAAACAGAAAGCTGGCTCACAGCTGTAATCCTAGCACTCTGGGAGACTGAGGCATGAGAATTGCTTGAGCTCAGGAGTTCGAGACCAGGCTGAGCAAGAGAAAGAGCAAGACCCCGATCTCTACTAAACACAGAAAAATTAGCTGGGCATGGTGGCACACGCCTTTCCGAGCTACTCTGGAGGCTGAGACAGGAGGATCGCTTGAGCCCAGAAGTTTGAGGTTGCAGTGAGCTATAAGGATGCCACTGCACTCTACCCAGGGGTGACAGAGCAAGACTCTGCCTCAAATAAATAAATAAATAAAAATAAAGTATGATGAAGTAAGTAAAGACTAAGTAAGTAAAGAAAAATTAAGGTTTTACATCGTCAGCGTGAATTTTGCTGTTCTTTTTGCACAATGCCAGTTTTAAATGCAGATTGTTAAACCGAGAGCAGGGCCCTTCTGGGCGAAGGGCTCTGTGTGACTGCACAGGACGCATGCCCGTGAGGCCAGGCTTGGCTGCAGGCCAAGAAGAAACAGGACTTTTGTTTTACGGTTTTCAAGCGGCCAATTCTGCGGGCTTTGGACAGCACCATCAGGCGTCTGACATTTACGGTGTTTCTCCCGTGAGAAGTTAGGGTACGTTCTTGACTGCCAGAGTCCACCGCTGAAAGATCATCACGACCGGTTCATCAGAGAGAGAAAGAGAAGTCAGCAAGAAAAATGTTTCCCTTGCACGTCTTGAAGCTGTAAATGTCACTGCTCATTGTAAGGAAATGTTCCCAGGGCCAGCAGTGATAAACCAATCGGGCAGCCTCAGGCGAGGGCATTTCATAAACATACCTGAGACGCTCCTGGTGGCTTCAGGGCCAGACAGACTGCACCAGGCGAGAGGCTGGGAAATGGTTTCCTGGGGAGAGAAGGGAAACACCACCCTCCACCCAGGGAAGGGCAAGAGAACTGGGCCTCACCAACAGAGCCATTTCTTTCCAGAGCTGTGCTGTGACCAAGGGATGGCAGTTTGTCTGCCTTCTCCTCTGTCCCTGCTACCTGGGCTATGACACTGTGCAAGTATATCAAAGCCTTATGCCTTACATAGAATAACAGTCCCACCCACGGGTGCCTGCTTGTTTATGGAATCACCACTTACAATCCTCACAGCAACTTGATGAGGCTTATGTCATTATCCCCATTTTCCTGATGAATAAACTGAGACTTCAAAAGATGATGGGATTGGCAGAGGTCACCCAGCCAAGGTAGGTTTCTCTGAGCCTGGAGGCCGGGGCTGGCTGGCACTCTCAATATTTCCCTGGCTCTTGGTAGCACCCTGAGCCCCACTTTCCGAAGCCAGGTCCTGGCTCTGCCTCACGGCGTCGGCTTTGGATCTACTGGCTGGTCTCACAGGGGTAAAGGGTTTCACTAAATACCACATGTGCACGTTCACACACACACACACACACACACTTGGTGTAAACAGACGTCTTTAGAGTCTGAGCACATCTCTTCGAATATGCTTCATGATAGCAAATCTTTTCCTCCGAAAGTATACCTGATTTTTAGAAATTAATGAAAACCATTTGGCGCCTGATAGCTTGGTGAGCGGTGAATTTATTCCGTGGGTGAAGCGGTAAAATGGGCGATGAGGGCGGGGACGGAGCGAGGGGAGGAAGGCGTCTGTACGCGTGTACCTGCGCGCACATCTGGGTGTGTTTCACTGCCCACCCGAGCCGAGCCTCTTGCATGCATGACACAGCATGCCACACGGCGGGTATCGCTGTCCCCGGGTTCCAGGGGGACAAGCCAAGGACAAAAGAGACGACGTCACGATCCTCCACTAGTCAGTGGCAAAACTGGAACTGCAATCTAATTTGCCTTAAGGGAACGAGAGCTTTTCTTGGTCCAAAACTAAATAAATAAATAAACAGAGAGAAAGAAATTTGTGTCTCTAAAGCAACGAGATGATTTTCTAATTTGGCTCCCAGAACGGGCTCTGCACATAATCCCAAAGCAATGAATCTGAGCCCGTGCTGAGAAGTGGCAGGACCGTGACGGGAGGAGTCAGGTTCCCGCGGAGGACACCGTGATGGGAACAAACCTGGCTTGGCTGCCGAGGGGTTATTTTTGTTTTTAACACTCCGGCTACAGCTCTTTCGAACCCTGGATCTCGGCAGGAGAATGAGCCCCGGGGTCGCTGGTGTTCAGCACCCTCATTCCCGGGAGGCACAACTAGCTCCCGTGATGGGGAGTGACTTGCTGGGGATCACACGGTGGCGTTGTGCCAGAACCTTGACCAAAACCCAGGAGCCTGACAGTGCCGTGCTGCTTCCCATAGTGCACCGCTTCCTCCCCTCGCCCCCTCCCCCCTCCCCCCTCACTGATACAGCAGCGTCCTCACAACAAGAGTAATCGTTTTTTAAAGAACTTTCTATGTGTCAGACACTTAAGGGGCATTATCTCATTAAGCTTTCCAGGCAACCTTATGGGTGAGGAATTACCGTTCCCATTTCATTGATAACAAAGCCAAGGCCCAGAGAAATTTAAAAAAACAGGGCCAAGTTTCAAAGTTAGGAAATAGAGGCCCCAGGATTAGAACCCAGGTCTGCCCACCTCCAGGTCCCCTGTGTTTAACAGTATCCAACGTTGCCTCCTCCTTCTCCCTCTTCCTCTCCCGTCCCATAGGAGCCCAGTATACAGATTCCCAGAAAAAGGCACATTCCACTCAAACCCACCCTGCCCCCAGCTAGTCACTTCCCCTCCTTTCGTGTTTATCAACACAAATAGCCTGTCCTCCTGGCACGCTTGTCATGCTGGAAGCCAACTTTATTCCCTGGGAACGCTGAGGAACAATGAGCTGTTAGCCGAGCCCACCGGGGGCCGCCCCCATCCTGGCCAGCTTCCTCGACTTCCCCTGCTCACACTGGCCCAGCAGAGGCTGTCTACAAAGTGCGTCAGTCACTTGTTTACTTGCTTTTCCTGCCTGGCCCCGGGGGTTCCGTTGGCTGTTTCTTCCCCCTGGAGGTTCTCCCGAGGTGAGCTTTGATCTGCAGAGGGAAGGGCAACGGGAGGCGATGAGAGATGCTAAGAGTTGGGCAGCATCTGACTCATTCCATGAAAGGAAGCAGAAAAGGTCCTCTCCTAACAATCCAGCGAGGATGCTGGCGAGAACTGTGCACCCTTGCCCGTGCCCGGGTGGGGGTCCTCCTTTTCCCCCCGGGACAGAATTGCAAAAGGAATACAAATTCCGCAAGCCAGAGGCAAACCTCCCGGCCCTTTCTACACTGAGCTAGCAGTATAATCATGGACTCTTACACCAATGTCTAATCTTTCCACAAAAGGCCAGGCCTGCAGACCCCTCCCTAGAGGGAGGTGTTTTCAGACGAGCAAGGCTGTGCGTGGAGACAGCCGGCTGCACAGTCTCACTTGAGAGTGGACCGAGAACTTCTCCGGAACACTTCCCGAAATACCGCCCCCTTAGAGAGCTACCTATTCGGGCTTCTAAAGACTTTCTGGTCCTCAAAATCCATAATAACATGAAAAAGTACCACTGGGCAGGGACACATAAATGTTCAAATAACGTAGCAGTCAGAGTCCTGGCAAAAGATGAAAGGGGGTGCACTCAAAAGGGCTTTAACTGGAGAGAATTTAATAAGGGACTATTTATAGGGGTGTGTGGGGTGAGGAGCACCAGCAAGTGACGGTGAGGCCAGGAGGCAGAGGGGAAGAAATACTGTTCACCCCTCTCTCTTCTTGCACTCCAATCTCCTGCCAGCGACTCCTATTGGCAACATCCAGCTAAAAGCCAAAGAACAGGGGAGCCTGGCGACATAGTGCGCAGCTGTCAGAAGCTGGGCACAGAGCAAAGTGGGCAGGGCGGAGAATGGATCAGGATGGGCAAAGCCACCTGCCCTCTTGCTAACAGCCGAGAGGATGTCCTAAATGCTTTCTCTGCACCAGCCGCCTTTCATGGACTCCAGGTCATTGCAAAAGGATTCTCACCGCCATGAAACCATCTATGAATTGGTCTGAAAAGCCTCAGCATTCTGCTGCTGGTCGGGTGTTATAATGTTATTTCTGCTGTCTCCCAGTTAGGAAAAGGGAGGACCGTGGACAGTTCCCTCTGTCCAAGGCCCAGCCAGCCCACGTGAACATATGTTCTCATTACTTCACAAGATAGATTTGCTTTGGTGTCTTCTTGGTACATAGGCTTTTATTGTGAAGTGCATCTCATAGGTATAGAAGAGTATTTTAAACATACGTGGAGGTGAAACTATTTAACACCTATGTACTTACCACAAATATTAAGAAATTGAACACTAACCAGTTCCTTAGAAGTCCTCCAAATGCCCCTCTCTAAATAAAACCTCCAACCTCCTCCCCAGAGATAACCACTATCTTGACTTTTTGCACCCATCATTATCTTGATTTCCTTTATCATTTTACCACCTAGGTGAAATCATGTGTATGGAATGCAAGCGCACATCTAGCTGAGAGTGAGAGGGCAGTGTTGCCCTGGGGGATAAAGGTGCCCAGGAGAGAGAGAAGCTAAACTGAGTGTCTGGGTGATCTGGTTGCAGCTTCCCCCAGAGTTTCCAGTGGCCCCTTCTCGGGAAATAGGTGGGCAAGGTCATGAGCAGACCTTAGGAAACACAGGGCTCACCAGAGCTCAGCATGTGGCAAGGCTGCTGTGTGGGCTGGGCGCTGGGTGTTCAGAAGAAATATGTTCCAGAGCATGGGTCCATATGCTCTGAATCTCCTGCTTCACCGTGGCTACCATTAGCTTCTGCAGCGGATCTAAGAAGAGCACTTCGGTGGGTGAAATGAGCATCCCAAGCTGATCCGAAAGCAGGCCAGAGTGGGAAAAGTAGCAACCTCATCAGAAGTCATTAAGACAGGCCCCAAACTGGGCATCTCAGCCAGACTTACCCAGGAGCCCTGTCCTCACGCTTTAAAATATGAATCAATAGTAATGGGGATTTTGGTGACGATGGCTTTCAGCATATCTGTTTCTTAAGACACTCTGCTATACTCTTGGCTGGTTGCCCTCCACGCCTGGTAGAAGTCAGCACCATTCCTTGCACCCCTCTCTGGGGTTGGAGCTCATGTTTTCTGTATTCAATGTCTTTCGCTGTCTTGGCTTACTCTCTCTTTTATATGGAGCATACCCTCTAGTGATTTCCTGAGGAAGGGTGCGTGGGGAGAGATTTGTTGAGACTATGCAGGTCTAGAAATGTTTTTATTCTACAGCACCTGATGTATACTTAGGCCAGGTATAGTTGCAGGTTCATTTTTCCATCAGCATTTCAAAGGCATTTCTCCATTGTCTTCTTCCTTCAAGTATTACTGTTGAGAGATCTGAAGCCATCCTGATTCCAGATCCTTAACATTCTCTCTGGTGGCTCGTAGGATTTTTTTTCTTTGTCCCCACTGATCTGAAATTTGACAATGATGTACGTGCCTTGTGAGTTTTCCTCTTTCTTTCATTTATTATGCTGGCTACTTGGTGGGTCCTTTCAATCCATTCTGGGAAATTTCTTACATTATTTCTATGAGAATTTCCTCCTTTCCCCCATTTTCTCTGTTCTCTCTTTTTAGAATTACCATTATCCTAATGTTGAACCTTCATGACTGGTCATCTATTCTTTTTCACCTGTTTTCTCTTAGTTTATGTCTATGCATTTTTGTTCTTTGGTGAGGGGAGGTGGAAATGAGATGAGATTTCCTCAATAGTTCTTCCTTCTCATTTGCCATTTCCCTTTTTTCATTTTCAAGAGCCTTGTATTCTCCTTAAGTGTTCATTTTTTTATAGCACCCTGTTCTTGTTTCCTGGAAGATTTTCTTTTACTTCTTGACAAATATTAATTATAGAATCTACTGGGGAATTATAGAATTTTTAGAATTCTATAGAAATTTAGAATTTATAGAATAATTATAGAATTTCCTGCATAGTTTTTGTTTCTGCCCAATTTATTATTTTTTTTTCTTTTATCTCTTTCTCTCATGTTAGAGCCTTTCCTTAGCTGTAAAACTTGGCTGTATGCACATGATAATGAATGAGAAGCTAAAAAGAAACAAAACAGAAACAAAACAAAATAAAAAACAACTAATTGGAAGTTCTCAGCAAGTGTGTGGGGTCTGTCAACTTTGAGCTTCAAAGTAGGGTTATTTGGTTGGGCTGTTTATTGGTAGAATACCCAATATCTTTAGGAATTTATTCTTCAGATGGTCAGATTACCCAGGGAATGGTCTTCTATTATCCTTCTATGAGAGTAAGGGTCTGGGTGCTTATGTGCTGGGAGCCAAGGTGGAAATGACATAGGCATTATAACTCCGATTCAGCTCTAGTCCAGAGCACTGTTCCTAATCGAGGGCCCAAGAACGGGAAGTGAAAAGTGCATTGGCAATCTGTGTCTATGAGACCTGTTGACACCTTGCTTTCCACCAGGCTTGCCTTTGCTGTAGTAGAAAATTGAGCATTCAAACAATGAGATAGGAAATAACAAGCAAGAATTTGCTGAGTGTTTCCCTGATTAAGCAACACCTCCCATTCTTGGTAGGTGCACATGCTTGAGCTCATTTTGCAGTTGAGTAAACAACTTCCAGGGAGATTAAATTAACTGTCTCAAGGTTAGACAGCTATTAAGTGGCGAAGTTAAGATTTACATCCCAGTCTATTTGATTCCAAAGCTCTTTATTATTATTTTATTTTAAATAATATTTTATGCGAAATTCATGCTTATTATAGGTATCTCAGGAAATATATAAAGTTCCAAATAAAATTTTAAAAACAACTAAAAGGCCACCAAAACACTGTAATATTCTTTCAACAGGAATGCACCATAATTTATAAAAATAATTTATCATTTATTGGATTCTCCTCTCATTTGGGTAATTTAAATTGGTAAACCTATGCTCTTTCCACTACATGGTATCAGCCGAGGGCAGGAGGCATAGGCAGGAAGGGGCAGGGTGCTAGGCAGGTGCTCAGGTTAAGAGCTGCTGACTAAAGGGGGTTCAGATGGACACGGTTCAGTACCCTGGAGAGCTCCATGACAGTAACGTTGCCAAACGCACTAAGCAGAACACTGGCTGGGAGTTTTAGGATTCGGAACTGCTTCTCCAGAATGGAATATTAAAAGACACCATACACAGCTGGGATGTCTCTGAGAGATTCATCCTCACCACTCCCTTGGTTCAAAGAGCTTTGTGGGAGTGTGTCAGTATCCTCTCTCACCATTCTGCCTTTTCTTGTGCCGTCCCCTCAGCTTGGAATGCCTGGCTAATTTCTACTTACCATCTAATGTTCCATTTAATCGTTAATTTTCTCCAAAAAGCTATATGAGCTCCCTCCATCTTCACCATCAATGGTTTTCTTCCTTCCTTCCTCTGCACCTCTTTTGGTCATCATATGTGCCACATTAGATTATAATTATCTGTCCTTCTAATTAGAATGTGAATTCCTTGCAGCAGGGATTGAGTTTCAGTTATTTTTGGTTCCAGTAAGTACTCAATAAATAATATAAAACATTCAATAAATGAGCACATTTTCTGTAGGCAATGAGAAGCTATTGAAGGTGGTTTTCAACCAGGGGATATTTTGCTCCCTAAGAGACATTTGTCAATGTCTAGAAATAATTGTTTTGTTTTTGCAACTGGGGGGGGGGGGCAGATGCTCCCAGCATATGGTGGGTAGAGACCATGGATACTTCTAAACATCTGACAATACACATGACAGCCCTTAGAAAAAAAGTATAGGCCCAAAATGTTATTCATGCCAAAGTTGGAAAACTCTGTTTTAGAATAATAGAATGAATTTAACCAAACTGTTCTTCAATCAATTTAAGTCTTTAGGGAACAGTGAGTCCAACAGGCTCATTTTACAGATGAGAAAACTGAGCTAGATTGGTTACAGGGTTGGGGCAAAAACTTGTACCATGGCACCCTTTCCACACAGTTACACTTGGCTGACATTATTTTTTAGCTATCCAATACTCTGAGTGGTGTAGGAATAGAATGATTTGCTGTTGTTTAGTTATTTATTTTTTTTTTTTGGAGACACAGTGGCACAATTGTAGCTCACTGCAGCCTCAAACTCATGAGCTCAAGCAATCCTTCAGTCTCAGCCTCCCAAGTATCTGAGTCTATAAGCCCATGCCACCATGCCTGAGTAATTTTTCTTATTTTTTGTAGAGATGGGGTCTCACCATGTTGCTCAGGCTAGTGTCAAACTCCTAGGCTCAAGGGATCCTCCCATCTTTGCCTCCCAAAGCCCTGGGATTACAGGCGTGAGCCACTGTGCCCAGCCAAGATGATTTTCTTAATGCACATTATCCTGGGTTCATCAATCCAGGTTTAGAAGACAAGGACGAGACTGAAGAAAAAATTTTGGAGTCCACAGAACAGGCATAGCCAGCTTCCCCCTATAGCATTCCCTCTTAGCTTCTCTTTTCTAGGGAGATTTGTTACAAACCTCAGGCTGAGTGAGAAAGAACTCTTTCAATGGCTCATTTCCAAACAATTCAATCTGCTCCAGGAAATGAGAGATTAGTTTGTGGAAGAGTGAGTTATTTTAAACCTCTCTGCATTAAAACCAATTAATGCTCTGGAGGGCCAAGCCTGCCACAGGAGAATTCACTCCAATTGCTACAGACCAGGGGATCCTGTATAACTCTCCTCCAATCAGCAAATAATAGCATTTGGGAGGATGAATTCAATCTCCAAGGGAAAACTTGAACCAAATGTGATAGCTATCTCCATCAAGTGCCTCAGATTTAGAATCGTTCTGATCCCAAAGAGCGCCGACCATACCTCTCATGAGTCACACCTGCCGTTTTCCCAGCAGTAATCATGTGCCCAGACCTCTCCCATTCAGCCCTGTTGAATTAGAAAAGCCAAATGATTCATCCAGGCACAATACAGAGTGAATCAGCAAAGGAAGAAAGTGTAGGAAAAGGGAATCTGTGTGCTATCTTGAATAAAAGTGCCTTCCAATAAATTTGTTGAATTGTCTTCCAGGGAATTGGCTGAACGTGTTAATCATTTATTGTATATCATAACTGTCTGGCGCATACATGATTAGCTGAAAATGATATTTGTGAGTCCACTGAGGCTCTGAAATGATGCAGAGAGGAAACTAGTTTCTGCAGAAGGAGCTCAACTTTCTCTGCTAAAGTTTGCCTTGGAGCGTCAAAGATTGTTCCTGTATGGGCTGCTGCTGGCATGAGAATGTAAAGGGGGTAGGAGAACAGAAGAGGAAAATAGGTAGCAGTCCCCAAAGAGGAAATGCTTTGTCTCTCTACCTCTATTCCTTGTTCTTTTCCTCTCATCCACACACACATACACATCACTGGGAGAAGTAGGCTAGTAACTCAGAATTATTACTCAAACAGATCCAGGTATGAAATCCAGTTCTCCTTCTTCTTGAGCTTCAAACTCTTTATCTATAAATTGGGACTAATAATGCTAATATCCCCAGATTGTCAAGGAGGTTTAGACAAGATCATGCATATAAAGTGCATGGCTCATGAAGGCATTAAATAAATCTTCTACTTTACCATATGGCTCAGTTGCTCCTGGGTAATTTTCTAAAGACAGAGGTCTCTGTCCAGGGGATGAGTGAGCTGGGAGTCATGGGAGACTGATGGTCACAGCTAAGAAGAAATATCTATCAGGGTATAGAGATGCACACATGGTTGGGGTTTGTGGTTAACCAAAGCTTTGAATTTCTCAGCTCTGTATTTATGCTTCCAGAATGTGGATTTGCTGCTAAGCAGACTTGGAGAAGGTTCAAAACTTTTTGGAATTTGCAATAACCTGGGGCTTAGAATTCAGAGAGAAGTTCAAATAAGAAATTACCCTGCCGTGGGTCCAAAGAGAAAAATGCTTCCACCATGAAAGAAAAAGGAGTGCAATTGGTGAATTTTCAGTTAGAGTAAATAAAGGGTGGTGATGGGTCTTCTAAGTGCAAAGGTGCCCACGCCCAGCTCCTCATCAGAGTCTCTGAGAGAATTTTACAAAGATATACAGGTTCCTAAGCTCCACACTGGAGAGTCAAAGGGCCACAGATGGGCCCAGGATCCTCTTTCCTTTTTAGTAAGGTGCCAAGGTGATTCTGATGATCATCCTGAAGGTGGGTGTCTCAGGGCCATGGGACCCTGCGTTAGAAGTGAATCATTGAGAACCAGCTTCTTTACTCCATTTCCCCTTGTAGAGATCTGACCCATGTCTCCCCAAAATTATGGAAGGAAGATTTAAGAGAGTCTTTGGAGACACTTGGAGCTGATTCCCACTTCAAAGGCTGTGATTTTGGAGTACGCGCTTAAGAGATGACATTATTGACAATGAAGGACACAGTCACCACCATCACATGTATATATGACATTCAAGTCCTGCACAGTTAGACACAACCTTCATGATCTCATCTCCCACCTCCCCTCACCAGGCACTGAAATGTCTCCCAATATATCTTGAACTCTTCAAATTTTCTTCGTATCCTCCTCCCCCATCTGCAATGAGCTCAGCTTCACTAACAGAGGCCATATGGCCTGCTGGTTAAGAGGTTGGCTTTGGAATTAAGGCAGGCTGGGATTCTGATGTGCTGAAAGCCCAGCTTGTACTGTGCTGGTCAAGATCCTAAGGATGGCAGAGCAACAAGATAGAGCAGGCCCAGTGGAACTCTTATGTGATGCCTAGAGGGGAAACAAACTTCCATCTTGTTCACTATTATTTGTGGTCTTTATTCAGAAATCTGAAATGATATCCTATCAACCAGGAAACCAACCATTGCCATGCAGGTGATAAGGGTTATGACAGAGGATACAGTTGGTGCTAGGAATGCATACCCAAGGGAACAAACCCCATCTTCCTAGAGAAAGAGATATACAAGCCAAGTATGTGGGACGAGTGACACTCAGCAGGTGAGGAAGTAAAGAAAGGAAAAAGTGTGGATGGGCACAGAGGAAGGAAACAACATGGGATGTTTGGGTAATTTTATTATATTTTAGTATTGCTAAAGGGAAGGGTGAGAGCTTGGGAGTGGGGTTTGTGTGGGAGGAGAGGTGTGGTAGTATGATGAATGCGCCCATCAGAGAACCTCCCACCACGGAGCACACCCCCACAGAACCTCCCACTATGGAATCCCTTACCATGGAAGCCCCCACCATGGAATTCCTCACCCCAGAACTCTCCACCATGGAACCCCCACAATGGAACCCTTCACCATGGAACCTCCCACCATGGAACCTCTCACAACAGAGCCCCCACTATGGAAGCCCTCACCATGAAATTCCTCACCATGGAACCCCACCACCACCATGGAAGCTTCTACCATAGAACTGGCACAATGGAACCCTTCACCATGGAGCCCTCCCACCATGGAACCCCTCACACGGAAACTCCCACCATGGAATCCCCCACCATGGAAGCCATCACCATGGAGTCCCCCACCACAGAAGCCCCTGCCATAGAACCTACCACCATGAAACCCCTTGCCATGGGGCCACCCACCATGGAGTTACCAACCATGGAACCTGCCATGTCTTTAGCAGTTCTGGGTGAAGGAGGAGCCCAGAGCCAAAGATAAGTACTGTATGGTTTCCCCTTACTATTAGCTTCCTAATGGGGATCTCAGATTCACAGAGAGGCTCAGACCATTGTACCGAGCAGCTGGATTTCTTTTGAGACAGGCAGGAATCCCAGTGGCTCCTACAAACACTCCGTGGGAGGCTGGCTGATTCATAGGCTTCTCAATCCCACCTCAAAGTGACATCAATGACTGCATAAATTTAACCCAAGCCTATTAGGATATGGGAGAAAGAGGTTTGTTTTGATGTAAACAAGCCCTGCAGAGTGATGGGAGTCAGGAGAGAAGAGAACAGCAGAAGTCATCCTATCAGGTTTTTAGTATGGAAACAATGTCAATCATCTCCACATGCATTCCAATTCTTCTGGACTAGGAAGTTCCTCTTTTCCTCTGTTTCTTCCCAGGCCTTTGATCACCTACTGAGTTTGGACCATGCTAGTTTCATACTCTCTTAGCTGCCTGTGTGCTACTAGGCACCCCCCATCAGCTCACCTCATCTTGATATCCTAAAGAAACAGATGGACAAGTGCCTTCTTGCCCAACACAAAACAAAAAGTAGAAGCTATTCACTTACTTACTTTTACAGCTCAATGGGTTATCACAAAGTGATTACTCATGGAACCACCATTTAAGTCAAGAACTAGAACTTTGTAACTACCCACTCCTCAAATCACTAACTCCTCCCTCCCCACCTCTCTGAAGCCAAGTATTCTGGTTCCAAATTTCTGCTTTCTTTCCTACTCCATACTACTTGGTTGAGCTTTTGTCTTTACAGAAGAGGAAATAGAATAAAGAAAATGAGAGATTTTCCTGTGTTGCATAGATAGTGTCAAAGCTGGGACTTGAACCCATGTGTTCGAGGTCCTCTGTACCTTGGTTGACTTTCTCCTCTCAGTTTATGTGAATCCCATTCATCTTTCAAGGCCAATCAAATGCCATACTCCTCCATGGAGTCTTGTAGACCACCCTTGCCTCACTGCTTTCTTCTTTGCCTTATAAGCTCCTGCCCTGTCTGTTCCACTGATATCACACTTAACAGTAGTTTCTGGCATTATTTATCATTCCACATTCTTTTTTTTTGAGACAGAGTCTCACTCTGTTGCCCGGGCTAGAGTGCCGTGGCATCAGCCTAGCTCAGAGCAACCTCTAACTCCTGGGCTCAAGTGATCCTTCTGCCTCAGCCTCCCGAGTAGCTGAGACTACAGGCATGTGCCACCATGCCCAGCTAATTTTTTCTATATATTTTTAGTTGGCCAATTAATTTATTTCTATTTTTAGTAGAGATGGGGGTCTCACTCTTGTTCAGGCTGGTCTCAAACTCCTGACCTTGAGCAATCCGCCCGCCTCAGCCTCCCAGAGTGCTAGGATTACAGGCGTGAGCCACCGCGCCCGGCCCCATTTTACATTGTTTCATCTTTCCTGTGATTTGGTGAGGTGTTTTTTGTGTGTTTTTGAGCTGAGGGATCACAACTTACACCTGTTTGTCTTCCCAGAACATTGAAAGTAGTCTGCACATAGGAGGAGACAGAATGGTGGGTTCCTGGGCTCTGGAGTCTGACTCCCTGGGTTCAAATCCTGGCCTTGCTAGTGGCTTGCTGTGTGACACTGAACTATGAAATCTGCCCATATGCCTTTCTGAAGGGCTGTTGAGAAAATTAAAGCATATAATTTTCAAGTGGGTAGCACAGTGCCGGCATACAGTAATCCACAAAGGTCACCTATTAATAGAAGCTCAACAAGCATTTCTTGTTGATAGTGAATGACTAACTCAATTGGTCCTCAAGGTTAAAAAAAATTTTTTTTTAAAGGATGAACTCAGAGGTAGAAAATCTTTCCATAGGAAACAAGTCTAGGAAAAGTAACACATCTGGAAGGAGGCCGAGTGTCGGGTAGGAATCGCCTCACTTCCCCTGCATCATGTCCACCTTGCCCCAGACTGCGGTAATGGCTCCCCAGTGTGCAGAGCACTAAGTGACTCACAGCCAAGCAGGCGACGACAGAGCAGAGCCAGCAGCCAAGGCTGCCGGGCAGCCTTCGTTCCTGTTGCTAAGTCACGCAGAAGGGGTCAGCCTTGCCTCTGAGCCTCAGCAGCAGCTCATGCTGCTAGAATGAAAGATGGATCCATTTGGGGCCTGCAGCCCGGTGTTTAGGCAAGGCTCTGGAAGGTCAGTGGCTGGAGAGAAATGTGAGGGCGGCAGCGAGAGTTTCAAAGGAGGTGGCTGAGCAGCCAATTTTGTCAAGAGTCAGCAAATATACTGCTCTGGGAGCACATGCATATATTTTACTGAAATGGCCCGTTTCTTCCAGGACTTTATAGGGCAAACACTTGCCTTCCTCCTGACTTTATTCCCATACATAACCACACAGACGCAGGCTCCTAAGAAACACACGCCTACATGGCTTTCTTTACGTGCATTGACAACTTGCAAAGAGATCCTTCTCCAAATACTTTCGGATAGTTTAGGGATGGAATTTACATATAGATATTTTTTGTTGCAATCCTGTGAGCTTTGTCTGATCATCTGTCCTGCAAGCCACAGGAGGCATTTCCCTGAGTATCAGAGGTGAGCGCAATAGGGCATGCACATGAGGCAGGTCAAGTGGGCAGGAAACTGTCACAACCTAAGGTCTTAAGAGCTAAAGGGAGTTAAGTAGACATAGAAGAGGGCCACGAAGAAGCTTCAGATGAGATTGGGTAGGACTGACTAAGAAAAACAGTAGAGACTGAGTGACTGCGGAGCTCTTTCAAACACAAGATCACTGTAGTTGTAAAGGCGAAGTTCAAGCCAGCAGTAGCTGTCAGGCACAAGCACCTGCGACCATCTGGCCAAGAGCAGGTAGGGGCAGAAGGGTCATGAAGCAGTATGTTTCCCGCAAATGCCAAAGATAATATTATAAAGCATCGAACTATCACCAGAAATATTGTCTATAGCAATGCCCAGGAATTATAGAACCTCATCAGCTTTCCCTCTCTGGGCCTCAGTTTCCCCATATTTAAATCTGAAGAACTCCCAGCCAGCCAGAGTTAGTGCCCCTCCTCTGCTCCCTCAGACCTCTGTGTTGTAATTGTCTATTAATGGGTCTTCCTCCCCAACTAGACCTTGAACTTCTAAGGGCCGGGGGCATATTTTATTCATCTCTGCATCCTCAAAGCCTGGCAGATAGCAGGTGTTCAATCAAGATTTGCTGACTGAATGGTCTCTAACGTCCCTGGAGGACAGAATCATAGAATGACGAGATCAGTCGTTCTAGGACTCTGACTTCCACAGGGTTCAATAAAAGTGAAGGCCAAATCGCCTTCCCAAGAACGGTCCTGAACAGGCTGCTTCAGTTGAACCACTGTGGCTCTCCTCTTCCCTTCCTTTCTCCTAACTTGTTTATTACCATCTCTAGATATCCTTCTCTGTGTGCTGTGCTTGCTTCAAATTCAAGACAGAGGTTTGGTAAAAGTGAAATACCAACCAGCTGTCTAGTTTACTTCCCTTCCACAAGCAAGTCCATAGCCTTGCTTAGGTCTTGCATAGCTCTCAGCTTAGATTCTCTCAGAAGATGATCCTGGGATGAAGATTAAAATGCCAGAGGTTTTCTGGGGAAGTGAGCCCAGGGAGCACTGGTAGGGAAACAGGGAAGTGAGACAGGAAAGGGAAGAAAGGTGAGAGAGGGCACATCAATGAGCAGGTGCTGCTATGAGCAACTAAGGCTCATTCCCGCTGAAGACCCCTGGCGGACTCTGTGGAACACACCTCAGAGTCATCCCCAGTGAAAAGCGAGAGACCTGCGGTATTTACCCACCAACTCCCATCCAAAATGGGTTGAAGGCTATTTCGGGATTGGGGAGGAGTAACCTCCCACCACTCCTAATCTGTCTCATGCATTAGTTGAACACATTCTGGCAGCCAGAGGAAGCCTCCAGGTTCTGGAAATAATCTTCCAGCATGCACAGCAATAGTGAGAGCTGAAGGGATATGGGCAGTGGTGCTAGCACCTTATGCTACACATTCTCAGCCTGATGCCCCAAAGCCTTCCATTCCCTCCTCCCAGTTTACTTGGATTGAAACATAAAGTTCTTTGGAAGGGATTTGGTAATCATCTCGGTTAATGAAATCTCTCTTCAGTTCCCCTCTACAGCATCCCAACAAGTGGCTGGCTAGTCAGCCTTGCTTGAATACCGCTAGTGTCAGGGAATCGCTTGATCTGTAAGGCAGTACATCCTGCTGCTGGAATAATTGAGAAGCCAATAAAATCCTTTATTTTCAGATTCCACATTTGTCATCTTTTAATTTCCAACTTAGTTCTGCCCCTTCAAGCCCCACAGAATGATTCTCCCCCATGCCCCAACCCCCCATTCACAGTAACACTAGAATTCCTAAACCAAAGTGGTATGTTTGTATTAAGGCTCTTCTTCTCTGGCCCAAATCATTCGCTGCCTTTACTGTTCTCACCACAATATGGTCTTAGACCAGTGGTTCTCAACCAGGGGTAAATTTGCCTCCTAGCGGGCACTTGGCACTGTCCAGAGACATTTTTGGTTGTTAGAACTAGGGGTAGTACTACTGACACCTGATGGGTAGTAGCTAGGGACACTGCTAAAAATCTACAAGGCACAGGGCAGCCCCACAACAAAGAATTATCTGGCCTGAAATTTCAAAAGTGCCAAGGTTGTGAAACTCTGCTCTAGACACATCATTACGTAGGTTACTCCCCTCTGGACGTTCTGTGGCTTATCATATAAAGTACCTTGTTCAGAACTTGGTATGTGGTACCTGCAAGGATAGGACCAATGACAGCATGTGGGCATGAGGGTATCAATAATATATCCTCCCCCCTCACTTTGACAATGGGATTCATTGTAGCAGCAAAAACATCCAACACACACCCTTCCTCCTACCCAGTCTGTGGTCAGGGAAAGGCTCCAAGTCCTATAGAAACAAATTGCTCTCCAGCCAATGATTAAGAAACAAAAACAAAGACATAAAAACATAAATGCAAATCTATAAGGAGGCAGAGTTCCCTCTGAGCATCTGCACAATGCATTAATCATAATAAATTGAATCAAATTCATTCTTGTTTTCTTACCCTAAAGACATTATTATGGATCTTTCTCTACCAAATTTTTGTCACCTGAATATATGATAAATAGACTTGTATATTTTCATCCAAGACCCTCCTAAAAATATCAGACAGGACAGATTGATGTTGATCCATTTTTTAACCCTTTTTGGGTAAAGTTGAGTTGATCAGTTATCAATCCACTTAACTGTAGCTTCCATTTATTTACCTGATCCAAGAAAACACCAGGTCCAGATGGCATTACTGCTAAGTCTTATCAAACATTTAATAAGCAGTTAATTCATATTTTATTAAAACTGCTCTAGAAAATTAGGGGAGGGGTAAGAGGCACACTTCAGCTAATTTCATACAGCTAGTATAATCCTAAAACCCAAACCTTTTAAGGACAGTACATGAAAACTATAGGAAATTCTCACTAATACACACAGATGCAATATTTCTAAAAATTTATCAAACCAAATCTAGCTTTGAATTTTATATTTTATAAAGGGACTGAATTTCGTATATTCCAGAAATAATGGTTAAACAACAGAAAATCTATTAATGTAACTTACCACATGAATAGACTGAAGGAATGGGAAGGAGTCAGGAATAAACTCACAGGGAAGGACAGGACTTCAAATAAAATGTTCTTCTCTTGAGTAATGGCCATGTGTGTATCGCTTAGCTTTCACTGTGTAACAAACCACTGCAAAACTTCAATGATATAAAATAAGCATTTGTTTTTCATACATTTTAGGGTAAGCTAAGGGGCTGCTATTTTAGGTTGGATTCAGTTGGGCAGCTCAGCTTTAAACTGCAGGACTCTGGGTCAGTTGGGTGACCACAGCTCAGATGTCTCTCATTATTCTCTGACCAGCTGGCTAGCTGTCCAAGTTCATCTCATGGCAATGCAGAATAGTAACAGGCTGCACGCAATAGGACAAACACACTTCAAGCCCTTGCTTGCATAATTTCTGCCATCATCCCATTTGGCCAAAGCAACTTGCATGGCTGAGTTTAAAGTACACTCTGCCTTTTATGGCATGGATACAGGGAGGAGTACAGAATTGGGGCCAATGACAATATATCACAAGGCCACAGGGCATGTCAGTGTTTTATTATTTATAACTTACAAATATGATATATATGCACACACATTGTAAATTGTATATACACACATTATATACATATTACATGCATAAAGTATTTCATAATAAAAAATTAAATTCACACATTTTAAGTACATTTTTGGGATCCTGCTTATTTTGGATAGTCTCACAATCCTTATTTTTTTATTTTTTTCCCAACTCTCACAATCCTATATTCAAAGAGGAAATGAAGTTGGTTTGGCAGGAGTTATTCTTCACGATCATCTTTTCATCTTTCCTTTTTTCCATTCTTTCAACTTCTTCCAAAAAGGATTTTAAAGAGGTTTACAAAACACCAAGACAAAATAAATTCATAGTACATTTTTAAAAATGGAAAATAAAGTTACCAAAGCAAGACAGAACAGGAACGACATAGCACTTGCCTGGATGTTCTCCATTTGCCTCCTCTGATCCTCTTTCCGCCCTTCCCTCGCTGTTCTATGCTCCCTTGTTTCCTGGCCTCTCCTGCAGCTACAGGTCTCACTGGGTTCTGATAACCACACTGTCCTCTTGCTGCTTCAGGCTCAGAGGCTGGTAACACTTCCTGTGAAGCATCCCTTGCTGGCTCCCTTCATCCTGCTATACCTTTGTAACTAAATCCTCCTTACTTAACCTTTTTGAAGATGCCATGTTTCCTAGGGACCCACAAACTGCATGCCTTAATTCTATGCGTATATTAGCTATGGGCCATAAATACAGCTCTAAGGTCTCAGTGTCATTATCAAGTGGGAAACACAATCAGTAAACGAATCCCCAGTCTCTCAAGAGAAGCAGACATACTCCTGACACCAAAATGGGCAAGAAATTTTCACTGTGGTTTCTCAACAAGAGGACATTATGGTGTAATAGCCCCATTCTTTTCTATCTTACAAACCATCTCTAATCCACTCAGGGCTCAGTCCTCAAATATCTTCTCTTCTTATGCACATTCACTCTCTAGTACATCTTATCTAGTTGCACAGCTTTAAATATCACACACATCCTGATGACTTCCAATATGTGTCTCCAGTCCTGACTTTTCCTGGAATTCATTTTCACTATCCATCTGCCTATATTTGGATATCCAATAGGTACTTTTCTCAAACTCTTTGCCTGTCCAAAACAAAACTTTCCATGTTTATTCCATGATCCTCTCCTCCCAGTGTGCCCACATTCAGTAGAGGGCTTCAGCATCATTCACCAAGTTACTCAGGGTGGGTGTGTGTATGGGGGGGTTAAGAAGGAGTGTCAATGGAAGAAATCTGTCAACTTTGTTGCATTTTTTCTCACATCCCACATCCAATCCATCTGTACATCCTGTTGGCTCACATCTTCAAAATATATTCACAATCTGACCAATTCTCATGACCTCCATCACTATCCTTCTAGCCTAAACTACCAGTCTCTCATTCTACTGTATTTGTTCCTGTTTTTCCTTCTTCTACTCTTGCATCCCTCCAGGGTCCCACCTCCAGCAGCCAGTTTGATCCTTAAAAAATATGTCATATCATGGTATATGCTCAAAATCCTCTGGTTGCTTCCTGTCACACTTTTAGAATACAATACAAAGTCTTTTACATGGCCTACAAGGCCTTACACGATCTGGCCCTCAGCATCTTTATTGTCTACCATTCTCTCTCTCCCTCTGCTCCAATCACACTGGCCTCCCTGGTGTTCTGTGAGCAGGGCAAGCATACTATTTGTGCAGGTCTCAGGACCTTTGCACTTATTTCCTCTGGCTGAAACACTCTTTTCCCAATGACTACATAGCTCACGCATTTCACTTAGGTCTGTGCTCACATGGCAACCCCTCAGAGGTCTTCCCTGGTCATTAGCTCTAAATAGCCACACCACTCCACTCCCATCCCTTCCTTTGGTTTACTTTTCTTGATAGCATTAATCAGTACCTGACATTATATTACATTACATTAAATGTGTAGTTATGTCTTTATTGACTGTCTTTCTATTTAGAATGTAAGCTTCTAAGAAAACACGTTCATCCCAGCATCCCCAGTGCCTAGTACAATACTTGAGACATAGCAGGCCCTAAACATTTGTTACATGAATAAAACACTCCATTCTAGTTTACCTGGTTTCTTGACTCAGCCTCAGCAATACCCAACAAATACTTGAGTCTTAATTATGTCAGTGGCACTCAAATGCTTAGAGTTTTAAAAAATCTATAAAACAGTCCCTGACCTAAATTGTGTCCTTTAGGGTGGGCACTGATTGGGAGAGGGAACAAGGCAGCTCCCCAGGGTACTAGAAATGTTCTTGTTCTTTATCTGGGTGGTAGTTATACAGGTGCGCACATGAAAACAAGGTTATTGAGCTGCACATTTAAGATGTATTTTAAGTTGCACCCCAGTAAAAGTTTTTGGTTTTTTCAAGTTTCTGACTTATGCAGACACAAAACCAGATAAATTCCAGCGTGGCAAGAGCAATGACAGAGGGCTGCACAGTCTGCCCTGTGAGCAACGAGAAAGTCATCCTCCAAGAACCAAGACTGGCATGCCCCGGTAAGAGGAAAGGGGCAGGCTATAGACTGTCTTCCTCCTGACCCCAGAAATTCCTAGCGGCCACGGGCCTTTCACGTGCCCTGGGCCCACCTTCTCCACGCGGAGCTCGTCACTGGTGCCCACCTGAGCGTGCACCGGCTACGGGAGGCTGGACCTGTGGGGATTAGCACCCTGAAGCGAGAGGAGCAGGGAGAGTGGCCCTCACAGAACAATGGGACAGCCCTTCCGCTTTAGACTCTTAACTTTTTGGCTCGAGGAGGCGGACACGGCGCCCGCGTGCGTCCGGAGAAAGGTCTATTTCGCGTTCACAATGGCCACCGGACGTCACAAACCAGGCAGCGGCCGGGCCACGACGGCGCGCACGCGCAACAGAGAGCCGCCGCCACGCAGGCGCACCGCGGCCCGGCAGCGGGCACGCGGGGGAAGGGCCCTGCGGGAGGGCGCGCGCGCTTCCGGGTGAGCGGGCGCGGGGGGCGCGCGCGCGCGCGCCATGGAACAGCGGTTAGCCGAGTTTCGGGCGGCCCGAAAACGGGCCGGCTTGGCGGCCCAACCGAGTACTTCGAGCCAGAGCGCACAGACCCCGGGAGAGAAGACGGAAGCAGCTTCGACTCTAAGGGCAGCCCCAAGCTGGCTAAAGCGGCTCCTGGCTTGGAAACCGAGGCCTACTAGTGCCCAGGCCCAAGCCAGCCTCGCTCAGGTGAGAGGAGGGAGGGCTCACCTGCGGGACCTGGCCACGCTGGCGGCTCCCTGGAAATTCCGGCTGAGGCGCCGCCCACCACGTGGTGGCCTGCAGGCTCCGCCCCTTCAGGGAAGGAACGGGCCCGCCCACCACGTGACGGCGCGCCGGCCACGCCCCCCCGCGCGTTCCCGGCGTGGTCTTAGCTGTCTGGGCCGGGCTGCCGGCCTTGGCCTCCTGCAGGGACGCGGGCCCTCGCGTTTCCCTCCGCGCGTGTCAGCACTGCTACGTGGCTTTGGCGTTTTCTTTGCAGCCCGCGACCCACGCAGTTTCTCATTCCAGGCGGGAAGCGGGGGTCTAGGGTCCCGGAAGAAAGCACCCCTGCCCCTGAATTTATTCACAGCGTGTGGAGTCACCATTGTGACACCCTGTGGCTTTGGGAAACCGCTCCACAACCAAGTTGAGCCATAGCCCTCGGCTAATGGAGGGTAAGAGGTCTAATTGGATACTGACCAGAAGTGGCAGTAGTTAAGGGTTCATTTGATTAGCACCTCGGGCACGTGCAGCCGGTAGCCCACGTAGCCTGTGCTTTGGAAATGGATTTTAATACAAAATTTGCAAAAGTGTGGCAGCTGTAACTGCCCGTGCTGGCAGGAGCTTATTCAGTTTCAGTAGTGAATGTTCAAGGCAAAAAAAAAAAAAATTATTTTGCCAAGCTCTTAGTTTGCAGGTGAGTTTAATTCACATCTTTGTGTCTTTTAGTTTTCACTTATGAGTAAAATGGCAAGGTGACTTGCATGTGAGATTAAAATGTCTGTGTGACAATACAGGACAAAACGTATCAAGGGATAATCGGTGCCTTGCCACAATCTGTGACAAGGCCTTTTGTTCCTCATATATGTAACAAGAGCCAAAAAGTTCCTTTTAAAAATTAAAATGTACTGTAGAAGTGTTAGCTTAAAATTGGTTCCCTTGAGTTCATCTATTACTGCACAACATTTGATTTGAGGGGCTTTTTTTTTTTTAATTGAGGAGAACTTATTGTTACTTTATTTTAATTCCATATTGCCCATAATATGCAGGGTTCCAACTGACTTGCAGAAAGAGGTAAAGAGAGCGCAGCAAGGTTCAAACAACCTATTTCCTCACGTGCGGTTTGTCTCTATTGTCTTTGGATAATTTTATCGTTGCCTAGAACTTTCTGAGCACAATTGCTTAAGGTTTTAGAATCCATTTCCCTTACCCTTTTTCCCCCTGCAGTTAAAAAACAATACCTAACTCACACAATGAGCATTTGAATGTATGTGTCATTTCCAAAGGAATATGAGATCATTGAGTTGGACCCAGAGAAACTGAACTCAGAAAAAGCTTTCATTACTGAAAACCCAAAAGCTGACGGCCTGACAAAAAGATGAGAGGAAATACTGGACCTGCGGTTGCTTCTTATCAATTGCTCTGTTTTTCATTAGCGACTCGGCCTTCAGCTCATTTTCATTGACTGTTATCATTCCTGGGTTTGCTTTGGTGTGAAAATTCTCTTTAAAAATTTTTTTCTAATTTACAATCCATCTCTACTTAATAATTTTTTTTCTACTTAATAATTGTGATGGTACACTGTGGCCTGTCAGAGATTTCTGTAGCCTTCTATTTATAATTGCTTCTTTTCAGTAGTCATAGATAAGGAAGTATCCACATCCTCAGGCCCCCGACCCCAAATTTTGTAGTTCCCCAGAACAAAATACTTAATTCTGTGACAAGCTTCTCACTAGGGCAAAAATGCCTGTAACCTCTTTTAGTCCTACAGAAGCCACCTGCCTCCCTCTCCAGCCATATCCACGCAAGCCCCCAGTGCACATCGCGTGTGCAGCTCCTTACCACCATGCCTTGGCTCAAGGTGGCTACTGCTCAAGTGCTCTCATGCTTTGGAGTCACAGCCTTGCATCACCCCCCAAAATCTAGGAGTCATCTTTAATTTCTCCCTTCCCTTCACCATCATTCATTCATTCATTCAATCAACAAAATCTGGTCACGTGCCCACTACGTTCCAGCTTCTGTCCTAATCCCAGGAGACAGTGTGATTAAGACAGAACAAGTCCTGCTCTTCCAGAACTTGCATTTGAGCCTGGGATCGCAGGGGAAGGAGGACAGTAAACAGAACAATGAGATGATAAATGCTATGAAAAGGAAAAATGAAACCAGAAGACTGTGATAGTGAATAGGGGTGAGGGGAGCAGAGTGCGATTTTAAGTTGGATGCCCAGGGAGAGTCTCGCTAAGGAGGTGACATTTAACAAGAAGGAGCCACCCTTGCAGAAACCTAGGGAGAAGGCCACATGTCACATGTGGTGACATTTTTGCTGAGGTTTGCAGAAGGGAATGGCAGTGAGGTGTTGTAAGGGAAAGGGAGCGTTCCCTCCCAGAGGGAACCTCAAGTGCAAAGGCCCTGAGGGCAGCAGCTCGGTATTTGAGGAGGAGAAATGCCCTCCCTGAACTGCGCCTACTGTGATGTCACGACCAGACACTCTCATGCAGCTTTCACAGCAGAAGGTGAACTGTGCTAGGACAGATTCCCAATGAGGCAGAGGAATCTCCCTATCTCTCCTCTCCCTTATGTGTTCCCTTTGCCATCTTGCTTACACCCCGCCCCCACCGCCGCCTCCCTCCAGGGCTCTGATGCTTCCCCTGCCATGGCCCATAAAGGCCCCTAATTAATAAGGGCTTTGGAGGGAGACTGTCTTAGGATCCTGGACTGACCTCATCTCTGCCTATCCCTAGCTGTATGACTACAGAAAGTACTTAACTTCCCAGTGTTCGCATGTCGTAACTGGGAATGATAATGCCTGCCCCTGAATTACAGGAGATCGTACATTTTAAAGACATTTATTAAATGGTGACATATGAGCATTATTCTTTTCATACTCCCTGACTAATAAATTCAACTTATTGCGAATTTCAATTCATATACATTCAAAATGCATTCTGTGTCTGTCAGTCCATCATTTCTTTCTGACTTCTGTCACTACCCTACTCAATGCTGGACCCTCTCTAGTTGGGCCTGCTGCACTAGCTACTAACCAACTTCCTGTTTCCACCTTGCTTCCTTGCGGTGCGTTCTTTACGTGGCAGCCAGGGTAGTCTCGAATGCAAGTTGGATTGTGTTGGTTCCCTGCTAAGACCTTTAGCAGTTTCCCGTTTCTGGAATCCCTACTGTGGCCCACCTGGCTCCTGCCCTACCCGCCCACCCCCTCATCTCACCGTTCGCTTCTTGCCCACGCCACCGTGGTCACACCGTCCTGTTGTTCCTGTGTTCCTAGACAGGCCAGACATTTCCTACCCCAGTGCAGTCTTCTTCTCGGGCAAGGAGTGTTGTGCACACCGGTCAGATCTGAAAGGGCTGTTTCTTTATCTGATGGGCGTCGGGAGTGTAGGGTGTGGTGATGGTGTGAGGGCCTCTCCGGCCAGACGTTCCCATCCAGCTGAAAAGATAGTAATTACAGTGTTGATGCTCAAAAAGAAGGTTCTAACAAAATAGAATTTCTGAGGCACCATAAAACAGATGACCAATATTTTTTTTTTTTTTTTTTTTTGAGACACAGTCTCGCTTTGTTGCCCAGGCTAGTGTGAGTGCCGTGGCGTCAGCCTAGCTCACAGCAACCTCAAACTCCTGGGCTCGAGCGATCCTTCTGTCTCAGCCTCCCGAGTAGCTGGGACTACAGGCATGCGCCACCATGCCCGGCTAATTTTTTTATATATATATCAGTTGGCCAATTAGTTTCTTTCTATTTATAGTAGAGACGGGGTCTCGCTCTTGCTCAGGCTGGTTTCGAACTCCTGACCTTAAGCAATCCGCCCGCCTCGGCCTCCCAGAGAGCTAGGATTACAGGCGTGAGCCACCGCGCCCGGCCTTGACCAATATTTTTTATTGCAACCAATATTTATGGTCCCCTTTTAAATTTTTATGCGAAGAAGGACATGGGATGTAACTGAAGAAATGAGCTGAAAGTTCTGCTATGCGTTGAGTCTGTGTGTGGGATGCTGCATTTAGCTCTGGAGACACAACAGGTGTGATAGCACTCACGGCCTCGTGGTACTTACAGTCAAGCAACACATGTGACCTGTACCAAAAGAGAGACGGTTCAGTGCTGGCTGGCTTGGTGCTCGGTGAGCGAGAGAGCCAGTCAGTGCTCTGGGAGGCAGAGGGTCAGGGCAGGCTCGGTTCTCGAATATTGCTCACCTGGAAGGCAGGCAAGGAGTTGAGGAATGGGGGGAGGTGGAGGCAGTTCTAGGCCTCAGCTGAGGACTGGATTGGCTAATAAGATCAGTTGAGCTGAGGAGGAAGAATCATTTGTGGAGCAGTAGATTGTGGATTGTGTTGTACAGGGCATTTCTTAGACCATTGTGACCCATTAGTGGATGGCGAAGTCAATATAGAGCATCCTGTACTCCATTAAGCTTTTTAAAAAAATAAAATAGGAAACATGAGAGCTTTTCAGGGAGGGTGAGTGTTGACCCGTGAAACTTTCCGTTGCACGTGTGCATGCTGGGTCGCAGTATGAAATGTATTTCTTGTGGTTCATGCTCAAAAAGGTTTGGAAAATAGCGGACTGGAAACAAAGCTTCTTAGAGCTACCCAAATATCTGTGTCTGCCATCAGCTTCCAGCACAGGGGCCTGTGTGCTGGCGTCTCTGTCTGTTGAGTAAATGGAGGGCCTTGGGTTCCAGCCCAAGGAGTTTGGATTTTCACCTGCAGGCAATGGAAGTTTGTTGAGGGTTTGTGGGCAGGAGGGTGATGGGTGATTTAGGAAATTAACTTAGCAGTTGTAGGTAGGACGGCTTGGAAGGGAAAAGATAGAAGGCAGGGAGTCTATTTAGGAGACACTGGAGGGTCTGAGTGATGGATGAGGACCTGTGTAGGAAGGTCACTGGATGGGAAGGTAAGAGGGCCCAGTAATTGCTGTAACAGTGGTTTTTTAATATGTGAAGTGGATTTTTGTTTCCTGTTTCTGGTATGGTCTCCATTTTAGAATCATGTCATTCATAATATTTTAGCTCCTCTAATCAAATCAACAAACGTATGTTGACTGTGACTGTTTGTGAAGCATCTGTCGTGGCTGTTGCATTATCAGTTATTGAGAGGTTTCTGTGTGGGGCACAGATTAGCTCTTGTTAGCAGCAGACTAACTTGAAGAAATGACTCCCACGAATAGGAATCTGAACGCTGTGAGGCTTTTATTGGGTCACATCTCACTGAGTGCTGATCAGTTTTGAGGCAGGGCACATAAGCTCTTTGGAGATCATTGTTTTAGAGAGCAGGGCCGCAAAATAGAAATCAATGAGCCAGCAGCCTTCTTAGAGCAATGAGAACTGCCTTTTCAGATTAGTTTTGATCTTTCGGCTCCATTACCCTTTATGCTTACTTTTGTTTGCTTGTGTATCCTAGGAAGCGGCTCAGCCTGGGAGCAGCACATCACAGCCACCGCGGAACAGAGCCGTTCCTCTGCCATCGTGCTGGGACCAGTCCTTCCTGACCAATGTCACCTTCTTGAAGGTTCTTCTCTGGTTGGTCCTACTGGGACTGTTTGTGGAACTGGAATTTGGCCTGGCTTATTTTGTCCTGTCCTTGTTCTACTGGATGTATGTTGGGACGCGAGGCCCCGAAGAGAAGCAGGAGGGAGAGAAGAGCGCCTACTCTGTGTTCAACCCGGGCTGTGAAGCCATCCAGGGCACCCTGACTGCAGAGCAGCTGGAGCGAGAGTTACACTTGAGACCCCTGGAGGAGAGATAGGACCTAGCCCCACTGTCCCGCAGCTAACCTCGGACGTGGTCCTCCTAGATTCGATTTCAGGTGCATAGGACGAAGGACAGCTTATAGGTTAGCTCTGTGACTGCACAGTTCTTCTACATTCTTTTCCTGATCCGCTGCTGCAATTTTATCTCTGAACTTCTCTTTGGTTCCGGTGAAATTCTCTAAAAGACACTCGCTGTGGATCTGATGCAATTTATATAAATTACATACTCAGCAAAGGAGACCTGTTTGTCTTATTTTTCATCTGTTTGAGAGAGGTGATTTTGGAGCGCCAGAAAGGTGCTGGGGAGAGTGTCTGTTTAAAACATCCCGCTGTTTGAAGTAATGGTTAGGTACATCAGGGCTGTACAGTAGAAGTAAATGTGCTCTGTAAGTCTTTTAATATTTATAGCACTTTTTTTCCTGAAAATTTAAAGTCATGAGTTCTAGGGGGGTTTTGTTTTGCTTCCTGCTTTAATTCTTGCTTTTTCTGTCACTACTAGTATTGAAAAAAATAAAATATCTCTAAATTACATCTTCTTTTCAGAAGCAGGTCCCCATCCATTGCCCTCAGCATCTCCCACTCTCCTATTATTCTGCACCCACTCAGTCAAGGAAGATAAGAGGAGACAAAGGCCTAGTGACAGGTGTGGGGAGAGAGCTCACAAACAGTGTTGCAGATTGGATAAGTGGTTATTGATGGTGAATTTAACAGGAAGAGTTCTTGAGTGTGCACAACAGGAGGGCTGGAAGTAGAACTCCAGACTTACTGGCTGCTTGGCTTGTTTCTTATTTTCTAAGGGCTTTGGAGTAAGCAGTCCCTTCACCTGTGGGCCTTAGATTATGTAAATCATGATAATCAGGCGTGAATTTAGTGTTCCTTCCTCTTCCAGGACAATGTTAGAGTTTGGGAGCATTAAAATTGGGCAAACTCCCATTGGATTTGGGATGATCTCATCCATTCTGTGGTTGACTAATGCCGCCGAGTTTCGGCACTTGTTGAGAATTCTTCTGATAAGAATTGCTCTTCTTTCCAGTGCTTTGCTCAGTAGGAGCTGGGCTCCCCCTTCTAGCTCAGAGTCTTTTGTGACTTCTGTCTGAACTGCACGTGTAGAAAGTAGGGGAAACATAACTCTGTGGAAATTACAGGTTCCGAAAAAAGAAAGTAGGGGAAACAGATGAATCCCTATTAAACATGAAAGTTTTGATTGTATTTAAGATATGATTTTGTTTTCTGATTTATTTTCTTAAAGATTCCGTATAAAATATCAGAAAAGCGCAATACAAGGGAGTAATCTCCCTAATAAAAGTTTCGATGCAGTGCCCAGTCCAAGAAGCGCTGTTGTAGAAAATAATTTGTATTTTAAAAATGTATAATTCAAACTTTCCCCTAAAACAAAAGGCCTGTAACTCTGAATTGAGGAGGTTTGATCTAATTAGCAATCCCAATAAGATAGAAACTTCTCTAAGCATATAAGAGACTCAACTTTTGAGTGTTTCTCAGTGATGGTCTTGAAAATGTAGCTGCTTGTGAGATGGAGCCCAGATTGCCGTAAGCATATATTTCATGGGATTCTCCATGAAAGATTTGTCACCTGTCCTTACCTCTTCCCAAAGGTGGCATGTAGCGACGGCATTACCTTCTAGGAAAAGTGGGGTGCGAATCGATTAAATCCCTGATGGGGGAGAAGAAAGGACAGTGTGTATTTGCTGCGCCCATCGGACTGTTAAGCGTGGTCTTGATTTCCTGAATTTAAGCCTATTGATCTCAGAATTTCCACTCAGCGCCTGACCATTAACCCAGCATGCAGCTTCCATTAAAAGCTTGTCTGTCACCAGGGAACTTGAAATCCCAAAGGTGGCTGGAGTCCCTCTGAGAGCTGTATGTACCAATGAGGTCATTTCTGTCCAAGTCTTACAAGTAAATTGGTTTTTGCTTTTATTCACATTATCCCATCTTGCCTATTCATAGGAACTATTAAATAGCCTTGTAGAGCTGCAAGGGACCCCAAAATGCCATTGCGTGCATGCCCCACGCCCACCTTGGGCAGGGGCACATTTATTCCTGACTAAAGATGATTTGTTTCTAGTGACCTCCTAAAGAACAAGATTCCAGGCACTTCTTAGCCAGTTCTTTATATTTACTGAACAAACTTTTGCTAGCCCCCGCTGCCACCTGGGGTTATTTCTTCTCGTAATCTCAGTGGGTGTGGAGCACCTGTAGCCCTGTGTTAGCTGGCGAGCCCTCACTCAGTTCTTTTCCGTTCTTCTCTGCTCTTCAGGTGCAGTCACCCAAGTGGTACCTCGGGCACAATCACTTTCAAGCTAGCCCCAAACCATTCTGAGTTTTCTAGCTCTGGGTCCGCGGTGAGTGTCCCTGTTGATAGGTGCAATGGCCTTTTTCAAAAGCTTTGGAGTTTGCCCAGAGATGATTTGGGCATGTGTATTTTGTGTGACTAGGATTATACTTTGGGTTTAGGAGGTCTTCCACATTTGCATGTTGACTGATCTGTGCGTGAATCAAAAGCCCTGCACTACAAAAAGAAGTTACACCATTGGAAGAGCCTGTGATCCTCAGTTGGGAAAAAGAAGGTAAAATTCTAACTACCGTGTTTCCCTGAAAATAAAACAGGGTATTATGTTTTTTTTTTTCCTCAAGAAGACACCCTAGGGCTTATTTTCGGGGGATGTGTTATTTGTTTTAAGTGTTGTACAACAATCTACATTTATTCAAATATAGTTAAGTTGTCATCTTCTGGAACATCATCATAACTCTCCAAATCTCGAATTCCATCCCGAATTTCTTGCAACTCTATTTCCTTTAGAACCATTGGCGAGCAATAGAGCTCTCATTAAATGATCAGGGCTGGCTTATTTATCAGAGATCCAGTGAGCACTGGGTCCAGTCTGCACAGTGGAGCAGAAATGATCTCTCTGGGCTCAGTAGGAGACTGCTTGCAGAAGCTTCTCCCCTAGCCCCTGGTGTTTGTCGTGGGTGAGAGACGCCCACAGTGCTGAGTAAAATGGCAGCCACAGCTTTCCTTCTTCCTCCTGGGGACACACAATAGCTAAAGTGGAGTGTCCCACTCTCACTTCACTGAGGAAACTTTCCCCTCAAAGCCTCAGCTTGCAGCACGCACAGGGTGGCTGGGACGGACAGGGAGCCAACCTTGGTGGGGCTGCCCGCACCTTTCTGGTCACCTCTGGGATAGGAGCTGCCACGATGGGGCAGATGAGAAGGCTGCTCATCTTTTTTACCGCTCTGCGACGAAATGCATGGGTTGTGCAGATACGCAGTGTAGCCACGCCCATCGCTAGGTCTTATTTTCGGGGTGGGGCTTCTATTGCGCAAATGCTTAGAAATCCTGCTAGGGCTTATTTTATGGGTAGGTCTTATTTTCGGGAAAACACAGTACATGTTTTGAGTTCCCGCCACATACACCAGCATATGTTTATGGGTACGTGGGGCTTGGTGCTGCAGGGGACACACAAATGAGCTCCTGCATAGCCTGAGTATCCCTAAGCCATCTGGATGCAGGGGTGGGGTTGGGAATGCCATGGCGCATATTGCCACCAGGGGGTGGCATAGAGCTGCCACTGTACCTCCTGGGTCCCTTCGTATCACACTTGATAATTTATGTAATGGAAACTCTGGGATGTTTATCTGAATCACTTGTGCTGCTTTTTCAGGCATTCTTTTCACTTTAAAATTCACAGAGGAAAGGGCTCAGCAGAGGTCCTGGGAAAGGCATAGAAAGCTACCACAACTGATTTATTTTACTTTATTTTTAAATTTTTTTTTGTTCTGACAACCCCAAATAAGTGACTGAGATCAGAATTGATTTATATGTACATTTTAAAATAAAACAGCGGCCCCTCCCTAGACCTAGCAAGCAGTATTGCAGTTGCTTGTCCACATCTGAGCTTTGGGGGAGGGGGAGGAGGCATGCCTAGGAACTTACAGAGCTGGCAGAGAAAAATTGATCCCTAAGCCAAAGAAAGGAAAATTTGAACCATATGCTTTGGTTTCTATTGCACATACTTTTATTTCACAACTTTGGAATACTGGGCTAAAGACTTGGACCTCATTCTCAAAAAGCCGAGAGAGGAGACAAGGTGAGTGCACAAAGAACCACATTATAAAGTCTATGACATAATGTGGATGTTTATAAAGGGGTAAGAAGTGTACGTGTGTATTGGGGGAGGAGTCATCTGAGGGAGAGATCAGGTTCAATCCTAAATTCTATTCTACGTACGATTTTCACTTCTATTAATACTATGTGAAAAATACTGTTTCCTTAGTTAAGTCATGGATGAACGTTTTGAAAAGTGTGGTCTATGGGCCTCTACCTGCCAAAGAATCTCCTGTAGTAATGTTAAAATGCATATTCCAGGGCCCTTCCAACTCTGAATGCCTGAGGGTCGAATCCTGAGAATCTATATTTTAACAGCCTCCCTGGCGTGATCTCCAGCACCCAAAAGATGAAGAGCCCCCCGACATAAATCATAAATGTTAAAATAGGAAGAAAACTTGGCAATTATTAGATCCAAGCAAACAAAATGGGTGTGTATTTTAAGATGGGGCGACAAGGTTTGCCATTTTTCAAAATGTTCATTTGTAATACCAAAGCGAGAGAAAAAGAAATAGCTTTGAAATGATGAGGAACTAACTCCAATGACTATATGGCAATTAAAGGTCATTTGTTTTTGAAGTTTTCTTTTAATTAAAAGCAATTATAAGAACCACATGCTCATTTTAGAACATTTTTAGAAATATAGGAAGCAATAAAGTAGTTTATTGTCTTTACACGCACATATTTCAGAAACCAAGAGGTACCTAGGGTGTATGTACAAACATGACAAACCTTGTCATGTTCTTTCTATCTCAAGTCTGTAAATGACACCATCCTAAACACACTATTCTGCCCTTCTCTTTTTTTCTGTTTGTTGGAGTTTTGAGTTTTATTTATATACAGTTGAAATTTTTATGTAAGGGAATGACATGACTCAATTTTCATTTTTGAAAGATCACCCATGCTATCATGGGGAGTGGATTCTGTCATTCATTCATCCCATACATCTATCCATTTACGGAGCACCTAATCTCTGCCACGCCTGGTGCTGGGCTTGGTGCATACAGAGAAAACATAGACGAAGTACTAGAATGTGAAAAGACTGACAGATCAATAGAACGGACCAGAAAGTCCAAAATAGGTAAAAAAATATATATATACAAGGAATGTAGTAAATGACACAGATGGCTTTTAAATTAGCAGGCAAGAGTTGGGTTATTCCATAAATGGTGCCAAGATAACAAGATATCTGAACAAATAAACCTGGACTCCTATCTGTAACCCTACCCCAAAATAAATCCTAGGTAGATAAAAAACTTAAATATAGAAAATGAAAGCACTAGGTAAACATGGAAAATATTTTTTTGCTGTATTACATAAAACTAGAAGTCATAAAATACACCTATCTGACAACAAAAAATTTGCGCACGGAAATAAAAACATCAATTTGAACAAATTGAGCTAAAGTATTTGAAACTCCTAACTCAAAGGGCCCATTTCATTCGTGTATAAAGAGTTCCTAATAGAAATTTAAAAACTCCCAACAACTCAATAGAAATCGGGCAAAGGCTAAAACAGTTCAAGGTGTCACAGTCAAATGGGGCAGGAAGCCAGTGATCAGACAGTTGCAGTACAGAGTGGCAAGCGTGACAAGAGTGTGACCATAGAATGCGAAGGACCAGAGCATTAAAAAGTGACATCAAGCCACTTAACGCATTCCTGGAGGCAATGACATTATGCTAAGCTTGAAGGAGGACCACGTACTCCCCAGAAAAGAAGGTTGGGGCAGAGAAGTAGCAGTTTGGTCAGAGGAAAGCACCTGGGAGAAAGATGACTATCATGAAGGAGAATAACATGCTTGGATAAAAGTGTCGCATTCTGATGGCTTGGATGTTAAGGGAAAAATAAAAGGAATTGGTGAGAGGCAATTCCGGAAAGGAATATTGGGTACCCCTGGCTTTGTTATCTAATAATGTTTCTTAATAATTATTTCGTATCAGCACCAATAGAGCTGCTTCCTTCTTATTCACAGCTACAGAGTATGTGTACTGTTGTATGGATAGATTATAACTTCAGTGCCTCTTAAGGGACAGCTAGGCTGTTTCTAATCTTTTGCTGCCTCAAGCAATGTACAGTGGATAGCCTTGCACATCCGTCATTTGCACATGTGTGAGTATATCTATGGGATAATTTCTTAGAATAAGATTTGCTGGTTAAAGGATATGTGACTTGAAATTCTGGGAGATCTCGGCGTGCATAGAAGTGATTCACATTCACATTCCTACCAGCAGTGTATGAGAATGCCACTTCCTCACCCCCTCACTAACGCAGGCTACTACCCACCTTTCTGTTCTTTGCCCATCTGACAGGTGAGAAATGACGCTTCATAGTTTTAATTTAAATTTCTGTTATTGTGGGTATATACATCTTTCTGTAAATTTAAGAGCCATTTTATTTATCTGTGGACTGTTTTAGCTTTTGCCCAATTTCTATTGAGTTGTTGGGAGTTTTTAAATTTCTATTAGGAACTCTTTTATACATGAATGAAATTGGCCCTTTGAGTTAGGAGTTTCAAATACTTTAGCTCAATTTATTCAAATTTATGTTTTTATTTCTATGTGGAAATTTTTTGTTGTCAGGTGGATGTATTTTATGACTTCTAGTTTTATGTAATACAGCAAAAAATATTTTCCATGTTTACCTAGTGTTTTCATTTTCTATATTTAAGTTTTTTATCTACCTAGTATTTTTGGGGGGGTAGGGTTACAGATAGGAGTCCAGGTTTATTTGTTCAGATATCTCGTTATCTTGGCATCATTTATGGAATAACCCATCTCTTGCCTGCTAATTTAAAAGCCATCTGTATCATATACTACATTCCTTGTGTATATATATATATATTTTACCTATTTTGGACTTTCTGGCCTGTTCTATTCATCTGTCAGTCTTTTCACATTCTAGTACTTCCCTTTTTATTACTGTAGCTTTATAGTACATTTTAAAATCTGAACAGGCTGGACATCTCATTATTTTTCTTTTCTTTTAGCCTATTCTTGCATGTTTATTTTTTCCCCATGATCTTTTAGAATTAGCTTGCCCAGGTAAAATTTCTGTTGGTATTTTTATTGGTCTCACTTTAAATTTACAAATAACGTAAGGAGAAGAAACTTTTTTAAGTTCTTGTCTTCCTATTCAAGAATAAAGAATGTCCACCATTCGTATGTCCATCTCTTTTTTATTGCCCCTCAATTGCATTTTCAAGTTCTCTCTATACTGATCTTACTATGCCTTGTTTATTCCTGGTTATTTTATCTTTTGCTATTCATGTAAATTAGGTCTTTTATTATTTCTCCCAACTAATTGTTGGTGTGTGTGTGTGTGTGTGTGTGCATGTGTGTGAGAGAGAAAGCTATTGATTATTGATTTGGGTATATTAATATTGTACCCGCCCTTTACCAAATTCTCTTGCTAATTATAATGGCTTTTCAGTTGACTTTTCTGGATTTTCCACATAGGTAATTATTTCCTTTTCAAATAATGTAAAATTTAGCTTCTCTTTTCCCAATTTTTATACATGTCATTTTTTTTCTCTTTGCCTAATTACATTGGCTAGAGCACCCAGAAAAATGGTAACTCATAATAGTAATCAGTGATCTCTTTGTCTTGTTCTTGACTTGAATGAGCATGCGTCAGTACTTTCCCATTAAGCATGTGCTAACTTTGAGGTAAGTGAATGGATAGACAAACAGGTATCTAAAGGAATTCCTCTGTGTTTATATTATTAAAAGGTTTTTTTCCTTAAGAGTTGATGTTGAATTTCACAAAATCCCCTTTCAGTATAGTGGACAATAATCCTATGATTTTTCTCTGTGATCAATTAATATGTTATGTTATAGATTTATTCATGTTGAACCATCCTTTTATTCCTAGAATAAACCACCCTTGATTGTGATGTATTATTCTTGAATGTGCTGATAAATTCTGTTTTGTTAATATATATATATATATATTTTTTTTTTTTGAGACAGAGTCTCACTTTGTTGTCCAGGCTAGAGTGAGTGCAGTGGCGTCAGCCTAGCTCACAGCAACCTCAAACTCCTGGGCTCAAGCGATTCTTCTGCCTCGGCCTCCCGAGTAGCTGGGACTACAGGCATGCACCACCATGCCCAGATAATTTTTTCTATATATATTAGTTGGCCAATTAATTTCTTTCTATTTATAGTAGAGACGGGGTCTTGCTCTTGCTCAGGCTGGTTTCGAACTCCTGACCTTGAGCCATCCGCTCGCCTCAGCCTCCCAGAGTGCTAGGATTATAGGCGTGAGCCACCACGCCCAGCCTAGAACCATGATCTTAAACTTTAATGACCATACATCCTGGAGATCTTGTGAAAATGCGGATTCTAATTCCCTAGGTCTTGGTCCAGGCCTGAGATCCTACATTTTTAAGCAGCTCCTGGGTGATGCTGATACTTCTGGTCTTTGGACCACATTATGAGTAGCAAGGTCTTTGAATACATTTTGTTTTGGGGAATTTTACTTGAATGAAAAAAATTCTAGAAAACAGAGTCTATGGTAGTTGTTCCATTGTGTCTTGTTGACATACCTTCAAATGCCACATTTGTATCAAAATAATTTGTAGCATACAATTATTATTTGTGAATGTTCATTTTACAATATTATTAAATCTCCTTATTTGTCTGGGCCTATTATTAGTATGTCCCTGGGAGCTTCTCAGATGTGCACATCCCTGTCACACAGGAAAAAAGGCTAAGAACTCTGGGGCCCAGAAATAAAGCAGAGGTCAGACAGGTACCCTAGACTGAGTCAGTGAAAAGAAGTCTTTGAACCCCGGTTTGTAAATATTTGTACTCTTAAGCGCCTTGGGAACGTGTCGTGTTGGATGAATAGCTGATTAGGTGGTTTTATCCTAGCAAGCCCTAAGTGATCTGCCTCTGCCCGAGTGCCTCTCCTGGTCACATTCACCTCCTTAATCATCTTACACAGTGTTTTGGCAGAATTTCTGTAAGGGCCAGATGGTAAATGGGTTGTTGACCATACTCTCTCTGCCACAGCTACTCAACTTTGCCATTGTAGAGCAAAAGCGTCCATAGACAATATGTAAATAAATGAATGTGCCAATAAAACTTTATTTGTAAAACCAGGCAATGGACCATAGTTTGCTGACCCCTGCTCTAACACACTCAATGAACAACTTTCTGCTTTAGGGTCTTTGCGCCAGTTGCTCCCTTTACTGGGAACTCCCCTAGATGATCCTAGGACCCTCCCTTACTTCATTCGGGTCTTTTGGATGTCACTTCATCAGAGAGGCCTTCCCTGACCACCCAGTCTTAAACCAGCACCCCTCCCCCATAACTCCATGTCCTTTTTTTTGCCTCTCTCTCTTGCTGAATATTTCGTTTAGTTGCTTCACTAACAATATTGATCATGTTTGATTCGATCTTAGAGAAAAGCGTATGTGTGTACAGGCAGAGGATTTTCTATACATGTGGCAGTTCACTTACAGTGGGCTATCTCTAGGGACAGAAATAGCTTTGTTATGCGGAGCTTGTTTTAATCATATTCCTTCTAGTGACTTTCCCCTGAGGATTAGACTGAGTTTGGCAGTGCCAAACTTATTGTAAAACGGCGCGGGGTGAGGTGCAGGAATTGCTTTGTCCTTCATCCCCATCAATAAAAAATAACATCTTTCACTATTCTGGCTCTTCTCACGGACTATACCAGTTTCTGCCCCGCATGGAATTTTCAAAGAACTATTCGTGGAAAGAGGAGAATTTCCTAGACAACTTGCATCTTCCACAGAATCCTCGTGGCCTAACGAAAGGCTGGTCAGTGAGGTGTGAGCAGGGGGACTAAAGAAACATTTTCTGGAGAAAGAAGATCATGTAGGGAATTCATTTTAGGACATGACAGCTTTGGAGGATCCACCCTCAAGGAGAGAGAGGTCGGATTCCGAAGCGCACATAGGGGTTTTGTGATGTCTCTGCCTTTGGAAATCCACCACACACCATTCTGAGTGCAGCTGGAGAAGACTGTGCTTCATGTGGGCGGCACACAAAGCAGAGGGTGCCTGAGCCCCCCATGTCCTTATGGAGATGACTCGGACTGGAGGGCGCGACTAGGGGTTGGGTGCTCACAGGAGGCCTGCACCGTGGATGCAGATCGTCTCGAGAGCATTTCTCATGTGGAAAGCCACAGCAAGACTCACTCAGTGATGGAGACTGAGGCAAGAGACCCCCGCTGGCAGCAGAGGGTCTGTGTCTGGCAGCAGGTGGGGTTCAAGGCTAAGAGAGTGAGGGAGGGAGCCGCCACTGCAGCTTATGCTAACAATCCACAGATGTGGCGTCTTTTCTGGACTTGTGGCACCATCATACTTTGGTCGGCAGGCTTCGTGATCGTGACCAACTTCTAGAAAGTGTTTTTGTGAATAACTCATGTAACTGTGACGTAGATGTTTTTCTTGATTTCTAAGAATATTCCAACACCATATAATTCTTAATGTGATGTGGTTCCTGTATGTAATGTGAGTGTACACAAAATACCTTTTCATCTGGATTTTTAACTGTGCCTTTGCAAAGGCTGCCATTGGAAGGACTTTGGTTTAGCTCAACCGGCTGAGATGTCTTTGCTTTGGTGTCTCCTGCATTTTGTTCTCTAGTCTCCACTCTTCAAACACCAGGGTCTGAAAGATAAAAGAGCTTGAGGGTGGTTTCATTGTCAAGTGGCATCTAATCGATGGGTACCAGTGGTGTTCATTAAAACTGAATTCAATTTTCTAGGAATGTGGAAGGTTCAGAAGCTTTCTGGAGGGCAAAAATATGGTGGTAAAACACCTGTCTTTTTCAGCCAGAAACATACATAATGGTTATAGATTGTTGAAGATTGCACCTAAAGGTAAAGTAACCATGGCCTTTGTGCTGTAGCCATTAAATCTATGTAGTCATGTTCCCAAGTATGTCTCTAATGCCACCTTAGGTCACTGAAATTAAAATCTTCTGTAAACATCATTTACTGTCTCAAGTCCTTGCTCTTTCACCCTAGAGATTTGGAAAGCTAAAAAAATTGCCTGCCAATCCCCTCTGGGTGCTCCCAGCCTGCTGCAGCCCCCAGGCAATCTATCTCTTGGCATGGGACTACCCAGTGTTTGTAATTCTCAGGTATTGATTTTATTCTTGCTTGGAGGTTGTACCACAGATAAATTCTGAGATCTATTGGTCTTGCATGAGGGGGAGCCACAGTAATTCATTCTCACACGGGTGCCCAGCGTCAGTGGGAAAAAAATAAAAGTTTTGTTGGATTTACTCTAGGCTGTGAGTCTTTTTCTTTTCCCAGAATCATTGCGTTACTTAAAATGAGCTTTTGTACAAAAGAAAATAATCTATCACAGCTTGGGATTAGAGAAGTCTACGGGGAAAGCACTCAGATTTATGGAAGGAAGAGCTAATAACATTGACTAGAGATGAGCCTCCTTACCTAGTCCCCTGTCGCTCGCCGCTGGTAATTCTCACTCTCTTTTCCACCTCTGCAGTTGCCTCCTCTCTTTTCACTGCAGCTCTTTTTCACATTTAAACAGTCTGCTGTTTTTTCTTTTTCCTTTATCTACTTATGTTCTGTCCTCTGCATCTCGTTCCCCCACCTACTCTTCCCACCTTGGGGGCACTCATTTCTACTCCTTCCTTGTCATTATACAATATTGAATCTGTTTTTCCATCTTCTCCAACCATCTGGATACATTTGTTATCTATTCCAGCTTGTGCAGCTGGTTTCCATCTCCCCCTCCCCACTATTTTTAATCAGGGGAAACCCCACTGTTTTCGGTGTGTCTGTGTGTGTGCGTGCGCCTGTGTGTGTGTGTGTGTGTGTGTGTGTGTGTACGTGTGCTCGCTCATTGCAGCTATGGGTAGGGAAGGAGGGAGAGGGAAGGAAGGAGGGACAGAGGGAGGGAGAGACAGAGACAGAGAGATTGAAAGAGGCGGAACCTCACATGTTCATGGCACAGGATTTTGAGAGGACAGTCAGAGAAGAAGAGGGGAGAGTTCCCAACCCTTGCTGAGTAACATCCGTCACAGATTATACGCAGAACTCAGTCATCCCCACCTGTGGGGCAGCAGTCACTGGGATGTGGCGTGATATTGTATGTCAGCATGAAGGAGGCTGGAGGCCAGGAATTCGTATCTGTCCCCCAGGGCTGGGCCTCCACAGAGCAGGGCAGCTGCCCTTACACTTTCTTTAGGCTGAGGTTAAGCCCTATTAAGCAAAAGTGCAGACCTGACCCACACCTACCTAAAAATGTGGGGGTCATCAATTGGTTTGGAAGGCGGGGAAGGGAGAAAAATGTGCATTTGTCTCCTGCTGAGTGACAGGGCAGGGCACAGAAAGGCAGGCGAATGACTCAACAGCGCGGTTGTGCAGAGAAACTGAAGTGCAGATGTTCTGCCTGCAGATACCAGGGTCGGCTGTGTGCCTAACTTGCTCTCGGACAATTGCCACGGCTTGTCTAAAAAGGGGATGTTTAAGGAGACCTGCAGATAAGTACATCGATCTTCAAACAGGGGTAACTGAAATGGCTCGGGAATTAGGAGAATCTGCAATTCGTCTGCTCTGCTATGAGTGAGTTGCAAATCTGGAGAGTGAGTGATTATTTAAATCAGAGAAAAGTTCATTTTTCTGAAGATGAATCTCTGAACAGCAGGGCCACTAGAATTCTGGAGCTGCTTTGCAAACAAGGCTCGTGCTTTTATGACTTTTTTTTTTTTTTAAAAAAAAATGGATTTAATGGACTGAGTTCATTTAGACCGGGGGATCAAATGAATGAGTGGAATTATAGAATACACATCCGTTTGGCCATCAGTCATTGTTTAAGCCACTCGACCACCCAACTTCTCTAATTAAATGACACTGCAGTCCGTGTATAAAGGCTGCAATGGATAAATTAGTACTTGGTAAGTGCTTTGAAGATGAAAATCACAATGTGAGTAATGAGCAAGGGTTTTTTTTCCTTGGGCTGAAAACAGCATCTTTTGTGTTCTCCCACTGCACCATGAGTCACTGAGGTTGACACTGCAGAAAACCTCCGCTCCCAAAGGAAAAACAAGAGAGACACAGTAGTGACAGGCTTTTATTTGAGTTACAGGGCAAATTAGGAAAGAGCTTGCATCCATTCACATCTGTACAAGGAATTATACACCGTACGCATTCGCTACCTTACACATGCAGGCCATATTTTACAAGAATTTATACATTAAGAAATTGCATGGAAATGATCTTGTTTAAACATTCATGAAGAGTAAACATCCCCCAAGAGTGCTGAAGACAAAAATTCAGCTTCGTCCCTCCGGAAAGCTCAGCTCACCTCTCTTGGTGCCTTTAAAGATCTGCATCAGATCACTCCAAAACCGATGGGATGTTGAAGTTTATCTGCTTTGGGGATGTGATGATTATTTTTAGCGGGAGGAGCTTAGAAGACCTGCGGGTTTGGAAGCATGAGCTGTATGGCAAGGTCCAGCCCTGTCTGTGTGGGGCTGATTTTGCCTTTTCCGCAATGGCCCCACTGGCCCCCCTGCAAGGAAGCCAAGAACTGAACTTGTTGTGTGTTCTCAACTGTGCTGGAAGCTCTTTTCTCAACACATCTAAACATCTTTTTTTTTTTTTTTGTTAGCCAAAACACTATAGAGGCTAAAAAACTCTCATTTATGTATGCTTTTCTTCTCCTGGATTGCTTTGACACAGTGATAATTAGTCATGCTAGATTGTCCGGGTTGACAAATTACTGACAGTTTGACAGGCCCCATCAGAAAGGTTGCGTAACCCAATGTAAGTCAGGATCCAAGCCGGTGGCTGCCACACTCCTCACTGCGCCAGAACGGAGAATGAGGCGCGTCGTTTTCAGCCCCCAAATTGGTCACAGCTGAGAGAACGGCGTCGTTCCCGTCGTTCACAGCGTGGCTGGCAGGGCCACCTCTTGCAGGGCGGAAGGGGGAGGAGCGTGGGGAGGGAGATTGGAGGCATTAGGGGACACGCAGCCACTGCAAGATAAGGCCCTAGAAAGCTCTCCCCTCCGAGAGGTTCAGATACAGGCAAAGTCCAAGAGACAGGGGAGTTATTGGAAAACAATTATGCTTATCTGCTTCCTGCCAATCTGTGTCCATTACAGAGCAGAAGTAATTATAGATACCGTAGACACACTGTGGCATTAGGTAAAGTGTTGGAAATTATGCTGCTTAACGGCGCTTCCTGACGGGCTCTCTGCAGGGCCGGAGAGCTGGGCCGGGCCAGCGGTACCAGCGTAGGGGCATGGCAATGCTGCTGGCAGAAGTTTCTCACATTGGGCCACTTTCTGTCCCAAGGGAACCCATGCCAGCCACCAAAAGAGGAAACAAAAAGTTAGAGCTGATACTAATTTGATCCATGCTGACTATTTAGTATGTCATTCACATAGCTGTCTTAGCAGAGTAAACCTCCGTATTTTATTGGAGGAGTTTTTATAGTTTGCCTCACAGAGCCAAAAGCAGGGTCAGCGCTGCAGATTAGAATCAATTCAGCGGAGGGAAAATAAACCCTTGGAATATATCTTGCCTTCCCCGAGCACGTCGCAGGCATTAGCAGTAATGGGAGCCCTGCCTGCGCATGGAGAGGAGGCATCTTCCACTCAGACTCCCAGCCACCCTCGCCCTTGGTCGTGCTGTCCCATGACCTTCACAGCGGGTGTGATGATTCCGGATTCATCGTCTCCTAACGTTATGCTACTATGCACAGGAGGAGCACGCGCGCGCACACACAGTGTTCCTTCCTCGTGGAAGAAATAGACGGAGGAGGGAAGAGGGCAGGGAGGTCTCTTATCCATGAGCTGTTGGAACTTGGCCAACACTGGTGAGGGGGGCAGAGACCTTCAGGGCATGGATGGAAATTGCCCATCTGCCCTCCGTAATGCTGTGCTGCTTCACTGGGTCGCCGTTGCCCAGTCTGCTAGCCTTCTCCAAATTCTGGGAGTTCTAGAGAGGCAAAGGGGAGGTTTAAGACCTCCTTTCGGGTTCGTTTAGTACACTCCGTGCACTATCAGTACAACTTTTCAAACAAACACAGATGCACTGGAAAAACAGTCAAGCCAATCCATTAAAAGAGTGCTGGAATTGCTTTCCAAAACGGCTCAGGTGCCGTTTCTGTGTACATGTGTGCCCTGGTGTGCTTCATGTCTTAATTTCAAGACAAGGATGAACGAGGTGCCAGGGTAGAATAGTAAAGCACACCCTCCCCTTCTCTCACCAGTACAAATTACCGAGGGGACAACACTTTCACCACCTGATGAGTCTACCTGGGCTGCTGTGTCTCCTCTTCAATAGAAATTCCAGATAACACTACCAACTTTTACTAGCAGTATCTTGATTGCCCATTTATACTTTTCACCCACCCTTCCCAGAGGCCTTACTGGACTGGCAGGGGCAGGGGCTGGCCTGGGTCCCAGTTCAGCTCAGCCACCATCTAGCACGGTGACCTTGGGCAAGTCGCCCCTGCAAGCCTCACTCATTGGCCCTGCAGATCGGGCCAGGAGGGACGGCCAAAGTCTTTCTCTGCTCTGAGTCTCCCGGAACTCCATGCTGCGTGAGGTGACTCGAGGCAATAGAAAAGCATGCCTGCAATCCTGAAAGTCATTGTAAAGGGAAGGCAAGTTTTCAGTGCTAGTGGTTTGTTTCAGTGCTGTGATGGAGCTGCTCCAAAGACTGAAATGGCAAAGAATTGACACGACTCAGGTTCCTAACAAGTCTGAGGAAGCTGGCCAGAGTGCTGAACCCAGCTGCTGCTCCCAACAGCCGTCAGACCTTGCTGGCTGCAAGGCTCAGACAAGAGCAGCGCCTACACCCTGCTGGTCAGCAAGAATACCCCAGGACAGAGGCAGCCCAGAGACAGACTTCTCAGCAAGCACCAGACATGATGCATGAGGCATGTAAACAGCTGGTGGAATTTCAGCGAGCATTGCCTTCGACAGTTCCCAGACCTGCTGGAGCTATATTTAGCTTAGGCGAGTTTGGGAGTAGCTTGGAAGGATGGCAGTGCCATTCAAATGTGTATTTATGGCACAGGGGTCTGGAGCAAAGAAGAGATTTCTTCAGTTCGGGACCTGGTGTGTGTCTCCGTGGAGGAGAAACTTCCTCATATTAAAAGGCTTGGTGTGTGACGGGGGCATGATGAGCCTTCTGAAACTGGGAACCACCAATTCCAGCTGGGAAGAGAACTCTACTTACAGTTTAAACCAAGCCCTCTGAGCCTCCCAGGCGCCTGGCTGAGCACTTTCTTCCCCGCAGTCCTCTGCTGAACAGTGCATTCACTCACATTGTATCCGTGGTTGCTGTGTTTTGCATTCCTGACTCTCAAAATCTTTAGTTTTCCTACACTTGCACCACAGCCGTACCCACTGCAAACATTAACCCCCCCCCAGACAAAGCGAATAGTGGGGCCTCTTGGGGAACCTGCCCTTGCTCGGGGAAGCAGGAATACCCCCCACACATGGTCTCAGCCGAGGAGCCCGGGCTGCACAGTTCCTTTCTCTGGCCTGAGGTCCAGCTTCCCTATTAACTCAGCCAACACTTCACTGAAGCTGAAGCATAAGACATTTTCTGCTTGGTGGGGTTTATGTCCTATTATTACTTTCTCTGCACATCACATGCCTCTCTGAGGGGCACAGGAGAATGTGTCTGGCGTAAGGCTGTGGGGAGGGTTCCCGGCCATTTGCAAAGGAGGAGGAAGGAGAGATCGAGTCATAAAGGAATCCATCCGAAGTCTCTTCCTCTGCCCTCCTGGGAGGGCCCGACACCCGAGAGTTCTCTCTTGCTCTGGAAACTTCCTTGGCATCCATGGACTCACTGCCAGCCTCCCCCTGGACGGCAGTCCCTCTTTTGTCTGGGGCTCAGCAGTGCTGCAGGGCGGATGCTTTCTCACCGTGGCTGAGGGCAGGATTGACAGGTTTTCCCACCCAGCCTTTCTGCTGCTCACCAAGCATGGGATGAGGCTGGAGGCGGGGCAGACTTTAATCAGCTCAAACTGTGGGTGAGTCAAATCAATGACTACCCCACTCTCCTAAACAATATCACAGCAGCCGTGATTTAGTTCTTGTTTCCATCAGGTGGGAGAAATCAGAATTGCACATGCAGACTATTCACAGCAATAAGGGAACGTGAACAAAGTATATACAAGCTCCCAGGTGGGAGAGCCTGCCTCCATGGTGACGACGGGACAGCTGGTTTGCCCAGGAGAGTCTCTTCGTGGGCACATCCCCTAAAGCTGGAGGGAGTAGCCACCCCCCCTTCAAGATACAGAATCTGGTCACAGATAGCAAGCATTCCCATGGAGAGGTGGAGGCGAGGGGGCCATTGGCCCTCTGGGTTCCCGGCAGTGGCAGGTAACCTATGCCTCCTGTGAGGACATTCCCAAAGTGCCCCTCGATGAACCTCAGAGGGCTCCTGAGCATCTTAGAAACAGAGCCGGAGCTCACCCCCCGGGGCTGGGCTCCTTGGCGGTAGGCGGGCCCCGGTTCCCCGGGCACGGCAGAAACAGGCACCGGAGCAACTCTGACACCCAGGGCAGAAGTGGACACCCGCAAAGCAAATCTTCAGGCATCTTCTCAATGCTCATTCTCAACACCACCCACGGCCCCTTCCAGAAAAGGCTGCTGGCGGTGGCCCAAACAAAGCCCCCCAGGGAGAAGCTGGGTGGTGAGAAGAGGGGGCAGGATGGGGAAACAAGCACCCCAGACATACAAAGAGAAGGGGGGAGACCCAGCTGACGCAGGTGGGGTGGGCTCCCATCACCCAAGCCCCGCGTTTGGCTGAGGTTCTATGGGCCTCTTTCCGAACCACCTCCTCTCGCAAGCCCCAGCCCCAGCATCGAGCCGTTGACCTTGCGTGGGAGTCTCAGGCTGATTTGCTGCTCTGTCTAGGGGAATCCCGAGGGCCTTGCAGCTTCAGGGGAAGAAATCTGCCTCATTGTCACAGCAATTGTTTTCCCCTCTCCACCCACCGCAGTGATCAAATTAGCAGGCTGCTTCTCCTCTGAGGAAATGTGTCCATGGTCCCGGAGGCACTGCCCGTTTGCCTGTCTGGCGGGTCTGGGGAAGGAAAGCAGAGATGTGCGTGTGCGTGTGTCCCTTCCTTCCCCGTCCCTGGGAGGGTCTCTCCCACCTGGGAGGGCTGCCCAGCCAGCAGCGAGGGCCACGGCGGCGGGCACTGGCGCCTCAGCTGCAGGACGCCTGGCAGGTGGCCGAGTACACGCTGCTGCTCACGGTGGCCCCGCTGCTCAGGCTGCTGGTGGGACACTTGAGGGGCTTCATGCTGCTGTCCCTCTGGATGTGCAAGTGCTCCAGCCGCCAGCGCTCCCAGCTCTTCCGAAACTCCATCTGGACCTTCCTCGGGGAAAGGAGGGGAACAAAAGCCATCATGCAAACCAACTGCCCACAGAATGGCCCCATTATTGCATTAGTGGGGAAGGGAAAAATCCACTGCATTATATTAAGAGACACAAGTCAAGGCCTTCGGGCGCCTAAATTAATATCCCAATAAAATTGTTTATTGTTGTCTCCTATTTTCTGCATCTCCTCAGGAGAGAGATGGGCTTGATGACCTAATGGGTCTCGTCCATCTCTAAACTCTGCGATTCAGCTAAGTACCTTTTACAATCCATCACGGCCTATTTAACAGAAGGGGGAGAGTGAGGGAGCAACGGAGACCGGAGGTGGAGGGAGAAGAGGAGGAGAGACAGCCTGACTTCGGAGCGCACTCTCTCATGCCAGCTCGGATGACTGAGAAGGAAGACAGTGCCGCTACCCTGCCGGTGCCCACCACAGACCCTGCTAAACTCCCAGGGGCTTCTATCCGGGCCCAGCACCACGCAGGGAGGGCGGAGGGAAGGAAACAGGGGAGAACAGCAGCAGCCGGGGGGGGGGCGGTGGTGGGGGCGAGCTCCCCCACTGGCCCTGTGCAGAGAGTCTGCTGTGACCAGTGACCATGGGGGGACTTGGTCAACCCCAATCCCTGCTGTGCCGGACTCTGCCCTCCCCATCAGGAAAAACCTTCTCAAGCAGGGAGGCTGATACTTGGGGACCAGATTGTTGGGACAGAAATACATTAATACAAATCCAAGCAATATTGCGAAGCCCCAATCCCTGGAGGGTTTGTGGAAATGCTGGGGCTCCCAGTGATGGCCAGTGACTCTGGTCCCCAAAGAGGCTGCTGGAACCTGCACAGCTCGTCCTGAGGGGTCTGGACTGCCCTTCTGGGTGATGTTTCCATAAGTTTGCTTTCCAGAGCTTCTTTGATGTCCTCCGCCCTGGCCCCCTCATCTTCCCACACCAGAGTTCTGGGGCCCGGGGGCTCTTCCCCCGAGGCTACGTCACCAGGAGGGCCAGCCGCCAGCAGCTGTGGGTAAGGGGCTTTCTGACACCCCCCCACCAGCCTCCATGCAAACAACCCTCCTCTGCTCCTCCTTTGTCATCCATCTAGCTGAGCCCAGCCAGCTGCCGGCATGGCTGCATGCCATCCCTTAAAAGAACTTTTTCTGTGCTGAGTAGAGCTGAGATGGCCCAGAGCCTGCCTGCCAGCCCCAGCGTCACGAGCCCAGGCCCGGGGAGGGGAGGGAAGGAGGCCGGGCACACCCCACCTAGGCCCCCGCTCTGTGCCAGCTCACTGCGCCACTGAGTGGGTGCGGAGCGAGTGCTGGCCGCTGGGATGGGGGCGCCCGAGACTGATGACAGTCCCTGCTTGTGCAGCGCCAGGGAGACCAATTTTGTCTCGAAACCCTCCTACTCAGGAAAAAGGGGAGAAAGATGGTAAACTGAGGCACACGTATAGGAAGCCACCTCAGAGACTGAAGAGGTCTCAGGGACACCCACAGGACTTCCCAGAGGGCTGACACTCGGTGTCCCCTTCTGCCCCCATCTCCCTCCGCATTTTTCCTGAACCTCGCTGCTATGGCTCCTATAATCACAATCGTCCTTGAGATCCACCATTTATTGGGCACTCACTACATGTCCGGCAGTTTCCATTGATTATCTCAGTTAACCTTCACGTCAACCCTGCCAAGCGGCTCCTGTTACTGTCCCACCCTTAAAGGTGAGGAAACTGAGGCGCAGAGTGTTCACGTACTTCCCCAGACCTCTCAGCCAGGATTTGAACCCAGATCAGGCCTAGCTCCAACGCCGGCTCCTGACCCGAGGCCTCCTGCCCGCGTGGCTCCCAGAGGTCCTGCTTGTCCCTGGCTGTGCCTCCCCTACTCGGCTGGACCGCCTCGAGGGCCAGGACACGCCTCCCTCCTCCCAGCGTCCCTGCACCCCCCACAGTGCCTGGCACACAGCAGGTGCTCAACACGTGTTTTCAATGAGCTGAATAAAAACAAACAAGTATATAAACGAGCAACTGACTTTGGCTCCTCCTGTTAGTTATGAAAATGACACAGCCAAGACATCAACACGGACCCTGGACATGCAGCCCAGCGCGTAGACCCACGCACGTCTTCCTCACTATCTGATGTCCCCTCGCCCCGCCCTCCAGGTATGCAGTGCCGCCAGCACCCTCTCGTGGTGGCAGAACCGGGCCACCGCTCAGGGCTCCCAAGTCAGCTCACTTTGGCTTCAGACACCAGCTCCTGCAAAGCCACCCCCAGGCCTCCCTCCCTGTCCCCACCCCCTGCCCGCCAGCAGCTGGCTCAGGCCTTGGCAGCCACACAGGACCAACCTCCAGGCCATCTTTTCTCCTCAGGTCACAAGTACCTGGCATTGCCATGGCAACCCTGGGGCTGGAGAACAGCTCGTGTGGACAGAGGCCTCAGCCCGGGAGCCACATGTGTCTTTCGTGGCCCAGTGATAGTGACATGTCTGTCCTTGTGTCTGGAGGAGCCAGGGTGTGAGCAGTGTCGGGGCGGGTTTAAAGGAACCAGGCGGTGCACGGAGAGGAGACGGGTCTCCAGCCCTCTCAGCGGGGTCTCCTGGACCCCACAGCACGAGCCCGGGACAGCCCGCAGGGAGAGGCCAGCCGGGCCTGCAGCCAGGCCTGGGGAGAGAGATGCAGCTCTGGCGATTTGGGGCCAAATTCCTTGCCAAGGGCAGAGCAGGGATGTGTGTCCGTCCCTCCCCGCTTGCAGAGGTGAGCCAGTGTGGGTGGCGGGCAAGGAGGGAGGTGACTGGGTGCTGGACATGCAGGTAGGGCTGTGTGAGTGTGTCGCTACAGTGTGGCTTTGGGGACAGAGGACAGAGAGGGGCCGAGGGGACAAGGTGGCAGTAGGGAGCCTCAGTCTCTCCCAGGGGCCTCTGCTCCTCCTCCCCACCAGGGACACATGCCGCCCTGTCCCTGTCCCCGTCTCACCCCCAGGCTGGAACATGAAGCAGCAGGGCTCAGGGCTGGCTCCGAACAATTGCTGAAGGGAGGCCGCCCCGCAGGGCTTGGCTTCAGTTTTTGAGAAGTTCTTTATGAGGACTCAGCCGGGGGGGGGGGGGGGGGGGAGCCAGGGCTGCGGCCTCCTGCTGCCTCCCATGGGTCCTGGCCTGCTGGGTGCGGCCCCTCCCCTCCTTCCCCGGCCCACCCTCCGGAGGAGCCTGCTGGGCCCTCTGAGACCAGCCCACAGGAGCAGAGCCGGAATCCCTCTTGTGGACCACCCTGTGCCTGGCGCCGCCTCCACTCCCAGCCCTGGCTGCCCTGAGGCCTTAGTGGGATCCCCACCCCACCTGGCGCCAGCCCACCAGCTCTGAAGCCTTCTAGCTGATGATTGGGACTATTCATTTCACTTTGCTGAGCCTTACTTTTCCCATCTGTAGATTGGGCTACCATCTGCTGCACGGCACTGGGTATCATAAAACACTTGTGCATCTTACACGCATTAAGCACGTAGTTGATATCTCGTTGGTTTCCTCCCTTTTGGAGACCTGAAGTGCTCCAAGTCCATCCTTCCATAGGAAGCCAGCACAGGGGCAGCAAAAGGAGGCCTTGGGGACAGGGGAACCCCACCCCTCCCTTTGGCCCAGCCTGACTTTCTCTGTAGTGTCCTCTTAAATTTCCTAGGCCCGAGCCTCTGGGAGTCACTGGATGCTGGAATGGGTCTAAGTAGCCGCTTGCTGAGCGTCCAGAGATGGGTGTGCATCTCTTCCCGCCCAGCAGCAGCTGTGAGGAGCTGGAGGGCCTCAGCACCCCACTTTGAGGAGGGGGTCTGTTCTCCATTCCCTTGTTTCCCTTCTTCAGACTTTACCTCACTTAATCCTCAAGGGGATCTCATAGGCAGGCATTATTATTACCCCCATCTTGTAGATGAGGAAACTGAGGTTCAGAGTGGGCATGTAACTGACCCAAAGTCACACAGCTCGTGAAGTGACAGGGCCTACATCAGAGCAGAAATCTGATGCCAAAGCCTGCAGCTCCTCGTCTTTCCTGCTACATCACATTACTTTTTGAGCCATCTCACAGCTCCATGAAATACTCAGGTGTCTGCTCCCTGTCCCCTTTGTTCCCCCACACCCATAGAAAAGACACGTCTATGTTGATACATCGATGCTAAGATCTCTGAGCTCTGGGAGTCCAGGCTCAGTGACTCAGAAGACACACAAAGAGCCCTGGGTCTTTGGGGACCAGTGTCCCTGTGCCACCCGAGCCCCAGCCCCGTGGCTGAAAACCCTCACCCGGGCCAGAATGGAGTTAGAGTCCTCAATGTCCTCCCAGACCGTGGGGTGGAGGTTGCCAACGCCCTCCTCCTGCTGGGTGAACCCTCCTGGGGACACCTCCCCAGTGAGCCCTGCAGCTGCCCCTGCAACTTTTTGTTTTCCCCTCTGGAAGGAAATTGGGGGAAGCGGGGCTACGGTATTTGTGACACTCAGTTTGATGTCTTGGGAGGTGCCCCTGTTCTTGAGCACCCTGTTCTTGAGTACACAGGCAGGAGCCCCGGTCACCTGTGGGACAGGGGGTGCTTGCCTCCGGGGGCTTCCTGGTGCTGGGGTCGGCCTTCAGCACCCCATGGGACGGGAGAAGGGGTCCTTGCTGGCCCGTGCCCTCTCCCCCAGCCTCTGGCAGGGCACAGCCCGCCCTCCCCTCTCTGAGACGGTCAGCTTCTAGGGTTGGGGATGGTCTGTGTTCATGGGCACCTGGGAAAGGCCCCTCTCCCCCCCAGGTGCCCAGCTTTGTGCTGGGGCAGGTTTCTTACTCTCTCTCTGATCTTCAATGTTCTCACGTGTGAAAAATGGGAATATTGAAATCAGGATTTTAGCAAGGTTTTTTTGGGAGGAGAAATGAGGGTGCCCATTAAATGAGATAGTAATTATTAAAGCCCCAAGCATGAGGCCGTGTGGCTTGGGCATGCGTGTGCAGAATCGCTTTGTGACAGACAGTCCCCACCACCCATCAATTCGCTCAGGACCCCCTAACATGAGGCCAGGCCTTCCCCAAGCTCGTACACCGTCAGGGCATGTCTGGACACGTGTGCATGTACGTGCACGAGAGAGAAAGACCTACGCACAGAACACGACCTGTGGGCACGATGCCCCCTCAACAGTAGTGCCTCAGTGGGGCGGGCAGGGTTTCAGCTGGAAGGGCTGACGGGAGGCCCACTGCACTCCAGACTAGCCAACAGTAGCAACCCACCAGGGTCCCCTTCCCTCCCCAGACCTTACCTCGTTGTTGACAAAGCAGTATAAGATGGCCACCATCAGCCCCTGGGAACGAGAGTCCTGTCAGCAGGGAGGAACGGGGAGGCAGGTGCCCCGCAGCAGGCCCTGGAAGGAAGCGCCTTGGGGCTCCATCCCACAAACCCCTCCTCAACCCCTGGGTCTGCTGGGGTAGCAGGCTCCGTCTGTCTCATTCCCTTTCTGCAGGAGCAAGACGGCCCCTTGCTCAGACACTGCAAAAGTTCTATAGCACCCTCTCCTGAGGAGGCCTGGCCCCAAGAAGTACCCCAACTCTGCATGCAGAGAACGTTCCCCACCCAGCCCCCTTTGTCCACTTAAGAGACCTCACGCCTCAGAACTGTGTCCTCTGTGTGCGTGCGCCTGCACATGTATGTAAACGCACACACGTGAGCCCACGTGCTGTAGGAACCCCATAACACTCTTGCAGCTCTGGGACGAGTTTCTTATATTTTCACGTGCCCGTACCATCCTCTAAGGCCAGTGGGGAGGATCAGTTCTTTGTTTTGAAACTATGTGACCCTGTAACTCTTGTTTTCACATCTCTGAGCCTCAGTTTCCCCCCTTGTAAAATGGGGTAATCCTGCACATCTCCTGGGTTCTGTGAGATGAAATGCACAATGTATGCAAAGCACCTGGCAGGTGCCCGCCACCCAGTAGGTGGCAGCTGCAATGCCAGGCTGGGTGCCAAGGATACATCCAGGAAGGCTTCTTGTCCCATGTACTTGCGGAGAAGACTTGGGACACCTGGGGATACTAGTTCTGGCTCTGCTGCAATCATGTGACCTTGGGCAGGGGTCTGCCCATCTGTCCCATCCGCATGACGCAGGCTGGTGTCGCCCCAGCCCCACGCCCACACTCGGAGAGCAAGTGCTCCCAGCCATGAGGTCACCTGGAAGGATGTGAAGGAGAGCTCTGTGAACAGCTTGATGAAGCGCAGGGTCCCCCGGGCATGCTCGTCCATCACGAAGGCAAAGATGACCTCGTGGGTCCCCAGTAAAGGGATGAGTGTCAGCGTGGACTTGGCAAGTCTGCTGGGCAGAGCGGAGACCTCTGGAGTCATTCTGGACCTCTCCCATGGATCCTTCTCCCCTTTCCATACCCTCCCCTTCCTACCAGGCTCTGGCACCTGAGACACGGACACTCTCCCAGCCCAAATACCCTGGGATAGGCTGCCTAGAGGGAAGGCAGAGAGGTCAAGACCCCCAGATACCCAGGGGCTGCCCAGGGACAGGGTGAAGGCAAGGCTTGGGGGTCCCAGGCCAGGCCTGGGTGGGAAAAGAGGGTAGCACAGGGCTCCAAGCTAAGCACCCCAGGGTCTCTCTCTCTCTCTCTGCTGGAAGGAAGGGCCAAGGGTCCCCAGTGAAGCCAGCTCAGTTATGGCACCTGCATTTGATGTCCGTCTTGCACATGAGATTGGCCTTCAGTTTGGACACCACGATGCAGATGACCCGGACAAAGATGAGGAAGTTCACCTGCAGGGCAGATAGGCGGGAGGCTGGGGACCCTCTCGCTCTTCCCCATCCTTCCTCAGACACCAGCCCAGGATCCCCCGCAGCTCCCCACCCCACCCCCACTCCAACACTCACCCCGATGGCAAAGAGAATGGGCAGCCGGATGATGAGCCAGTAATTCATGTTTGAGTTCCTGGTCCAGCAGCTGGGGAGGGGGGAGAGGCACCCATACAATCCAGCTGGACTCGCAGAGACCCCAGCTCGTGGCGCAGGCACGAGGGCCCCAAAACACGTGGGCATGTTGAGTGCCATGCACACAGCCACCAGGAGCCACCAGGAGCCACACAGTAACCAGTCCCACTGATCCATGAACAGCCCTCCAAGTGCACAGCCACACAAAACACACACACACAGTCATGCATGGAAACACGTACAGCCTCCAAACAAGTTTCCACGGACCTAGAACAGTCATGTGTGCACCCAGCATCACACACAACATGACAGAAACATGTCACTTGCACATATTACAGTAAAACCTGCAGGAGGGCACCACGTACTCCGCAGACCCTGCACCACTTGTCACCATGCAATCCCCAGGCAGGGGCAGGGGCCCGGGTAGGGAGGGGAGGTTAAAGAACTACGATAAGTTCGTATGTTAAATCGATTGTCCCTCTGTTTATCCTCTCCATAGGTGGAAGCCACATGCCCCAGGGGCCAGGGAATCCCATGGGCTTTGAGGATGGGGACCTTAGCACACCCCTCCTGGGAGTGGGACACTCACCCCTCATCCTCATAGAGGTACTTGACAACGCCCCAGGGGACAACAAACAGCAGGGGAACACCTGGGAGGAGAGAAGGATAGAAAGAGGGGAGAGGGGCTGGCAGGCTGAAGCCACCGCCCTAGGCCCCTCACGCCCCAGCCCTGCTCCTTGCCTGCCCCAACCACGTTTTCCAGGTCGGTCTGGGTGCCTGGGAGAACACAGGCAGCAGGAACCCCACGCCAACTCCCAGACTCTGCCTTAGAGAGGGGTCCTCAGCAGTCTGCCCCTCCCGGGTGCCAGGCACACTGTCGGGACTTGCCCTCAGGGCCCTGGCTGAGACACCAGGGACACAGACCCCTGCGCGGCAGAGGGACAGGTCACATGGTGGGCAGGGCGTGCTGCATGAGGCAGAGAGCCGGCGCACTCTCTGGTGTCCTTCTCCTCCCACGCGCCCGTCTCAGCCTCAGTCATCTGTTCCCTGCCCCCCTGCCCCTGCCAGTGGCCTGGGCAGAAGCCCGGAATAGAGACGGGAACCCTTTCCTTGGTGCCAACAGGCCAACTCCCTGTCCACGGTGGCCTGCAATGACAATAGCTACCACGACACTTCCACTTGGCTGGGACTTGAGGGAGTGGAGACAGCCTCTCAGGTCACCCCCCACGGTCCCCACCTCCTGCTGCCATGCCCTTGTGTAGTCCCTGTGCTACCAGGGTTGGTTTGTGGGACCAACAACATATGGCAGAAGTGGTGGCACGTCACTTCCGAGATTAGGGCATGAGAAACACTGTGGCATGGCATGAGCTCTCACCCTCTCTCTCACGTCACTTGATCTGGGGGAACCAGTTGTCACGTCATGAGGGCACCTGGCAAGGAATGGAGGCCCCCAGCCACAGCCAGCAGGGACCGGGCCTTGCAGCCGGTGCCTCTGAGCGAGCCTGGAAGCAGCTTCCCCACCTCGGCTAAGCCTCCGGACCCGGCAACCCCAGCGTACGGCTTGGCCGGCCCGTCGGAGATCCTGGGCCAGAGGTACGCAGCTAAGTCGGACCCAGACTCCCGCCCACAGAAACTTCATTATTTTAAGCAGCTAAGTTTTAAGGTGGTTCGGCAGCAGCAGGTAACTAACACAATTGGTTTCCGGTTCCTGGAGGGTGGGCCCAGGCCTCGCTCCCCAGCAGAGCCTCAGAGGCGCTCTGTGTTGGTGGATTTAAAATCGGATGGTCCGTCCTCACGTGACGGATGGGGAGATGGATCCTCTCGGAAGGGCACCCTCGGGGCTGGAATCCAGGGCTGCACCCCCACGCCCACTGTGACCGCCCTCCCCCCCCACCGTGGGTTTCTGCACGACTGTCCCCACGCCCGCCTCCCCCAGCCCTGGACACGTGAGTGTCCTGGGTGCGTAGACAGACGTGTGCGCGTCCGCGTGCGGTGCGTGGCGCGTGTGTGCAGGTGTGGCTTTCGGGGGTCTCCCCCAGGAGCACATTTCCAGGGCAGAACCACGTCGGAGCCGTCCGCGTCACCACGGCCAGCATTACCCCGCACACTGGTGTCCACTCGGGGCAGTGAGGGACGCTCCTGAGCTCGACACTCCGGGGAGGGAGGCGGCAGAGACGCTCCCAGCCAGCCCCCTCCGGCCCGTTCATTTTCACACAGCCAGGCCCCTCGGCCTCCACAGCGCTTAGGAGCAGGCCTTCCTGACACTGGGCGAGGAACAGCAGGATGACCCCAAGGGCCCCGGCGCACGGCTCGGGCCCCACCCCATGGAGGATGCTCAGTGAGAGTGCAGTGAGGGGTGGGTGAGGGGGCCAACGCATCAGTGAGGGAGGGAAGCTCTCCAGGCAAGAAGACGCCAGCTCGCTAAGCCACACACACCCAGAAACCTCCCTCTCAGGCCTCCCCAGCCACCTGCTGTCCCTCCTCTCTGAGACCCCGCTCCAGGGCCGGGCAGCTCACTCGTGTCATCAGCCAGTCCTGGGGAGCTTCGCTCATCCATCAGCATTTCTTTAACAAGGGCGTTTTTTTAAGAACACAGGCACAGCCCTGCCACGTGCAAACATTGCACACTCCCTGCTGGCTTCATCTTTCTCCCATTTAGAAAGCCAGCAACACGGGCTAGAGAAAATAAGCTCAAATTAAGACACACAGAACCGGCCTGGGAAGTAAGGACTCTCCCGTCCCTCTCTCCCCCCGCCCGGCGGCCTCCCTGTGGCGGGTTTCTGGGGACACCTCGGCCTCCACGGCGGCGCTTAGGAGCAGGCCTTCCTAACACTGGGCGAGGAACAGTGGGATGACCCCAAAGGGTCTGACTGCCCCCGGACTGCGGCAGAGGCTGCCGTGCCTTTCGGGGGCTCCCCCAACCTTGTCAGCGTCCTAATTTTAATTCTTCTACTTGCACGTGAAGCTAAAAGTTGTTTCCCAAGCATCCCAACTTAAGCAAAGCCTCCCGGCATCATGGCCCAGCTCTCAGAAATCTGTGAATGTGTCCTTGTCCCTCCTTTTCTGTCTCTCCCACCCCAATTCCTCAAGAAAAGGATGTTCTGATGGGAGGAGGGTGTCCCCTGGGTCCGGCCCTTGTGCTCCCACAGACCCTGAGCCTGAGCTGGGGGGGAGGTGGCAGGAGGACTGGCATCCCCTCCCCCAACTCGCCCTCAGAGACCTCAGGGCACCAAGTGTCCCCACCAACCCCCAACCAGCCACCCCGCTCCTCTGCACACATCACGCTGTCCCGGTGATTGTTCCTGTCCTTGGGTTGCCATGGTGACAGGCACTAAGCGCTGATGCCATTTCCCAGAATGGACAGATGCCATCCCGGACCTAAAGACAGCATTCCCGGGCTCTCCTAGATGGCCCGCCTCCACCCTGCCCCTAGTGAGCTGGGGGCTCTGGCAGGAGGAAGAAGCCTGGGGGGGGGGGGAGGAAAGGTCGAGCAGAGGGGCTGGGTGCTGGGGAGGAGGAGGATGGGGAGGGCCCGGGATCTGTGTGCAGGAACCGGGCCCACCTGCCCTCCGGTGCGCAGGCTGAGCCCACTCGGCCCAGGCCAGAGAACTGTGCGAGGCTGCCTGGGAGCCAGAACGCTGGGGTCCCAGGTCCGGCTCTGCCTTTCTGTCCCTGACCCTTTCTCAAGACACTGATCACATCAAAACCTCCCTAGAGCTACTCTTCTCCGAGGGGGCTGTAAGCGCAGGTGGCTGAGGAACACCAACAAAAATGAATGAAGTACAAGGACAGGGGACAAGAAGGGTACGAGGGCCAGAGAGAGCACAGAACCCCGAGGGCTAGGGCCTGGGCAGCTTCCTGGCAGCCTGGTGTGGGAAGGGTGCCCCAAGAAAGTTCCTGCTCGGGGAACAGCCTCACAAGGGCTCAGAGGCAGGAGCAGAATCAGGGAAGAAGGGGACATTGAGGGAGGAGTCTGGCTGCAATGGACCTGGGAAGTCCCCGCACTTGGGGGCAGCAGTGGTCAGAGTAGGCTAAGCAGGAGGATGTGGGGGCAAGGGGTGAACGAATGAGTGGCAGGTGGGGCTGTGGGGGACAGGGAGCCGGCAGACTCAGTGGTGGATTAGGGAGGGCTTGTTCGGGGCGGAGCCCGTCCTCCGGCTGCATTCCGGGTGGGTGCCTGTGGGCACCCCCAGGAGAACCTGCTGCCCTGCTTTCCCGGTCGTGCAGGGGATCCCAGCCCCCCCACCCAACCCAACCCTGGCCCTTCTCAGAATCCCACATGGCGAGAGGCAGAAGCACAACCAGAAATGTTCCAGCAAAAAAAAGAGACACGATGGTTCTTGGCAAACTTTTTTGGCTAGAACATTTCCAGCTGGGCTCCAGGCACATCTGCGGCCCACCCCTTTCCGTGGCTGGCCTCTGCTCGCCTTGCCCTGCCCTGCCCTGCCCTACGTGGCTCTCCTCTGAGCCTTCCCTTCATCATCACGGGACAGAGCATCAGCCCTCCCCTTCGGACTTTGCCCCTCCCTCTCACCCCTCCCCACCTGGAGGCCCAGGACTCACCATTTCCCTCCGGGCCCCAGGCTGCCCAGGACTGGATGTAGGGCTCTGTCCCCATATGGCCTTAGGAGCAGGGGCATTTGAGGACAGTGCCATGACCTCTGATGGTGTGCATGGCAGTGCAAGGAGGTGACATTTGGCCAGATAGGGGTGGAGGCTTCTATCGATGGAGGAGAGTTATGCAAAGAGGGAGGACCATAACCCCTGCGGTGCCTTAGCAGCCCATGGGCAGGGGTCCTCTGCCCAGGGTGGGGTTATCCAGTGGGCCCCACCCCTTGGCCCAGCAGTTACGTTCTCAGTAACAAGTTGAAGAAGAGGTCAGGGTCTCCTGCCTCCACGCCACAGGTCCAGGGGGGGTGACACGAGGCCTTACCCCAGCCAATGCTCACGTAGAGCCTGAAGACACGCTGCTCGGAGAAGACCGAGAGGGCCAGCAGCGTGTACAGGTACACGCCCTCCACCAGGAGCCAGTAGTAGTTGGCCGCCACGCAGTACTGCATGAGCAGGAACACCAGGCGGCAACCCAGCGAGTCCTGGGGGCAGAGGAAGGGTCTCTTGGGGACAACAGCTCTAGCCCCCCACCTCTTTTTCAATTTTTTTTGAGTCCCAGGCTGGAGTGCAGTGGCCCGATCACAGCTCACTGCAGCCTCAACTTCCTGGGCTCAAGTGATCCTCCTGCCTCAGCCTCCCAAGCAGCTGGGACTATAGGCATGCACCACCATGTCTGGCTAATTTTTAAAATTTTTTGTGGAGACCAAGTCTCACTATGTTGCCCAGTCTGGTCTCAAACTCCTGGACTCAAGCAGTCCTCCCGCCTCAGCCTCCCAAAGTGCTGGCATTACAGGCATGAGCCACGGTGCCTGGCCACCCCGTTGCCTCCCTTGATGCCCCTCCCATCCTGCCCCAGCTGCTATCCTGCCATGGTTACTGTGGGCCCAGAGACACGTGTCTCTCTTGTCTCACGTCTGGAGAAGACGTGTCTCACGTCTTCTGGCCAGGGCTAATGCCAAGAACTTGATCTGCTTTAGCTCACTGAATCCTCACTATCCTGAGCGGTAGAAAGTAACATTGTCTCCATTCAGGTGAGAACACTGAGCCTCAGGGAAGTGACTTGCCCCAAATTCTACTGCTAGTAAGTGGCAGAGCTGGGATTCAAACCCAGGTCCGTCTCCAAAGACTGAGAACTCCCTGGGGCAGTGTCTCCTCCCTTAGCCGGGAGCCTCCCAGGTAGATTGCCTCTCTCTTCAGATTGGAAGGTCACCCCAGGTGGACTGCCTTTCCCACCAGAATGGGGGGCTGCAAGGTGGGTGACCCCTCCCACAGGGCAGGGGCTCCCTGAGGGCCAGGGCTGGGCAGCTCCTGCCCTCCCGTCCCAGCCTTCTCCGCCTGCCCATCCCCCGGGACGCAGCACGCACCTGGTAGGACAGGAGCCCATCCCACTGGTGCTGCTGCGCGGCCGTGCTGTACATCCACTTGAGGGCGGCATCCTTGATGAAGACGGACAGTGCTCTCAGGATGAAGGACGCAAACAGGTTCAGGTGGATGTAGTTCCGGGTGCAGCGCAGGTGTCTGAGGGAGAAAGCACAGGGCCCTTCCCTGGCAAGATGGCCGACGGTTCTGCTCTGCGCTCCCCAACTCTCAGGCTAACGCACGGCATCAGGCATGTTTCCAGCTCTGGGATCGTGCTCCTTCCTGTCTTCCTTCCTCTGTGAATGCCCTTCTTCCCCATAACCCTGAAAACCCTCTGTCCAATTCAAGTCCTTCCTGGCCATGAAGCCTTCAGCAGTGTATTCACTGCCCCTTCTCCCACCTATATTCTAGCCTTCTCTCTGCAGCATGTTCTTCTATACAAAGTCATGCATAATCAAAGAGATTTATGCATGAGGATCAGTTTCCCCAATGGGGACTTTGCTTTTTCATGACAGAGGCAGACCCAGGCTAGACACATGGTAGGAATTAAGAAAGCACCGGATACAATTTCAATATCCTTTATGTAAAAATGCACAGCAAACTGGAATTACAAGGGCATTTTTTAACCTTATCTATCTACCTAACTGGGAGCAAACCTCGTTCTTAACTGAGAAAATTTGGAGCCATTTCCCTTAAAATCAGAAACAAAATAAGGATGTCTGTTATCATCACTTCTGTTCAACATTATAGCTACAGATCCTAACCACTATAATACAGAGAGAGAAAAAATGTATAGGAATTGGAAATAAACAAAATGGTTATTGTTTGTAAATGATGGATTTTCTTCATAGAAAATCCAAGAGAACCTACAAATTATTAGATCTAATAAGAGAGTTCAGTTACTGATATGTATATTTATGTACACCAGCAATAAAATTAAAAAGTATATTTAAAAAATAATTCATTTGCAATATTTTTTTTTTTTTTTTTTTTTTTTGAGACAGAGTCTCACTTTGTTGTCCCAGGCTAGAGTGAGTGCCGTGGCGTCAGCCTAGCTCACAGCAACCTCAAACTCCTGGGCTTGAGTGATCCTTCTGCCTCAGCCTCCCGAGTAGCTGGGACTACAGGCATGCGCCACCATGCCCGGCTAATTTTTTTATATATATATCAGTTGGCCAATTAATTTCTTTCTATTTATAGTAGAGACGGGGTCTCGCTCTTGCTCAGGCTGGTTTTGAACTCCTGACCTTGAGCAATCCGCCCGCCTCGGCCTCCCAAGAGCTAGGATTACAGGCGTGAGCCACAGCGCCCGGCCATTTGCAATATTTTTAACTTACTACCTAGAAGTAAGTCTAGTCTAGATCTAATAAGATCTAATAAGAGAGATCTTATTAGATCTAATTAGATCTAATAAGAGAGTTCAGCAAGGTTACTGATATGTATATTTATGTACACCAGCAATAAAATTAAAAAGTATATTTAAAAAATAATTCATTTGCAATATTTTTAACTTACTACCTAGAAGTAAGTCTAACAGATGACAGGCAAGATCTCTATGAAGAATATTATAAAACTTGCTTAAAACTATTAGAGAAAACTTAAATTAATGGGAGATACACAGATACACCACATTCACAGATAGAAAGACTCACTATCTGGAAGGGGTCAATCCTCCCCCAAGTTAATTGACAAATTCAATGCAGCCATAATAAAAATTCAAACAATATTTTTAATGGAACTTTAAAAACCTATGAAGAAGAGTCAAGGTCCAAGAATAGTCCAGATACTCCTAAAGAACCACAAAGTAAGAGCCTTTGCCATATGAGAACTAAGACCTCTAGTAAATCTATAGTAGTTAAGGCACCATAGTATTGGGATGGACATAGAGAAATAGACCAACAGAAAAGAGTACAGATGACAGAAGCCAATGCATGTGCACATGAAACCTCGCTGCGTGATAGAGTAGGCATTGCACACCAAGGGGGAAAGAATAGGCTATAAATAAATGGTACTGAGGCAGTTAATTATATATAGATATATATATTAATAGTATATATGGAAAAATCAAATTAAATTCCTTATTTTCACCATACACAAAAACAAATTCCAGGTAGATCAAGGATACATAGGGAAGAACAAAACTCTGAAAATTTTAGAAGAAAATATAGGTGGCCATCTTTATGTCCCTAAGATAAGGAAAGATTTTTAAAATATGACCATAAAATTTTTGTTCTTTGGAAAAAAATTGATAATTTTTAATCAATCAATAAAATTAATTTTATCAGTTGGTAACATTTATTGATAAATTTTATCAATACAAAGCTGATAAATTTCATTCCATCGAAACTAAGAACTTCTGTGCATAAAAAGCACCACAGAGTGAAAAAGTAAGCCACAGACTAAGAGGGTACATCCTGGGTTAGTATCCAGAATATAGAACGGATGTTTAAAATGAAAAAGAAAAATCCAAACAAGCCAATAAAAAAGTAAGCACAGGGTATGAGCAAGCAATTCACAGTATAAATCACGAAAAAAATGCCTGTTCTCTCTAGGAAGCAGGGGTATGCGAATTACAATCCTAATGAGGTTTCACACACTTCAGATTAGCAACAAGTATGTCTGAACAGACTACAAACTGGTGATAATGTCAAATAAAGGAAACTCTCTTTTATTACGGGTGAGAGGGCAAATTGGCACAACTGTGAAGAGCAACTGAACAGCACCCAGTAAATTTGCAAAAGCAGGTGGTTTTCAAACCTGGCGATTCCACTCCTAGGTACATGTCCCAGAGAAATGCACAAGGGGTCATAGGTAAGAATGCTCATTGTACTAATGTTTATAATTCAGAAAGAAAAACAGAAAATAACTCAAATGTCCACTACAGGGATAACAGATAAATTAGCTGTACTGTATCATACAATGGAATATGGAATAACAGTTAAAATTAATGAACTAGACCTACCTATATCAATGTGAATGAATCTCACAAAAACATGTCGGACCAAAAAAAAAAAAAAAAGATCTGAATGTGTGTCCCTCCAAAATTCATGTTAAAGTTGAATCCCAAATGCAATAGTATTAAGAGATGAAGACTTTGAGGGGAGACTAGATCATGAGTGCTCCGCCCTCAGTAATGGGATTAGTGCCCTTACGAAAGAGGCCTAAGTGAGTTTGCAAGCCCTTTTTCCCTTCTGTCCTATGGTGACACCATGTCCAAAGCAGGCAGCAAGCCCTTAGTAGACACCAGATCTGCTGGTGCCTTGATCTTGGACTTCTAGGCCTCTAGAACTGTGAGAAATAAATTTCCATTATTCATAAATTACCCAGTCTAAGAGTAATAACGGAAGGCACAGACTAAGATGGCAATTGGTACAGAGAGTGGCGTGCTGGAGTAACAAATACCTAACAATGCGGAAGTGGCTTTGGAACTGGGTGACAGGCTAAGGCTGGAAGAGTTTGGAGAATCAGGCTGGAAGAAGTCCACATGGCCATGAATGGAGCCTAAAGGGCAATTCTGGTGAGAGCTCAGAAGATGGGAGCTGTATAGAGAGTCTCGATCTTCCTAGAGATTAAGTGGTTGTGAACAGAATAATGGTAGAAATATGGAGTAAAGGCCATTCTGACCAGGTCTCAGACAGAAATGAGAAACATGGTGTTGGAAACTGGAGGAAAGGCCATCTGTGTTATAAAGTGGAGAAGAACTTGGCTGAATTGTCTCTGTGTCCTAGTGTTTTGTGGCAGGAGAAGCTTATGAGGAATGAAATAGGATATCTGGTGGAAGAAATCTCTTAAGCAAGGTGTTGAGAGTGTAGCCTAGCTTCTCTTGACTGCTTATAGTAACATGCAAGAAAAGAGAAACATATCAAAGATAGAATTTATAATTAAAAGGGAAGCAGAATTTAAAAGATTTGGAAAACTCTCAGCCTGGCTATGTTGTACCGAACACAAAAGCATGTTCAGGACAGAATATCAAGGCTGTGGCCAAGTGAACATTTGATAAGATTAGTATGGGTAGAAGAAGCCAGGTGTTACTCATCCAGAAAACGGAAGAATAACCCTGAAGGCACTTCGGAGAACAGAACAGGTTTAGGGGAAGGGGCCAAAGGCATTGTGAGACTAGGGGACCAGCAGACTCATGGGTATGGTAGAGCCACCAGTGTGCAATCCAGCCTGGGAGAGCAACCGTGTGAGCCGTGCCAGCAAAGCCGTGGGAGTGGAGCTGCCCAGAACCTTGGGTCCACCCTCCGCCTCAGTGTAGCAGGAAGGCAGGGCATTGAGTCGAAGATTGTTCTTGAGTTTAAGATTTAACATTATTTGCCCTATTGGGTTTTGGACTTACTTGGGACCAGTTATCCCTTCCTTCTTTCCTATTTCTCCCTTTTGAAATGAAAATGTCTATCCCATGCCTGCCCCCACCATTTCGTTTTGGAACCACATGGCTTCTCTGATCTCACAGGTTCACAGCAGGAGAGCACTCTCCCTCAGGATTAATTGTGCCTTGGGTTCCCCCCATACCTGATTTAGATGCTATTTAGATGAGACTTTGGACGGAGACTTTAAAGTTAATGCTGGGATGAGAACACTTCTGGGGACTATTGGGTTGGAATGAATGTATTTTGTATGCAAGAAGGACATAAATTTGGGGGGACCTGGGGTTTAAGTGTTGTGTCCCTCCAAAATTCATGTTGAAACTTAATTCCCCATGCTATAGTGCTAAGAGGTGGGGCCTCAAGAGGGCTCCACCCGCATGAGTGGAGTTAATGCCTTAGAAAACAGGACTGAGGCCCGGCGCGGTGGCTCACGTCTGTAATCCTAGCACTCTGGCAGGCCAAGGCGCCAGGATCGCTCAAGGTCAGGAGTTCAAGACCAGCCTGAGCAAGAGTGAGACCCCATCTCTGCTAAAAAAAAAAAAAAGAAAAGGAAAAAGAAATTATCTTGACAACTAAAAAAATGTTTAATGAAAAAAAATGTATATATTAACAAAAAGAGGACTGAGGGAGTTTGTGAGCCCCTTTCACCCTTCTGCCCTTCTGCCATGTCAGGACACATTGAGAAGGTGCCGTCTTGGTAGCAGAGGGCCTGCTAGACACCAAATGTGCTGATGCCTTAATCTGGACTTCCTCGTCTCCAGAACTGTGAGATATACATTTCTGTTATTTATACCAGTGTAAGGTATTTTGCTATAGCAGCAGGAATAGACTAAGACAAATATGCACAACATGCTATTAAAAAGACAGAAAACCTTGCTATGTATTTTTACAGACATTCATGAATGTGATAAAAGTATAAGAAAACGTGTAGGAATTAACAAGGGGCACAGTAAGAGGTTACCTCTGGCAGGGGCAGGGCAGGGAGGGGTACTGGTCAGAGAGGGGACCCAGGGCAGTGTAACCATATGGGATGTGTTATTTCTCAGGCTGGATGGATGGTGTGCACGGGAGTGACCATAACGGCAGTCATCTCTCTGAACCTTGAAATACTTCATAGTAAAAAGAAGAATATTCACAGAGGGAATGCATTTATTGAGCACTGTGTGTGTAGGACGGTGCCAGGTGCCTTGAAGGAGGGAGGGGAAATGCTGCCCGTCCCCCTCTTGCTCCTGGTGTCCCGAGGTCTGACTGCTTCAGAGCCCCTCCCCTCCTTGCACCCTGCCCCTCTGCTCCACCCCTACCGAGCGCAGAGGGAGGCTCTCCCTAGTCTGGAAGGATGGAAGGAACGCCTCATCTCAGTGAGACCTAAAGAGGAACTTTTCCACTGGCGCTGACAAGCTCCAAGGAGAGCAGGACCTCTGATCCCCGAGATCTTTTCCGAAATCACCCTGGACTCTTGATTATTAAAGTTACACACACTGGAGAGGCTTTCCCGGGATTTTCCATAATCCTTCCACCCCCTGTTAAGGGGCGGTGATGCCTGTGTGTGTGTGTCTTTTTTGCGGTATACATACACACACTTACACAGTGGAGATTAGACTAAGCACACGGTGTTGGGGCCTGTGTTTTGGCCGTCATCTTCTACGGTGAAGGCTCTCCAGACGGCTCCTGGGAGAAGTGCTTGTTGCACGGTCACTCTGGCTCGGCGGTCCTGTGCTCTGCCTGGGGAGCGAGGATGCTGCAGCCCCTTCCGGGGTCCCGGTCTCCTTACCTGAAGCCGAGGAGGATGGCCGAGGCGACAACGAGTGCGCAGAAGGAGAGCGCGTAGCCCACGGTGTAGATGATGTACAAGGACAGGAGCTGCTCCTCCGGGGAGCTCTGTGTGACACAGGGGACACGAGTGTACGTGGGAAGCCCATGGCCCTCTTCCCACATTCTCCTTTCCCACGGGGCAGGGCAGAGCTGGGGCTCCAGGTCAGGCCCCGCTGGGGATAGCAGAACCAAGAAACAGAATACCCCGTGGCGATGGTTCTCAGATTTCTTGGGCCCTGTTCCAAAGCCAGAGAGGTGAACACACACCACCTTTGTCCAGAAAGCATGGCATGCAAAGTCCCCAGAGGTGACCAAAGCAGGGCCCGCTAGAAGCTCAGGGTCTCTGCTCCAATGAACCTAGGACCTTGATCCCCCCCCTCCCCAGCTCAGAACCCACATCAACTCACTCTCTCCCCTCGCTTGGACTCCTCACACTCCGACAGGTCCCTCCAGGGCAGGCTGGAGTTGTCCTTGTGCAGCCAGAGGCCCTCGGCTGTGCAGAACCGGTACACATGGCCCTGCAGCACTGGGCGGGGAGACCTGGCAGCTGAGCCTCGGCCCGGGGTCAGGCAGCCCGCCCAGTGCTAGACGCCCCTCGCTCCTCCCCGTCCTGGGGGTCGCCCCTGCTCCACCAGGACTGACCCCTCTCTGTTAGTAACACCCTCTTCCCCTCTGCACACACGCATGCACACACTCACACACTCACATGCACACGCTCACGATGGGCCTTCCTCCCCTGTTGGCCCAGGTTCAGGACAGGAGGTCACCAAGGTGAGGCTTGCGCAGCCCCACCGTCAGCCTTTCCTCTCAGTCACCCTAGGACACAGTTTGGTGAATCCACACCTTTGAGACCAGACGAGTGTAGCCCAGCCCACGGCTCTGCCTCCAGCCTCAGGCCACACTACAGATAAGCCCTGCCCCGGCAGCAGGAGCCTCACCAGCCACGCTGTCACTCCCTAGGATTTCTGCTTTTCAGGACTCAGTGCCCAGCCCCTCCCACACTCCCTGGGTGAGGCAGACCCTGGGGACAAAGCTGGCGCTGGGCTCCGGAGAGAAAGGAGGAGAGGCAGCCCCTGCCTCAGGGACCCCCTAGTCTGATGGAGGAGACACAGACCTACCGTCAAGGACCTCCCGGTCCAAAAAGAAGGCTCAGCCTCACGGTTCACACACAGCCTTGGCCTTGGAGAGCCTCCCTCCAAAGGGGAAGGCCCAGCACCCACCTTCAAGTAGCCCCTGTCATAGGCCGGGTCTCCTGGGGAGGCTGCCCTTGGGGACCTCCCAGTCCATGCATGGGGAGACACCCAGCCCCTCCCTCCGGGCGCTCCCAGTCTGATGGAGGTCACCCAGTCCCCGGCTTTGGGGAATCGAGACTCTCAGAGAAAAGGCGAAACAGACCCCAGAAAAGAGTAGCATAAATGCAAACCAGCAGAGGTCAAACAGGCCCAGCAGTGGCAAGGTGGCCGTCACCTGTGCCCATCCTCGCCCTGGCAGTCCCCCGCCAGCCCCGATGTCCGCCTAGCCCGGGAGACGGGTGGCTGTGGCCCCAGGTTTCACATGAGGCTTAGAGAGGTAGGAACGTCCTCGTGCCCAGGAGGAAATACCTCATTCATAAGCTCCCTGCAGGAGAACTTAAGTTTGACAGCAGGGCAGGGAACCGGGACAAAAGGGCACAGCAGTGGGGTAAATGTGGGGAGCACAGACGTCAAGGCGGGGAGCTGGAGCCAAGGAACTTTGAAAGAGTTTAAAATTCTAAAGGACCAGAAGGCACAGCACAAGTGGAGGATGGAGAAGGAGAAGGCACCAGGGGCCCGTGGGCCGGGCCCAGTTTCCCTTCCAGTGGAGAGAGAGCAGTTGGAACCGGGTCTCCTGGGAAGAGGCCTCATTGACACGCACATGTGTGTGCGTGTGCACCTGTGCGTGTCCGTGTGTGTGAGATGGGGGGCGTGGCAGCCCCAGGGGCTACCCCTCAGGGACCCAGGACAGGAGCAGCCACCTAGCCTGGGGGCTCTATTTCCAGCCGCACGCACTGTTGTGGCTGGGAGACCCGTACTGCAGCGTTGGTGACAGTCCCCTCCCTGCACTGCCAGCACCGCAGGGCCTGTTGCTGGCCCTCCCTCCCTGACCCTAATCCCCAGCCACAGTGCAGCCTCCCTGTTCTCCCTTCTCCTCCCTGCTTTTACAAACAAACCAGGTCCCTCTTCGGGAGACAGAGTTATCTGGTAATACGGTGGGACGGACCGGCGTGCAGCATTACTCCTTCTGGAAGAAGCTGCATGCTAACAGAGACTTTGCCTAGAAGAGAAACAAAAACCTGAAACTCTAATGGCAGGTCTCCCAGCGGTGGGAATGATAGTGCCCTGGTCCCCCTCTACTGCGTTCATGCACAAAGCCAGCCAAAGCCACGAGGGTGGGGAGGGAGGCACTGCGCTGACTTGGCAACTTGAACAGCTCCTCTCTTACCTGCTGCGTGGAGGCCTGCGAGTCCCCACCAGGGGACGAGTCTTCTGACGTGAGGCCAAGCCCGTCTCGGGCTGTAGACACCCCCAAGAGCAGTGACGGGGCCCTGGGCTGACCCCATGGGGAACGAGACTGGGGTCAGGGCCTGCTCTGGCAGCCCGTCTTGATGGGAGGAAGCGGGGAGAGAGGAGGGCGGCCAAGGGGCAGGGAAAGGACAGGACAAGGCGATGGAGCCACCCTGACCACCCGTTCTCAGGACTCGGCCCACAGCTGTGTGATACTAAAAGGACCCACTTCCCACAGCTGGCACAGGGCCTGGCATACAGTAGGCACTCCATAATTGCAGGTTCCCTCTCTTCATGCCTCTTACACACTTTCTCCACAGTCTGTGCACTCACACAACCAGTTTTTGAACACCTGCTATATGCCTGACACCTTTGAACATCGTAACACCTTACAAAGTAGGAACAGCTAATCCCATTTTACAGATGAAGAAGCTGAGCCTCTGAGAAGCCAACTGACTTGCCTAAGAACATCCAGCTAGGAAGTAGCAGAGTCGGGGTTCAATCCCCCAGCTCTCTGCCCCCAGAGGCCAAAAGTTAGCAGCCAAACTTGCTGCTAGCCTAGCCGTTAAGAAGGGCCACGTGCCGTTTCTCCTCTGCCCTGGCTCTGCACTTGGATTTCTCGACATTTCAGCCCTCTCCCAGCAGGTCCCCTTGCCAGTGTGGACCCCAGGTGGCCGGCCCCATTCCTGGGCCCTGTGCTCAGGGCCAGCTGGAGGGTGGGGAGGTGGTGCGTGCACAGATGTGTGCGTTGCTGGCACGGAGTCAAGGGATCACTGTGTCCCTGGGAAGCGCAGCGAGTGCATCTGTCAATTACCCTTCATTAGCATCGGATATTAAAAGCCAGGGCTGGTTCCTGGCTGGGCCCCTGGTCCCCAGACACCCATGTTGGCTGGAGGTGGGTGGGTCAGGGCATAGCCCTACTTATCAGCCCCGCTTTATCTGTCCTGGGAGGAGCTGGTAAATCACAGCCGGGGCCTTGGCTCCAGCTTGTCAACACAGGGAGCAGCGGGCAGCCACATGCCAGGAGGCCCAGGGATATTTCATTAAGTCAGACCCTGGTGCTGGAAATAAAACCCCCAATTAAACACTTCCCCTCCCGGAAACTGCCTCCGCGTCTGTAATCAAGCTGACAGCCGCCCTTCCATGTGGCCGCTGGCACTCAGGGCTGCGAGGAGCTGCTCGTGAATCCATTAGCTCCGCGCCCTGGCAACGGGGCCGGCCAGCAAGGACTGCCCAGGCCCCATTTTGCAGACGAGGAAGCTGAGACTTGGAGAGGCCACTCACACACCCTCCCCAAGGTGGAGGGATGAGGGTCACAGGCCAGGCTCGAAATGCAGGCACCGCTCTGGGGTTACGGAGAGCATCCGGACGTAGAAGGAAGTCGGTTTCTGAACTACGCAGGCTCAAGTTCAAAGCCTGATTCTGCTGCTCAACCAGCTGTGGGACCCTAGGCAGGTCACTTCACCTTCCTGGACCTCACTTTCCTCATCTGTAAAATGGGAACCATAATGACTTCCCAGGGGATAGGGCCTGTGAAGTGCCTGGCACATAGTAGGTCTTCAAACCATGGCTGGGGGGGGGGGGGGCTGCTGCCTCTCCCAGATTTCTCGAAGGAGCCCTCCTTTCCTGGGGCTGGGAATGGAGGTTGTGACTCCACTTCAGCCGGAATTCCTCTGGGCCAAGCTTAGGCCTCAGTCTCCCCTTGGCAGCCCCGGCCTGCCGTAAAAGCCCCTGGGGCTCAACGTTACTCAGGGGAGGCACCTGGCAGAGTTTCCAGGAATTGGGAGTGACCGGCTATTTTAAAAGCATTTTATGACTCTCGTGGAAGCAGAGCTAGGCTAACAAACAGGGATCCGGAGGCTGCAGCTGACGGGCGGAGTGTAATGAGCAGACCGGCGGCTGTGGGCAAACGAGGCTGCTGGAGGGTCCTCAGGCGGCCGCGGGCTGTCCCAGCCTTGTCCTCCCCACCTTGTCTGCACCAGCCTTTCCTCTGAGCATCCTCCTCGCCCGACTCATCTGTTCCCGCCCTCTCTGCGTGATGATCCTCAGTCCCAAATTCTCAGTTGGAGGGGTCAGCACTCGAGGGCCTGGCTGGCTTCCCTGGCACACTGTGTGGCTCTGAGGCCTGAGGCCTGGCCCCACGTCCAAGGTGCTGCCTGGATGTCCCCCCTCCCTGCAGGGCCCCTTCTGCATCTGCCTGTTCTTTCAGATCTGGCCCCAATGTCACCTGTCCCTGGAAGGTGTCCTGATGCCACACCCTGGGCAGAAGAGGTGGCTCTGAACTCCCTCAGCACCACTGCCTGGGCCGCTGAGCCGCCCCTGCTGCCCCACGGAGGGGTCACCCCTTCTCCCCAACATACATACACTCCTAGGGTCTTGGTGGCACCCCTAGATCCTGCCACAGACCCGGCTCAGGGTTCTGGTAATAATTTCGTATCTAATTCTTTCTCAAATCACCCACCCTCTGCTCTGCTCTGCGCCCTAGAAGGCCGAGCCCTGGGACAGCGTCCCTCAGGCTCCCTGGCCTCGGCTGGGTTTGGCCAGCGGGAGCACTGGCAGGAGGTAGGAGGGCGGAAGGAGAGAGAGGCTGGGGCACTTCCCCTGCTCCCCCCCTGCCTGGATTCTGAGCTTCTGCCAGTGGCTTTGCCCCTCTGTGGCCACAGCCCTCCTGGGTGGCCACTCCATCGTGACATCAGCTCTCTTGGTGACTCCCAGCCCCATTCTTGCCCCTGGCTTCTCAGGTCTAGGGGTGCCTAACGCTTCCCACAGTTGTAGTTCTTGGTGCTTTACACGCCTGATTGCTCCCTTGACCCTGCCCAGCCTCTGTGAGGGCCAACCGCACCCCGCCATTAAATTCTCTCCAGATTCCCAGCTGAGCGCATTTTCTGCCAGGCCCCTGCCTGAACCAACCCCCTTCCTTCTCCACGACCCCAAGGCACACTGTGATGTGTCTCCAGGGGCTACGTCCTTGAGCAGCCCAAGAAAGCACCAGAACTGCCCCCTTCCTGCTTGCAGTTGGGTGGGGGTCAGGGGACCCTGCAGCCTGTGTCCAGGAGAGCGAGGAGAGTGCCCGGCCAGCCAGGGCCACCAGTCACGCTGCCGGAGCCTGCGTGGTGTCTCTGTGGGTCCCTAACTCAGGGAGAGGGGAGGGGGAGGCAGAGTGGGTGATTCCAAGTGTCAAAAAAAGAGAATAAATTAGCCTGGCGCGGGGTGTGTGTGTGTGTGGAGGGCTGGCAGGGGGCCTGCGCACGGCCGTTATCTTCATGGAGAGAGCAATAAAACCGTGTTCGCTCATAAACGGGCACCACCAGGACCTATTTCCTGCTCAAATAAAATTAAAGGTGATGGATGGAGCCACGGCAGCAGGCAGAGCTGGGGGCGGCTCACTGCTGAAGGATGGGCCCTGTCCTGCGCCTGGCTCCCTGGGGTCTAGAGGCCCAGCGGGGGCTGGCTGAGCAGCCGAGCAGCCGGTCCCAAATCTTTGGAAGGCAGGGAGAGCGTGTGTGTGGCGGGAGGTCAGGGAGGTACGCAGGGCAGGTGGGAAAAATCAGCAGCTACCGTTTTTGAAGAGCCTGCGATCCTCCCACACCTGTGTCACTTGGCTCTATCCCACCTCCCAGGTGAGTAAACCAAGGCACAGAGAGGTCTAGAAACTTGCTTCTGCTCACACAGCCAGCCAGCCACCTACAAGCAGAACCACTAGATCGCAGGGCTTGCAGGGAGAGGGCAGGCAGCTCGTTGTCCTCTGTAGAGGCGTGCCCAGCCAGCAGAGGTCACCCATGCCACTCTCCTACCCCCAGGCCAGAGCCACACACATAGGCACAGCCCCTGCCCCCGAGGAAGCCTTTAGTGTAGCAATTCAACTGACTCGAAACCAGACCCCTGGGTCTGCCCCTCATGAGCTGCATGAGCTTGGAAAAGCCACTTAGCATCTCTGTGCCTCAGTTTCCTCGTCCAAAAAGGGGAGGGTAATCAGAACAGACGGCTGCTGTAAGGATTCGATGAGCACACGTATGTAAAGTGCTCACAACAGGCAGTGGGGGAGGACGCTGCACGCGTAAGGGCCCCTGATCTACCCAGGTGCCTGCCCCTTGCCAGGCCAGGGCACTGTGGGGCGCGGGAGTGTGCGGTGAGGGTGCGGGAGACAGCCTTTTTAGGAGAGCTGCCTGGGCCGCATCTGACCTCAGTCCTGCATGCAGAGGTGAAACTCACACCAGGCCCCACCAGGCCACCTCCTCCAAGCAGACCCCCGGATCCCCTCAGCATAACTTTTTTTTTTTTTTTTTTTTTTTTTTTTGAGACAAAGTCTCGCTTTGTTGCCCAGGCTAGAGTGAGTGCCGTGGCGTCAGCCTAGCGCACAGCAACCTCAATCGCCTGGGCTCAAGCAATCCTCCTGCCTCAGCCTCCCGAGTAGCTGGGACTACAGGCATGCGCCACCGTGCCCGGCTAATTTTTTCTATATATATTAGTTGGCCAATTAATTTCTCTCTATTTATGGTAGAGACGGGGTCTCGCTCTTGCTCAGGCTGGTTTTGAACTCCTGACCTTGAGCAATTCGCCCGCCTCGGCCTCCCAGAGAGCTAGGATTACAGGTGTGAGCCACCGCGCCCAGCCCAGCATAACCTCTTGCTCACACTTGCTTCCGGGCCACCTTCTCTTTGGTGTCAGACCCTGTCAACGCACAATGGTAAGAGCACCAACTGGATTCAAGTCAAATCCGCCACTTGCCACATCATTTGAAACAAGTGACTGAAACCTGCTGGCGTCAGTTTCCTCATCTGGACAGCCCTATATAGCCAGAGGCTAGTTGTAGAGATTCAGTGGACGCCTTGCTTTTAGGGCAGGACCTGGCACACAGGAGGCACTCAAGAAACCTGGGCTATTATTATTCTAAGAAAGGTCTTCTCTCCCCTTATGGAGACCCCCGGTTCTTTGCTGCAGGGGCTTATCTCCCGTCAGCCCCCGAGGTCCCTGGCTTGGCCTGGGCTCAACACCTGGGGGTGCTGGGATAGATGTGGGGGCACATGACTCCTCCAGTCAGGGGTCCCCTGCAGTCTCTGCAGGTGTCTATGCCCCAGTGACCCTCCACCTACCCAGTCACACCTTTCCCCAGCAGGCAGGAGTAAGCTGGGGGCCCTGAGGTTGGGGGCTGGCCAGCCCACCCACACCCTGGTCCCTGCTCCCAGTGAGCTCCTAAAGGGTCAGGAGATGCCCTGCCAGGGAAGGGCCGGCTGCATACACGCATCATACACACACACACACACACACACACACACACACACACACACGTACATCGGAGCAATGACGCCCTGGGCACCAGCCTCCACGCCAGGATCTGTTCCCACCTGGCCTCTGTCCTGACTACTGGAGCAGAGGGCTCACATTTCTCTCCTAAGTCAGACACACACTCCCTTCTCCCCCCACACCCGCCAGCACAGGCCTCAGGTCCAGGCCCAGGTTGCAGCTCAGGCCATCCTGATACCTGTCATTGCCCATCACTATCCACTCCCTCCCCGCCCTGCAAGGGAGGGCAGGCAGACCACTCACTACCAGGCAGGCCTAAAGACAGCCCAAGGTGGGGAGGGCTGTGTCTCAGAGGACAGAAAACACTGCCCCACCCTGGCCTAGCCTCCTGGGTACAAGGGAAGGTGGAGTTCTCACCGCTGCTGGCCCAAGGCAGGTACCAGGGGCAGCTGACGTTCACAAAGGAGCCTGGTGGCCCGTCTGGCCAGCAGGCGTAGTCATCGAAGGTCCGGTTGCAGAACAGGCCTGGGGGCAGGGGAACAGCCTCTGAAGCCCTGCCTGTGCCTGGCTGCCTTCTCCTCCCCTCCCCCCCACCCCAAGGGGAGGCCCCCTGCTGAGCACTGGCTATGTGCCAAGTGCTTTCCCCACCCCAGGAGCCCAGCAAGGGCTCTTGCCACTGAGCAGTGGCAGGACCTTGAGCAAGTTACTTAATGTCTGTTTTCTCACATGTAAAATGGGGTATTCCCTGCCCTGGAGGGCTGTGGTCCCCAATCCCCGCTCCATGGCCTTGTAGGGACCGGGTCACACAGCTCTGCTGCCCCCATCCCCACTCCCATAGTCCCCCACCCCGTTTGTCCTCCAGGAAACTTGGGAAGAGGGGAGCACACAGCAGGAGGTGAGCAGCTCCCCATTGTTCCCACCAGCATCGGAGCTCAGCCTTCCCCCTTCCCGCCCCCACCCGTCAGTGGAAGAATTATCATGAAACCCCGGCCAGGGCCCAAAACATTGGGGACTGCTGCAGTAGGGCTTCGTGGAGATAAAGACTGCCTGTTACATAGACTGCCTGTGACTACTCATAGACTACCTACTCATAGACTACTCATAGACTGCCTGTTACAAAGACTGCCTGTGACTACTCATAGTAAGTGCTCAATAAACAATCCCTATAGGCCTATTTTTAAATGATGCTCACAGAGCAGAGGGCAGTGGTCACTCACAAGGCCGAGATAACCTTCCTAAGGTCACAGTGGTATAACTGCAGAGTCAGCATTCAAACCCAGGTCCACCTGGCTCCAACCCTGTGCTCTTTAAACCACCCCAAAGTGCCCTGGAACATGCATTCCTATAAACATGGTTGCTGGGCCTTCAGTCCACGCGCAGGCTGGAGCTCTGGGGCTCTGAGCACACAAACTGGAAAGGCCGGGGCTGCCCCGAGCAGCGGGAGCTGGAGGCTGGCGGGGGCGGGACAAAACAGGGAAGCCAGCTGCAGGGCAAAGGGGTAAGAGCCAGAGGTGACAGAGCCCTGTGGGAAGGTCTTCTGAGGGTGCAGGTGTTTGAGCTGGGCTTTGAGGAACCAACCTGAGAATTTGGGGTAGGCAGAAAGGGGGCAGGAAGGCATTTGCAGGGGGCAGCTGGGACAACGGGACAGAGGTGGAAGCCAGGTGTGGTGTCCTGGAGACGGAAATGATGCCAACCGTGGACGTGGGGGCCATCAAAGCCCTCCGAGGGTTGGTTGGGTGGCGAGCACTGAGGGTGGGGGCCCCACAGGGACTCACCTGTGGCCGGAGGTGGGGCCTCGCTCAGGAAGCGCTGGCACTGGCGTCGGTATTCCCGCCATTTCTGCACCGTCTCTGAGAGGGACACAGTGGCACCCTGGGGGGAGGGCACAGATGGGGGACCTGTGGGTCCGGCCAGCCCCTCTTCTGCCCCCTCACCCAACACACTTGGTTTCTTGGTGTCTAGGGCACCTTGGAGTCCCAAAGTCTGCCAGGCATTGGCCATCTCTGAAAGTGCGCGAGAACAAGGTGCTGCCACCTAGGGGCTCCGGGTGGACATTGTCCCACCTTTGCTCCTCCAGGGACTGGGCACAGCTCCATGTGTAATGGGCACCCAGAAAGTGTCACCGAACTGATCCTTCTGCTGGTGCGTGGTGAGGAGGGAGAGGAGAGTGTGGGTCCCATTCCTGGTCTCCTGCGACCTCGCCTAGGAGAGGAGGGGGACTTCCCGAGGGCCCAGGGGCTGCCTCTTCCTGGTGCCTGGTCAGCCTGCCCGTTACACTTTCGACAATTCTAGAGGGGACACACAGGCCACAGTGGGAGAGGGACTCGGTTAAGGCACACAGCACCTCAGGAAGCGGAGCTAGGGCCGGACCGGAACAGTGACTATGACAGACTATTAGGGGATGGGGACGGAGGTGGCCTTCAAAATCAGAATGTCCACCATTAGCGTTCCTCCTGCAGAACGCTCTCATCTACCTAGGGGGGCAACACGACCCCGCAACGCTCCCCTCTGACACAACTACCCAGACCAAACATTCAGCCCGGCTCCCAACCCGGAGGAGGAGTCCTGAGGACGTGGGGTGAGGGGGTCGGAAAGCTTCCGGAACACTGAAGTCACTCCTGCAGTGGGAGGGGCTCCCCTCCCTGTGAGTAGGAAGATGTGAACCTCAACTTTCAGGTAAGGTAACCGGAATGTTCTTTGAGCACAAGACCCAGATAGACCCTCCCCACTGAGAACTCTTCCTTCAGAACACTTTTGGGTACTGCCTTCAGAGACATCTCGGGACTGTGGTTCTTTTCTATTTTGTTTCCTGAACAGCCTTAAATATTATAAATGCTCCTGATTTAGAGGCTGCAGAGGCTGCAAGAACCAGAGAGCCCCAGGTATAAAATTTAGGACGTATACATAATTTAAAACACAATTTCACTTTTTGAAATCACGAAAACATACACATACACTGGAATTGAGACAGCTTCTAATTTTAGAAGCTTGCACCCTTGACTTGCCGGGCGCCAAGCCTCGCTGGACCTGGTTCTGGGCAATCCTGCCCTGGTCCACGCTGCTTTCTTTATAAGACGCGTCCCCATGAAGACTGGGGCGCCACGTGCTTATCCCTCGCTGCACAGGGCTCCCCAGAGAGGGGGCCAAGCTCAGTCTGAACCCAGCGACATCCCTGGAGGGAGTACGCTGGGGCTGCAGGTGACGCTACCCTGAAGGACAGAGTTCTTCCGAGGGCAAAGGTCAAAGTATTTTGGGGGAAAAGAAATCAAACACAACAACAGCAAAAGCAGTGACATGATTTTAGCCACAGCTGAGGGGGTGGCACAGTTTTCACCAGAGCAAGTCCTGGTGGATCAACCCCACCTCCCACCCCCTTGTCCCTCTCCCTTCTGCGTCTTCCTCCAGGTAAAGGTTTCTTCCTCCCCAGCCCAGAATGCAGAAAGTCAGGAAGAAATCCCCCTCGCTTTCTGTTTCTAGAACGAAAGCGGGCAATAAGCAAGGTCACCGCTGGGAACTGGGGCAGAAGGTGTGTCTGGGGCAGGCAGTGAGGACAAGGAAGCCTGTGGAAGCCAGCAGTCCCCCAGTGGGGGGAGCGGGAGGGAAGTCCAACCTGGCCACACACACTTGTTCCAGGGAGCTTCAAACAGGCAGCATTGTCATCTACTCTGAACAGAGCTGTGGACATAAACTATTTTTAGACTGGGCTCCCCGAGGACAGGGCCGTGCCTCCCCTCAGACTGGGCTCCCCAAGGACAGGGTCATGTCTGCCCTAAGACTGGGCTCCCCGAGGACAGGACCGTGCCTCCCCTCAGACTGGGGCTCCCTGAGGACAGGGCCGTGTCTCCTCTCAGACTGGGGCTCCCCGAGGACAGGACCATGTCCCCCCTCAAACTGGGCTCCCTGAGGACAGGGTCGTGTCTCTCCTCAGACTGGGGCTCCCCGAGGACAGGGCCGTATCTCCCCTCAGACTGGGCTCCCCGAGGACAGGACCATGTCTCCCCTCAGACTGGCTCCCCGAGGACAGGGCTGTGTCTCCCCTCAGACTGGGCTTCCCGAGGACAGGACCGTGTCTCCCCTCAGACTGGGGCTCCCTGAGGACAGGGCTGTGTCTCCCTTCAGACTGGGGCTCCCCAAGGACAGGACCATGTCTCCCCTCAGACTGGGCTCCCTGAGGACAGGGTCGTGTCTCCCCTCAGACTGGGGCTCCCCAAGGACAGGGCTGTGTCTCCCCTCAGACTGGGGCTCCCCAAGGACAGGGCTGTGTCTCCCCTCAGACTGGGCTCCCCGAGGACAAGACCGTGTCTCCCCTCAGACTGGGGCTTTCTGAGGACAGGGCCGTGTCTCCCCTCAGACTGGGGCTCCCCAAGGACAGGGCCGTGTCTCCCCTCAGACTGGGGCTCCCCAAGGACAGGGTTGTGTCTCCCCTCAGGCTGGGGCTCCCCAAGGACAGGGCTGTGTCTCCCCTCAGACTGGGGCTCCCCAAGGACAGGGCTGTGTCTCCCCTCAGACTGGGGCTCTCCGAGGACAGGGCTGTGTCTCCCCTCAGACTGGGCTCCCTGAGGACAGGGTTGTGTCTCCCCTCAGACTGGGCTCCCCGAGGACAGGGCTGTGTCTCCCCTCAGACTGGGCTCCCCGAGGACAGGGCCGTGCCTCCGCCTTTGTTAGGGGACACCAGCTCAGGGTCTCCACATACCGTGAGCCCTCAGCCCACCCCTGTCTGCACACACAGCACAAGTCACCCAGACCCCTGGCCTCTCCCACACCCGGTGTTCATGGAAGCTGTCACTGCCTCAGGTTCTGGGTGGCGGTGAGTGGAGGGGACACAGGGAATACAGAGATGATGGACAGAGCCCCGGGGGGAGACAGTCCTCAGGCTACTTGGGGGAAGGGGGTCAAATGCTTTGCAGGACAAGTAACAGTGCAGAGGAGGCAACAGTGCTTTGCAGGACAAGTAACAGTGCAAAAGGCTCAGGGAGTAGTGGGGAGGGCTGTGTGTAGGCTCAGAGCTCCCATGGATCTCAGAGGACTGTAAGGTGGGAGTTGTGGGAAGGGCCGGGGAGGCGGGCCGGGCAGGGCAGCTGGGCGTTTCAGCAGGAGGGTGCAGCAGGGACAAGCGCGCACAGCCGGGACATCAGTGCTCCGGAGCCGGAGCGGAGGAAAGGTGTAGACCGTGTTCAGGAGGATTTTCTGGGCAGGAAGAGAACGGTTGCAAGACCTGGGACAGATGGGAGGCTCTGATGTGAGCCAAGACTGGGAAAATGAGGCAGGGGGTGCCCCCCAGTGCCACAGGGCCCAGGTAGGTGCAAAGTAACACACGGGGCGGGGGAGGGGAGTGAACAGTCTTAGTTCTGGGCTCAGATCTGGGCCTGGGGCTGGCTCACCCATAAGTTGGTTTTGCGACCGTGTGCAAGAGTGTTAGCTGTCATCCTCAGCTTGCACATGTGCGGTGGGAATGATCCCAGTTCCCACGGGTTGCTGTGGGGATCGGGCTAACGCTTAGGACGGCCCCGGTACACGGCAAGTGCTCCGTCAGCGGCACCGTTCTCAGAGTGGCTTCCTGGGGATCGGGGCCCCACCCTCCCTCACGTCTAGGATCAACAAACTCCCAGAAGGAGAAAACGAATGTATTTTCATGCCCAAGGACCAACCATTCTGCTTAACCTGTGACATCTTCCAGCAGGAGCCACAGCCAATGGCAAAGTGGAGTCTGGGGAGGCTTGGGACCCCAGGCCCTGTGAGGAGGCGCGAGGTTCTGCCCAGCAGCCCCCATTCCGTCCACCCACCGTAGAAGTCCCTGCTGCAAGCCCAGTGAAGCGAAGCGGTGGGTGCTGGGCAGTGGGGAGGACACAGTGCAGATGTCCCTGCCCCCGCGGGGCGGCAGAGCAGGGTGGGGGACATGGTAAGGGCAGGTTGGCAGATTTTACAATCAACTTGCCAGGCTTCATAGGCTCTCTCTGAGGCCGATGAAGACACGTGGGGACAAGGCCCAGGTTGGAGGTTACAGAGAGGGGCATCCCTCATATTCAGGAGTTTGGACAGGAAGTAGGAGATGAGAAAAGAGGACACCAGGAGGGAGTGGTGTGGCCTGCAGAAAAGAGCACCCAACAGAGATTCGCAAGTCCTTGGTTTAGATTCAAGGACTTATCTGTCCTGGTGGGACTGATGGGACACATTTGATCTTTTGGGGCCTCAGTTTCCTCATCTGTGAAATGGGCCTTACCATTCTTCTCAAAGAGTTACTGCACAGATGCAACCAGATAAAATAGGTGAGCATCTTTCTGACTGTTCAGCGCGGTGCAGGTGGGCACTGCTGGAGGAGGGAGCGCAGAGAAAGATGTAGACGGGGTGGGAGCTCCGGAGCGGATGGGCTTTGCAATGCCCGGGGAAGAAACTCTCCAAAGACTGGCTGCCAACCTGAAAAGGCCCCCCTCTTTCTCAGTGTGGATGAATGTGTCAGATTCTTTCCTTTTCTGGAGACTTCTTTGGTCGAGGGGGAGGAAGAAAGAGATCCCGGCCTCTCCGGGCAGCTGGGGACAGCCCCTCAGGAGGGGAAGGAGTGCTCCACACACGGGGCTCCCCCAGCCAGGTCCAGGTCCCGGAACCCCAGCCTCCCTCTCTCTGTCACCTCCCAGCGCCCAAGTCACACCTCCCACCACCTGCAGGGTGGGGCTGTCTCTTCAACCCCATTTTTTCCCCTTGAGGGCTTTAGATATCTGATCAGAGGGGCAAGGCGATGAAAACTCAACACACATTCAGTGTGGTAGTAATTCGATTAAAAAGCAATAAAAATAAAGATTTTTTTTTTAAAAAGAGACCTGTGCATACATTCTCACAGGCACAAGACCTCTCACGTGAATACACTGTCACACACGGCATCACATGGGCCATCAAGCACATTTCCTGACACAGGGTCTCGCCCCCCACACAGTGGCTCACAGACTGCCAGGCACACACTCGCGGTGAGACGCTGCCCCGACACACACACTCACACCCCTCGACTGGCGCACTTAACCTGCACTGTCACACACACACACAGAGGAACTGCCGTAGGCACTCTAGGACAAGGACAGTATGTCTCCCACACACATGGACACACACCAGCATACACACCCGTTCACACGCCATGATGTCACACACAGAGACCCCCTCTAGCACAGTATCACACGGGGTCACAAACACACACACACTGTCAGACACACAACTACACGCTGAGACGCTGCTGCCCATGCAGGGACTCACTGCCACGCAAGCACACTGTCACACACAGCGTCACGTACCTGTACGCAGAGAAACGGGGGCTCAGACAGCCCACAGCCTTCTACCCGGGGTGTCTCTACCTGTCTCTATCTCTGTGTCTCTCCACCCCCCCCCCACACACACAGACACACGCGCGCACGGAGGAATGTGCCCAGGGCCAGGCTGCGGCTCAGGAAGGGCCTGTTTTATCTCAGCGCAACGCATTCCAGGGCAGGATGTGGTTTCTTGGTGACTCCTGCCCTGGCCCAGACCCTGGGTCCATGTCCAGGAGGGAGCCCAGCTCCGAACAAAGTGCACGCTGACCGAGGCGCGGCGCTGGACCCCGGGGCCACGCACTAGAGCCCAGGGGACCCTGACAGCCCTCTCCAGGTCCTACCCTGCGAACACTTCCAGGTTCCCAAGGACAAGCGGGTCAGGTTCCCCCAGTGAATAAAGCGGCCGTGTCAGGGCATCAGTGTCACGCTCCTCTCCATGACCCTGTGTTCGAGCTTGTGATCCCCATTTACAGATGAGGAAACTGAGATTTGGGATGATCACGTGTACTACCTAACATCAGCAGCTAATAGCAGACCTGATACTGGAACCCAGTTCCATCTGGGTTTAACCTGGTGTGTCAAAGGCCCGCCTGTCTCCTCAGTAGACCAGCTCCCTCTCGGGGCCTGGGGAGGTGAGAAACGGGGAAGCAGGTGGGCTTCCCAGCAACAATGAAGGAGTGGCCTAAGCCACCTGGAAGTCAATTCTGCCACCTCCTACCTGCAGGGAGGCGGCCCCCAACCCTCCCAGACCTGCCATGTGCCACCCACTCTCAGCTCCTCCTCCAGTCCCGCCTGAGTGGGAGGTTTAGGCGGACAGCCCAGCCCCTGCTCCTCCCTGCCCCGAAACTGCTGGGCCACCTTGGGGGGGGGGGGCCTCTTCAGAGCTTCCATGTCCCCATCAGCAATACCAATCTTGCTGAGCTCATAGACACAAAATAAAATGCAAAACTGACCATTTTTTAGAGCGTCACAGGCATGCATGAGGCTGTACCATAATTACTGCAGTCTGTCCTCAAAGCTCCTGTCGCTCAGGTCCCTGCAGCTCCCAGAGACACTCCGTGCCCCACAACAGGAGCATGCCCTCAGGGCTCCACCCTCCTGGCTCAGGGCCTGTCTCCTCCTGTCCTTCCCTGTCCCCCTCAAGTCCTGTCGTGGCCCAGGACTCTCAGCCTTCGCCTGAGGCCTGGGGCTGAGGAATGAGAGGGGACCAGAGGAAAGAGCAGGTTCAAGGTCCTGACACCAACTGGGAACAGGGACTTTGGGAAGGAGACCAGTAACCCATAGAAGCTCTCGTGTTCCTTTTGCTTTCTTCCCTTAATCCCAACCAGAGCCGCAAACTTGGTCTGGGGCGGGATGGGACCAGGAGCAGAGCCTCCCACAGCCAGCCCATAAGAAGAGGTAAAGACGATTGAGAACACTGTAACGGGTCTGCAGTCCTGCCCCCGCCCCTGTGCCCCAAACATCCCAACTACACCAGAAAAGACAAAGACTTATGGGGAAGGAGCCTTAGGAAGGGGGAGGGTGTCTCCTGGGGCTAGGGACAGTAGCTGGGCTGGGGAACAGGGACTGGGAGAGGATGAGTCTGTAAAAGAATTGGGGGGAGGAAAATGTGCTGACACCCTAGCTGAGAGGCACTACTGTCCACATCTGGATTCTCAGCCAGGGTGGAGTCTGCCCTCACCAAGGCAATGGGCCCTCACCCTGCCTCTCACCTGTTCTGGGACAAATATCAAGGCCTGTACAGGCCACTTCCTGAAGACCTCAGTTCTTTATGTCTGGGGGTAGGAGTGGGGAGGGGATAGGAAGGGACTGTCCTGACCAGGACAGGGCACCCAAGCCAGCTTTCCCCTCAAGCACGTCCGGCATCTTTGAACAACTCCCTTCTCCCAAAGCCACTGACCACGGCCCCAAGCTCAAGAGCCCGGGGCAGGAAAGGCAGGAAGGACAGGAGAGAGGGGCTGCAGAGGCCCACCTGTGGCCTGCTCTCTGGTGGCACCAAGGAGACCAGGGTGTTCCTGGTGTCCCAGAATGCCTTCTGGTGTCTCTTGTCAGTCTAGGGGTCAGAATGGGAGGTCAGCAGTGTGTGAGGGGGGCTGGCTGCTTCCAGAACAGCGCAGAGCCTCCCTCGTGTTTGCTGCAGGGGCCGGAGGTGGGGGCTCAGGTTCCATCTGGGAGGTCACTGGGAAGGACAAGCTGCCGCTGCAGGGTCCCCAGGACTATGAATCAAGGGCTGTGCCCCAGGCTGCTGAGGAGGGGTAGGGAGCCTCCGGGTCTGCACACCCTGGCCCTCTCGGCCCTTCCAGAGCCTTCTGGGGGTCTTTGGGCAGGCGGGCGGACAGGCGGTCGTGGGGGAGGTGGGGGAGGCACCGCGGGAGAGGGGTCCGGGCATACAGTGGGGTTCGGGGAGTCCGGGGAGACGGGGGAGCGCCGGGCTGCTCCCAGGCCGCTGTCAGGGGCTCAGGAGGAGGAGGACTTGGGAAAGTGGCGTAGCGAGGAGGGAGATGCGGCGCCGAAGTCGGCGAGGGCGGCCGCGGGCCAGCTGGTGCCCTGGCGGAGCGGCCCGCGCGGCGAGGAAGTGGGCGCCTCGCTCGGGTTGCGGGAGTCACCGTGGTCCACGCCACCACCTGGGCCTCCCAGCGCAGGGACACCCAACTCTCCAGTCCCCCGAGGCTTTGCGATCCCCCCGCCCGCGGTCGCGGAGTTTCGCTCAAGTCCTGGCGGCCCCTGCCAGGACACTGCGCCTGCAGCCCGCAGCGCCACCACCCGCCCTGCCGCCGGGTCCCGGGTCTCACCTGGGGGCGGGGGCCGGCCCTGCCCACCGCCCCGAGCAGCAGGAGCGCGAGGCGCAGCGGGCCGGGGGCGCCGGCCATGGCGGGGCGCTCAGGACTGGGCCATCGCTGCCACCTGCGGAACCGCGCGCGGCGACTAACCCCGGGCGGGCGGCGGGCGGCGGGGGAGGAGCCGACACGGGGCCGCCCCGCCCGCGGGAGGGGCCGGGCGGGGTCCCCGGTCTTCAGTCCCAGCCGGCCGAGGCCCCCGGGCCAGCCCAGCAGCACCCCTGGCCGGTCTCCGGCAGGGAGGTCCGGGCACTGCGCTCCCAGCGAGCGCGGCTCGGGATTAGGAGCGCAGGAGCCCGGCCACCAGCCAGCTTTCGGTGACAAGCGGCCCGCCTCCCACGCTCGCACCCCAGCCTCCTTCCAGGTTCCCCCGCTCAGGAAAGCCAAACCTCCCTCCACCTGCCTATTCAGGATAACCCCGGGAAACTGAGGCCTGGGAGCGGATGGGACTTGTCCAAGGTCACATGGCTCAGCAGATCATTCCTGGAAAGTGTGTCTCCGGCGGGGCGTATGAAAGATCCACGCAGCCGAGTTACCCTCCCCCAGGGCCTCTCGTGCTCAGGCTCTGTCCTGAAGGCAGGCCCCAGCAAGTCAAGGTTGGGGCTGGGGGACAACGACAAATGGGGCGACAGAGCCATGACAGTCAGGAGGATCTAAAGGTTCCCCTCCATCCGGGAACTTCAGGGCTGCCAGGCAGGGAGGGATGAAGCTTCTCTGCCCACCCTCAGCAGCCCCGGCCGGCCTCCCGCTCTTGTATCCGTGGCTGTTCTCTGCGCCCCCTGTGTCTCTGTCTCCCTGCTTAGCAGGAGAGCGTGCCCGGCTCTTAGGTTCCCTGCAGACGCCCAGCCAGTGGGAAGGGCACTGGCTGTATCCTCCCTAATGTGCTTGAGAAGTGGGGATGGGAAAAGAGGACCCCCCTCCAAAGAACCTTGATGCCACTGTTAGGACGTGTGGGTCATGGTGGCAGCCAGCCCCGGACCTGCCATGGGTCATGTCTGGACCCTTCCAAAGGGAAAGGGATTTGTGAGAGCAGCTGCTCCTGTGGAAGAGGACAGACCGCCTCAGTGTCCCGAGAGGGGCTGAACCTGCCTGAGCCCAGGGAGGGAGGCAGCCGGGGGGGAGCCAAAGGCTCCAGACAGCAGGAGGACACCCTCTCCAGCCAGTTCCCCTTCCACCGCCTGACAGTCATTTATTCCCTTCCCTGCCCAGAGATCAGTCTGACAAGGCACCTTCTACGTGTCACCTAGGATTAGGTTGTTCAGCTTCGAGTAACAGAAAACCCCACCCCAAATAGCCATGGCATAACCAAGGTCTCTCCCACGTGAAGCCAGGCCAGAGGTCCGGCCCAGCGTTGGAGTGGCTGCTGCTGATCACCAGAGTCCCTGGCTGTCCCACTTCCCACCATTCTCTGGTCCAAGGCTTCCACCTGCTGCTCCAAGGTGGCTGCTCCAACTCCAACCACGACATCCGAATTCCAGCCAGCAGGAAGGAGGAAAGGGAAGATGAGTGCACCTCCACCCACAAGGGCACATGCTGGAAGTGGCAGCCATCGACATCAGCTCTACATCCGGGGGTCAGAACATGGGCGCTCCTGGGTGCACGGGAGGCTGGGAAAAGTAGCCTTCATCCCAGGCAGTCATGGACAAGGTTAAATACCGGGGCTTTTATACTCTAGAAGGCAATATATATATATATATATATATATATATGGCAACACATATATATATATATGAAAGATACTGGGAAACAATTTTCAGGCTCTGTTACATGTGAGTTGGTATGGGGAGAAGAGAGGGCGATAGAGAAGGTTTTCAGACAAGACTGAAGTCTCTACCATGCATTTATCAACTTCCAGATTTAATAAAAATCTATTGAACACCTGCCACATGCCAGACACTAAGCTAGGTCCCAGGGGTACAATGGGTGATGGTGTCCCTATCTTCAGAGAGACTATATTCTAATGCAGGAGGGACACAATAACCAAGTAATCATGTGAGTCATTTGTATTACAGTTGTGATAAGCACTGCTGTGACAAGCAGAGGCTGCTGAAGTCCCACCCTCAGCACTTAAATGACCACTTTCTCTCTGCCGGGGGCTTTCTCTGACTGGGAAGAGCTTTTCTGTGTCCAGCAAGTGCAGGACACGAGCCCCTGGGAGCAGCTGTCAGCCATGGGGACAGGAGTGGTGGATAAATACCCCAGCTTTTTGTCCCTTGGACGGGACAGCTCAGAGGAATGTGCCACAGTCTTGTAGAGGTTCCCAGTGTGATGGATCCCTTGCTTCCCACAGAGGTCACCTGTTAGCGTTCCTTCCTGCCTGTCTCACTTTGCAACCACGTGGGACTAGTGTTTCCTGCGGTCACCTCCCAAATACGAACAAACTATTTTTTTCTTAAATCCTCATCTTACCGTCTGCTCCTGGGAGAACCCCGCGGAAGACAGTGGGCAGATGAGGGTATCTAGGGACTACGGAGCCAGTCTCTCTTTTTAACATCTAGGGGTCCAGAAGCCTCTGCATTTGCTCCAATGCCAGGACAGAGTGTGTACTTGGGAATACAGTTTTCTCCTGTCCCCACACTGCTGTCAGACCCCTTGCTGAGGCTCTTTAGAGCAGTGGAAAGGACAGGCTCCCTAAGAACAGAGATTTGAATGGATGGAACACCGTTTGCTAAACTGTTAATAACAACCCTGAAAATGAAAGCAGTAGCTACTATTCATCGAGCCTCCACTCTGGCCAGGAGCTGCTGAATGCTTGGTGTGCACTGATCTCATCCAGTATCATGGGCGAGTGTCTTGATGCCCATTTTATGGATGAGGAAACCAAGGTTCAGGGATGAAAAGTAATTTGCTCATAAGAGCAGACCTGGCACTCACCCAGGTCCGCCTGCCCCACGCCTGGTGCAGAAGCTCCCACTAGGCACCTGGATTTGTGGCAGCACAGAGGATGCGGCTGCAGCTCTGCCAGACTGTCTCAAGAGCACCACCCCTGGGGCTCCTTCCTCTGCAGCCCAGGGCTCTGCCACTTACCCTCATGCCCAGGGCTTCTCCTGTGGCCCTAGGGTAGGGCACCGGCAGTTTCCACCAAGAAAAGTTGGTAATCAGATTGTCTTCAGAAATGGGAACCGCTAATGTTCGCACCTGAAGAACAGATGCTGCAAGGCCTCCCCCTGTGAAGGCTGACCTGAGAGCAGGCCACACCGCCTTCTCTTGTCCCTGGCAGGAAAACCCTGTCCTCAGTAGGAAGACCTGGCCAGTGGGCAGGACAGATCTTTCGCTTGGGAGGAGGCAGGAGAGGAGAAAGAGCGGGTGGCAGGAGAGGAGAGAGGAAGGGAGGGGGAGAGGAAATTGCTAGAAGAGACAGGTGTCTCTTGCTCACACAGTTCAGATTTCTTTCCGAGCTCCATGTCCCTAAGAAACTCATTTACTTCCCAAGTTAAAGATCACATCCGTGTTCTGAGTGACGCGATGAAGGAAGAGCCAGCATCTTCTAGCCTAACATAAACACACATGCACACACACACGTATGCACAGAGCTTGGAGTCTGACAGTCTTGGATTCAAATCCATCTCAGTCACTAACCGTGTATCCTACTGTTGCTAAGCCTTGGTCTCATATCTTTAAAGTGGGAACAATGATAAGAGCCACCATTTACCAGGCACTGGCCTCCGGTCAGGCACTGTTGTAGGAGCTGCGTGTGTTATTTCATCTAACGCTCACCATCGCCCTCAGCCTGGTGGTCACCGGAGTGTGAAGATCCGCTGCTGGGAGGAGGCGGAGGCTTCAGCATTGGGCCCAGGAATCCGCCTTCTCCCAGAAGACCCTGGCTGCCAGTACGTCCCAGGGTGAGGAAGTGTCATGGGAGGATGCCCCTGTGGGCAAGGGCTCCACCCCTCTGCCTCCTGCTTCTCTTCTCAGACCCTGCCCTCTGCTCCCTAACCCAGAGCTCCTGGGAGCCACCCTGGGTTGTGGAGTGGGATCATTTTTATCCCAATTTTGCAAATGAGGAAGCTGATGCCCGAAGCAGTTAAGTAAGTCACTAGTCCAAGATGGCTTGAGAGAGTCCAAGAGAGCCCTGATGCCAAGCACTCCCCTCCACATACACACAACGACTGCACAGCCTACCCCCTTGCAGCATGGCTTGATGCCCCAAAACGGCACCTGCCCAGAAGCCGGCACAAGTAAGCCCTCAGCAAATGGCAGCATTGACGCTGCTAGTATTCCCCACACCCTCCACCTTCCTGCCGTCAGGCCCCGGCTGTGCTAGGTCTCAGCAGGCAGCCGGTGCAGCTGCTAGCACCCAGTCCGTCCCTTCCTGGCCCGGGCGGCTCCAGCCAGATCCCCCAGGTCTAGAAGGGAAGAGGCTTGCCGGACGCAAGGCCCCGTGTGGCGTGGTGCACTTTGCTGCCCCCATTCACCACGCCAGCCGCCAACCGCGGTTACCAGGTGCTGGGCCCAGGCTCGCTCCGGCAGTCAGCAGCGGAGGATTTACAGCCTCTTGAGCTACAGTGATTATTGCTCTCTTGGGCGGATGCAGCGCGCTGCATTTCTGAAGTGCTACAGCATCGTTTTCATAGCTGGCTCCTCTGTTGAGGGGGAAGTCAGTGGGATCACACTCACTTTACCAGGACAGAAACTGAATCTCACAAGACAGGATTTGCTTGAGGTCACTGAGGAAGGTGTTGGCAGGGTTTGTGCAACTCTGGACCAAGGAAAAGAAAGAAATGAGGTAAGAACAGCAAAGTTCCTCTCTCTCCTCCACGCAGGACTCCAGCCAGGAGTGACCAGGGCTCTCTCAGTCCCTCCTGGGAGGGACCAGTGGCAGGAGTGGGGAGAAAGGGAGAGCAGGGGAGGGAGGGGGTTCTGGAGTGAGGGGCTCAGCAGAAGTTGTAGGACCAGTAAGGACGACGGTAGGTCCTGCCCCAGGAGCCATGTATTCTCTTCCTCTGACAGAAGATCGTACAGTGGAGCCAGCTGGCCGTGCCCCAGACTGGGCACACAGCATATTCTAGTCTCCTAGGCAGCCATCACAAAGTGCCACCAACTGAGTGGCTTAAACAACAGAAATTTATTGTCTCACGGTTCTGGAAGCCAGAAGTCTGAGGGGTGGCAGGGTTGGTTTCCTAAAAACCATAAGGGAGAAGCTGCATGGCTTTCTGGTAGCTTCTGATAGCCTCAGGCATTCCTTGGCTTATAGATGGTGTTTTCCCTGTGTCTTCACGTATCTTCCCTCTGGGCATGATTCTCTGTGTCCGAATTTCCGTTTTATGTAAAGAATGCCATGAGCTTCATCAGTGACAAGAAAAGGAAAAATAAAGAATGCCAGTAATCTTAGATTAGGGCTCACCTAATGATCTCATTTTAACATGGTCATCTCTGCAAAGACCATATTCCCAAATAAGGTCACATTCTAAGGTACTGGGAGTTAAGACTTCAAGAAATATCCTTTTTGGGGGGAGGGCACAATTCAACCCATAAAATGCTGAGACCACACTTCTCAGTTTCCCTTGATGTTTTGTGGCCCATGTAATGTGGAGAAAAGTGATATAGGTCACTTCCAGGCTTAGCCCACAAATCCTCTCACAGAACCCCCACACCCTCTCTTCCTCCATCTACATTGCTGGCCATAGAAGGTCTGGTGGAGGACACCAAGGCCCCAGGGACGGTGGAACCACAAGACAGCAGGAGCCTGGGTCCCTGAATGACTGTGTGGAGCAGAGCCTCCCGCTGGCCTCTGCTGGGCTGAAGGGCTGAGCCATTGAGATTTGGGGCTGTTTGTCACTGCAGTCAGCCCACCGTGACAAACACAGCTGGCACGTTCCCCTGAGCCTGTCCAGGGGCAGGGCTAGTTAGTCCAGGCAGAGGGTTTCCGAAAGTCCCCTCTATACAGTTGCAGTGAAGTAGACGAGGCTCCTTGCTCTGGGCCTGTCTCCTCCTCCCCTGCTTCCTTCACCACGTCCCGGGGATCACAGCATCTCAGTGGGGATCCTGGGTCCTCTTGGCCTTGGCTACGGGGCCTGAGGAGCAGACTCATTTGTCCACCTGGCCCCCCTCTCTCCCTCACCCCCCAAGTCCTCCCCACCTGTCCGAATTTTCCTCTGGAGAGAAGACGGGGAGCAGGGGAGGGGTGGTTATCACAGAGCCCACGCTGCTCCTTCGCAGAACTGAAGCTCTTCTGGGAAAACAGGAAGTGTACCAAATTTCACACGTCTGGAAATAAAATGAAAAAGAAGTGTCACACGAGGCTGTGTCATTTGTAGCCTTTCAGTGCCTCCGTCATGGCTGAGAAACCTACTGGGACCAAAATGAGAAATAAAACCAATGTCAACGCTCTCGGGTCTAATGTGAGAGGTTTCCTCAGACTGACGTGCCACCCGGCCCAAGAAGCCTCCCTCCTAGAAACTCTCCCCGCTGTTCCCTCCCCCCCCCACACCCCGGGCCAGCAGGGGAGGAAACAGGGCCCGCAAGGCACCATGATTCTCTCAGAAAAGAGTGATTCTGGAGCCGGGCTTGGGAAGCTGTTGCCGGCTTTCTGGAGCCAGGACTACCTCCAGGGCGGAGTAAAGGTCACTCCTCAGGGTCCCTCTCTGGGGCGGGCAGGGCTCTCCACTCTCCCCTCTAAGCCTTCTGGGTCTCCCTCTCACTCGCCACACTCAGACTGGACAAAATTACCATCCCTGGTTCCATCGAAAGGAATTCGATGACCCACTCACTCCCTTCTCCTAAATAAAAGAAAATGGAAGCTCTGTAAGTTTCTGGGCCAACTCCTCTGAGCGACCAGCACCGCCATGTCCTGGTTCTCTGAGTGTGGGCTCGGCGGTCATCTCCAGCCACCTTGGACTGATGGTCACACCCAGATGCTGCTGGAAGCAGCTGCAGCCTTCTAGGACTGGCCCTTCAGATATCTCCTCTTACACCTTACATCACAGCCCAGAAGCTTTCATTCCCATCCACGTCATTCCTCTTGGTCTCGTCTGACTTGTGACATGGAAAAGCATCAGAATTAGACCAGCCCATGGTTGGGGGAAGCTCGGAGTCTCCCTCGCGTGTTTTGTCCTGATCTCTGGACCTGGCCTCCAGTGGACATGCGGCTTTGCCTGGCAGGTGTCATTTCCCAAGGACACAGTCTACCTCATTCCTTACCCTTGCAAGGCCCTCTCGAGTCACTTCCTCCCCTGTTCTGAAAGCCCTCACCTGCAGTGCACTCACCGATGCTCCGGTTTCTGGCTCATTTGCCAAATGGGATGGCAAACAAAGCTGATGAACCTCCCCAGCACCTAATGACGCGGATGTCCAATCCCCTGCCATCCAGGTGCTCTCAGGGGCTGGGGGGTCATCAGGGGGTGGGCTCACAGAATTAATTTCAAGCATAGCAGTTTCACGATAGGAAAGTGCACAAACAGCTCTCCAATGGTGCCAGTGCTCCAGGAGGCCTAGAGGATCCAGCTGTCCTGGGGCTCCCGGGGGGCACTGGCAGCACAGCTGTGGCCGGGGGCTTGGCTGTGTCCAGCACCGAGGCTCAGGCTCTGGAGCTTGTGGAGGCAGATCTAGGGCAAGGGGTGGGTCTCCATCACCAGCAGAGTTGCTAGATCAAGGACATGAAGATCAGATCCTTGAAGATCTATGTCTTCTCCCTGCCCTTCAAGGAGTTTGAGATACTTGACTTTTTCCCAAGGACCTGTTCCCTCAAGGACAAGGTTCTGAAGACCATACTTATGCAAGAGCAGACCTACACTGGCCAGTGGACCCGCTTCAAGTCAATTGTCACCATCGGACACTACAGTGATAATGTCATCCTGGGTGTCAAGTGCCCCAAAGAGGTAACCACTGTCATCTGCCATGCTCACCATCACCCTGGTGTGCCTAGACAAGTTGAGGACAAGACCAGTGAGCCCCACACGGTTCCCTGAGTGGTGACATGACGCTGGAACCCTGTGCTAACGTGCCTCATGCCTATCCCCTCACATCGTCTTGGCCCAGTGCCCAAGAAGTGGCTGCTGCTGGCAGGTGTTTACTGTTACACCAGCTTTGCCAAGGCCACCGTTGATGCCACATCCAAGCCCTGCAGTGCTGACCTCTAGAGAGAGACTGTTCGCCAGTCTCCCCATCAGGAGCACACTGACCCACATCCAAGTACCCGGGGGTGGCTGCCACACAGTGCCTTTACACAAGAGAAATCAGAAAAGCCAACCTGAAAGCAAATCAGCAAACAAGAAAACCCACAAACACACGGCATGAGAATTTACCCCCGAGAGTCGCTACGCGCTCTCTTGCAGCTTCCGACTGCTATCTGGTGTATGGGGAAAGGATCTGGCCAGGGTGCTGGAAGACCTGAGGTCTCATCCTGGTTCTTCTGCTATTTTCCTTCATCCCCTCAGGCAGATCACCTTAACTTTCTCATCTAATCTCTGCTATTGCCTACTCACAGGATTGTTGTGAAAATCAAATGGGGTAATGGGTGTGAAAGAGCTTTGGAAACTGCAAAATGCCACCGAGGTCTAAGAGGATCACAGTCACACCCACAGCATTCTTGCGCCTCCAGGGTTACGGCTCACAGCCTTCTTCCCAGTGTCCCCTCACATGTCCCCAGCTGTAGCCAAATGGAACTCTCAGCCTGGTTTCAACCCAGCCTGCCTTTGCCCACATCTGGCCTGTGTTCCCACTGTCCCCTTCCTAAAATGTTCCCTTATTTCCTTTGGTCAAATCCCATCCATCCATCATAGCTCCCCCTAAATTCTACTTTCTCCAAAAATCTTCTGTGATCCTCCCAAAGAAGTCAAGTCTCTTCCCTCTGTGCTCCCGTGTCACTTCATCCTCAGGGCGATGACCACCTTCTGACTTACCTGGGGGCTATTTGTGTGCAGAGTTTGTGTTCTCCGCTGCATCACGTGCCCGTGCCTTGGTGGCTCTTGAGTCTCTCCTAAGAGTTCGTGCAAAGCTCATTGTGCAGAAGAGGCACGTCACATGTCCCCGTCACGTCCGACTGCAATGAGCTGGAAGGACCTTAGAGGTAATCAATGTCTCTGGGGCCTGGAGGTGCAATAGGAACAGCCAGGCTCCAGGATCAGGTCTATAAACATCTTTTGACAGAGAAGCCCAGCTTCAAAGCCTGGCAATTGTAGATTGTGTTTGCATTGCAGGCTTTAAAGTAGCAAAACTTTAGATTTATGTCTTCATGAACAGATGTGGAAGGGAAAATCAATTCCTCATAGGAATGGCTTATTTGTTTTTTATCACAGCGCTAAATATTATGCACCAAGTGACAAATTAATACATAAATTGACCCAGAGACATACATACGGCAGGATGGGGCAGATGAGAATGGAGTGTGGCGTGGTCTGAGGTCTGCATGGCCACGTGTGTCGGCTGAGTCGGAATTTCCCAACAAGATGCTGCAGGCAAAGTCCACTCTGAGTGTTCAAAGAGCCCAGACTTTTCCGCTGAAGGGGGGACATGCTCACATACTTCCTTCAGGGGGACACGCAGTATGTCAGGCTGGTGCCAGCTTGCCACTGGCACTGGAGCTGTTCCAGGATGTTAGAAGGATGTCACGAGCAGGCGTGGCAGCTCCCCGGTCCCTTCCCGCCTGTGCCGTCTGCTTCCCCCAGAGCTCATCCCTCCTCCAGGACGGGGGAAGAGAATGAAGAAACACCACAGACTGGCCCTGAGAGAGGCGGCCTTTGGGGCTGCTGGGGTCCACCTGCTCCCCCCTGGCATGGCTCCCAGTGTGGGTGATGCACAACCTTGCTCCTGTGGTGTCAGCCCCCACGCTCCGATGGCCCCTGGGGCAGGATGGGCAGGCGGGCGTGAGAGGTGCGGGCAGGGCCCACGAGAAAAGTCACCTGCTCCCTTCTGGGCCAGCTTCCCTGCAGCTCAGTGCTCCGTGGGCAGAGGAGGGGCCTGGAGGAGCGAGGGGCCCCAGGCCCACCAGGCAAAGCCGCAGCGGACTGCTGGCGGCCGAGGGCTGGCATGGCTTCCGGAGCAAGCACACCAGGCAGAAAGAGCAAGTCTACTCTCTAAAAAAAATTCCACAAACACGGAAAAAAACTAAAAGTGACTATTTTCCCCAGGAGAGGGGATGACACATAATAGACAAAGCTTCTGACGTAGTCTAGCTCAACGACAGATAGCTAGGTCTCTGCTCTGGACAAAGAGAGAGAGAAAGAGAGAGAGAGAGAGAGAGAGAAACAGAGAGAGGGACACAGAGAGAGAGAGGAGCAGAGAGAGGGGGAGGGAGAAGGAGAGAGAAGAGCATTTCCTGTTTGTCTGGCAACCTCTCCTTCAGGTTCTTATCATGATGGGACACCAGATGTGCTTTGGGGTGACAATAGAAGAGGAACAATAGAAAGGAAAGGGTTTGCATAATCAGGAAGGACTACATGAGACCACACATGACAGATGGGTGTCCTTATCCGTCAGACGCAGGTTGAAATCCGGATCACATGTGTGAGGAGGCTGAGGCTGAGGTTCCAGGGGCAGAAATGCCACAGGTGTGTCAGTGGGAGACCAGGACAGAGTGAGCGTCCCCACCACAGAGCCCATCGTGAAGGCGCTGTGAGGGCACCAATTAGAGGCAGGAGCCTCATGTACCTGCCCCAGGCCAGATGAGGACCCTGCCAGTGATACGGAAAATGTCGGGCGCTGGGATGCGGCCACTTACTGCCTCCCTGTCGCTCCGCATGTCTGTGGGCCAGCGCTGCGCATGGCCAGTTGGAGGGCACGCTGCTGGGGCCAAGCCTGCAGCAGAGAGCCACCGGGGCCCCAGTGCCACCCGGCCCGGATGCCGGAATGCCCCCAGGCAAGCCTGCAGCTGCCTGTTTCTGGCTATGCTGCTTGCATGATCCTGATTGGGTAATTTTTGAATCCCACTGTTTTTGATTGGATGTTAAAGCTTGATGTTGATTGGATGTTAAAGCTTGTAGTTGATTGGATGCTTTTTGAGCCCTACCAAGGGTATAAAAGCAGGAGGAGACCAAGGCAGAAGGGGCAGAAGATCAGAAGAGAACTGTAACACTAGGTGTGCTAAGTCTGCTGTAGAAGAATAAAGGCTGTTCTCCGACTCTTTGTGTGTCGCTTGGTTCTTTCCCTGGTCCTACTAATAAGATCTGTAACAGGAGTGGTAACGCTAGCTGTACACACTGCTACAGCACCTGGAAATGGAAAGGAGGTGCTCAGTGTACCAGTCCCCTTCTGGGCGAGAGTGAGGGGGCGGCCCCGTTAGGGGACAGCCAGGCAGCTGCCAGCACAGCACCCATGTGAGGTGGGAAGAATCTCCACACTCCCAGAGGATTCCTGTTCAGTTATAACTGTAAAGAAACAACTGTCACCTTGTCACCCTGCCACATCCCCCATTCCTGAGAAGGGTGATCCTGCAAGCCCTGGATGGGTGGAAAGCACTGGGAGCCCCTCCCTCCCTGGCTCCTTCTGGGGAGAAGGGGCGCAGTGAGGGTCATCTTCTCTGAACCAACGGCCTGGGAATTGGTGTTGATTCAGGGTAGAACATTGTCATGTCCTGAGCATCACTCCGAAGCACTTATTAATATATTCATCACAGGTGGGATGTAAATCAAGACTGGAGCGTTCAAAGACTACGTGGCTCCCTTCCGCAGTCCGGGCCAGATGCTGGAAGAAGGAGCAACAAAGTCGACTGGCTTTCTTCCGTGTGCTCGAGGGAAAGAGAAATTTTTCTAAGGCAAAAATACAGCTCTCTCTTTCAAAAGTTCTTAGAGAATGTAAGGATGGAGGCTTTCCGACTTCAGCTGTCATTGTGTTTGGGGGTGTTTTCAAAATCTATCCTGTCAACTCTGCTCGGTCCAGGGTCTCCCTCAGGCAGGGACCCTCTTCCCCAGCCTCTGAGACGGGACAGGAACCAGGTCCTCACCCAGGTCTCTTTCCCCCCACGCCAGGCGTTCCACAAAGCTCATTTCAGGGAGACGGAGTGCAGGTGTCAGAAATACTCTCATTAAGTTGTTAAAATCCTCCGAGGAGAGCATGAGGAGGAAACAAGGAAAAACATGTTCGTGATTTGCTTTCCAATTAAAGGAGGTGGGGGAAGAGGATGAGAGGGAAAGGAGGAGAGTGAGGAGGAAGGAAGGACGCGCACGGATGCTGTGCCCTGCCCAGATTCCCTCAGGTCGCAGGATGTCTTTCCCAGCTGCCGGGAGTGCCGGCTCACAGCTGCCTGGCAACCTCCATCACGCCCATACCCCATATGGCACAGCCCGCGGGCATCCCTGCTCTCTCAGCCTGTGGGGTGGCTGAGGCCTTTGCTGTGGCCATTCCCTCAGCCCAGCCCTGTCTCCCTCCCTCCCCAAGGGCTGCTGAGTTGTCGCCAGGAAACTCCCTGCACACAAAGCTCTGCCTCCTAAGACAGGGGCAGTGTTTAGTGTTTTTAATGAGCGCACAATTTTTATCACATATAGAAAAGGCACATAAGCCGATGTGTCTATATAGCCCCAGAACACCCTTGGGGGGCTCATTACCCATTCGGTATTAGTGCATATTTCTGGATTTATGCCATGTATCCTAACTGTTCCTAGACTGTCGTCATGTGGCATCTTTTTATATCTAAAGCAGGATCATATTATTTAACTTTAAAAAAAGACAACATCGGAGATTCTGTTAGATACCTAGGATTAAGTCACTAAATTACTTTAACTATGAATGGCTTTTTTTGGCATTTCAAATGGAAACGATCTCCCTAGTTTCTTAATTTTTTTTTTCATTTAGTATAGTGAATTATTTTTTACACTTTTGCTCTCTTACACCGCTTGCTGAATTGTGTTCTTGAAAATAACATTTCAGTTACTTTTTCCTCTTTTTCACGTGGACAGGCAAGCGGTCCGGCAGGGGCCTGTGTCTCAAGACCGGAATCCACGTCTTTTCAATTGGCGTTTAGGGCTAATTTCTCCAGCGATATTCCCTCCGGTTAGCATACAATACACCTTCTGGAATGTTCAGAAAAGCCAAGAAAAAGTATGCTAAAATGAACCTACTAATTCTCTTCAAAACCCCTGATTTCAAACATACATTTATTTACACACCACACAAATGCCAATATTTGCCTTTGGTTTTTCCTGTATGCACATTATCCTTTCTGTTCAGATAATGAAAACTGCTCAAATTAAAAAGTCGAAGGAATGTAAATGTCCTACTTTCTATGTACAATTGTGGATTTCAGAGGTTCACGCCATTGGGCCCAATGCTGTCTTGCAAAGTACATCAGAGCAAGGACTGGAGCCCTTCAGCCTGGGTTCAAATGCCAGCTCTGTCACTCACTAGCCTCAGGCAAGTCGTTTAGCTTCTCTGAGCCTCAGTCTCTTAACCTGTGGAGCGGAGATGATAATATCAGTGCTAATCTCATAGGGTCCGGTGTAAAGATGACGTGGACCAGTGCCTGGCATACAGTGACACTACATTATCATTACGTCATAGGTCTCACTGTGAGCAAAGGTGAGCATGTAGATCTTCATCTCTCACGGAGGTTATTAATGTTAACAAGCATGTGGCTAGAAAAACTGGGGTTTTTTTTTCAGCAAATTTGAATGGCATAAGAAACATCCAAACCAGACTCTCCAGGCTACAAACTTCTACATCTTTAGACTCTTTCTGATTATTCTTCATCTCGACTCAGTTTTCTGGATCACATCGCCTTGCAAATGAGTTGCTTTACTTCCATTCTGTCATCTCTGTAGTTCCGATTCTCATTTTGTCTTGTCTGGTCTAGAAGCCTCTTAACTGACCTACTCGCTCCCATTCCTGCAGCAGTCCAGAACCATGAGTGGCTCCCACCGTGCTGCATGTATTCTAGACCCTCTCGACATGGCTCCCACCTGGCATTCCCGCCTTCCCCACCGCCGCCAACATTTGCCAGTCAAATCGGGTTACTTGTTCATTTATTCTTTCATTCAGTCAACGCTTACTGGGGGGTTCAAAAGCTAGACTCTGCCCTCCAGAAGATTGCTGTGGAGTGAGGAGATATATATACAGGTCATTAAATCCTAGGATGAAAATTGCTATTATTAAATTCAGTTCCAACCAAATTGCAGGAGCAACAAATCTTGCATGAAGGAAGGGTGGGGGGTCACAGAAGTCCACACAGAGGGTGAGGAAAGGGTAGGATGGTGTAGGGGAGACCTTTTCTTTACAGCTTTATTGAGGTATGCTGGAAGTATAATAAGCCGCACATATTCAAAGTGTGAAATTTGATAAGTTTTGACACCTGTGAAACCATCACACCGTCAAGAGAAAAAACACACCCATCGCCTCCGGTGTTTCCTCTTGCCCCTTAGCAGCCTCCTTCTCCCGCACTCCCTCTTCCCAGGCAACACCTGGTCTGCTTTCTGCCACTGTAGCTTGTTTGCATTTTCTAAAATTTTACATTAAAAATCATTCATTATATACTTTTTTGGGGGGAGGGGTCTGGCTTCTTCCAGCATAATTATTTTAAGGTTCGCCCATGTCATCGTGTGCATGGATAGTTTGTTCCTTTTTACTGCTGAGTAGTAGTATTCTGTTGTGTGGATACAGCACATTCGTCCACTCGTTCACCCGTTGATGAGCATGCGGATTGTTTCCAGCAGTTGGCAATTACAAATAAAGCTTCTGTGAACATTCCTACGTGAATCTTTATATGGAAATACATTCTCATTCCTCTTGGGTAAATACTTACTGAAATGTCTGGGCCATATGGTAGGCTATATGTTTTACTGTTAAGAAACTTGTCTGTTTTCCAAAATGGTTGTACCACTTGACGTTGCCTTCAGCCATGGATGGCAGTCCCAATTGTCCCACGCAAGAGGGTTTTCTTTGATAAGGCGCTCGCATGAGAATGAACATCAAACAATCCCAGTGGCAGAAGAAATTGAGCAAGTTGAGAGATGGGGTGGGGAACACAGCAGAAACTTAGTTTTAGACCAGCTCACAGAGGGCTTTGGCACTTGGGACGTATTGATAGACTCCACGTGATGGAAACTCACTGAAGGCTCTGTCTGCCTCTGTCTCTGGACATCCCATGCACCTTTCCATCTTTATGCTCTTCTCTCCCTCATGCTCTTCCCTTCCTCAGAGCACACTGTATACTGTCTCAGTAATGTCTGTGAACAGTTCAAGGCCCAACTGAAATGGTACCTTGTCTTCAAGTTCACCCATCAACCTGAGTTTCCTTAACCATTCCTTTGATGGTCACCCATGGCCCTGAGTCACCAGTTCCAGGTGAGTTCCCCGTCCATCGAGGTCTCTGATGGCAGCGAGTGTGACTTGTTCATGCAATACCACCCACAAGATCAGCCATTCTCTGTAGAAGATACATCTCTGGACACTTTTCTTTTGGTATTATTTTTGTGGGAAGTCCAAACTAAAGCAACTTTTAAAGTCAACAGAGGCATAAATCTCCTTGCTCATTTTGTCGAGACCTAAGTGAGAAGATGTGGACTGAGGCCAAGGAGAAAGAACAATGGCTTCGCCTCTCCGCCGGCCTTCATTGGCTTAACCATCCTGTCCTCTCCCTTTTTGCTCTTTTATGCTCACCAGGTCTCCCTCACTCAAGTATGGAAAATTATGTAATTAGTGAAAGAGCAACAATTTTGCAGAGAAAATGGTTATGTGTTTATGGAAGTTCAGTAGCTCCAAATATCTAAGGAAATCATTTACTAGGGGCTGGAGAAAGCAGACCTGGGCCCTGGCCAGTTCTTGGCAGAACTAGGGAGAGCTGAGAAGTACTCACCATAAAGAAGACCATTCTGAGGCACTGCCTGGGTGCCAGGAGCCACCGCTGGGCCTCAGTGCCAGTCTCTCTCCACAGCTAAAAAATAAGCAGCAACAGCAGAGAGTGCCCAGGAAACGGTACGCACGTGGCTTACAGTCTCATCAATGATCTTTGCTTGATTTTTACATCTTTGCTCTTTCTCCAATTTTCCACAAGACATTCATTCAAGTCATTAGAGAACATTGAACCCAATCATTATTCTCTGAAAACCTATCCTGGTACCAGGGGTTTAGACTATGCATTTGCCTTCCGTTGTTTTAGCAACTAGATAGGAATGCAATAAAATGTGTGTGTGTTATTTTGGAGCATGCAGTTTGGTTTGCTATAGTGTCAGGATGCTTCACCTTCTCTGTGCCCACCTAGACCGGCAGGCGCTTCCAAATGCTAGCCTCAGTTCAAGAGGACATTCTTTCCAGAGAATGCCACCTTGCTTTAGTGTACCTATTGGCTAAGGGAAGAACAGATTTGGAGATCTTGGCCAAGGACTTGGCTACTTTATTTTTAAAACTGCCTTTATTTTTTAAAAGTTCTATGGCTTTGACATCAAATTGATATCAGGAGAATACCAGAGGCCACTGCTACAATTTGCATTTCATAATATGTTTTCTACGGTTTGAAAGTACACCAGGCTGTGGCAGAATTTCCTCTGGGGCCCTCCCTGGGCACCTTACTTGGGGCTATTGCTTGGCCACCTCGTTGGGTTTACCACCAGCATCTCTGATCAGGGCCACAGAAGGAGGAGAGGGAAGCAGGGCAGCCTGAAACATTCCCTCCTTCAGAGTAGACAGCAGGAATGAAGTTTGCGCATTTAGCTGGGAGCAGGCAAAAGAGTTCTAGATGAGACACTTCTTCACTATCCTGAAGCCACATGAGCCTTGGATGTAGGACCCCATCTGTTTTGTGAAATTGACAATTTCCTTCGGCAGGAAATAAAGGTTCAAACTGAGTTTCATACTAGCTACAGAGTAAGAAATAGCTTCACTTTTTAAAGACTTTGCTTTTTAAGACATTCAGCATGTAACCTAATTTCGTTTGATGGAGTTTGTTTTTTCCTTCTCCATTTGCTGCCTAGAAATGTGTTTCATTATCTCCTGCAGGACTGGGCTTGGGAGGGACCTGAGGAGTCTGAGTTCCCTGGGCTTCAAAAGCACTAAAAAATAAAATAAAACGGTATTAAATAAAATTAAAATACATCGTAAGAGCAGCCATCCAGCGGGTTTTCTATCTCAAACCTTTCATGCTACATAGCTTTGCTACTGAGGGGCGCTGACTGGGCCCCCTCAGTTCCCATTTCAGAAACGTGCAGAGGAGACCACACTCGAAAGAGCAAATGATAACACATTAGCACAGACCCAGGATTTTACTTCAGGGAAAGTGGTTTTTAGTTGAGGGAAAAGGTTTTTATCTGCTAGGCTCTTCTTAGGCTGCAATGTGTTAGATGCTTAAAATTCAAACCTTCCAAAGTGTTATAATATCAAGGTAGGACTTTATTTTTAAAAAGTAATCATAATGGGGCCAGGTGTGGTGAATCACGCCTATAATCCTAGCACTCTGGGAGGCCGAGGTGGGTGGATCCTTTGAGCTCAGGATTTCGAGACCAGCCTGAGCAAGAGTGAGACCCCGTCTCTACTAAAAATAGAAAGAAATTAGCTGGACAACTAAAAGTATATATATATATATAAAATTAGCTGGGCATGGTGGTGCATGCCTGTAGTCCCAGCTACTGGGGAGGCTGAGGCAGAAGGATTGCTTGAGCCCAGGAGTTTGAGGTTGCTGTGAGCTAGGCTGACACCACGGCACTCTAGGCTGGGCAACAGAGTGAGACTCTGTCTCATAAAAAAAAAAAAGTAGGGCAGAGCAAGATAGCGGATGAGAAACACCGCCAGACAGAGTGTTTCTGCAAAAAAGACAGATTCTAGAAGAAATTAGGAGAAAGAAGCAAGCAGACAAGCATACATCGGACAAGGGTAGGAAGGAGGGGTATCGGAGACTATGGGAGACTCCACGGGAGGAGGTTGCAGAGGAGAACTGGAAGCAGAGACCTCCTGAGTAGCCTGGAGACCAGCGGCAAGGGTAGGTGGAGCCGTTAACTTTCCCCTTCCTTGCCTCTCGGACTGCTGGTGGGCTCCCCAGTGGGTGGAGAGACCTGCGGACACCAGCCCAGAGACGGCCGCCACCAGCGAGCAGTAAGCCTGTAGCGGACGCGGCACCAGGCTCCCAACTCCCTTGGGGCACCTCTGTGTGCCCAGACCCGAGCCGCGTGGCAGGCGCCATATTGCCTCCTTCTCCCCTCCCTCGTGCCTAGTCCCTGTCAGCGGCTGCCAAGAGAGACAATATAGCCACCAGCCGGAGGCATCTCCAGGGAACGGGACCTTCCCTTTTGGGGCCCTTTAGCTGACTGAGGGGAACTCAGACTGTGAGCTCCCTACCCGCCAGCCCTCCCAGGTGCTGCCGGCCTGGTGATTCCAGGACAATGTGGCAGACCCTGAGGCTGAGAACATCAACCCAGCTTGGGCTCCCCGTGGGTGAATTAAGACTGGCACTCCTCTCCCTGGTGGGGTCAGGGATTTAATTCTGGGGCCCAGAGGTCAGACCTGCCGACTAGATCCCCTGCACCCAGGTCTCGCATTGCCCGGAGCACAGAAGGGATATCTGTGAACAGCCTACTGAGGTGTGTGTGCCTTCAGGGGCAAATCAGCATGCTTGAGGGCAACTCTCCTCCCAAGGGGGGGGTGGCGGTGTGCCCAGCCCAGGAAGCGACTCGGCACAGGGAACCACTAGGCCCGCATCACACCCAGAAGGAGAGCCGGTGGTGTGAGGTCTGGCCTGTTGGCAGAGGCCTAGGAGTAGCTGGGGAGTTGGGGAGGGTGGAAAGGAGCAAGGCCTGTTCCAGACTACAGGTCTCAGACAGCCCCACCCCGACATGCAGACTTTCTGAGTGGGGTCATTCCAGCCCCTCCCTGACATCTTTTCCTGGAAGTAGAGAATAGAACTTGCTAACAGCATTTGTGGTGCCTGAGGGCAGCCTTACCCAACCCAGCTCCACCCAGACTCACTCCAAGATCAGCCCTCACTGAGGTGGAGAATAAGGACACACCTGGAAGTCCCAGGGCCCCACCCACCGCTGAGGCACTAGAGTGCCTCTCCAGAGGAACAAGAGCTGGTTACAGCACCCAAAACCAACAGTGTAACCGGCTCCTCCCAGCAAGCATCACCTACCGACAGGGAGGACATTCTGCACACCCTTTTAGGGCATCTACTGACTCATCATACAGGGTATGGTCGAATCTCACCCACAAACACCACCTACTGGCTCAGAGACTAAACAGGGCGTTCAGTATCCAAACGAAAACCTAAAAGTAAGAAGCAACATCTGATCCATATGGGAAGAAATCAGCGAAGGAAATCTGGAAATATGAAGACATAAATGGAAAGCACATCCCCAAAGAGGAACACAAGCCCCTTGGAAATGGACATCAACCAAAATCAGACCACTAAAAGGACAGAAGAAGAATTTCAAACATGGATCTTCTGAAAATTCAATGACTTGCAAGAAAAACTGGATAACCAACACAAAAAAACGCAAAAGATTCCAGGACCTGGAACAAAAATTCACTAAAGAAATTCAAATAATAAAGAAAAATCAAACTGAACTGGAAATGAAGAATCAATTCAGGGAACTACAAAACACAGTGGAAAGCCTCAAGAACAGGGTAGATCAAACAGAAGAAAGAATTTCAGAGATTAAAGATAACACCTTCCAATTAAATCAATCATTCACAGAGATAGAGCAGAGAAACAAAAAAGCAAAGCCTATAAGAGATGTGGGATTATGTGAAGAAACCTAATGTGAGGGTCATAGAGTTGCCAGAAGGGGAAGAGGAAAATACTCAAGGGTTAGATAAGTTATTTGAAGATATAATAGAGGAAAATTTCTCACTTGCTAAAAATCTCAATATACAAAGGACCCCTGGGAGATTCAATGCAAACAGGAAGACATCACAATAGGCAGTCATCAGACTGACCAAAATATCAACTATAGAGGCCCTTCTATGAGCTGTAAGACAAAACAAGCAAGTAACATACAAAGGAAGGCCAATCCAAATAATGCCACACTTCTCTACTGAAACTTTACAAGCAGGGAGAGACTGGGGCCCATTCTCACTCTTCTAAAACAGAATAATGCCCAGCCTAGAATCTTATTCCCTGCAAAACTAAGTTTTGTATAAGAAGGAGAAATCAAGACATTCTCAGATAAGCAAAGATTGAGGGAATTCACCAAGACAAGACCAGCCTTTCAAGAAGTACTCAAAACCGTGTTACCCACAGATCAGCACAATAAACACTCATGAATGTAAATCTACTCAAAAGATAAAGATCAAAGCCCAGGTACCACAATGGCTCAAGAGAGAAAAAAAAGCAACAAAGTTCAACTCAACATAATGAACAGAAATCTGCCCTACCTATCAGTTATCTCAATAAATGTGAATGGCTTGAACTCCCCACTCAAGAGACATAGGCTGGCCAAATGGATAAAAAACTATAAGCCAAGTATCTGCTGCCTTCAGGAAACACATCTAACCTGTAAGGATGCAGTTAGACTAAAGGTAAAGGGGTGGAGAACAATATTTCAAGCAAACAGAAGCCAAAAGAAAGCTGGCATGGCAGTGCTGATTACAGATAACTTAGCTTTTAAATCAAAAAAAGTAATAAAAGACAAAGAGGTCACTATATAATGGTGAAGGGTACAGTTCAACAAGAACACATAAAAATATAGACCCAACCTTGGTGCACCCAGATACATCAAGCGAACTCTACTTGATCTAAATAAATGGATAAACAACAACACCATAATAGTTGTAGACTTTAACACTCCACTGACAGCACAGGACAGATCCTCCAAACTGAAAATCAACAAAGAAATAATGGACTTAAACAGCACTCTAGAACAAATGGGCCTAACTGACATTTATAGGACATTCTACACCCAAACCACTGAAGATACGTTCTTCTCATCACTTCATGGGTCATTCTCTAAGATTGACCATATCCTAGGACACAAAGCAGGTCTCAAAAAATTTTAAAAAATAGAAATTATACCATTTGTCTTTTCAGATCACAATAGAATAAATGTAGAAATTAACCCTAACGGGAACTCTCATTTCTACACAAAGTCATGGAAACTAAACAACCTTCTGTTGAATGATCACTTCATAAATGAGGAAATCAAGATGGAAATCAAAAGATTCTTTGAACTAAATGAAACAGGAGACACAAGTTATCAAAACCTGTGGGACACACCTAAAGCAGTCCTGAGAGGAAAGTTCATTTCCATAAATGCCTATATCCAAAAGTCAAAAAGATCACAGATAGACAACCTAATGAATCATCTTGAAGAGCTGTAAAAACAAGAACAGACTGACCCCAAACCCAGCAGAAGAAGTGAAATCATTAAGATCAAATCAGAACTAAACAAAATTGACAACAGAGAAACCATATGAAAGATTAATAAAACAAAAAGTTGATTCTTTGAAAAAATAAAAAAAAATTGGCACACCTTTGGCTAGACTAACAAAAAGCAGAAAAGAAAAATCTCTAATAAGGTCCATCAGGAACAATAAAGGAGAAATTACAACAGATGCCAGGAAGATATAAGATATAATTTATGAATACTACAAAAACCTCTATGCACACAAACTGGAAAATGTGGAGAAAATGGACAATTTCTTAGAAACACACAGCCTCCCTTGGCTCAACCAGGAAGAAATAGAATTCTTGAACTGACCAATATCAAGTACTGAAATTGAAACAGCAATAAAAAAACCTTCCTAAAAAGAAAAGTCGTGGGCCAGATGGTTTCACAACTGAATTTTACCACACCTACAAAGAAGAACTGGTGCCTACCCTGAAGGAATTATTCCACAACATCAAGAAGGATGGAATTCCCCCCAACACATTTTATGAAGCCAACATAACCCTGATACCAAAACTAGGAAAGGATGCAACAAAAAAAGAAAACTACAGACCAATATCCCTTATGAATATAGATGCAAAAATTCTCAACAAAATCCTAGCCAATCGAATCCAGATGCTTATCAAGAAAACAATCCATCACAACCAAGTGGGCTTCATTGGAGGGATACAGGGATGATTCAACATATGCAAATCTAAAAATGTAATTCACCATATAAACAGAAGCAAAAACAAAGACCCTATGATCCTCTCAATAGACACAGAAAAAGCATTTGACAAAATTCAACACCCTTTTATGATAAGAACGCTCAACAAAATAGGCATAGACGGGGCTTACCTAAAAATGATACAAGCCATATATGACAAACCCACAGCCAATATCGTACTGAATGGGGAAAAATTAAAAGCATTTCCACTTAGAACTGGAACAAGACAAGCTTGCCCAATATCTCCACTTCTATTCAACATAGTGCTGGAAGTCCTTGCTACATACAGCAATCAGACAAGAAAGCGAAATTAAGGGCGTCCAAATGGGAGTAGAAGAGATCAAACTCTCACTCTTTGCTGATGACATGATATTATACCTAGAAAACGCCAAGGATTCAACCAAGAGACTCCTTGAATTGATAAACGAATTTGGTAAAGTCTCAGGATACAAAATCAATACACAGAAATCAGAGGCATTCATATATGCCAACAACAGTAAAAGTGAGAACCAAATCAAAGGCTCAATTCCCTTCAAAATAGCGACAAAGAAAATAAAGTACCTAGGAATATATTTAACTAAGGAGGAGTTAAATATATTTAACTAAAAGACCTCTACAGGGAGAACTATGAAATACTGAAGAAGAAAATAGCAGAGGATGTAAACAGATGGAAGAATATACCATGCTCATGGATCAGCAGAATCAACATTGTTAAAATGTCTATACTACCCAAAGTGACCTACAGAGTCAATGCAGTCCCTATTAAAATACCATCATCATTTTTCACAGATATAGAAAAAATACTTTTACACTTCGTATGGAACCAGAGAAGACTCTGTACAGCAAAAGCAATCCTAGGCAATAAAAACAAATTAGAAGGTATCAATTTACCAGACTTCAAACTATATTATGAGGCTATATTAATTAAAGCAGTTTGGCTGGCACAAGAACAGGAACATTGACCAGTAGAACAGAACAGAGAACCCAGATATAAAACCATCCTCATATAACCAACTAATCTTCAACAAAGCAGACAAAAACATACACTGGGGAAAAGAATCCTTATTCAATAAATGGTGCTGGGAAAACTGGATAGCCACATGTGGAAGACTGAAACAGGACCCACACCTTTCACCTATCACAAAAATCAACTCATGCTGGGTAACAGACTTGAACCTTAGGTGTGAAACTATTAGAATTCTAGAGAAAAACGTTGGAAATACTCTTCTAGACATTGGCCTAAGCAAAGAATTTATGAAGAAGACCCCAAAGGCAATCACAGCAGCGACAAAAATAAATAAATGGGACCTGATCAAATTAAAAAGCTTCTGCACAGCCAAAGAAACTGTTAAGAGAGCAAACAGACAACCCACAGAATGGAAGAAAATTTTCGCAAGCTACACATCCAATAAAGGGCTGATAACTAGAATTTATTTAGAACTCAGGAAAATCAGCAAGGAAAAATCAAACAACCGTATCAAGAAGTGGGCAGAGGACATGAACAGAAATTTTTCAAAAGAAGACAGAATAATGGCCAACAAACATGAAAAAATGCTCAACATCTCTAATCATCAGGGAAACGCAAATTAACACTGCAATGAGATATCACTTAACTCCAGTGAGAATGGATTTTATCAAAAATTCCCCAAACAATAAATGTTGGCGTGGATGCAGAGAGATAGGAACACTCCTACACTGCTGGTAGGACTGCAAACTAGTTCAACCTCTGTGGAAAGCAATATGGAGATACTTTAAAGCGATACAAGTAGATCTACCATTTGATCCAGCAATTCCACTACTGGGCATCTACCCAAAAGATCAAAAGTCACTTTATGAAAAAGACACCTGCACTCGAATGTTTATAGCAGCACAATTCACAACTGCAAAGATGTGGAAACAACCCAAGTGTCCATCAATACATGAGTGGATTAATAAAATGTGGTATAAGTATACCATGGAGTACTATTCAGCTTTAAGAAACAATGGTGATATAGATAGTATTTTCCTGGATAGAGCTGGAACCCATTCTACTAAGTGAAGTATCTCAAGAATGGAAAAATAAGCACCACATGTACTCACCAGCAAATTGGTATTAACGGATCAACTCCTAAGTGGACATATAGGAATAACATTTATCAGGTGTCAGGCAGGTGGGAGGGGGGAGGAGGGGATGGGTATATACACACATAATGAGTGATATGTGCATTGTTTGGGGGATGGTCATGCTTGAAGCTCTGGCTCGAGTGGGGAGGAGGGGCATGGGCAATATACGTAACCTTAACATTTGTACCCCCATAATATGCTGAAATAAAAAAAAGTAATCATAATGGAATATGATTTTTCTGGAATAAAAGCACTAATTTATAGAAAGATCTTTTTGAATATCGATAGGAGAAGAAAATAACACACAAGCAATTTTGGAACATCATCCTTTTAATTTAGAAAGTAGTAGGCAAACTGTTACCAGGGAAACGAGACGCACACACGTCATCAAGTCCCTCGGCAGCCCAGGCTGTGTGTGTGGCTCCTGGTACCTTCTGCTTATGGAAATGGCCCTATTTGATGTCACACAAAAGCGCCACCCCTCTCAGGATCCAGTGATCTGGGGACAACACTGTTCGCAAATAAACCACAGTGATGAAAGTCAAATCGGTGCGCCTGGGCTTCTTGTAAATGGGACACACGTACAGCTTGGGGTCCTTGGGCGCTGTGGAGTTGATGGCAAAGATGTGCAGCACCGGGAGCTGAGTGAAGAGCACCTTGGGGGTGGCCTCTGTGAGCTTCCCGTTCCTCCGGTCCCAGGCCGCTCCGTCCATGTAGAGCCCGTAAATGTACACGCCTTCCTGGAAGAGTCAAGTGTAAGGCAAGAGGATGATTTTTAAAAATTAGGTGCTGTGAGATGGGCATCAATTAGGCTTGTCAATTTGGAAAGAAAGCGTGCAACAGTCTTAAACCGCTACCAGATGAGGAAAACACACCTGGGCCCATCGATAGTGACATACCGAGCCCAGTCCCCCTGCAGCGTGGCTTGACTCTATGACACAGGACAAATGCTCCTGTTGTTGGCTACTGGGGCGTGGGGGAGGCTGCCCGGGCAACAGACTTGGCCAGCAGCACCAAGTCCCCTCTGCAGGGCGCTGGGAGCCTGGGGGAGGTCTGGTTTGAGTTGCTGTAAGGTGGGAATGTGGGACGGGATTTGGAGCTGGTGAAATGTGGGATCTCAGCCTGCCCTGGCCAAGCCCACCCAGGCTCAACGTTATCTCTGTCATGAGAGTGAAGTGAGATCGGCCACAGCCAGGCCCGGCTAGAGGGGGCATCAGGGTCGGGAGCGTGGCAGGGCCGAGGCAGGGTGCAGCGCTGCTCAGCAGTGTCTGACCGCCCTCCCCAGCGTCTCTCTCATACAGGGGCCCACCGTTAAACTTGGGATACGAGACACAGGACAACTTTTGCAAAGGACAACTTTTGCAAAGACATGAGTTGAACATTAGCACACACTTGCTCCAGGGGCTGCCTGAGGGACAGACAGCACTGAGGGCGAGGCAGTGACTTGTGAGGTGAAAAGTCCCCGTGGGTTCAGGGGACTTCGTGGAGGGCGAGGCCTTGTGTTAGGCCTGGAAGGCTGGGCTGCACTGGGAAGACAGCGGAGAGGGGCAGGTACCCCGGCAGGGGCACTACTATACAGACGGGCGGGTGAGTGGGAAAAGGCCAGGCATTTTACTTAGCAATGGTTCCACGGTTTTAAAATAAGTTAGGGCCTGACTATACAAGAATGTGGATGCCAAGCTGAAGAGTCTGAACTTTATCCTGTAGGCCATGGGGAGACACTAAAGAAAGCAAGCCTCTTCAAGAACTTAGAATGTTGAAAAAAAAAAAGAAAAAAAGAAAAAAAAAAAAAAGAAAGCAAGCCTGAGGGGAGCTCACAGGGGAGGCTCCAGTAATCATGCAAGCCCATCAGATGCATTCATGCAGAAGATGGTGGCCATGTTTCCATGTCCAGTGAGGGCAGGGGAAGGGGACGGAAAGGTAGATTATAATAAAAGATAGCATGATAGTTGCAAAGTGTTTTGTGGCCCCTCGAATGGGCTAACAGTACGAGGATCATGGTTTTTTTTTGGTTTTTATTTTTGTTTTGTTTTGATTTTTGAGACACTGTCTCAGTCTGTCACCCAGGCTGGAGTGCAGTGGCGTCATCATAGCTCACTGCAGCCTCCAACTCCTGGGCTCAAGTGATCCTCCTGCCTCAGCCTCCCTGAGTGCTGGGATTATAGACGTGAGCCATCACACCAGCCTGAGAACTGTATGTTTTGAACCAAAAACTGAGGCACATAGTTTGACAGTAAAACCATGAGCAGTCTCAGGGCATCACCATTAACTAAGTGGGTGACAGTTAACTGCATAAACAATGTGGCCACTTAAAAGCCTTCGTACAGTAAATTGTATTCCTCTCTAGGGTACTTTCAGTCTCAGAATTAAAAAGTCATTGTGAGAAGGTTTGATAGACAGAATAGTGTCACTCAAAAAGTCATGTCAACCAGAACCTCAGACTGTAACTATTTTCAAGTAAGGACTTTGCAGATGTGATTAGTCCAAATAAGGACATACTGAATCAAGAGAGGCTCAAATTCATGTGACTGGTACTCTCATAAGAAGAGAAGAGGACACATAGACATACAGCTAGGGAAGGATGTGAGAGGGGCGGCAGAGATTGGAATGGTGCATCTGCAAACCAAAGAACGCCAAGGACTGTCGGCGCCCACCAGAAGCTAGGAGAGAGCAAGATTCCTTCTCAGAGCCTCCGGAAGAAACCAACTCTACCTTGATTTTGACTTCTGGCCTCCTAAACAGAAAATGCATTTCTGTTGCTTTTAACCACTCAGTTTTCAGCACTTTGTTATGACAGCCTTAGGAAATGAATACAGATTGTGATACCAGGAAGCAGGATACTGCTCTAACAAATACAAGAGTGGAAGTGATTTGGGAACTGCATAATAGGTAGAGGCTGGAGAAGTTTGAAATTGCCCTGCAGAGATTGCTGGTGGAAAGACAGAGGTTACGGAGCTTCTGGTGAGGTCCCAGGCTGCAGTGAAGACGTGTTCCTAGAAGCTGGAGGAAGGGCAATCCTTGTTACAAAGTGGCAGGAAGCTTTTGGCCAGAACTTGGAAACCATCCGGTCCAGCCCCTTATTTGACAAACGAGGGAGTGACAATGAGAAAAGGGGAAAAGGGGACCAAGACTTATTGACAATCTATACAGGGTCTTGCACGAAGCCTAAATGATCACATTTAAATTCTCACAACTGCCTATAAGGAGGGAGAATTATCTTGCTCACTTTACAAATGAAGTTAAGACTCCAGAAAGTTAAGAAACTTGCCCAAGTTCACTGGGCAGATCAGTGTCCAGGCAGTGGCTCTTCCCCCAGCCAGGCTTCTTCCCACACAGGGGCTGGGGCTACTGGGGCTGCTGCTGGCACGGCCCTAGAGTCCCAGCCTGCTGGGCCAGTACTTAGCCTCTACCACCTGCAGCATGGCTCTGCTGCCCACAGTCCATTCTGTGAGTAGCCCACAGCAGTGGCTGACGATGTGTGCAAAATCCTTCGTAGCAAACACGGGCATAACTTGTGATTATAAAGAAATGCAGTCCGGGGAGTCCCCAGAACTCACTAGACCTTGTCATTAACCTTCCACTCCGAGCAGGCTTTGGCGTGGCAGCCGCCTGGTTACACGGAGGAAATGTCACTGCAGAGCAAATGGACTTCACCGAGGTACCCATAGCTCGGTTTTAAGCAGAGCTTGAACTTCCAGCCCTGGCTCCAGAACTGTCCTCGCTATGGCCCAACAGCGCTTACCACCGGGGGCGTCGTGATCTCCTCCTTGGTCTGTCTCAGAACGTCGTTGTGGATGGTCACCGTGTCCAGTGCCCAGCCTTTGTGGGCACGGGTCACTTCTTGCCTCATTGCTGTGAGGAAGCCTTAAAAAAAAAAAAAAAGGGAAAGAAAGACTTTGGTGCCCTGGTGCGGTCCACTTTGGAAATAAGGAGAAAGCAGTGTTAAGTGTCACTGGCTCGTCTATCTCCAAACGTCGTGTCCATCTCAAGAGGAGCTGAGACCAACCCCCAAGGGGACACGTCTCTCTGTGCTGTGTTTCTGCAGTGACCTGTGATGAGCTAAATATGTCCCACCCACTGCCAGCAGGGAAGCAGCACCCTTTCTGTGTCAGACCCGGCTTTGGTTCCAAATGCTCCCGGGATTTCAACTGCTCAAGCCCTAAAGGATTGTAACCCAGTCTTAGCTCATAATCTCTATTTGAAAACACAACATCAAGGAATAAGACTGCAATGGTGAACTTTTCTGAGAACAGCATTCCAATTAAACTTGATTCAAACCATTATCAAGCTTCTATTTGCTATAATGGAACAATTTCATTTAGTCTAAGGAAATAAGGCATGATGCCAAAATAGAAAACCTGACTTTCAATTTGATCAAACACAGCAATCACACTGGAAAGGAAAGCTACATGTTTTAATGTACATAATACAGTTATTTAAGACAATATGTGCTTCCACATACTGTGGCCTTTCTTTAAATTTAATATTCGCAAACCATGCTGTTCAATTCAATAAGAGAAATCTTTTTTTGGAGAGTAGCATTCCATGTTAGAAAACAATACCCTAGACTTCAAAATGGACTTCAAAGCCTTAAGAAAACTTATCTGTGACCTGTATGCTATATTTTGGCCTCCATGTAAATATTGAATGTTGAGAGTCTCTCTAGGAAGTAAAATTGTGGAATGTGCATGTCCCTGCTACTCCTAGATTAGGGAGGTCTGAGAACCAACCCAACACATAAGTGATAACATTTTTATCAGGTATAAATGGGAGGAGGAGGAATTAATATTTACAAAGCATAATTAAAAGCACTGAGCTAAGATCCCTTGGAGTTGGAAATAAACCATAGGCAGCTAGTCTGGCTTTACCGAGGGAGCCAAGCTCTCCCCATTAGTAAATGGGACCCTTGCAGAGGCACTCATGTGCTCATTCATTCATTCATTTGTCCAGTCTCTCTAAAGTGGCCACCATGTACCGGGCACTGCTCTAGGTGGATGACTACAAAGATGAAGAGGCCATCCATGGACCCCATATCCAGGGAGCTCAGTCTACAGGCAGGACATTGGCACAGCGTCCTGATGAACAAAGGAGTGAACAATGCTAACCACCCGGGAAGACAGCTTAGGGAAGGTGTAACGGAGAAGATGGAGTTGAAGGTGGCTCTTGAAAGACACGTACGAGTTTGCCAGATGGGACAAGTCCAGTTAGAGGAACAGCATGTGCAAAGGCATGGGGGGGCTGGGGTGGCAGGTAAGGCTAGAACAAAGGTAGAGGTGTGATATTTTTCAAGGTCAGAATCTGGACTTGATTCTGTGGATGGTGGGAAGCCACTGAATGTTTTAAGTAAGCAAATGATTTGGTTGTATTTGCATCTTAGAAAGCTTACTCAGGGTACCCACTACAATAGGATTTGGGGTGCTAAAGACAGGCCCTTGCATTAATCCAAAAGAAACATTGATCAACTAACCAGAGTAGTTGAGGGAAGGACTTTTATAGGAGATTCTTATAAAGCTTCAGTTTCATGAAACCGAGAGTGTTTAATAGGAAAGGATGGTTTTGTGACACCAGATGTTGACAACAGAGGGCAGGAAACACGGTGGGAGTTTGCCTGGCAGCGAGTGCTGGGCAGTGCCTGTACTCTATGAGAAGTCGTGTGAGGCGATTTGATCAACACGTGACTACGATGACTTCCGCTTGAAACACTGGGGATCCCATGCGTTAGTAGTAAAACGTTTTGTGTGCCTGCCGGTCCGTGGTACATATGACCACAACGATAAAACCCAATTCTCCCTTCTAAGTCACTCCACGAAAACGTCATTTTCATTATTCAACCTTAACTGTGCATCCATGTGGTGAATTAGACACTGTATATCCAAGCACAGTACGTGGAGTTAAATTGACCCTATTTTATGATCTTTTAAAATTCATCACCAAAGGTCATAATGGATAAGGCATGAATCCCGGTCTTAAACATCCATCTGCACAGACTGAATAATTGAATTTTTCTGTAACATTTTAAGTTCCAACTAATTGCAAATTTGACCTCACTCCATGCGGCACTAAGGACAACGTCACAGGTGCCAGGTGAGGAATGAGCTGGATTCTCTCTTATGTAGCACAACTGCTTCAAAGACATCAGTCATTCTTAGAAGCTCTGAAAAACTCGAGTCCAATTAAGGAGAGACTACTTCCTTTCTTCTCCCTACTAGGAAGTGCGTATATGATGTTGTCTAGTCGACTCCAACTATAAGCCTCCTAATGCTTAGGAAGCACTCTTGGTATGCCAGTGGGTGGAATCTAGAACACACGTATGTCACCTTGAGCTGTTAAGAAAGGCAAATGCTAAATAAATACATGGGAGGCCTGAGAGTGGAGGGGAGGGACCTATTCCATGGGCCATTCCTATGCTTAGTGAACATGGAAAAGATACTTATTTTTTCAAGTCTTGATGGTTTTGTTTTGGAGGGTAGTGAATACAATGAATTGTTCATTGTTGAATTTAAAATGAATGACCATCTTTCTGTAGATTGATATCAAGTCTAACAGAATCAAAATCTATTTTTTTCTGAAGCCTGCATAAAAGGCTATTGATATATTTTTCTTTAAAAGAGCTGTGTTAATTCCTACAATAGTAGTAACCCAACATTTTAGCATACTAATAGCTGTTGTTTGGTGCCATCAGTTGGCTTAAGAAAGCTGTATAGTGCTTTAAGTCTCACTTTATACAAGGTCTTAGGAAAGATGAAAGAAATAACTAATCAGGAAGTTTGCTCTTACCGAGTATATAAGGAGTTGGTTAGTATTCTGTAATGATGGTCCTATACCCAAAATAGGAAACTTTTTTCTTTAATAAATGAACCAGTTCCTCTGTAATGGGCCTTAGGTTGTGCAGTATTTCCTGTCTAATCAATTACTAAGCCTCCCAGTAGCGTCTTTGAAGATGAGGAGAAATGATGTTCCTGCCACAAGTTTATGACAGGCAGTTTTTTCCCCAAATGAGAAGCAAATTCAGTTCATTGCTAAGTTAAATACAAGGTCAGAAATCATTAAACAAAGATGGGGTTGATCAACCCAGTTGAATAAAAATGCACCAATTGCCTTTCCTGACTCTTGGCGAGATGCTGTGAGGCAAGGACCTTGAACTGCTGAACATTAGAAATACCACGGAAGCTTCCAGAACTCCCAATTCCCAAGTCACAGCCCAGATCATAACATCTGCATCTCTGGAGGTGGGACCCAGGCATCGGTACTGTTTTAAGGCACAGCTTCTCAAACTTCAATGTCCACAGGAACCACCTGGGGAAGGGGGTTTAATTAAAATGCAGGTTCTGGCTCAGTGGGCAGATCAAAGGTTCTGGGATCTGCAGTTCTGTCCAGCTTCCAGGGCGTGTTGCTGCTGCCGGCGGGGGACCTCATACTGCGACGCAGAGGTCTACGGTCAAGGTTCTTCACACATTAGAATGCCCAAGGGAGCTTTGAAGAAAATTGGTTGCACAGACTCTAGAGGCCCCAGTCCCAGAGACTCTGATACAATTGTCCTGGACCCCCAGGCCTCCGTATGCATTAAAAGCTCCCCAGTGGTTTGACCGTGTGGTCCCACCATCTGGGAACCACTGCTCTGTAAAGAGCTGCGCAAGGCAGGTCATTGACAGTCACCGCCCCACGTTTGTTTTAAGAACAAGTCTGACAGATGGGAAGGGAACGGCTCATAGCAGGAGCACGGTGCCAGGAAGGCTGTCAGTGGGACGCGCTGACCCCTTCCAGGGCCTCCTGAGCTGCACACGTTCTCTGAAATGTCGTCAACCCAGGACACGGTTGGCTCCAGCAAAACCTGAGTATAAGTGGGAGACTAATTCTCTTGTCACGGTTGGGATTAGCTACACCCACCGTGTCCCACGTTCCAAAATGTAATTCCCCGCACTGTCCCTTCCTTGTGCTTCCTTCCCGTGAACCAACCTCCCACTTCTCCCCTCTCCCCCAAACCTTTCTGCTGCTCCCCATGGCGTGGTTCTGTGGTTGGCAAACTCCCACATTTTCCACCTCTTCACAGAGCATTCACTCCAGCTCTTGCCCACCCGGAACCTGGCTCATCCCTGAAGACCTTGCCCTTCCCAGTCCTTCCACCCGTGGTGAGAATCTCTGCCTCACTGACCACCACAGCCCATGGCCACATGTCCCTCCCCTCATCGTCCCTGCCATCTGCCCACCTGCCCACCTTTACCAAGCATGCTGGCAACATAGGGTCTCTTATACCCCCTGCAGCAAACCGACCTCAGTTCCTTGACCTCCTCAACTCCACCCCTTTTCTTCGCTGCCTTCCCTGTTTAGTCTAGATCCGCCCTTTTCATCACTTGCCTGGCAAGACCCTAGTCATAGCAGAATACAGATGTCCCCTTTCTTGAACTTCTCCCATTCTCCTTAAGGCCCTCCTCCAACACCTTCTTGCTCTCAAGACGACGCTGTCTCCTTCTTCAATCAGAACGTAGAACGCGTTAGATGGGAATCCCCTTAACTTCTTGCCACCAAGCCCACACTCTGCTCATTCACTACAAACACCGGTGCTCATCCATTCCAATTACGCTTGTCACAGTGCGCGCCGGGCCCTCCACACGCCTGGAGCGCAGCTCTCCCCCTGTGAGTGCTGTGTCCACTCCTCCTGCCCCTTTCACCCTCTCCCTAGTGGCTTCTCTCTCTCTCTCCTGGCTCCTTCCCACCAGTATTTGAACAGGCTCGAGCCTCTCCTACTGTTAAAAGAGAAAGAAAACCCTTTCTTCATATACCTACTCCTTCAACTTGCTTCTCCTCTTCCAAGCCAAATGCCTTGAGAGGATTATCCATGTTGTCTCCTCATTTCCTTGTTTCACTCACTCACCCTGAAATCAGACTCCTGCACCTCCCTCCCCACCTGCCCCACTGAAACTTCTCTGGCCAACAGTCTCCTTGTGGCAAAATCATTTTACCATTTTGGCCCCTTTTACTTGACCTCTTGCAGCACCTGTCACTACCCTCTGTCACTACCCTCCCCTCTCCTTGTCTTCCATGACACTGTGCTGTCCTGGTTTCCCTCTTCCAAGCTGTTTGACTCGAGGGGACCACTCGCAAGGGTTCGGGTGGTCTGCAGGGTGGTGCATGAGCAGATACAGCAGAACCCTGACGAGGATGGATGCGGTGGAAGACGACCAGCTTGTGGCGCTGGTGAGGGTCACGGGAGGATGGAACATCTCCCTCGGCAGTGGGAAGTGAGGAATCAGAACCCTGCACTGGGACTTCAGATGAGTCCGCCAAAGGAAGAGATGAACAGCTGCATCTGTGAGGATGGCTGAGGTCAGGAGGGGGCCAAGCCCCAGGGCAGCGCTTGCCAGAGAAGAGAGAAGACGGAGTAGGCTGAGAAGCAGCCCTCTGAGAGGCAGGCAGAGATCTGAGGAAGGGCATGGACGGATGCCAAGGCACGAAGGAGCTTCCAGAGCTGGCATCCTAGCCATAGCCAGGAGAATGAAGTTGGCAGGGAGGGCATTAGACATGGCGGCCTTGGAGGAGCGGTTTCAGTACAGTGAGGGAGGCTGGCCTGATTACAAGGGCCACCGTGGTTGGTAGGGAAGGAAAATATGTGCAGAGACTAGAATGATAAGAGCTGTGTCTAAGGCCAGTGCATAAAAGCCCCTCACGCACAAAGGGCAAGCGGGGTGGGTGTTACTCACTCAGAGGCATGTCTATAGTCCTCTGGTTTGGGGACATGGCAGGTCAGTGCTATTGCTCAAATTGAGATGTAGGACCTCGAGGTTCATTCACCTAATTCCCTCAGACATTAAGGGCGGCTCTCATTCATCAAACAGGAGCACTGGGGCATGCTTACAATTGCCACTAGATTAGAAGATATCCCCCAGTCCCTTCCAGTCCCAGGGTTCCATTAACCCTCGGTGCACTCTGCCACCCCGACAAATGGCAGGCTTTTATAACGATGACCAAGACAAGCCTTCAGAAATTGAGGCCCACTGATGACGCTGCCCTATAAACAAACGCACAGGCCAGAGGCTGTGGATTAATATTCTAGAAACAGAAGATAACAGGACAAAAATTATCCACCCTCTTGCCTCAGCAAAATCTTCTGTAACCGAAAAATCTAGATTTGTGTTAGGGAATAATGAGTTGTCAACTGATATCTGTTATAACAGACGTGTGGCCTGTCAAGATATTGAGAAAAAATAACAGAAAAAACTAGCACAGTTTGGCATCTACGTGGCATCAAGCTCCAGATCGAGCTAAACATTTGGAAAATAATGACATTGCGAGGTTCAATCTAATACGGAGGTGTGAGGTGCGGGGAGCGCACTCGGCTCCTGCCCCCATTCCGTTAGCGACACCTGTGAGTCACACGGCACACAACGGCAAAGCCAGGCTACCAGTTAAGACGTTCTGAAAGGCAGTCAACACCCTGGCGTGTAGTCAGGCTCATTAGAACTCGTGTTCTTTAGGTTTGAACACACGCCCATATATAGCACAGACACACACACATACTCAAACCACGCACCAGAATCTGAATCATGTGTACGTGACCCCCTGAAAAGCTATGCCTGCAGGAAAAAGAGACCAAAGCAATCCTCTGAGAACCCCAAGACACGCAATCTCAAACGAGACGTGAATGCGTGCACCGATAAATGCCAGGAAAGCCCAACGGCGCGCAAAGGTCCTTCTGACCTGAATAATCTTCTGGGAGGCAAATCCACACGCTGAACAAAGCTGCACACTGAATAAATATTTTATAGTCACAGATACAGAGAGCTGGACTGTTTTAATAATCAAGTCTAATTGCCACACAGTTGAACCTGTCAACTGCTACGGAAACGATTGTGAAGGGGCCTGGCAATGCCAGACGGGCTTCACGGTGGCCGGCTCAGCCTCTTCAAATACGACAGGGGAAATATCAGGCTGCCCATGGGCAAACAGCAGGGCCACGATTAGCAGGAGCTCGGACACTGACTGGGGGCAAACAAAGCTTGTCACTTGTCCTTGCAAGTCATTTAGGCCTGAGGAGCCGTTACCAGAGGCACAATGGGAAACACATACCAAACAATATCAGATGTCACATTACAAGGTGATAAAAATTAACTCATATGCAAATAAAATATTTTCAAGTGTTTCATAGTCTTATATAGTCCAGGTGATTTTGACTACTATGTATATATAATATATTTGTGATGAAACTACGGCCTCTTTGCAAACTGCATTGTGTTTTACTTAAATGCATGGGGTTTTCTTTCTTTCCTTTTTTTTTTTTTAAAGCCATTACTACTTAAATGTTTTGAACCAAAGAAAGACATTATTTCATTGAGGGAGCCTGGATTAGAGGACATAAAACTCAGGAGATATATTCATGTTGAGAAACCAATTGTTGATGTCAAATAGTAGGCACAGAGGCTTTCGGTTGGAAAGAACTTTATCTGCACACTGCCTGCGAACACGCATGGATTTGCTGTAATCTTCATGTTTTCCAGATTTCCAAGTGATGTGGAATAGAAAGTAATTTGTCCCTCGTGTTATAAGAAGGAAAAGGAAGCAGACAAGTGATTAGTGCTCAGGAAGAGCTAACTTCCAGACTTCTGTGCGGCTCACAGAAAGCAATCCTAGATACGGGTGTGTGTGGAAGCTTGTGTGTAGGGTAGGGTGTTTGACTATGTCCAGACTTTACAAGATGTACACAGCCATGAGAGAAAGAATCAAAACAGAAAACAGAAAATGTAAGAAAAGAGAAAGGACTAATATTTTAGCAAGCATTAGGCAAGTAAGAAATAAACTGAAATGTCTACCTACATTTGTATTTCTTTAAATATTGTTTTGGTTTGTAATGTTTCTTAATAAATATTAACAAGTACAGAATGGTATATATTAACACTTTGCTCTTTTAAGTAGTTACATTTTTGATGAAGAAGAAAGAAAAAAATGTCGCGCCCGCCTCGCCAGCAAGGAAGACGCGGCAACAGGAGTTCTTCTGACCGTGCTTTAATGGGGTTCCCTTTAGACTTACATGATGCGGAAGACCCAGCCCGGCAGCGCGCAGGCCACTATATACCCCAGAAGTACAACCCCTAAGCTGCGATAGGCCGTTCAGCTGTCGAGCCACCCAAGCATTAGTCCATAGCAGGACCCTTTGTTTGGATTCTCGCGCCACAGGGCAACCGACAATTGCGCATGCGCTGAACTTGTTAGCTGCTCTAGGCAAAGCCGGAAATAGGCGCCATCTTGCAATGGCGTTAACACCGCGCCCCACAAAAAAACAATCACAGAAAGAATCTGTGTGCTGTGATAAATGATACCACCTAGTCATTTGTGTCTACGGAAAGCCAGGATGAATCAACCTCACTCCCTTGGTTTCTGAATATCAAAAATATACTCAATGACCTTGCAGTTTTTAAAATTACTGGTTCTTACACCTCTCCTGAACTCCAAGGCAGCCAACACCCCCCTCCCCACCTGGATGTCCTACCAGCACTATCTGACACATCCCACGCTCATGTCTTCCCGCCCAACCCATCCCTCTTCCAGTGCTCCTGTCCTGGACCTTGCCTTCAGCCTAAGCCTGCTCTCCTTACGTTTAATCAAGTCTGTCCTCTGCTCTGCACCTGGCCAAGGTCCCAGGCTCTCTTCTTGGACCTTGCACTGGGCCCCCATATTCTGGTCTACCCTTTGCCTTCTCCTGGGATTATCTTCTCATGTAGAGCCCAAGCCCCCCCAGAAGACTTTTCCTACTCCAGCCTCATTGCCCTCCCCCACCCCCAACCCTGTGTCCTGATCCCTAGCCACAGTGGTCTCCTCGGCATACCTTGTCTTGGGTCAGGTCTCTACCTGGAATGCCCCCCCCTTTTTTTTGCATCTCTGCCTTTGCAAACCCTACTCACTGCTTCCTGTGTGAAGCTCTTCGCAGAATTAATCTCTCTGTCTTCTGTGCTACTGTGGCACTTAGATCTCGCACGGGGAGGATATTTACCACATTACATTAAGGTTGCTGATGTTTCTGTCTTACCAACCAGATTACTGGCTCCTTTAGGGCAGGAATCAACTCTTAAATGTCTCTCTATTGAAAGTACCTCGCAGAGGGGCTGGCAAACAGAAGGTGGTAGAACAATCCTTATTAAGTTAAATGCTATTTCTTTAGGCTCCCCAGCCAAGAATTACCTGACGACAACTTACTCAGATTGAGGCTTGTCAGGAGGAAAGGGGCTCCTAAGTAGACACAGGAAATCTGAGAACAATAGTAAGAATTTTCCTTCCCTAATTCAATGGGAATTCTGAGAGGAAAACAGGTGAAATCTGGGGGATGCCCTTTACAAATCTAAGTGCTATTTGCTCATAGAAATCACCATGGCTAAGTGTTTCAAATTTAGAAAATGTTAAGGACTTTGAAAATGCATTAAGTGAATGAATCTATCTATCTATCCATCTATCTATCTATCTACCTACCTACCTATCTATGCATAGGACAATTAAATGTATACTTTTAAAGTATAATATATATTAAAGTACGATTATACAAAGGAAATTGCACAAATTATAAGTGTACAGCTCAAGGAATTTTCCCCACGGGAATTTAGCCATGTAACTCATATCCAGATCAAGAAGTGAAAGATTCCCAGACCCCAGAAGTCCCTTTGTGCCTTTTTCTCCTCACTGCCCTCCCTCCAAGGGTAACCATTATCCTGACTCTTAACACCATAGCTCCATTGCACCTGTTCTTATTCTTTGTTTAAATGGAATCCTACAACATGTAATGTTTTCTGTTTGGCTTCCTTTATTCAACATTATTTTATGACATTCAATCATATTGTTGCAAGTAGCAATAATTCACCCTAAAACTGTAAGTGTGAATATTTCTTAAACTGTATTACGAATGAAGCTATGAGGTGCTGGACCAGAAGGAATTCAACATTTCTTCATCTTGGCCAAGAATTACTTGAAGTTAAAACTATCCACATTGTATAGCAAGACAAAAGGTTGTCATGTTTCTGAACCTTATAAACTCTACGGCATCAAGCCTGTAATGCTCTCATAGACATGTCTAGAATGAAGGAGTACATGAAGCATAATTATTTCTTTCTTTCAGGAAAAGGAAATTATTTCTCTCTTTCCTGTACTCTTTCAGGAAAAACAAACAAACAAACAAACAAACCCAAAAACCTGAGGGAAGAAAGACCCCTCAAAGCTCACTGAGTTCTTTTGCCAAATGATCATTTTTGATCATTCAGTCTAATTTTCTGAACTCTAGGAACAATTTCTGCATCTTTTGCTGCTCCATTTTTGACATGTTCACTAACAGTTAAAAACAACAGTTTGAGAGAAACTATTTTTTACTCTTTCACGCATCCTAACCACAGAATGATGGTTTGCTGAAGTTGGTGAAAAGAAAAAGGAAGGGTTTTTCCAGCACATTGTGGAAGAAATATGATAGGAAGAATTTCAGATTGAGTTTGTTAAACAAACACAGAAGGATTATCCATGTTCTCCAACCTTTGAAAGGATATGTCCAGCACCCAGCAAGCGCCACCTCCTTGTTTTATGTAGTATGTACATTCATCACGCAATGCTACTATCCAACAACACGCAAATTCCAAGTTTTCCCGCTCGCCTAGGAGCACCTACCTTGGGGGTTAAAGAAACCAGTCATCCAAAACACATTAGGCCTCCCTTCAAATATCCATGTAGAAAACTGAGCATTTCTCTCCAAAAGTTCAGTAAACCAGAAGCCCAGTGTAGACGAATCCCAGGACACTCTTTTCCAGATCTGAGGTATACGAGCATCATACATGTTGTCCAGGGCATCTCTCAAGTTCTAGAGAAGATAAAGTTAAAATATGTGGATAAGAAACATCAACAAGAGAGGGAAAGGACTACTGAGATAATAACTGCTCACCTCACTCATAATGATCGTTCCTTCAATGGCCAATTTCAGATCACTCAGGCTATTGCGAAGGATTGTAATGACTCTTTGCATTCTGTCAATTTCTTGTCTAAGAAATATGTTCATTGAATTAAGATGTCCCATCTTTATCAAGCGAGCTTTCACCTAAAACAAAGTATGCAATGCAATAAAGGAGCTTTTAACATCTGTCATTTCTCTTCCGATGACCTCTCCTTTCTCAATTCTTTTTCTTTCTCTGGATGTGTCTCTACCAGCCTAAATGAACTCTAAAATAACTCTTGCAGAACCAAACTTGCCATTAAATTCCCCATTTTCTGGGCTTCAAAAACTACTGTTCAACTGAAATGATTTTTATTTCTTACTGATTGTACTTAGTTGATAATTGGAAATGTACTTTTAAAGGCTAAAATAAAATTGTACCTTTTCCTCTTTCAAATGATTAAGTACTAGGTGTCAGTTAAATATTTTTTATTTTTGCAACCTAACCTTTGTAAGAGTACAGTGGAATTTTTTTTCATTATGCTTACAGAGTTTGTTATTAGAAATGTCACAGAAAGTTAATACAGCCAAAATCTTTACAGAGCAGTTACAAATGAATATAATTAGCTGTATTTTTCCAAAGATCATTGTTGCCTTGGCTATGGCAGCTAAAGAGAGCCTTTCCTAATCTAATCAACGAAAATCTTTGACTTCGTGGAAGAACCATTAAGCACCTGTCATTCGTTCCTTTTGGCATGTCATTCATCGACCATTTTGAAGAGATCGATACGAAAGCCTCTGGTTGTGGGAACAACAAAATATAACAATTATTGGAAAATGAGCCAATACCTATACCCATTTCAATTTAGTGACATATGCCCAAGAAAAGACTGGCTACAAACACTGGCAGTAACTCATAAAGATTTGAACTTTCTGCCGGCCACAATCAAAGAGAGGCCAGAATCTGAGGGGCCAGGACAGGCTAGACACCAGGACAGTCCAAAGAATCACCAGAGACGCCCACTGCCCCTTCCTGCGGCACGGGATGTCAGAGGCGCATGGACTTCAGAGACATCAGGACCAGCCTCCTCATTTTACAGAACAGGTCTCTGGCATAGCACGGAGGTTTCCTTTCAGCAGTGGACACCGCTCTGCTTTGCTACAATTGGGTCATCTCTAATAAGCAAGAGATGAAGAGGGAAAGCACAGACTCAAAGGGAAGCAGAGATATTAAACGGCCCAAATGGGACCCCCTGTGTAGGTGGAACAAATAACATTAAAATCACAGGCAAGCATGCCAGTGGAGGTCCCTAACCCAGTCCAACGTAACAACTTTAAGGTAGTCTCCTGAATTCCTGGTTCTAGAACCTACATTTTTCCAGAATACAGTGACTTGTTCTCATCTCCAATCCAGAGTTCTCCAGCTTTCAGTGGCTGAATAGCATCTAGAACACCCCCTTTAAATCACTCCACTGCAAGAGTGGAAACTCACTGTTAAGGAAGGGGGAAATTATAGAAATACTTTCTCAACCCCACGAGTAGAAAATTAAGCCCAGGTATTGACTACAAAGTCAAATCAACAGCTCAGGTACCTTTCGTATGCTAACAGCCCCAGACAAATCACCTGTCCTACTTAGGGTTTTAAAAGAGTTTTCCTGCTTAGGAAAAACTTGGACTCTAGAAAATGTAATTTTAGTACTGATTTTATTGTGAGTATGATTATTGTTCCAGCCTAAAATTGCTTTTTTATTAATAAAACTTAAGATTTGCTGTAGTCTTATATAGGATTTTCATTATGTTTCTGGAACCAGGTAATGTAACTTCATTTTTACTGTAGAAGTCAGTGGTATGATTATATTTTGATTTATAAAACTCACTTTACAGCCACATTTTCAAGAACACATCTCTTTTATAAAATAAAGGACACTAAAAAGTAAGCGATCTTGGAATAGGAAGGAGTTTGAGATGTCTCTTAGAGCAAACTCTTCCCCATATAGGAATCCATTTAGTAACATCCCTGATGCTCAGTTTCTGGTAGAAGATGGTCAGAACAGAGGTCTTGTTGGCAAAGTGGCCCCACTGGACAGGACAAATTATCACAGGTCTTCAAAGCTTCCTCTGCTTATACCAACCCTGTGTTCTAGTCACGTACAGTATGTTTTATCTCACTTTCACACACCAATTCTAAAAATCTTTACAGGCAAGTATTCTGCCTTGTCTTTTGAAGACCATACACAATAAACTATTGAAAGTACGTACTTAGAACATTTATCCATTTAAAAAATATTTTCTCCCTTTACTATAATTATTCCTACATGAAGCCATTGGTTTCAATATCTTAACCAAATGTCATGCTTGGTACCTGTCTACACAATGGAAACAAAAATTGTTTTAAGAGGCAAGAAAGCATTTCTATTGTGGGGAGCATTCACTGCATGCTAAAATGGATAAGATTGTAGGGTTTGGAATCAGATCACTTTGCATTCAAATTCTTGCTATACCACTTAGCTTGGTTTCTGCTAGTCCTGTCCGGGGCACTGAGTGACATAATGTGTCTAAAGCACTTAGTGCAGGGCTGGGCTTGTAATGAGTGCTCAAAAACACCAGCTGCTGCCCCATTACCACCTCATTCTAATGACTGGCTAAATGCAGTGCTTGGAAAACTTGAGGTTGGTAACTGGGTGCTTATAATAAATCTCTGCTGATTGTTCTACCCTATTCAATCAGTTCTAGAAGTGATTAAAAATAAATTGAATAAACAGGTCATCTATCTACAGTTAAAATATTTCGAACATCTTAAAGGATGCCATATCATCAACACCACTGGTTTTTGGCCTTAAAGCTTTTTGAATTGTTTTTTAGCACACCTTAAGCCGAGCACAGGTCCTCAAACTACAGCCCGTGGGCCACATGCGGCCCACCGAGGACATTTATCTGGCCCACTGGGAGTTTTTGCTGCCACTGCCTGTCCTGCTTATTAGCAGCCGACTCGACCCGGGCCCACAGTGCGCATGTGTGGAATGTGTCCTGCACTCTCCAACGGCCCTCCAACGGTCTGAGGGACAGTCAACTGTCCCCCTGTTTAAAAAGTTTGAGGACCCCTGAACAGTTGAAATTGATATATAACTGGGTCAATGTGGAAGATTTGACTGGGGGGGGGGAATTAACTTGTGAAGGAATTTTTAAAAGAAAGTAACAGAAAAAAAAATCATAGAAAGTGATATTTTTTTCCCTGATGTTTTTAAGTTTTGAGTGATAACAAGGTTACAAGAACAATGAGAGACACAGAGTTTAGTAATATGGTCAAAGAAAATTTGCAATACAGGTAATCTGCCAACAACAGGTAGATTGCTGTTTTTCATGGTAATCGGACTCCTTGTTAAATGTGCACATAGCTTTGAACACCAGTGGGCACAGAGCACAGCTTACCTCGTGAGGGATATAGTCAGGGGGCAGTTTGCTCATCATATCTTCAGACAACCTGTACACGATGGCTTCCCGGGTCTCTCCCACACCACCTCCACTCTCTTTGGGTTGAATGTTGGTAATTGTGTCAAGAACGGCCGAAGCAGTGTTACTCTGATACCTGACAAAAAGAGTGAACCTGTTCAGCATGTAACAGGCAAACACCCTCTGAGATCATTGTCAAGGCTAAAATTAACCAGTATGATCACTTAAATCAAAGCCAACTACAAAAAAGAAAAGGGGAAAACAAAGAAACTACCATCAATCTACAGGCATGAAAAAACTAGAGATCCATTCTACTGCCTCCTAGCAGGACACCAGGAACATCACAGAAATGAGCAGTTCTCCATCTTCAGGGAGAGATCGACAAACATGCTTGGGAATCCAAGGTGAGGGCTTTACTACCCTGGTCGTAGCTAACCTGAACATCTCATGCTGGACTGCGAGGACATTTCCTTTTATTCTCCCTGCTTATGGACTGGTCATAAAAGTCTATTATTATATGACAGTTTGTTAGATCAAAAAGGACCACTCATATTTCCTTGCTGAATTATAAATTATTAACTTTTTTTATCTTTTGCTGGGTTTTCCCCCCTCATATTCCCACTTATTTTATGATTTCCAGGGTGATCTATTGGCATTTGTCTGCTCCACTTATCCAAATGCAGCCACTCATCTTTAAATCCATTTATTCAATAAGGATTTACTACTATGTACCAGGCACTGAGCTAGGATCTGGAACACAGCAGTGGAGGAGGTGGACGTTGCACAACACCGTTGTAATGAGTCCCATGGAGGAAAAGAACAGGGTGCTTTAATAGAGCTTGATCTCTCTTGCTCTCACTCTAGCTCTCTTTTGGGTGGACCAGATGCTCTGAGGTACATAAACTTAGTCTCTATCCCTGAGATACCAGGTTGACCAGCTATCTGTACATGCACCCAGGAGTATGTATGTGTGTATGTGTATGTGCTGGAGGTAATTTACACTAGAAGATCAATGAAAGTCTCCCTTAAAAAGTCACATGTAAATTGAGACCTAAAGGAAGAGTAAGTCAGCCAGGCATTGGGGTGGAGTGGGGTTGGGGAAGGCAAGAAAGGACATTCAGATAGGAAGTAAGGGTAGGGGTGACAAGGATGTCAGTGCATTTGAGGAACAGAGATGAGGCCAGTGAGGCTGGAGCCCACAAGCTGGAAGGAGAGATGAGGATGGAGAGAAGGCAGGGGCCAGACCATGCAGGTTCACAGGGTCTACTTTAAGGATGCCGAACATTACCCTAAAGGCCATGGGAACCACTGAAGACTTCCAAGCTTGGTATGGCATGACCAGATTTAAATGTTATGTCTTTGCTGGACTCCTAGTTTACCACCTATAAACATCACATAATTTGATTTTGAGGGATTATTGTTTCATTTGTAAGTTTTGTCTCTTGTCCAGATATCAAGCACATTCACCTTTCCCTTCATAGGTGGTGGAGGCAAATCTGAAAGGAATTCAGCAAATGGTTGAGATTCAGTGATTTGTTTTTCTGTTTCATTTTCTTGAACAGAAAACCAGCCTTTATATTACGGCAATATGTATCAAAGTTTTACATTTGTATACCTTTTAATGTAGCAATTCTGCATGTAAGAATTTGTCCCACAGAAAGAATCAGACATCTCTGCTTCTGACAGTATGGTGCAACTGTTACTGTCAACCACCCTTCGGAAAACAACTAACAATTCTGGATGAGATGAAAATCATCTTTTTCAAAATACTGTTGAACTGGCAAGACATGAGGAAATCCTCAGAATCAAGCAAAACATAGAGTGAAAGCTAGAATCCAGAGAGATAAACCAGATTTTATGCTGAGGGCATCAGCTAAGGCTAGCGTTCTAGAGTTTTTGTTTGGATGGGACAACGAAACCGGGTGAGCCCTCATCACCAAGGTGGCCAACCTAATGGGAAATTCCTGTTTAAATCTGGGACCCCACAGGGCTTCATTCTCAGCCAGAAGGGGATATGGGAAGTAGCTTCTTTAATCCAGGTTGGTGCTGGGTGGGGAAAAAAAATCTCTCTCCTGAAAATCCTAATTCATGAGATTTGTGACATTAATTCATTCACATTACCTGTGCAATCTAAAAAACAAAAACAAACAAAAAATCAACCCAAGCCAAGAATTTATTTTAAGGTGGTCCCAGGAAATCTTAGGTGACACCTAATGGAAACAAACACAAATCTTCCCTGGAACAATATAATTTCAGCTCTGGTCTCAAAGAATGCAACAGTTAATTTCTAATAGACACGAGATCACAGTCAAAAGTTAAAAAATCATAAGAAGACAAGATTTTGTGAGCAAGAGCCAGTAGAAACAATAGAAATCAGACCTGCAGAGATCTCAAATAATGAATTTTTTTCAGATGCGCATTATAAAATATATTTTTACTATAATATACTGAAGTGTTTTAAAATGTGTCTGAAAATATAAATATTAGACAGGGAACTATACACATGAATAAAAAAAAACAGCTGAAAAGAATTTCTGGATATAAAAAAGTAAATGTATAACCCATATGATTTATTATTTGTTATTTATTGCTGCTGTAGCAAATTACCACCAAATCAGCAGCTTAAAACAACACAATTTATTATTTTACGGTTCTATAGGTTATAAACATGACACAGGTCTCACTGGGCTAAAAGCAAGGTGTCAGTAAGGCTAGGTTCATTTCTGTAGGCTGTAAGGGAAGATCCATTTCCTGGCTCATTTGGGTTGTTGGCAGAATTCACTTCCTTGTGGTCGTAGGACCGAAATCCTTAAGTCTTTGCTGGCTGGCTGTCAGCTGAAGGCCCTTCCCAGTTTCTAGAGGCCACCTGCACTCCTTGGATTGTGGCCCCTTTCTACATCTTCAAGGCTGGCAATGGCAGGTCAAGTCCCTCTCACAGCTGAACTCTCTCCTCCTCCTCCTTCCATTTCGTCTCTCTGACCCACTCTGCTGCCTCCCTCTTGCATTTTGAGGAGCTTTTTTTATTACATTGGAACCACCTGGATATTCCAGGATAATATTTCTATCTGAAGGTCCTTAACCTAAGTCATATCTGTCAAGTCCACTTTGTCACCTAAAGTAACATATCACAGGTTCTGGGGATTAGGATGTGAACATCATTGGGAGTCCATTACTCTGACTACCATAACAGCTAATAATGGGTTAATGGCAGATTAGATATGGCCAAACAGAGAGTTAGAAAACTGGAAAGTAGATCTGAAGACATTCTATAGGATGCTGCAGAGGAGAAAATAAATTGAAAGTATAAAAGAGAGGTTAAGAGATTTGTAGGCTAGAGTGTAAGCTCTAACATACATCTCAGCAAAGTTTCAGAAAGACAGAAAGAGAATAAAAAAGAGAAAATAAGTGATGAAATAAGTGACTGAGAATTGATGAAAGACCTAAATCCTCAGGTTCAGGAAACTCAATCCAAAACAGGATAAACAAACAAACAAAAAATAGAAACATATATGTAGACATATCATAATTAAACTATAGAACAACAAAATGAAAGAAAATATTTTAAAAGATCCAGAGTTAGAAAAAAAAAAAGATTATCTAGAAAGAAATGACAATTACACTGATGGCCAATTCCTCCAGAGCACCAACAAAATCCAGAAGAAAATATAATAGTGTCTTCCATGTGCTGTGATAAAATAACCATACACCTAGCATTTTGTGCCAAACAAAACTATCTTTCAGGAATGAGAGGAAGATAAAAGATCTGAATAGACATTTCACCAAAGAAGCTATATGAATGGGCAAAAAACCACATGAAAAGATGCTTAACCTCATTACCATTAGGAAGATGCAAATTAAAACTACAACATGATGCCACTTCACACTTACAAGAATAATTATAATCAAAGAAGAGACAGTAACATATATTAGCAAGGATGGAGAAAAACTTGAACATTCATAGTTGCTGGAGTGGATTGTGAAATGGTGTGGTGTCTTTGGAAACAGTTTGGCAATTTCTTAAAATGTTAAGAATAGATTAATTATATGACTCAGTAATTATATTCCTAGTTGTCTACTCAAGATAAATGAAATGACACGTCCACACAAAGACTTCTATATAAATATACAAATATTCATAGCAGAATTATTCATAATAGCTTCAAAGTAGAAACTATCCAAATGTCCATCAACTGGTGAAGGGGCAAACAAAAAATGTGGTATATTTATACATTGGAATGATATTTGGCAATAAAAAGTAATGAAGTATTGAGAGGCCACAACATGGGTGAACTTAAAAACATTATGCTAAGTGAAAAAAAATCCAGAAACAAAAGAGCATATAGTATAACTATGATTCCACTTATGCGAAATGTCCAGAAAAGGCAAATCTATAGAGACAGAAAGTAGACCAGCAGTCGTCTAAAGCTATGGAGATGGAAGTGGAGACTGACTACAAATGGGTACAACATTCCTTTTTTGGGATGATGGGAATGTTCTAAAATTAAATCTGCAGTGATGGTTTCCCAACTCTAAACTCACTAAAAATCATTTACTTGACCACTTAAAGTGAAGGAATTTAAGGTAGACATATGATACCTCATTAAAACTGTTTTTCAAAAAAGGGGGGCAAAACAAGGCATTTTTCAGATAAGAATAAAGAGTTTGTCATCAATAGGCTCTCATGAAGGAAATTCTAAAAGTTATGCTTTAGAAAGGAGGAAAATGATTCTGATGGAAGGTTTGAGGTATAGAAAACAATGGGCCAATGCACACGTAAAATCTGAACAAACATTATAGGTAATAAATTATATGTCTAATTGTGGGGTTACAAAAACAAGCTAAAATTAAAATACTGAAGTGCCATGAGGAGAACGAACAGAGCCAAATTATCTAAGAGTTTTTGATTGAGTATAAATACATTAATTTTAGACTTAACTAAGAATGGATGTTAAGATGTCTAGAGTAACTAGTTAAAGAGCAGAAACACAGTACATAACTTCCAAACTAACAGAGAGGAAAAAGTAGAAAGGGAAAAAACTCTTATTTAGTAAAAGGCCAAAAAGGAGGAAGAAGAAAAGTAGCAAAATATAGAAATAGTGGTGCCAGGAAAGTAACATTTTATATTTAGTCTTTACATTTTATACATATGTTATAAATATTCTTTTGTATTTATTCAATATTTAATAAAGTCATTTTAAAAAGAAGTAATCAGACCACTGTACAAAGATGTACATACAAGACTTTATAACAGTATTTATAATAATAAATCCTGGTAAAGCTCTATAAAAATCTATATAGTCAATAAAAATGGTAATGTAGCTCTATATTAATTGATATGGTGAAGTGGCAGTAGGAGATTGTAGAATAAAATAGCATGGTACAAAAACCAGTTATAGTATGATCTAATTTCTGTTGATAATATCGTGCTTATTATAGGCATAGAAAAGATCTAGAAGGGTACATTTACAATGAGATTTTTGTACGATGAGCTTTTTCTGTAATTATTACTTTCTGCTTTTTATCTTTCTGCATTGTTTATGCTTCTCAATAAAAAAAGCATGCTTTTCATAGTAAAGAGTATGAAAAACATTTTCATTTTGAAAAACAGAGAAAAGATGAATGCTCACAGGCGAAGCCCACCACAAGTGTCAAGAACCCAACAGGACGAGTCAAATGCCGCAGATTCACTGAGGCGCATCTTACAAATCCTTACTCATGTGCTCAGGAGCAAGGCCCCCTCTGCCTTCTCTCTACAGTGTATGGCAAGAGACAATTACACCCTTCTCTCTCCTCATTCCTACGTGTGAGTTAAACAACCTTTTGTGGAACTTGCCGCACTAACGGGCAGAATCCTAAGGAGCTACTTTGGTAAAGTCATCCAGACTTCTTTGTTTATGAAAAAGCTGCATTTGGGTTTGGGGCGGAGGGCAGGGGAGTGGACAGAGGCGATCCTATATAGCCAGCCTTTGAATTCATTTAGAAATGAAACTCAAGAATGGAGGAGATGCTCCGTCTTCAGCATTTCTATTTGATTAGCAGGTAGACTACCATGGCTGGACCCAAACGCACACTTCCACATGCCTGCACACTTTGCCTACAGGACTTTCAGTCAGACACAGTGATCACGGGGGTCCTGGTGTCAAACCTAGCAGGCGTTTGTAGCTCCGCCTGGGATTGGGTATTAATTCCAAACTACCTTTAAACGTAGGAGTTTATTCCTACGTGAACCCTTAGTTCACATTAAGGGTCAATAAAGTAACAGCTGATTTTTAATAAATGAAAATTGATTGTATATGATATGTTTTACATATAACTTAAACATTTTATATTATTTTTTGAGGAACCTCTCTATTCAGATGTTATAGTTTAAGAATATCCCAAAAGACACTTATTTTAAAAGTTGAAAGATGAGTATATCAAACATGCACACCATTGAACATATGAATAGAGGGCAAAATATCCTAGTGAAATGACACGAAAAGCATTTGCATCCCATTCCTGAATTCTGAAGCAGGGCACAATCCCAGTTTTTTTAAAGTATTGTATAAAGCACATACAACGAACTCTGAGGGGGAAATCCTAGGAAAATAGCTGATGAGACAACAAAATGAAGTTATCAGAAGTCAAGGATCCACCTATTACTATACAGATTTTTTAGAAATTAAATCTGTATGTGATTGACATTGTTCCACGGTCTCCCTCTGGTATTAGATACAGCAGAGATAGAAGATGTGCATGAACTGCTACGTCAGAGAAGATGGCAGGCAAGGCTGGGTAACGAAGTCCGTGCTTCCACATTTCCCTGGAGTCCTGGAGCTCCCTGTTTCCTGACTCATTCTTAAGTTCTCCCCGACCCCTCACTGCACTGTTCCTGGTCCCCTCTCCTTCAATGACATCGATGTCTTCCCCCACTCACCCAACTCGGAACCTTCGGAGATGGCCTCCTCCTTGATGCATTTTCGGTTTCCAGGTCCTATTTCCAAATCATTTCCAGCACCCGCCCCCTCATGGTCATCCTCACTGCCTTCGGAACTGTCTCAGAGAATAGAGGGATATTTTGCCCTCTATTCATATGTTCAATGGTGTGCATGTTTGATATACTCATCTTTCAACTTTTAAAATAAGTGTCTTTTGGGATATTCTTAAACTATAACATCTGAATAGAGAGGTTCCTCAAAAAAAAATAATTTGGCACAATGCCCCAAACCTTCAGAAGCCACATTCTGCAGCCATCATTCATCCTTCTATTCAAGCAGCCTCCCTGCCATGCTCTGGGCACACTGGACTTGGTTCCTAGAGCATCCACACACCTCCGTGCCCTCCTCAGGCTGTCCTTTCCCCGCACGTGCCTCAGTCTGCATCTCAGTCCTTACTGCTCATTCTGCTCCTCCACTTGCACTTTGCCTCTCTTGCCTCTGGTCCTGCAGTCACTCCCTCCCCGCCCTGTCTCCACCCCGACAACTCCTGCACATCCCTTAAGGCACACCTTCGGTGTAGCCTCTCTCACTGGCCTTCTTTGATCCCTAAGTTGGACTGTATTCCTCCTTCGCCGCTGTTCTTCAGAGTTTACCCTATTGTATTGCATAAGCATTTGCCATTCATCCATTGTCCCTAGTAGATGACGAGCACCAAGGGCAGGGACTGCGTCTTACTCATCCCTGTATCTCCAAGTCGGCCAGACAGGAAGTTCTCGATAAATGTTTGTTTGTTGAAGCGAGGCCAGTTGGCTTGAATTTTATTAAATCTCAAATATAAAGGAGAGCAATTCTCCAACACTTAAAGGGCATGAAAATTTAATTATTTGGTCCTTCTTATGGTAAAAGTATAGTATATTATTATTACAATTTTCTATTTCCTCAGCACCTTTCCACATACAAAGGGACACACACACACACACACACACACACACACACACACGCATATATCTCCTTGGGTCCTTGTCTTTTGATAACTTTACTTTGCTTTCATAGGCTATTTTCACAGACCTTTCCTCCTCACAGTTACCTGTATTTTTCTTATACTTTTTAAATGACTTTTAAACACTGGGGTTGTATCCTACTTCAAAATCCGGGAATGGGTTGCAAATGCCTTTTGTGCTGTATATGAATAGGTACAGTCCTCAAAACACAGGAGAATCAGGAAGATATAATTTGAGAGTGAAGGTGAACTATTTTTATTATTATATTATTTTATCAACACAGATCTTTAAAGGTTGAAGAGAAGAAAACCACAGTAAACTTCCATTCTTGCTACGAAGACCAGAGTCCATTCTTCCTACCTGTTCTAGCTACAAATAAGCAAGGGGAAGAGGGAAAGACCCCATGTCTGGGACTCTCGGGAGCTCTCTCTGCTCACCCCCAGCTCGACTCCTCTTTGGAAACAGGCTCTGCGCCAGCAGCAGGTGCCAACAGCGCACACCACTGCGGGCATGGCCATCTTGCTCCCCGCGCCTCTGGCCAAGTTCGCCCGCGCCCCGGGGAGAGGCTGACGGAGATGCTGCAGCTGCTAGATCCCACCTAAGAAAGCACTTTCATGGCTGGTGATTTTATTTATTTATTTTTTACGAGGTGGTCTGAAAACAGGCCCCAAAACACAGAAGTTGGGAAGAAGCCCCGAAATGCTGATCCATTTTGAATAAGAGCTGGACGAGCCCTCCAGATCATTTCCCCACCACACATTTTATTAGGCACCGGATGGCATTTCCCGGTGTTCCAGGCCTGCACCACTTACATTTCTTTTTTCACAATGTCATTTTATGTTTGCAAAGATATGAAAGGCAGAAGCTATAATGGAGACTTGTAAATATCTCCATATGCTACGAAAGCCCGAGGGCTTTCAGGAGAACAGTCCCCATAAACGCTCTGAGATGAAGAACTATAATAGTCCGTGACCTCTGATCCCAGGTTACTTCCTGAAGAAAGTTTCTTTGGAGTATATATGGCAAGAAGTTCACATTGCCTTTGTAGCTTGATTGTTCTGGGGAGTCACAGGGTCACAGACAATAAAAATGCAAAACAACTGAAAAACAGAACTGTCAGTAAAATACACAATTAACTATCTAATGAGATGTTAGTGCACTCTCATATCCAAATAAGCCTAGATTTATATACATCGTTGCACTTGAAATACCAATGAGCATAAATTTAAAGAAAAATCTGAATCTCAAAAGTGTCAGCTAATACTAAAAGGAATACATTTAAATTTGTCCTGCACAGAAATGAATAGAAAAGTTGTAATAAGGCATTTGATAAATTTCAGAAGGTAGAAAAATATGCATAACTGCTAATGAGAAAAAGAGTGAAAATAAATAACTGTTTTCGACATTGAGATAGTTTAATTTGCCAAGTCTTTGGTACCTTATAAATCTACATAATAAAATGTGAACAAACTATCCATTTTCATGGTTCCTGTCACCAAGATATCTAAGCTCTTGGGAGAGATTTTACTTATTTTAAAGCATTTATCCAGCTTGATTTCCCTCTCTACTTCAGAGATTCTGCATTCTTAAGCAAGGACCCAGGAGATAGACCATAGAAATTTTTCCTGAAAATACATATCTAATAATATGAAAGATAATAAGCATAAAGTTATTAATTAAGGAATTATTTGAGATAACAAAATATTGGCAAAAACCTAAATGCCCATCCACAGGACAATGGTTGAATAAACCATGATACATATAAACAACAGAGTAGCATGCAGCTGTAAAAAATAAGGAGGAATATTTCTATGATATGACAGGTAGTGATTTACAGGATACACTGTTAAGTGCAAAAAAGCAGGAGGCAAACTGATACATATAGTACGGCAACTTTGTATAAGAAAGAAAGGGTAATATGAGTATGTATGTATGTATATACAGGCAAAAGGAAACAAGGGGAAGATAAACCAGAACTGTGCTCAGTTACCCATAAAGGAAGGGGGAAATGCGTTAGAAGGGTATGAGACTTCTCCAAGAACAACTTATTATCTGGTTGTAACTTCTGGACCATGTCCGTGTCTTACATATTCAAAACAATAACAAAGATGGGGGAAAAAACTAAAATGTAATACAAACAGAAACAAATGAATGTAGCCACATATCAATTGATAGCATAACCACACAGAAAAAACAATTCAAGTGACTTGAATACAGTACTCTGTACACCCTCAGTGGAATAGATTCTAAGGCCAAAAAGAACTGCAAAGAAATCTTGACCTCTACTTAGAAGGTTTGTTGCCAGTAGTGCTATTGGCATATTAATTCCAAGCAAATGAATAAATACATTGAGGTGGCTGGGAACCAGAGTTTCCACTGTGGGAGAAAGGAGATATCGACATGGAATAGGGGAAGGCAGGGAAGAACCCTGAGGCGTACAATTGGAATTGGAGTTGTGTGTATTAGCTCGTGATGTTTTAAAAAATACATACTTCCTAGTTCTGTCCACTGAGAGGGCACATAAGCACACACCCACACTTAGAAATAGATGTGGTTACAGTAACGTATGGATATAGTTGCAGACAAAGAAACATGCAGAGATATAAATATGGAAAGAGAAAACGCCGATGGAACAAGACGTTGGCAACTGTTGGATCTAGGTGGAGGGCATGTGGATGTTCACCGTACTTGCAGCTTTTCTGAGCGTTTGTAATAGTTCAAAATGAAAAGCCAAGGGAAAAAATAGTTTGTCTTTCTTGTTGTGTCCAACTCCATTTCCCTTTTAGTTGTACTTTTTCCAGCTCTGGCTCCTCTTCCTTGAGCACTGGTGACTGAAACCGCCTATGGTGACGGAGGCACAGGCACGCCAGGCGGGGGTAGTGGTTTCGAGTTTGTTTTACGTGCTCTTGTGTAGGGTTCCCTAGACCCTGGCAGGACTAGATTATCTAGGAACCAGCTCCCAGGACTCCTTAGGAAACTTCAGGACCTTCCTCTGTGAACAGTTTCAATTACCAATTTACACGTGCCATTAAGTCTTAGGGGCTGCTTTTCTGCCCACTCACGTGAACTCATGAGACCTTTCTGTAGGCTATGCTCACTGATCAGATTCTTTACAACTGAGAAGGATGTAGTGTCATTGGTTCAGTCAATGACACAAATATCTCCTGAGCACCAGGCACTGCCGTATGACGGGGAACACAACAGTGAAAACAAACAGAAGTTTCAGAGGGAATGGAACTTATGTTTTAGCGGTGGCTGACAGGCAACAACAAATAAACAATTAAAATGTAGAGCATGTCAGCTGGTGATACAAACAATACAGAAAAAGAGCAGGCCAGCAGGCTAGGACCTGGAGAGTGGATGACAATTTCTAAGTAGGGTAGCCAGGGAAGGTGTCATTGAAGTAATGAAGAGGTAAAGGGGTGAGCCATAATGATTTGTAGGGGAAGGATGCTCCAGGAAGTGCAAGTGTCCTGCGGTGGCCGCTGTCTGCCAGTCTGAGTAGCAGGAGCTGGGGAGAGTAGGAGCAGAGCAGGCATGACAGGGAGACGGCAGAAGGAGCCAAGGTCCGGAGGTGAGGGGCAGATGGCACTGCCGGGGCAGATGGTCATTTATATGTAGGTCATTGTCGGTCTTTGACCTTGACTCAGAGTGAGACAGGAGCCTTAGGAGGGTTCTGAGCAGAGGGGTGGCGTGGTCTGATTCACATATTTAAAGACTTAGCCAAGGCAAGGCTACTGCAATGTGCTCCCTCTTCCACGTAATGTTTAAGTTGATTATCAAACCAGTCCCCGAGGAATCCTTTTTATTTCTTCACTTCTTCCTCGTCCCCAGCAAACTTACAACAGCCTCCTTACACAACAGCTGGAGCTGCCACCAAAGTGGTTCTGTCACGTGGTCCAAAAGGAGTGCCAGCAGTCATGGGTCTTTTGGGTCATGTCCACATTTGAAGATGAGATTAGAGGACAGGAGAAGGTCGGGGCCATGTGGGTACAGAGAGGCCAGCAGGGCACGCCTCTTGCAGGGGGCGAGACGGGTGTTCAGAGGGGGAAAGATGTCATAATTGGTGGAAAACTGGGACTCCTGGGACACCTGGCAAGGCCAGAGAACCAGAAGGTGGGAAATGTCCAAGGCCCATTGCAGAGAGTTATTAAAGTTATAATAGTGGGCCAGGGCCGGGGAGAGGGGCACGCCACACGCCCCAGCCACGACAGCTCAGCATCTGCCAGAGGAGTCCTGGTTTCTTCCATCTCCTGAAGCCACTGTCCTGGACAGAAACCTTGTGCATGTTCATCGATGGGCCTCACAGGCAACGCCCATGCAGAGGAGCCTCTCAGCTGGGGCTTCTGGAGCCCTCCCTGTGGAGCTGGGTGGTCTGATTTTCGGGCGGGGATCTCTAAAGAGACCTCATCTGAAGGGTGGGTCAGAGAAGGGGCTTGGGACTGGGAAGCATTTCTTATCTCTTCACTCGTGGCCTTTGACCTTGACGACAGGAGCAGGGACCCCATGCTGAGCTGAGACCTGCCACTCTCTCCTGCCCAGCTGTGCATCTGTGCCCACCCCGGGCAGTTCATGGTGGAAGAACGCAGGGGGGCGAGGAAGGGAGGGGGCCATAAACAGAGGATAGGGCAGGAATCGTTTCTTCATGCTCCTGTCTGGGCTTGCTTTGGTCCTATTGACAAGCACCACATTTTCAGTGGACTGTTGAATAAAGAGACCAGGAGCCAGGAGACTAAGCTGCTGTCAACAGAGAGCACCGGTACCACTAGCGCCAACTGGCTTTATGACACAGCAGAGGGGAAATAACCAATGCATAAATTAGAGCCTAACATTGTCATAAACACCGGAGCATCAGGATTTAGTGAGAGGAGAGCAGGCCAAGATATGACAAAGTTGTAATTGGGAGATAGGAAGTGACACTATTTTTCACAGTAAAATAAAGAAAAGGGGAAAGGAGAGAGATTAAGAGAGAAAATGAAATGCACAGTTGTTGCCAGGCTGAGTTACAAATGACCCCTTCAAATTAAAAAATGTCAAGAACTTACGTGATATCAGCATTAGGGTGCAGCCCAAAGACTTCGGGGTTATCTAGGGATGGCAGTGACTGGATGTATTCAAAATACTGGTCCAGGGTTTTGCACACAGGGATTTTATAGCCAGTATAAAAGCAGAATGAGGGTTCAAACATCTTCTCACTGAACCAGACCTGTATGTGAGAGAAAATAAAATAAATAAAATTGATGAGCATCTAAATGAAAACGACCACTATAGGCCAGGTGCTGTGATTCATGCCTGTAATCACAGCACTTTCGGAGGCCGAGATGGGAGGATCACTTGAGTCCAGAAGTTTAAGACCAGCCTGAGCAACAAAGTGAGACCCCATCTCCACAAAAATATTAAAAAATTAGCCAGGCATTGTTGCATGCACCTGCAGTCCCAGCTACTCCAGAGGCTGAGGCAGGAGGATCGCTTGAGCCCAGGAGTTTGAGGTTACTGTGACCTATGATCACACCACTGCACTTCAGCCTGGGCAAAAGAGCAATACCCTGTCTCAAAAAAAAAAAAAAAATAGAAAAAAAAGAAAAAACACAACTGCCACTATAAAGGAGGAGGGGTCACCTTATCTGCATTTTAACAGAGTTTTTAACGTTGATTTTGAGAGTACCACTGATAGGATAATCACATCTATGAAGAAAAGAGAGAAGCCAGAACACAAAACAATTACGCCTGGTGGCCGGGCACGGTGGCTCATACCTGTAATCCTAGCATTCTGGGAGGCTGAGGCAGGAGGATCGTTTGAGCTCAGGAGTTCGAGACCAGCCTGAGCAAGAGCAAGATCCCGTCTCTACTAAAAATAGAAAATCAGCTGGACAACTAAAAATATATAGAAAAACTTAGCTGGGCGTAGTGACGCATGTCTATAGTCTCAGCTACTTGGGAGGCTGAGGCAGGATGATCGCTTGAGCCCAGGAGTTTGAGGTTGCTGTGAGCTAGGCTGATGCTAGAGCCTTCTAGCCTGGGCAACAGAGTGAGATTCTGTCTCAAAAAAAAACCACAAAAAACAAAAACAATTAGGCCTGGCCTCTAACACTAAAGATATTTGCTCAGAGTAAAGAGGAGAGAGCAACTTTGTAAGCCCACTCTGTACTGGAGTAATTTGGCAACCCTCAAACCCACTTTTGAAGAGGAGTTGGAACATATTGCAAAGTTGATGAGGCAATACCCGGCCCCTCCACCCAAAAGCATGTCTGGGCGTTTTCACTGCCCCACTCTACCCCATGCAGTCACACCAGGGAGCTGTGCTTGTGCGGTTTTGCTCACACAGCACATGGCCATGAAAACTTCTTAGAAACGCCTCCCCTCCCACCCCGAGCTGGAGAGCTTCCTTTGTTAATTAAGTTATGTCCCTGTCCACAAGAAGCAAATGTATCCAACTGCCTTGTTGTTTGCCTTAAGACATCCTTTTCTCATTCCATATGAATTGATTATCTGTAACAAAACAGCAAGAGAACAAATATATGCTTGGTGTGAATAGACTTGTTCTGAAGAGGAAAAAAATTGATGCTGAATGCCTATGAGCCACATCCAAGGCAATGACTTGTGTCTAACAGCAATTTTCCCGGTGGGGAGGGAAATGACGGGAAGGCGGGAGGACCGGAAATGCAGGCACAACGTCTGTCTGAATCACTTAGAGCACTCCACGTGAAAGAGACAGGGTCTGCACCTTACTCCAGTGGGCACACTTTCTCCAGCATCTTCCCCCATCTCCTTCATCCAGCTCTCTGTAGGCCCAGAGAGTGCCCTGAAATACCTTTTGTGCCGGTTCTCTCTGTTTTATCCTATTCAGTTCCCGTGCACGAGGCACGGAGCTCAGAACCAGAACAGAATGCAAAGATGAGAAACACACAGTCCTTTCCTTCAAGGAGCTTGTCACCCAGTGAAGGGCTAAGCCAATTACCTAATAACCACAATACAGAGTGCATGAAGGTAAGAGCCAGAAGGAAATAAAAAATTAGCAAAGTACTAAGGAGGCTGAAAAGCAGGATGAGAAAACAGCCAGGTGGATGTCAGATGAGGCTTCATCCAGGAGATTAACCTTGAAGGAGAGGATTTGACAGGAGAATTGGGACTGGGGAGGCCACACGAGCGAAGGCATGGAGTGACTGACGCCAACGTGGGAGGCAGGCTGGGGGCATGATGCAATCTGGGGTAGGTATAATGTGGCCGGAAGAGACAGGACAGGAAAGGGAAGGTGAGGTCACATATGGATGCTGTTGATGTCGGGTGAGGACTGGTGCTCAGTTTAAAAAGTGGGGAACGGTTGAAAATTACTCGAGAGAACAGTGCTACGAGCATGGTCACTATTTAGAAGGTTAGATTTTCGGTGATGTAGATGACTTAAACTGCAAAAAGACACCCTGGGGGCCAGGGATCTTCCACATACAGATAACAAATGACCACGCTGAATTCCATGTTGCCAGATGGCATATATCCATAAAGGCAAAATGAGGTTTCTTCCTATTTTTCCATTACTTTATCTATACACACACAATAGCTAAATTCACACACATAAAAGTAACTAACTTTCACCAAATTTGGAGGCTGCTTTGGGGTACAGTCAAAATGCAGAATATAAAACCTACATGGAATTACTTTGGGCGGCTCTAGTGGGTACCCACAAAGATAAGTAGTCATCATCCAAGACCACTGAATAAGGTTCTGCAACTGTTGATTTTAGCAGAGACACTCCATAAGATGCAGAGGACAGAGAAAACAACAGAGGTTCAAAGACAGGCCCTAAGTCGAAAGCCACAGGGACAGAGGACCCCATGATCAGACACCGGTTCACAGTCGAACTGCTTCTCCCCCTGGCGACTCTGGATGACAGACACAGTGGGGTGAAGCAGCAGCAGTGCAGGCAGGAGCTGGGTAGAAGGTCAGACTGGGGCTGAGGATGGGATCTCATGGGGGGTGAGGGCGTGTAGTCTGCAGGGCTTTTGCACAGCCGTCCTCAAAGGGCTGCTGCTGCCTGGTTCAAGTGGCAACCTCATGTCTCTAAAGCCAGAGACCCAAACTAGTCCCAGGTCATTGAGAGCCCCATCTGAAACAGGTCCAAGCTGGACAGGAATAAGAGAAGGAAAGAAGCAGGTGAGACAGGAGTTGGAGAGGATGGTAGGGGAGGAGCGGGTTCAGTGGGAATAGGGAGTGGGCCGGTCAGTGGTCAGACAGCTGGAGCCCCTGCAGGTGAGGCTACTCTTGAGCCCTGAGAGGCAGGGATGGAAGGAGCCTGGGGAAGTGGCGCAGAGCGAAGCAAGGGAAAACCAGCAGGATGAACTTTTCATTTAGGGCACTGATTGCTGAGGGGAGAGTCATAAAAGCCAGAACCATATGACATAAGGGAGAAACACAACCTGGGTAAGGATGGAACCACTATTATTCAGGAGCAGCCAATGAAGCAGGGGCCTGGACAGGGAGCCCTGTGCTTCCAGACCAGGGAGTCTGCGGTCCCAAACACACCTGTCCCAGCCAAGGCCAGGTCCAGAGGATGGAGAATCTTAGGCTTCTAGAAGGGGGCTGAGGTCAGCTGACTAGTCCTCCTGTAGCCCAAATGTCAAATATCAGGGGACAGAGAAGAAGCAGAAGAAGAGGAAAGACAGGAGGTTAGCATCAGAGAAAGCAATCACTCAGCCGGAGGTCTGGAAGGTGTAGGGGGCTGAGTGAGTCACACCTCCTCTTCTCCCTCCCTGTGCTCTGGGCTCAGCCATCTACCTGGAGGTGCTGGATTAACATAGCAGCTTTCAACTGTGACATCTACATGCTGAAGAATTCTAGATCTTTATCTCCAACCCTGAGCTCCAGATCTGTAAATGCAGCTGCTTTGTTTATGTACATTCATTCATTCTTTTATTCAACAAATATTTATTTAGCAGCCATTATGTGCAAGGCTCTGTTTCAGGTGTTGGGAATTTAGCATTGACGTAATCAAAGTCCCTGGCCTCATGGTACTAATAGACATCTCAAATGTTGCATGATCAAAACAGAACTCCTAATTTCCAGCCCCAGCCTATAACTCCTTCCTCCTGCAGTCTTTTCCTTTCTCTGATAATAGTCACATTCTCTCTCCAGTTGCTTAGGAGTGACCCTTGACCTCTTCTTTCCGCCATACACCTGACCCCATCAGCATTCTGCTGGTGCTCTCTGTGAAACACCTGAAGCTAACCATGTCTCACAGTCTCCACTGCCAAACTCCAATGTTAGGTACTTTCACAATTATTCTAACAGAGCATACTTACCAAGACATCTTTTCTTCTCCTTTGAACCTCAGATAGAGAGGTGAGTTTCTCATACACTTTAGTTTATTACTTTCATGAATCTAGGCCCATTTGATTTTAGTTTTTCCCCATTCTGTCCTCACTGGCTCCTTCCCTCCAAGGGCATCTATTTAAATTCGATTTACATGTGCTTGATATATGTCCTTGAATCTGTATATATCCTTGGGAACTATGCATGTATCATTTTATAGATCTAATTTTATTTTTTAAGCTCTCCACTCAACAATGTTTTTAAGATCTATGCATGATGTCATATAGATCATCTCTTCCAGTTGCTGCACTACATACCATCATAGGCATCCACATTTAACTCACCTATTTCCCCATAAGAATACATAAGTTGTCTTCAACTTCCCACTACCACAAACAATGCTATGAATAATATCTTTATGAATAATATCTTTATCTTCAGACATTCTGAGAATGTCTCTGGGACCTATACTCTGAGTGGGATTGTGGTTTGGAAGGCAGTCCTATCACACACTTGATAAGACTAAGTGCCACCAGAATGTACCCTAGAAGAATGAGCAGTAGTATTCCACTGTGCTCACCCACTACCTCTTATCTATCCTCTTAGGATTCTAGGGCTTTAGTAGTGGATGCTATGATGTGCCACCCGGTCCTCCTCCAGGCACTCACTCCCCCAGCTATCTGGAGTACTGCCCCTGCTCAGGAGCTGCCCTGGCAGAAGGGAGCTGCTTCAGCCAAGGTCATGCCCTGGGGGAAGGGCAGGGCATGGTGGGGAGGGGGTACTCGCATGCAAATCTCCATCTCAGAGTCTGTTTCCCGGGAAACCAACCTATGCCAGTTGACTTCAGCTCCACACACAGTGTTGCCATGAACATTTTTGTACATATTCATTTGTGGACTGTTTTTAGAAATGTTCTGGGATAAACCTACCTGGGATACCAAATGTCATTAAGTATTATGGACCTGCTTTCCAGGAGGTCTGTGCCAACGCCGCCTGCCAGCAGCAGGGCTCCCGCCTCCACACATTCTCCCCGACACTTATTATTTCCCACCTTGCTCCACTTATGGCTTTAAGGAAAACTTGCAAAAATATGTAAGGGTTAAAAGAAAAATCAGTTTTCTTGTTAACCCCAGCTTACCAAATACCCCCAAAGCTTGTGCTTTGTTGTTGAGGTTTTAAATTTGTTAAGGGGAAAAAGTTATTAAAACAGAAGATTACCAATATAGGTCTTAATTAATATAAAGAACTCGATAACCATAAAATACTCATATCTGATGCTATTTTCTACCTAGGGGCTGCATATTGCTTCTCGGATATGTAAAAAAATTCTAAGAAGAGCCTGAATCTGGTAGGTGTTATTTATAGTATTTATCCTTCAGACGAAAGCCTTAATTACTAAGAAAGAATTTTCTCTAGAAAATGCTTATCACTACGCTATCTGTGAATTTTATTTGACTCAAGAGAAAAAGTGAACACTTCATCAGTTTTCAACTGTCCAATCCAACCAGAAGAGATGAGAAACTCAAATTATGATTAATTCTTTGATCACTTATTTTGGGGCCTTCCATCACCATGAGATTCGCATTCAAAGGAGGAGGCATAAAAACGATGTCCAGTGTTCTCAAAAGTGAGGTGCAGAGGCATGGGGAGTGTAGAGGAGGGCGGTGGGGAGAGACCCCAGGCACGATCAGTTCATCTGCACAGGAAAGGAGTCACAGAACATTGGGAATTTACTGATGTGCTGCCCCGGAACATAAGTAGATCGCTAGTTTTGTGTGTGTGTGTGTGTGTGTGTGTGTGTGTGTGTGTGTGTGTGTGTGTGTGTGTGTGTTTCTTGCTAATTCTTTGCAGCAGCTCTGCTTTATACTTTGCCCCCTAAGTTTGGCACACCTGTTACAAACAAAAAATATTGGAAAACCCAGTGAAATGTGTCTGCACGCTTTATTTTTTCTAGATTGACTTACTCTAGCGAAGCAATTAAGTAGACGTTTATCAAAGTCATCTGTCACTCTGCCTCCATATTGTACTTCTCCAATCATGTACCGGACTGTACTCCACGATACACCCTTTATTAAAAATAAAAAGGCATAATTTATTGTTAATCCAAACAAATAATTATAGACATTTCAGGTCTTTCCCTAGAAGAAAAGTCTGGGAAAGAAAGCACTAGTTAGGCTGCATTTAAAATTATTCATTATCTCATATTAATAACTCAGGGCTGGAACGGCTAGGGTTTGTTCAACAAAGAAAAATCTACAGTGCTAAATACTAGGAAATATATTGCCCATAGATTATTAAAAATAGGGTAAAAACAGACTATTTTTCACTCTGTGGATATAATCAACTATAATAATCATTTAGGAATGCCAAGCTGTTACAGAGGGAAAAAGTGGTGCTTAGTGAAGAAAGGAGAAACATCAAGTAATCAACACTTTAATATGCCTTCTTAGTAATATATTTTCTGGAATCAGTATGAGAACAACCAGAAAATTATTTGTTCACAAAACTTTTTTACAATGCAATCCTCTGCCATCTCATTCTGTGTGCTAAAACTACATCAAAGTATTTATTAATTTCTATAGCAATCTTACACTAGCAATACATTATAGATATTAATCGTTTTTTTTAAAAAAAACTCAATCATTTGATGTATAAGAAGTGAGGATTCTTGGTTTTTATTTACTTTTTCTTGGTTAAAATTTAATTTTTAGCTTGGTTGATTTTCAAAGCAACTATTTCAAGGTAAATATTATTTGTATTTACCAAAATGATAAATAATCACAGAATAAGAACTCATACAATATAATATTTTTTTGAGACAGAGTCTTGCTCTGTCACCCTGGTACAGTGCAGTAGTGTCATCATAACTTACTATAACCTTAAATTCCTGGGCTCAAGTGATCCTCCTGCCTCAGCCTCCCGAGTAGCTGGGACTACAGGCGTGTGCCACCACTTCCAGCAGATTATTCTATTTTTAGTAGAGGTCTGGCTCTTGTTCAGGCTGGTCTCGAACTCCTGAGCTCAAGCGATCCTCCTGCCTTGGCCTCCCAGAGTGCTAGGATCACAGGCGTGAGCCATCACGCCTGGCCCCTACAATATCACTTTTCATTGAACTGCCATGATCTTAATTTTTTTTTAAAGAGACAGGGTCTCACTTTGTTGCCCAAGCTGGAGTGCAGCGGCATGATCATAGCTCTCATTGCAGCCTTGAACTTCTGGGCTCAACATAGCTCAAGTAGCTGGGATTACAGGCATTAGCCACCGTGCCCAGCCCTACTCTTAATTTAACATCCTTCTGTCATTTCAAGGAAAACTGATCGTTTGGTTCTAGAGTAAACACTTATCATAGCTCATCATCACCATACTAATACTGCAGCATCTATTGTGATCCTGAAGGCTTAGTGTGGGAGGAAGAGAGGAATAGACAGTAGAAAGTGGTCATTATTGAGCTCTTATTATGCACCATATACTGTACTTTCACAAACAATGACTCATTTATCCCTCCCAGAAGCCATGGCCATTTTCCAGATGAGGAGACAGGCTCTGAAGCTCACTAACTTGCCCAAGATTATAGAAAAAACAGATTTCTAACCCTTTATCTATGTGAGAAGACGACTGGGTTTGCGTTCTTAGCTCTGTGAACCTGAGAAAGTCTCTTAGTCTCTCGTCTGTTACCTCACCAGTAAAATGGGGACAATAGTAATGCTTCTTTACCCATCTCACAGAGTTTCACAGACTTGGGAAGGTAAAAATGAGATTCTGCATACACGAGCACTTTGAAACTCTAAAGCACCACACAGTGCTTAGAAATAATTGTTATTTATATGCATAAGTTTAACGGTTAAGAAGTGGCTCACGGTGGAAAAGAACTTTCACATGGGCTGGCAGAGACCATCCGCGCTTCGAGGAGGCGTAAGATCAGTGAGGAAGAGCTCGCTTATGGCGTACCTTCTCTTGAAGTGCATGGTGGCACTTGAGTATGAATGAGGAAGGCTGTGCTATTTTGCAACATGCTGCGTTTCATCCCTGAACTCAGCTGAAGATGTCAGCTTCTGTTGTGTGTGAGTGTTGGGGGCAGGAGGCCAGGCAAGTAGCTACCTGATCAAAATGACCAGCCCCTTTGAAGGGGATTGGCGGACCTCAGCAAGTTCACTCTGCATCAACGACTGAAAATGACTAGTGGAGCTCTGATTTAAGGACAACGATAAAAACGGAAAAAAGAAACAGTTTCACTCACTTTTTTGATATCGCATTCATCAAGGTGATTCTGAATAAACTGAACACTAGCGGAAAAGTCAGCAGAATTGAATTCATAGGGAATATTCCATCCTAAGGGTCCAAATTTTCGTCGCTCCTTAAAAACATCAAAGAAAAGTATTGAGTGGGTTTTTAAAATTATCTGTAGCTGATTCTGTTTTTATTATGAACAAAATACAGTAAAATTAAGGCCATGTTATCAAAATAAGATGACAGTCTTAAAAGAACAGTATATACAATTTTGGTCATGTTTTGCTTAATGATGGGGTTACATTTTGAAAAATTATATGACCTATTTATGCAAACCTAGGTGGTATAGCCTACTACACACCTAGGCTATATGGCATGGTCTATTGCTCCTAGACTACAAGCATGTACAGCATGTTACTGTACTGAATACTGAAGGAAATTATAGCACAATAGTATCTGTGTATCTAAACATATGTAAACATAACAAAGTACGGCAAAAATATGGTATGTGACGACAACCATATATGCAGTTGTTGATGAAAACACTGTTATGTGGCACAAACCTGTATTAACCATTAGAAATTTTATTTCATGGCTCGATAGCCAAATGGTTTATAGAAACAAATCTCCAAATATTTCCCAAGTGTGAGTTCTTGGGTTTAAAAAAGTCTACTGACAACTCAGAAAAAACAGTGGGAGCTCGATAAAAATCTGCCAAATGAATTGTTAATCTAAATTGGACTCTTAAAAGTTTGAAATGTCAAATGTAAGGGTTTGGATTTTTCGAGCTTGAAAACTTAACCACACAAGAGCATTCAGACTCCCTGCTAGCTTTACTTTGTAATCATGCCATTTCAGATTTTGAAAATTAAGAATTCTCTTGTACACATGACACATCTGTCTTAAACTGTCACACAACCCTCATTTGGTTCTCTATACTTAACTGAATAGAGCCTAAAAGACTCCTAGGAAATAGCGGCTAAGTGTTTATTACCCGTAAATAATCAAACTGCACTCAGAGCAAATGATTCAATTGCTTTGATATTCTGGAGACCATGTTAAAGGTATGCAAGAGTTAGAACTGCTGTCTCCAGGCACTGATTACACAGAAAACCATACAGATGAATCCAAATGTTTTCATGCCATCGTTTTCCTATCCTGGCACATAATCAGCCTCTAAGGGAGGAAGGCCCAGTGATTTATTTGGATTAGCGCCCAGGACCCTAGTGCGCAAGGTAAGGATAATATAGACAGTAGGAGCCCTATACATGTACAAGAATATTTAATTCTACTTCTCTAACTCTAAATATATACTAATGTTTCTTTCCCTTTTCTGTCCTTCCCAACCCCTCTCCCCCTGCCACACACACACGCGCGCACACACGTTTTCACAAGCCATTCTAGTCCTTCTTACTGCAGCTGTTCCATGCTTCAGATCTGGAATAATCCCACCATATAAATGAATCTAAATAAATTTTTGGTTGCACAAGTTCATGGACAAGTCAGAGAAGAAATTCAGAGAATACAAAGCTTTTAATTACTGATTTTCAGGGCATGCTTTTAAAGTATTAAGTAAACCATTAACATTAATTTGGGTCCAAATGTTCTGACCCTGGGAGATCAGACTAAGGGCAAAAGAAAAAAAAAAACAGAAAAAAAGAACTCTTAAAAATGTAAGGCTGGGCGCGGTGGCTCACGCCTGTAATCCTAGCACTCTGGGAGGCCGAGGTGGGAGGATCGCTCAAGGTCAGGAGTTCGAAACCAGCCTGAGCAAGAGCGAGACCCCATCTCTAAAAAAATAAAAAAAAAGAAAAAAAAAATTAAAAAAAAAAAAAAAAAATGTAAGATATTACCATGACTTCTAGACCTGCACTTCTTTAGGTTAGGTCATCAGGCGTTAGAGATTTTTATGACATGACTCACTTCACATCCCTTAGCTAATTTGATGAAAGGTGGGTAACCAGTCCAAGAAGAGCTGACCAGATTCCTTCTCCCGGGAATTTGGACTTAGGGTTGAGAATCACTATCTGGAGTTTATACTAGGAAAACCTGTGAACTTGGGAGCTGTGAAGTGCTGCCTTCCACCTTGTACAAGAGGAGGTGAGGAGGAACAGAGGCATGGCCTTGACAGAAGGAGACACTGTGGGGTCCCAGGCACAAGAATGGCTCCTAAAACTGTCTGCTTCTCTCCATGGCTGGGTGCCTCCTGGGCCCAGGACTCACATTGCCTTGGTTTGTTTTTTCAGTGGTTTCATGTTGAAATATTTGGTCCTGTAACCAGATTTTGAGCCTTGACAGTGAAAAACATGTCTTCTATTTTTGTCTCTCCTTTTGCGCCCACACCTTTGGAGAAAGAGTCACTGTTGCCTGATAAACATTTGCCCGATTGCCATCAGAACAAAAGGAACTGCCCCTCTCACCCTCTGGGAAGTCAGTCCCAGGCTGAGCCAGTGTTTTGAATTTCTGGAGTGGAGCTCAGAAACATCAAGGTGAGCCTTTTCCAGGCTATTCCAGGAGCAAAGGGGGGTTAAGACAGTTTATGGGATATTAACATGAAAATGCATACTGCTAAAACTTTAGTCCCTGAGATTTCTTCCATCTGGAGGACTTTGAAGAGAAGAAAGCTAACACTTATTAGTGAAATATGAATGTTTTCCCGGTTTTGAAAAAGAGGATCAAAATCTATACTATTAGTTTTACCTATGTGTTTGACTTAGTTTTTAAAATTTAATGTTCAATTAGACAGAGGATTGAATGAAAAATAATCCTTTTCAATTACTGAAGCTGATGAAATTGGCTCTATGGAAACACTCCCATTTATATGCACTGAGCAATTGCAATTCAGTTGCTTTTTAAAATGTGAGCTCTGAAAATTGCCCCAATGCTGAGATTTGCTTCATATTTTTCTTACTACCAATTTTCATTTAAAGCATTTACTTTTTCAGTTGGTTTACTAAAGTCATAATAAACTGATTAGCTCATCTTGGAAAAAAAGACAAAATCTTGATGGGTGTCTTTTCCTTCACAAATGAAGTCATCTCTCCTTCCTGCTATTTTTTTTTTTTTTGTATTGCCTTGGAATAGTATTGAGATAGACTCAAACCAATGGAACCTAAGAACTCATGTGGAAGCTCAAAAACGAAGGGTTTTGCTAGACTTATCTGGAGCATTCAATTGCTTCAGTCCAATGAGTATTTTTGAAACCTTGGCATGCATCCCATGTAGTACAATAGGAAAATATTTAAATAGATGTATTTTCAAGGAGTTTTAAACTTGGTGAGAAAATAAGACTTAGAAACACAGAAAGGACAATGTGATAGTAAATGTAATGTAAGTGTTGAAATTTAGCAGACGGGCCTGAAGAAGATGTTCAATCAGAGGCTTCTGGGAAGAATGAAACTGAGCTGGTCTTTGAAAGAGGAGAGAAGAGGTTTCCAGGCTTGGCAAAGGCCACGAGCAAGACAGGAATGCAAAGCTTGTGATCTGTGGAGAAGGGTGCTGCGGGCAGAAGGTTCTATTGCAGTAGACAGCTCTGGTGAGCAGCGGCACGGACCTCGGGCATGGAATGTAGACAGGTTTGAATGTTAAAACGTCATTCAACAGAAGGGAGTTATTGTACGTCGTTAAGTTAGAGAGTGATGATTTTAGGAAAACCGGTCTACTCCCTACTTAATTTGGCCAATACAGCTCCTTCTTTTTCTTCAAAGAATATATAAAACACAGAAGTACTAGTGAAATATGGAAAACCTGGAAATATGAAAAACTCTTTACAACACTGATGAAAAGTTGCTCAATGGAGTCATCATTTTAATGATGTCAAAGCTACTTCTAATTGTGTTAGATAAACTACCTCTGCAGTTCCCACAGCCCAATGCAGAATCTCTTCACTTGCGCCTTCAAAACAAGACAACTGGAGCTATCTAATAACTCCAATAACTGCAGCTAATATAAAATGAAAAATACAATCCATACTAGACAATACAATGGGAGCTTTAACAGGTAAAAATAATTAACGAAAATAGTCAGAAGCACTAGGAAACACTATAGGATGGAGCGTGAAAGACAAACCTGTGTCATATTATTGTAATCATTCAAAGCCATTTAAACTAAGAATTCTATAATCATGCCTCTCCAAAGCAAGAACTCTACCTACACTATTAAATTTGAAAGGAGTGTTTGTCAAGGCTCAAACTTGAGAAAGAAAACAAAATGCAGGGGAAGTAAACACTTTTCTTAATGAAGAACTATTAATTATGGAATCCCCTGGGCCCTGTCGATACGGCCATTTTTACTTAGTATTTAAATTATCTTTAAGGGCCATGATAAAATTTCTAAGTTTGCAACGGCCATAGCAGGCCCTTAGAGATCCTGATCAATTGACCTTGGCAAACAAACAAATAAAACAAAACAAAACCTCAGAGTTACATAAAAGCTGTTAGCTGTTAGAAAAATCAGAAATGTGAGGCTCAATGTGGGCAAACTAAGGTGATGGGGAGAAAAATGGGGTGATTTGGGAGAAAAATCCCAAACCATGAAACGGATGTAAAAATGGCAAAGACTCCTGCCTTAAGGGCTATGGTGTCTGGCTGTCATTCTCAATTCTCATTCCATATTAGAATCACTTGGCACTTTCTAAAATGATACCCCCTCCCTCTGCTCCTCCCAGGGGTTCTGACTTAAGTGGTCGGGGGTCCAAGCACTGGCTGAGAATCATTGATTACAGCGTTTACTCACCCAACACACCCCTCAAAGAGTGACCATCAATAGGAAAAAAACACAGACAATGTTATTCTGACCTTCTGTAGGAGGTGTTGGGAGGAGACCAAAAAATGCAATGAGTTTCATAATATCAAGGCTTTGGAAGAAAATGTGCTTAAAATCAAAATCCCAAAGGGTGAATATGAGCTTGCTCTAAACCCAGAACGATGTTGCACTGGAGTTCTCAGGAAACCACAGAGAGATTATTGAGGCCAGAGAGAAGATTCACAGGCCATCTCCAAGAGGATGCTGAAATGTTCTCAGGGCGTGGCGGCCAAAGAGAGCCCAGGCACATGCCAGAGTACTGGGAATAAGAAAGGTTGTCCCTAATCCCAAATCTACTTCCTCTTCCTCTAGGAAAGGGGGGGGGTGCTCATTTTGTTCCCTGCCATAGGAATGGGATCAACATTACACATCATGCCCTTGAACTGGGGTGAGTTGATGGCATGATGCCAAGCCAGGATTCAGTGGGATGAATTACATTTTTTAGTGGGGAGCAGGCAGGGGATTGGCTATTTTACCACTGGGCTCTCCTCCATTCTAATTTGGGACAGACTCCAACGTGAACCCTCCCCAGCTCTGACGGTTCAGGTTATGTGACATGAACTAATACTTTTTTCAGTCTCCACAATGGCAAAAGTATATACATCATGTTTGCATAAAGCAGGGGATACCCGTGTTAATTTGGAGAACTCCATTCGTCAATTAACAAATCAGATTTTTGTCTCTTATGTTCAATGCTACAGAGATAAAAGAAACATAAGTCACTAATTCAAAAAGTTCCTTCCTATAGTAGTTGTGTCTCAAACTTCCACGTGTACACTAATCCCTCGGGCATCTTATTACAACGCGGATTCTGACTCCGCGGGGCTGGGGCGGGACCTGGGATGTGTCTCCAACAAACTCCCGAGAGACATCAATGCTGCTGGCCCAGGATAGCAGTCTCTAAAGAATTCTGGACTTTTCGATCAAGCTGGCTTTATCCTAACCGAGTCAAAAAATATATACTTAGGCAATAGCACAGTAAACAGTATTTCTGAAACATAATTCTGAAGTTTCTGTGAGATTTCTAAAGTACTGCCATAAACGTTTCTGACATTGATGAAAAAAGAATAGAGGGAAATATGTTTGAGTTACCTACACTTGCTGTGTCGTCATAGCACAGGATGACAGAATTTTAGAAATGGGAAAAATCGCGAAAGATCCCCTACTTCAGCTCTGACCGCACGGAGGCCCTGGGAGAGACATAACCCGATCAGCCTCACCCAGATACTGATTTCACAGCAAGTACTAAAGTCCAGGCCTCCCGACTCTCGGTGGTGTGCTATTTTGGCACACTACTATTTGATTAAGAGATATTCAACATTTTGGTTGGTTGTTGCTGTTGTTGTTTTTTATGGACATACCACTATTAGCTTCATGGCCCTAACAGAGGGAATATATTTCTTTGTTTTAACTTAAACACATGCGTGTCAAGCACACTTTTGCCCCATAACTGGACCACGGCCTGTTGCTCTTCTTCTGTTTAGCACTTAAACAATGGCCACTAAAAACACAGGTTGCTGCATTAACCATATGGAAAATACCCCCAATTATCTCTCCATGATAAGCACGGTGGAAGAGCTGAATCATCGCTACTAGGAACAGAATCATGAAAAACATTATTTGTGCACTGGGAATTAAATAACAGAGTTAAAGCAATATTTGTATTAGCATGTGATAAGGTCTAGCAAAGCGAACAATTCCCAGATAAGAATGTCTGAAATAGGCTTCAGTGACTTGAAAGCTGTAATTTACAATCTAAAGGCCACAATGGAAGTTAGTAAAAATAACCACCAACAAAGCTTTTAATCTGATTTTTAACTCTTTCAGGGCTGGGAGACAGACAAATCCTGCAGCCCTCTCGTTGGGCAGCACGGAATCTAGCAAAGTGGCCGGGATGACGAGCCAGGGGTGAACACCCCGCATCTTCTGGGGTAAGCATTCAACTCCCCTCTGTCCTTGGGCAGGGCGGAGAGAGTGAGGGGAAGCACCACCGTGCACAGCTAAAAGCACAACTCATGGGAGGCGCCAGTTGATCCATTTGTCCCTCACCCCAGCCTCAGGGAGGGAAGGAATGAAGGAAGGGGTTAAAGGAACCCCTTCAATTCTCTATGAAATCAAGAATGCACTGAAATCATACAGCTTTCAAATGCAGAACAAAACAATAACAAAAAAAATTAAAAGTCCTGCAGACAAGTTGCTTGGTAACCACAAAAGTATTAAGCTACTATGTAAGTATTTAGACCGTAAAAGCACTGGTGCTCCTCCTCCTCCAAGTCACCGCCACTTTTACTACTGGGTTATAAGTAGGTGCAAAACGTACATAAATCGGAGCCCAGCAGTTCCGGACCTACCACACGCAAGGTGTACTTAACCTTTCTGAGGCTCGATTTCCTCGTCTCCGAGCTGGTGATAATCCTACCCTGAAATGTGGTTGTTAGCATTACACGAGACGGTGCACATAAAATTCCAGGCCAGCACAGGCACTTTCAAAACCAAGCTCCTATCTGAATTATCCGTTTGCTCATCCTGCAAATATTTGCCGAGCTCTGGCAACGTCCCAGATGCTGCTGTGGCAGTGGGAGATCCGGCTGTTACCAACAGACTGTCCTGGCCCTGGAGAACGTGACATTCCAGTGGCCAGGGCAGTGGCAGGGGTGGGGGCGCGCAGGAAATACATAAACGGGTGTGCGCTATACCCGGCGGGGAGCGTGCTGGGAGGTAAGATGAAGCAGAGCCACCCTGGAAGGCCACCCCCCAGCATTGCCATTCCCTAGATGTGGAACTGCTTTCCAAACTTACCTGCACGGTGGAGTGTAAAAACGCTACTGTGTAAAGCATGGGCTTCCACATGGGCAAATTACTGATGTCCAGAAGGTCTTGATTAATTCCAGCAAACGTTCTTTTCAAACCCGCACGCACACCCTGGGGTGGCTCGTTAGTGAATTTGAGGGAAGTCTGTCATAAAAAGCAAACAGTTGTTTTGTTTCTACAAATTACTGTAAAGAATGAAATAGAACTTATGATACATTGTAATAAGGTGGAATATCCCTTGTCTGAAATGCTTGGGACTGGAAGTGTTTTTTGGATTTCATAATTTGGAATATTAACGTGATACTTACAGGTGGAGCATCCCAAATCCAAAAGTCTGAAAATCAGATTTCGATTTTCAGATTCAGGATGCTCAACCTATACATCAGACAACAATATGCTTATAAGATACAAAATGTGGGCTAAAATTCAGCACTGCATAAACTAATTACAGTGACCAGAGCTGAAACCCAGTAAGTTAGCACCAAGTCTTAGAACTCTTTCTTGATACAGAGGCTAGAGTGCCATGGCATCAGCCTAGCTCACAGCAACCTCAAACTACTGTCTCAGCCTCCTGAGTAGCTGGGACTACAGGTGTGTACCACCTCAGCTAGCTAATTTTTTCTATTTTTAGTAGAGATGGGGTCTTGCTCTTGTTCAGGCTGGTCTCAAACTCCCAGGCTCAAATGATCTCTCAGAGTGCTAGGATTACAGATGTGAGCTACTGTGCCTGGGACTTAGAACTCTTTTGTGGAAATATTTATTAATACTATAGTCTAACCTTGATGTTTATAGTCAAGAGTTTGACGATTATAGTACAAGATTTTGCAGTGCAGACTCTACTGGACCAAAAAGCCCCAATTGTGTTTCCATCTCTCAATAATGGCACTTATGCCATCTTTATTCATATAACTCTCAGTGAAAAGACACTAATCTCAGAGTAACAAACCTGAAGCAATGTAATTGGAAATCGATCATGGGGCTCGGTAGTTATCCATACTCGGAAAGAATCATCACTGGCTTCAATAGTAGTTAGTGTTTCCAGTAATTCTTCCATGAATTCCAGGCCAAGGTGACAGTTTTGCAGTAATACCCAACCACCCTGTATCCAAAAATGAGTTCATATTTATTTCCTGTAACTTTTTCGATATGATTTCAATAAAACAAAATGCACAATTTTTTTAAAAAAATGCTTTGTTTAGAACATGTGAATACTCTGTTTTGAGCACTTTTTAAAAAATTACATGTCAGTACAATTATTTCTTCTGCTACTGGTACAAGCTGATTACTTGGAATTAAGTGGGCTCAAAATGATTGTATTCTGCCACCCCTGGCTCAGAAAGGAACAGAAATTAAAACTTGTAAGGCAGACTTGTATAAGTATAATGTGTGCACCATCTAATGGTGGGAATGGGTATTTTGGAATTGGTGACTTAAATTGTCCTGCTTACGGTAAATCAGAACTGACTCACCCCAAAACCAAGAAGACTGGTTCATGGTCATAGTTACAAAGAAAGACACACACCGTCTCATGAAAGCTGGAGACAATACATTTGGTGACATTTGCTACCATGGTACTAAACCTTATTCTTTATCATCACTCTTCCCACACATTCCTGAAGCCACATAACTTAAGTACTATCTAAATAAATGCTTGATAAACTACCTTTAACAGTATGTGTCACATAGCCATCCCCATAGTTTGTGAGGACATAGTTTCTTAACCGGACAACCCTTTAATGTTTCATTTCCTCATAGAGGAATCAGCTATATAAACTAAAAAATGTTGAGCTAAATAAATATATAGTAAGGCATATATATCATACCTTCAACTGTAGGAGAAAATACAACTTGAATTGGCTTAAATAGCAAGGGGAATGTGTTGGTCTGTATAACTGGGGCGTTCAGAGGAAGATGGAATTCAGGATTCGTTTGTATCATCATAGACCCAGTGACCTTTCTGGTTCCCTACTCTGCATTCCACAATGTCATCTTGATCCTACATCTGGTGTCCCTCAAGGTGGCAACACAGCTGCACCTGTTCATGTGGTCCCCCCACCAATAATGCCATTATTATCAATACTTACCCCACCTTGAGAAACAGAACTTGGAAGTTGTAACAACTAGTATTCCAAAGAAGGTTAATGGGAATGCAGTGTTTGAACTTAAAAATGTCTCACTCATTGAAACTAAAGAAATTATTTAAGGCCTAAAGTTAAACTGTCAAATCACTCAATAGAGTGAAACATTCGATCTGAGTAAAAATAATTATATATAATTGCTTTGAGATGTATATATATAAATTAAATATATTATTGAATTTAATTAAGTGATAAAGATTAAGGCTTAGGGCATTTGAAAATTAATGACTAGCTTAAAAATTTGATGACCCAAGCAGAGTTTTAGCCCATTAACCCTCTCTGGCCATTAATTCCCAGAGAAAAACTGCACCAAAGTTTGTACAGACATTATAAGATCAAAAGCTTAAAAATAAACCAAGATCTTATTTTTATTTTTATAAATGGTGCAATTTCTTCTTACAGCTGAAATGGCTATCAATGGAGCATTTCTAGAAAATTAATGTCCTGTGTATTTATTAGGTGTGATGGGAAATATTTTTCAACATTCCATTCAACTTGCAATTTTCAACAAAAACCATTATCAATATTTAAACATATTTCTTATTTGCCTGAAACTATCCGTTAATGAAAAGTGAAAGCCTGCCTTTAACCAAAAATTGAAGTTTAACTGTCTCAATCTGTCACTTCTTAAGTACTATCTATTAATATCGATCATGAAATTCCAAGACTGCTAGAGCTGCATTCTTAGGAACCAGAAGATGTTTCTTCCAAATTGTAAAACAAACAAACAAAAACTAGTGAAAATAAAATAGAGCTTATACTATAGAAAATGGAACAGGCTTTTTGTGGGAATGTCGAGGAAATTAGATTGAGGTTTAAAATTCACAGGCAATCAAAGATTTACTATATATATATATATATATATATATATATATATATATATATATATATATATACACACACACACACAAACAAAAATGTAAAATAAGGATTGAGCATCCCAGGAGGACATGCTTCACCCATCACTACATCCTGGCAACAATGTTGCGATAGGAGCCGTTGTCTTTGTCACGTACCTGCTGCATTGACATCTGAATCAGCTTTCGAGCATGTACTTCTTGTCCTTGCCCCATTGAGATAGTTCTACATTCTATGACACAGAAGGTTCACAATGATAAGACATACATTTTATAGCAGGATTAAGATGAAAAATTGATTTCTGAATGGCTACCACTTCCCTCCCTCCCTCCACAGCGTCTAAAAAGGGATCTCTGCTGTTCAGACAGGCCTGGCCTTTGGTTGTGTCATCAGAGAAACACATGGAGCAGAGACCTGGGGGCACCACCTGAGAAGGTGGGGGGCAGAGACACAGAGAGAAGGCACAAGGGCTTTTAGAGAGTTTGGGGTGCTTTGGAGATATGAGGAGCAAGACCGACGGTGAGAGAGGCAGCTATTATACAGTATGGTATTTAGAGGGAAAGATTTGTAAGTTTTGCTCTATGTTTTGGTTAGAATCCTCGGTGTTTTAGCAGCTGCCTCAGTAAAGATCTAATTTTCTGTTTGCTTTTCCATATCAGGCTTACAGTGTTTTCTGTCTGTTAGTCTGCTTCGGTTTTGTTTGCATGTTTGACCATTTTTCTGAGATGGAACTTGAGGCAGTTCAGCTCTAGGAGGGCAACTGACTAAGACCCAGTTTTCAGCTGCTTCTCAGGTTAAATCACCACCTTGGAACTAAACATGGAGACCACTCCAGGACGAGAGTGTCATCATTCCCGGGAGAATACACCACTTAGGGCCAGATGTCCCACACTTGTTCCCTGCCATATGAATTCACTAAATTGAAGAAGTCTGCGAATCCTGTTTGTGAAACTGCAATTGGAAATTAACTTTGTTAATAACTGCAAGCCTTCATGGCCCCAGATTTTCTTGAGTTTTAGAGGCGTGATCTCTGTATGGGGAAAGGAGGTTGGTGGAGACACTGTGAACCAGTGCACGTTTTGCAGAGCCTGCTGGTAGAGACTACGAGGGCCTGGAGACTTCACGGGGTGGGAAGGAAAGTATGTCAGGAACCGGAGAAGTTGTCAGGACACACCACTTAAATGGCAGCATGTGGTTAATGGCCAGATACTCTGTGAGGATCTGCAGGGTGAAACATCAGGATTATTCATGGACTCAAGGTCACAGTAAGAAACTTTGCAATGGGCTCCTGACTGAGGAAGGAAGAGCACTGCTTAGAGAGTCAGGAATTGCAAGAGGCTAAAGGTCACTGAGCTAAGCTCGATTTTCCCACCTAAGCTCCTGTGAATCTCTCCAGCTCCTAAGTGGAACCAGGCACCCAAGAAGAATCCTACATGATCTATAAAAGAAGAAAGGGGTAGTGGGACTTGAATGGGAGGAGCCTCTGGATCATACAAAGAGATACTGAGGCCCTCTTACTTTGGAAGAACACACAAATGTTCTGGTAAGCTCAAAAAGAATTAACACATGAGTGTGAGATATGGCCTCTCTCCGAGACTTCTCCTTCCAACTCCTCTCAAATATACCTTCTAAAAGGAAGGACTGGTTTTTGTGCAGGCAGCTGTAAGCTGAATTTGTTAGGTTGATCCAGGTAATGGGGCAAGAGATTTAGAGGCATCACTCCAAACCATATCTGGATCTGACTACTTCTCAACATCATGAGGTGGGACTTTTATTCCCCTGGCCTAAGTGATTCCACCTCTTGTTTGGATTCCTGCAGTAACCTCCTAACAGGTGACACTCCCACTCCCGCACCTGTCCTCTATTAGCTATTCCCTCTAGAGCAGCCAGAGGGACTCTGTCAACCCCAAATCAAAATACATATACCCTCTGCTCAGAACCATCTAACGCTTCTCATTTCATTCAAAGCAAAATCCAAAATCCGATCCAAAGTTCTCACCTACAGCCTATAAGGCCCTACACAACTGGCCCCCACTGCGCGCGCGCGCACACACACACACGCCCCTTTCCTTATCTCGCCACTCTCCCTCCCCCATACATTCACTTTTCTCCAGGTGCACTGGCCTCCTCCCCAGGCACACCCCAGTCTCTTTGCTGTTTCCTCCACCTAAATGCATTTCCTTCAGGGCTAAAGACTCGCTCCCTCCACAGCTCAGGTCTTTCTCACCTTATCAGCAAGAGCTTCCTGACCTTCCTGTCTAAAACAGCACACACCTCCCCGCCCCCATCACTCTGCCCTTTACCCTGTTTCTATACTTTTCTTAGCATATTAGACGCTCTCTTGCTTACTGATTATTGCCTGTTTTACCCCCAGACTAGAATGTCAGCTCCACAAGAGAAGGGACTTCAATTGTGGTGGCCTACCCAGCTCCTAGACAGTGCGTGAAACTCAGTAGATGCTCAAAAATTATTTTCTTAAACCTTTTTAATTGAGATATAATTCACGTATGATAAAATTTACCCTTTTAAGATGTACAGTTCAATGTTTTAAAATATATTCACAAAGTTGTGTAACCATCACTATTACCTAACTCCAGAACACTTTTGTCAACCCAGAAAGAAACCCCATACCCATTAGCGGTCACTACCCACCCCCCCTCCTACCCTAGCAACCACTACCACTAATCTACTTTAGACATTTCTTATAAATGGAATCATACAACAGGTGGTCTTTTGTGTTTGTCTTCTTTCTGTTAGTATAATGTTTTTAGTAAATAAATAAAGTTTTACAAATGGAATCATACAACAGGTGGTCTTTTGTGTTTGTCTTCTTTCCGTTAATATAACGTTTTCAAGATTCATACATTCTGTAGCATTATCACTCCTTCCTTTTTATGGCTTAGTAATAGTTCATTGTACGGATATACCATATTTTATTTATCCATTCATCAGTCAACAGACTTGTGGATTGTTTCCACTTTTTGGCTAGTTTGAATAATGTTGCTATAAATATTCATGTATCAGTTTGGAAGTGGACATATATATATATGTGTGTGTGTGTGTGTATTTTTTATTGGACATATATTTTTAATTTTCTTTTTCTTTTGTCTAATATACTTAGAAGTGGACTTTCTGGGTAATATGATAACTCTATCTTTAACTTTTTGGGAAGCTGCCAGACTGTTTTCCAAAGCAGCTGCATCATTTTACATTCCCACCAGCAATGTATGGATGTTCTAATTTTTCCACATCCTTACCAACACTTGCTATTGTCCCTCTTTTTGATCATAGCCATCCTAGTAGGAGGAAAGTAGTATTTCATTGTGGTTTTGATTTGAATTTCCCTAGTAACTAATGATATTGAGCATCTTTTCATGTGTTAATTGGCCATGTGTATATCTTCTTTGTACAAATGATTATTCAAATTCTTTGCCCATTTTTAAATTGGGTAATTTGACTCTTTATTGTTGAATTGTAAGATACCGATCCTTATTAGATATATGATCTGCAAATATTTTCTCCCATTTTGTACGCTGTCCTTTGAAGGTGCTCTTGAAAGCACAAATTTTGAATTATGATAAAGTCTAAATTTTTTTTTGTTACCTATGTTTATCTTTTTTGTTTACCTAGAAAACCATTCCCTAATTCAAGGTCACAAAGATTTACTCTTATGTTTTCTTCTAAGGGTGTTATGGTTTTAGAGTTTACATTTATGGCTCTGATTCATTTTGAATTAATTTTTGGATATGATGTGATGTAAAGATCAAATTTCATTCTTTTGCAAGTGAATATCAGTTTTTCCAGCATCATTTGTTGAAAAGACTGTCCTTTCCCATATTGAATGGTCTTTGAACCCTTGTTAAAAACCAACTGACCATATAAGTGAGGGTTTACTTCTGGACTTTCAATTTTATTGTACTGAGATGCAAATCTTTATGCCAAATCATACTGTCTTGATTACTGTAGCTTTGTAGTAAGTTTTAAAATTGGGAAGTATGAATTCTACCACTTTGGTCTCCTTTTCAAGATTGTTTTGGCTAGTCCGAGTCTCATGCATTCCCATACAAATTTTAGGATAAGTTTCTCAATTTCCACAAAAAACAGGCTGTTGGGATTTTGATAGGGATTGAATTAAATCAATTAGAAGAGTACTGCTATCATACCAAAGTAGTCTTATCCATGAATGTGGGATGTTTTCTCATTAATTTAGGTCTTTAATTTGTTTAGCTATGTTTTTAAATTTTTCACTGTTCAAATCTTGCACTTCTTTTGTTAGAGCTATTCATAAGTAATTTCATGATATTGTAAATGAATTGTAATTGTGTTTATAATTTCATTTTTGAATTGTTTTCACTAGTGTATAGAAATATGATAGCTATTAAAATATTGATCTTGTAGCCTGCAATCTTGCTGACCTCATCTATCAGCTCTAATTGTTTTTTTTTTTGGTAGACTTCTCAGGATTTTCTACATATACAGTCACATCATCTGGGAATAGAGATAGTTTAACTTCTTCCTTTCCAATGTAAATGCCTTTGATTTCTTTGTTGGGTCTAATTGCCTTGTCTAAACCTCCAATACAGTGCTGAATAGAAGTGCTTGGAGGAGACATCCTTATCTTGCTCCTGATCTTCTGGGAAAGCATTTAGTCTTTCACCATAAGCATGATATTAGCTGTGGGGTTTTTGTATATAACCTTTATGAGGTTGAGGAAATTTCCTTTTATTCCTGGTTTGCTAAGTGTATTTTTAATGAAAGATGTTGGATTTTTTCCAATGCCTTTTTTTGCATCTGCAATGGACTGAATGTTTACCTTCCCTAAAATTCATATGTTGAAACCCAATCCCCCAAGTGATGGTATTACAAGGCAATCAGGTCATGAGGACATGAATGGGATTGGTGCCCTCATGAATGGGACTGGTGCCCTTACAGAAGAGGCCCATAAGAGACTCTTGTCCCTTCTGCCATGTGAGAACACAACATTCAAGGCACCATCTTGGAAGCAGAGACTGAGCCCTCACCAGATACCAAACCTTGATCTTTGAATTCTCAGCCTTTAAAACTATGAGAAATAAACTTCTGTTGTTTATAAGATACCCAGTTTATGATATTTTGTTATAGCAGCCCAAACAGACTGACAGCATCTATTGAGATGATCATGTGGTTTTTGTCTTTTATTCTATTAATATATTGCATTACATTGATTTTCATGTTTAACCAACCTTGCATTCCTGAGATAAATCCACTTGGTCATAGTGTATAATCTTTTTTATATTGTGCTGCATTTTGTTTGATAATATTTTGTTGAGAATTTTTCCTTGTATGTTCATAAAAGATAATGGTCTGTAGGATTTTATGATGTCTTTGTCTGCATTTTATATCAGAATAATACTGGTCTCATAGAATGAGTTGGAAAGTGTTCCTTCTCTTCTATTTTTCATAAAAGTTTGTGGAAAAACTCATGCTATTCTTTAAATATCTGATAGAATTCACGAATGAAGCCATCTGGGCCTGAGATTTCTTTTGTGGCAATTTTTTGGTTAATAAATCAATCTCTTTACTTGTAGGTCTATTCATATCTTCTATTTCTTTTTGAGTCACTTTCAACAGTTTTCTCTTTATAATAATTTGCCCATTTCATACAGGTTATCTAATTTGTTGGTGTAACTGTTCACAGTATCTCCTTATGATTTTAAAAATGTCTCAGGTCCATAGTGACATCTCTCTTTCATTGCTGATATTAGTAATCTTAGCCTTCTCCCTTTTATTCTTTTTTTTCCCCAGCATATTGTGACAGTACAAATGTTAAGGTTACGTATATTGCCCTTGGTCCCCTCCTCCCTCGAGTCAAAGCTTCAAGTGTGTCCATCCCCCAGTTGGTGTGCATCGCATTCATTATGTATGTATATATCCATCTCCTCCCCACCGCCTGACATCCAATAAATGTTATTCTTATATGTCCACTTAGGTGTTGATCAGTTAATACCAATTTGCTGGTGAGTACATGTAGTGCTTGTTTTTCCATTCTTGGGATAATTCACTTAACAGTATGGGTTCCAGTTCTAGCCAGGAAAATACAAGAGGTGCTATATCACTGTTGTTTCTTACAGCTGAATAGTGCTTCATGGTATACATATATTACATTTTATTAATCCACTCATGTATTGATGGGCACTTCTGTTGTTTCCACATCTTTGCTATTGTGAATTGTGCTGCTATACATTCAAGTGTGGGTGTCTTTTTCATAGAGTGACTTTTGTTCTTTTGGGTAGATGCCCAGTAATAGGATTGCTGGATCAAATGGCAGATCGACTTGTATCACTTTAAGATATCTCCATATTGCTTTCCACACAGGCTTAACTAGTTTGCAGTCCCACCAGCAATGTAGGAATGTTCCTATGTCTCCACATCCACGCCAACATTTATTGTTTGGGACTTGTTAATAAGAGGCATTCTCACTGGAGATAAGTGATATCTCATTGTGGTTTTGATTTGCATTTCCCTGATGATTAGATATGTTGAGCATTTTTTCATATGTTTGTTGGCCATTATTCTGTCTTCTTTTGAAAAGTTTCTGTTCATGTCCTTTGCCCACTTTTTGATGGCATTGTTTGATGTTTTCTTGCTGATTTTCCTGAGTTCAAAATAAATTCTAGTATCCTGATACTTTACTGAATTCATTTATCAATTCAAGTAATCTCTTGGCTGAATCTTTGGGGTTTTCTAGGAATAATATCATATCATTAGCAAAGAGGGAGAGTACAGCCTCCCTAGGCTCAACCAGGAAGAAATAGAATTCTTGAATAGACCAATATCAAATACTGAAATTGAAACAGCCATAAAAAAACATTACTAAAAAGAAAAATCCTGGACCAGATGGTTTCACATCTGAATTTTACCACACCTACAAAGATCTGGTGCCTACCCTGCAGAAATTATTCCACAACACCAAGAAGGATGGAATTCTCCCCAACACATTTTATGAAGTCAACATAATCCTGATATCAAAACCAGGAAAGGATGCAACAAAAAAAGAAAACTATAGACTAATATCCCTTATGAATATAGTTGCAAAAATTCTCAACAAAATCCTAGCCAATCAAATCCAGGTGCTTATCAAGAAAATAATCCACTACAACCAAGTGGGCTTCATCCCAGGGATGCAGGGATGGTTCAACATATGCAAATCTATAAATGTAATCCACCATATAAACAGAAGCAAAAACAAAGACCACATGATCCTCTCAATAGACACAGAAAAAGCATTTGACACAATTCAACACCCTTTTTATGATAAGAACACTCAACAAAATAGGCATAGATGGGGCTTACCTAAAAGTGATACAAGCCATATATGACAAATCCACAGCCAACATCATACTGAATGGGGAAAAAATTGAAAGCATTCCCACTTAGAACTGGAACAAGGCAAGGTTGCCCAATATCTCCACTTCTATTCAACATAGTGCTGGAAGTCCTTGCTATAGCAATCTCTTTTATTCTTGATCAGTCTAGCTAAATGTTTATCAATTTTGTTGATCTTTTCAAAAAAAGATACTTTTGGTTTATTGGTTGTTGTTTTTCTATTCTCTATTTTTTTCCACTCAAATATTTATTTTTTCTTCCTTTTAACTGCTGTAGGTTAGTTTACTCTTTTTTTTCAAAGCTTCTTAAAATGGAAGGTTGTTGTTGATTTGTAAGCTTTCTTCATTTTTAATATAAAGTAATTAATATTTGATTAATTTTCTGGATGGCCTGGAAAAACTACATTGAAGGACACTGGAAAAGTGAGGAGGCTTCCCACTTAAGGAGGGAAAAGGTCCCAAGGACAGGCATCAGTGAGACAAAAGGCAGCATAGGCTGAGTTTTGTTTTTTTGGTTTTTTTTTTTTTTGGAGGAGCGAGAATTGCCCAGACATCATGAGGAGGATTCTCAGAGAAGCATGGATGCAGCGGACATTGCAGGAATGTTGCTGCAGGTAATGCAGTGTAATTACTCTTCAGTGATTTGGGTTTTATTTCAAGTTGTCTGTATTTGAAAGACTTTAGCAAGAGGTTGACTGCCTTTCTACTCCTGTCCAAAATTAAGCTTGTGTCTCTTCCACATTTCTTCCTTCTCTTTTTTTATTTTTTGACTTTTATTTCTAATTAAGTAATATATGTTCGCATCAAAAGGTTTGGAAAATATAATACAAGAGAGTTTAAGGAAGAAAATGAAAGTCACCAGTATTTCTCCCTAGAGATCTTCATTCTAACCCCTTTAATATGCATAATCCACAATCCCTTACCCTCATTTCAAAATTCAAAAAGCTCTGAAATGGACAGTTTTGCCATAAAATCATTTTGGTGGAAAAAGCTAACCTGAATGAATGTAAGGCTATTTATGATCTTTACTTATCCCTATCTTTCCGAGTATTTATACTCTTATCTGCAGTGTATTACATAATATATGGAATATTATCTTTCTAAAAGCTGGAAAATTCTGATTTCTGAAAATATGTGGCCCCAAGAGTTTTGAATGAGAAGTTATAGAACTATATTAAAATTTACACACATATATGTATTATAAGTTATCTTATATCTCTACTTTTTAATAGCATATTATGAATATTTTACTTTCATTAAATATTATTGGAAAGCAGTTTTTAATGGCAACAGTGTTCCATCACACTCATGCATCCGTGTTCATTCAACTACTACCCTTTTATATAGTTAAGAGATTTTTGATTTTTAAATATCATAAATATCACCAGATTAAACATCATTGTATATAAATCTTGATGTATATCTATCACTATGTTCTTAGAAGGGATTCATAATTATAGAATTATTTGGACAAAGCATTCAAATGTTTTAAGGACTTGTGACATATAAAAATGGACTGCTAGCATTTCCCACTGAAATCGAACGCTGTAATTCCAAGCCCACACTCCTATCCCCATTTGTGTTTTTATTTTATTTATGGTGCTTCTGACATACAGAAGTTTTAAAACTTCATACAGGCATATTATGTACCTTGTATGTACCTCTGATTTTAGACTCTGGTATTATGGTTAAGAAAATCTTAGCCACTCAACAGTATATAACTAATTCAATATATTCTTTTTCTTCTTTAACAGCTTAATTAAAGCACTTAGTACCTTAATCAATCTAGAATTTTCTCTGGAGTTTAATGTGAGATAAAACTTACTTTCTTCCAAAGTTAACCTCCTATTAACATCTCAACACTGTTTATTGACTCGTGCATTTTTCTTTCACTGATTTGAAATGTGAATCTTATCATATACTAAGCTATTATGTATACTAGAGTCTAATTTGGGGCCTTTCATTTTACTCCATTGATCTGTTTATCTATTCCGAAGCAGCTACACCCTGATTAAATTATTGCCATTTGATAAGGTTTTACAAATCTGGTGATGCTGATTCCCCATTATTCTTTTTTCTTTTCAAGTTTTCTTGGCTGTTCTTGTCCATTTATGGTTCCAGATGATCTAATATCCCTCTACTATCCAATTAGAGAAAAAAATACTCTTTCGATTTTGATTAGACTTCCATTCAATTTATAGATTAATTTAGAGAATATTGACACCTTTACAATATTGAATCTCTATCCTGGGAATGTGATTTAACTCTCCATTTATTCTAATCTACTTTTATGTCTCTAAGAAAGTTTTATAATTTTCTTCAAATAGGTATTTTTAAAAAATATTTCTTGGTTTTATTTTTATTGCCACAATGAATGGGATTTTTACATTTTATTTTACAAGAAAGTGCCATTGATTTTTTCACATATTTATTTGTGACCAGTCACCTCATTGAGCTATCCTATTAAGTCTAACAGTTGTTCAGTGATTAATTTGTGTTTTTTGTTAGACAATTACATCGTCTGAGAATAATGCTGATTTTCCCCCTCCTTTCCAGTAGTTATATCTTTTATTTACGATGCTTACATTAGCTATATCTTCTACCATAATGCTAAATAATACTGGCTACAGCAAACATCTTTGTCGGTTTCCTGACTTTAATGAATATGTCACTAGTTGTTCACCAATAAGTATGATGTTGATGTTTGAGGTGCACATTCAGTATATTAACAAAATACTCTTCTGTTTCTTCTTTTTGAAAGTCAAATATAAATGTTGAATTTTTATAAAAATTCTTTTTAGTATCTATCAAGATACTAAAATATATGATAGCTTAGGAAAAAAATCTTTCAGTTACTGTTTTGATGAGATTTCTTAATATTGCATCTTCTTACACAGCTGATCCTTGAACATGGGTTTGCACTGTGTGGGTCTGCTAATACACAGATTTTTGTTCCAATAAAAGTTACACCAGGTGTGCTTTCTCTCCTGCCTCCCCTTCCACCTCCACCACCCCTGAGACAGCCTACCAGCCCCTCCTCTTCCTCTTCATCAGCCTACTCAACTTGAAGATAAGGAGGATGAAGAACTTTATGATGATCCACTTTCACTTAACAAATAGTATTAATAACTATGTTTTATCTTCCTTATGATTTTCTTAAAAACATTTTCTTTCCTCTGGTTTACTTTATTGTAAGAATATATAATACATATAACATACAAAATATATGTTAAATGACTGTTTATGTCATCGGTAAGCTTCTGGTCAATGGTGGGCTATTAGTAGGTAATCTTTTGGAGAGTCAAAAGTTATATATGAATTTTGGGGGGAACAGAGGGCTGGGGGAATAAGAGGGCACTCTTATCCTCAATGCTGTTCAAGGGTCACTATATTTGCCTGTGTGTTCTTACTTGTGAAGGCATGTTATTATTTGCAAGTTATTGTTTAATCTCCCACTGGATTCTTCCTTTTTAAAAGTGTTATTCTATTTTTAACTAACACACAATGATTACACATATTTACAGGGTACAGTGTGATGTTTTGATACATGTACACATTGTGCAATAATCAAATGTGTAAGTAAGTCTAAGTATGTCTAAGCATATCTATCACTTCAAACACTGGCATTTCTTTGTGGTGAGAGCACTCAATATTCTCTCTTCTAGCTATGGAAATATATAATACATTATTATTAACTATAGTCATCCCACTGTGCAATAGAACACCAGAACTCATTCTTCCTATATAACTGTAACTTGGTACCTATTGACCAACCTCTCCCCAAGACACCCTCTCCTCTATTACTCCTATGATATTTTTCTAGTAGACGTCTGAGGTCTTACATCTAAGTCTTTAATCTATTTTGAGTTTATTTTTGTAAGTGGTGAGAGATAAGGGTCTAGTTTCATTCTTTTGCATGTGGATATTCAGTTTTCTCAGCACCATTTACTGAAGGGATTGTCCTTTCGCAAGTGTATGTTCTTGATGCCTTTGTCAAAAATCAATTGGCTATAAATAGATGGATTCATTTCTGGGTAATTTATTCTGTTCCATTGGCCTATGTGTCTGTTTTTATGCCAGTACCATTATGTTTGTGTTACTAATGCTTTGTAGTCAGGTATTGTGATGCCTCCAGCTTTGTTCCCTTTGTTCTAGATTTCTTTAGCTATTTGGGGTCTTCTGTGGTTCCACATGAATTTTAGAATTGATTTTTCTATTTCTGTGAAAAATGGCATTGGTCTTTTGATAGGGATTGTATTGAATCTGTAGATATCTTTGGGTTGTATGAATATTTTAACAATGTTAATTCTCCCAATTCCTATACCATGAACATGGAATATCTTTCCATTTATTTATGTCCTCTTCATTTTTTTCATCATGTTTTACAGTTTTCATTGCAGAGATTTATCATGTCTTTGGTTAAGTTTGCTCCTAGAGTTTGTTTGGGGTTTTTGTGTCACTATTGTAAATGGGATTTCTTTCTTGATTTCATTTTCAGATAGCTTGCTGCTGGTGTACAGAAACCCTACTGATTTTCACGTTTATTTTGTATTCTACAACTTTACTGAATTTGTTTATTAGTCTAACCATTTTTGGGTGGATTCTGTAGGGTCTTCTATATATAAGATCATATTGTCTGCAAATAGAGACAATTTGACTTCCTCCTCTTCAATTTGCATGCCCTTTATTTCTTTCTCTTGCCTGATTGCTCTGGCTAGGACTTCCAGGACTATGTTAAACAGAAGTGGTGAGAGTAGGCATCCTTGTCTTGTTGCAGATTTTAGAGGAAAAGCTTTCAACTTTTCCTCATTCAGCATGATGTTAGCTGTGGGTTTGTCATATACAACCTTTATTGTGTTGAGGTACATTCCTTCTATATTTAATTTTTTTAAGGTTTTAATCATGGAAAGATGTGAACTTTTATCTAACTTTTTCTGCATCTATTGAGCTGATCATCTGGGTTTTGTCCTTCCTTCTGTTAATGTGATGTATCATGTTTATTGGTTTACATATGTTGAAACATCCTGGCATCTCGCTGGATCATGGTGAATGATCTTTTCAATGTGCTGTTGGATTTAGTTTGCTAGTATTTTGTTAAGGATTTTTGCATCTGAGTTCATCAAAGATAGAACCTGTAGGCCTGTAATTTTCCTTTTTTGTTGTTGTGTCCCTTATCTGGTTTTGGTATCAGGGTTATGCTGGCCTTGTAAAATGAGTTTGGAAAAATTCCCAGCCACTTCAATTTTGGGGAATGGTTTGAGTACAACTGGTATTATTGCTTCTTTAAATATTTAGTCAAATTCAGCAGGGAAACCATTGGGTCCTGAGCTTTCCTTAGATGGGAAACTTTTAATTATTGATATACTCTAGTTATTCTTTATTGGTTTGTTCAGGTTTTCTACTTTTTCATGATTCAATCTTGGTAGGTTGTATGTATCCAGGAATGTATCTATTTCTTCTAAGTGTTCCAATTTGTTGGCAGATAACTGTTCATAATAGTCTTTAATGATCTTTTGCATTTCTGTGGTATCAGTTGTGACATCTTCTTTTTCATCTCTGATTTCATTTGAGTTATTTCTCTTTTTTCCTTCATCTAGTGAAAAGGTTTGTCGATTTTGTTCACCTTTTCAAAAAACCCAACTGTTCATTTTGCTGATTTTCTGTACTGTTTTTTTAGTCTCTATTTTACTTATTTCTGCTCTGACTTTTATTATTTCTTTCCTTCTACTAATTTTGGGTTTAGTTAGTTCTTATTTTTCCAGTTCCTTGAGGTGCTACATTAGATTGTTTGAGATCTTTCTACTTTTTTGATGTAGGTGTTTACTGCTATAAACTTCTCCCTCCAAACTGCTTTTGCTGTAACCCCATATGTTTTAGTATATTGTTTTTCTATTTTTATTTGTCTCAACAAATTTTTAATTTCTTAACTGAATCATTGGTTATTCAGGAGCAGATTGTTTAATTTCCCTGTTTCCCCTGTTATTGATTTCTAGTTTTATTTCATTGTGGTCAGAAAAGATACTTGGCATGATTTTGATTTTTAAAAAGTTGTTAAGACTTGTTTTGTGGCCTAACATATAATCTATCCTGGAGAATGTTCCATGTGCTATTCTTGAGAAGAGTCTGTATTCTGTAGCCCCAGGATGGAATGTTCTATACGTGTTTGGTAGGTTCATTTTATCTAGGGTATGGTTTAACTCTGATATTTGTTTGTTGATTTTCTGTCTGCATGATCTGCCCATTGCTAAAAGTGGGTGTTGAAATTTCCTATTATTATTATATCACAGCTTATCTTTTCCTTTAAGTCTACTAATATTTGCTTTTTATATTAAGGGGCTTCAATGTTGGATGCATGTATATTTATAATTGTTATATCTTCTTGCTGTATTGATCCCTTTAACATTGTACAATGGCCTTCTTTGTCTCTTTTTACAGTTTTTTGCTTAAAGTCTATTTTATCTCTCATAAACATAGTGATTCCTGCTCTTTTTGGTTTCCATATCCACAGAATATCTTTTTCCATCCCTTCATTTTCAGTCTGTATGTCCTTATACAAATAGCCCAAACCTTGTAGTCCAAGATGATATAGTTTACCTTCCTGTATCTGGATATCTGTATCTTTCTTTCATTTGGGAAAGTTTTCTGTTATTATTTCTTTGAATAAACTTTCTAATCTGTCTTTCTTAACTACTCCCTTCAGCCCCTATAACTCAAATATTTGGTCTTTTGATGTTGTCCCATAGATCCCATACTCTTTCTTGTTCCTTTTCATCTTTTTTCTTTCTTCTCCTCTGGCTGTATATTTTCAAACAGCCTGTTTTCAAGGTCCCTGCGTCTTCTATTTGATCAATTCTGCAGCTGATGCTCTCTATTGAATTTTTCATTTCATTCATTGTAGTTTTTCAGCTCAAAGATTTCTGTTTGATTTTTTAAAATTATTTCAATCTCTTTGTTAAATTTCTCTGATACGTTTCTAAATTATTTTTCTGTGGTTCTTTTTTTTGTTTTTTAGGTATATTGAGCTTCCTTAAAACAGCTATTTTGAATTCTTTGTCTGAGAGATCACACATCTCCATCACTTTAGAGTCAGTCTCTGGTGCCTTATTTTGTCCATTTGGTGGGGTCATATTTCCCTGAATGTACTTGATGCTTCTGGATATGCAACAACTTCTGCGCATTAAGAATTCAGATATTATTCCAGCTTTCACAGTCTGGCTTTGTGCCTGTTTTTCTAAGGGCCTTCCAGTGAATCTAAGCAGAATGAGTTTTATGTTCCCTGAGCACATAACCACTGCAGCCATCTCTAAGCCCATATTTGCCACAAGTCTCAGGGCTCTGAAGTGGACATAGCTCTCCAGCCCAGATAGATGTGGGGAATACTTGAGAAAGGTACCCCAGGCTGTGTGGGAAAGCTGGCCAGGGCCCTGAGCCCAGAATCCTATCCCAGTGGCCTAGGCAGGAACATGTATCCCAGCAGGTTCCTGCACATGGGGGATAGTTCTCCAACTACAGTAAGGGCGTGGCCAGAGCTGAGACTTGGTGCCCTCAGGATCTGCTGTAGGACAGAGGCTGATGAGCCCATCTCATTAGTTCAGATGGGAGTGCATCTCTCAGCAGGTCTCTGAAGAGAAAGAACAGTTTCCTGACTGCAGCAGGAGGGGCTGTAGCTGACACCGGGCTCCCTTGGGATCTGCTGTGGTATGCAGGTTAGCAAGCCCTTCATGGAGGCTCCAACTCCTGGGATGCAAGATATAAGTAAGTCTTCCTCTGAGCTCTTGAGCAAGCTGTTCTGAGTTGGGACCTCAGTATAGGGAAGCTGGAGCTAAGCCACAGGGCAACTTTCAGGTTCGCTGCCAAGAATGGTATCAGTACACAAACAAACCTCTCTGCTGAGGCACTAGGTGTGCCTGATTCCTCCTGTACCCCTTGGCAGATGATTTTGGTTGCAGACTCAGGGCCAAACAGAGCTGCAGCCAAGCCCCTTGGTGGAACAGAACCATTTCCAGCTTGGACCCAGGAGCACAGAAAGCAGATCTGCCATCTGGGTGCCAATCTGCACCCTCAAAACAACGCTCCTAGGTCCTTGGCTCTACTGGGGTTTCACAACCTCCAACCTACATCCCAAGACTCCAGCAAGGAGACTTTTGTCTGTACATATGTACAGAATTCTTGTTGTTGTGGAGAGAGATGAGCAGGTTACCCTTCGTATTCTGACATCTTGCTGACGTTACTCTGAGTTCTTCTTGCTTATATTTTAGCTAAGATCCTTACATTTATATTAAGTAGAATCAATCTGTGGTTTTCTTTCTTTTATGCAGTTACTATCTTGGTCAGTTTTTGCTATCAGAACGATGCTAATAAAGAAGAAAATGTACCCTCCTTTTCCATGTTCTAGAACAGAACATAGCAGGTGTAAGTCCTTGAAAGTTTTAAAAGACTTATCAAAAAATCACCTAGCCTAGAGCCTTTGCTGCAGTAATAATCTTATAACTTCTAATTTTTCTCACCTTTATTATTGGCTTAGTCAGGGTTTTCTACCTTTTCTAAGAAAATTTTATAAATTTATATGTTACAAATTTATATAAACCTGTCAATTTTAATGAGATTTTTCTAATTTATTATCATAATTATATAATTATATACCATTCTCTCCTTCTTAAAACATTCCATCTGTACATATTGTTATACCCATTTTCCCACTTCCACTTTTGTGTATTTGTGGGTTTGTATTATTTGTTCTCTTTCATTTGTTTTTGGACTTAGTTTTCAAACACATACTTCCTCAGGGACTGCCCTTCTCCTCAGGCTCCTAGTAGGGCTTTCATGCTAAAATCCATCTGCTTTCTCTCCCTTGGCCAGGAACCCAGCACTTTCGTGCAGAATTTATCTGCTCCAAGGTTGTCACCTGCAGATCCTGACCAGTACCTGGTAATAATTATAATCAGAAGTTTTCCTTCTCCTGTTTCCCTATGAAAACTTATTGGATTCTGTTGCATCTTCATGTTACTGTCAGGTAACTGTTTAACTCATCCATAAAACCAGTGAGAGGGAATGAGAAAGAAAGACCACTGAGATCATTGCAGTGGCGTTCCTGAATCAGATCTCTCATTTATTAACTCTGGGGCTCGATCTCCAGACCATAGTTAGATTCCAAGATTTCCAGAGTCTCATTTACCTTGATCATTCTATGATTACCTATTATCTAGTTTTCTAAATAAAATATTAATAGTTGAGACTAGATTAATATGTTAGTCTGTCTATATAACAGTTTCATTTTAATAGCTATCTTTGGGACTGTTAGCCCAATGGGGAAAGCAGCATGAGACTTCCTAACATTGCTGAAAATAATTTGGCAGTAGAATTCTTTACAAAATTCATTGGTCCTTCAGTGTCAAAATCAGATCTACTTTGTATAAATATCCTAATAAAGTAACCAACAGAAGCCTGGACTGTTGTTGGAATAAGTAAAGTAGTAGCAAGAAATGGAAATCATCAAATTGCCAAGCAAAGCAGTATGATAACACTAAAGGTGGCAGCACAAGTCTGGCCTCTGTATTTATTTAATGTCATAGTTATAATTTCTCCCAAAGAAGACCTGGAATTTCTTAATTCTGTTCTTAAATAGCAACATTACTTTCAGATAATATTTGAAGTGGTCACTCTAGTGGAATATCCCTTCTTTTAGGAACTATATTCCTTTCAAAGAAATGCCCAAACCCCAGCTCCATATATATGATTCCTTCTAGGAACTTATCTCCATGGCAACAATTCATTGATTGGCCCAAGAAGGAGCATGTGGTCAAAGCTAAGCCAGTGAGTTTCTTCACTGGATATTTGAACTGGGGACCAAGAGAGGAAGGGGAGTTTCCCTGAGAGCACTGAACATGCTGGGCATGTAAGCAGTGACACCCATGAGCCACCAGCAGAGAGAAAAAAAGACACATATGTGCAGAGAGAAGTGGGGCACAGAGGCAGCTGGGTAAAGACCTACAAAGCAATAGACCCAAGAGAGATTTGTGAACTCTAAGGCTACTAGAGCAGCACCACTCTTAGATCAACTCAGACCGCTGGTGTGCTACAGTAATTACCAGGGCAAAGCAGTCTACTTTAAAGGTGGCTAATGAGACTTAACCATGAGCAACTGCCAAAAGAACCCCGGCAGCCCCTGTATTGGGTATGAGTGTTCAGATAGAAGAAAATGACCATTTCAACACAGATCCACCGAGAACACAGAACAGTGTGGTGACAATAAACATAACAAAGTCAAGATGAGAAAAGAGGGAACAACCATAGGCCACGCTACCACAAGCTTAGGGTTTTGTGCAGAGGACCATATGGCTAGTACATGGACATGAATGAATCGATTTTATTATATCATGTTTATGTTAACTATATGATAAATTTTATGTAATGTTTTATTGGTTTGGTGATATATAATCAATCACTTTTATAATCTTTATAAAGACCTGAATGAATTTAACTTTACAAAGTAAAGTTATAGAGACCTGAACTTGGAAGACCTTAAATGGCAATGCCAACAATATTTAGATTATCAGAGTAGGAGGAGGGGATAAACAGTCCTCCTTATATTTTAATAGAGTGGCTCCATCCTGTGAGGATGTGCCCTGCGTTCCTATCTTTTAGTTCCACTGACACGGTCACTGCTGCCACTCTTAAGTGTTTATAACTCCTTCCCCTGCCTCCTCCTCTGGAATAACTTTCTTTCTCTCTCCCACCATCCCACCCAGTAAATTTTAACCTATTTTTTTTAAGATCCTTCTGAAAATACCATCAATGTGATGCTTTCCCCTATACCCTAGGAAGTCTGAGTAGCTCTGAACCCTGTGATCAGCCACTTCTATGAAACTCTGTTACCCCAGTTTTCATACTGTCTTCAGGTACATGCTTACCTGTCTGTCTTTGCCAGCTGTGTTGTATTCACCTAGGTACTCCTCAAATCCAGCACACTGCCTGTACTGAATGGTTATTAAATGAAAGCAATAACCCCTGATGAATGAATCCCTAATTACTATGCATTACAATAGTGGTTATAGTTTTTCAATTCGTGACACAACAAACTTTGCTCTCATTTTATATAGGCATGGCAATAACATAGACTTTTGCTCCTGTGTGTTCATTCTTGCTATTCTGCTATCCATGCAATACAGCCATCTACTTACAACTTTAAAAAAAAAAACCAAAAAAATCACTATGTGGTAGATGAGTGTGTTCGTCTCTATACAAAGATACCTATATTACACCCTCAATCTGGGAGGTATAATAGAAGGATAAAGGAAAAATAAGCTTAACGTTTTTTCCTAACTCAGTTTTACAGATATATTTATAAGAACCATCTATGAAAGGTGAAATTTGAAGCAAAAATGTGTCAGTGTTACTAAATTCCATAGACTACTAATCATACCCAGTTTCAGTTTTTTGGCCAATGCATCGATTTGGATGGTGGGATCAGATCCCATGGACAGGAAACATATCAGAGGTGTTCGGGTATCACTTTCTTCCCAAGTTTTCTCCAAATTTAAGATAACCGGTTCTGTGTACTTCTCCTCCAAAGAATCTGCAATATACTTTCTTGCTTGAAAAACAGTGCGGTCTGGGCACCAAGACCTAAAAGTGAATACAAGTTAAAAGAAATAAATTCAGGGTGTTCATTTTTTATTGTATAAAATTCTGAACAGTTAAAGAATACATGTTTAATTAGCAAAAGGGCAACAAGCTAATTCTCCCCTTATCCCAGATCTGTGTAAGAGAGATGGCAAGGTTTCCTATCTCTGCATAAGTACGAATTTAGTCACGTGGTTTTGGCGCCCAGCGCTGGCAAGGAGTAGGGCAGAGCTGGTAACAACACAGTGTGCTCTGCCAGCTCCAGTACTTGACGGGGGCTGACCTGCCACACACTGAAGCTCTGCAGTCTTCCAGGGGAGAATCGGCATGTCAAAGTCATCAAAAGTAAGCTGATCAGCAAACATTTGTGTCATACCATTTGTGTACCACACATCATAGTAGGATCTATACACATGGACATATTATATGTCATTTGATATTTGACATGTTGTAAAAGATCAAAGACAAGCTCTACAGATTCTTATTTGCTAGTAGATTACATGTGACATAGATCCAATTTTAAAATGATGGATAAAAAAAAAGACACATTTGTTCCAATAAAAACAAGTAGCCCTTTCACACTCTGTAGACTATGAGGTCACCATTACTGCCATTCTAATCACTCTTAAAGGGTGGCAATATCCAGGAAATAACTTTTTCTAAAGGAGTGCAACCTCAGGGGTATAACATTAGGAAAGACAAAAATTGCTGCAAAATAATCCTACATCTTATTATTATTCCTTTGGTGGTCTTATCTCTCCCTATCTTTTCCCCTCCACTTTACCCACCAATCTCTCTCTCTGTCTCTCTCTCTCTTTGTCTCTCTCTCTCTCTCTCTCTGATTTTTCCAATATAGAAAGCCTCTTTGAGCTACTGCATACTGAGAAAATGTGAAAACTAAGAAGGGAGGGGAATACTCTTCTTTAAAATCAATTTCAAACTTTTATTTCCATTTAAATAGCCCAAATTGCATTTATACCTTTCAGTAATGCAATATTCTTGGTTTTTTCTCAAATGAAATTGAATTTCAATGTATAAACTAATTGCCTTGTAACTTCATGAGGTCTATTTTTTTAAAGAAGTGAATTCAACAATAAGTGATTCACTCAATGGTAAATAATAAATAAAGTGAGTAAGAAAAGCATACTTTTCACACTTTTTTGCTAAAAGCACTATCATTAATACATTGTCAAAATACATTTCTCCCTGCCACCATCATCATTTATTTTGCTTGTCAAGGAACTGAAGAATTGCCATCCAAAACCACAATTGGGAAGCACACACATTTCTTACAATAACCATAGGGACATAGTTAAGTAAACTCCCCGAGGTGAGACCTGTAATTTGACGAATCAGGAGTGATACCTCTAGGTCTGATAATACCTACTCTCACCTGATAAGTAGAAGTTTGCGGCAGGTGTCTAGTGAATCATTATATCCATCAGGGATAATTTCCTCCTCTGGAGCATCTTTATCAAACCAGTTCTTCCACCCCTTCTCATTACGAGATATCTAAAAAAAAAAAAAGAAAGAAAGAAAAAACAGGCCAATTAGCAAGCCATAGAACCCTGTGTGATCGGAATACATTACAGAGCATTCTGAGTAACCTTAGAGGGTCACTCCTCACAAGCAGATAATTTCTCAAGCATAACAAAACAGTTTAAATATTTCTTCAGAACCAATGACTCAAATAACATGGATATTATTATTCCCTTTCACTGTTTCCATTTTTTGTTAAACATTATTTGCTAAAATCAGGATCACGCATCAGTTATACCAAATAGTTGGGCAGGAAGAAATACAGATCGATGTTTCTCAACTTTGGTATTATCGACATTTTGTGCTGGATAATTCGTTGTTGTAGGGGCTTTCCTAGGTATAAGGATGTTTAGCAGCATCCCTGGCCTCTAACCCACTAGGTGCCAGTAGCTACCTCCACCCAGGTCAAAACAATCAAAAATGTCTCCAGATGTTGCCAAACTCCCCCTGACGGTGGTACAAATTACCCTCAGTTGAGAACCACTGACACAGACCATTCTAATAAGCAAACCTCTATAAGTTGATCTCTGCTTAAAAATACTGATAGACGACAGAATCGAAACTTTCATTTTCCTAGTGGTTCCCCACCTTGAGGCTTTAAACCTAAGAATGGAAGAAGTCTCTCCAAGAGCTGGCCTCAAATACTTTTCAGAAGCACGGTGAGGACCTCAAGTTTTCAGAGGCATTAAAAGGTGCTCTCTGCAGCCTAAGTAATTAGTCAAGACTAATTACAAAAACTACAGATTGGTGGGCCTGTCGCTGCTCCTCAGCAACAATGAGGCTGGATTGCTTCCACAGTGCTTGTAAGGACTTTTTAAAAAGCCGTGGTGAGCACTGATAACAAACAGCAAATGCTGCTATACAGCAGATGCCACGTGCCCAACCTGAAGATTGTACTTTTTCCTCTATCATGCCCACGTTCTATCGAGGCATAGAGAGGTTAAGTAACTCCCAAAGTAACACATTGTGAGAACAATTCGTCATAACAGATACAGGCAGGGAGCAAATTAATAATAAAGCAGTTACTCTGTAACTCACTTTGTCCCTGGGGCACTAAAAGATGGAGGGGCATTTCCAAAATGTTTCACAACTGCCATCCTTCTCCTGAAGACTGCAGTGGCTCTCCCTGGTTGGCTGCCCTCAGAGAACCTGCCCACACGCAGCCTGGAGGCCCTGGGTGCAGCCCACCCTACCCTCCTGCACTTGCACCTGTGCACTGCTACCCACAGCGCCCCCTGCAGGCCTCCTCCACACCAGCGGCCAGAGAGAAGGAGGCACAAGAAGAGAGCTAATGATTATTCTGAGCTACTGGCCTTCCACTGGCTAATTATCAATATGATTGACCACAATAGAGCTTCTGGGGGGAGCTTCCAGCACCTTGCCATCCACCTCTACTTCCCACTCCTTTTCCTGGCCCTCACCTCTTGGCACAAACCACTACCAGTTGCTAAACAGTTCAGCCCGGGATGCCAAGGCCAGGGAAGCTGCTGTTTGAGGTTATTTTTGTTTCAGTTCCTGACAGCCATTCAGCCAGGAGACCTACCTCCTCCCTTCCTTTCCACAGCCAGGCCAGGCCAATGGCCTCCTGCTGCAGGTCCCCAAATAACTGGTGGTGGCATGGGAAGAGCTGGAAGGTCAAATTACAGCTTTGTCACCTACTAGCTATGCAGCCTTGGGCAAGTACTTAATCTCTTCGACTCTCAGTTTTCTCAGCTATAAAGTAGGGTCAATAACATTTCCCTTGCAGGGTTATTATCGTTACAAACTACCTATCCCATAGTAAGCAGTAACAGCTACCAGATTCTACATCATGGGTACTTAAATCTAATTGGCAGAAGCAAACAATAATAAATATCCTTGTGTGGCGGGCATGGGTTTTGAGTGATTTTTCCAGTGGTGCTTTAAGACCTCCCTTAACCAGTCTCTGACCAGGCCTGGACTACTCTTTTCCCCAAAGTATTTGTTTGAGTTGGGGGACTCATCTGTGGCTGAACTACAAAACAAAGCTCACTGCCCACCCACAGATGGAACCCAGGGGGTTTATCCAATTAACCCAACCATGGCCAAATGAGTAGAATCTGCATGTTTCAGAAATGCCAGCCACGAAGCAGGCACAGCTAATGTAGTACACTGGGCAGGGGACTAGTGATCACGGCATGAGGCCTCTGCCAACCCGTAGACTACCTAAGGCCCCATTTGTTGATCACCTAAAACCACAGAAAACAGATAATCACCAGCATTTGACACTGGGAAACTATAGTCTCCCATCAACGACAAGCAGTTGTAACCAACAGACTCTAATAATAAACAATTATCTTTATTCTGAGTTGCATCATTGTCTTCCAGTGATAGTTGAATCAACAATTAATCCACAATAACCAATTTACATTTTCAAATAAGAAAAAACAATAACAGGTAAATTGGTACCCGTTTCACCAGTTTTACTGTTTTATTTCACCATTTTATATTGTCACCATTAAAATGATTGATTTTCTAAAAATGATCCCAACCTCTTAATTTGCCTGATAATGTACAAATTGCCTTAATTCACACAAATTACTTAAGCATAGGCAGAAGTAAAAATGTAAAAACATTAATAGTCTACAATAAAAAAGCCTACCTGCTGGTTCTGATTCTGGCAGCAGCTCAAACAGGCATATAAAAATGACCCATGCCCACCACAGAGAAGGAAAGGATAGTTTCCTGCACCTATGAAGGGGTTAACTCTGACATCCATCTGTCCAGAACCTTCCCCAGACAGCCACAGGGCCTTAAATCTACACTCTCAGGCTGACTCTGCAGGTACAGGAAATGCCACCTGGATGCCCCAGTTCAGATGGCCTGGTTGTGTGAGGGTTTATAGAGCCGTGCTTTTAACCAGCCCTTCACTGCATTACCTGGTTCATAATTTCTGCAAACTGTGGCAGTTTACTCAGCTCCACAAGATTCAGCCAGGTCATGTCGAGGATCCAGCGAAAGGGCTTGGGAGGGCAGGCTTTCAGGTCCAGAGCTGCTCCCCCTGGGGAAAAGCATCAAACCACATGAATCAAGTCAGCTTGTACTTTGTTTTTAGAAATTCATTTTCTAAATAATAAAAACGAGATAAGCATAGTACAAAAAAATATGGGAACGCTAGAAAATAATAGTATTACGGAAAATGTGGTTATCTTTTTTTTTCTTTTTTTTGGTACATTTCCTTCAAGTCTAAGTGTTTTATTTATTGATTTATACCATCTTGTAAAATACAGATAGCAACTCTTTGTCATTTTTCCCTGTAAAGAATTTTTCTCAGTGGTTATGGTTGTTTGCTTTTTTTATTTTTTTTAACTAGCTGAAATGTATCATTTTGGTATCAATAAATAGGTTGATCTTTTCATGTGCAATTTAAAAAATCACTTCTTAGCCAGTCATTACAGCTCCAGAAGTTTTATATCCAAAACTATTTATGACCAGGTCAGATAGATAGATAAACAGATGGATGGAAGGAAGGAGGAGGGAGGAAGTGCGGGAGGGAGGAAGTGAGGGAGAGAAGGATGACGCATTTGTGGGATTTCTAAGGGGTGACTAATGTTCAAACCGTTTATTCATCACTTATTGAACAAATATTTACGGAGCACCCTCTGTGGATCCGACATGTTCCAGGCATGGGGGATGCAGCAGAGAAAACCAAGCGAGGCCCCTGCTCTTTCTTATGGAGCTTGCAATCTAGTGGAGGATGTGAGTTATAGCATCAGATCCTATCTTGAAGCAAGTCACAAGTCAAATGAGCATACCCACTGTGCCACTTTCCAATGAAATGTGATTATATTTACAATTCAAAAATTCCTCTATTGCATATCTTTAGTAACATTGTATCATAATAATTCCATCTCCACTGTTGTATAATTCAGATGTATGCAAAACAGTGATTTTTGAAATTTTATATCTTATAATCTTCTTTAAGAACTCATCATTTTCTTCCACTCCACAACTCAACCCTTGGGCAAAAAAGGCAGGAGGAGGGGGAACTACACGGGGTATCATCCTGAGAAGGTGCGAGAACTGAAGTACTTTTGCCATGTAAGCTCTGTGTGTCCCCACGAAGGACTTGGGTTCAGCAGCTCTGAGCGCTGCGATGCCTTTACAACAACATATTAACCTCCCCCTCGCTGCTCCGGCCCCTGCAACCTGGTGAAACGGGAAGTCTCCCTGAGCACAGGAGTGCTAGCACACATGAGATACTGTGGTGAGTAGGAGCCGCCAGAGACAGCCCCCTGCAGCCGCCACAGATTCTGCTGCTCTAGCACAGAGACGAACTCATCCCTTTTCTTCTTGGTTGTTTCCAAAGAAATGTCTTCACGGAATCGTGAGCTTTAGAGACACCAGGGGAAGACATCTAACCAACCTTGATGTTTCCAAACATACTGAGCACATAAACTAACACAGAACAAGCGCAGCCCATAAACTCTTTCCCAAAATAGCCCGGCTGCCACTTACTAGCTGTATAAACTTGGACAAGGAACATGAATCCCTCTTAGTTTCCTCATCTGTCAAATGGATGTAATGATAGAATCTACTGGATTGATCACTGTGAGGATTAAATAATGTATGAAGAAAGCTCAGAACAGTATAGGCCGGGTGTCCTCAAACTACAGCCTGCAGGCCACATGCGGGTGTTTTTGCTCGCTTGTTTTACTTCAAAATAAGATATGTGCGGTGTGCATAGGAATTTGTTCATAGTTTTTTTTAAACTATAGTCCAGCCCTTCAACAGTCTGAGGGACAGTGAACTGGCCCCCTGTTTAAAAAGTTTGAGGACCCCTGGTCTAGGCCCACAATAACACCTTAAAACCTAAATCATTAGCTGTTATTTGATGTTAATTCTTTCTCCCTTCCTCTCTCTCCCTCCCCCCTTGGAAGGCCCTAGGTCCAGTTCAATCTGGAAGGCAAGAGCAGACCCCCTAAAGTGTCTCTTCTTGCCCATGGTCTATGACAAAAGAAAGATAACATCTTTTTAAAATAACCAGGCAGGGGAAACAGGTACAGCAATTGCTCTACACTGCAGGATTGCCCTTGGTATCCATTTTATTTTTCAAAGTGTTCTGACATTCTCAGTTGAAGAAGAAAGACAAAGACATCTTAACAAATATTGCAGAAAACGAGCAGTAATTGAAACAAAAGGACTGTCACTGTTGGGAAATCAAGCATTCCTGCTTTGATAAATAACTCTTCACCCCCTCCCCTTAAGTATTGAATTCAAAATGATAAAAAAGCATCTATGATCTAAGGGCCTTATTTGTTAACTTTGTAAAAAACTTTAAAAACAAAGTCATATCATCTTTTAAAAAATAATTCAGTCAAAATGTAAGCCAGTCAAAGCTAATGCAAACTGTACAATAAACCAGTTTTTTTTTTTAAAAAAAGACTTTTTACTGCTGAGCCGATGTACTTCTGTCAATCAACCTATCATACAATCCCAAATTAATCTTCTTAAAGCACTGTTCTGTTCATGCCACATCCCTGCTCATAAAACATTCGATGAATCCCCATTGCCAGCAAATTAAATCCAAACTCCTCTCACTGGCTGTCCTGGCCCTGCACAACCTGGTTCTCTCTTACTCCAATTTTATGAAATGGGGTCACCAACGCGTTCACACCACAACCCAGGTGTGCTGTTCTCCTTACTTCTCTGTAGCAAATCTAATCCTCCTGGTGAGCCCCGACTGTGCTGCTGTGTTTCTCAGTCTGCTCAGGTGGACCTCCCCTCTTTGAAAGAGCCAGTCTCTTTCCGGTGCTAGCTCTGGTCTGGCTGGTTTGCTGGGTGAGAAAGGTGAGATGCGTGGGAGTATTTTGTCTTGGTGGGGAGCATGCCTCAGGTCTGCATACTGTCCTCCAGGGCCCACGTGCCTCTGTCACAGACTGGGTCCCTATACTGTGTCCTCTGAGCTACAACAAATCCTATTTGACCTGTAGGGACACCAGACTGCAGTCCACAGCCCAAGCACCTGGCCCTGGTCTTTTGCCTCCAGTTACAAAGTTCCCTTACTCTGCAGCTTCCTGGTTTGAACTCTTGGTCTCTGCTGTGTGCCAGCCCTCTCAACATTAGCATGTTCCCACACTACTGCTCACCAAACCTCAGCCACTCCCTCCATCAATGCTACAGGGCTGCTTGCACGGTGCGTGTGGCCCTGGGCAGAATGCAGGGGAATCTCTACCTGGATGCAGCTCCAGACCTCTCCTCTCCACCTGAGGTTCAGGTAGGGAAGAGATCAAGATCCCCACAGATTCAGCATCTAGTGAAGGCCTGTTTCCTGGTTCATAGACAGCATGTTTGCTGTGTTCTCACATAGTGGGAGGGGCAGACAAGCTCCCCTCACCTCTTTTATAAAGGCACTAATCCCATTTATAACAGCTAAGCCCTCCTGACCTAATCACCTCCCAAAGGCCCAGTTCCTAATACTATCACCTTGGGGGGTAGGATTTCAACATATGAATTTCAGAGGGACACAAACATTCAGACCCCAGCTTTCTGCTGCCTAGATTCCAGCATGCTGCAATGCCCCCCACCCTCTGCCCAGTTTCCCACAACACTGGGGCTGTAGCCACGAGTCCAGTGAGAGCTTATAATTTCCGAAACAAATCAAAGCAGCTTTCTAGATTTGGTAAATTCACACTCACTTTATTTGAACATCACCACAACCAAAACCCCAAATGTTTGGATGCACCTCCATAGCACCTGTCCCCTTCTCCCAAGTGGTATTCATTGTTTCCCTTTGGGCCCCCCCAGTCTCTTGTACCTGGAGGCCTGGGTGGTCACTCCTTGAGCTCACCAACCACATGTAATCTCTCCTTCCTTTTAGACCTAAGGCTCTGTTTCTTAGCCCCCTTGTAACATTTATGCTACTCTGTATCTGCAGATCCCCTTGAATCCTTGTAGCATGGTGGGTTCACAAAGCACGTGCTCAATAAATACTCATATAACTGGATTGAAATGAAAATACCAATTTTTTATCTTCTAAATTATACCTTTAAAGTGAAGGTAAGCAATGAATAGGATTAACTTCAAATAAGAAATACAAGTGAGTCCTGTTTTACACTCTTGAAAACCATTACACTGCCTTGCAGAAGGAATTGCCCTCCTGCCTGGAAATTCCTGCCTTGTGGAAGGAAATGCCTCCTGCCCATCTCCTGCATGTCTTTTCCTCACGCTGGCAGTTGGCTCTCCTAAGTATGGGCAACAATGAACAAACTGAAGGTAATCATAAAACTAAAACTCACAGAGTTTAAGTTCACTGAATCTTAAATAACCAGAGCAAAGTGAATGGAAAATTTTTTAAAAAGTATTAAAAGACAAAGTGCAATTTCATTAGAACACAGTTTCCCTACTGTATCATAGAAATGAGTTTGCAGGGCCTCAAAGAGAATGCAAAAGCAACATGCTCTGCACAGCACATCCGTATTCTACACTTTACCTTTAATGAGAGCCTGAAACTCTTTGTGCTTGACTGTTCCTCTCTGAAGATCAATCTTTAAGGTCATGAGGAGCGCAAAGAGGAATTTGTGGTTTTCGTACAGTCCTCTGACCGAGTATGTGAAAACTTCGTATGTCAGAAACTCAATAATATTCGTAATTCTCTTTTGAGGTAGTGGAGACTTTTCAGATCTGCAGTGCATTTTAAAAATCAAAGAAGTAAAAACCAAATTTCTAAAAGAGTAGAAATACAAACAAAACCTTTGCATTTCACTGCTCCGGGGCGAAGATCATGAGGACTCACCTGGCCATGGACTGGTCAAATAACTTCAAGAACTGGGCCAGCGAGGTCTGGTACATGATGTTGACCATGCTCATCTCTGTGATGAGGAAGTAGAGGATGCTGCCACGGGTGGCAGCGGGCCGGAACTCCTCCTGAGCACTGTTAATCTTGATCTCGGTTTCTGCAGCTACGTGCAGCTTTTCACTTACTTCAGCTGCTGTCTGCTTGGTGGTTCGCAGGACACCAATGAGAGACTCGTCATCCACCAGTGAACCTAAACACCAAAACAGGACAGCTGTAGTACATAGGAAGGAAAAGTCGTAAAGCAAGATGCATCACTTTTGACATAATCCTGTTAATTTCCGACTTGACTTCTCCAAAGTCTATAGGAAGAGTACTAGAAGAATAGATTCTTAAGACACGGAATGGCTTCCAGTCCAAGTATCACCCAATGCCTAAATCCCTCTAAACATTCCTGCCTATCAACCATCTCCCACTCTGCCTGAAAATCTACAAAAGGCAAAAAGACCCATTTGATGGATCTCCAAACGTCTAGAGACAATGATGGATCATGTCTCCAGTGGTTTTAGCTGTTCCCTATGTGACATGCTTTTATACCCCTTATTATCTTGGTGGCTCTCTTCAAAGTGTCACCAGTTTATCCATCCCACTTGTCTCAGGGTGTGGGCTGATCCAAACACTGCACACACGGGCTGACCAGCTGGCAGATGAATGGTGCACTCTCTCCTCCCACTGCTTTAGTAGCACAATGATGCCATGGAAAACCTAAATCTCTTTTTGTCTTTTACAAGAGTAAATTGGGATACAGTGCAAGTGTCTCACCAGGAAGAGAAAACCTAATTTTATGTTTAGTTTTTCCCCCTTTTTATTTTTTTTAATAGAAATAGCACATTTATGATAATAACTTCAACTTTAAGATACAGAGAGACACTTTGGAAGTACTGAGTTAGCAGTCACTATATCTGCAAAGAGCAGCACCCTGGCTTATCCTAGAGCTCTGGATGGCAGGTAAGGGCTGCAGGACATGCTGAGTCACTCTGGCAGGCACGTTATATCTAATGTGGAAGTCCGACTTGTGATTAACCTCACAGGAAAGAGGTCTTGATCCAGCACACTTGGCCAGGCCAGGAGAACAGCCTTGCTATATATCAACTCTCCTTGCTATATTTAGAATGCACAGAGCTATCCCAAATGACTTGGAGAAGTCACTGCACCAAGAGACATCGTCACCAGCAGAAACAGTGGCATTGAGGCACATTAAAGGACTTTTCACTGAGCTCACATTAAAGGTATAGTACTTCTGCAAGGTTAAGACTTTTTCTTAACCCAGAGATTAAAGTGCTATTGGGAAGTATTCATTATTAGACTGCTAATAAATGGTGAAATTTAGGTTGCTGTGATTTTCCTACAACAGAAAAACATAATGTTTGTTGATTTTATTTTCTTTGGATAAAATTTTCTTTTTATATATTGCAGAGAGAGTATGTCCTCAAACTGGGATGTGGTATGAGGATTTGGCTGCCTAGGGGAGAACGAGCCATGCAGAGAGTAAGCTGGGCCTTTGGTACCCAAGCTCCTCTGACACGGATTACACATGTCATAACCCATGGCGACGGCTGCATTTCAACACCAAATGAAACAGTCAATCTAAAAAGAAAATAGATAGAGCACATTAGTTTCCTTTGGGCAAGCAAATTAGCTTATAATGAGTTACCTAGCTCTACTGGGAGCCCTTATTTTTCTCAAAAGAGAGCAATTACATCAAGAAAATTGTGTTATTCTCAGATGCTGTCTCTTTGCTAATTCAAAAATCAGATTCTCTGCAGTCCCTCTTTATTGTCAAGATGGAAATTGCCTGGCTTGTTTTTGCATCAATAACTCAACTATTTCCCATCCTCTGTAGTCATGAGGGCATTGAAAAGGGCATAAAAAGGAATCCTTCTTCAGAATCCATTATTTTATTACTTCTTAATAACACAATACCTTTCGTAGCACTTAATTTAAAGAGCAGATTATCTTCAAGTTCTTTCATCTTCCGCTTATTAAAAGTAACATCCTCCAAAAGTTTGACTCGCTCAGATTCTAACTCCTATTATTAAAAAAAAAAGCCAGACTTGTAATTACCAGTTATTATGGCAAATCCAACTTACTACTGTTTATTATCAATTTAAGGGGTTTAAGCCAAAGTGCCTTTGAATGACAGAAGAAATTACTATCATTAGTCAAATTTGTCTATCTGTATTTTTGTTTCTCTGGATAATTTTTAAAAATTATGCCCACTAGCATTAAAGTTCCATAGCACTTATACTGTCATGCACGAGACAGCTCTGCTAAAATAATTTTGCTCAATTTCCCCCAGCTCTCTTTAAATTTATTAACGGAATGTCCCATTCTCTTTGCCTGTTTCCACACTGTCTCTGTGAGAAACGCTAACTTTATTTGCAGTCAGAATCAGTAGAACAAAGAGACATTATACCAAGAAACCAAGGAGATGGCCAGGCCAAACGTGAGCTCTTCACTTGGGACCTGCCTATGGGAACATCAGGTAGGTACCTGGTGTTCCTAGGCACAGCCAGTTCCCAATACAAATCCATTTTCCACTGGACTTGTATCTCCTTCTACTAGAGAGGCCAAATTGGATGTTTGGAAGGTGTTTTTTTTCCTACATAAAATGATGCATTTTTAAAACTATATTTTGAAAAAATTTCAAACTTTCAGAAAAGTTGCAAGACTACTACAATGAATTCTCATATAAACTTCCCGTAGATTCACTAATTTTTTGTTTTATCACTAACTCTCTGTACAATACTTAGTATTGTCCTTATTATGATTGATGAACCACTTGCAGAGGTCGTGACCTTTTAACCCTGAACACATAAGCAAATCTCCTAAGAATCAGGACATTTTCTTACATAACTACAGCCCAATATTCTAGCTCAGAAAATTTAACACTGATAGAATACCCTTACTAAAATTAAGTCTAAATTTATGCCAGTTTTTTTTTCTGATCCTATACAGAATCATGTGTTACACTTAGAATTATGTTAAAAGAGGGCATTTTAAAACTACTTATTTGAGAAAGCTTCTTGAAAAACTGCCTCAGAAATTTCACCACTTTCACGAAGTCTTCCTAAGCCAACTAGGCAATCAAAAGCCACCACAAGGCATTTATCTGTACATCTACTAGAGCTTGCATCAAAATCTGCCTGTAGATTACTCCCCTCCAACTAGAGTTTGTGCATCTAGAGGGCAGGAACTTGTCCTATTCGTTTTTGTATTCTTGACAGCACTTATCTGGAGATGCTAAATAGAAGTGACTCAACCCAATAAATATTCATCAAATTGAAATACGTTGAATTTACTTCAAGTCCTTTATTTTACATCTAGGAAAGCTGAGGACCCAGAAATATGAATTCCAAATAACATACCAATGTGACACACACAGCTAGTTACTTACTGGCAGAGACAAGCCTCATTCCATTGTCCTCCAGCTTCCAAGACTAGTGTCACTGCCACTGTGCTAAGGGTGTGCAGGATTTGATGGATCAGCAAAGAGCATGGCTGTATTTGCGCAGGAATGCCTAGTGGATCATTTTCATTAAAATGATCGCCTCTGGGTGGCAGTATAGGAATGCATGGACAAAACGGAATTACGTTGGCTTCCTTTTCAGTATGATATGGAAAAACATGCACCATGGCACAGTGGACACTAGCTAAACTTCACAGCATGACCTATAAAGCTTGGCAGGGTGGAAAGACCATGTGCTGTCATAGGTTGAGGCCTTTACTCTCTCGGGGGTCTCCATTTGTTCATCTGCAAAAATGGGGGTGCAATAGCAAGATTGGGAGGAGGGGTAAATATAACGTTCAGGGTGCCCTCCTGCATATTAAGTGTGCATTTTGTTTTCTCTGGCAAGGTTTGTATGAGCGTCTTAGCATATCTCTTGAAGAGGAAGCTAAGGCCTAATAAGAGGGGGTGTGTGGGGTGCTCTGGGGACCTTTAGCCAGTGGAGTGGCCTGCCTTATCCTGCATGGGGGACCTGGACCAGTGAGGAATCATCTCAAAATAGACCGACAGCACCAGTTAGGCCACAAGGGATTCATTTCAACAGTTGTCACCATGCGCTCCTGAGAGGCAATGGAACCAGTGAACGGCGGGGCCAGGCCCTCTCTGCCTGGCAGTGGAAGAGGGATAGACTGACTGCCTTCCTGGACTGAGTAAGTCCCAGGTTTATTGGAAACTAACATAAAGCAACTAAGAGAGGCAAAGCTGGGGCTGTGCCCCTCTCACTCCACCAGAACGGCCGGCTCTCAAACGTTCCCTAAGGCAAACTGTCTGTATTACCCAGGTAGGACTTTACTTACCATTTTACTGAATCTGTTTCTCTGGTGTCCATATCATTTCTCTCTCCCTTTTTGGATGTCTTTCCTCTGTGTGCCCCTCAACTTACATCTCCTCCCTTTCCTCCTCGGGCTGTTTCCTTTCCATTCCTTTCCTCACTCTCCCACTTATGCCTCCCTGCTCTTATTATTTCTAACCTTGCCTCTTCCTTGAATCTTTAACACTAAAACTAATTATATTTAAGCAAATAATAACTTTCTCATATTTTATGCAAATGAACTTTATATATGCAAATATATAAAATTACATTTTTATGCAATTCTATTTTATGCATAAAATTTAATGTTTTCTGAGCTTTATCTTAAAAATTAGTTTAATCTTGTACCAGTCTCTCAAAATCTTCCAATCCTAAATTGTACTTGGTTTTAATAGAACCCGCAGTTAAATACTTAATTAATTTCCCTGCTTTAGTGCAAATTTCATTTAATTAAAAGTATGGCTCCCTATATCATCAGATTATTAGATTGTAGTAGTTGAAACTACTACAGTGGATAACAATAGCTACTCAGAGCAATTTCTTTTTCTCTGAAATTTCTTTTCCTCTTTTTCTCTGAAATGAATCATTGTTTCATTGAATTTCCATGTGTTCTCAAGACATCTATAGGACCATAGATATGAGAGTCAATATACCCAAAGGTTTAAGGACAGAAGTAGGAAGAAACGCACATTTTGGCATGTGCGTTTGTGTGTGTGTGTGTGTGCACGTGCACGCACGTGTGCGTGCCTGCGTGTGTGTGTGTGTGTGTGTGTGTGTGTGTGTGTGTTTAGGATTAGAGGAGAGGTGAGTTACATGACTTCTAGACAGGAATCGAGACTGCAAAAGAAATATTTATGTTAACATGGGCAATACGATTCGTTTAATTTTTTCTTTTCCATCTATTTAGCCATTTCCCAATACATTTTAAAACATTTATTATAATTTATTATAAGTAGAAGTTCTTTACCTCAAGAGAATGGTTACCTGTTTCTCTGTCAGAATTACTCTCCTAAGTAATTGATTCTCAAGTCCTTTCATGGTAACAGTAAAATCAATGACTGATGTTTTGGCATTAATCTCAGGGGTAAAGGCAGGATTTGGTAACTTCGTAGTAATATAAAGTTTAAATGTATCCATGACATCACATTCCTTATCACCAACTTTCACCTACGTAAATTCAAATATAAAATTAAAAACAGCTTAAAGGACAGGGCAAGGAATTCGTGTTCCGTTTAGGAAAGAATTTACCCAATGCCACTGGCTATGAAACTTGAATGAACTGGGAAGGAACGTTGTAAAATTTTAATTATCTCAAATAATAAAGCCCATTCAATTTAGAATAATTCAGAATTGTGGTCCTGACTGAAGATGTTTTTAGCCATGATATCAAGCAAATCAAATGAAAAATTTATCCAGAACAAATGGTGCATAAAGGAAAACTCAGACACATCTAAGATTTGACTTTAAAACCTTAGTAAGTACTTATCACTCATCAATTGTAGTACTGAGGCTGCTCTTTTTTTTCCCCAGTTTAGGAAATTGTTTCCTAATGTGTCCTATGGACATTTGCTGTGTTTATAGGAAGTTTTATTTATTTTAGCACTTTACAGTCAAATCAAAGCATATTTGACAACAGAAAAAGTTAATGTAATTTTCAAGGAAAAAATACCAACTATTTTTCCAGAAAGGTAACATTTACCTTAAATACCACTATTTGCAGTATATGGAAAAATAACTGTTTTTTGCTATCTAAAAATTAGGTGGCAATCATAGAATTTTAAATGAATTAAATCTTTAATCTGAATCCTGCATGTGACTGAAAATAGTAAGGCCACTACCACATTCTCAGGCATTATGCCTTCGTATTACAGGTAAGAATCTAGGATTTTTTCAAAAGACCTTCGGGAATGGAGATTCTATAGCCTCCTTTGGTATATTAAATATAGCATATAAAATAAGCCAGACACAGACAATACTGTATAATCTTACTTATATGCAGAACCTAAAAAGTCAAACTCAGAAGTAGAGAATAGAACAGTGGTTACCAGGCCTTACAGGGTAGGGGAGCTGGGGAGATGTTAGTCAAAGTTCACAAACTTTCAGTTATAAGATGAACAAGCTCTGGGTACCCAAGGTACAGCATTAGTGGTGATAGATGTGCTACTTAATCTGATTGTGGTCATCATTATACCATGTTTACGTATACCAAATCATCACGTTGTACACTTTAAATATATACCATTTTTACTTGTCCAATTAAATATTTTTAAAATTCAGTTCAAAATCATGGATGAGTCCATAACACCCAAACAAATCACCAAAATTGTATTCTTAGCTTCCTTGACTGAGAAAGAGAAATCGTACTTTCTAATATCATAGGAGAATAGTGCTAACTCTTCAGAACATTGACTGAGTTATATTCATTTTCCCCCCCATAAACTTGTACAGGCTTAAGCATAGTGTGGATGCTCCATAAACTTTTGCTGAATGAATTTTAAAAATATGACATATAAAAGAGTTCACATTATGAAGAATATTTTTCTAAATAAATCTGTCTCTGTTTAATGGGAAAATTTTCATTCTTTACTTATTTACTGATATTCATGAAATTAAGTTGTTCAAAGTGAAAAAATGCAATCAGAAATAAAACCAAAGAAGCCTGAAGGTAGAGAATGACACCAATTAAAAAAGAAACATTTTGAAAACAATTCATTTCAATACATATTGAAAACAATTCATGCTATCACCAACAATTGGGAGCAGTATTCCATAGCTTCCAGCAAAGTCAATGAGTTTAGACTGAAAGTTAATAAAGAGAGAAATATAAAAAAATCAATGCCTCTAGACTTTATTAAAATGCCATTTTCTCCAGTGAGGAAATCCAGATTTTCTTATAAAAATGTATACATATATGCCTGCAAAATCAATTTTCTCAGAGTTGCTAAAATATACAATTTTTTTGTGTTAAACTAACATATTGTTATTAAGACCAATGTGTTTTCATAATATGTTACTTAGTTTCAGCTAAATGACTACTATTACCAAGATACTGTTCTCTCCTATATTTTTTATACACTATAAAAAACAAAAGGAAATACTGAATATCAGTTTGGAAATAATCTTTTCTCCAGTGTACCAAATACTACCACCTGAAGGAAACTGCCTTTGCTGCTATGCTCAAAAAGATAAGTAGATGTCACCATTGTTCTTTTGTTTCCTTCTTTTTTTTTTTTTTTTACAAAGCTCACCTTGAATGTGGTACCTGACTTCATGAAATTCTTTTCTAATACATTATCCAAGGCTGGATCCAGCTCTTCACGAATGTCCTCAATGAGAAGGGGCCGGCCTAAGGAAAGGCTGTCCTCCAAGTGTGTGCGGAAATATTTATGGTTCAGAGATGTCACCTGAAAAGAAAGAGTTCATTAATCTATAAATGTCACCCTGAATGTTCCCGTTCCTAAGTGAAACCCAGAGATCTGTCAGACAGGTGACTAAAAATTTTAAGGGCAATATAGGAAGCCTTACTTATAAAAATAAAAGTGACAAACATAAATTAATTTTCAGAACTTGGTGAGTCATGACTTTCTTCAAGCCCTGAATGTGTAATGGGGTCTCTCTGGTTAAAAGAGGAGAATCCAGTGGCCTTACTTAGATGGAACTGCAGAGCTTCGCTCCTGACAGATGGAAGAGAAATAGTCAAGGATTAATCCTTTTAAACTTGCATAGCTCTAATTACTCAGAGAAAACAAAGTAACTTGCATATTTGGATATTCCTTTACCTTCTCAGGACCCTACAAGACGAATAAGTGATTTATAAAAAAAACAGAGGATGTCGGAAATGATATTTTGAGTCAAACCAAGGGTCCATTCATGTATTCTGTCTCCTAGTGGCACAGGCAAGGATATAATACTGTTCACATAGTCAACCTAATAGACTGTAAGGATATAGAAAGATTTTATACAGATATCCTTACATTACTTAAAAAACAAGTATATTCCAGTCTCTGAATGCAACTATTTCCTTTATGTTATTGTACCTGCAGACCATAAGACACAAACAAGGAAGACCCACTAGGACAACAGATGATTAGGGGAGTGAAATGAAATATATCTACAATTTTTTTTTCTATGAAGAAAAGATGTGTGGAATTGAAAAATTAAATAAGTCTACTTTTGTCCTTTCTTGATTAAAAAAGAAAAATTTAAAATTTAAAATGCACAGGAAGAAAGTTTCCCTGGATGGATAGTTTTCCTTATACAAATGTTGTGCTGTAAACACCTTACTATGAGTTGATAAGGTAAATGGATCTAAACAAAGGGCTTTCACTAGCTTATTAAACAAGATGAAATAAGACCCCAATAAGAGTAAATTTGCTCAAGTCCTGCTCTGTTTCCCAAGGGGCAAACTCTGTTTCTGTGATTTCCTTCCCAACTAAAGACATAATTTTTCAACTGTCAGTTTATTTAAGATTACCTTTATAACCACCTTCAATATCTTTTTTTAAACTTGAAATAATATCTCAGACTCATAAATTCAGGTTTAATTCACTTGGTTTTTTTCTTGTATAGAAACACTATGTGGTATCCACCACCAGAGCCTGGTCCATCTGCACAGACACTCTGGTGTTAAGTGTTTACAAGGCAGTCAGTGAATTCCTGATAGGGAGACCGGGTAAATACATTCTCTTTCCAGAAGTCAGAGCCATAGGTCCTGGAGATGGCACTGAAGGTGGCCTTGGCAAAGCTGCCAAGGGCAAGCACAGCTGTAGACATATAAAACTATTGTTTTTCTTTTATGTGTGTTTGCACGTGTGCCTATCCATGTGCTCAGGAAATAATGTTTTCTGAGTAAGGAGACTACCATTCAATCTGTTTACATCCCAGCAGCCAATGGTTTCCAAACCAAGGAAGTGTCTCAGGCATATTTTTCTTACTTCCACAAAAAGGTTCCTGGGACTGGGTTGTATCAGGAAGGAGATTACTGAAGCCTATCAATGAATTTAATGTTGAAATGAAAAGACAACGCCATGATCGGGAAAAATAGTGGCATTCACAGCCAAGTGATAGAGGTGCATGCCCTGAGCTAAGGATGTCCAAGCAAGATAACAAGAATAAGAAGAGCAGGGAAAACAACATCCAGGGGAGTCTAGGGGCTGGAGCCAGGGACAAGTTACAGTCCAGCTGGATCTAGGAAGTGCTTTTCAGGGACAGAGGCATCCTGGTATACCACCTTTGTGCGCTCCTTTTGAGAGTTTGGCTCCTAAGAAGATTTGTGGAATTTGAGACCATTTCCCTTAATTCTTCCCCTCCATTTACACTCTCTGGTCCATTCCAGGAATTCTCTAGGTTTTCTTAGCAAACACCTACTGATGTATTGTGTCTGGAGTATCTATGGAGGGGGTATGTTAGGTATGCTCCTGACCACTAGGCCATGGCCACCTGCCTGAGAAGCCCTGGTCTCAGGAAGAAATCTTTCACTATTTCACCATGAAATATAATGCACGTTGTAGGCTTTTTGTTAAAACTCTTTATCTAATAAAGGAGGATCCCTCCTGTTCTTAGTTTGCTGAAAGTAATTTTACCAAGTGGTTTTTTTCTGTATTTATTAAGATAACCACATAATTTTCCTGGGTTTTTTTTTCCTGTAATCATGATACAATTTGATTAATTCACTCAGATTCTATAAATATCAGAATTGCTACTCTTAAAGAGCTGTGCAGAAAACGTAAAGATGGGCCAGATGTGGTGGCTCACACCTCTAATCCCAGCACTTTGAGAGGCTGAGATGGGAGGATCTCTTGATGCCAGGAGTTCCAGACTGACCTGGACATCATAGCAAGACCTTGTCCCTACAAAAAATAAAAAAATTAGCGGGGCATGGTGGCATGTGCCTGTGGTCCTAGCTACTCGGGAGGCTGAGCCAGGAGAATTGCTTGAGACCAGGAGTTGGAATTTGCAGTGAGCTATGGTCGTACCAAGGCACTCCAGCCTGGGCAACAGAGCAAGATAATGATGGGTAAAACCATAAACCTGGCCAACAAGAAGTTTATAGTATGGTAGAGATAAAAGATAAATATACAAAGAACAATAATTCAAGACAGACTCTAAGTCCACAACACAAGTACAAACAAGATATTGCCAGGGTTCAGGACAGGTTTTATTAAGCCAAGGACAAAGAAAAGTCTTAATGTAGTGTTGGATGTAAACTTTGAAGAGTATTTAAGATTTTTATCTGAGATGTAAGTGGAGTGGCCAGTAAGGTGGAGAAAGACATTTTGGTTAGTAGAAATAATATAAGCAAAAAGATGGAGGCAGGAGGCCTGGAACTGGGAGCAGTGTCTAGGAAACGCTGAATATTGGTAGTTGAATTAAAATATCTACGGTAACAAGATTCTCAAAGGAGTCAGGAACGTTGGAATCACCCCTGTCTATCCCTACCTTAAGATCAACACCTTATTACACTCCAGCCTCAACGCTGGACTCTGTATACTATGTAGTAGTAGTACCAGGACCCTGAGCAAAGTTAGCATGAATGGCCTTGAACTGAAGGATCACAGTGTTCTATCTTTGCCACTTTTCTAAAAGCTCAAACCCAAGGCCCAGAACAAAAGCCACACTCAACATGGACAAAAGCAATCAAGCCAGGATAATGGACAGAGAGAGAAAGAGGAAGATCAAAAGAGTACAAAAGAGAGAAAATAATCAGAGCTGTCACCCAAAATCGCTGTTACAAAATTCAAGAGTGTAAATTAGCAAACATTTATCACAGAGACAACTTTACAACTGGCAGATTCAACTGAAATTTTGAAAATTTTTCATGATTTCAGATGACTATCCCATGCGCCAAATGCTACATACCTGCAAATCATTGTCTTTTTCCTTTGATTTGATCCAAGTCTTGCCTTGAGTTTGTGGGTCTATGAGGAGTGGGTACCTGGTGGCCTTTGTCACAATGATGCCATTCTGAATTGAGAGATCATCTCCTGGCAGTCCCTGCAGCCCCCACTCACCAATCTGAACAACAGGAAATGGATACAGTCATTCGAAGGAGACCAGGAATGCTTTCATTAGTAATTAAAAGTTTCACAATGTAAAATAATTTACAATTTGGAAATGACTTTTTTCCCTCAAGACTATGCAACTGGTACTTAGAAAAAAGCAAATTTGTAAATGTGAACCAAATAGTGTCCACTTTAAAAAGCAAATTTATAATCTAACGAATCCTTTCTTTAATGACCCCAAACTAGCTTTATTCCTTTATACTTTCAGACTTAGGGAAAATGTAAAGTGATTGCGTATTAAACCTGATTTGGGGTTAGTGAAGATAATGAGTATAATGAGATGTCAGAGAACAAGGTAAGTCCCAAGGAAAAGCCCCTGATAACGTTCCCCTCCTGCCCTTTGGTTCTGCCCACATGGGGCATGGGTGCTTGCACCACTGGAGAGAAATTAGATGAGGTGAGATATTATATTGGCAGGAGCTCATCGGTGACACTTTGTGAATATTTATTTCTCCAAATTTAGAAGGGATTGCCAGCCTCCCTCCACGTGGTCAAGAAAATCACTGGAAACCCAATGAGCCTTCATTAAATGATCCCAAGACCTCCAAAGGCCACAATTAATAAAGAATATCCCGGCCCACTTCGCCTCACCAGTGTTCAATGCATCTTCAATACATAATCTAGTCCCTGTAAGGGCAAGTTCAATGTTGTTGGAATTGGAAAATATTATATTTTAACTTTTAAATACAGATAACATGAAATTAATAGCCTGGCATTCCCTGAGGAAACAGCAACTAGAAAGCAGATTTGCAAATCAGAAAAGCAACTCATGAATACAAATTGCCTGGAAAGCATTTATTACCACGGGAGCTCAGCAAGATATACTGGAAATTGACAGTGGCATCAAATTTCCAGCAAGGAAGGTTAGTGTAGGAGGACACACTGTTACTCAGTGATACCAGGACACGCTATTGCATTATGCTCTTGGACACTAGAAAACATAGTAAATGATAAAAGTAAGGTTAATACCAGCACTTACAGCTCAGATAATGCCTACATTTGTCTAAAATGTTTGAAAGAGAGTGACTTAACAGCAGTGGTGTAAATAATGGAGAGTTATAAGGAGAGCTCAGTATGAGTAAGCCTATAATTCATGGATGATCTTTTAGTTCGCAGCAATGGAGTTGATTTGAATTTGGAAGAGTGATATCGTAAAATGCAAAGGAACTTTTATACCACAAAGAAAATTCATTTTTAAACAACTCGTAAGCACTTTCAGAAGGATCTTTTCAACTACATGAAAATAAGAGAAAATTAGGTGCACTTTGACTTCTTGGTATGAAATAAAATGAGACTGAAATTCAAATAATATTGGAAAAGTAAACTTACAGTTGGAGGATCCACCAACATTGAAATAAGGTTCAGGTTTTCAGTGAAAGGAATTTTCCGTATTTTCATTTCTATCTCCCATTGATCTTTAAGCAAATAGTTCCTAAATATCTGGTTGAAAGGACCAAGGTAGGAAAGGAATCCTGTGCATAGCAGAATATCACCAACAAGTCTGTTAAGAAAAAACACACAAGCCCCTCCCCAAAGTGAGCCAACTCACACGTTTTAGGTGCTTCCATTAAGTTGTCTGAAAGGACAACTTAATGGTTTTGTCTTGTTTCTTGGTGAAATCCTCCTTTGCCCACACTTAACACTAGATGGCCACGCATGCAAAAGACCGTGTTAAAAGGAGCCCCAAAAGCCAAAAGGAAGTGAGAGTGGCCACAGGCAGGTGGGCCAGGGAGCAGGAAAGGTGCTCTCTCCCCACGCCTACCGGCCCAGACAGAGCCTTGGCACCTTGAGGAAAGTATCTTCTTCCCATTCTATACCATGGTCCTGTTCCGATTTCGGTCTTCTATTTAAACCACTTTTTCTTCCCTCCCCAGCAGGGTTTTTTTTGTTTTGTTTTGTTTTTTTTTTTTTGCCATTTTCCTATTCCTCTCTCATTCTTCTCCCTTTTAGTTTTCTGAAGACAGCAACAGACACCCACACAAGATAAAACAAACCATTGAGCCACACACACTTTTAAAATCACTGAGGTGAAGAGTAGAGAACTAGAGCATCTAGATTGTTCTGGCAAACCCAAACAATATCACAAACACTCTTATACCGAAAATGTACAGTTTCAGTATGAACCACGTTTACAATGTTTTTCACAAAATCTTGTTCACTCTCTGTAGCGTTTTACTGGTGTGCATGATTTAAACTGTAAATACTTTCTTAGCTGCTGGGATCCAGAGACGGACATGTGGAAAGGAAGGAGAAAAGTATTCGCCATGGAAATGGATATTATGTTCTCTAATGTCATGAGGAGGGAGAGTGATTGTAACAAAGACCAAAATTCATACCTATTAATCTGAGCTCTGAACTCTTTGCTTTGCTGGGTCCATCGGACTTTCTCCCCACTCAGTCCATCGATGAGTGTGGAAGCCGCCTGCATCTTTTTCCGGCACATGTCGGCATCATTAAGCAAATCCTGCATCCATGATGGGAGAATGTCTCAAAGAACTTTTTAAAGTGCTTAATTGAACATCCATTATATTTGCACATAAACATACATGGAGGAATTTCTTAATTTGCCAAATAAATATGGTCTAAAATTACAGTGTAAGTGAAACTTTACGTATTAAATTCCGATCTTTCATTCGTGATAAAGGGATTTCACCTTACAAAATTTCAAGAAAAGCAATTTTTGTAAGAGAGAATCCAAATCACATAAATTAAAATAGTATTCCCAGTAACTATTTTCAAAAAAGAATCAAATCAATAAAATATACCACTTTAAAGTCTTGGATTTAATAATAATCCCGAGTTCTTTGCCATCTACAAAATATTTTCTCCACAAAAAATTCCAGATGACAGTAGTGTGCCGCAGCCAGCTTGAACCAGCTCATAAGAGCCAACTGTTAAATTGTCAGAATATTGGTGAGCTGGCTTTAAATACAGCCTTTATTAAAAATTAAAATTATATAAACTTCCAATTAAACAAATTATATTAAAGGCAAAGCTAGCAAATAAAAACTCAACACTTCCTAATTATTTACATTTAAATATTATCTATGCTCTTGGGGTTAAGTCCACTGTATCTGTGCAGTGGAAGTAGTATGTAATAGTGTGCTACCACTGTGCGTCTTTTTCCAAACCTGTGCTCCGTGACGTTACATTGATAGTTTGAAGTTGGTAGTAGTGGAAATATTTGCACCACAGATATCAGCAAATATTACAAATCAGGGTCTTCCTCTCCTTCCTCCCGCCCCCAACAACTTCCCCCTGTGCCCCGCAAGAAGATTGTTGACCCATTCACTAAGCCACCATTGCTTGTAACCTATCCCAAGAGATCATATTAAGTTCCTCATTTAACAGATAGAGCCTGGTGAATTGCTCCAAACTGCACAGCTACTAAGTGCCTGAGCTGGATCTAGAACCCAGTTTTCTAACTCCAAAATCAATGCTCTTTAGATGACATCACAGCTTACTCTGACAGACAACTTGATTAGTAAAAACACTAAAAAGAATTTTGAGTGCCAAAGATCCAAAACAGGTAGACACAGCCGGTGAACAAGCAAATTCTGGTGAATAATTTTTTCATTATAGATATTTGCCCAGTTTCTAAATACAACACATACTTGTGTAAAGTTTTAGTACATCGGAAAGCAATATGGAGATACCTTAAAGCGATACAAGTTAATCTACCATTTGATCCAGCAATCCCATTACTGGGCATCTACCCAAAAGATCCAATGACACTCTACAAAAAAGACACCTGCAATCGAATGTTTATAGCAGCACAATTCATAATTGCAAAGCTGTGGAAACAGCCCAAGTGCCCATCAATCCAAGAATGGATTAATAAAATGTGGTATATGTATGCCATGGAGTACTATTCAGCTCTAAGAAACAACAGTGATATAACACATCTTATATTTTCCTGGTTAGAGCTGGAACCCATACTACTAAGTGAAGTTTCCCAAGAATGGAAAAACAAGCACCACATATACTCACCAGCAAACTGGTATTAACTGAGTAGCACCTAAGTGGACACATAGGTACTATAGTAATAGGGTATTGGGCGGGGGGGTGGGGGACAGGTGTATACACACATTATGAGTGAGATGTGCACCATCTGGGGGATGATCATGCTGGAAACTCAGACTTGTGGGGGGAGGGAGGGAAAGGGCATTTATTGAAACCTTAAAATCTGTACCCCCATAATATGCCGAAATAAAAAAAATTTTTTAATTTAAAAAAAATAGAAAAAAAATAAATAAAAGATAAAAAAAAGTTTTAGTACATCAATTTGGTAAATTTGTATATTCCATCTCACCATTTTCTCATTCATCGCTGCATCAAATTTCGCTTGTACTTTATCCAGCTCAGCTTGCTTCTCATCCAGCAGGGCCTGTGCCTTCCCCAGCTCAGTATTAGCCACTGCCAAGCGGCCCTCCTGCTTGGCCAGGTTAGCCTGCAAAGGAAGAGAAGGTGATGAGTGTAGTGGACTGGCTCCAAAAACATTCACGATTTTAATTGGTAAGTATCAACACATGTTACATAATTTTTGTGCTTGACGGTACTTTGTGGGTCATCTACTTCAGTGTTTTCATCTGGGGAAGCAGAAGGTCTTGGGGATATTTCATTACTTTTTTTTTTCTTATAATTACTAATGTTCAACGTGGAAACCATGGAAAATGCAGCAATGTATAGAAAGGAGAGCAAACTTTACCCATGATTTTACTCAGAGATAACCTGTGAATATTGTTTTAAGAAGTCGGCAATTGGCATTTTGATTTCTTTTTTCATTTGATGTAGTACTTGTATAATCATTTTCCCAGGTCCTTAAACATTTTTTCATGAACATTAGTTGTACAGCAGCATGATATTCCAAAATTCAAATGAATATATATACAAATTCATAATTTACTTAACCTTTTTCATATTTTTATACATTTCTTCCCCTCCTCCCATTTTTAATTATTATAAATAATGCTATAGTAGATACTATTGGATATGTAAACATTTGGTATTGTTTCTTTGGTAATGACTCTTTGAAGTGAAATTACTGGAACAGTAGTTTTTCATATTTTTCTAAGTTCTACAACAGGCGTCCTCAAACTACGGCCCGAGGGCCACATGCAGGTGTTTTTGCCCATTTGTTTTTTTACTTCAAAATAAGATATGTGCAGTGTGCATAGGAATTTGTTCATAGTTTTTTTTAAACTATAGTCAGGCCCTCCAACGGCCTGAGGGACAGTGAACTGGCCCCCTGTTTAAAAAGTTTGAGGACCCCTGTTACGATATGGTAATACTTGTTCCTTGTACATTTAAAATAATCAGCAAAGTTAATTAATAATTAATAAGAAAATTAATCTAAGCCCAGAGTCTTCTGGAGTAGAAGTTCTTTGATAATGTTCTCATTTTCTTTCTCAATATTTATTTGAATTTAGTTCTTTTTCACAGGAAACTTTCATTTCATTTAATGAAATACATTTTTAATGTATTTACATATAGCTGTGCAAAACTTTCTTTTTAATTATTTAAATCGACACATCTATGATTATGTGGCTTTATCTTTCTATTCTCATTTGTTTTTGTGCATTTTCTTCTTCATTCGATTTTCCAGGGACATATATCTCTACAGCTTATTTTGGCAAAGCACCACTTCTTAGATTTACTTGTTAATTCTAATTCTAATTCTTTTCTCTCCTCTAATTTTTCATGTTATTTTTATTAGCTTTGTTCTGTTTCCTTAAATTTTGTTGTATGTGTGCTTATGAGTGAGTATAATCTTTACCATTTAAGTGGAATGCTTATTAGTTTCTTTGATGCATTTAAGGGCTAAGAAAGTACCATTTTGGGCATATTACAAAAGCTTTGGTAATTAGCTTACTTTCATTATTTCCTAAATAGAAGTGACTGTTTTTTTTAAAATGTAAACTTTCTATTTTTATTACTTATAATTAGAGAATGAGGCCCCAGGAATTTTCGTTTTTTGGAAATTCAATCAAGGTCTTGCTTTAGCACTGAATAGAATAAATTTTTGTAAATGTTTCTTGGACTTTAGAAATAATTTCATATTCTTTGTTTATACTGAAGAAAGTTCAACCTAGCTCCTCAACCTGAAAAATAATATTGCATTAAATTTCTGTACAATTATTAATTTATGCCTACTCAGGACTGGCTCCATAATTTGTAGGGCACAGAGCAAAATTAAAATATGGGGGCCCCTGCTAAAAAATTATTAAAAATTTCAAGAGGGCAAGAATAGACGATTAAATCCCTTCTAAACGTGGCGCCCCATGCACCCACCTGTGAAGTGCAAGTGCTGTGTCTACCAGACCTGGCATAGGTTGATGGTGTGCACCACAGTCTCAAATTACAACATTTTTGTTAATTTTTTTTAATTACAATGTTTTTGTTAATTTCCACTTATAATACCATTATATTTTGCTTTACATAATTTGATATTATTTTATTTATCATATGAAGCATTATTATAATTTTCTTCACTATAAATAATAATTTTTATCAATAAAAAATAGCTCTGCTGGCATGTGCTTTTTTTCTTGAATTCTACATTTACAGTAACATTTCTTCCCAGCTATCTTTCTGTTTGGGTGCAGTGCGTTTACTATATTTCCCTATCATTTTTTTGTTGTTGTTGTTAAAACTTTTACACTTTAGATTTATTCTGTATTTTTTCTCAAAGTTACCTGTGCACAGAGTTTAAAGAGGCAACCATTTCTATGAAGCTTATTGTGAAAAACAGTAACCCCTGCTCATCAACTCATCATTTTCCACTCCCTGGAGCAACCACTTAAAACACTTTTAGCTTGGTCCGGCAGGAGGGTTGGCGTGGGGTCCTGGGGGTGGTGTGGATCTGGGTGGTATATTTTATAAATCCTTGCACTCTTAAGAATGTCCTTCTATTCCCTCAGACATAACGGACAGCCTGGGTGGATACAGAGGAAGGGTGTGTGTGTGTGTGTGTGTGTGTGTGTGTACGGTGTGAGTGTGTGTATGTACTGCACAATATTTAAGTTGCATCCTTAAGAATGTCTTTTTGTTCTCTCATTCATGAAGAGCACCATTACTGAATTCTTGAACCACAGCAATTTCCTCCTCAAAACTCTACATATGTTTTTCCATTATCTTCTACCATTTAGGGTTGTGGAAAAGTCTGCAACACCCCAATTTCTCTTCTTTCATAAGCAACCATTTAAATTTTGTTTTTTAGATTGCATATAAAGTTCTCTCTCTGTCTTTGAAATTTAGAACATTTCTAGGTGTTGATCCTATGTTTTGTAAGTTTAGGTTAGAATATAATAATCTCTGAACTTTAAAGAAATGGAAAGTTTTCTTTTATAATAACTTTGTTGTTATTCCCAATAAATTCACTTCCTGTTTCAGAACTTGGTTTCAGTTTCTTGTCACATTGCCAGGAAAGGTGTAATGGATATAAAAAGAATGAGGAACTTCGAGGGGACACAGGGACACAAGAAAAATTTGGTAACAGGGACATCTACCTTTACTAGCCTAAATTATTCTTTGTCTCTTAATGGCAGTAAGACGGATGATTGATTTTATTAAACATTGATTTACTGGGAGAAGGAGGGAAAGTTTTACCTTCAGAGGCAACACTTCCCTGTTGATGCCATAAAATATGGCCATAGCGAGTGTCCAAGACAGCAGACCAGCCACATTTCCACAGACTTTTTTCGCACTATCAAAGTTATAATCTTCCATGTTAAAATACGGCTGGAGTAACTCCACAGTCTCTTCGTTTATAGTGTCCTTGGGGAACTGCTGAAGGCTAAACAGGAATCCTGTTGCACTCATCAACTGAAAAATAGTACCACAGCCCGATAAGTTCTGGCACAAAACAGATAGTTTCTCCCTGAGTTAGTATGCACTTCTAAATTGAATTTTTTCAAAGTAACAGTTGATCTGCTCTAAATATACAAATAAAGACTGTTGGCAGTAGTCAACCTAAATCTGTAAATGGCAAATTGTCTTTCCGTTTCCATAGTGAAAGAGTGAAGAAGAAAAGCGATGTAGGTTTCCTGTCTTGTAAGTGCATCTGAATGCCTTGAACCACACAGGGACCCATTTGAAGACTGGATTGGATTGAGACCACCCAGGCTGTGCCAATACCAGCCACTGGTTCTGGACAGATTTCATAAAAAGAAGGCATCCAGCTTTAAAATCTACCCCTACTTACATTTTGGGTGATGGAGTTTGAGATAAACTCACCAATACACAATGATCAATTACTGTCTACTGGTTTGTCTGGTCTATATTTAGTATACTGGGCTAGCGACACCTGCTGCATCTCATAAGAATGACACAGATAGATTTTACTCACCTTTAATGACTCTCCCCATGATGGCTTGCAGCAAGGTTTCTCTGGATCCATAGTAACAGGGTCAATTTTCTTTTGAAATAGTAACAGGACACAATCCATGATTCTCATAATGAGATGTGGCGGTTTTGCGAGCTTCCTGACCGTAGCAATATCATTTGGTTTGATGGTCTGCATTTGGGATTAGGAGTCAATACATTTTTTATTGAGTAGTATTAATAGTTATATGAAAAGCTCTTTTACATAATTAAGGTAGAAAACTTTAAAACATTATTTTCTCCTCAGTTCTTGACTTTATCTCCTCAAGGGTTTGAATTATAAGATTTTTGCATAGTGGTTATCTTATTGTTATTTTGGGATTTCTGTTTGTTTTTATTCCTTTTTCTTTTCCCTGTTGCCCCGAACTAAATGATTTAAAATATCACTACCATCCACGGCCCACAACCCCAGACCTCCATTAACAAGACACATTAATATGTAACATTTAGGTAACTTGCACCTTTGAAGCACAGAGTCTATATTACGTGTGGATATTAAGAGAAGAGACAAAGCCCTGAGTATCAGAAACGTCACCTTCAGTCTTCATTTTGGGAGCTGCCTTGTCTATCAAAGGCAAGGAATTAGGAGACGAAAGAAGTTATTGCAACATGTGGCTCTTGAAAATATTTTTTAAAGTTTTTGTCCCTGAGCTGGGTTTGATTAAGACATTGCCTGACAGTGAAGGCAAGAAGGACTGAGAGACCATATCAGTAAAACATCCTGAGGTTTCCTTGATTCAGTGATCTCACCTGTTTGCATGTTATTGTGGAACCTCTTAAAGGAGTGGGGGTGGAGAATGTGTCCTGGTCATTGTGAAAAATGTATGAAATGATTATCATAGATTTATTCATTCATTTAACAATTGCAGGCATTCTCCCATATAAAACAAAACAAGCAAACAAAAGCAGGCTTGTCCTCGTAAACTCCAGAGGAAGGCAGAGAAGACGTAATTATCCTACACTAAGACTTGTCACCATAGAAGCATATGAGTGATAGGAAAACAAAGGAGAATCCAGAAGAACTGAAAAGTTTCTGGAAGGAACTTGTGTTGGGAGGGATAGCAATGCACTGCTCACATTCAGGGCTGCTTCTGCTTCTTCCAGTGCAGGTCTAGCGGCCTCAAGTTTGGACTCAGCTTTTACTTTTTCAGTGTCAATTTCATCCACAATTTTTTGGGCTTTGTCTTTTACCTCCTGTACTTCATTTTTAACTTTGGCTGAAGCCTGAGCACTTACTGTGACTTCCGCTAAGACCTGTTAAATTGAGGAAACACATGAAAGCAAATAGAAACCTTTCAAGCAAAATGTACAGGTTTGAGTAGTCAGAGAACATTTACTCAATATAAAACATGACTATGAGCAAATTTATTCCCCAAGTTTTGTCCATATTTTAAGGTTTATTAAGGCAATCCCTTTGAGCAGTTCCAGATTTTATATATATATATATATATATATATATATACTTTAAGCTTCAGAAAAAGGGTATTTCCACTCTCTGAATTCTAGAAAATTAAAACAATTCAAGTAAGTGTAACAGAATAAGGTCAGAAGCCAAAATAAAAGCCTCATGTAATAACAATAAAAGTAGCCAATGTTTATTAAGTGCTCAGCATACACCTGGACTATGCTTAAGTGCTTCCCCTGTGTTATCGTACTCATTTCAGTAACTGGGTAAGGGTCAAGGGTTAAGTGTCTGTTCTCAACTGACTGGCAGTGCATAGCAGCTGCAAGCAGCCTGAAACTGATGGGTTGTAGACAAAGTGGCACACTTGTATCCCTATCACCGAGGAAGTTTCTTTTTTCTTTCTTTTTTTCTTTTTTTTTAAACTGTATCAAACTCTTTCTCTTATCCTTTTCTCTCCCAGACACAAACTTTAGATGAGGCCTGGGCCATCCTAGAAACCCAGAGTTTATAGGGTCCTTAAAGAGAAGAACAAATATAGAAATTTCATAAGCAGATGAAAGAGAACCAGAGAGACAGAGCAAGAGAAGAAAGAATAGTCTTAGACCAAGTAGCAGATATAATAGTTTAGATACGTCTTGGCATAACTTAAACAAAAATATCTAATGGTCTTTGTGAACATCACCTTGCCAGAAATCATGTATTGGTTTATACCCTGCTTATTTTTAAGTAACATTTCAAAATAATGCTTCCTTAATATGCAAATGTACTCCTCTCATCAGGAGTGACAAAATAAATGCAAACTCACTTCATCTGCTTTTACAGAAGCTACTGCCAGCTCCTTCTCCTTTACTGCAAGCTCTTGAGAGAGTTTAGCAACGGATTCACTTGCCTCCATGAGCTTATCAAGACCTTTAGAAATACACACATACATACTTATTCAATATTTACTACTTATAAGGGGCCGTATATGTAATCTAACATATATAAGATAATTATTTATAGACAAAAACTTAAAAAATATACATATCTTAGGAGCAACAATCCTGACCATATTTCAGAGTTTCAACGGGGCAGGAGTTAAAGAAAATAGCTCTGATTGAAGAATATCATCTAGCTACATTTAAGGGAAAGTCAAAATATCATATCGAATAAGATTAGTTTAGTCAGAAAGCTTACTTGACAGTTATGCCCTTTTGGGCTTTTTAAACAGTTTGTAGCTATCATTTTTTTAAATCATATTGCAGCTAAGATGGCAAATGAGATTGAAAAGATATTAACATTTTTGTGGCTCTCTTTGCTGTAAAAATGAAAACAACTGCTAAAATATACGTAACTGACTCTGTGACTTTCAGTGCTACTGAGAAAAATAACTGGTTAAATGACTTTCTCACATTTCAATTGGGTTCTAGATAGTGGTGTGTTGGTAAATGTTTAACATCTGGGTCTCTGGGGGAAAGGGAAGCATCCATTTGTATATTTTCCAGTTTCCACAGTGTAAACGCTTCCACCATTTCCACCATAGCTTATTTCAAGCTAATAGGAGATTCTCAGTAGCTCACCGTTATATATTTCCACCACACTGATAGAATAGAACTATATAACCTCAAGAATATTAACAATAGTAAAATAGAGTAAAAATAACTGAGAAGTTACGAGTTTTGAGTATTTATTGCCTATATTTTACATATAATTTATTCAATTTTAGGTATATATGGCTTAAATTTTTAATAAAGACTATGTTTAACAAACAGATCATAAAACTCCTCAAAATGTAACAATTAGCTTTCACGAGCCAGTACAAGTCAGCTTTGGCACACTACTGATTCCAGCACATCGTTTAGAAAAGCTGCAAGGTGAGTCATGAGAAAAACCTCAGGAAAAGGTTTCTTTCATAGTATTGCTATCATCACTGTCACTCCACAAACCCTGGAGTTCAGTTATGGTATGTGACCACATTTTTCCCAGGGGAAATAAAAGAAAGAACTTGGGTGCTTCGGACTGTTTGGGCCACATGCTTTTTGGACATACAATCTGTTCCAACGTACACTTTTCCTACTTACATGCTACCTATGCCTGACACTCAGCAAACTACTGCTCAGGTAAACTATCTTTTTGCTTTTATTTGCTTTTGTTTCTGTTTTTCCTTTTCCTTTATTAGAAATTTAGATTTCCTTTATTAGAAATAAATTTCCTTTATTAGAAATTAACATGGCAAAGTTATACGAATCAAGGCAAATCGTAATGAAACCAAAAACTGAAATTAGAGTCAGTTTCCAAGAGCTGTCTTCTCTCTACCTGCGAGCAGTAATGCAGTGACTATGGTGACTCACTGCCCAGCACAGTTGACCCAGAGCTGGGAGAAATGGGCCAGCACTGTTTAGATTTTCTTCTGCTCAGAGTTTCTTGACAGCTCAAAAGACCCTTAAGGACATCCCTTAAAAATATCCACTACTAACAACAAAATTAGTATTTTGCTTTCAAACACAACACCCGCCAAACAAAATATTGAGATCACCATCAAACAAACCCTAAAAAGATAAGATTCCATTCTTCTTACCAATATTCATACGTTCAGCTTGTTCATTAATATATTTCACCTTTTCAGCATAAATGTTTTTATAGCCATTTATAAATGAGAGATAAGACTTGGGAGTCACATGCGCTCTTCGGCGGTACCTGAAAGGAGAACACAAAAATGACCACATTTCTATCACTCTGGTCTACTCCCATGAAATGACGGATTCTGTAGAGTGCTTCATGAGCAGGAAGGCAGGAATTGTGTACGGTTTCCCAGATGAGATGGAAAGAACGCTGAATCTCTGTCTGGTGATCTGATCTTTTATTCTGACTCCGGACTTCTGTTTCCTCATCTGGAAAACTGAGAGAAGACTGTCTGCCCTACCCCTTCCAGAGTTTTTTGAAGATCAAATAAAATAGCATATATGAACACACTTTGTAAACTTTAAGGTTCTGGACAAATACTAGGAATAAGCAGTTGAAATGATTGAAATGAATTTGTGCTGTTATTTTCATTCAGCTGGTATTTTCTACATACCTCTGCCCTGCCACATACCAGCTGGGTGGGCTTACAAAATCAAAAACCCATCTCTCCTCTGATTCATCCAATTCGCCTTGAAATCAAGGAAGCCATGCTTGATTCAAATGTTCAACCCATTGTGGTCTTTATTATAGTAATTATATTTAATGATAGAAGTAGACAAAAGAAATAATTTTATATAGAAGAAACTCAAGTCAAAGAAGGGTTCTTCACATACTATAAAATTATTTTGCCTTTTACATTAATTTTTAACTTTTGGAGTTCTGAAGATTTTTACTATTTTTTAAGTTTGTTTGTTTTAGAAACTTGGGCACATATGTGATTATAATTAAAGCGTTATAAAAAAATATTACATTCAGAATAAACTTCTACAACCTAAGAAGATACAAAAAATTTGGAAAACACACCAAAGTTTTGAAAAACAAGGAAACCGGTTTCTGTAGCTGTACAAAGGTAGAAATTTATGTCGAAGATGACATGAGCAGGAGGAGTTCAAATTAAATAGAAAGAAAATCGAATTAATACACACTGATTCACCAAAACAATCTGGGAGATTATCTAGAATTATTTAGGAGGAGTAGTCTGGGTATGATTTTAAGTAAAAGAAAAGGAATAAGCAAAGTTTTGTGAGGCAGGGATCTCCTTGAAAATCAATGACAGTGTTACCAAAACTCTGTATGTGGAAAAACAGACATAACTTTTCTGGGAGTTCCTGCACGCCCCCTGAAGCCCATACACTAACCCCAAGAGATAAGCCTACTGTTCTGGAGATCTACGTGGGCCCATCTGCCAGTCTTACACAGTGACTATCATGCTATGGGAGTGGGGGGAAGGCTGTGTTCTAGAACTGTTGACACCAGCTTTCACATAATGAACACACCAACACTGCTGTGTGATTTTCCTTAGCATAAAAATATTGAAAAGACTAAGTAATAAAAATACAAAACCTAAATGTTCCCTTAACATAGGCAATAAAGAAACTTTAAAACTATGTACTTCTTTCATCGAAATAAATAATGCATTTGAATAAGAAACTAATAAATACTTTCTAAGGAATTAGTTAAGCCATTTCCAAAACAAAACTAAACAAATGAAATGAAGCAATTCTTTAAGCATCTGTTACTTTGAGGCCTGGTATTTAAGTGTGGATACCAGTTAAATCTTCTTTATTAGCCATCTTTTCAATTCTTAATCACTAGAAAATCAAAGCCAGAAAAATCTAAATGCAGCTGGGACCTCATGCTCAATCAATATGAACAGTCTTTTACTGCAGAGGTCCCCAACCTTTTTGGTACCAGGGACTGGTTTCACAGAAAACAATTTTTCCAGTACCTGGGGGTCAGGAGGAGGGATGGTTTCTGGATGATTCAAGCACATTACATTTATTGTGCAGTCAAACCTCTCTGCTAATGATAATCTGTATTTGCAGCCGCTCCCCAGCACTAGCATCACTGCTTCAGTTCAACCTCAGATCATCAGGCATTAGATTCTCATAAGGAGCGTTCAACCTAGATCCCTCACATGTGCAGTTTACAGTAGGGCTAGTGCTCCTATGAGAATCTAATGCCCCTGCTGATCTGACAGGAGGCAGAGCTTATGCCATGATGCAAGAGATGGCGAGTGGCTGTAAATATAGATGAAGCTTCACTTGCTCCCTGCTGGTCACCTCCTGCTGTGCAGTCTGGTTCCTAACAGGCCACGGTCTGGTACCAATCCATGGCCCGGGGGTTGGGAATCACAGCTTTACTGAATGTTACATTTAATTCCTCTTTGGGGTGTACTTGGTGCTTGGGTAGCTATGGTGTTTAGGTAATGTCACTTACCTTTGGAAGTAACTTTCACAGCTCTCTGAAACCATGTCATGAAAGAGCCCCATTGTTTCTACAACTTGTCTTTTAATATCATTAGAACAGACAATATTATAGCCTGAAAGGAAATAGGAGGCTACAGCAATCAGGGCCTCCTTTGGCCAGCGACTGAACCAGTCCATAGTGCAACCTGAGATCAAGCCAGGAAACTTCAAAGAACGGGCACGAAACTTCTCACCAACCTATTGATGGCAAAGTCAAAAAGCATTAGAAACACAGGGATTATAAGGCAGCTAGAGAGAGATTTACACATTCTGGGTCAACAATGTGACATCAAAAATTTTTTTTAAAAAATCTTGGGCTGCAATAATATATAAATTTAGTGTTCGGAGGAAGAGAGGAAATATATTTCACACTCTTCCCTGTCCTGGGACTACATCTATTACACATTATTGCATTCAATTCTAGGAACGGCCTTTTAAGAGGAAACTGACAAACTGGAACTCTTTCAGAGAGATTAGGACAGTGAAAGGCCTGGGCACCAGCACAAGTGAGAACAGCTGCAGGAACAGATGTTTCGTCTAAAAAGGAAACAACTTAGGGAGTCTGCAAAAACTTTCTCCAAATATCTGAAAGGCTTTATGTGGAAGAGGGATTGGGTTCATTATGGAGCAGAATCAGAATCAGAATCAGAGGAGAAAAGCACAGACAGACAAAATTCAATCAATTATAAAAAGGAGCTTTCTGGCAATTAGATAACTAAAAATGAACCAGGCTCCCTTGCAAATCAGTGACACCCCCCTGGTGCAGACCTATCCAAAGAAGTTTAAGTGATAATGGAAATGTTCTATGTATGTGCTTTCCAGTGTGGGAGAGACTAGACACACATTACTACGGAGCAGTGGAAATGGGCTTAATGGGACTGAGAAATTGAATTTTTATTTTTACTTAATGTTAATTAATCAAAATTCAAATAGCCATGCACAACAAATGGCTACTGTACTGGACAGCACAGTGAATTCAAACCTACATCAGGGACATTCTAGTGGAGATAATATGTCTATATTGGAGGCAGAGCTGGATGCAATGACATCACCAAATCCCTTACAATTCAAATAATCCATGTTTCTAGGTGACTAATGAAAATTGTAGGTTATACAACAATTTCTAATAATATAAATATTTTAAATGATCATATTGGAAATGAGATTTGGGTTGATAGAGATTGGTGGTAGTAAAGCATTCATTAATTTTAAGTCAATGTAAAAACATCAATTTCTGAGCAAATCATCTCATCAGAGAAGGTAAACTAAGTACTTTTACTTTTTTTTTTTTTTAATTTTTTTTTTATTTTGGCATATTATGGGGGTACAGATTTTAAGGTTTCAATAAATAGTACTTTTAAATAAGTAACTCCTTCTACATGGATACAAATAAAAAAGTAAAAACTCACTGGAGAAAAGCAGAGAACAACATGCAAGTTCTTCTTTGATCTCGAAATGAAATACTCATACAGATTGTCAAAGGTAGGAGGATGACGAGGCAACTCCCTTTTCATCACCGATATCAGACCTTGGGTGATTTCATCCATCTCATCTCGTGCAAACAAATTGGAGATCTTTGAGGAACAGACAAGAAAGTGTTCTGTATTTAAGAGTTCCCCACAGCCAATTCACTGCCAAAGTCTAGTTTTTTTTTTTTTTTTTTTTTCATGTCATCTCGTTTCATACTTTCTTTCTGCATCTCCACCGGTCAAGTCCTTGGTTAGCCAGAGATTACCAAGAGTGCAACTTTTTATTGAGCAGCTTAAGCAACAGCAAATTATGTTTTCCTGTGCTCGCAGAGCTATCACTGAAGAGTTATCACCATTCCAATCACCTCTTTAAAATGCCCAGTTTTGCCCTCTGTTCTTTGACTCATAGTCAGTCTTAAAATACTTAACTAGCTCTTGCACCATTAAGCATCTGTATGCACCATTGTGCAGGGAAGAGTTAACACAGCAGGCCTAACCTTGAGAAGGATGTGCTTGCAGGCCTGGCCCTTGGCTGGCATCAGGGAACTTGGCCTTTGGAACATCTGCCCCATTACGAATTGCTAAGGCCGTTTTGCTGTGCCTACTAGACTGTGTATACACATTGTGATATATGGTGAACACTTGCTCTCCTTTTAAGAGTCTGGAACTTTGGCAGTGTTGCCCAGCTAGGCAGGCAGTGACTACATGACCAGCCCCAAACAAAACCATTGGACTCTGCATCTCGGATGGGCTTTCCTGAACAGAAACACAGTTCATATGTCACCGCACTTCATGCAGGAGGGAGAGCACGCTCTGTATGGCCCCTTGGAAAGAACACAGGAAGCCTGCATGTGTATATTTCTCCAGACACCACATGATGTGTCTTTTTCTTTACTGACTCCACGATGTATCCTTACTGGGTTACTGTAATAAATCTTGGACATGAGCACAAATACAGGTTGAGTATCCCTTATTCAAAATGCTTATGGCTAGAAGTGTTATGAACTTTGGATTTTTTCAGATTTTGGAATATTTGCATTATATACTTACCAGTTGAGCACCCCAACTCTAAAAATCTGAAATTCAAAATGCTCCAATAAGCATTGTCTTTGAGCATCATGTCGGCACTCAAAAAGTTTTGCATTTTGGAGTATTTTTAATTTCAGATTTTTGGAACTGGGTTGCTCAACCAGTTTATGCTGAGTCCTGTGAGGCCTTCTAATAAAGTACCAAACATGTGAACACTCATGGAAGTGCTGATACAAGTGGTATCAGAAGTGGTGATGCAAACATCCCCCTATAGCTAACAGAAATCTTTAAACCGTTCCATGCTCTTGACTAGTATGTATGTATGTATGTATGTAGGTAGGTAGGTAGGTAGGTAGGTAGGAAGGAAGATAGATAGATAGATAGATAGATAGATAGATAGATAGATAGATAGATAGATAGATAGAGCTACTTTGCTTCTCCTAAAATAAATTTTGGATAGAATGAAAGATTGAGGAGACAAGTGAGGATCCACATTTAGAATGGAACAAAGCATACAAAAAATCTGAGGATAGTATGCATTAATTTCACAGGAACTTCAAAAAAATCTACTAAATCTCATATGGTAATCATTTTTAAAATCATAAACATGTGCTAAATGGCCTTGCTTCTGAAAGGTTGCTGATTTTTCTATTCAAACATAATTTATAGTTTTATAATACAAGCTTTTTTTTTTTTTTTTTGAGACAGAGTCTCGCTTTCTTGCCTAGGCTAGAGTGAGTGCCGTGGCGTCAGCCTAGCTCACAGCAACCTCAAACTCCTGGGCTCAAGCGATCCTGCTGCCTCAGCCTCCCGAGTAGCTGGGACTACAGGCACGAGCCACCATGCCCGGCTGATTTTTATATTATATATATTAGTTGGCCCATTAATTTCTTTCTATTTTTTTTTTTTATGGTAGAGACGGGGTCTCGCTCAGGCTGGTTTTGAACTCCTGACCTTGAGCAATCCGCCCGCCTCGGCCTCCCAGAGTGCTAGGATTACAGGCGTGAGCCACCGCGCCCGGCCTATAATACAAGCTTTTTCCCTACTTTTGAGACCTACCTCCCCTGAAGATAGCAAGTTGTTAAGGTATTCTAGAAATGCCTCATCTTTGATTTCATTGTCAGTAAAGATGAAGGTGATGCCTTTTCCATCAGCACCAGCAACTTTGTACAAAGCTTTTAAGTCATCTGTTAGATTACTCACATTGTAAGACCTAAAAAGAAAAGTGATAGAAAATTTAAAATTAGAAAATATACAGTCATAATTTATCTCAAAACATAATAATAACCTGTGATAATTAAAGCATAATCTGTACCTGCCCCCAAAGATATTAATAGTACCTGCTAGAAAACACAGAGATTAGAGCTAAAGAACTATGTGCTACCAGTAAAACCAATATGTTTTATTTAAATTGAGAAGTGAGAAATAGGGAATTTACTAGAAATGATCCATAAAGCATGACTAGGAATAGGAAAATGAACTTTTAGTCTCTGCAATCTGACAGTCCTCAGCAACAGATTTTGCCAAAGTGATTATATGTACAATATTTATAACCTGAAATTTGGATGAGTTTGGTTTGGCAAAAAAGTCACACTAAATTGTGAACAAAATTAGTGATATGGTTAGTTATATATAGTTAGTTATATAAAATAAAATTAGTTATATACAGTGACAATTTGCACAGCTCATTAAGTAGCTAGATACAGAGAAAGCCAACAGAAAAAGATGCATTATGTAATATGGTATAAATAATAGAAATGTTATAATTAGGTGGTTATAGATTATGAAAAGAGAAGTTCTTGGTCTTTGTTTTTCTGTTTACTCTTTACTGTCAAATGTGTGTGCTACCAGAGGTGATGTGACATATAAAAATAAAGCAGACATTTTCTGAAGTGTTGTACGTAAATCTTCATGGGCAAGTTAATGACAAGGACAACAGGAAACCGTCACTTGAAGAGGTGCTGCAGTGCAAGGAACAGGGAGTTCAGTGAAAGCCGCAGGGTCTGATGGAACGATGATGGGCAGCGGAACCAGAAAGACTTGGTGGCCTGGTGGTGTCAAAGTAATCCTCTCACTAGCCAATCTCTGAATCAATCAACCAATGAAGTCACATAACCATTTTTGCAGGTTTTTCAAAACCATTATGTATTGCAAAAGCAATACATAATAGTCACAATACACCCCTCTTAGAGGTTCCAACCTCTCTGGATTGGTTGGTTTGCATATGAAAGGCATGCTCCTGGACAAGTTGTTTGAATCTCTAAATGCCTAGCCTGGAAGCCAAAGTCTCTCCCTAGTCATCTGGGCCCCAGATGCCAGAGCATCAAGAATACAGAAAATGCCTGGTGTGGTGGCACATGCCAGTAGTCCCAGCTACTCCAGAGGCTGAAGCAGGAGGATTGGCTTGAGCTTAGGAGTTCAAGGCCAGCCTGAGCAACATAGCAAAAAAGAAAAAAAGAATACAGAAAATAAGAGAATATAATTAATACACCTGCCTTAATTTAAGCTTCTGTCATTTCTAACTATAATGACTGCAGCATCACCTACCTGCCCCAGCATCACACATTCAGATATACAGGAATTGGCAGATGATGCCAATGAGTGATGCAGGACTGGGGGGCTCTGGTAACTGGAGGATTTCACTCCCCATCTAAGGAGGCAGCTGCTGCTCAGCGCTGGCCATCTGGGAATGTAGGCCCTATGTTGGCAGATCTTCCAATTATTTCAAGAGAAGTCAGAAAAATGTTTTTTTTAAATGTGAAACCTCCCAATATTTCAATGTTGACAACTAATTAAATTTTTAAATTTAATTTAACTAATCTCTAGGTATATGATTTTTATGTTTTTCAAATGCTCTTATAAATTGCATCTTGTTAAATTTTTAATTCTCATTTGTTTGGCAGCAGAGTGGTGTGTGTGTGTGTGTGCGCGCGCATGTGTATGTGTGTGTGTGCAAACTAGCAAATTGATCTAAAATTCATGTGGAAATAAATAAGCCAAATAGTCAAGACAACCATGAAGAAGAACAACAAACCTGAAGACGTGACACACCAAATATAACAATATTAAATATATACACATATTTAAAAAGCTAGATAAATAAACTAGATAAATAAAAGATAGATAAATAAACCAGTGGAATAGACTATAGTCACATATGTGATCAGATGACTTGTGACAAAAAATGACATTGTCATGTGGCAGGGAAAAAATGACCTTTTAAATAAATGGAGCTGAATCAATCAGATATCTATATTGGAAATAATAATCTCAACTACTACCTTAGACTTTATAAGAAATTAGATTTTAGGTGGATTATAGTTCTAATTGTGTAAGTAGTAAATTTTATTTGTAAATGTGAAGGAAATCATGGGAGAACATCTTTGTGACCTTGGGACAAACAAAGGTTTTTAAACAGAATACAAGAGCACTAAACATAAGGGAAAAAAAGATAAATTAGGTTTCATTAAAATTAAGATTCACTAAGAAAGTAAAAAGGCAAATCAATAACTGGGAGAAGACATTTGCAATACACACTCTGACAAAGGAATTGTATCCAAAATGCATAAGGAATTCCTAATAATCAATAACAGAAAGAATCACAACCCAATTGGGAAAAAATGGGCAAAGAGGTTAATTAAGCAGATATTTCACAAAAGAGGCTATCCAAGCAGTCAAATGAGAGATAAAAAGGTGCTCAACATTATTAGCTATCTGGGAAATGCAAACTGAAACCACAACAAAATACCACTACACACCACCCACACTGCTAAGATGAAAAAGACTCACAGTGCCACGGTGGGCCAGGATGCAGAGCAACTGAAACTCTCATGGCCTGTTGGCAGAATTGTAAACTGGAACCACCACTTTGGAACATGACTTCGCAGATCTACTAAAGATGAATATCTGCATATTCTATACCCAGGAAATTTACTTCTAGGGCTACACCCAGACACGTGCAAGAATATTCATAGCAGCTCTGTTTGCCAAAACAGTACAATGGATTAAGTAAATTGTGTTAATGTGGGAATAAACGATTGCTACATGTAGCATCAAGGATGACTCTCACAAAAGCAGTGCAAGAATAGAAATAGGATGCAAAATAGCAAATCCTGTATGAGTCCATTGACGTAAACTTCAAAACTAAGCCTAACTAATCAATGTGCTCAGGAGCCAGAATATGGTCACCCTTGGGAGGGTGAAGCCTGAGACATGGCATCTGTATGCTCCTGGGTGCAAGTAGAGTTTCATTTCTTCGTCTGTGGGCTGGCTACATAGGTGTACTTACTTTGTAACACCCATGATTCATGTACATTTCCTTATAGATGGGATACTTAAATTAAAAGTTTATTTTAAAAAGAAATAGACCAAATTGTGTCTTTTTAAACATTTAACTTCAGAAAAACTATAGGAAAACATATTGTCATGTTTTATTTTATCCTACCTGGTTAATGTTATCTGGAATATTTGATATCCAGCTATAAAAGAGGCCAATCTTGAAAGACTTTGTTTTCCGGAGCCACCAACACCCACCAGCAATGCATTTCCACATGATGTTCGAACTATTCGTGAAATCTGTTTTGAAACAAAATAGTGTTTATTTGAAAACAGGATGCAAAGTTTACATTCCCTTGCACTAAATGGTCTGAGGTCTGACCATATGTTGCTAGACTACATTAGATTTTCTCCTTGGTATTCCTACAAATTTTAAAAATTAAAGTACTATATTAATTTATTCAACTCAAATTCTTTCCTTGTCCATCTGTATTTACATCATAAAAAATAGAACAAATTGACTTTAGTCCCTTCTATTTCAAAACTATTCTGTGTATGTGTAATTTTACTAATTTAAGACCCAATAGATAGTAGAGATCCTCTTTCCAATCCACTGAAGATGTAAGAAAAGTTTAGGGTTGTTTGCTTATTACTCATCAGTTCACCACACTGAATCATGTAGACACCAAACTCTGCAATGAATACTACCTCTATCATATCTCTGCCAAAAACATTCTTTTTAAGTACCAAAATTCTATTTACAATGGGCATGGGAGGTCGTTTGTAGAAACAGACTTGGAGAGATAGCCTTTAGTCTTGTGTTGCTTTTCTATGGTTGATTTCTATGGTGAGAATAAGACTCAAATTCCAGTTCAAACCTTATGGGCAGGCCAACTGAAGATATTGCTAAAAAGCTGTTTTATATTATCGTCACTGATTAGGAAGACAGTCTAGATGGACCATTAAATCCATTATCACCACTAGAAATATTTTTTAAATGCAAGTTTTATAGGTGGCAGATCAATAATGACACATTGGTGTTTATTAATTCTATTGCTATATTTTAAAATATGTTAATGACTTATGGTTTTGTACCTAGAACAGGGTCTTAGGCCCCCAGATATCCAAGACCTACTCATAGCGGGTGCTCAATAATTATTGGTTGAATGGATGAATGTGAAAACAGCCTTAGGACATCTGGAATTTCACCAACTTTGCAGAAGATGACTACGCAATAAATACAGAGCTAACTGACTTCTAGTTATCAAACCTCTCTACTCCATAATGTCACTTCCTGGGGAAACTCCTTCTCCATCAACCAATTACATAAGTAAATAACTCCTTTCTCCAGCCCTTCAGAGTTGGGTCAAACCATGCTCCTTTTTGTGCTACCTCTAACTGGCTTCTATGTTCTCATCAGTCCCGCATGCCTGCCTTACCCTTTCCCCAACAGTTTGTTCATAATCTGTAAGCCGATCATGAAATTGACACTTTTTAAAGCAACATCTTTTCCTCCATGGGTAACAAGATTCGCATAATGTCAGAATATAATTTGAGGAGGGTCTATTTCTTCACAGGATTTCCTAGCTTACTTTCTAGGAAGGTGAAACCCTGACTCAGTGTGCTCTGCACACCATCAATTTGTCCTTGAAAAACATTAGCTGGCATGCCGGTAGATTCAATATTAAGCCTTTGTTTTCTGGGACAACTTATGTATACTCTTCCATATGCTACCTGATAGTACATACTTATTCTCTCAAAATGTTTACCTATGAAATTTACTAAGCTTTTATACAATCTACTTATTCTGGTGAATAAAGTTAACAGTTAGAACCTTGATAAGATGAGTCATTGCATCTTTAAAAAACACCAGATCTAGAGATGTTCCCCTAATGATTTCATTGAACTGCCTCTGGTAAAACTGGAGTTTCTCAGACAGAAATTCAAAGGAGGGTACCTATGAGTGGGAAGAGAGAAAAGTAATATTTAAAGATCCAAATATTTATTAAAGTAACAATTGTAAAGACACTTAAAAGTAATTCTAAAAAAATCTTTTTTAAAAACTTGTGGATTTCTAGAAGTTTGTCATATATTAGTCTACTTTTAGCTATTTGTATTGTTAGAGGCCTGAAACTTAACTGCACTAGTTGGTTTCCAATATAAAATCATCTTGACATTCCCCTTCAAGAGGCCCAGAACCAACTCTTATTTATGGTAATCAACAAATAAATGTAGCATTTTTTTAGTTATTTGCTTTTTAATATATGTAGTCAGATCCACAAGTCTTTGTTGTTACAGAAGTAAATACTTACCCACTTTCTTTGTTTTGCAAATTGTCCCTCCCCATTTAATTCTTCGATCTACATGCACTTTGGAATTACTTTATTATGTCACCCTATTTTTAAAAAATCACTTTGGAATTCTGTTTCAAATTTCATTAAACTTATACGTTAACTTAGGAAGAATGGTTGCTGGCAAGGGTTAGAAAACTTTTTCTGTTAAAGGGTAAGATGGAAAATATTGTAGGCTCTGCCGCACATTCAGTGTCTGTTGCAACTACTCAACTCTGCCCTTGTGGAGCAAAAGCATCCATAGACAATATGTAAACAAATAGGTGTGGCTGTGCCCCAATAAAACTTTATTTATGAACACTGAAATTTGAATTCCATGTAGTTTTTACATGTTTCATGATATTCTTCTTCTTTTTATTTTTTTCTAACCATTTAAAAATGTAAAAATCCTTCTTAGCTCACAGTCTAACAAAAATCGGCAGTGGGCTGAATCTGGCCCTCAGACTATAACTTGACAGCCCCTGGTATAGAGGATAGTTATTGAATTTCATATTTATATAATACTTGGTCATTTTCCTGAACTCATTAGTAAAAGCAGGTTTTAAATTCTCTTGGATTATATAACTAGGTAATCATAAGTAAGGATATTTTGGTTTTTTAAATCTGGTAACAATATCTATTTTTGTTATTTTGCTGCATTGCCTAGAACTTTCGCAGTAATGTTAAATAAAGTGGTGAGATTAAGCATATTTGTCTTAATGCCTGACTTTAATGAGACTGCTGCTAAATTTCATCAAAGGAATTAGTACGTGATGAGTAAGAATCACAACACATAAATAACTCAGAAGTTACAGCAACTTCATGGTGGGACTCTGATGCAGAGAGAAATATCTAGTTAGGTGGGTGATCTGAAAACTTTTTTTAAGAGAGAAAAATAAATACCAGTTCGTAGATTTTGGGTACTTCAAACACAGTGTCTTCAGGTTCGTCACCAGTTGGCTCTGGCATATCACGGAGAAAATCCACAAAGTATGGCTCAGCAAGGATGGTTGATGCTGCCTCGGAGCCAAGATTTTCTTCGATTGCACGAATAAGATGCACATTAAACCACTGCTCATCTTCGGGAGTTATAAATCTGAGAGAAAAATGTAGGAGTAAGAATGCAAAAGAGGAAAGTATCTTTTCTAGCTGAACACTTCCCTTTCCCTCCTCTCAGCTCCCACCCTGCACCTTCCTCACCTCAGGACGGGAAACGGTATGTCCTGCCTTTTGACAGGAAGGGCATAACCCCATCCAAGAGGGTTATAACATCAATGATATTACTTGTAAAAAAACACAGGTGAACCACACAGGTGAGGTCAAAGTTCGGAAAACATGCCACAGGAGTGCAGAAGTGCTGGCCAATGGCAGGTGTGTGTCCTCTTTCTGGGTTTGTTGACACACAGCGCAGGAAGCTCCTTTCCAGACTTACAGTGTCTCGGAGGGGAGAGAGGAAGAAGAGGGAGCAGGAGGTGACGATGACCACCTACGTGTGAGACGTGGTAGGTGCTCTACGACTTGGTGAGATTGGCATTAGCATCCATAGGTCATAGGTGGAGAAACCGAGGCTTGGAAAGATGACTCAGTTTAACTTTCATGGGATCGCTTAACTTTAATGGGGTGAACCAAGATTTCGCCATGCAAAACCTTCACAGGGCTAACAGCTTTCAGAAAATACACCCAACTAAAATTTGCCAAGAAATGTTACCAACTGTCTGATGATGCAGTGATTTATAAAGATGTATTGTTGAATTAATACTCGAGTAAATTGGCAGAGCATTTTTAAAGGTGGCCAGCAGGTGCCATCAATGCTTCACGAGCCCCACAGCAAGTTAAAACAAATCTTGTTCTACTTGTCTGAGTAGGCGATGCAAGAACCAATCTAATAGTATTAACATAAACTTCAGGTTGTACATTTAAACTCAAGTGCTGTAATATGTACCTGTCTGCAATTACTCTGTTGCACTCGTGTTTGAAAAGTGACAGGAGAACAGGAATTGAATCACACTCCTCAGCTTTTACAGTCAACATTCCTTGCCAAATTCTGGAAAGATCTCGAAGATTGAAGATGTAATGAAATTTAGAAGGAGTTGGCAGCATCTTCACCTAGAGATGAAAAAAATTTAATACTTTTGATTAGTTTTCAGATAAAACTAAAAATAGAACTGCTTTTAAAACTATCCTATCTCACAAATCCTATTTAGATAAAATAGGCTGAATAAATAAATCAAGATTAAGTTCACATTTTTGTCACAGCTCTAACAGAAAAAAAAAACACATCATAAACCAACATAGAATTTAAAAGACTATAAGCCCTTGAATAACATGGATTTGAGAATAATGCACTAGATGCAGATTCCAATGCCCTGTTCTACATCTTTAGTTGACTTTGAACAAGTCGCTTCTCCTGAGTTCTTAAGAACTCTGTGAATTATGGGAATAATCCTTCCTAATCACTGTTAACCTTAGTAGCGTATACACAAAAGTATATTATAACAAAAAACTTAACATGAGCTGGTTCTTATGCAGGTAAGAACAATGCATGTTCGCTCTAAAAGTCAATAATGACTCTCTTCTGCAGATTGCTTTGATTGGGGACCTTATTGTGTTTGGATTTCCATAAATATACTTGCATATCATAACCTGGATCTCACTGTGGGGATTCAACTCAGTCAACTCTCTTTCACATATCTGTGTATCTATACTAAGTTGACAGGCATGCCTGACATGCAGCTCTAAGTACAGTAATAGGTGGTTTTCTGTTTTTTGTTTGAGCACAAAGACTGTGCTCAGCTATGCTTATTTACTTACTATTTCTACCAACCTCTGGAATATAAAAAGGCAAAGCTATGACAATAACACTCTCTAATCCAGAGAGATACCAGTAAAAGGATAAACTCAAGATACTCTAGGTATAGAAAGCATTGCTGGCCATGTATAAAGATTATACTTGATATCATTAGCATCATTTTTGAAAGTGCAAAAAATGACAGTTCTGGTGATACAAACTTCCCACACAACTAATTAAGGAAAGCAAATGCCTTCTTCAGTACCTGCTCATAAAATAAGCCCTTTCTATATTGAAAAAGTACCCTATTGAGTTTGTAGAGTAATTTTTACAGGCTCATTCACAGTGCAAGTTAAAACAGCAGGGAGAGATGGAATGAAAAGAGGTGTTATTTTATCAATCACCTTTCAACTTCCCTCCTTGCTCAGTTCCATTGCAAACTAAAATGTTCACTTTAACCCACTAAAATATAAAACATACATTTATATTACAAATATGCAAAAATACCCAAAGGGATAGAGTTGTGTGAATATTGTATATTTTTCTTAATGGTAAAAGACTATAGATATGATAGTAGTCATTGGCAACTGAAGCAGTCATTAAAGAGAATCTGTAAAAAAAAAAATTCCTTTCTTTCCCTCTTCTTCTCATTATTTGTTAACCTGCTTCCTTCCTTTTCTTCTAATATCTCCCTTTGCTTTTTGTCACCTTCTTTCTTTTGTCACCTGCTTCTGCTTTAAAGCTATATAAAGTAATATAAAGTTGGGGTGCTAGACAAGGCATGCATGGGTCAAGTGCTTTGTGAAGATGGAAGATTTGATGAGATACAAAGATTATTTAGGGGTGGGAAGAGGAGGAGGAGTCATTCATTTTTCAAAGACTGAGCACCTGCCACTGCCCTTAAGAAGATACCATGGTAAAAAAAAAAAAAAAAAAAAAAAAAAAAAAGAAGATACCATGGTAAACAGGATGGCTAAATCTGCTACCGTCAAAGGAGCTTCCATTCTCAGGGGGAACCTGAGAATAAACTAGAAACAAACATATTTATAAACAGGCAAATAGACAAATAATAATGATAAAAGTCACAATAAAAAAATAATAAAGTAGGGTCAGGAGACGGAAAATGACTGAGATAGGGACATGGGCAGTTATTTTAGAAGACAATTAGGGAAAGTCCCTCTGAAAATAAGAATGATAAAAATGAGCCGAACAAAGTGCCAGGGCCCAGCAGCAAGGACAAGCCTGGCGTGTTTGGGTGGCGAGAGGAGAAGGGCCACTCGGGTCGGGCAGAAGGGGGAAGGGAGGTGAGCAGGGCCGGCTCAGTGTGGGTTTACCGTAAGTGTACCTGAGGTTTTAAGAAAGAGGAATGACCGCTAGGTTGCTTTTTAAAAATATAATTCCAGGACTGTGTAGAGAACAGACTCCAGGAGGGCAAGAATAAAGCAAGGAGGATGGTTAGGAACAGGAAGACTGTGTGGTGCAGGGGACAGGGGATAGGAGCGCGTATCAGGGCAGTCACGGGAATGGTAAAGAGTGCTCGGCTTGGAGGTGCAGTCACTGAGACTAACTGATGGACTCTATGCAGGTGATGAAAAAGACAAGTGAAGGATGGAGCCTGGTTTTTATTTTTAGCTCGAGAAGCAGGACAATTGGTGTTGCTATTAACCAAGATGCCCCAGTCTGAGGGAGGATCATATTTAAGGATATTTAAGCGTTCTGTTTGGACATATTAACTTTGAGATGAGTATTAAACATCAAAACAGTGATGTCTAGTAAGCAATTAGAAATCAGTCTGGAGCCAGGCAGAGAGGCCCGGGGTGGAGGCACTGATTTTGAAGTTGTCAGCACAGACATGGTGTTTAAAGCCTTGAAGCTGGATGAGAGCCCCTAGGGAAAGAAAGTAGTTAGAGAAGAAAGCCCAGCATCAACACCAGGTGCTTCCCAGTATTTAGAGGAGGGGAAGAAGAGGGGGACCTTTAAAAAGGTAGCCAGTGAGATAGGAGAAAAACCAAGAGTATGAGGACCCTCCGAAGCCAAGTGAAGAAAGTGTTTAGAGGGATCATTTAGGGTCAAAAGCTGCTTTAAAAAATCAAGTATGATGAAGAAGAAAATTAACCTTGTGATTTGGCAAGACTGAGGTCTTTGGTGATCTTGAGAGCCCTGGAAATGAAAGCTTGTGCAAAACAGGAGAAAGAGGCCAAGAAAGAGGAAGTAGAGCCAGTAAACGTTCAGGTAACAAAAGAAACTCTGATGGAGAGACAGCTGGAAGGCCAAAGCTTTTCAGAAAACTATGTATAAGAGCACATTAAGCTGAACAATAGCACTACTGGAAAACAGATGGATCTTTCCACAGAAAATTATCTCCACGCTCAGACTCTGCCATCCACTTTTGAGGTTTTTTTTAAAGAGGCAGAACAGCACGTGCAAAGACCCTGTGTCCTGAGGAGCAGGGCCCAACCCGAGGGACCGATCGCTGCAGGAGGCTGTGTGGAAAAGCAGCCCCCAATCCCTCTTCGGATGACTCTGTTATCTAGGGTTCCCCCTAGGAATCTGAAAGGCGGGCACACTCCAGGTTTCCCAGGAGGTAAGCGCCACCCACACGTGTTCACTCGGCCTAATGACTGAATAGTGAACTATGACAACTAATCCTTATCTCCTTCACCGCTTTCTGACAAATACACCAACCTTCTTTCTGTCTCAGACCCACACTTAATTGCCTTCTCATGGGTGCTGCCTTAAGTCACCTGGTGACACGCCGAGCTTTACTTAGGGCACTGACTTGTGTGTGAAAATCGAGCTTAAAATTAGGAACACTTCCACCCGTTTACTAATTCACCCTCCACCTCTGAGAGACACACAGTCAGGCTTCAAGTCCTACTTAGCAGATAATATCTGGAAGTCCATGTATTAAGTCAGTCAATAAGCTTCTGACTCAGTTTGGTGGAGGGAGTTACAAATCAGAGTAACAAGTGGAAGAGCAGTGTTCTTATTTCAGCAAAATTCTACTTTATCTTGGATGCCGTGTCTTGTTTACAGTAGTATCTCATACATATGGAAAGCATCATTTAGTCAGAATATTTGTTCCCTAGAAGGAAAAGGTGTCATGAATCTATCTGAGCACCTAATTTGTCTTTTCAAAAAAAACCCCACTACGTATGATGTTATGATAACTTAATGAGGCATGAAGTGAAAGCTAGGGTGGAATAATAGTTGACATTTTTTTTATTATTGACAACAAACCATTTTGTACCTTAGTCCATTGCCACAGCACTCTGCCCACGGAGACTAAATTCCCAATCATCTCACACACTTCAGGTTTGAACTTTCTACAAGGATCAAAGTATCCACAGCCAATAATTCCTGAAAGATAAGCAAAGTTGAAGGGACAAGCTAACTAAAAGGTTTCAAAGTACATATCTACCCCAGCGAATAAATCACTACAAGACTGGCTAGGCTGGGTGTTTCCTCATAATTTCTTTCAAAGGACCAGCTAAGACAGAGTCGGCAGTGGGGCCTTGACCAAGCTTAGCATCAGTGATAGGCATTAGATACGTATTGACTCGTTTAATTCCCCCGGCACCCTATGAGATAATATGAGATAGACGTTATTGTTATTATTCTTCCCACTCTAGCACGAACTTAGTAACATGCTCAAGGTCACGCAGCTTGTGTGCCGGCAAATCTGAGATTTGAACCCAGGCAGCCTGGCTCCCAAGTCTGTAAATCCGCTCTCACTCTGAAGCGTATGAGAGCTGGAAAGGAGCACAGAGACTCTGCAAGACCCCTCAATCCTACAGAGAAGGAGACCAGGCCCAGACAGGGGATAGCACTTGTTCAAGGTCACATGGATTGGTGGTTGACAGAGCTGGAATCAGCACCCCTATCTCCCAACCTGCAGGCAGTCACAACTCTGGCCTGGGCTAGGCATGTCACATCCCATGAACACCCAGCACAGTGACAGCCCCACCGTCACATTCACCCTCCGAAAGGACGCAGGTTTTCACACTACTCTTGAAGTCTCAAAATGTCTTTGGTTTGGACTGCAAAAAGAGATTCATTCTACTGCATGCTGGTGAGACTGTTGAGTAACATGCTCACTTCTGAGCATGGGGCATTTTCAGAGGAATATGAATATAAAATTTTACTTAGAGACACAGAGCAGGTTTATGAAGGGTGAAGTAGACTAAAGAAACTGGGACTCATTCACGCTGACTGAAGAATTGCCATGGGGAAACATGAAATTACCCTCCAAAGTCATGGCTGGTTGGGCTAGATGCCTGTGAGTCAAAAGGGATGCAGCCCTTTTGCATCCTGAAATCCTATACTCTAGACTTCTCCCTTCCTGTGGGACACATGTATTATAAGCAGCATAAGACCTGGAATCAGAAGGTGGGGATTAGCACCGTATCTCCACCATGCTCTAGCTAGATGCCCTCAGTTGGGCAGTTGTTTCACTTCTCCAGGCCTCAGCTTCTGATTGGTAGGTTGGTTTTCTGTATTTGTTTAAACATACCAATCATACCAAAGAGCACGGCAAACAGCATAACAAATAAGGAAACACTCAGGCACAGACCACTAGACTGAGCAGTACAACACCGCCCAGTACATTAGTAGTTCCTGCTCGTTCCCCCTTGTTCACAGCCCCTCCCTTCCTCCAGAGGAGCCACCACTCCACCTTGATAACACTCCACCTTGGTAAGCAGTAACTTGCTTTTCTTTCTGGTTTCACCACTGAGGTTTTTGAACTTTAACTTTTTTTTTAACTTTTGGAATTTAAGTTAATGGAATTATATATATTTTTTCTGCAATTTGCTTCTTGCATTCAACATTGTATTTCTGGGCTTTATCCATAGTGAGACATGTAGTTGTGCTCATTCATTTTTTAACTGCTGCATAGCATTACACTGTGCGCCTATGCCACAATTTATGCATCCAATGTTACTGGCAAGAAATAGTTGGGTTATTTCAAGTTTTTGCTATCATGAACATGTACTATGAACATTTTTGTGTAAGTCTTCTGGTGTGCATGTGCAAAATCAACTACAGATGGATTGAGGACCTAAATATGGAAGGCAAAACTATATAATATTTCTAGGAAAATATGGAAGTATATCTGTATGATGTCTGAGTAGGAAAGGACTTCCTAAATGAGACTCAGGAAGCACAAAACATAAAGGGAAAAAAATGGTAACTTGGTATAAACCCAGAAGTGGAATTGCTTGGCAAGCACACATGTTCTACCTTCCCAGTGATAATGCCAAATTGCTATCCAAAGTTTCTGTAGCAATTTACACCCCCACCAGCAGGGGATGAGAGTCCCAGTTGCTTCACATTATCACCAAGGCCAGATTTTGTCAAAATTTCTTATTTGCAAATCTAGTAGATACAAAATGGCATTTCCTTAGCATTATTAACTTGTATTTTCCTGAATACTAATGACGTTTACCACTTTTACTTTTTTTATTGGCTATTCAGTTTCCTCTTTTTAAAGTGCCTTGGTTTTTGCCCATTTTTATATTGGGTTGTTTGCTTTTCTCTGATTGATTCATAGGATTTCCTTAAATATTCAGAATATCAAATTTTTTTGTTATTATATATGTTGAAAATTTTTTCCACTGTGGGGCTTGTCCTTTCACTCTTTTAATGTTCTTTTTTAAATGAAGGGAAGTTTTTAATTTTAATCTAGTCAAATTTGTCATTTTTTTCTTTATTTTTATGTTTCCTGAGTCTCATTTAAGAAGTCTTTCCTACTCACTCAAAGGCCACTCAGATATTTCCCTATATTTTCTTCCAAATGTTTTAGAGCCTTGCCTTTCCTTCTGTAGTTGATGTTGTGCTTGATGTGAGGTAGGGGTCCAATTTCAATTATTTTCCCATAAGAATCATTATATACTCCAGTACCACCTACAGGAAGTCTACCCTTTCCATTCTGATTTACAGCATTTGCTGTATCAAACAATTGATGTTTTCATATCCATGAGTCTGATTCTTGAATATGGACATAATTTTTGATGGTACAGTTTATGTGAGCCTAAATTTGGTGTCTCGTTTTCATTAACATATCAAGGTGCTACATTCAACTTTGTATAATACACTGTTGACCTGCGATCTTTGTGCTGGCAGTCATTACACCAAATTTCTCTGATTAACTATGTCAAGAAAATTAAAACACAAAAGTTCCCTTATCTCTGATGCCAACTGTCAACAAGCCTATTTCTAATATTTCTAAGTCTTAGAATAGGTTATAAATATGAGTCATCTTAGTATTGAGTCCCTCTTTCCGGGTATTTAGCTCTCCATTTAAAATATTTAACCTGTACTTTACACAGAGCCTTTTTATCTCTTCAGTAAAGTTTTGCATGGTTTATGTCCATTATGTGGTACAATAAAAAATTAAACATTAAGAATATTCATACCAAAAATTTTGTCTATTGAAGCATTTGAAGGCAAGGTGCAATTAAACACGGTAAACTGTCTCTTTAAACGTTGTGGAATATCATTTCGACCACCTCCAGGGTGGATCATTGCGGCTATGATCTGCACATCGACAATAGTAGTGAAGTCTCCAGGCTTGTCCAAGCTATACATGCCTTCCATTTCCATCATCTGTCGCACAATCTCATTCGTTATCTGAAATTTGATGCAGTAATATTTTTGTAACATATCACTATCATATTCCTCCATAGCTTCCATAAAATAGTACAGATAAGATCAGAAGAAAACTTTCGACTCTTATCAATGAAGTGTTTGTGAACGTCAATCAAGTTACCTTTTTCAAGGTAACTTGACTTAAATTACGCCACCCATGAACTCTAAATCGAAAGTTAAACATGTCTGGTATAAGTCCAATGTGCCCTTCACCGCATTGATACAACTAACTTCCAAATAAATTTAGATAGGTTAGTTATGAGATAGTTGGTACAATTACAACAGTGCTCAGAGTTACGGGTTTTATGGTAGACATCTTTCACACTCAACATCCGACACTTCAAAACACTACACATTAGAACATAGGATGGTTTTGGTCCCAAGCTTTCAATATTACATTACGGAATGGTTTGGAGGTTTACGTGCTCATTTTATCTTCTCTACAGCTTCTAGCAGTGCTAACACTTCCTCCTTGAAAATTTTCATTTCTTGGTTTCAGAGGCTCATTTCCTTCCAGGTCCATCTCGTGACTCCTGGGTCACTTCCCAAGCCACTCTCTAGCCACTCATGCCCCACATGTAACTGTCCTCCAGGGCTCCATCCTTGGCCTTTTCTCTTCCCATTATTCTAGGGGATGCCATCTCAACCCTGTGCTCCAAAGAATCTCAAATCTGTACCTCTAGTTTCAGATGCCCTTCCAAGCTCTACACCTATATATCCAAATTCCTACTGGGCGTCTCAAAGTGGATGGCACACAAGCACCTCAAATATAACAGTTTGTTCATTCAACCAACATTTAACAAACGACTGCTGTGTGCCAAGCTCTCTTATAGCATAGGCAAAATTTCCTGTCTTCGTGGAGCATAGATTCTAGTGGTGAGACACTAAATGTATACATGTATGTTGGTATGTAAATAACATGATATAGCATAAGTCTTTTGTAGAAAATAAAGAGAGAAAGAAAATACGAGGTACTCAGGGGTGTAGCTGAATACAGAAGGCAGAGGAGGCTTTACCTCACATGACATGTAAGCCAAAATCTGAAGGAGATGAGAAAACAAACCAGTTAGATATCTGGGGGAAGAGCAGTCTAGGCAGAGGAAACAGCAAATGCGGAAGTGCTGAGTAAACATCGTACCCAGCATGTGCAAAGATACCTAAATGTGAGTGGAGCAAAGGGTCATATGAGATCAAGCAGTGTAGAATTTCTGGGTCATGGTAAGGAATTGGGTATTTATATTCTATGAGTCTCATTGTAGGATGTTGAGCAGGGGAGGGTGCCATGATCTGACTCATGTTTTAATTGGTTGCTGATCTGAGAAGAGACAACAGATGCAAGGAGGCCACGAGGAAGCATCTGTAATGACCAAGAAGACAGATGGTGGTGGCTGGCACCAGGTGGCAGCAGTGGGGATGAGGACAAGTGGTTGAATTTGGGGTACAGTTTGAAGATAGAGCCAACATGATTTCCTGACAGACTGATTGTGGAGCTGTTATTTTCTGAGATGGAGAAGGCTCTTGGAGGAGCATGTTTCGGACATAAGTCTGAGGTCCTTCTGGACATCCCTAGTGGAGTAAATGAGTTTAAAATTCAGAAGCTCTTCAGCTTATGGAAGATAAGGGTGAACAAATCCAAACACGCCTCCACTCTCCCCACCTTTTAGGAACTGCTGAGGTCCATCTGCCTTGGGGCAGAGAAAGACCACACAGAACCATGTGGGGATCCCTCTCAGGATGGGGGCTGAGCTGAGCTTCTGGTGGTGTCTGCGGTGAGCAGAGATGAAGAGCAGGATGGAACCAGTGCTGGTGGACTTGAAGTTATATGGTGTTGATGAGACAGTGTATATCGGTGGCAGGGAGGTGTAGGGGACCCCACCAGGACACACAGAATCTTGGCAACATCGGTGGGGTCCTCTAATGCAGGGTGACTCGGGTTGATAGATGACCACAAGTAGGACCAGGGTGCGTGGAAGAGTTAAATAAATAAATAGGGTTTTTGTTTCGCTTTGTTTTTAGCATCAGATACTTCTCAGAGAGTATATAGGATAAGAGGCTAGAGCAAGGATAAAACTCCAGGGAAAGGCAGAAACAAGCGGGGAGCAGGAAAGACACTGAAAATCAAGCTGCCAGAGTCAGGGGGGAAGTTGCTGCAGAAAACCACGCACGGATTTCAAGAAGGGAAAAAAATCAGCTGTAACAGAGAAGTCAAAAAAAGACTGAGAATCGCTACTAGACTTAAAAACATGAAGGTTCTTGACATTTTCACATACAACTAAAAATACTCATTGTCATCTATATGAGTTACTGTGGTCGTACCTGATCTCCCCACTCATTAATCACGGGCATATTGATGTCATCAATAAATATAGTCATTTTTCTCCCTCCTGGAGGCCCGTAAGTGCTTCCCATTCGCTTATCCACATAGCTTTCAATTGTTCTCTAGAGGAAAGGACATGGTTTGTCTTATGCATTAGATTGTAGTACAGATTTCTAAAAAATCATGAGCATTTTTTCAGAGTAGATGATAATTTACTTCTGTATTTAGTAAGTATAAATATAATTATTAAAAATGTAGTTTAATTTTTTAAAATAAATTATTGGAATGTTAATCATCAATTTACATTAAAATAGATATGCTCCAAAGTTTGGCTTCCGTCTCAATATTAGGCCAAAATACCTCATATGTTATCTGGATTTGGCTTCAACCTCAGCCTTAGGAAGGCTAATTGGGTGAACGCCAACTGCAGCACCATTTCTTCTGAATATAAAATATTTTTATATTTTATATGCATACACATGTTACTGTAACCACCGCTTAAAATTTTAATGTTTATCACTACAGCAAATGATGGATTTTACCTGAAACATCATTGGTTCTGTGGCAGATGAAAAGTTTAGACATTTGGATAACTGTACTTCAGGATCATATTTTTTCAAATAGGCCTTAATCATCACAGTTTTTGCAGTTCCCTGCTCTCCTATGAGCAAAACAGCCTGCAAACATAGCATAATCATGTTGAAAGGTGCTGTGTAACATATTCAGAGTCTTATGGTTCTACTGGCTATTCTTGTATTCTGTGCATTAATACTAATCAATTTTAATTAATACTAATTTTAACAACCTTTTAGAATTATACCTAAATCAAAATAAATCCTAGTTGAATTAAAGATTTAAATGTAAATGTATACTATCAAAGTGCTAGAAGAAAATACGGTCAAATATTCATGTGGCCATGGGAATATGAAAGAGACTTTGTAAGCAGACTCCCTTTCCGTAGCAAGCTGGGAGTCAGCAGTTCAGGGGAATCTGAGTTTGAGTGTATCCTGGGACCTGGGGTTCATTTACCAAAAATGTTTCCCTCAAAGGACACTGCCTCCAGGCCCTTATGTTGGAATTTAATTTTTGTCCCTGTAGTGTGTGAAAAGGGATGTGTTTCTTACATTTGTGACCATCCAAGAAACTGTTAATTAAACTTACTTTATATTGTTTTGCAATAGTGTCTATCAAAAAACTTGTTCTAATATTGTCAACATTTGGAACCAAAATCGATGCGTATTCCGGAATACTGTCAGTTGGGTAATAATACGGCTGAAGTTTCTTATTCCAGTGCTCCCAATCACCTACACAATAAACGAAATTTCACCTCAATAAAATTGCATTCTTCAAACATTATCGCAGAATATAAAAATGTAAGCGCTATGAACAATCAATAGAATCATATAAACATTTAAAACCTTTTCCTAAAACACGTTAATGTATCTGCTTATCTAATGTTTGTGGCATTTGATAATTCAAGATTTGTTTTGTCTTTTTATAAAGTCAGCTTTTAAATTGCTAAATCATTTGTCTAGAAACCTGGCCTGAAAGGGAATTAGAATCAGCTGGTGGTAAAACCAATGATGTGATCGGTATCTATTTAGTAGGAAAGCCGCATCTATTGAAAAGATGGGAAACACCAAAAAAGGGATAACTGATTACTAGATATAGGATATTTTCCATGAGAAGCTGGAAAAACAAATCTGGCTCCAAAAGTGCAATACAGTATAACAGAGTGCCAGAATCCTGACTTACAGTAACTACTAATTTACTAATTGATATTGTTGTTATAATAATTATTACCACATTTCATCCATTCTAAGAAAGAAAAAATTGTTTACATTTTAGCATCTCTGGATGGTCCCTTCCGATGCTGCACAATTGCTGTTGGCTAGGCAACTGTGGTCAGAGTGTTCCTCTCACTGCCATTTATTTACATTGAATTACTTTCACTGTTGAGTTTAACAACTATTTTAAACATCTTCAAAAAGACTTACCTTCACTATGATTCAGGATTATACCAAAAAAGTTACTATGCACACAGAATGCATGGAAAGGCAGCATATGTTTGATATGAGCAAATATTCATCACTGGAGTAATAACCTCAATTTCATACTTTCTTGCAAAATAAGCAAGTCATATGATAAGCGTATGTTTAACTTTTAAGAAATTGCCAACTGTTTTCCAATGTGTCCATGTCATTTTGTTGTATGTGAGAGTTCCAGGTGCTCCACATCTTCACCAGTATTTGATGTTATCTAGGTCTAGCCATTCTAGAGGGTGTGTGATGACATCTCATTGTGGCTCATTTCCCTGATGACCGATGATGCTGAATACCTTTACATGTGTTTTGTTCACCTGTCACATATCTTATTTGATGAAGTATCAGTTGAAATTTCTTGCCCATTTTAAGATCTGAGTTGGTTGTCTACTGATTATTAGTGAATTATAAGAATTCTTTACATATGTTGAATAAAATTCTTTTATCAGATATATATTTTTCAAATATTTCTTTCCAGTATGTGGCTGGACTTTTTGATTTTCTTAGTAATGACTTTTATTTATTTGTTTTTTGAGACAGAGTCTCACTTTGTTGCCCAGGCTAGAGTGAGTGCCATGGTGTCAGCCTAGCTCACGGCAACCTCAAACTCCTGGGCTCAGGCAGTCCTTCTGCCTCAGCCTCCCAAGCAGCTGGGACTACAGGCATGCGCCACCATGTCCAGCTAATTTTTTCTATATATTTTTAGTTTCTATATTTTTCTTTCTATTTATATTAGAGACAAGGTCTCGCTCTTGCTCAGGCTGGTTTTGAACTCCTGACCTCGAGCAATCCACCTGCCTTGGCCTCCCAGAGCACTAGGATTACAGGCGAGAGCCACCACACCTGGCAGTAATGACTTTTAAATAGCAGAAGATTTAAATTTTGATGAAGTACAATTTGTGAATTTTTTCTTTTGCAGTTTGGGCTTTTTTGATCCTAAGAAATCTTTGCTTAACCCAATGACACAATTTGTCCTCTAGAATTTTTATAGATTTATCTCTTATGTTAAGGTCTATGATCTATTTTGAGTTCATTTTTGTGGATAATATAAAGTAAGAGTCAAGGTTCTTTTTTCTTTTTAACATTTGAATATTCTAGCACTGCTGGCTGAAAAGATGATCCTTTTCTGACTGAATTACTTTGACATCTTTCTCAAAAATCAACTGACCATATATGTGGGGGTCTATCTCTGGACTCTATGCTATTCCATTGATCTATACATCTATCCTTACACCAATATCACACTGTATTGATTACTATAGCTTTACCGTAATCCTTGAAATCAGGTCATGTGAGTGCTCTTTGTTTTTAAAAAATTAATTTGGTTATTCTAAATTCCTTTACATTTTCATTTAAACTTTAGAATTCATTTCCAAATTTGACAACAGAAAAGAAGCCCATTGAGATATTTTTCACTGTTAATGCATTGACTGCATAGATCAATTTGGAGAGAAATAACATCTTAACGATAGAGTCTTCTGATCCTCAAACATAATTTACCTGTCCAGTTATCTAGGGCCTCTGTAATTTCTCTCAGCACAGTTTTGTAGTTTCAGTATATAGATCTTACACACAGTTTGTTACATTTATCCCTAAGTATTTAGTTTTTAGATTCTATTTTAAATGGTATTTTAAAATTTCAATTTCCAATTTTTTGCTGTGAGCATATGAAAATACAACTTATTATAAAACATGGCCCTTTTATTCTGTGACCTTGCTAAACTCATTTACTAGTTATAATAATGTTTTTGAAGGTTCCAAAGTTGGTCATGTCATCTGGGAATAAAAAGAGCTTTACTTGTTCTTTTCCAATCTGTAGGTATTTGATTTCCCCCCCTTATTGCACAAGCAAGAACCTGTAGTACTATGTGGAACAGAAGTAAAGTTGAACAGAGGTAAGAAAGACAACCTTTTTTTGTTCCTGATCTTGGGAAGGAAGCATTCCGTCTTTTATCATTCAGTGTAACATTAGCCATTGGTTTATTTTATAGATGCTCTTTATTAGAATGATAAAGTTCCTATTTCAAATGTCATCACAAAATGGTGTTAAATTTTGTCAAATGTTTTTTTCTTCATTATTTAGATGACTGTGTGGTTTGTTTGGTTTTTAGTCTAATATGATAAATTATATTGATCAGTCTTTGAATGTTGACCCAACCTTCCATTCCTAGAATAAGAGACCACTTGGACTTAATGTCATCCTTCTTATATACCACTGGCTTTGGTTTATTAAAATTTTATTAAGAAATTGATGTCAATGTTCCTGAGAAATATTGGTCTATAAATTTCTTGTCTTGTAATGTCTTTCTCTGGTTTTGGTGTCAGAGTAATGCTGTCCTTATAAAACAGGTTGGAAAGTGGTTCTTTCTATTATATATTTTATGTATTTTAGAAGCATTTGTGTACAATTGGTATTATTTGGTAGAATTTACCAGTGCAATAATCTGGGGCTGAAGTTTTCTTTGTAGGAAGGTTTTAAACTACAAATTTGATTTCTTTAGCAGAAATGGGGCTATTTACGGTATCTATTTCTTCTTTTATTTTAAATTGATTGCTAATTGTATATATTTATGAGGTACAAAGTGATATTATGATTTATGACCACAATGTGGAATAACTAAATCAAACTAATTAACATCTCTTTCATTCTTGACTGTGGTAATTTATGCCTTTAATTTTTTTTCTGATATCTCGGGTAAGAGATTTATCAGTTCTATTGGTCTTTTCAAAGAACTATCTTTTGGTTTCATTGATTTTTTTCTATTGCTCTTCTATTTTATGTTTCATTGATATCTGTTTTGGTCATTATTTCTCTCTTATGCTTACTTTGGGCTGAATTTGCTCTTCTTTTTCTAACTCATTAAGGAAGAAGTTGAGGTCATTCTTTGGAGACGACTTCTTTTCTAATATAGACATGAAATGCTATTAAAAAATTATTTTATGGCCCTAATGTCTTAGAAAACATTTTCTGTGCTCTTGAAAAGAATGTATATTCTGTTGTTTTCGGGTGGTACATTCTACAACTGTGAATTAGGTGTCGACAGTGTGTTAAAATCTTTTATATATTAATACTAATTTTGTCTATTTGTCCTGTCAATTATTGAGATAGTATTGACACCTTTACTATAATTGTGGACTTGTCTATCAGTTTCTGCTATTCTTTGCTTGTCTATCTTTTTCTGCTTGTCTATCTTTTTCTGCTGTTCTAATGCTTCCTCTCTGTGCAGATTCCCCGTCTGGTGCCCTGCCCTACAAATTCTAGCCATCTTGGGCTTCCCAAAATCAATCTCTGCCTCCTCATTTTAGTGAGACAGCCAGTTCTGTTTGGCTTTTCCCTCCCTGAGCTGCTGCTAGAAACTGCCTGCAGAAAGTAAGCTGATTTCACATCTCACAGTGATTTCAATCATCTGCTGCCTGTTGCCCAATGTCTGAAAATATTGTTTCAATTTGCATTTCCCTGATGACTTGTGAAGTTGACCATTTTTTCATATGTTTATTGGCCATTTGTCTATCCTTTTTTAAAAAGCTTCTGTTTATGTATTTTGTCCACTTTTTAATGGTCTTCTTTATTTTCTTGCTGATATGCTTGAGTTCTTTGTAGACTCTGGTTATTAGCCCTTTATTGAATGTATACTTTGTAAATATTTTCTCCCATTCTGTAGGCTATCTGTTTGCTCTGTTGATTATTTCCTTAGTCCCATTTATTTATTTTTGTTGTTGCTGTGATTGCCATTGGGGTCTTCTTCATAAATTCTTTGCCTAGGCCAATCTCTAGAAGAGTTTTCCAACATTTTCTTCTAGCACTCTTATGGTTTCATGCCTTACATTTAGATCTTTTGTCCATCTTGAATTAATGAGTGGTGAAAGATATGGATCCCGTTTCATTCTTCTGTGTGTGGCTATCCAATTCTCCCAGCACCATTTATTGAATAGGGCTTCTTTTCCCCAGTGTATGTTGTTGTCTGTTTTGTCAAAGATCAGTTGGCTGTCTATGGATGATTTTATATCTGGGTTCTACATTCTGTTCCATTTGTCTGTCTCTGTTCTTGTGCTAGTACCATGCAGTTTTGGTTACTATAGCCTTGTAGTATAGTTTGAAGTCTAGTAAATTGATGCCTCCCAATTCATTCTTTTTGTTTAAGATCGCATTGGCTATTAGGGCTCTTTTCTGGTTCCAAATGAAGAATAGAATTATTTTTTCTAGATCTGTGAAATATGACATTGGTATTTTGATAGTTAATGCATTGAATCTGTAAATTACTTTGGGTAGTATAGATATTATAACAATGTTGATTCTCCCAATCCATTAACACGATATGTTTTTCCACTTGTTCTTATTGTCTGCGATTTCTTTCCTCAGTGTTTCATAGTTTTCTTTATAGAGACCTTTCACATCTTCGGTGAAGTATATGCCTAGGTATTTTATTTTCTTTGTGGCTATTCTGAATGGTATTAGGTTTTTTATTTGACTCTCAGCTTGACCATTGTTGCTGTATAGGAATGTTACTGATTTGCATATACTAATTTTGTAACCTGAGACTTTTCTGAATGTATTTGCCAATTCCAGGAGTCTCTTGGTGGAGTCTTTGGGGTTTTCTAGATAAAAGATCATATCATCAACAAAAAGAAATAGTTTGACCTCCTCTTTCCCAATTTGGATGCCCTTTATTTCATGGAAATGCAAATTAAAACCATAATGAGATATTACCTTACCCCAGTTAGAATGGCTTTTATTAAAAAGTCCCAAAACAACAGATGTTGGCATGGATGCAGAGAGAAGGGAACACTTATACACTGTTGGTGGGACTGCAAATTAGTACAACCTCTGCGGAAAACAGTGTGGAGATTGCTCAAAGAACTAAAAGCAGACCTACCATTTGATCCACCAATTCCACTACTGGGTATATAACCAAAAGAAAAGAAATCATTTTATTAAAAAGACACCTGCACTTAAATATTTATTGCAGCACAATTGCAAAGATGTGGAATCAACCCAAGTGCCCATCAATTCATGAGTGGATTAACAAAATGTGGTGTATATATACTATGGAATATTACTAAGCCATGAAGAAGGATGAATTAAGACCCTTTGCAACAATTTGGATGGAACTGGAGACCATTATCCTAAGTGAAGTATCTAAGGAATGGAAAAACAAACACCATGTGTACTTACTATTAAATTGAAACTAACCAATGAGCACACATGTGCACAAAGGAAAGTAAAACCCAGTGGAAATCAAGCAGGGTGTAGGGAGGAGGGAATGGGCAAAAACCTACCTAACAGGTGCAATGAACACTATCTGAGTGATTGGCACACTTATAATCCTGACTCAAGCATACCAAAAGTGATTTATGTAACCAAAAACATTTGTACCCCCATAATATTTTGAAATAATTAAAAAACATTGTTTCACAAGCACCACATATATTCACCAGCAAACTGGTATTAACTGAGTAGCACCTAAGTGGACACATAGGTACTACAGTAATAGGGTATTGGGGAGGGGGGAGGGAAGAGGGGGGCAGGTATATACATACATAATGCGTGACATGCACACCATCTAAGGGATGGTCATGCTGGAAACTCAGACTTGTGGGGGGAGGGAGGGAAAGGGCATTTATTGAAACCTTAAAATCTGTACCCCCATAATATGCCGAAATAAAAAATAAACAAATAAAAAAAGAAATATGAGATTAAAAAAAAACATTGTTTCATACATTTTGTCCAGTTTTATAGCTTTCTAAGGTAATAAGTTAAACCAAGTTCCTGTTGCCCCAGCATGTCTTATTTAATTTTAAATCTCATAATGATGTCTTCTACAAAGATGTTAACATCCATGCCAAAAAAAAAAAAAAAAAGGATGGATGAAGGATGAGCTAAGAAAGGACTGGCTAGAAGTCATCTGGAGTAGATATGTTAGGGCCCTATATAACCACAAAATATGTAATATCTTGGTTCACTGCTCAGAAGAATTACTTTCATTTAAGATATAATTTAGTGTACTTACCATAATCAGTAACAAAAAATTCATACATAGTTTGATTCGCGCCTTTAGGTATTACTGGTAAGTCTAATTTGCTTTCATGATGTCGTAAAAAGGCTTCAAACTTATCTCTGCTATCCAATTCTAGAAGGGCTCCTAAACTCCACATTAGGGCAAATACAAATAATTTATGAAGATGTTCGACAGATGAAATACTACCTTCTTCTTTGGAGGGAATTAAACCTTCCAGAAGATTGAGAGACTGGAAATTTCAAAAAAATAAAATAGATTTTTAAGTTTAAGATTTTAAAATAAAAAATTTAAATAATAAAATTAAAAGGAGGAGGGAAAGAGAGAAGAAAACAGATATATCTCAAGCTATTACTTGATCACAGCCTTATAGACAACAGCATTTAGAAGAAAGGCCAGCCATTCTGCTTTAGACAGGCTGCATGGTCAAGCAGAAAGGATGCTAAACTGGGAATCTGCATGTGTGGTTTCTACCCACAGCTCATGCCTCTGACCTCTCTGAGTCTCAGTTTCCTAATCAGAAAAGCAAAAGGCCTAGATTATATGTTTGCTAAGGTAGCTTCTGGTTCTAAAGTTTTATTATCCAAATTTTCCAGATGAAATCTCCTATTTCTTTGTAACATTTTACAAAATTTAGCAAACTGTGGCCCTCCAGGGGCCAGCCACCTCTTTGGTAAATAAAATTTTATTGGAACACAGTCACACTCATTCTTTTAGGCATTGTCTCTAGCTTGCTTTTGTGTTACAGCAGCAAAGTTGAATGGATGAGACAGAAAGTTGTAAAAAGCCTAAAATATTTACTATCTGGTTCTTTAAGAAAAAGTATACCAACTCCCCACAGCATCGGAAAGAAATATATACTACAGTGAGACATCCTCAGTCTTCCAAAATAAAATTATTTCAAGATCAAATTTTCTCTACGTATTTAAAAGTAATTACTAAATAATTCACTGATTTGGGCCTTATATACTATTTCTACCCACCCTCACTGTTTGACTTCCCTTACACTGAGAATCAAAGTACTAGAATGGATCACCTAAACACCCAAATTGGAAGAGCCCTTAAAATTCTATTATAATATTAGTTCTGGGGTTTTTCTCCCCCCCCAAAATGAATAAGGAAAACCGAGTGGGGGAAAAAAGAATGCTCCAAACTACTTCTCAAGAGATTTTTATTTGAAGGTTTTCCTTATCTGATATATACTAAATTTGCAAAGCCAAGATTGCCACCCAAGTTTTCCTGACTGCCACAAGCTCCTTTTGCACTTTTCTGTAAAACTACTAGCTGTACTTATTTACTTTGTCAATTGTCATTACTGGACACACTTTCTGGGACAGCTTACTAAACTTGATAGTGAGAAAGAGTTCATTCCTCTTCCCCAAACAACAGCCTCTGGGAGGTGAAAATAATAAAAGAGGACAGTAAGATCATTAATATAATCTTTAATAGGACTCAAACTTCTCAGAGATTTCGTAGCTTTATTATAAAAAGATTTCTATGGAAACCAATTTTCTATTTCAGATGCCCGTAAACTGCAACAGAGTGGGAAAAAAAAATCTCAAAATCTAAGTAGTGAATGTACAAAAAAAAAGATCTTACTTGCATAATATAGTTGCACTCTAAGAGCTGCATTTTGGGATTGAGGTTTAGTTTCATATATGTGTATGCATCTTCAAAAATTTTATCATATAGATTCAGGAATACAGGAGCTTCCTGCACAGTGCGTTTCTTCAACCAGGCCTGCAGCAAAGAAACAGAATCTCTGTTTATTAAGAAAGTGAAACAGGGAGAGACACTGAGTGGTGCATCAGTCCCTCTTCCCCACCTGCAATATTGGCCTCCAGCTGAGAGCAGAGCTGCTGATGTAGACCATGCCCATCCTAGAAACCGTGGCAGGAGAGGCATTCTCAATATTGTGGACTTCAAACAGAAGCTTACAGCTGGGCGCCATGGGAATGCGATCCCCATTTGCTAAAGTGAGAGTTTTATTGTCGTCCAACACGGAATTTAAGTTCTCAATCCAAATGGCATCCACAGGGCCATCTAAAATGAGGAAAATGTTTTCACCTGCAAATAATTAGAACAGAGAATCACTTTTCATCTGCAAATAATTAAAACAGAAAATGAAACAGATATTGTCTTATTAATAAATGAGCAGGAAAAAAAAATGACCACAGAGGAAGGTTTGTATGAACCTTTTTTAGCTTTTAATGTTTTCCTCCACAGAGTAGAAAAAATCCCATCCGTCCAGTCATTGGTAGCAGTGTCCAGTCTGCCAAACATCTGAGGCGCAGTGATGGCTTTTGGATTCATTCGCATCTCTCTGTGGGGCCGTCCACATTCCGTTTGCGCCTTCATCAGAATCGTTATCACAGTGGTCTTCCCAGAACCGCTGGGCCCAAGAGTCATCAAGCCGTGCCGTACCAGAGATGTCTCATATAACTACGCAGTTAAACAATAAATTGAAAAATGTAATTTATGAGTCTCTGGCTGACACTCATAGTAGTTAGCTGAAATTTAAAAGGCTTTAAATAAGCTCTTCATTAAAGTAACGATTTCACTATTTAAAAGTTGTGAAAATGTTCTGTGTTTTGCTAGATGCATATAGCAAATTAGCACATTGCAAAATGAGATAAGTGAGAAAGTGATGACAATGTGGAACTTGAATTACATGGTGAAAATAATTGACTCAGGATTCAGTTTGTGTCTCTCAAACGACTATTCCCGGTGATTCTGGTTTGCTGATATGTAGCCAGCAGTTGTTCCACACCAGGACTTTCTCTGCATCCAATGTGGTGACATCGCCCCCTCGTGGTGGGAAGCAACAACGCAGAGCATCGCAATGAAGAGCCGTTTCACGCGGGCTTCCGGTTCCCCTGAAGCGCATCTGGAATGAGGATGCCTGTGCAAGTGATGCATTCAGGCGTGCTCCCAGGAGAAACCAACAAGGGAGTGGGAACGCAGGAGAGGAATGGGAAGACGCTAAGCGAGGTATGACTGAGGACAAAGTCCTGTAGAGCAGGGGTCCCCAACCTATGGTGAGTTTGAGTATAATTATTTCATTATATATTACAATGTAATAGTAACAGAATGAAGTGTACGTTAAATGTAATGCGCTCGAATCATCCCGAAACCATCCCCTGACCCCCATTCCATGGAAAAATTGTCCATGAAAACAGTTCCTGGTGCTAAAAAGGCTGGGGACTGCTGCAGTTCTACAGTTCTTGGCCATGGGGTAGAGTCCGGCAGGCCTAAGCCTGATCCTGTGGGAAACTCTGTAACATAAGAGTCTCAGTGTTTGTTGGAACCAGGGGAGCTTGGCTTTCCTACCCCATCACCTGTCAGTCCTGCACTAAGGAGCAGGTAGGTTTCAGGGGGTGGGGAGTAAACTCCTGGGCACTGCCCGCTTTTGGTGCCTGCCTGCAGTCCTCCTTCCACCATCAGCACACACAAGCCAGCGGGGAGACACACAGATACGGCAGAGGGGATTCAAAGAGACACACTAACAGCATGGACAGTGCTGTTACAACATCCTGTCTGCCGTTTCCTTAACAAAAAAAAAATCTCAACAAAAAAATCCTGAAATCCCTCAATTTGGAGAAGAGAGCTTTCTTTCTCACAAAGGGTCACAGCCTGCTGGCTGGCCATCCTGACAGGTTGGGAAGCACAGCCTCTGGCGAAGAAGGAAAAGCAGGCACTTCTTGAAGGGAGTGGAGGGTGGAACAGGAATTTGTGCTGAACCGGTTGCCAAGTATACATATTCGACAGGTAGGAGGGGCTATGAATATTCACGAAGGTGAGATGTGCACCTTCGTGAATAAGCAAACATGCATGTTACATGTGATTCATTTTCACTTTGGAGTGGAGACTTAACACTTAAATGCATTACGGTTAGGCACCAAAAGGTGAAACAGGGACACGAGGGCACTCAAGTGCCTCTGTAAACCCGCAGGACCAGTCAGTCCATGGCTGATGGTCTCTTAACAAGAGAAAGTTACTGAAATCAGTCTCTTGTCTTATCAAAGCTATGGTTATGGCCTGTGGAATGGTGGGGGAGGGGCAGGTGTCAGGTGGTCAGCATCTGGTGGTCAGTGAGCTGCAATTGTTTCAACATTGCTTATCTCCAGGCCAGTGCTTACTTAGCTGCTAGAGAAAAAGAAAAACTTTGTGGCAGTTAGAACACAGTTTATTCTTTAAGTGTAGGGGTGAGAGACTTAAACCTTGCCTGGGGTGGCCTTAGGTCCTGTTTATAGTTTTGTGTCTTATTTTCACAAAGAGTCAATTCCGTAAGTCTCATGATCACTATCTTAACAAAAATAAGGAGTCAAATGCCTCGCAGATGTTCAGAGGTAGAATCTGAGTTTTTCTCCTAACATTTTGGATAAAAATGTATTACTTTGTAACCCAGAGTTTAAAAGCAATAGCGGCACTGGCGATGACATTATATGCAAGAGCAATATTATTGACATACACAAAGAACGCAAAATTCTAGTCCCCACCCATTGAGATGACCAGGATTTTAGTATTTGCTATGTTGTAAGCATAACACACATAACATATTTCCCCTTAATTTTTTTTAAAAAAATACTTAAAATGGTTTTCAATACACAGATGGAAAATATTTAAACTTTTCCCCATGTGCCTATTTCTTTGTAAGGTTTGGACATATGTCTCATATACTTGCACATCTTATAATCTGGCAAGAACAGCAACTTAAAATAAGAATTGCTATTTTTCAAACACAGTTTTTAACACTCTCCACAATTTCGGCTCCTTCATTTCCAAAAAGCCCTGGAAAATACTCTGAAAGCATCGAGCCCATAGAGATTTAATCCTGCGACTCTGCTACAGGTTCTTGATCCTGCTGATAAAGTTGTTGGGTGGTTATCACAAGGATGAAATGTGATGGACAAAAAGACACTAACAGACACAGGCAAAGGATTCAAGTTTCAGCGTAGGTGAGGGATATGGCATGTCCACACAGGAAGCAGGAGCAAAGTAGCACTCCCAGAGTCCTCAGGCTCTGTGCCCCACTAAGGCACCCAGCTGTGGGCAATACTGCCAAATGGGTGCAAGAAGCCAGTTACGTTTGTTCCATCTCACAGGGTTTTTATATCCTACCATCCTATCCCAACCTTCTCACCAGCTGTAAGTAACAGGTTATTTCTTGATTACCATGAAGCAGGGTAAATCCAACTACCCCTCTAAGACAAAAACACACCCCTGAGGACTCTTTTTGCAATGAGGTACATATGTGGTGTTTCAATTTAGTTTCAGCATTTACATCAAGCAAGACTAATAGCATGAGTTTTTCTATTCAGATGGAGATCTTTAACATACACTTACTGTTATACTGACAAAAGATGAAAATGTCTTTACCTGCACAAGTTTGAGGTTCCAGGGTGGATGGTTAATCAAACCTTCTAGCTGAACCTGGTTGGCTACTGCAGCTTGCAGTTCCACGTAGGTACTGCTATCCAGCTGCAGCCCTGGAAACAGGTCATTGATCAAGCTGAGGAATAGGGGTTCGTCTTCATCAACCTAAGGTGGCATAGGTTAACATACACTCACTCATTCTGTCAACAAACATTTATCAACTAGCTAGGATCTGCATAGTGCTTATCACTTCATGCCCAGAGAATCATTTATCACTCTCCTAATCTGTCTTACATCCTCTAGTACTTTCTCCTGAGCACTTCCACCAAATCTACATTGTATCCAAAGTTCCCTGGCATTCAACATCTTCTACAATCCAGCCTCAATATACCACACCAAGGTCTGATCTCATTACTTGACCATATGAATGTTCTGCATCTCACAAACCAGCATGTGCATTAACCTTACAAATAGCAATTTATAGTCCCAATCTCATGAGACTAGAGAATTCATATTTTATTTTTTTTAATTGGTAAAAAAAGAAAATTGCATGGCTTCATCCAACATTGGCTGGGAAACTCCATGAGGGCAGTGTTCTCAGCCTTTCTTATAAGCAGTAGATTTGGGTAAACTGACTCCAATCCTTATCTGCTATGTCTTTAATACATAGATTGCCCCATTCCCAGCCTCTGACCCCTTCTGATATCTCCTTATTCTCTAGAAAGCATTCCCTGATGCTTTCTTGAATACTTATCTAGGAGTTTCAAGAATAAAATTATCTAAGGGAGGCAGTGAGGTGTACTGGAGGGAGCAGAGGATTTGGTGTCAGAAAGTCTTCCAGGCTTTTGTTCCAGCTTCTCAGCTGAGTGTGATTACGGGGGAGCCCTCCAACCCCTTGAGTCTAGTTCCTCCATAAGTAAAATAACAATAAGCAAACTAGCCATCCGTATCCCAGAGTTGCTGTGAGGCTCAAACAAGACAACACGCCTGAAAAGGCTTTGTAATATAACAGTAATGAACTCTACAGATGGGTTACTTGTTTGTGTAACTAGAATGTGAGATTCCTAAGAGCCATTTCTTCCTCAGCCTTGTACACCCAGGGCATGGGCACAAGATGAGGCCCGTAGAAGCCCTGAACAGAACAAACACCGTGTGAACCTATCCATCAGCCAGCTCCAAACCACCTGGCTGTACCTGTGACAAACACAAGAGCTGTGAGAGAACTCTCACAACTTCCACAGCTAAGTTTCGGTACAACTTTGGAAAATAGGAATGGTGGTGTTTTGCGAGAGACATAGCTGAGATAAGCTAGTCGTATACAAAGAAAGCAAAACGTTTTCATGCTTCCCTGTGAATCCAGACTTTCATGTTTAGAGTGTGTGTCAGATTATGAATAATGGTAGAGAACTCGGTTGAATTTTGGAGCTGAAACCCACTGATGACCTGTTTTATTGTACACAAGGGATAAGAGGAGGCACTTGGCTAGGCATGGTGGCTCACTCCTGTAATTCCAGCACTTTGTGAGGCCTAGGCAGGAGGATCACTTGAGCCCAGGAGTTTTGAGGTTGCAGTGAGCTATGACGCCACTGCACTCCAGCCCTGGGCAACAGAGCGAGACTGTCTCAAAGAAAAAAAAAAAAAAAAAAAAGGAGGCACTTCCAGCCGTTATTGGTCATACAGGGTCATAGGGTTTTTTGCCACCTTTTGGAAGCATAGTGGCAGCTTCGCACACCCAATATCCCTGCAATTATTAGTGCTCACAGCTCAACATGAGCCAACTCCCACTTGTCAGTTGGATAGAAAGAAACCACGTCAAAATTTTGGAAGAGAAGTGAATTCAGAGAAGAAAGGTACCAATTTAGAAAGGTTCATATCTCTTAGTCCTCTCATGACAGTGCTTAATTCACTATCTTCTGGTCTGGCTCTTTTTTGCGATCCAAGTGTCCTCAATACAGATAGAATATTTCTCAACCCAAAGTCATAATGAACCTAAAATGGGAAAAGAGGGCAAAAACATTATTTAATTGAAAAACTAAATGTAGGCTCACTCTACACATAAGGTAGTCTGACACTTTATATACCAGAGTTTTGGAGTGGCTGAGCGGCAAAGTTTTATTAGCTCAATTCTCCCGCCTTTCTTTTGCCTGACAAATGATCATTCCATTGGAAAAGCCAAGTATATGATATAGTATTCACACGTTAAGTCTCTTTTGAGAATAATACAGTGTGAGCAAAACACAATAGATTTTAAATGTATAACCAACAGGTTACATACTATATATATGATTCCATTTATATAACATTCTTGAAATAAAATTATAGAGATGGGTGAAAGTTTAGTGGCCACAGCAGGTTGGAGATTAGGGATAAAGGTGGGTGTGGCTATACAGGGCTGGCATGAAGGAAACTTGTGGTGATGAACCAGTTCTGTATCTTGCCTATAGTGGTGATTACATGAATCTACACATCCACATAATTCCATAGGACTATACACACACACATACATACATACACGTGTGCATGTATATATAAGTGGTGAAACCTTAATGAACTCTATGGATCGTTCCAGTGTCAATTTTCTGGTTTAGTTATTGTACTACAGTTACAAGATGTCAACATGGGGGGAGGCAATGTGAAAGGTCTACATCTCCTTGTATATTTCTTTGCAACTTCCTGTGAATCTACAGTTATTTCAGAATAAAAAGGTTTTTAAAATACATAACCAATAGGTCAAATTACTTACAAATACATTTTAGAAAAGAGTCAATGAGAATTTTTTCCTTAACTCACTGATTAGTGTTTATCAAGGTAAAATTTCAAAATGAAAGAACAAATTCTTTAGCCAGGGTAAAAATAAATACATAAAGTTACCTGTTTAGTAAGTTGCTCTTCACAGAGTTTGTAAAGAACATAAAATTTTTGAGCCAAGATAACATTTTCAAGAAAACCACAGCTTGCAAGTTTAACTCTCATAATGATCTGAAAATTAATATAGTAAGATTTTTTTTCCAACAACTTTAGTGAAAAACAGTAAAGAATATAAACTATTTTATGCTTTTAAATCCTGGTGCATACCTGTCTGTCAGGAACCATCATAGCAACAGTTCTAAACAGGATTTTTAAGTTTTCTGGTAGTTCCTGGCGGCCAGCATATCCAGGGTTCTAAAAATTAAAATATATTAAAATTAAATAATAATAAATAATAAATTAAAATATTTTAAATTTTTAATTGTTGATACAATATTCATTTCCTCAATACAAATAGATTTAAAACCATTAGTTCAGGCGGTATTGAAAACTATTAGCTTCATAAAATGTCCTTGTTTTCTCAAAAACGTGTATTGGACCATCCACATCATTCCCTTTTATAGTTTCTACTTTCATTATATTAATAAAGGCACATATACAATTTTTGTGGAGCAAAAATTAAGCATCTGCATGTCTACTGGTTTAAAAAAAATAGAAAAGAAAATGAGAGCATAGAAGAGAAAACAGGATAAATACCTAGATAATTATGGTCTAAAGTATGTTATTGATTGAAAAGAGGAAAAAAAACCCTCAAGATTTTATACTGATCAGCCTACTCAGGCATTTTTTATTTCATCTCTTCAATTATTCTTTGCAGTCATAGAGTTCTTTGGATGACAAAAACCCATGGTGAAGGGAAATAAAAAGGGAATGACACAAAAAATACTGAAAAAGAAAAAAGTAGAGGTGGAAAGGAAGCTAAGGCCTCCTACGATAGGTCTGATCCAAAAGTCCCAAAGGAAAGGTTGGAAGTTCAAAGACAAGCAAGGCAAATCGGGGTCAGTTATTTTATGCAAGTTCACTGAGAAACCTTCAGTGCCACGGACATTTACTGGGCACTGTTAATAGGCCAGATACTTTGGTAGGTGTTGGAAACACAGAGACTGCTGGTTGCCTCTCAATACTCCTCTTTCCTTAGCCACAGAACCCAAGCTGCAAGCTGGGGACATCGCCATCCACATTAAAAACTACATTTCCCAGCCTGCCTTGCAGCTGGTATGCTTAAATTCTACACAGTGCAATGCAAAGGGACACATTGCATGAAATATCATTGACGTTTCTTTGAAGGAAGTTGACTCAATCAATAGGATGCACCAAAATAGAGAATCTTTCTGTAGTATCCTGGCTCATAAGGTGACCCTGAAGATGGAATGAGTGATGGAACGGAACCAGAGGAGGATCTTTAGAGAATAAACCCTCATATGTTAAGCTATGATTTTTTTGTGTCTCAGTTATTCACAGCTTAGTGCAATATCTAGTTGCTATTTCTAATATTATTCTTAATCCAGGGAGAATGTTAAACTTCTTACAAATTCTTCTAGGCCATGGCTTCACACTGAGCAAATTTCTTCATCCCATTTCCTGAGTTATAACCAATCACTTCTGGATTATTATTATCATTATTATTATTATTATTTTCCCCTAACTGCATGAATGGATGTTTCCCTACAATAAAGTTTGTCAGAAACATTTTTGATTTTGCTTCCTATAATTTATCTTTGTCCACTGGGACATTTGAAACTCAGAGTACTTTGTGTTATCTTGCAAATTGGAGATTTAACTTTACAGATAACACATAAAAATGTTAAAACTGGTTCAACATGAACTTCATTGCCCTAACTCATAGAAACTTCTGTTTATTCATGCCCTTGGTTTGCTATCTTTGCAATACTGAATCTCAAAGCTCTGCCCTTAATCATATGGTAACTGAATTTGTTGCAGTTCTTTGGTATAGGAGCTTGTTAAATTATTTTGGAATTTTAAGTCATTCTCTTTTAGTCAGTGTCAGAGAAAAAACAAGTATAGAGGTTAAGCAGTCAGGTTTTGATGTTAGAGAGACAATAACCTCTTTCTCTTCCTGGTTGTGTGAGTTGAGCAAGCTTTTAAGTCTCCCTGAGCCTCAGGTAGCTCAACTACAGAATATCCGCCTCAGAGGCTATCAGAGCTAAAAGATGAGATAATGGACATGTGAGAATCATTAGTGTTACTGACCAGGTAGTTCAGGTTCTTCCTCCTTCCAGCTACCTGACAGGACTATGTACTTCCCCACCCCCTTGAAGTTACGTGTGGCCATGACACTTGCTTTGGCCAATGACTTGTTACTTGTGTCACTTCTGGAAAGAAACTCTAAGGACCAGAGCACAATTCTTCATGTTCTATTTTCCCTCTGCTACAGCATCCAGCAATGATTGAGACAGTAGCTACCATGTCAGCCCGAGTACCAGAATAATGACATGTAACCCAGCCTGGCCATCCTGCCCCTACCCCAGTTAACACACAGTGGACATGCGGCAAGGGGGAGAAATAAATTTTTGTGCTTTGAAGCAATTAAGATGTGGGGATTGTGTGTTAGTGCAGAATAGCATGAGGTATGCTGTTCGATACAGTATATAAAACATTTAGGCCGGGCGCTGTGGCTCACGCCTGTAATCCTAGCTCTTGGGAGGCCGAGGCGGGCGGATTGCTCAAGGTCAGGAGTTCAAAACCAGCCTGAGCGAGACCCCGTCTCTACTATAAATAGAAAGAAATTAATTGGCCAACTGATATATATATAAAAAATTAGCCGGGCATGGTGGCACATGCCTGTAGTCCCAGCTACCCGGGAGGCTGAGGCAGAAGGATCACTCGAGCCCAGGAGTTTGAGGTTGCTGTGAGCTAGGCTGACGCCATGGCACTCACTCTAGCCCGGGCAACAAAGCGAGACTCTGTCTCAAAAAAAAAAAAAAAAAACATTTAGCCCCCACCTTACACATACTAAGTGCTCAATAAACAATGGCTATTATTATCATTAAAATATTGTTATTTTATCTTCTGTCAAGCTATATTTGCTACTCAAAAAATCACACATTGGAAGGAGGGAGGGAGGGACAGAGAGAGAAAAATCTAAAAAAAATCATACAATAAGAAAGAATCGCTCATGACTCCCAGATAGTCAATCATTTACCCACTAATAAACGCTTTCTTTAAGTCTGTAACAATTAAACTAGTTGAATTGCATTTAAAGCCTATGTTCTCACCATTGTTAAGAAGATTCCAAATTCTGGATTTAAATCAACACAATCACCATCAGAGAAAATGAACTGTTTTTTTCTCTCTTTTCTTGCTGTCAAAACAATATAAATTTGTTGCGCAGCCACTGACAGTACAGGCAATTCAATTCTGTTAAACTCATCAAAACAGCCCCAGGAACCTGACTGTGCAAGACCTGGCATGAAAAACAGTTAATTTGTGAAGTTTTACTCTATCACATTCCTTCTTGATAGCAATCATTTCTCCAAAGTGCTCCCAAACAATTATACATTGAAACATAGTTTATATAAACTTTCATATCTGGCTGTTTATAATGACATATTTAATTCCAGTGATAAAGAGAAGTTTAATTATTTGTATATCATCACCAAACTATGAAAATAGTACACTGCCAAAATAAAAGTATAGATACCCAGGGATGCTGAAGGGTGACAAAATTTGGCCCAGACTGAAAATGCCACCTTCAGTGGGGATGGGGGTGGATGGAGCCATCATGTTTGGGGAAACTGACAAAATAAGGAATGCTTGGTCTGGGTCAGATCTCTCTGTTCCGTTTTGATTGCAATGAGATAGAAATGAAGATGTGGGGATTGTGTGTTAGTGCAGAATAGCATGAGGTATGCTGTTCGATACAGTATATAAAACATTTAGCCCCCACCTTACACATACTAAGTGCTCAATAAACAATGGCTATTATTATCATTAAAATATTGTTATTTTATCTTCTGTCAAGCTATATTTGCTACTCAAAAAATCACACATTGGAAGGAGGGAGGGAGGGACAGAGAGAGAAAAATCTAAAAAAATCATACAATAAGAAAGAATCGCTCATGACTCCCAGATAGTCAGGATGCAAAGTGAGACAGAGGAATTTTTATTTCTTATATAACCCAGCAGGAAGAAAGACCTGGATATTGTGAACATTGCTCCTGTTTAATTTCTAAGGATGAAAAAACCTTCATTACCTTCAGTGTTCAAAATGCTTGCCCCCACCCTCAATCTTTCTCTCTTCTTTGGGAACTGCCATTATACAGATTATATATATATATACATATACACACTCATATATCCCCATCTCTCTTAAGTTTTTCTGTCAAACTTTCCATCTCTTTGTCTTTTTGCAATGTATTCTCTGGGCTAAATATTCCGACTCAAGAGAGTTGTTTTTTTTTTATTAATTTACATTTTCAATTTCCAAGAATTCCAACTGTTATTTTCTCATGATAGTCTGTTTTTCTTTAATTGGTTAAATGTGATATTCTTGAATCTCTGTAGCTATTAATTTTATGGTTTTTTTCTGTTTCTTCTGTTAATTTATGGTCAGTAGATCTCTTTACTGTTTTGGGTGCCTCCCCACGTCCTTCAAATATTTTATGAGGCTTTGTTAACTCTGCACAATGGTTTTGCAGAGTGTATTTCCTCTTCCCAAATGTAAATTCCTGTCTGAAGCCTGCATATAGCCTCTGGTGGTGCGAAAGAAGGGGTGGGGAGGGCAGGAGACTTCCCTCTGGGCATGGGGTTGCAGTCTGACCCACTTCCTTGCCCTTCCTCGCTGGCACCAGCCCCCAACTTGGGTCGATCTTTGTCCAGACTCCCACTTGAGAGAGCTGTGTTACACCTTTTATATGGAGTAAAAATGCTAGAGAATGCCACTTCCTTTTCTTTTTCTGTGTCTTCTGCTATAACTCTGGCATTCCAAGGCCACCCTGTGCTCCATTCTGCTGATCTCCACCATCCCCAACTTTCAGGTCAGGAGTGATCCATAGAAGAACCCTTCTGCTTAATTAAAAAATGGTTCCTGGGGTTCAGAAAAGTTTCAGCATACAGGTAACCATAAAGGGCAATATAATGAACAAACATGTACCCACTTACCAAATCTTAACATTTTGCTTCCAATTTCATTCTAAAGAATAGAATATTAGAATGACAGTTCAAGTTCATGGATGTCCCTCTCTGGGATCTATACTCCTTCCTTCTCCTTCTCTATAGGTAACTTCTGTCCCGAATTTTATGTCAATGGTACCTATGCATGCTTTTAAACTATTGCTCTTATGCAGGTATTCACAAACACTATTTACTTTGCTTGTTCAAATGTATAGGTATCTATCTATATAAAATACTATACATGTCCTTCTGCAATTTTATTTTTTTTGCTCAATATTATTTTTCTGAGACTTATCCATGCTGATACATGTAGCTCTAACTGTATTGAATAGTATTACATTGTATAAACATACCAGTTTAAAAATTCATCCTACCCACAATGGATATTTGGGTTGTTCCCAACAATTTGCAATAGCAATGCAGCATTCTTGCTCATGTCTTCCTGCAATATGTGTGAGGAGTGGAGACACTGGGTCAAAGAGTACGCGTATCTTCACGTTCACCAGCTGTTGCCACCTGTTCTCTGAAGCAGTTCTACCAATTTACACACACAGTAGTACTAAGAGTTACAGTTTTTGCACATCCTCACCAACAGTGGTCTTAGACTTTCCTGCTTTTGCCAATCTGGCAGGAGTGAGAATGATATCTCATTATTATTTTATTTTGTGTTTCTTAATGATTTCAAAAGAATCTTTTCAAAATACTGGATATTAATCTTTTGTCAGCTGTGTTAAAATATCTTCCCCCAGTCTGTAGCTTTTATTTTTTCTACCTTCCTAAATGGAGACATAGTCACATAAAGACTATATAATTTTATATATAAATAATTCCAAAATCCAATAAATAAAGATAAGAGCTAGGTGTGCAGTCTCATGGCAGGTACTACAGAGACATTCTCACATCCCATTTAAAGGAAGGGCTGGAAGAGTGAACTCATGATGTTTAATACAGAGAATTTTTAGTGTATTTCTCCCCAACCACATCCTCCCCCCTCCCGCCTCCCTCCCAGAGGGAGGAGCAGCTAAACTAAACTTTGCAACAATCATTTTCTTGCTTTTTTTTACTATGTATACATACCTAAATAATTTATTTTTATTTTTACCTATTTTTGAATTTCAAATAAATTTAATGATACTGTACATATTTTTGTGAGACTTGCTTCCTTTACCCCATATTTATGAGACCGCTGTATGTCAATGCATCTTGCAGTTACTCATTTTTGCCACTATACAGCATTATCATATAGAATTTCATACAAGTATTTTTTCTTTCCTTTATATATACTACATAAATTACCATGTTCACCACCTATGTATGCAGACCACCCCAGGAGGACACTCAGGGTTGTTTCCAGCTGTTGGCTCTTGTAAGCAATGCTGCTGTGAACATTCTCACACATGCCCTAAGCACAAGTGCAGTTTATCTGAATCAGGGTGAGACAGCTGAAAACACACATGCGTGCTTTCTAAAGTAATGTCAAGTAGTTTCCAGAAAGGTTTTTATGCTCCTACCAGCAGTGGATGAGTGTTTCTCTTGCTCCAACCCTGCCAATGATCAAAAATGTCACACTGAAATTTTTGTTAATCAGATGGTCATAAAATGGAATCTTCTCATAATATGCATTTCATTGGCTGCTGGTCATGTGGTTTGCTTCATTCGTGAAATGGCTTTTACTCATTTTCCTGTTGGGTTGTCTTTCCCTCGTTGATTCATAGGCAGCAGTCATATATTTGGGATACTAACTCTTTGTACGTAATATTTGTTGCTAATGTCTTTTCCAAATTTCTGATATGACTGTTCACCCTCTTATTGGTATTCATTGATAAACAAAAGTTTTTACCTTAGGGTAGGTAAATGTATCCATCTTTTCTTTACAGTTTGTGACTTTTGTATTACAAAGCACTGTTTTTTGTGTATGATATGAGGTAGGTATCTGATTTATCTTGTTAAATATTAATCATTTATTGATCCAGAACCATTTATTATAAAGACCATCTCTTCATCACTGATTTGTCACCTTTGTCATATGTCAAGTGTTCTTGGCCTGCTTCTGCACTCTCTATTATAATCTGCTGGTCTATTTACCCCTGCCCCAATTCCACACTCCCTTAATTATGTTCTAAATGGTATCTTTCTAAAATTTTAGTTTTCTAACTGTTCCTTGTGGTTTATGGAAGTAAAACTGATTGTGTATATTGATTTTATATTCTAGTAAACTTGTTAAATACTATTTTTCTAAGATTTGCTGAATTTTCTTTACAGTCTACCATTTCATTTGTAAATAATAAAAATTTTGTATTTATTTCATTCTAATCTTTGTGTTTTGGGTTTTTTGTTGTTGTTGTTGTTGTTGCTCCCTACTGTACTGGCTAGGACTACAATGCAATGATTAATAGAAATAATGAAAATGAAAGTACTTGTATTATACCCCATATCAAAGAGAAATTTTAAGCAATGTGATGTTGTCTGTGAACGTCCTTTAGTCCTTTATCAGGGAAGCCGAGCGGATGGCTGCCTGGGGGGAAGAACCTAAGAAACACCAAGTGTGAGGCTGTGAGGGAGGAGTAAGCCTCACATGTTTGAGAAACCTCAGGCAGGTCAATGTGGCTGTCACAGAGAAAGCGGGGATAGCATTAGGAGATGCAGTCAACAGGTCAGGACAGTAAAGGGGGATGTGGGAAGGAGTGGGGTGATGTCGTAAGACAATACAGGACCACTGTAAGGAGTTTGGCTTTTACTCTGAATAAAGCCACTAGACAGCTTTCCACAGAAGGGTGTCAGGATCTGACTTACACATAGAAGGATCACGGTGCTGTTGTTCTGAGACTATAATGGAGGATCCAGACAGAGGGGCACCAATTAGGAAGCTTATTAGCATACTGAATGGTCCAGGTAAGAGGCGATGGTGGCTTGAATCAAGATGACAGCAGTGGGGATGATAAGAGGTGGTCAGATAGGGAGTGTATTTTGAAGGTAGAACCAAGAGTGTTTGCTGACAGATTGGATCTGAGTATGAGAGAAACAGAGGAATAAAGGACAGGTCAAAGTTGTTTTTTGATTTGGGGTTTTTTTGGTTTGTTGGTTTGGTTTTTTGTCTGAGCACCTGGAAGAATGGAATGACTATTTTAGTGAGATGGAGAAAGCTGGGGAGGGAGATCCAGAGTTTGGTTTTGGACGTAATGAATTTGGACCTACTAGACATTTAAGTGGAGATGTCAAGTTGACAACTGTCATATGAATCCAGAGTTTCAAGGACACGTCTGGGAGTCGTCATACAGATGGTATTTAAAGCTTGGGTCTGCATGAGGTCATCAAGAGAATGCACATAGGTCGAAAAAGAAAAGACCACCAAGGACTGAGCCCTGAGGCTCAAATGTCCTCTGTCCATCTGGAATCACCTCCTCCCTACCTTTCAGGATTTTCTCAAAATTTCCCATCTGCTCCTGGCTACCCCTCTTCTTATTTTCTAGCATTGCTATGCTTTTTAAAAATCCTTCATTTCAGTAAGGTTTAATACAGGAAGAGAAGTCACATGTGTCACCAATTTGCTATCTTGATCTTATCTCCTCCCCTTCGGCAGTTATAAATTGATTCCATTTTCAAAATACAATACACATTCAATGCATAGATGATATCACTAGCAATGGCACTGAACTATATGAAATTTATGATATCTGGCCATTTTCAACCTAGAAAAATGGCAATATCACATGTATCAACCTATACTCATGTTGAGTGTGTGGGATAATGTCACTTTAGATTTCTATCAGAAAACAATGTTGAAGGGAAATAAAAATAAATTCGCCAAAAATAACTTAATATTGTTTGACACTTGCCTTTGAAAATCCTTCCCAGGCCTCTGAAATCCATTTGATCTGAGCAGTTGAACACGACCACGTATTTTCCCAAACACCGTCCCATGTCTTTGGTGGTTTCTGTTTTGCCAGTGCCTGCAGGTCCTGCTGGAGCACCTCCCATATTCATTCCCAAGGCCTGTGCTAAGGTGATATAGCATCTGCAAGTGTTAATCAGATAAAGCACTGTGAATACGGATGACCCATGTTATGGTACAGTACAAGCAAAAACCCAGTGTGATTGGAATGGGCCTATTTATTTTAGAGTTTGAGTAGCCCGCATAAAAGCGACAACTAAACAAGCCTGAGGTCTTTCATATTCATTAAAAGCAGTATAAAAATTTCTTGGCACAAACTTCTACCTCCCTCCACCTTGACTTAAAACCTTCAGACTATCCTCCCATTGTGGTCGGTAGGGGAACCAAATAAACAATGCTGTGCTGGCCAGTGTTTAACACTTGGCTCTCCAATCTGATATTCATCAGGTTCTGTGGTGTAGATACTTCCACCACGGCCAATGGTAAGCTATCAATGTGACATCACAAAACTGGGACAAAATGCACATAGTTTGCTCTCACAGGCTGATACAAGTCAGCTCCAGCACATCATTGCAAATAAATCATTTAACAATGAGGTGTTTCACTCAGTTACAGAAATATAAGGAATAATATCATGAATTTACTTGTATCCATGATCCAGATTCTGTTGTATTCATTTAACAATGAGGTGTTTCACTCAGTTACAGAAATATAAGGAATAATATCATGAATTTACTTGTATCCATGATCCAGATTCTGTTGTATTATAGTTGTCGGATCTAAGTAAAACGTAGTAAAGATCTCAGGGAAGCTTCAGGAGACATGAAGCTTACTGTGTAAACACCAATGAACACTGACAAATGTATGGTTCAGTGGCACTGGGCATATAAAGGGGAGAGGCTGGATAAGCCACAAGGAGGCAGCCCTACTCAAAGGAATGACAGAACTAAATGTCACATAACCCAATTTAAGTAAATTCTACAAACATTTATCAAGTGTCTTCCATGCACAGCATATTGAACTGGGTGTTGTGAGATACACAAAGATGAAAAGACCCAGTTCTTGCCTAGTGATATATACTGGAAAGAACTATGAGGGGTTCGGGCACAGGTTCATTATTCAGGCTTGGCCAACAATTGATACTTTAGGTATCAATTTCTGCATCTGAAAAACCAAAAGACTGAAGTAGATAATCTCTAAGACACTGTCCTTCTTTGCAATTTTAACAACTTCCTTTATGATTTTAAGAATATTTTCTTTATCTTGCAATCTAAATTTCATTATGAAATTACTTATAGTCAACATTCAAGCTGCTTTTATTCTTTAATTTCTTTCTACTTCATAAAAGTTTAATGTGCACGTATGTTTAAGTAGTAGCTACAGTTATTTCTTTGTTAGACTGACTTTAATGAGCTAGCATATACCCAACGCAACAGCGATGTGCTTTTGTTAACATTTCAAATGCAATTTTAAAACAATTTTAAGCACATTTTTAAATTACAAAATGGAATAACAAAAACTGGGTCTCCTACCTATCTGTTAATGGAGTGATAACAAGACGCTCAGTGCATCCCAGAAATTCATTTTGGTAAACAAAATCAACATCTGTAATAGACACCACAGTTTGATCCAAGTCTTCCTTAAAATAAAATCTACTTTGTTTTAGCCATTCAAAATCGGTAAGTGATCTGATATGCATTTTTACCTTAAAAACATGAAATACAAAAAAGTTATATACTGAATTGCAATAGCATAAAACACAAGCAGAAGGGCATTTTTGTTCACTCATTCATGAACTGATTCTCCTTCATTTAACAAGTATTTATTGAGTTCCTTCTTGTGCTTGACACTGTGCTGAGTGCACAAAGACTGACACGGTTCCTGCCTTCTGGAGCTTACAGAAAAGGGCAAAAGAAACACTGAAACATGTAATTGCAACAAAGTATGAAAAGCACTACCAATAATATTCATGGCTGGTGAATACATGAAGCAAGAGAGCCTAACCTTGTCCAGGGGGTCTAAGAGGAACACTCAGAGGAAAAAAATCTAAACTAAAACCTGGATAAATAATAGGAATTAGCCTAGGAAAAAAAACAACAAGTGTAATGAGGGTATGGGAGGAGACAGTGCTATAGTCAAAGGCCCAGGAGATCTGGTTGTCATGTTCAATTCAGTATAGGTGGGGTGTCGAGAGATCTAGAGAAAGAATGAGAGTTGAGGCTTCATAAGGCCATGGGAAAGGGTTTGGGATTTGTTCTCATGGCAACTGGAAGCCACTGAAGGAATGGATTGGTAGTGAAGTGAATGGTTACAGGTGCACATGTGTCCTCCTGCATCAGCACCATAGCCAAGTCACCAACCTGCCTGGTCACCAGTTTATGCATGTGGGTTCTGGGCTGCCACTGCCATGGATGCAAGCTCTGGTACCTGGTCCACTAGAGGAGATAAAGCCAGGTAAGAACTTTTAGGAACTCTCTCCTACCACACCCACATTCTGAGTTGCTTCATGACTTTCCACTGGTAAACCTGGAGAAACCCCAGTGATGCCTACTCAGGGAATCAACACAGGAAAGTGGCAAATGGTTCTCTTCACTGGTCTTCAACCCAGCAGGCCGACTTCCAGATCTTTCAGCTAACACTTAAAAATAGACCTGTGGCAACCATACAATATTCAGGTCTCCATCTGACCAGGTCTCCATACACCTTACGTATTTACAGTCTTGCTTTTTCTGATTGTTTATTGCATTGCTTATGGCCTTGCTTCCACCTCCAGTTAAGGATTTTGGCTTCCCGCCTAAGGCACTGTTTGTATTCACCACCTTTAAAGAGCTACTTTCAGGCAACATAGTCCAGCTGTACCCGCAGAGAATCTACTCTCTAACACACAGCCCACAGCCAAGGAGATACAATCAGCTAGCTGCTTTCAACAATCTGTTAGGATGGTAAGGAGTTGGCAGAGGAGGAGGAAGAGAAGAAGAATAGCTAATATATTTATTGAGTTCTTACTGTATATCAGGCTATCTAACCACTATACTTGGAAAAATAAAATGCATATATGCTGGCCATGAGATCTCATTTTAGCTGGGATGCAAACTGACCACGAGTTCAATGGTGATTAAGACAAAAAGAAAATAGTTTCATAGTTTCCATTGTGTACAGGTTTTTTAAAATCCATTCTGTTTGGAAAGTAAAGCTTTGCTCAGCGCTTAATTTTAAAAGAAAATTGTCTATGGGACTTCAGCTTTAGGAGACAGTAAGAGACGATTAGACAACATCCTCAATAGTGTGCTTGTAGCAGAAGCAATAATGAATTCCATGCTAGTGTTTCTTGAGGCGGACTTCAATGATAGTCAAGGTATAATGGCAATTGCAATTAGTAAAAGCAAGTCTGCAGAAGGCCAAAATAATATCTAATATGCATCTTTCTGATGACTAGCTTTGTCCAGAGATAAATCCTAGAGCAGTTTTTCTCAAACTTTAATATGCATGTCAATCACCTAGGAATCTTGTTAAAATGCAGATTCTGATTCAATAGGTTTGGGGGAGGGCGAGGGAGGCCAGAGATTCTGCTCTTCTAACAAACTCCCAGGTGGTATCAATGCAACTGATCAGCAGATAATACTTTGAGAAGTAAGGATCTAGATCACAGGGGAATTGATGGACTGACAGCATGTCCTTCAAATAATCTTCAATATATAACTTATCTGATCAGAACTTTTGATAAAAGTTTGAAGCAATCTGATCATATTCTCTAAAACAGGGCCCAACTTGCATGAATTATATATCTCTGATGAAGGAAAGAGGTACCTTTAAGATGTATCAAATCAAGTGGAATAAAGCAATGATAGTTAAAGACTCTCAGATGTTGGAATATCAAACACCCCATAATAGAGAATCCTTGCTTTAGGAGAATTTGGCCTTGCTCAAAGCCGCTGATTAGAGTCCTGTTTCCAGAGGGAATTCAAATAGCACCCCTCTCACTCCCACCCTACAGAACCTTGCCCAAATCAAGCCCCCGGTGCCCTGTGGCACACTATCAACTAAACAAACAGCATGAGAGTTCTCTGAAGCTTAATTCTGTTCAACCTGGGCTTCTTTCCCAACCAGCCCATCACAACTCATGACCAATCCCACTTACGTTATACCACGTCCCTGGTTATTTGGTTTTATGGAACAATTAGTTGATTCATATAACTTTAGTTGATTCCAGACTTTCAGAGTGCCAAATGAATATACATACATGGTTGTTTAAACCACCCAATATAGATATTTGTAGACACGGTATATAGATGGAGACAGCCATGCAAAAGGTCCAAGTAGATAGGAAGTTCATATAAGTTAGGCAATATATGTAATCTTGATTCATTATTAATTAGTACACTAAATTACCTTACATTAAGAAAAATAGATACTTTACCAAGTCATCAAAAATATCTCTCTGATGTACATGGATGGTAATTAGAGTTTCAAACTTCACTCTATCAAACTTGGATAGGTCATGTGTTGTCTGACTAATAAGAGTATTTAGAATATCCAAAAATTTCTGATTGGTCACGTGCATGATTTTTCTGTCATCTTTTGCATTATTTAAAGCCTCTTCTGAATCATGTGTCCACAACATCTGAATTCCCAGAAGCCCAACCTACAAATCCAGCAGAAAAACATTTAAAAATTTACCAATATTTAAAGTACATCTGCAGTAAAATTTGGTGGTCACTTATTCACATGAGGTGAACAGGATTTTCCTCCTTTTAAACTAAAAAAGAGACGTGCATTTCTCTGCTCCTAAAGCGGGTAACAACATTTACAGTTTTTTTGTTTGTTTGTTTTTGTTTGTTTTTGTTTTTGTCTTGAGACAGAGTCTCGCTTTGTTGCCCAGGCTAGAGTGAGTGCTGTGGCATCAGCCTAGCTCACAGCAACCTCAAACTCCTGGGCTCAAGCAATCCTCCTGCCTCAGCCTCCCGAGTAGCTGGGACTACAGGCATGCACCACCATGCCCGGCTAATTTTTTCTATATATATTAGTTGGCCAATTAATTTCTTTCTATTTATAGTAGAGACGGGGTCTCACTCTTGCTCAGGCTGGTTTCAAACTCCTCACCTCAAGCAATCCGCCCACCTTGGCCTCCCAGAGTGCTAGGATTACTGGCATGAGCCACCGCGCCCAGCCAACATTTACAGTTTTAACTATTAATATTTAATTATGTTGATATAGATAGATAAACTATAATTAAATTAATGGATACCGCTTATTGAACTACATGTGTGTTACAGAAGATGATTAGGAATTTTTTCTATGGACGGCCTGAGTCTACCAGGCCTGAAGGTACCAGATACCTTCATGCAAAGAATACCTTCTTTCTCAGGAGAAACAAATGGGATTAATGAACACTTTATTGTGTATTTTTCCTTAAGCAGGTTTTCCATAGGTCTCTTTGCTCTTCAAAAAACAATATGCTGTCTTTCTTGATCGCTCACTCTCTCTATAATCCACACTCTATGTCTACTTTTCCATGTTTAAATTAAATACAGAAGAAAGAGACAGAAAGTGAGAAGAGGAGAAGTTTGTATCTCCTGTACCCTGAAGAAGGCATAAAGAAATTGTGAAAGGATGCCACCTTAGGCCTACAACTTCTGCCCCTGGAAACATAATAAAAGTATAAAAGTGGCCTGAACATGTCCCACCCTCACCCCCTCACTGAAACAGTTGTGCCTTGAGAAGCTCTTGGTCATCCCTGGGGTCAAGCAACAGATCCATTTGGACCAAAACAAGACTCACATATATGGCAGAGGATGGGAGCTGCATGGGCCATGTGTGGACGCTGTTTGGCATGGGCTCAATGGCGGGAAAAGCAAGAATAACACCCGTTCCTTATCCCTGCCTCATCAGTGACTTTGACACTTTTCCTGCTAGAGCAGTGGCCAGTCCTGGGGTCCACAGGAAAAGATAAATGAAAGCACCTGGCTGAAGTAAGCAATGGGACCTAGAGAAAGTAGCTGGTGTAAGCAGATTCTGGCCCCAAGTACGAAAGGCAAGGAGAAAAAAATATAAAAGCTCAGCAGTGTCTGGCCGTCTGACTTAAATAGACCAGCAGACCCTGAAAAACCACTGCACTACAGTGTATATCCAAAAGCAACTCTTTAAAATGATTATCCTGAGTCACCAAAAACAGTGTAAATTATGCCTTTATACTCAGGCTAAGAAGGCAGAAGACTTAATGGTGAAAACTGGAGAATGTTTCATTAAAAAAAAAAATGCTCATTCTCATCAGTGTTATTTTATGCCTATAAGAAGCACATTAAAAAATACTGGGAGGCACCACATGTTCTCACTCATATGTGGAACTAAAAATAGTCAATCTCATAGAAGTAAAGAGTGAAACAGAGGATACTAGAGGCTGAGAATGGGAGGGGGAAGTGGGAGATAGGGAGAGATTTGTTAAAGGACACAAAATTACAGCTGGATAGGAGGAGTAAGTTCTAGTGTTATATAGCTCTGTAGGGTCACTACAGTTAACAGTAACACATAGTTTCAAATAGTTAGAAGGGCATTGATGCTCCCAATGCAAAGAAATGATCAATGTTTGAGATGATGGATATGCTAACTACCCTGATCTAATCACTCTACATATGCATTGAGACATTACTATGTACCCCAGAAACACATACAATTATTATATATCAATTTTAGAAAGAAAGAAAACAGCAAAAAGAAAGAGAAAGAAAAAAAGAAGACTAGCAAGAAATATACTAAAATGTTAACAGTCATCATTTCCAGGTGGTAGAAATATGAGAAATTATTTCTGCTTTTATATTTTTAAAAAAATTTCCAAACTTTTGTAGCAAGGATCTGTTGCATTTATAATCTTTAAAACCTATTTTAGGCTGGGCGCAGTGGCTCACACCTGTAATCCTAGCACTCTGGGAGGCTGAAGCGGGAGGATCGCTGGAGGTCAGGAGTTCAAAACCAGCCTGAGTGAGACCCTGTCTCTACTAAAAATAGAAAGAAATTAATTGGCCAACTAAAAATATATACAAAAAATTAGCCGGGCATGGTGGCTCATGCCTGTAGTCCCAGCTACTCAGGAGGCTGAGGCAGGAGGATCGCTTGAGCCCAGGAGTTTGAGGTTGCTGTGAACTAGGCTAATGCCACAGCATTCACTCTAGCCTGGGCAACAAAGTGAGACTCTGTCCCCCCAAAAAAAAAAAAAAATATTTTATTATGAAAGCAGAAGTGAATTTTTAAATAATATTAGATTAACTTAATAATGGATAAATTTCAGTTATTTGGAAAAACTGCTTTAAAAATAATGAATATATGTACTAAAGAAAATCCTGAAAGCTGGTCAACTTTCCTACTATATCTTGCTCAGTTTGACCACTGTTCTGAACTTGCTCTCAACTCTCCATATAATGCTAAATCTTCAGTCTAAATTAGACTGAGCCTGTCCTTCAGAATACACAGGGTGGGGTTTTCCTGGGACAGGGAAAATATGTTGATTTAGTTGAAGGAGCTACTGTCTCAATTTACCAAATAAAGTATTTCATAAAGCTTTATCACAATGGTAATCATGCTAATGAGAATTTTTAAATTTGCCAAGGATACTATACAACATAAAAAATCATTGTATTAAAATATTCTCTCTAATAAAAATTGATTCTATAGTGTACTTATGTAGTTTAGATAAATAATTTCATATCACTTCAGGTGTCTCCACTGTGTGTGCACTAATTCAGGATTAGGAGTTCAGGTTGGGAGATGTAGTTGGAGAAGAAATATAGTTTGGACAAAAACTGCCTATATTTTCCCTGAATATCTTTTCCCTTCTATCTCATGCTGTCTCTGACCCACATAACAAATTGTCACTTTTCATTTATCTTAAATGGAAATTTAATGAACCCATTGGCACTTGCTCCAACCTAAGGCTCTTTGAGATCTTCTCTTGTTAGAAAGTTAGTTGCATGAGAAAGCGTCCTTTAAAAGATTATGCCAATTTAGGAAGCATACGTTGAGTACCTGTACAACTATTCTGTTTTCACTTTTAGTACAGTCTTCAATAAATTATGAGATATTCAACAATGTATTATAAAGTAGGCTTTATGTTATATGATTTTGCCCAATTGTAGGCTAAGGTAAGTGATCTGAGCATGTTTAGGGTAGGCTCAGCAAAGCTATGATGTTCAGTTACATGAGGTGTATTAAATGCATTTTCAATTTATATTTTCAACTTATAATGGGTTTATCAGGATGTAACCCCATCATAAGTTGAAGAATCTCTATATACAAATATATATATGTATGTATATACACACATGCACACACACATATATCTGTCAAATGAAATTTCCCACAAGTGGTTTTAGTCTCAGTTTATATCCCTAATGATAGGAAAAAGCTGTGTATCCTCTTCTGGGGGGATTGGATGGGTTCGCCTAGAATGGTGTAGGTTGACAAGTGGTTGTGAGCTGAGATTAGATGAGGGTGGGTAGAGGCCTCTCTGACTAGTTCAAAGAAAGCCATGACAGCCTCCACACCATCAAGCTGGCCGCCTCCCAAGCATCCTCCCCACACTTATTTCCATTTCTTTTAACCATTATTTAAACATTGTGTATTCTCACCTGTGCTGGAAAGTGCTTGAGGAAAGGTAAGAGTTGAAATCCTGAATCACTGATCTGATAGAATGCAGATCTAATTACATTATGTAACGATGACATCTGCATTTTTAGCAAGTCCATAAGCCAAATCTCTACAGGACCTTTGGCCATAACAGGACTATCCAACTAAAAAGAAATTACAAGTATATTACAAATTGATAATAACTTGGTAATTTTACAAATGTCACACACACAAATCATAGTAACTCAACACAAAGCAAATAGTCTCATATTTTATGCAAAATACTTAAAACATGGGTAAAATCATGTAATACTATAGCTGGAAGGAACTACAGAGATTACTTAGTATAAAATTTCCACAGTATAGAGGGCAAAATGAGTCTCAAAGATGTTAAATGGTTTATCCAAACTAGTCTGTAACAAAGCCAGGGCTATATTACCCCTTCTCTCCTCATCCCGCCCCCCCCCACCGCCCCCATAAGCTAATTGCATTCACTCAACCAAAGTTTTTACAAAAATCCTAATAATGAAATGTGAAGCAAGCTAACTTACAGGAATTTTTTCTCCTTCTCTTGATATGACGGCCAGGATCCGATCATAGTCTTTTGCATGAAATGTCACCTCATTGATGTTGTCAGATACTGCAGGAAGATGCGGCTGTAAGGAGCACAAGACAGAGCAGAAACATCTCACATGAGGCCCAACACAAAAGCTATCTGGATGTTTTTAAAAGCCTTAATATTTTTTATCTGTTAAAAAGATTGAGAATTTACTTCATTGTCAAAAAAAATAAAAATAAAAATACAGACTCTGCTTTGACCCTTGACTGAGTTGGAGGCCCGCTTTTTAAAAACCAGCCTTACATATGTCTTCTCCAAATCCTGCAAATGCCGCCCTAATACTATGGAGATTGCACGAGTGACTGTCACTTTCCTTCAGATGAAGACTGGCCCAACCTGCCCCAGTCCTCCTCCCTCCCACATACAGCTCCCTCCCGCCCTGGCTCAGGGCTCTATCTCCGCCTTTCACAGCACCTTTCCCTCCTCTCTTTTCTCATCCCCACACCTCCCCAGAAATCAACAAGGAAGATAATATCAGCCATTCCCAGATCCCCAAACCAGAAATGGCCCTGGGGTGGGTGCTTCAGTGCCTCCCACGCCCAGTTCTCTACAGCTTTTCTCTTCCTCTTGGAAGTACTGCTCTTGGAAATGGCGAAAAGCATTTGAGAAGCATTCTGGAAGGAAAAAAGGACAAATAAACCCAAACCACAACCCCTATTTAGTCTAAGAATATTCAGAGTAAAATGCCCCTAATGATGAACTACAGTTAATAAACACATCCCGTGTGCTAGATACTCTGCTATGTATTAGCTCATGTAATCCTCACAAGCATCCTATGAGGCGGGAACCATTAATATCCCAATTTTACTGATGGGGAAACTGAGGCATAGGAAAATTAGGAAGCTTGCCAAGGTCACACAGCTAGTATGTGGCACAATCAGTGATCCTTGCTCAGCAGCACTGCTGGATTGTGTCAGGTTGACAGGCTCCAAATACTCAGAAAATAGGACATTCTGTAATCAATGTGATTTTTTAATAGTCTTCTTTCCTACTTGTGCTTTTAGGATGTTAACTTCACTTTTATTCTTGGTTATGTATGCTGTGGAAAAAGCAATTGAGGTCACAGAAACGTAGATTATACCTGTATGGTGTGGGAGTCACTGGCTTGTCCAAGAATTTCCAGGAGAACTGGATCAGATACAAAGAAAAATCTCGGAAATAATAATCGCTTCTTCTCTAAATACCTTCAAATAAAGTCAACAGCATGTTACCAAGTGATTTTTTCCCTGAACTGTGAATATTTTTTTCCCAAGACAAAATCACTGATGTCTTCGCTAAGATAATAGCAAAGCAAGGCTGCCACACAATCTATTGTCTTGTCTTTTCTCATCAGAAGCCCTCTGTCACCCAGGCTGGAGTGCAGCGGTGTGGTCATAGTTCCCTGCAGCCTCCAACTCCTGGACTTGGGTGATCCTCCCACCTCAGCCACCCAAGTAGCTAGGACTATAGGTGCATGTCACTATGGCCAGCTCATTTTTTTGTAAAAATTTTTTTTATTTATTTTATTTATTTCTCACTACATTGCTCAGGCTGGTCTCGAACTCCTGAGCTCAAGCAACCCTCCCATCTCAGCCTCTGAGTCACTGATATTACAGACACAAGCCACCACACCCAGATTTCTTCCTATGACCTTTTCAAGAGTATTGAGAACCTTGTGGGTTAAACCCAGGGCGAATGCTTAATTTATCTCTAAACCAGAACATTTTGAGAGTGAAAGGGGGGAGAACTAACACTAAGCCAGGACAGAGGCATAAACTTGGACAAGCTAAGACATATCATCACCTTATCTCAAATAGAAATTGAGCATGAATTGCCTTTTAAGAAAATTATCTGTGAATTTGTCTGGTTAATTGTTCTCTTAGAGCAGTGGTCCCCAACCTTTTTAGCACCAGAAACTGGTTTCATGGAAGACAAATTATCCACAGACCAGGGGTAGGGGATGTGGTGTCACTGGGGGGCTACAGAGCTCAGGTGATGTGTGGCCACGGAGCAGTACTGGGCCGTGGCCCAGGGTTTGGGAACCACAGTCTTAGAGCACATTTCTACTCCATGCCTGTAGCAGATTGAATGGTAACCCCCCAAAAGATATGTCCATGTCCTATTCCTTGGAATCTGTACCTGTGACCTTATTTGGACAAGGGGTCTTTGCAGATGTAACAAAGCCGACGATCTTGAGAAGAGATCACGTTAGATTATCCTGATCGGCCCTGAATCCAAAGACAGGTGCCATCGTAAGAGACACACAGGAGGAAGGGGAGAAGGCCAGGTGAAGACAGAGACAGAGACTGGAGTGATGCAGCCACAAGGCGAGGAACTCCTAGAGCCACCAGAAGCTGGAAGAGGCAGGGAAGATTCTCCCTTAGTGCCTTCAGAGGGAGCTGACAGCTTGATTTCAGCCTTCTTGCCTCCAGAACTAAGAGAGAATAAATTTCTGCTGCTTTACACCTATCTAGTTTGTGGGAATTTGTCATGGAAGCCCTAGGAAACTAATACTATGCCTTAACTTACCCACCCCAAAGTCTTACGGAAAAATTAGAAGTTATGTGAAATTTTAAATTCCTATCCCCACTTCAACCATCACTGTATAACCAGAAATGCAGTCAATACCAGTAACTTGTTTGGGATAAAACATCGTCTCACACACACACACACCAAAATGATGAGTGCTTCAAAATTGAATTCTTACCCGGAAAGTGACTTCTGACATACTTCCAGCTGTTCATGTAAATGAGGTAGAAGTTGGCTCATAGTTTCATCTCCAACACAGCAAGTAATCACATTGGGGTTCTCGTGAGCCCGCTGCATTATTTTTACCCATGACTTGTCAATGTTCTGAAAACGTTTTGCTTCCTGAAAGCAAATCCATAGTCAGCAAAGGTTAGGCATTTGGATAATTGAGAAAAGGAAAATCTTCACTTTGGAATTTCCTGTAGTTCTTCAAACCAGCCTCTGTGAGTCTCAGGCTGCATAATTTAAACAGACCATGTTTTTTCATCTGAATTAATTCTGAACAACAAAAGTCCAAAGCTATAAAACTGCTTATTAAAATACAGCTTTACCACAAAGGGGTTTACTGCTTATTTGTTTCCTTGCATTTAATAAATTTTTGAAAGTAACACATGATTAATTTGCAGAGCTATCAACTTAAAGTTCAAATCTAGTGTTTCAGCACCCCAGGTGTTTTGGTTTGATGAGCAAACTGAAGAGGCATGAAAATAATTTGATCTCAGGATCTTTGGAATAATTACAGCCCAATAGTACCGCAGGAAAAAAAAATAAAGGAGGAAAATCAGTAAAAACACAAAAGAAAGCTTCATTTACATTTTTTGCAAATGAAAATTTTCCATTTACTATGGATGATGTTAAACTTTGCACTCAATTGCAAAAATGCCTCTAGAAATTGGCATAATCTTGCCTCTTTTAAAAATGCAACTTTCAGACTAAAAAACAAAAGCAATACACTTTAATGTTTTAAAATTGAGTTACTAACGGAAATCAGCTATTTTCAAAACATTTCTATTCTTTATTTTTAATATATATAGATCCTGTTTGTAGATATAGAAATTTAGGAAGAGCTGGACTAATTTTACAAAAGGAAAGTTACCTTCATAGACTAAACGTATCCATTAGTTACTGGCACTTATTTACAAGGCCCTAATAGGGCTGTTTTGAATGTTTTGTTATAGTCTTCGAAAGCTAAGTTTTCTTTCCCCACAGTACCTTTCTGATCTGCTAGTGGTAGACTTACTAATAGTTCATCTGTACTTACAGAATACAGATTAATTTTAATACTACTCTCAAATGAATATTATAAACTTCACTCTTGGAAGGGCTGAATTAGTACAATTTCATAGTACTGTCTTTGAATGTACCTCACATCCTGGAACAACCTCAAGATTATTTACTGTTTGAAACTATGTGAGTCTCTTCTTTCTGCTAATGTAAATAAGAGATCAGCACTTTTATTTAAAACTTTTTCTGTAAAGGGCCAGAGAGTTAAGATTTTAGATTTTGTCGGCCGTACGGTCTCTGTTACAAATACTCAGCTCTGCTGTTGTAATGCTAAAGCAGCCACAGACAACACATAAATGAGTGGTTGTTGCTGTGTTTCAGTAAAACTTTAAGAAAAAACAGGCGAGTGGGATGTATTAATAGTTTGCTAACCCCCAGCATAGTCAAGCCTTGGCCATAGGTCTTTGCGAAGACTTTTACAGAGATACACACACAACACACACCAAATTATTTTATCAGTCATTACAAAGGCAGTATTTACCTGAGGCAGCTGCTTGGCAATATCTCCACCCACAAAGACAGCTTCAAGATAAACCCAAAGATTCTGCACTATTAGCCACTCTTCAATTATATCTGAGGATGTGGACAATTTATACACCCAACTCTGTATATTTTTTTTAAAGGGAGCATTATACCTAAAAAGTAAGAATGGAAAACATTACATTTGAAGGAAGGTTTAGAAAACAGTATGCTCTAACAAAGTAAATTACAGAAGAAACATTCCTTTGGGAATGTTTTGTCCTAAAATGCCAGTCTGTAGTAGATATCATACAGCTAGTAAAATTTTTGCTTTTTATGAATAAAATTCATGTTATTATAGTGATTTCACTTATTATTCCCATGTGTCAGTCATAGAATAGAAAAACAGACTGAGTTTTAGGGCACAAAGGCCCAGTAAAGGAATTGTGCTTTATGAGTAAAGGAAAAACAAGGACTAAGATGGTTTTCCAGGACTTCTGTGAACCAAATCCAAGTGGGGGCTGTCTGTAACATGAAAGACACTGTTCCTGATTTGTGAAACAACTAAATCTAGGGAAAGAAACTATTATCCAGGGATTTCCCTTTCATGAATGGTCTTGAAAGCTTCATCCAACAAGAGACCATCTCTAAAGGGACAGGACAAATAAGATCCCAAAAGGTCAGGAGAGGGTTAGCTATCACCAGGTTCACCTGGAGAAAGATTACCACAAGGTCAGAGTCAAGCCTGAGGTCTTCTGTCCACTCCCCACCCAACCGACAGCAAATTCCGCCAGGCCCAGGCACTGCAACTAGGATTCTGCAGTGCCGGAGACCCAAAACAGCCACCCCAAGATAGCACCACTCCTGTTTTCTCATCATCAGGGCTAGCTGAAGTGTTCATGAGAACACAAAAGGTCCAGAAAGCTGAGCACAACAAAGGAAGGCAAGAAATAGAACAGACACCCGGAGGAAGTGAGGGGAAGCTACTGGGTAAACACCACGACTACCTATACTTAGAGCAAGAAGCTCTAACTGATGACTACTTCAATGGCAATGGCGAGTAGTTTTGATGTGGTGAAGTAGCATTTCCTAGTGAGTAGCACTTGTTGATTAGAGGCGTCAAACTTTTCTTGATCCGGGACAGAGTGACTTGAAGATGTTCACACATTTAATGTGTTTTTTCTGGGCATAGTCTGATGCCTGAGTGCAAACCCATAACTTCTCTGGAAGACTATGTTATAGATGGAATTATAAATGGAGTTGTACAAAAATTGTCCCAATGATGTAGGTAATCTAGTTGTTCAGGCAGTAAGAGGCATTTTCCCCAACACTCAATTTATACTGTTCCTGTGGCCATTGGTCTAGAGCTGAGAGGCAGCCAATATGCCAAAAACACCCTCAAAATCAAGCCATGTATTAAGAGACTAAGGTGGCATGGGCAGGCATTTCAGGAAGATGAAGGACCTAGATATTTAGGACCAAAGATAGTCCTGTACAGAGAATTTAAAGTCATCTTTGACAGTGTGTAACTTCCTAACATAAAAAAGGGAGAGCTGAGACAGAATCTAACAAAACCAGTTTCTATCCTTTGGCCAGGTACCTGCATTGCACAACCTTGTGTGGTCAAAACCACCATGACTGATAGGAAGACCCATGAAGTCCCACAGAACCAAGGATCCACCAAGGAAGTGTCACAATCCAAGCAATATCTATAGTCAAATCTCACCCGCGGAGACACACAGTTTCCTTCTGAAGTCACATCAAGGTAGTCTTCTTAGATATCCTTATGCTCTTTCTAGCAGGGCCTCAATATTGAGTGTATTAATACCATAAATAGGTATTATACTAATCAGGTTATGTTCAAGTAAGTATGAATTTAAGAAAGTCTTCAAATCCTGAATTCCTTGGCTGCAGACACTGCTCAGGTGAATCTATAGCCCTTCTTCAAGAGGTCATCATCAGGAAGTCAGGATGGCAAAATTTGCAATGAACCATGGGGAAGTAGTATCCCATAAAGTATAGGAAACATTGAACATCCTGTGTTCACCTTTGCCAGAACAATTCAGATTCCCTAAAGCAGAGGATGCACTCTAGGATCTTGACCTCAATAAATTCAACCCAGAACTCCCCGGACTAGGATCATGATAGATTAGCACATTATCCAAATACAAGACTTCCCCAGGGCCAGAGGTCATGCAGAATGCCACTCATTAACCAGCACCCCCAACCAGGAGAAAGGATATTAGATATTTACTGCATGCATTAGGGCGAAGAACAGTCACACACTACTGCACAGTCAGCTAGGGGAAGAGAGGTTGCTACTGCCCATATCAAAGACCTGACAGAATGCTTAACCTGACTGAGTCCCATTGAAATTTCCTGAAGCTGCACACAAGATCATGGCACCCTCAAGCTTGCCCAGTAGATCCATGATGAACAGACTGCCTCATTCAGGCCACACTGGCCCCAGGCACTTTCCACCATAAAAATCACAAGTCTCTCAGTGCCAAACCCTTAACGGTACATTGCTTTCATGTGGTGGCCAGCAGGCCTTCCTTGGGCCACTGGGTGGATGTTTGAATGGTTTAGCCAAGGAGGGCAATGATGACAAGTCAGAGGAACAAAGGCGAGAGAGAGAAGATAAAATGAAGAGGCCATCTCAGCGGGCAGCCAAGATCTTCAGAGCATATGCTGCCAATTTAGGGGGGAGTAATTATGATGAGGCCTACCAGGAAAAATAAGGAAGGGGAGATGAATACTATTAAAGAGATGGAGGCAACAATTATTAGGGAAAATAGACATCTCATATAGAGACAAACACGATCTAGCAGTTTAGGGCAGAATCCTATGAGATGCCACAGCTGCAAAACCAGGCTTTTACCTAGGATTTTATAACCCTAAATACCAAATTAAAACTGCTACCCCAAATTAAAAAATTACCTGTTGCTTAGCAAGGACCCTAAGACCATTAAGCTATCCTCCATCAAAGTGATAATTTCTCCCGATTCGGTTCCTTTGAGCAGGAGTTCTCCCTTTCCCTTAAATGTTGAAAAACTCAAGTTTTGGTTGGTCCAATTCTCAACCACTTGAGTAAGCTTGGCTTCAATATCCTTCTCCTTACTGGCAGATATGCAAATGTCCTTTGGAGGAGAATCAAAGAATATGTCATGATGTTTTCAACTGCAAATTAAGAGCATTGTTATATCATAGAATTTTTTAGCTTGGAAGGGACCTAGAAGTCATCTAGCTCATTTAGTCATTTTACGGCAAAGAAAACAAAGGCTCAAGATCATTGTGTTGCAGGTTGACACTAGAACCGTATGACTCTCTGACCACTAATTATTTTTTTATACCACATACATGAGACCGTGGAACTTAAACCATCATTTTCTTGATTATATATATATATTTTTTTTTCGCTGAGTCCACGCACAGGGATTGATTATATTTTTAATTGAAGTTTGTGGCTAAAATGGGGATAATCACAGCTGCCTTATTCCAGAAGCTAGCTATGAGAATCAAATGGGAATATATATGTGAGAGTCATTTGAACTCTTTCAAGTAACATATAAATATTACTATATTCCTGCCTGTTCTGGCTCTAATATGAATATCTCATTTGCTTAAAAGCCAATTTTATTTTTTTCTTATGGGTTTTCCTATTTTCCTGAGAATACGTGATATGAAAATCTCACAAGAGAAAATAAAAGCAGCATATTTTCCTCACCATGCCTCCACTTACTTTCCTGCTTAGAATCACACAGAGATGGAGAGGAATTTAAAGGTGTAAGATATTTCCACAAATAATTTTAACATAAATTAGTGTGTAATAAATGCCGTAAGAGTGATGTGAATCCTGGTGAGCTCTAAGGAGGGAGAAGTGACCTCCACCTGCACAGAGGAGGGAAGGCTTTGCGGAAGAGTAAGTGGGATTCGAGCAGAGGGTCCCAGGGAGGGAGAGGACTTTCTGTATGGAGGGAAAGGGCTTCCTTTCCACACAGTGAATCCAGAAATGGCAGGAATCCAGTTTGGCTAGTAGTTTGGCATGTGTAGCAGAGCAACAGGATGTATCTGGGGTGGACAGTATTGAGAATCTGTTTTGGGTACCAAAACTTAATAACAGAATCCTATAATTGTAAAATGAAATTTTCACAACACAGCCTATGAATGGCTATAGTCTTAAGTGTAAAAGCCTACTTATAAAAACGAGGTGGTCACCAAAGTGTTCCTAACTCTTTAATTGTTTCCTTTAATGGTATCTTACTGGCATTTACAAACGGGACAAAAATGCCTTGAAAGCAATTTTTGTCCTGTACATATGTTGTTAAAAAGAGGGAAGGGGAGACAGAATAGCCACCATTTATTTATATAGCGGAGACTTCTGGTCACATGGAGCATTTTCTCATCTCCAGAAACATAGAATAATAGATAAAATACAAAAAAAAAAAGAAAGTAAGAAATAAACAGAGCCAGACTTAAAAACAAGATAAACATCTCCATGAACAGGAAGTATTCTAGAAAGGAGATGCAAACCAGTGGGTGGAGCTGAAGCCCTGGTCAGTGGGGACCAGGCTTTCGGTTCCTCACCCCCAGGGGAAAACTATAAGTGGTCTATGTGAGACGGAGCACCTGGGCTGGGGTCTAGAGCCCTCCATTTGTGCAAAGAGGCTGAAAACACTGTCTCCAGCTGCCATCTGGGCATGTAGATTAAATGAAACTGTGGACCTCAGGGATAGGAAGACAGGGAACCAGCCCCACAACCAGGAGCTGAAACGGGATGGTCACACCACAGCACAGCCAGATATGTAAATGCTGTTAGGACTCCTGGCTCTGGACTTGGGGCTGGGGGAGATGGACGCTGGGGGAGGTGACCACAAGCCCACTAGACAAGGAAAGCTAAGGCACAGAAGGAGAGAAATAATTTTAACAAGTTATACAAGCCAAACCCATGGAAAAATCTAATATTCAGAGGGATAGCCAACATATAAAAATAATCACAGCAAAACATCAGTCTAGGTGAGATTAATTTTAAAGAACAATCTGAAAAAAATCTTTATGTTTAACTTGAAGTTGTTGGAATATGGGAGGTCCTGATGGAATAATACTGGCCATGAGCTGATTAATGTTGAAGCAAGGGCATCTTTACTTTTTATACAAATTTTCCATAATAATTTTAAAAATAGTTATGTTTCAAATGCTCAAAGAAATAAGTGAAGACATCTGTAAATCTATAGATTTGAAATCTACAGATCTGAATATAAAAGATTTGAAAATATATATATATATATTTCAGAATCTATAGATCCAAGAATCTATTTAAAAAAGATGGGAAAAAATGAAAAATTATATAAATAAAAAAAGAACTAGTGGCCAAAATAAAGAACCAATTAAAAATCTTAGAATAGCAAAATGTAATAATAGAAAATTTTAAACACTTAATAGACTGAATAGAAAAAGTATAGAAGTAGAAATCTCGAAAACTGTTCTGAGGAATTTACCAACACAACACATAAATAAACAAAATTTTTTCTAAATGAAAGTATAATTAAGGGACAAGGAGGATAGATAGAGGGGCTCCAAAAGGAATATATTTTAAATAATTATATTATCTCCTTGAGTTACAGGTTTATTTTGTAAAAGCCAAGAATGGTCAGGATCATTCCAAACTTTGAAGTTCTGTTAATAGAGGGTAATTAGAACACCCTCTAATAAAACGTCTGTCTGTACAATTCTCAGAAAAGAAAAAGGAGACATTCTTTAATGGATCATTGATAAGACCTTATACTCTTATGTACCTCAATGTCATCCTTATTTTTAAGGAGTGGTGCTTCCATAATATTTCTAAGACAAAAAGAATCAGATTCCACATCAAATGGGGTTCCAGTTAACTCAGAGATTCGATCCCAGTGCCTCTGTTTCATCGCCTTATTGGTCATCATTTCCAGCAGAGGACATGACTCGCTGAAATCATCAATCCTTTTTTTGAGATCCAAGTAAGCTTGCCAGTCTTTAAGTCCCTTTGGCAGTTTACGACACCTTTCAGAAAGAAAGAGAAAAACAATAACCTACACATTTCTTTGAAGAAGGTTTTATGTACATACAGCAATATACCAGGGAATATATTAGTTTGTGAAATACCTAGAGGATCCTTAGAAGTTGGGCATTATAAAAAGGTAAGCTAACACAATTGAAACTCACCTGTTTTGAAATTCCTGCAGTTCTCCATTAATTTTTTCAATATCTACATCTCCCCAGAGTATTTCATAATAACCACTAATACTGCTCATTACAGTATCATACAGTCCATACAGCTTTTGCAGCAAGTTGAGTTCCTTTCTGGGAAACAAAAATAATTAAGTAATCACATAATGTGTATTTTTAAAATAAATTCCATTATTAGGTAGAGTTCATCCAATTACATGTTTCATATATTATGGAAATAATGTCTTATGGATATCAAATGCATACAACTATATTGGTTTTCAATACAAAGACTTAGTTACAGGTCACATTTACAGTTCTCCAATATTCTAAATCATTCTATAACTTGACATTAACAAATCGGTTGATTATTTTGTAAAGGAAAAATCTCTGTGTTTTTAAATAAGAAACTTACTACCCCAATCATTGCAAACAACGTGACCAAACCTTGATAACATGATTAAAGCTAAAGCTAAGGTTTCATTTGATTTTTTTTTCCTTTCAAATACAAGCTGGATTGGTTGGTCCGAGTGCAGTGGTGTTTACACCTAATTGATCACAACCAGCTACAGATTCCTTTGTTCCTTCTCCACTCCCACTGCTTCACTTGACCAGCAAAAAAAACCACAAAAAACAAAAAACAAAATCAAATACAAGCTGGATTTTTATGAGAATATTTCCTGTGACTAAATCTTAGTCTGCCTTTAAGTATGAGCTTAAATGTCACTTTTCTACCAGAAATTTTCTCTCATGTGCCTAGATGTAGTTACTATATCCAAAACGAGAATATAAGATCCAAGTAAGGGAAAAGTTCTAAATTGTGTAAAACACCAAACTGATCACTCAACAGAGGTTGCGGATTCTCCAAGAAACTTCTCAACTCTGTTTTGAAGTTAATTTTTTGGGTAGTTCTATTTCTAAGGATTGATATTCTTTATTAAAGATAACCTAAAGGCCAAAAAATAAAATTTTTATATTTTTAATGGAGTAAAACTCATCCTATCTTGCAATTACCATGTGGGTGTACTACACCTTTTTGTAAATCTCAGACACATTCTGCCATCTTAGTTATTTTTCCAATTCTTGATTCATTTTTCTTTTCATCATCTTAAGTATTATTTCATTATTACTCATTAATTCTTCCAGATTATGCTTTAAAATGACTCAAATAATAAGAAAAGAAAAATGATGAAATCTTCTAGAAAGAATCACTATTGTATTATCCTTCAGGTTTCTTATAGTATTGCCCAAAGAATTGCATCATCTCTTAACAGAGCATAGAAAAAGAACTCCAGAGATGCCATTTTTGCAGTCTTTAAATTTTGGTTGGTTTAGCTTTCAGTTAATAGAGTTAAGAATGTAGAATTTTTTTTATTTTCTACCTTAAACAGTGAAGAAAAGAAAATTAGCAAAGGAACATGTTTCCCAAGTATTAAACAGAAAAGAGACAGAAACTAGCACTCTAGACTCTAATTTTGATGGTGAAATTCACTACGTAAGTAAAATATCAGACTATGAGTCTGCAGATGACTATAACCTGGACAAATTTTATTCACTCAGTAATTTATGAGTGAACAATAGATTTCCACAGACTTCAATAAAGGCAAGGTTCTCAACACGTGATATTTCGCAACAAGAACCCTTTTTGTGAAAAAGATAAGTGACAGTATTCTTTCATTATTTATATTTGTGTAAGTTTTATCTGACATATTTCATAAGTGGACAAATGATGAAGGCAGATGTGAATTCAAAGGAAATAGGCCAGGCGCGATGGCTCACGCCTGTAATCCTAGCACTCTGGGAGGCTGAGGCAGGCGGATTGCTTGAGGTCAGGAGTTCAAAACCAGCCTGAGCAAGAGCTAGACTCTGTCTCTACTATAAATAGAAAGAAATTAATCGGCCAACTAATATATAGAGAAATAATTAGCCGGGCATGGTGGCACATGGCTGTAGTCCCAGCTACTCGGGAGGCTGAGGCAGGAGGATCGCTTGAGCCCAGGAGTTTGAGGTTGCTGTGAGCTAGGCTGACACCACGGCACTCACTCTAGCCTGGGCAACAAAGCGAGACTATGTCTCAAAAAAAAAAAAAAGAAAAAGAAAAAGAAAGAAATAGATGATATAGAAACAAACAAAAAAATATTCGTTGAATTGAGCAAATCTAAAAGTAAAGACTTTTGTGTTTACAGTGCAAAGAAGATGGCAGTCCTCTCTTCAATAAAATTAAATGTCCAAGTTTGCAAGTCTTGAGTTTTGACAACGCAAAATAAAACAGAGGGAATGCTAATCTAGAGATCCACTGGAGATGGATTTAAAATCTGGAATCAGTGTTTACAAGAGGGGTATGCTCCAGTTCATGCATGACAGCTGATGAAGAGTTAGTTGCTTTCAAACAATGGTCTCCATTTTGTGTATACATATCTTCAAACCAGGACATTATGGAGTCAAAGTTTGAATTTACTTAAATTCTTATTACATTTTCTAATAAAAGTGCTTTTCACTATTCTTTTATTCTTACTTGTATAAATTATTCATAAAATTACTTTAAAATATCAAAATAAAAATGATCCATTGATCTGGATGGTAAATGATGGTAACTGTTTTTCTTGCTATACTGAGAGTTTATACTGCATTTCAGATTGTCTAACAGTCGCCTAGAGAGTATGTAAAAATGCAGATTTACTAGGACCCTATTCCAGAAATTCTGATTCAGTAAGTCAGGGATGAGAACCAGACATCCAGGATGAGACAACCAGGCATGTCTGCATGAGACAACCAGACATCCAGGATGAGACAGCCAGACAACCAGGGATGAGAACCAGCAATTCTAACACAATTGTTTAATGGATTAAATTTGGAAGAATGCCAAAGAGAAATACAAACCATCTACCTGAAATGGCTGAAGCATTACTCTTCGGAAAATTTCATGTCTATTTTGCTATGAAATTTCCATGCTGTGACTTTGAAAGAAGTCAACATAAAGTTCTCTCCTAAAGCCAAGACCCTAATGAGTTAATATCACGGTACTAATGTTGCTTTTGAGGAAAGTTATATTTAAAATACTATTAAAACATTCTAAAATTCTATTAAAATCACTTGTTTAGATCTAGTGTTTAAAATATATTAAGTTCTTTGGCCTTCAATCTCAATAAATTCCATGTCTACACAGTGGGGAAGAGCACTGTAGCATTAACTGCAATAAGAAGGGAAGGGGAGCCGAGGAGGGTTACTCCTCTTAAAAAACAAACATTATCCAAAATTGCAGGGCTTCAGCATAATCACTGACACTATTCAAGAATAGTGAGAAGAAAAAGTGAAGCATAGGGTAAATATAGGCCATGCATGCCCAGAATCTTTGCAATGTATTTTCTATTCCTCCAGAACATTTCTTTTGTATATGGAGACAGTGTGTCCACTAGGTCAGGAAAAGCAGGAACAAGGGGATATTCAGGAGTGTTCCAAACCATGTTCTTCCCTGTATGATAAAGGATTCCATGGTGACATGATCCTTCTAATGGACAGTATTTAATTATTTGCATGTAACACTCGCATATTTTCTAAATGTACCTGGTTTTGTGTAAAACCTCATAGTCTGTCACAGGCAGTCCAAATAGTTGTTCGCCAGATGAATACGTAACAAATTTCCTCCACAGATCATCAAAATTAGCCTATAACAAAAGGTTTTCAAATTGTACTAAAATATAATTAATTCAGATCTCATTAAAGTTGAATTTATTATAATCACAGTAAAAGCTAGGTTGAGATTGATCAAGTAATATCTATGAAATAAGGATTTGTGAAGCAAATGTATACTGATACTAAGCTATCAGAGGAAAAGTTAAAGACTTAGGAGAGTTAACTTTCAAGCATTCTAAAAGCACCCATTTTATGTAAAATTATTTCTTTAATAAAGTAAAGGGTCTCCAGAAGATCTATATTTCAAGTTCTCATAAATACAACTGAAAGTAATAAAACTACATTAAGAAATTCTATAATTCAGGCTTTTTCACTAATTTAGACTGGCCATCTCTCTCTCTTACAAGGCTCAAATGAGTGAAGATTAGTATAATCCACTGCTACTTTCTCCACATGCAATAAAGAGCCTATAAAATGAAAGCTTCCACTTTAACACCATTTGAAATAATTCTAACGTTTTAAATCAACAGAGTTAATGCACACGTCTTTTAATTTTTTTTTTTTTAATCAGGAGCATTCCCTAGTGGTTAGCATAGTGATTCCTCAATAAACTGACTGAACGAAGAGCCTATGGGACTATATGAACACTAGGAAAGGAGAAAAATTTCAAAGTTAAAATGCATTAAAATAATAGTGTTTAAAATCTTGTTCATGGGGTAAAGACTGTTGATGGAAGCCCATCACTCACCTTTTTTTTCCTTCAGGTTTCAAATAATATAAATAGACCCATAGCACCAGCCAAACAGGGAACAAATTATCAGCTTTGTCAGCAGACCAGCAGAGTGTCCAATAACTCCCCCAAAACATCATAAAGTTGCATTAGAGAACACCACCATGGGGGCTGGGCATGGTGGCTCATGCCTATAATGCTAGCACTTTGGGAGGCAGAGGCAGGAATATTGCTTGAGGCCAGGAGTTCAAGACTAGCCTGGGCAACATAGCAAGACCCCTGTCTCTACAAAAAAAAAAAAAAAATCAGAAAAATTAGCAGGGTGTGGTGGTGTGCACTTATAGCCCCAGTGTCTCAGGAAGCTGAAGCACAAGGATGGCTTGAACCCAGGAGATTGAGGTTGCAGTGAGCTATGATGCTCACTGCACTCTAGTATGAGCAACAGAGCAAGACCCTGTCTCAATAATGAAAGAAAAAAGGAAAGAAAGGGAAGGAAGGGAAGCAAGGGAAGGAAGGGAACAAAGGGAAGGGAAGGAAGGAAGGAATCACTAGGACTCAAGGCTCAATATGGGGTGCCTAGACCTAGCCACCTGCCTTTTTGGGGAAGGGGTTTGGAGGTGGAGGTACGTCTGCTTCTGAGCAGATTTGGGTCTACAAATCTGACCCCAAGTCTCATATCCAATCAGATGCACGGCAAACAGCATGTATGGCTCACAACCCTAAGCAAAGGCAGAACAGTAGGTACAAAAAGGCAAGAGATGAGCCCTACATTGTCTTTTCAATGAAGTGTCCACGCCCCTGGTAAAAGTGTGGCACATAACATCCCACAGTTGCTTAACAATACCTTGATTTCTTTAACATACCCTTATTTTCTCTGTAAATGTGAAGACAAGGTCATTTGCTCAAACAAATCCCAAAGCTACTCCTCCTCCCACATTCGCTACTTCAGTAAATAACTCGATCTTCACCTATTTGCCCAAGCTGGAATTCTTGATCTTTTCCCCCCAACCCAGGCTCCAAGCCTATCCTGCCTCTTTAATAAATTCTTGATCCATCCAATTTTCTTCATTCTACAGGTGCCACTTGCTTGGTCTCAGCCTTTACAATTTCTTGCTTGTATTACTGAAACTATAATCAGTCTGACAGTTCTTCCCCCAAACCACCAGTGCCCACACAAACACCACAAAAATCTTCTAAAAACACAACTGTTTTTAAAAATCTAGTATGTGTATCACTCCCTGCTTAGACTCCTACCAGCCCTCAGGGTAGGATTCACACTCCTTATGATCACCCACTCACCCTCCACAAGTGGTCTCTGCCCACTCTACTGCTCCATCCTCATCTCTATCCTCTTTGCCCATCTCTTCCCTAATCTCCCTGTCTCCTCACTGCTGGGCATTTGTATAATATGAGCTACAAATTCTGCCTACCTTGCTTTCCTCCTTCTTCCCCTGGCTAACTCTAATTAGTCTTTCAAGATGCAGCTCAGATGCCTCTTCTTCCAGGAAGCGTTCTCTTTCTGCCCCAACAGCCCCCATGTGGGTTAGGAGCCCCTTACACCGGTTTTCATTACACAACTTCGTGTAACTAGATCACAGTGCTCATCACATGGTTTTGGGAATTCTCTCTCTAGCTTGCTGTCTCCCTGCAAGATTTTAGCAGCTCAGAGGTAAGAACCATTTCTTAATCAAATTTCTATTAAGCAAGCCAGACAGTAGGCATCCAATATATTTTTTTTAACTAAGAATGTGGGCGGAACAGGGGACATACATAAAAAGAACATGACCACATTGTTCAGCCCCTGTACGAAACAGGAAAAAGAACAGAACTGCCTTATACTCCCGAGGGACAAGTTTACATAGGAATCCATGCATTTGCAAAGCATTAATCCAAATGGGTGTGTGATTTCTTTTCTCTAGATGTGCTCAGCAATCTGAGTAAAGGAAAAAAAACAGTGAATGGTTGGCCTGACCCAAAAGGTATTGTTCTGTCTGAGGTGGGACAAAGGAGTGGGGAAGCTTAAAGTGATGGATGCAGAAGGAAGAAAAATAACGGATTCAGAGGGAAGGCAGAGAAAACATTTACCAACATTTAAAATCTTATCTTGATAAATTTATTATACTATAAATTTTTGAACACTTTACACATCAAATGAGATGCTTAAAACTAGAATAGGGTGACACGTTCAAAATCAGAGTCTGATTCTCTAAAAATACAAAAATATTTTGTGAAGGAGCATGGAGGGGCACGGAAGAGGTCAATTATATCCGTTAGTAGATTCTTATACAATTAAAGTCTGTGCGTAATTTAGACACTAACTTTTCTATTATAAGGTTAAACATAAATTTTTCCCTAAATCGTTTTAAAAATTCATACATTGTCAATATAACTTAAAAAAAAGAAAAAAAAGGGTTTTACCTGAAATATCTGTAGCCTGTTGCTAGCTTCTTGGGGTGGTATATTTGGAACCATAGGCCCTTCCTGTAAGAAATAATATAGTCTTCATTTTCATTCTTAATCATATATATTTGTCAGATTATTGGATTTATCTATTATTTCCTTCTACATAAATAAGCATTATTTTTAATTTAAATGATCTAACTTTGTCCTGTACTTGAAACTTTTCATTTATTTTTTTGGTAACAGCTTTATTGAGATGTTATTCATATGCTATACAATTCACCCACTTAAAGTGTACAATTCAATGGTTTTTAGTACATTCACAGAGTTGTGCAACCAAGACCACAATCAATTTTAAAAGATTTTCATCACTCCAGCCTCCATTCATTTTTAAACGACCTTGACACAGCTAATAAAAAATGTGACCAAATCACATCGGTATGAAGTGTGTACCACAGGAGACCTGCTGAATTCCATTTATGATTATAAACGATGATGCTGTGGTTGTGTATTAGAATAACAGACACAGAGTCCTGAGAACAGTCTCCTTTTATTAACTGTTCAGCCCAATATGGAAATAGAGACAAACATAAGTTGAAGTCTTGGAAGAAGCAGAAGGCAGTCTCTGGTGGCCAGAAGCCAGAAGACAATTGCAAAATAATCCCCCAAAAAGACACCCCCAAATAATCAAAGGAATAAAAGTATTTACTAGTGACATTAAAATGACAAGGGCTCTTCCCCATTGAAAAATGGAGGATAGTAAGAATATTAATGTGGTCTGTACAATCATGAATATTATGGATGTGCTAAGTAATAGACCAGATTCCCAATATAATAGTGTGCAAAAGGTTAAATGAGGCACAGTAAAATTTTAAAGAGCTTATTTGAACACACACCAATTCATGAACCAGGCAGCTCCAAACCGGAAGTGGCTCAAAAGCTTCACTGCAGAAGCATAAGGCACAGGCTTTTATAGAGTGAATACAGAAGTAATACAAAGAAAATCCTTGATTGGTTACAGTTATAAAGTTGCCTTCTTTGGCTTATCCTACCAGAAAGTTCCTAGTTACATAATTATAGCCCTATGTACAGATTCTGATTGGTTGAGCTATGTTTCTTTAACATAGACATGTACAAAAAAATAGCTCATTAAGTTTCACTTATGTCTGCAAATCATGCAAGATTAGGTCACTTAAGATACCTAACCGGCTTTGTCTGCTCAGGCATTCTTCAGGCCTGGTTTCCATTTGATTAGAACGGAAACAACAGAATGATAGGACAAATCAAAAGAGTTAAGTTCAGTACATGTAAAAACAAAAGCATTTTATAAGTAGTACCAAGGGCCTTAAATCATCTTATGAATACAGATCCCTTGTGACCCTATAAGAAAGAATGTTTTAGGGGAACATTTCGAGTTTAACTTCAAGGAGGTCACCATTATCACTCAGAAGACCAGACTGAATAGCCTATGGGACTGACTCAGTATGACATCTACTATTTATTTTCAGTGACCTTTATGGTTCTCTAAAAGTTAGTGAAAATGCAAGGTCAGTTGCATAATACCCTGGCATTAAATTGTTTATAGTTTCTTACAGCCTTCCCAGACCTGTATCACATTTTCAGCCACAAGAATTCTGGCCCTGCAAAAGGACAAAACCAGACCCTTTGGTCGTTCCATAATCTCCAAAGTTGTTGCTCCTTTTAACAATAAAATTTGCTTTCTTTCTCTATATGATGTGCTTAAAAGATTGGTCATCCCTTTTTTCTGATAGCTGCAAACATGCAAATATAGACACTTACATACAAAAACCTATTTCTCAGGGCTCATCACTTTCACTTCATATGAACATATCACAGAACATTTTAACACACAGCAAGCAAATACTTAAATTACCGACTCATATGCTTCTGCAAAGTTTATCACGTCCTCACGAAACACTTCCACAGACTCAAGTAGGTTACTTTTAAACTTTGGCTGCACTTGAACTAGTTCATCTTGTACAGAAACCTAGAATGAAAAAAAAAAAAAACAATATTCAACATGAGAGTAAAAGTAACATGTTAAAGATGAAACCAACAATTCTATCCCAGCAGGTTTATCTCATGGAGATGTCCTATATGAACACGGATGTCTCTGTTTGTAATAAAATACATTAACAACCCAAAGGCACCTACAGGAGACTCACATCATTCTACTTTGTGACTCAAGAAGCAAAGTCATTTTCCTATAACTATGGTTAGCGAAGTTTTCTGGCAGATCCAACCCAGGCCATTGCTTTGGCTTGGAGAAGAGTTATTATGACTGGCCCAGTCTGGGTCACGTGCTATCTCTGGGGCCCCGGCCAAGGTCTGGGATTAGCAATCTCTAACAGGTTCACATGGCTTCAGTGGTTAGAGTAATTCTCGAAAAGAAAGTGATATTACTCTAGGTATAGTAAAAAAAAAAAAAAAAAAAAAAAGCAAATACCCTCCGCAATGGTCTTGAAAGCTTCTGTTTAAACCTTCAATAATAATAGCTGGCACTTAAATAATGCTTACTGTCTGCCATGCTCTTTACATACGTTAATTCATTTCTTCATAAAAACCCTAGGTTAGTAAATCATATTATGCTAATATTATACCTGTTTTATAGGCAAGGAAATTGAAGCAGAGAAATCCCCAAAATCCCAGCACCAGTACAAGGCAAAGTCAAGATTCAAAACCTTACGGAGTGGTTCCAGGGCCCCTGCTCTTAACTGTTCCCAGCAATATCATCTATTTATAGGTCAGAATAGATTTAAGTTTAATGGTGATTATGGTGTAGAACAGTCTATCTCTACTAAAGGATGGGTCAGTGGGTATAACACTAACAGTTAAAAAGCTAGAAAACTACCTAAAGGACTCTTTTCCATTGAAAAATAACAGAAAATTAGGTTGCACTAAATCTCAATGGATAGTTCCCCATTTCTTTTCTAAGACTCATTCCTCTAACTAACCAGCAAGCATTTTTCAAAGTAAGCTATTAGTTGATACTGAATATGAATTTAAATAAACATTAGTATTAAAAAATATGTTATATACATTACCTCAAGTGAGCCTCACAACTGCATATAAAAATTATTAATATTCCTAAATGACCATATGAAGAAATTGAGAACAAACATTATTAACTTGTATAAGATCATCCAATTGACTGGTTGGCAGAGATGCAATCACAAGCCACGACCCCAATTTCAGTTCTGTGTCCTTTCTACTGTGCTTTGCTTCAATACCAGTGACAAATCCTTCCATAAATGAGAAATTTTAAGCCAATGTACAATTTAATTAATACTCAATAAAATTCAATATAATTAAAGAAAGTGAACCATCCCTTGGAGTTCATTTTTAATGTCTAACTTTTAGTATGTAGATGTTTACCAATTTTAAAAATGCTCAGAGAAATTTATAACTATAAATGCTTCCATTAAAAGAAGAAACATCTCACATCAGTAACCTAAACTTAATAAACTAGGTGAAGAAGAACAAACTAAAAAGCAATCAGAAGGAAGGAAATAATAAACACTAGAGCACAAATAAATGATAGAGAGAATAGAAAAATAATAGAGAAAATGACAAACCAAAAGTTTCTTCTTTGAAAAGATTGACAAAATTGACAAACCTATATCTAGACTAACCAAGAATAAGGAAGACTTTTCAAATTACTACAATTGGGAATGAAAGAAGGGTCACTACTACCAGCCTTATAGAAATAAAAAGCAAGTGTTTACAGTTGTTTTAGAATTTGTCTAGCAGGTTTTCCAGTCCTCGCCAGAAGACCCTCCCCCTATATATATGAAAGAAAGAAAGAAAGAAAGAAAGAAAGAAAGAAAGAAAGAAAGAAAGAAAGAAAGAAAGAAAGAAAGAAAGAAAGAAAGAAAGAACATTATATGGGCATAATCAACAAAGCGAAAAACAACCTCCAAATTGGGAGAGAATATTGCAAGTCACATATCTGATGAGTGATTAATATTCAGAATGTATAAAGAGCTCCTACAACTCAACAACAAAAAGACAAACATCCTGATTAAAAATTGGGCAAAGGACATGAATTTCTACAAAGAAGGTACACAAATAGCTAATAAGCATATAAAAAATGCTCAATATTATTAGAAAAATGTAAATCAAAAGCTCAACAAGATACCACCTCACCCATTAAGATGACTACTATCAAGGATACAGAAAATAACAAGTTTTGGCAAGGATGTGGAGAAACTGAAACTCTTATGCACTGTTAGTGGCAATGTAAAATGGTGCAGCCACTAAGGAAAACAGTATAGTAGTTCTTCAAAAAATTAAAAGTAGGGCCAGGAACAATGGCTCACACCTATAATCCCAGCACTTTAGGAGGCTGAGGCAGGAGGATCATTTGAGACCAGGAGCTCAAGACCGGGCTGGGCAATATGGCAAGATCCTCATCACTATAAAAATTTTTTTTAAAATTTGCCAGGCATAGTGGTGTAAGCCAGTCACAAAGAGACAAATATTGTATGATTTCACTTATATGAGGTACCTAGAGAAGTCAAATTCATAGAGACAGAAAGTAGAATGGTGATTATCAGGGGATAGGGGGAGGGCGAAATGGAGATTTGTTTAATGGGTATAGAGTTTCAATTTTGTAAGATGAAAAGTTATGGAGACTGGTTGCACAACAATGTGAATATACTTAACTATAAAAATGTATGCTTAAAATGGTAAAATTTTTTAATATAATAAATTTTATGTTATGTGTAGTTTGCTATAATTTTTTTTTTTTGAGACAGAGTCTCACTCCATTGGCCCGGATAGAGTGCAGTGGCATCATCATAGCTCACTACAACTTCAAACACCTGGGTTCAAGGGATTCTCCTGCCTCAGCCTCCTGAGTAGCTGGGACTACAGGCACATCCACCATGCCCAGCTAATTTTTCTATTTTTTGTAGAGACAGAGTCTCAGTATGTTGCTCAGGCTGATCTTGAACTCCTGGCCTCAAGCGATCCTCCTGCCTCCAACTCCCAAAGTGCTAGGATTACAGGCATGAGCTATTGTACCCAGCCTTAAAAAGCTTACTCCAATGCTATAGTAATTAAGACAGTGTGGTACTGGCATAAGGATAGACATATAGAACAACAAAATAAAGTTGAGAGTCTGAAATAAACCTTTACATTTATAGTCAATTGATTTTCAACAAGGTTGATAAGATAATTCATTGGTGAAAGAATAGTTTTTCAATAAATGATACTGAGGTAACTGGATATCCACATGCTTTTGCATGAAGTTGCACCGGTAACATATAAAAATTAATTTAAAATGTATCAGAGACCAAACATTATAAAAAACACTCATAAGCAAACTTGGGAGCAAATCTTCATAACCCTGGACTGGGCAACGGTTTCCTATATACGATACCAAAAACACAAGAAACAACAAAAACAGGTAAATTAGGCTTCATCAAAATTAAAAATTTCTGTGCTTCAAAAGAGACCATCAATAAAGTGAAAGAATAGCCCACAGAATGAGAGAAAATATTTGCAAATAATTTATATGACAAGGAACTTGAATCCAAACTATGTAAAGAAATACAGTATTATAAACTTAATATTATAAGAATCATTCATGTGGTCTGTCACTGATTGAAACATCATTATGTATAATACACATAACTGTATACTAAGCATTTAAAAAGTATGAAATACATTTTTTTCTGGAGATAGTGGCTTAATGAAAAATAAGGTACTTAAATTTGTACTTACAGCTTTGCTCTGCAATTTGTTGAAAGAATATCTCAGAGTATCAACCCCTTCTGATTCTTCTTTGGTTACTTCAACTTCAAATCTATTTAAAATAGCATAGGCTTCCTGCAGAGCAGAGGTGGAGTTCAGAAATATCACAAGGGAAAGCAATTGACAAATTCTTTAGATGCCTTCTAAAAACATGTTCCTTTGTCTTAGAGGAAGACAACATACACTAAAGAGTGGTTTCCAAAATTAAATGTGCATAAAAAGCACCTTTAGATTCTCACTGACTACTAGATATTGACTCTAGATCATAGGCTCTGAAATCTGCATGTGATAAGCACCTAGGTGATTCTGGTGGAGATGTAGTCAGATCACATTGAGAGATGCTATCCTAGAAAATATCTCTAGAATCATTTTCTGTGTCTCTCTCCTCCTTGATCATGTGTCAACACCATGCAAGACAATTTCTCATACTCTATTAAAACAGGGTTGGCTATATAAGGAATGGAATGCAATGATGATGTGGGAGATAATTCAGAAAAAAAGAAAGAAACTTGAATGATCCAAGGAATGGACTCGCAATTGGCTTCACCAAAAGAATGTATGCTGAAGAATTAAGCTTCTGCAGTCAGAAAAAAAAATGACAATTTATTAAATCTTGAGAAATGAGTGGTCAGCATCCAGAATTCCCAAATACTAAGATTTTTAAAAGTAGCAAAAGCGGGAAGTCCATTAGCTTCCAAAGAGTATAAACTCTTAAGTGGGTTTAAGAAAGCATAAAAGAGTCATGAGCATTGGGTACCAAGAGGAGGCAGTGGAGGTGCCAATTCCCCCAGCTAGTGCAGGCAATAAGGGAGTACATTGTCTACAGAGAACAAAACAATAATAAAACTAACTAAAAATCTGATTTTTATTATCACCATCTATCTCTATCTATGAGTCGGAAATTCTAAATAATATTAACCATAAAATACTTGTGATAGACAAAATAATGGACTCCCAATGTTGTCACATCCTGATCCCCAAAACCTCTGAATATATTGCCTTACATGGCAAAAGGGACTTTGCAGGTGTGATTAAGTTAAGAAGCTTGTGACGGGGAGAGGACCCTGGATTAAGCAGGTGGGCCCAATGTAATCACAAAGGTTCATACAAGGGAAAGGAGGAGGCAGGAGAGGTGGAGTCAGAGAAGATATGACAACAGAAACAGAAACAGAGGTAGGAGTCATGCCATTGCTGGAAGGAGCCATGAGCCAAGGAAGGTGGGCAGCCTTGAGAAGCCAGAAGAGGCGAGAAATGCATTCTCCCCAAGAGCCAGCCTCCAGAAGCAATGCAGCCCTGTTGATATTTTGATCTTAGCCCCATAAGACCCATTTTTGGACTTCCTCTGATCTCTAGAACTATAAGATAATAAATTTGTGCTATTTTAGGCCATTAAGTTTGTGATAACTTGTTATAGCAGTAGTAGGAAACTAATCCAGTGCTCTTTCCTAAAAACATCTTTCGTTGATAAAAGTTCCAACAGTTTACTATTGAGCCTGGGTGGACTGTTCACACCATACTGCCATGATATGCCACTGCTCACGAGGGAGACCTGTAACCGGTTTCTAAGGCAAAGCCAAAGATATTTGGAGAACTTGCCTAACATGTCGGGATTGACATGAAAGAGTGCAACCATTCCTTTCTATAAAATTTTGGTGCCCGTATCAAACATTGATACTGTCTAGCCAGTACAGCATCATTAATATATTAATATTTCTTTGTATACTGTTCACTGTTAACAATTGTCAAAATTCCTCCAAAGACATCAACATCAGAAAGGAGAAATTGGAGACTCAGACTTTTGGGGGGAGGGGGGGAAATGAGCATTTATTGAAACCTTAAAATCTGTACCCCCATAATATGCCAAAATAAAAACAAATTAAAAAAAAAAAGAAAGGAGAAATTAACAGATTTTTCCATATAATAGATGAAGGAATATGTTAAAGAATCATTCTTTTAGTGTGTCTCTATTTGCTCCCCCTAACCCCCACAAAATAAAGCATTTCGAGAAAGAAAAATGCAATAATTTCTTACTTCAATTGGCCCCAAAGTCATATCCATCTGGATTTCATTATCACGGATACAAGACAAGGCTTCCATTGCAAACCTGACATCATCTAAATCACGAATAGGTCTAGACAACTTTTTCAAGTATTCATTAATAAATGCAATCATGTCTGACATTTTCTTCTTATATTCTTCATTCAAGTATCGACAGAGTAACATCTTCCATGCCTTAGCCTCAATTGATAAGGCCAATTTCATTGGCTCTGACGAAGACAAGAAAAGATGAAAATAGACTACAAGTAGAGCATTCTGAAACTGTGCAATCTATAACTGAGCATCTATAACTGCATCATCCAATTCAACAGTCACTAGCCACTTGTGGCTAGTAAGCACTTGAAATGTGGTTACTCTGAATTCAATCTGCTAAAAGGTTACTAGATCTTGAAGACTTACTTCCCATCCCCACAGTGATATACAGGATCTTTCCAGAAAGTATCCAACTATATAATATGAAAAACTACATTACCAATGGCTGGATACTTTCCAGATAGCCCTTGTATATCCCTGTGGAGCTGTGCATGAGATAGACACTACAAGAGAATTTCTGAAACTAGTTCTAGCACTGGTCTGCATGAACCTTGCTCTGTTTTTGGCCATTCCATTAGCAGCATATCCTCCCTCATGCATGTCCCCCATTTTCCTCTAGGGAACCCCACATGGTAGAGTGAAATCTAGTGTTTTGTCTGTCCAACCATGATTCTAGCTTTCTCGTTATTCTACTGTCCACCTCACCCACATGGTTAGAGCATCTGTATAACCTGACCTTGTCCCCTGGGCCTAGTCAAGGGTCCCAGGTCAACCTGACCTGTCGTAGACCAATCAGAGTCCCATCTTGAGAGTCTGGAGTGAGATGTGAGTGGAGCCATGTGGTCTGGGAAGCAGAAAAAGTTATGCACAGAGAGAAAGAGAAACGAAAGGCAGATAGAAAGGACTTCCTCAGTTTCCTGTACTGTAACTGGTTCTGGTCTGTTCTGAAGGCCCAGTTGCATCTTGGATTCTGAGATATACTCTTTCCCTTAACACAGTTTAAATGAGTTCCTGTTTCTTGAAAACAGAACAGCTCTAACTAGTCAACTCTACTTTATCAATCCTCACCCATTCCTCCCTTTTCTTCTCCATACCCCTACACTCCCCAGCACTTCCAAGCTTGAAATGTGATTGCTCCCCTCTCACCTTCCAACAGTTCAAATGAGAGGCCTGTGGGGCTAAGGAAAAAGTGTGGCCCAGGAAGAACCATGCGGCTAGCTTGTTGATTGAGACTCTAAGATCATATCTCATGTGGTCCTCTCACCGGCCTGTTTTCTCCTTTTCCAGGCCTCAGGGATTCAACCACCCTTCCCCTTTCTCCATAATTATCACTACCTATTCCATTTGTTAATTTCCTCTCTCCAGAAACAAGCTCCCCTGGCCTGGTGCACCATAACAGTATGCTGCAGTTGCTTTTTTCTTTTTCAGAGACAGGGTCTCACTATGTCTTCCAGGCTGGAGGGCAGTGGCTATTCACAGGCACAGCCATGGCATGCTACAGACTTGAACTCCAGGGCTCAAGAGATCCTCTCACCTTAGCCCCCCGGTAGCTGGGACTACACAGGTCCACACCACCATGTCCAGCTTACAGTTGTTTTTTATATTAAGAGTCCTAGTGCTAACCATTATCCCAAATGGATCAAGTTCTCAGGAGACCTCAAACCGTCTGACTCCTATCTCATGTACATAACCGCTCCTCACAATCACCTAAAAGAGAATTTCCCCTGTAGTTTTAATTGTTTGTCATTTGAGGAATCAGACTGTGTGTGTGTGTGTGTGTTTGTGTGTGTGTGTAAAGACATTTAAAAAAAAATAATAGAGTGCAGTTTCCAAAACTCTACAGAAGTTTCCGTAACTATTTCATTTGAGGAATAATCTCAAGTACTTGAGGGGAAATCCCCAAATTCTACATGAAATCCCCTCAAGTTTTTGTGATTCTTTGTCAAATTGAATACTTTTTTTTTTTATTTTAATTTTCTCACTCTGTCGCCCAGGCTGGAGTACAGTGGCAATATCATAGCTCATTACAGCCTCAAACTCCTGGGCTCAAGTGATGCTCCTCCCAAGTAGGTAGGACTACAGGTATGCCACCACACCCAGCTAATTTTTCTTCATAGTTTTTTTTTAGAGATGGGGGTCTCACTATGTTGCCCAGGCTTGTCTTGAACTTCTGGCCTCAAGCCATCCTTCCTGCCTCAGCCTACCAAGTCACTAAATCCTCTCTTGGTAGTTATAATAACACGATTTAATATTTATTGAACAATGTGCTGGGTACTACGCTAAGTGTCTCACATAAAGAAGTTCATGAAGTAGATACTGTTAATTATCACCAGCAGAGGAAATGAAGGTTAAAGAGGATACAAGGTCAAATTCCAGAGACACAATTACATTAACTCTTCAAAGATAGGTCTGAAAATCTACTTAAGATAGGTAATTCATGTAAAATAGGTCATTCAAATATCATGTGAGAATAAAATCTTCCCACAAACTTAGAACAAGACTGACTGTTCTGTAACCATGGTAACAATTAACCAAGACAACCAGTTTTAAACCCAAACCATAGACCAACTCACCTTGGTTCTCATACTTTTGCAAGCCAATCGGTGTCAGCCCCTTTCCTCTGAATGTAAACTAATCAGAAGGGACATATTCCAATAAACTGCCTCTGAGTGCCAACCAATTGACAGCAGTCTTGCCTGAGTACGCATCCTTCTACAAACAGTGTCAACCTATTTACATCCACAGTCCTTGCACCCCATGCTGCCCAGATGCCCTATGTAAGACCAGCAGTCTGCCCCGCCAGGCGCACCGTGCCTGACCAGCATAGCTCTCTCTTCCTATAGCAAGCTGTGAAGTCATCTCAGTCTTTAGTAAGTGGTTGCCCCGTCATCCTTGGATACTCCAATCCCAAATGGACAAGTTCTCAGGAGACCTCAAACCATCTGACTCCTATCTCATGCACATAACTTCTCCTCATAGTCACCTAAAAGAGAATTTCCCCTGTAGTTTTAGTTGTTTGCCATTTGAGGAATCAGACTGTGTGTGTGTGTTTGTGTGTGTGTAAAGAGTATTGATGGCCCAGAACTATTTAACATTTATAATATTACACCAAGGTAGCTTAATAACTGCTTGCTAAACAAAGTAACATTTCACGTCAAAATATAGATATTTTACATAATACAAAAACTTTAAATACCTGTATGTAATTCAAGTGCTCCTACAATAATAATTGGCTTCAAATCTTCGATCTCCTGTTCAAAAGTAGCATAGTGTAGAATCTCTGATCTGATTTCCGTCAGAGAGGGGTCAGTAGCCAAAAACTCCTACAGTAAGGGAAGAGTTAATATTTCCTTTAATTTTTTAACAGTATAAACCTTACACTTATAATAGCTAAATTAGAAAACTGCATTTGCTTATACACTTTCACACTTGCATGTGCTATGGGGCCAGCGGCTGGGTGCAGAACGAGACATCCTGGCAGTACCGGGAGAGGAGGCGATGAGAGAGAATTTCACAGCCTACTGCGAATCATTCTTCAGAACTCTAAAGCTTCCTTGAGCCTTAACACAGCTGGGTCTACGTAGGTGTGACACCCCCTTGAATACGGGGCCTCTGGACAGTGTCTGGCACATAACTGGTACTCGATTGTTTAAGGGGATTAAACGAAATCTGTCTGAAATCTCATTTTGATCAACCGCCTCAGTGTATCCATGTGAGAATCACACCAGCTAGAACTTGTCGAGAGCTTGGCATTTAAAGGCCCTGGGCCTCTGCTCAGTCCGCCCTCAAGAGTTAGAGACAAATGATTAAAACCTGAACAACATCACAAGTAAAGGAAATACACCTTCACTTTCACGTCCCGGTCCTCTGTCCAGAGACTCTTATACTTTTGAAAGTCCTGCAGGGCCTCATGAGCCGCTTTTCTCAGAGAATTCACAGAGGATGAAAGGAGGAGGACCAGCTTGGAAATGTCCTTGTGCTCTGCTACACCCGGGTAGAAATTCTTCAGCTTCCTCGCAGGAATAATTTCTTCAAAAGATTCTGAAAACAGATGTTTTCATACTATAATTAACTTCTATATCCAACTTTAATACTATCAATTTTCATATCTATAGTTTTTTAAATTATTTTCTTCAAGCAATTAGGAGCTTTCTAAGTAATTAGAGCTCTTTTCTTGCTATCTTCACTTATTAAACTATTGTGTTAGATTTTAAGGTCTAGATTTCTTTAATCTGGAAGAATTGTGTGATTCAAAGAGAACTGAAAGACACTGATTAAAATCAGTTTTAAAAAGCCCTTTAAGAAAAGGTTAAAAGAGTTGAAATTTCTACCCTGTGGAACAGCTTAATGGTTAAAGGAGAGACATCACATTTATTACCCAAATGACTTAGGCCAGTTATTTAATCTTCACGGATGAGTCATACAAGGATTAAATGAGACCACCTACGTTCACCTTCAGCTCAGCATCGGGTATATAGAGATCATGCAGTAACTCTTAGCACTACTATAAACACCTCTTGACAAAACAAGTCTGATTATGTCATTACCTTGATTAAAAATTCACAAATACTCTCCATCAAGCAGAGACTATACAGATTACTCTTATTTGGCCCACATAGCACTTTATTTTTTTTTTAACATGGCTTTAACATTATTAAAATAACGTTATTATAAAAATGATATTTCATATGAAATTACAGATTTCCAGCCTTTCTTTTAAAATAGTATAATCTTGTAGTATGGGGCCCATGTTCCTGCCTGGCAACAGTCAGCTGAAGCTGAGTGGTGCCTGTTGAATATACCACAGTCCCCTCTAAGCCCAGGCCACTCATTTGCTCTTTTATTTTGTCTTATATTTAATAAATATTTGAGTACAAGTGTCTTTTTTATAGAATGTCATCTTTCCTTTGGGTATATATACCCAGTAGTGGAGTTGCTGGATCAAATGGTGGGTCTACTTTTACTTCTTTGAGGTATCTCCATACTACTTTCCATAGAGGCTGTACTAGTTTGCAGCCCCACAGGTGATCCTTTCTCTCCACATCCAAGCCAGCATCTGTTATTTTCAGACTTTTTGATAAAAGGCATTCTCACTGGGAGTTAGGTGATATCTCACTGTGGTTTTGATTTGCATTTCCCAGATGATTAGTGATGTTGAGCATTTTTTCATGTTTACTGGCCATTAGTCTATCTTCTTTTGAAAAGCTTCTGTGTGTGTCCTTTGCCCACTTTTTAAGGGGGTTGTTTGATTTTTTTTTCTTCCTGATTTGCTTGAGTTCTTTGTAGATCATGGTTATCAGCCCTTTATCAGATGTATAGCATACAAATATTTTCTTCTGTTCTGCAGGTTGTCTATTTGCTCTATTGACTGTGTCCTTAGCTGTGCAGAAGCTTTTTAATTTAATCAGGTCCCATTTATTTATTTTAGTTGTTGCTCTGATTGCCATTGGAGTCTTCTTCATAAATTCTTTGCCTAGGCTGATATCTATAACAGTTTTTCCAACCTTTTCTTCTAGAATTCTTATAGTTTCATGCCTTATGTTTAAGTCTGTTATACATCATGAATTAATTTCTGTGAGTGGTGAGAGGTGCAGATCCTGTTTCAGTCTTCTACATATAGCTATCCAATTTTCCCAGCACCATTTATTGAATAGGGTTTCTTTTCCCCAGTGTATATTTTTGTCTGCTTTGTCAAAGATTGCAAAGAGGATGGCAATATGAGGATGGTTTTACATCAGGGTTCTCTGCTCTGATCCACTGGTCTATGTCTCTGTTTTTGTGCTTATACCATGCTCTTTTGGTTACTACAGCCTTCAAATACAACTTAAAATCTGGTAAAGTGATGCCACCAAATTTGTTCTTTTTGCTTAAGATTGCTTTGGCTATTCAGGGTCTTTTCTGGTTCCATATGAAGTGTAGAATTATTTTTAATAGATCTATAAAAAATGACATTGGTATTTTAATGGGAATTGCATTGAATCTGTAAATCACTTTGGATAACTTTTGAAGAACAAAAGTTTTTAATTTGGATGAAGCCCAATTTATTGATTTTTTCTTTTCTGGATCATGCTTTTGCTATAATGTCTAAGAAATCTTTGTCTAACCCCAAATCACAAAACATTTCTGTGTTTTCTTTTAAATTTTTATAGTTTTACTTCTGTGTAATTCACTTTGAGTTAAGCTGTGTGTATGGTGTTAAGTCAGGGTCCAACTCTTTTTTCCACATGTATATCTAATTGTTCCATCATTATTTGTTGAAAAGACAGTCTTTTCCCCCATTGAATTAACCTAATACTTCTCAGAAAATCAACTGCCTAGAAATTTAAGAGTTTATTTCTGGATTTTATATTCTGACCCATTGATCTACCTGTTTGTCCTTAAGCCAACACCACACTATTTTGATAACTATAGCTGTATACTAAGTTTTGAAATCAAGCAATATAAGTTCTATAGCTTTGTTCTTTTTCAAAAATTTTTGGCTATTATAGGTCCTTTTGATTTTCCCTATTCCCTATTCAAATTTTATGATCAACTTATCAATTTCTGCAAAAAAGCTTTCTGGGATTTTGATAGGAATTGCATTAAATCTATAGATAAATTTGGAAATAACTGCCAACTTATCAATATTGGATCTTCCAATCCGTGAACATGATGTACCTCTCCATAATGTACCTTTCAGCAATGTTTTGCAGTTCCTGGTGTACAGGTCTCCTTCTGCTAAATTTGTTTTATTCTTTTTGATACTATTGTGAACAAAACTGTTTTCTTAATTTCATTTTCAGATTGAAAATATAGAATTCCATGTAATTTTACAATCAAATTTACAAATCAAGTTGACAAATAATAGAAAAAAATTCTGTTGTGATTTCTCTGGAATTGTGCTGAATTTGTAGATTAACCAAAGAATTAACTTTTTCATGATTTCTTCATGATTGCTGTCTTCTACTATGTCATTCAGTAATAATCATTTTTCTCCAAAAATGCAAATAATTTTTAACATTTATTTGTTAAGTACCTTATGGTGTTGTACCTTGTGAAAAATCTGTTTTTTCAGTTACATTTAATTGAATTACTGATGATTGTAGAAATACTCTTTTTCTGTGAGCCAGTCTTTTACACATAAATAATACTGAACTTATTAGTTCTAAAAGTTGTTCCTAGATTTCTTGGATTTTCTATGTATGATCTTTAAACAAGGACAACCTTAGTCTTCCTCTTCAATTCTTACTCTCATTTTTTCTTGTCCTATTTCACTTCATATTTTATTTTTTTGTCTTATTTCAAGAGGATCTCCAGTAAAATACTGAATAAAAGTGATGATAGAAGTCTTCCTTGTTTATTCTTCATTTTATTGGGAATGGAATACATCTAAGATTTTTAACAAATACCATTCTCAGAAAATCCTTCATATTCCTAGTTTGCTGAGAGGATGTATTTAAGTATATGTGTGGGTGAGTTAAATATATCATACTTACAGAAGCATATATAAAACACATGGTTCAAAAAGAACAAGAAATATATAAAACATATATTAAAGAAGAAGAAAAAATGAATTCCAAAGTACTCACCTTCCAGGTTAGGAATAGAATGCTCCTAAGACATTAGTCCTCTCTGGGCCCCTCACCAATCCCATCCCCTCCCATACTTCCAGAGGTAACCATTATCCTGAATTTTCTTTGAAGGTAAACCAATGTGCTTATCTCTAAATAATATATTGTTTAATTTTTTAAAAACTGAGCAGTAAGCACAAACCTAGCTGTGAATAGGTTGTCCAAGTTAGATGAAGGCTCCTACAAGAAAAGAAGCTGATCAGAGTCTCTGGGTCTAGTCTGGCTTCAGCTTTCCTACAAGTTTACAAAAACCTTCTGTGAAGAAGCCATGGGGTAGGATGATAAGTGAGTCCTAAAAAATATAAGTCTCACCATAATCGGGACATTGGGCAGGACTGTGTTAATGGGCCAGCTAATGTATGTCCAGGAAGAATACAGCCAGGACAGTGGGCTAATCTGTATTTTCTTACAGCACAATTACCTGCCTCCAGTGCTCAGTTATGGGTCAAAGCAGAACACTTCTGCAGAATGAATGTCTCTTCAGCTGACCCAGGACAATGAGTGTAGAACAGTAAGTTTATCAGCACATGGCGAAAGCAAGCAAGCACAGACAAGAATATGGACCAGGTTCACCCAGGAAGGCTGTCTTCAAGTTAAAAGACAGTATAATGGCATCAAGCATTTGGTGAGGGTGGCCAAAACTCATCTGTCTCTTGAGTCACGCCAGTTGCTCTCTATGCTTAGAACACAATTGTCATTGTGTAACCACCCTTCCTCATTCACCTGGGAATTCCCTTCACCTCTCTGCTGTATTTTATTCCTGTTCCCAATATTCCACGTCCATGCATATCTTTGCTCCAGACTACTTCTCCTTCTTTAAAAGGATATTCTGCTTAAAGCTCTGCCAGCCAGAGGAGAATTTCCCCCCTCGCTGTCCTTCCAACCACTACTAAGTGGGCTGTAGTACAGTATCAGTCCATTTTCAGCTGACACCCACATATCAAGCCAAGTCACATAGACCAGGCCTGAGATTTTTTTCATCCTTCCTTCTGAGCTGCTATAGGGAACACCTCATTAGACCATAGATGTAAGCTGAGAAAACAATGTTGGTGCAACACAGAAAGGTAGCTTACATGGTATCTTGCTGTTTTGAATTTGTATTTTCCTGATTACCAGTGGAGGCAATATAGTTTTGGGAGAAAACAGTTTGGCTTTCCATACAATCAAATGTCCATGAAATTTTGGGTCACTATCATATCATATCCATAACTACACAAGGGACCAATTTATGTACACTTTATGTACAAGGAACATATGATTCAGATCCTCTACACACCATGTTCTACCAAACTAAGTTTATTCAATCTAATATAATGCTGAAAGTAAAATTAGTGCTAAGACTTATTTTAATTTTTTAACTTTTAAGGTTATGATAATAGAACTGTGATAAAAGTCCTTTTCACCCATGCCAAAAACTGGAAAGAAATGTATGCATGTTATGTTTAAGAGGAAGGATGGAGAAAACTAGTTTTTAATGCAAATTTTATCAAATAAACATATAAAAATATCTTTTAAAAAATCTATATGCTGTTAAACACAGGAAGAAGCAGAAAGACCATTTACTAATTGTTATGACTCTAAGGTTCCATTCATGTGAGATTTAACATTCTTACTGTCATCCCTCTTCAGTAGTTTTCCTGTGTTTTGATGGACCAGGTCAGTCGTGGTGGTACTAGCAATGGCAGACCTGATGCGGCGGGTCTGCTGTTGCCCCCAGTGAGCCACCCCTCTGCTGACCTCCAGGGTTAACTGGATCATACGGTTAATGGCTTGTTGAATATCATCCAAACTAGGAACCATTACCTGTGAAGGAAGAAACAAGGGCGTAATACTGCCAGCTCATACAATCACCCCTCCAATTCTGGCCACCCCCAGGCCCCACCAAGGAGCGGGAAAAGCCTCAGCTGGCCCAGCAGGAGGCTGCTTTGAAGACAGGGATGTCAGGCGCATGGGCTGCAGACTTTCTCTACCCCGAGGTTTTCCTGTTCTACCAATTCCTGTAGGCAAAAAGTCAAAGTCAGTGCTTGTCATCCCTTCCCATGAGGGTGGCTGGATGCAGCAGAAAATTGCGGACCATGCGCTAGAGATACATGGAGCAAAACAACTGAAGAAACTGTACCACCAAGATTCTGACCTTGGTTCTTAGAAATGTGCCCAATAAGCTAAGAAACTATCCTTCAGGAGGTGAAACCATGTAAAGGTGCTGTTAGGTGAGTCACAGGCTATTCCTGTTTGGCCTTATCCTTTGGCCCAGCACAGAATGCACCTCAGCCACCCTCTGTGGCTTGGAGTCTCAGATGCCAGTGAGCTGCTGGGGTAGTTGCAGAGGTAAGTGCTGTAGGAAGACACAGGGATTCACCATGCCTGGGACACAGGCTCCTTCTGCCTTTCTATTCTGCCATCCTTGGTGGGCTGCTTCACAGCCATGTGTTTAGGGTAGGGATTTGAACATCTATGATGATTTTATTTAGATGATCTAATGTCTGAAGAAAAAGCAAGGCAACTTGTAGGATACTTGTTAATTGATGGCAGAACAGATGCTTAACACAAATCTCACACCAGTCCTCTACTACACCATGAGCTATGCAGAAGTAACTTTTTAATAACAGATAGAAATGACATTTTGATTTATGTTAAGTCAAAAATCAAAAAGTGAGGGGAAGTGAAAAAATACATGGGACCAAGATGTTACTGTAAATGAAAGTTCAGTTCTAATACTGTACTCCTTAAAAACATTACCAAAATATCACTGTGCTTAATAATACTTACCACATTAGGAATTGCAAGATGTACTTCAGTTTTTATAAAGGAAATAATATCTTCTGACCGCTTTCGTCCATGAAGGCTGTAATAAAATGGACATGTAGCTGATGAACTTTAACCTAAAATTTCATAAATGGTTTATTATGCTACAAGTTTCAGTCCCAAAAATAAAGACCATTTTTAAATACCAAGTTACACAAAGAAAATATTACCTAGAATAGAACCATAAATTGCAGTGAACTAAGAAAACACAATGATATAACATTCCTAGAAGTAAAATAGTCTCATACACATTTGTTAGTATTTTAATGCTGTTATCTCTCTGTAATAACTATTTAACAATGTTTACTACAGCATTCTTTGTTTTCAGTCCCATAACAGGTGCAGGATGAGGTCACCAACAAAAAGAATATACCTTCATATACATTTTTATGTATGCTTTTTACAAGATTAAAAAGGAGGTTTCCAGTAAAAACCTTCTAAAAACTGATTTTTTAAATATCACTCATGCAAAGATAGAAGCACAGATGTACAGACATGTGAGTCCAGTAATAAAGGACACACACAGAGCTGTAAAGTAGTTTGGCTAGCTTTCTCTGCCTTGACCTCCATCCCGATCCCAGACAAAATTATAATAAATGTAAACTTTTCATTCTCTGAAAAACCACATCATTGCTGAAAAACCACACTGCCTTTTACAATTAATACAGTAAAAGTAGTGTTATGGCTCTTTTAGAATTTGTCTAGCAGGTTTTCCGGTCCTTACCAGAAGACCCAAAAAATAAAAAAAAATTTTAAATATACAGTAAAAGTAGTAAGTAGAAGTAAGGAAGTAAAGGTACAAGCAGATGGGGGTCATGGGGAGGATCACAAGAAACATAAAGGCACCACATTTCAAAAGTGGAGACCCAACATTTAGTACTCAGGGCCAATGATTCTCAGATAAACATATTATTGTAAGGAACTCTTTGAACTAAAAGCAAGCAAGCACAGAAAACGCTCTAATTCATAGTCTCCCTGTGAAACTTTGCAATAAAGTGTAGACTGTAATACAAAGGGCACAATTCGAGAACAAGACAGAATTTTACAAAGTATACACAAACAACTAAGCTATTAATAACAGAGGCAGTGAACAGCACACAGTGAACAGCACACTAGATCATTCAGGACTCTATTCAGCAAACTGGAGGACCAGCTTAAGGAATTCTCCAAAATTTCAGATGCAAATTACAAAGAGATAGAAATTACTGAAGGAAAAAGTAAGAATAAGTAACATTTATTAAATGCTTAATGTATGCCATGCACTTTCCAAGTACTTTCCATGAGATACTATAGCTCACCCTCCTAATAACTCTGTGAAGCAGATTCTGTGATGATTAGTTCCATATTGTAGATAAGGAAACCAAGGCAGGAAGAGATTATGCAATTTCCAGAGGGTCACTCAACTCAGAGACATTTTACTATGCAGATCCAGCGTGTGAATCCTACATAGATAGGGTAGGATTCCTTTAATCTTAAAGCATAGCATTCCTTTAATCTTAAGAGTGAACCTATGAAATAACAAAAAGCACTCAAAGGGTATTACGTTAGCCCTCTACTTTTAACATATGTTACACACTTTTAAACATCTAGAAAGACTTTTTTCCCACCATACGCAGTTGCATTGAATGCACACTCATAGCAAAAGCTATAATTTTAAAATGTCCTCTAAGTAGGAACATTCTAGCCTAGAACTCTTCCCCTTCCTACCCTCTAGCAACCCAGTGGACAGGTCTAAGCATCTTTAATGCTTAGAGGGGATTTTAACAATTTCACTTCAGTAAGTATTTTTAAGAACAGTCTTTTCTATGAATTTTAACTGAAAGTCTACTCAATGTTAGTTTACTAAACTCTACTTTTGTCAGACACTGGCAACCTCTTTATCTAGAAAGAATAGATGTTGTAAATCAGGACTCATCCGTCCTTTACATACACTATATACACAGCAAAGTAAAATAAAATGCACAGACATAAGGGACGATAGTCCGTCTCGCCTCACCATAACCACATTGGTATAAAGCCCTTTGCACTTTCTTTTCCTTCCTCCCTGCTTGTTCATTAGGTTGACAGCAGAGGGGCAGAAGGAAGTTTGAAAGGAGAGAAGTATGCAGATGTGTTCATATTTACATTTTGATGATAGCCATTGATGTACATCCATCCCTTTTGGCTAAACTATAAGAATATATTAAGTAATTCAATAGAAATATATCTTCTTGCTAATACTTTAATAGTATAGATCTGATAATGAATTCTCTTAGAAACATTACACTTAGTGTACTCTGTTGCTTTATGCTTGATTTTAAATTGAGCATTAAGGGAATGCAGTATTTTAACCGGAACTCTGCCAGTACTTTTATCAAGAGGCCTGTTGCCATTTTTGTCTTCTATGAAATTTTCGTCCCAAGAAAGGCAGGGTTATATTTTTTCCTAACAGATTGAGTTGGTGTAGTGTATTCTTGATTATCAAAATACTCACATAGCTTTGGGATTTTCGATTGGTAAATATTCATGATGAGTGAAAAAGCATGATGCATACTGTACTATTTCAATCCCATAACATTGGATGTTGTGTATGTGTCAGGATCTAGAAAGACACGTCCAACTGTCAACTGCTTATGATTGTGGATGACTTTGTTCTTTGTTTCTTGTGTTTTTCAGTTTCCTGTATTGCATATATTAACTTTTAAAAAAAAATAAAGGTTATTATAAAAACTTGAAAAAAAAAGAGTGGACCTGTTTTTCCATCTGGAAAAGATTCTTTGTGTATCTGACAGGATTAAAGGGGGGGGGGAAGACCCACATCTGAACATATAATTTATGAGTTCCAAGAATAAAAGAGAAATCCTGTAAGCATCAAAACAAGTTGTTATTAATATAAACAAAAATTGAATTAGCGGCAGAACTCTCATCTAAAAATTGAAACAAAAGAAGCCAATGAAAGGGCATTTGTAGAGTATGAAAGAAAGGGACTGTGATCCAAGAAGACCAAACTAGCATTTGCATGTGAGGGTAAGAGAAAGACATTTAGACAAGTGAGGATTTTGAGTACTGTCCTTGTGTGTCCCTCTTCAAAAATGACTTAAGTTCCACAGAACATGTAAATCAACATGGCACGGTAAGTTCATGCTTCAAAAATAGTTCTTTTTGCCAAACACATCACAATCATGGATACAAATGACATGAGAACGCTCAAATACAAGAAACGATCTCTGTGAATTAGAAATGGACCAGAAACACAAGGGCCGCCTGGCCAGGGTTCTGGTCTGGAGAGAGACAGTGACAGTGGGGTGGCTGGCCCTTGTGGGACACAGGGCTGACAGGACTCCATGCTAAATGGGGCTCAGCCAGGTTCACTACTTGAAGCCAAAAACTAAGAGTATGCTCCCCACTTATGAAGAGGCAAAACAACAGTAAGACAAAGTCTGTCAACCTACTGCCCACAGCTACATCTTTTCCAGAAGATGCTGGACTAGAGTAAAAGGTGCAAATCCACAGCTTTGCTGACGAGCAACCAAGTCAGACCACCTGTGTGCTCCTGGCTGACCCCACCTCCTCCCAGTGTCTCTCCAGAGCAGTAATGCGAACAAATAAGACCTGGTTCTGAACTCAAGGTTCCAAGTGTCGTTTGGAGGCAAAAGTGAAACTCCTAGATAGGAAAGGAGAAAAGGAGAAAGAAATACAAAAACAAAAAAAAGTTCTTACTCAAAGAGAGCCTACACATTCAAATCCCAATATACATGAATAAGTCTAAGGGTAAAGAAAAGGGCTAAAGAAATAAAAAATTGAAACAGGAACTCACTTCAGATAAAAATTATCATACAGAAAAATGACAAATAAATTATAAAATAAGTAAATTGAGAATGTTCAAAGAGATATGTGAAGTCTCTATCTTCCAAAAAAAATTAAAAAATAAAGAAATTGCTAAACTACAAAGGTAGAAATGATACAATATCTGGACGATAAGGAAAAAAGTATTGAAATTTTGAAGATGCAATAGATGACATAATCTTTAGAATAGATACAGAGACACTTGCCTGTAATGTAGTTCAGAGAGGCAAAAAGATAAAATATATGACAAAGTAGTTAGGAGATAGGAAGGACAGACCAAGAGGCCCCAACACATGAGATGACCACATATCCAGTGTGCCCAGGGGCAGTTCCAGATTAATTCTGTCCTGGCACCTCATCTGGAATGTGTGCCTTCATGCACAAAAGTATCCTAGTTGGAACAATAATTTATGTGGTCACTCTATTCAACATTCAATAGGAGTTCTAAAAGAAGACAATGAAGGAATGTCCTAGAAACAATAACTGAAGAGGAAATTGCTGAGGAATTATATAAAAAATAAGCCCTCAAACAGAAAGTGCACTCTGAGAACAAAGTAGGATGAAACAAAGACAAATCCACACAAGGTAAGAAAACTGCAGAAATATTAAGAATAAAAATAGAATCTTCAGTTATACTCACCGCAGACTTCTTATCCACAGCAACATAAGTCAGAAAAACATGAAGAAATACTTTCAAACTGCTGAGAGACAATAAAATCTTTTTTTTTTTTTTTTTTGAGACAGAATCTGGCTTTGTCATCCTGTCTAGAGTGCAATGGTTCTTCACAGCTCACTGTAACCTCAAACTCCTAGGCTCCAGTGATCCACCTGAGTCAGCCTTCCAAGTAGATGGAGCCACCCAGGCCCAGTTAACTTTTCTATTTTGAGTAGAAACAGGATTTCATTCTTGCTCAGGCTGGTCTCCAACTCCTGGCCTCAAGCAATCCTCCTGCCTCAGTCTCCCAAAATGCTAGGATTACAGGTGTGAACCACCTCATCCAGCCAATAAAATCTTACATTCAGCCAAACTGTCATGAAAGTATGAGTGCAAAACATTTTCAGACTTGCAAAGAAAAATAAGAGAGTTTACCCCTCACAAATCCTCCCTAAGAAACCAGTGGGATGCAAAAAATACAAGTGAACCTGGAGATTTTAATTAAAGACGCCAGAAAAGTACAGAAAAGAGAATAAAATGTGAATATTATCCATCCAAAAGACAACAGTGATAATAAAATAAATCAAAGAAAAAAGACAGCTAGTAAGAAGAGATAAAATGTCATCAATAAAATGTCATAAATCAAGTGCAACTATATTAAAAAATCACAGTAAGTGCAAACAGATTAAATTCATTATTAAAAAGACAATCAGATTGAATGAAAACATGTATATGTTGCTTTTAAGAGGTAAAACTAAAAACTAAAGAGAAAAGCTTAAATGAAAGGATTGAAAAAGTTATACAAAAAAAGCTGAGAAAGCAAAATTAATAACAAACTAAAAAGAATTTGAGGAATCAGGATTAATATATTACAGATAAAGAAGGTTGCCAAATAAAAATAAAAGGAACAGTGCTCTTAAGCAGATAAACAGCTATGACTTTTTATATACCTAACAATACAGTCTTAAAATATATAAAAAAAGAACTGACCAAAACAGAAGGAAAATTTGACAAACCTACAATCACACTGGGAGACCATAACAGTACAATTAAATTGAAAATCAGCAATGAATAGCCAAGGAATAAATCTAACAAAAGTGTGCAACACCTTTACACAGAAAATTATAAAACCTCACTGAGAGATATTAAACACTTACATAAATGCAGAGTTAATACATAAAGCTAAATATTCATAAGAATGCTAATTCTGTCCAAATTGATCTATGGATTCAATGCACCTTAACCACTGACCCCCCCCCCAAAAAAAAGTAAGTTGATTTTTCAAAAACTTTTGCTTGGTCAACTCATTAACCATATGGAAAAAAATATATTGGTCTCCTACCTCACACTAAGCATAAAAATCAATACCATGTAAATTAAATCCCTAAATATAAAAGTCAAAACTATAAAACTTTTAGAAGACATCAGGAAGTAGGGAAGGGTTGGTTTCCTCAAAAATACATAAAAATCACAAAACAACAAAGTAATAAATTAAGACTATTTATGAATTAATCCAATTCAATAGAAAGACAGGCCAAAGAAAACAATGACAAATTTTAAGGAAGAGAAATACGAATGGACCATAAACACATGAAAATATATCTAACCTTATCAGTAGCCAGGAAAATTAGAATTTAAATCCTAATGAGATGCCATTTCACACCCCTTATGTTGGCAAGAATTTTTTTTATAATGGATTAATTTTATTGCATGCAAATTATATCTCAAAAAACTGTTTTTAAAAGTGTACATTCATTTTAAAAGTTGGCATATATTACTGAATTGTCCTTCTTAAAGGTTACACCAATTAACATGATTACTATACATGTATGAAATATTTTCTTAAATTCTTAAAGAATTTGGTTCACATTTAACTTTCACTAGGCTAACATTTTAGGTTTAATTTACATTTTATTTTTATTAATGAGGATAAATATCTTTTCATATTGTTATAAACTGAATTATGTCCCCCCAAAATTCACATTAAAGCCCTAGCCCCTGATGGAACAGTATTTGGAGTTAGAGTCTTTAATGAAATAATTAAGGATAAAGGAAAGTCATAAGGGTGGGGCCCTAATCAGGTAGGACTAGTGTCCTTACCAGAAGAAGAAAAGACACCAAAGAGCTCTTTCTCTCCTCTTGCACACAGAAGAAAGTCCATGTAAAGACACAAGGAAGTAGCCTTCTGCAAGCCAGAAAGACAGCCCTCTCTACACATCAACCCTACTGGCACCTTGATCTTGGACTTATAGCCTCCAGAACTGCAAGAAAATAAATTTCTGTTGTTTAAGCCACTCGGGCTGTGGTATTCTATTGTAACAGTCCAAGCAGAAGAAAACACACATACTGAAAAGCCATTTTTTATCCCTTTTCTATGAATTATCTCTATATCCCTTGGTCATTTTTCTTTTGAATTATTTTCCTCCTTTATATATTTGTGGTACTTCTGTTTCATTAAGAAAATTAGCTTTTTCTGTGATATATGTTGAAAGTAAGTTTCTCCATATCATCATTTGTCTTCTGGGGTTTTAGTATTTAAAATTTTTTACCATGTAAAAATATTAATTTATCAATATTTTCTATTATGGGTTCTGGGTTTTGTGTTATACTTAGATGTCTATGTACTAAGGCTATTAACATTTTTTCCACATTATTTCTAGAACTTTTATGACTTCCTTTTTTTTTAAATTTCAGAATATTACAGAGGGTACAAATGTTTCAGTTATTTAACCAAGGAGATGAAAGATCTCTACAAAGAGAACTACAAATAACTGAGGAAGTAAATATCAGAGGATATAAACAAATGGAAAAACATATCATGCTCATGGGTCAGCAGAATCAACACTGTTAAAATGTTCATACTACCCAAAGTGATTTACAAATTCTATGCAATCCCCATCAAAATGCCAATGTGATTTTTCACAGATCTAGAAAAAATAATTCTATGCTTCATTTAGAACCAGAAAAGAACCCAGATAGCCAAAGCAACCTCAAGTAAAAGGAACAAATTGGGAGGCATCACATTACCAGACTTTAAACTATACTATTAGGCTATACTAATTAAAATAGCATGTTACTGGCACAAAAATAGAAACATAGACCAATGGCATGGAACAGAGAATCCAGATATAAAACCATCCACATATTGCCATCTGATCTTTAAACAAAGCAGACAACAATATACACTAGATAGGGAAAAGAATCCCTATTCAATAAATGGTGCTGGGAAAATGGGATAGGCACATGTAGAAGACTGAAACAGAATCCATATCTCTCACCACTCACAAAAATTAATTCAAGATGGATAACAGACTTAAACCTAAGACATGAAACAATAAGAATTCTAGGAAAAAAATGTAAAAACTCTTCCAGATATTAGCCTAGGCAAAGAATTTATGAAGAAGACCACAATGGCAATCACAGCAATAACTAAAATTAATAAATGGGACTTCATTAAATTAAATAGCTTTTGCATGTCAAGGAAACAGAGCGAATAGAAAACCTACAGAATAGCAGAAAATACTCTCATGCTACACATCTGATAAAGGGCTAATAACCAGAATATACAAAGAACTCAAGCAACTCAGGAAGAAAAAAATCAAACAACCCCCTTAACCACTTCAGTAGGGCGCTCACTGAACACGAAAGCTTGCCCACAGCCAGCACTTATAGTCTGCACGATAGTTTGTGCTGTGCATTGACAATGAGTCCATTTTGCTCTTGTGTGATGAGGAAAGCTTTAAAGCTACTGAAAGCTTGTTTTACTTTACAGGCAGCTTTACTTGTAATGTAAATCAAAATAGGTAACATATACATATGTTTTTATTACATTATTTTTAAATATTCACAATTTTATTTTGATAAATGAAAAATTAGAAAAGTGATATCACGGCTGTCGGCTAAAGTCGATGTTCGGTTCATCTGTGGCTGTCGACTATAGTCGACACTCGGCTGTGCGTGTTCAGCTGTGGCTGTGGATTATAGTCGATGCTCGTACCGAAGTGCTTAAAAAGTGAGCAAAAGACATGCACAGAAGCTTTTCAGAAGAAGATAGATGAATGGCCAGTACACGTATGAAAAAATGCTCAACATCACTAATCATCAGGGACATGCAAATCAAAACCACAATGCGATATCACCTAACCCCAGTGAGAAAGGCTTTTATCAAAAAGTCCCAAAACAATAGCTGCTAGCATGGATGTGGAGAGAAAAGAATACACTTACACACTGTTGGTGGCACTGCAAACTAGTGCAACCTCTATGGAGAATAGTATGGAGATTCCTCAGAGAACTAAAAGTAGACCTACCATTTGATCCAGCAATCCCACTACTGGGTATATACTCAAAGGAAAAAAAGTCATTTTATCAAAAAGATACTTGTACTTGGGCACTCTCATGTAAGGTATTGCCTGGTAAAACGAGGCATGCACATACGCTAGAACCCAGTAAATCTACTCTTAGCAGGAGACAGGGCAAAATTAAATGATACATTGATTTGGGATACAAACCTGTAAGGCAAACCAAGACAATGATAAACACAAAGTTCAGGATAGTGGTTTCCTTTGGATGAGCAGGGAGAAAACCAGTGAGGGGACTGGTAGTCTTCTTTATCTCAGGCAGGGTGCTAGGAACATGGTTGTTCATCTGATCATGGGTCTTGTAGTATTACATAAATGTTTCATATAGTCTTTTAATGAATGCTATATTTTAAATGTTATAATTTTTAAACATTAATATATTAATAAAATACGAAATGCTATTAGCATTATATTATGACAGGTAGCATCACCAGACATATTTAGCATATTTTCAACTTACGTTGCAACAAATATTCTTCTTTTCATTGTGTCCAAAGATAACCGTGTAGCTTTTTGAAGACTGTCTAGTAATTGATGAGAGAAAAAAGCATAGACCTCTTTACATTCCTGTAATAATAAATCATATTAAATGGTTTTTCAAAAAACCTCTAACATCCCCAAAGCAATGATACAATATTAGAAGTGACAAGTGAAAGGTGAAAAATAACAAATTATACAATTTCACTGATATTGTAGAAATAAATTCAATCCTAAATTACCTGTCTGATTTTTTAGACAAATAAAAATATATGAAAAAATGTGCTTGCATAAACACCCTAGCAAACCAGAAGGACTTATTCAAAAGCCAAAATTCAAAAATAGCTTATTAAAAAATCCTGGTTTTCTCCATACTCAATAACTCCCCCAACAGAAGTGAAGGACTTTGTGTGATGCATTTCTCAATGCTTAAGGGAGTGGGCACAAGGGGATGAATAGTCTCCACCCTCAAGAAGCTCAGCTTGGTGGACACATATATTATAAAATACACAATACCCAAAACACATGGGACGAAACTATGACTCTCTCCATACCCTTTCTTCCCTTGGGAGGACTGGCCAAGCTTACTGGTCAGAGCATAGGCCAGGTATTGGGCCCGGCGGTGAGGGGTCTGGCCCACATCTTGCTTGTAAGGTGAATCATACATCTGGGGCCAGGTTCTGGTCATACTGCCACTCCCTGCTCTAAAACCTTGCCCCTCTGAGACTAGGCAAGTGAGGCAGGTTGAGTTGGGTCAAAAGAGAGAGCTATCAGCAGCCATGAACAAAGAAGAATACAGCTTTTCAGTGTGGCAAGGGGTATGGTTAGGGATGGAGAATTATCAAGCTAAAGCACAGGTATGATATAATCAGATTTCTCTGTTAGACTCTTCTGGCAGCAATATGGGAGATGGGATTTGAGAGACTTGAGGCTACTCAGGAGGTGACTGCACTAATGTGGCTCCAAGCAATTGCCCAGTTGGAGAGGCTCTGATGGTACTCAGTCATGCCCTAAGAACCACAGCCAGTGTCAAACAGGAATGCAACTGGGAGACAAAGACTGCTGAGAGGGAGTATACATCCTCTTCCAGCTGACTCCCACTGGTTGCTAACAGCTGCCTGTGCATGGTACGGAGAAGTCTAAGGCTACAGTCCAGACTCCACCGAAAAGTGTTTCCCAATCACCTGGTGATATCAGCCTTGATCGAGAAGGTGAAAGTAGAACAAATGTGTGCTGTTTATTTCCAAAACTGTATTACAGTGTGTAAAAGTGGGTAAAATAGAGAAAAAAATGAAAAGAAGGTGGGGATTAAAAGAAAACTGACGGGAGAAAGAGAAAGCAGGAATTAGTGAGAATGGGGGAGTAGCATTCAGAGTTCAAATGTGACCAGAAGGTATGGCCTAACAAGGAAAAAGAAGCCTCATGCCTCTTTCTCAACCTTTATTCTCAACACATTTCAACACAATGTGAAATCTGCCCATCCAGGGTTGCTGCTGGGGCAGAGGCCACAGGTCATCCATACAGGTCATCCATCCATCTCCTATTTTAAAAATGCAGATCCCTGGGCCCCAAGTAAGTCAGAATCTAGACTTGCAATATGGATAACTCTACTAAACACAATAACTGAGAACAAAGTTCTCCACTCTCAGTCAAATTGATTGGCACTACAATTCCAGAAGTCACATTTGCTATAGAAGAAGACATTGTCAATCACAGCAGGCGGAGGTAAGTACATAAATTGTAATCAACAGAATCACATCAAAAGTTGGAGATATTGGGGAAAATTGTGAGGACCGTTATATCTTGCCTGATCCTACAGTGTAAAATTAAAAATTTCATTTTATGAATTTTGTTATAAATTACACACAGATTGGTTGTAGACCTGCCTGGGAGAAACACCATTTGGGGTTATGTATAATCCTATGATTCATAATTCTTTGAATTGCATGAAATTGTTCCACAATAAATACCTTTTTAAACTCGTCTTCTTTTTCATTGGTATCGACCTCATTCGCAATATTAGCCTCATAGTCAGTGCTTTCACCATCTTCTGTTTCACTTCCAAAAACAACATGTTTCCGCTGTTCTACTGAAAAAGGATAAAACAAAAATGCAAGATTTGAGTTTTTAAGCATTAGGTTTATTCTGTATGGCCAAATCTTCTTAGGAAGCTTCTTTGTTAAAAGCTCTTACTTTAAAAACTTAAAAAAAATTTTTTTTTTGCATTTTTTCCTATAGGAGTCATCCTTGAATTCAATTTAAATCACCCATCTCAACAGACTCGTCATTCTGCTAAGAAATATGCTCTGTACATATACACTGCCTCAGTATCTAGAATTAAGAAAAAATTTGGGTTCTACCTATTATCTTTCTAAAGTATGTGTCTACCTTTGGAGTTTTCTAACAATTAAATGACGTTTTTGTGGTTTTGACACGTTACTAGTTTAAGTGAAAAACTCTAAGAAGAAAGAAGACAGGCTGTACATACTCATTTTAGGCTCAAAGTTTCTTATCCTCAGCACTCTAGACATTTAGAGCTGGATAATTCTTTGCTGTTGGGTGCTGTCCTATAGATGTTTAGTAGCATCCCTGACCCTGGTCCACTAGAAGCTTAGTAAGTAGCAAACGCCCCATGCTGTGTGACAACTAAAAATGTCTCCAGACATTTTCAAATGTGTCCTGGAAGGCAAAATCCCTCCCCTACTCCCATTGAGAACCACTATTCTAGGCACAGATTTCTCTTTTTCTCTCCCTCTCTCTCTCTCTTCCCCTCCCTCCTCCTCCCCCTTCTTATAATGTCACTTTCATGGGCTCTCTGCTTGACTGGAATGTTCTCCTCTCACTCAAAAAGCCAACTTCCCACAGATTCCCTAGTTTAAATATGTTAGTAATTAGCTAATTGACCTCATCCCTGTTAGGCAGAGCTATCTCTGAGGTCTCTTTCAAAACTCTGGTGGCACATTCTGTGCTAGCAACGCACCCCTGGTGCAGTCAGTGGCTTGCCTTGCACAAAACCAGCCTCACACTGCTTCTCTGAGCAGGTGGTGGTGGCAACAGCAGGTATTTGGGCAAACAGGGATCATGATTGACAGACACATCCCCTCATACTCCATATGATACTAAAAAGTAAAACCTCCAACTACAAACTTCTATCTAATCAGTTTCTATTTGGAACTTGAAAAGAAAACTTTAAAATGAAATAAGTATTTCTCTTCAAATATATCCAAAGATTCAAAATATCTAGGACATAACTTACATCTAGTCTTTCTAGATGTTAAAAGAGGGTGCCAGTGTTATGACAAAAGTAGAATTAGTAAACTAATAGATTTTGTACATTTTTGTTTTTAAATTCTTAGGCAAGATTGTCTTCTGAAAATTTGAGGATAATAGCCCACTGGGTTGGTGGAGTAGGGAAGGGTTCTAGGCTAGAATGTTCATATTTCAAAGACACTTTCAAATTATAAGTGTTACATGCGTGCAGTTTATTCAATACTGCTGTGTATACAGTGGACAAAGTAAATCCTTACCTGAAACATCTAGTCTACTAGATGTTTACAAGTGCCCAACATATGTTAAATGTAGAGATAGTAAAATACCACTTTGTAAATATCTTTTTGCTAAAATTCACAAAAACCACGTCTGTAAACAATTACTCTTTGTACTTGTTCACTGAGTTGAAGGAGGTGGGAGGGAAAAAATTGCAAAATGTGTTTTGTTTGTGCTACTAGAAAATTTCAGCTTATCCATTGCCCTCTATGTTATGTGCATTTCATTTAACTTTGTTGTATTATATATATTGTATATATACCAGACAAATGAGTCTCAATTTTATAATATCTAGTCCCTACATATTAAAGAGGTTGCCTTCCTGGTTAGAGCCGGAACCCATGCTATTAAGTGAAGTTTCCCAAGAATGGAAAAACAAGCACCACATATACTCACCAGCAAATTGGTATTAACTGAGCAGCACCTAAGTGGACACATAGGTACTATAGTAATAGGGTATTGGGCAGGGGGGAGGGGGGAGGGGGGCAGGTATATACATATATAATGAGTGAGATGTGCACCATCTGGGGGATGGTCATGCTGGAGACTCAGACTTGTGGGGAGAGGGGGGAATGGGCATTTATTGAAACCTTAAAATCTGTACCCCCATAATATGCCGAAATAAAATGTATATATATGTGTGTATATATATATATATTTTACAGACATTAAAAAAATAAATAAATAAAGAGGTTGCCAATGTATGACAAAACATATATATATATCTAGGACAGGACAATCTAAGCAAAACCAAAACTCCCATGTTCTTAAACCACAACATAGGAAGCAGAAAGCAAAATACTCATCTACTAGGGAATCTTTTCTTAAAATTCTCTGCCCTTGATAAAGAGGTTTCAAATTTAATAGTTTATCTCTTGGGCTTATTAATATGTATTTACTGGAATTATTAGAACCTATTAGGAGAACAGGAAATCAAGCAAAGTCAAGTTATTTTAACCACTTAAAATAATGCAGGCACCTTGTCATACAGATTTGCCTGAATAGACCTGTAAAGTAAGGACAGTTCTCATATTCCCAGACAAACTGAATGAGGGTGATGAGAGCTTGGGCAGAATCAAAAGTGACCGTGAAGATACAGAGGCTTTTAGGTCATTCTTTAGTTGGGAGTGGGGGTGCTGGATGGTGAGGAAGACACGCTGTAGCGTGATCTTTGCTTCCTTGGGAATGCACTCTTCAACTAGGTACCATTTAGCTGTGCCCAGAGCCCCTGAAACAGTTCTAAGTGGTAATGCATAGCACATTCTATATAGAAAAGGGTCTGGGGAAAAAAAACACAGTCTTAAAACACAGTCTCATCCAAATTACTCTTTCCAGATTAAAGAAAATTGTAGAATTTACTTTTGCCTGGTTTGCTTTTCTAAAAAAGAAAAAAAGAAAGGTGAAATAAATCAAATAGTCAAAGTTACTTGATTAGAATGCTGAACAACAACAACAACAAAATTAGCATAACAGGCCTAAGACTGGTATCCATAGACAGCCCTGCTTTAAAGATGGCTCTTGGTTTGGGAACCAGGATTTCAGAAGGGCTTCCACCATTCTCTGACTGACAGAAAGAGCTCTCTGGGCGTAAGCTGCCTGCACAAACAATGTGGCTTCTGCTGAACACCTGCTTTCCTTCCGGGAGCTTGGAATTTGGTACCTGCCAAACAGGAGGACATACGAGGACAGATCTGTGGACCTTGTGATTCAAACATCATAACAAGTGAGATTACCTGTTTTCCCGGTGTATTTAACTTCATAAATGTTTTCAAATATTAATATAAGTTCTTTGACAGCTTCTTCCACATGCCTACTTTTGTGGTTTAGAATATCAGCCCATTCTTTTGTATATGTCTATTAAATAAAGAAATGACTATTCAATTCCAGATACTTAAAAAACACTGTGAAAATTATTACTATGACTTTAATTTATAAAACTGTAATTAACTTCACTTGAAAAAAAAAACTAGAGATAGTTGCCATTGGTACAATGTTTTAGATCCAAATTTATCAATGGCTAAAAGCATAGCTGCTAAGGCCTAAGCAAAGAATGGGAGAAAGAAGAAAAACCCCAAGTCTCTGGGTTGTGTCTGAACTCAATCAAACATAGAGCTCTGCCTTCACATTCATATGGGTGGGAGGGAAAAGGCTGAAGGAGTAGAAAAATGATGTCAAAAGTTGAAAATGAGACATGGTTTTTAAAAAGGACAATCGAAAGTGTTGCTTTGGCCGGGCGCGGTGGCTCACGGCTGTAATCCTAGCTCTCTGGGAGGCCGAGGCGGGCGGATTGCTCAAGGTCAGGAGTTCAAAACCAGCCTGAGCAAGAGCGAGACCCCGTCTCTACTATAAATGGAAAGAAATTAATTGGCCAACTGATATGTATATAAAAAATTAGCCGGGCATGGTGGCGCATGCCTGTAGTCCCAGCTACTCGGGAGGCTGAGGCAGAAGGATCGCTCGAGCCCAGGAGTGTGAGGTTGCTGTGAGCTAGGCTGACGCCACGGCACTCACTCTAGCCTGGGCAACAAAGCGAGACTCTGTCTCAAAAAAAAAAAAAAAAAAAAAAAGAAAGTGTTGCTTTGAGAGTTAAATGAGATAAGGAGTTTTTGAGCATGGTGTTGTATTGCCAGGCATCAATTTAAGAGTTTTACATGTATTAACTCATTTAATTGAAAAACAAACTGTTGAGATATTTAGCATCATTGTCCCCATTTCACAGAAGAGAAAACCAAGGCTCAGAAAAAAGAAGGAATTTTCCCGGGTCACACAGTAGTTGGAAAGAACTCAGATCTACAACCAATTTTGTCTGATTCTAAAAGCCTGTATTTTGTCTTTCTGAACTTTTCCAATAGTCAGCAAAGGCTTAAAGAAGAAGCTGAGAACCAAAGTCAGAAAGGATAACTGGTTTACAAAACTGAGTAAGTCTTTTGAGATGCCTACAACATCCATGCACTTCAGGAAAGAGAAAAGCAAACAGGAACAGCCAACATGGCTTCAAGAATACAGCTGCAGAGGATCCCAAGTCTGTTCATGCAAACTTCTTTCCTGATAAGCCTTGGGAGGGCCCATATTCCCCATATTCTGCTTAACACGTTCCTTTCTTGACCTTCTCATCTGTATCTGAACCCATTCTCACCTTTTTTCAGTCTCAGGGAAAATGGTGCTCCTGTTCCTACCCGCAGACATTCTCTAATCCAGTCCACCCCACTAACTCTTCTGACCTTGCTCCATTATTCATTCATTTCATCCTTTTTAATTTATGCAACGCAGTGCTAACCTTTGAAACGGCAACAGGGGCTGGGAGCCACTCAAGTCTAGCAAGGAAAATGGGTGTTAAACAAGTAGAGCCTTCCAGCAGGTCATGGCAGATTGGATGCATGTGTTTATAAACACCCCTACTTTGAAATCCCCTAAGAAAGGAACCAGACACTGATAGTTAGATTTGGCAGATTGATCACACACGTTTATCCTGGCATTCCTCTGATATCTCCAGAAACCTCGACAAAATGAAAGAACATATGCACCAGAACAAATGGAAGAATGCCATATAAATTCTTCTATATGTTTCCAATACTATACAATAAAAAGTTAATGGGACTCAACAACTCGTGATGGGACAACTGAATATCCACTTGCAAAAGAATGAAACTGGACCCTTTCCTTGTACCATACAAAGAAATTAACTCAAAATGGATCATAGAACCAAATTTAAGAGCTAAAACTAAAAAAAACTCTTAGAAAAAATATAGGCATAAATCTTCATGACCTTGGAATAGGCAAAGTATTCTTACATACAACACTGAAAGCGGAGAAACAAAAGAAAAATTTAATAAACTAGATTTCATCAAAATCAAAAACTTTTATGCTTTAAAGAACACCATCAAGGCTGAGCACGGTAGCTCAAGCCTGTAATCCTAGCACTCTGGGAGGCTGAGACAGGAGGATTGCTTGAGCTCAGGAGTTCGAGACCAGCCTGAGCAAGAGTGAGACCCCGTCTCTACTAAAAATAGAAAGAAATTAGCCAAAACAACTAAAAATAGAAAAAAATAGCCAGGCACAGTGGTGCGTGCCTGTAGTCCCAGCTACCTGGGAGACTGAGGCAGGAGGATTGCCTGAGCCCAGGAGTTTGAGGTCACTGTGAGCTAGGCTGATGCCACGGCACTCTAGCCCAGGCAAGAGAATAAGACTCTGTCTCAAAAAAAAAAAAAAAAAACACCATCAAGAAAGTGAAAAGGCAACCCACAGAATAAGAGAAAATTTTTGTAAACCATATATCTGATAAGGGACTAGTATCTATTAAAAAAAACTAACAACTCAAAAATATAAAGACAAATACCCCATTTAAAAGTGAGCAAACAATTTTAATAGATGTTTCTGAAGGAACATATATGAAAGGTTAATAAGTACATAAAATGATGTTCAACATTACTAGCCATTAGGGAAATGCAAATCAAAACTATAATCAGATACCACTTCACATACACTAGGATGGTATAATGAACAAGTGTTGGCAAGGACGTAGATAAATTAGAACCCTGGTGGGAATGATACAGCCACTTTGGAAAACAGTCTCAGAGTTCTTCAAAGATTACAACATAGAGTTAACATATGAGCAAAGTCTAAAAGGAGCCAGCTGGCCAAGGAGAAACATAGCTTACAGTCCTGGCCCCAGGACCACAGAATAGAAGGAATGATTTGAAACTAAAAGAAGAAAGCTTTTTAATAATTAATATAATCTATCCACCCTTAGATGCGCCAAGACAAGGAATGCTGCCCTGACTACAAGCAGTCCTGATTCCCAAATATGGTCTGAAACTACTGCTTGGCCCAAATGACCCTTGTCCCCCAAAATTAGGGTGTGATCTGACTTGGCTTCACTATAATGGCCTACCTAATGGTAGGTTTGTAGGGAGGTAGCCCAACTGTTACTAGATCTTAGGTCACTCCAGGGCAAGAGTCTGGGGCACACTGGTTGGCAAAGGTGCTCTTCAGAATTCTGCCTCCTGCATCTTGACTTGCAGTATTGAGACTTAGCACCACCACTGGAGAATTATTATATGATAGGTACAGAATTTCAGTTTGGAATAATGAAAAGGTTTTGTAAACAGATAATGGCGATGGTTACCCAACACTGTGAATATACTTAATGCCAGTGAATTGCACACTTAAAATAGTTGATATGGTAAATTTTATGTTAGTATATTTTACCACAATAAAAAAGTTGCAAGCCAAAAAAAATCAGTGGGCGTGGTGGGGATGATTTTAACACTTAAGAGACATAGAAATCAAGTGTAATACCTGAAACCATCTGTCCCCTAATTCAAACAGACAAACTCTAAAAAGACAGTTTCTACTAAAGATAAATACATTCATAATCTATGACTCAGAAATCTCACTTCTGGGTATATACCCACCAAATTTAGTGCTTGAGTCTACAAAAAAATCATGTATAAGAATGCTCAGTGTACAACCAAAAGCTATAAACTATCCAAATGCCCTCAACATGGTAGATTGGATAAATTGTAATAAATGTATACAATGGAATGCTATACAGCAAGGGACTGAAGAACTAATGCTTCACACAATTACATAGATGAATCACACAACTGTAACATTGAGCAAAAGAAATCAGACATAAAGAATATACACTGTATGATTCCATTTATATGAAATTCAAAATCAGACAAAACTAATATACAGTGATAGAATTCAAATGGTGGTCACTTCTGGGGATATGAGGGAGGTGTTTCCTGGAATGGACCACAGAGGAGTCATTTGGAGTAAAGAAAGTATTCTATATCTTGTTCTTGGAGAGAGTTACAAAGGTGTATCATATGTAAACATTCATTAAATGTTACAAGGATGTATCATATGTAAACATTCATTGCACTTAAGACTTGCACACTTTTCTGTGTATATGCTATACCTTAATTAAAAACAAAACAAAAAGCATGGACCTAAAATGAAAAATAAGCTGAAACTACAGCTTCTATTAGAGCTTTTTTCCCTCATAACCCCCAAAAAATAAAAATAAGACCTTGGATCCCTCATAAGGGTGGGAGGCTAGAACTAAGATCTACCCCATCCTCATCCCCCACATAACATCGGGCAAATCAAAGGCAAAGACCTCTGGGAAAGGGTGGGCTAGAAAAGAAAGGTAGCTATCTTGGTTGAGGCTTGGGGCTGGGGAGAACAAATTCTCCCTTGGGAATTCATAAACACTAGGTTACCCTCACACAGGTTTGGGGCTTGAGTTCACACAGCCTAACATAAAGTTGTCCCAAGTTGGTGAAGCTCCTAGGCACCACATAGGTATGGATAAAAAGAGACAGGTTCTCAACCAAGGTGGTCCAGGATTCCCACAAATGCACATATGTGTGTTTGTTCACAGTCCAACATGTAAAACACATCGAGATTGTTTCTCAAGCCACTCTGAGCAAGAGTTGGCAGAAATAGCAAAGAGCAGAATAGGCTAAAATTACCAGTTTTAAAAAAAACAACAGATTTTCAGAGTAGATTAAAAACAAAATACAGCTAAATATTCTTCATAAGAGAAAAACCTAAAATAAGAGAAGCTACAAAGGTTGAAAATAATAAAATGGAAAAATATACAACTGAAAAATAATAACCTAAAAAAGCTGGTATAATACATTAATATCAAACAAAATGGATAAAAAGTTACTCCATAATGTGAAAAGGAACAAATGCCCAGGAAGATATAACCATCTTAAACTTGAATGCACCAAGAACAGGATATTAAAATGGGTTATTTAGTGTTCTCTCAGTTATAGCCAAGGCCCCAAACTGAGAATAAATAATTTTAAGACCATATACATTATGAAGAAGGCAGTTCTTACCAAAGAAGAGGTAAGGCAGCTTTCAGCCCTCTGCCCAACTTGAGGTTATAGAAGGGAAGCTTGCTCACTCATTAGTAGATTCAGTAGAGATAAGCATGGGGAATCTCCCTCTAGAATTTGGGTGTAGAGGGCTGACCCATGCCTGAGCAGTCCTGAGGTGAGAACCTGGCTAGCTACCCTCACTCCTCACCCCTGCAGGCAAAAAGAGATGTTCTGAGGAGAAGAGGCTGCACTTCCACAGAAAGGGACAAACACACCTGTTTCCCATGGGCCAGACTGGACCCCTGGAAATGGAGCCATCTGTGGTTGTCTTGAAAAGGACACCAGCAAGGTGATCCAAACCAGCAGAATGGGTGCAATGGAAGCACAGCAGGCAGGACAGAACAAAGAGTTCAGTTCAAGACGTAAATTTAGTGCTTTTGAGAAAGACTGTGTTATGTGGCAGGCCTTGAAAATGACTAGACAGGGTTCCTCTCTTCATGCTTTCGAGTCCAAAGAGGATAAATAGGTATCCAAATAATTGCAATGTAATGCAATGCTAAGGAGGTTAGATTTTGTCCTGTAAGGACCAGGTGTCTCTGTCACTGAAGGACTTAAGCTGGAGAGTTTCACAGTCAGATTTGATGGCAATGTGGGTAGATATGTTGGGGCCAAAGATAGAGGCACAGAGACCAGTTAGATCACATCGATTGATAAACTCAAAGTAAGCATTAAGGGCCTGACCTGGAACCTGATAATAGGCATGAAAAGAAGAGGCAACTCCAGCAAAACCTGAGTAAGAGGCAAAACCCAGCTAAGCCTTAAGACTGTCTGGATTTAGGAAACAGAAGTGATGGAAGGAGTCCAGATGAGTCCCCAGGTTTCTGAGTGACTTAGAGGGAAAATATGTTGTAGTTAAAGCCACAAGAAAGATGATATGGCCCTGGTAGTACTCAGAGGAAGAAGAGCCATGAACCAGTGACAGAGCCCCAGGGAACTCCGGCATTAGGTGGAGGACATCAGTTAAGATACCATCTGGGAGGCCGGGCGCTGTGGCTCACGCCTGTAATCCTAGCTCTTGGGAGGCCGAGGCGGGCGGATTGCTCAAGGTCAGGAGTTCAAAACCAGCCTGAGCAAGAGCGAGACCCCGTCTCTACTATTAATAGAAAGAAATTAATTGGCCAACTGATATATATATAAAAAAAAATTAGCCGGACATGGTGGCGCATGCCTGTAGTCCCAGCTACCCGGGAGGCTGAGGCAGAAGGATCACTCGAGCCCAGGAGTTTGAGGTTGCTGTGAGCTAGGCTGACGCCACGGCACTCACTCTAGCCTGGGCAACAAAGCGAGACTCTGTCTCAAAAAAAAAAAAAAAAAAAAAAAAAGATACCATCTGGGGTGCAGCCGTGGGCTTCAATTGTTGAAGCCGTGTAAACTTTTGGAGCAGAAGATATCCAAAAACAGCTACTGACTCAGATTTCTACTGTTAAATTACCAACTCATATTTTAGGTTTATAAACCAGTATTTCTGTGATTATAATTATAATAAATAAATGCATACCTCATTGAGGGTCAGCATATCTTCTACTTTGGTAGCACCAGTTTCAGACAGGGAAATTAACACAGTTTTGGCTATCTCCTTTAGAACTGTATCAATATGCATTTCACACAAGTCATTGATCTACCAACAAAGAAAAAAATGTGAACAAAACTTCTCCTTTATAGCTAGCTTTTCATCTAAAATGTGCTTGGGCTATAAATTAATTTAGCAGGCTGAATCTGGAAACCTGCATCCTGAGCCAAGCATAATTTGGTGAAAATTTTAGGAGTACATTTGCAAAGAAAGCTTGACGTGAAACTAAATTTTTCTTGAGCAGCAACATGTACCATAACCTCATATGTGATATCTTCTGTAATCCTCATTCCAGCACATGAGACATTAACACCCCAAGCTTTCCACCTAAGGATACCAAGGCTCAGAGGAGTAAAGTGAGCTGGGGAGGAACGCAGAGCTAGTAAAATCCAGAGAATCCCACACTCAGGTTTATCTGACTCCAAAGCCTCTGAGTTTGTCTATCACACTCAGCTGCCATGACAGATTAACACATCGATAAAGATATACATGTTCGGCCAGGCGCGGTGGCTCACGCCTGTAATCCTAGCACTCTGGGAGGCCGAGGCGGGCGGATTGCTCAAGGTCAGGAGTTCAAAACCAGCCTGAGCGAGACCCCGTCTCTACCATAAAAATAGAAAGAAATTAATTGGCCAACTAATACATATAATATAAAAAAATCAGCCGGCATGGTGGCTCGTGCCTGTAGTCCCAGCTACTCGGGAGGCTGAGGCAGGAGGATCGCTTGAGCCCAGGAGTCTGAGGTTGCTGTGAGCTAGGCTGACGCCACGGCACTCACTCTAGCCTAGGCAAGAAAGCGAGACTCTGTCTCAAAAAAAAAAAAAAAAAAAAAGATATACATGTTCTATGCAGCAAACATGTCGGAAATGAACAGACGAGTCTCCAATTAGATGATCGCCTCATCTAATTAATATTAGATGCATTAATACTAATTAATATTTAAGCACTCCATTCTGCCATCTTCAACAGTCCCCAATTATCCCATTTTCTAAACTACACTGTGAGGTTGAGCTACCATTTAAATATACCAAAGGCAAGGTGATTCAAGAACCAGACAACCTTAAAGGAAGATCCCAAAGCAGTAAAAGAAACATAAGACATTATTTTTTTTTAATTGATAATCCTGTTAGTGAAAAGTCATACCCTCTAAAAAGCATCCATAGATAATCAAACTATTTCTTACATTCTGAGTATTAATGCATGTAGCCTTTTTTATTTATCGACCATACCTTCTTTAAAAGTTGATTGAACATATCCAAAACTGATTCAACTTCTTGAAAGAAGCTTTCCAGTGTTAAGGATGACCATGTTAATATTGTGAGCCCTTGCCTCAGCACGCATTCCACCTATAGAAAGTAAAAATAGCAGCTTCCACTGTTAACAGGAGCATCTACGTTTATAGAAAAGGCTTTCCTTTATTACCTGCAAAGTTTATAGGTTATATTTTCTTAGCTTTATTTCCCCTCCATTACACCTAATAAAAATGACTTTTTATTTTTAATCATGGTTGGTTGCCCAGGAAACAATCATGGATTTTTAGAAAATGCTCATGTTTTAGATTTAGTTGTTTTTCAAAGGCAACAAAACTGAGACAAGAAATTCTGTAGGAAAAAAAACAGAGCTATAAAGTTCAGCTAGAAAGACAGAGTGTCTAGGCAAGAATAGATGGTCTAAAATCCATAATTTATAGAACCAAAACCTAATTTTAAATAACAGGGAAATCAATATAAATCCTCAGCATTACCAACCTTTTTCATTTTAGGGGTCATCAGATTGACAAACACAGAAGGCACTTCCTGACATAATTCATCATAATTCTGCAGAAGACCCTATAAAAAGTTGAAATGACGTATTTTAATTCATTTTAAAGCAACAGTCACATTTTGATTCATACCAGGAAGGTTTCCTTACACCTGTTTCTTCGTGGTCTTGCCATCACAGGGGCTGCTTATTTAAATGTATACTGATTCAGCCACCTATAAATTACCTGAGCTTCCCCTTTAAATAAGTCAATAGAGCTTTCTAGATTCTCATTTTTCATATTTATTATTGGTCTTTCTAGATTTGTGTTATTATAAATGGTTTAGATAATTGTCTTTTTGTGATATCTGTCATTACACATTTTCTCCTTTCTGTCTTCTGGCACATTAAGACATACTAATCACTGATGCCACACTTGCTTTCTCAAATCAAAATAAATTTAGCTTCTCCATACAACCAGAATAAGTAATCTTTTATGTTTTCTTTTAGATATTTTTTAGAGATGATTAATGATGATTCAATATTGACCATTTTGTAATTTACTGTACTATGTGGTAGGAGATGTGGATTCAAGTTACTTCTTTCCCAAATTAATAACATTAAACTGTTTAAATTTTTACTTAACAGCTTAAAAGTTCTTGATTCCTTTCTTTTTTATCTGTTACTTATAGTTGAAGTTTTATTTATACTTGACACTTGGCAAAGAACTTTGACTTTCACGATATCATTCAATGCTAACTAAAAGCCTGTAAAATGCAATGCAAATGAGATTTGCTTCAATTTATAACAATAGTTTGACACTCAATCCTCCAAAGTCACAACTATACAATACAAAAACCAATGACTTCTAATGCTGAATCAACAATTTCCACAATGTCAATGTTCCTCTGGGTTTTTTTAAATATAACAATCAAATACAATTTTGGTAAGAGCTAAAACTATTAAACCCTTGGAACAAAACATAGGCATAAACCTTCGTGACCTTGGATGGAAGAAGATTTCTCAGATATGACACCAAAAACACAAAAGACAAAAGAAAAAGTAGACAAACTTCATGAAAATGTAAAATGTTTGTGCTTCAAAGGACATCATCAAGAAAGTGAAAAAACAATCCACAGAATGGGAGAAAGTTTTTGCAAATCATATACCTGATAAAGGACTAGTATTTAGAAAATATAAAAAACTATTAAAGGTGGCCAGGTGTAGTGGCTAACGCCTGTAATCCCAGCACTTTGGGAGGCCAAGGTGGGAGTATCACCTGAGGCCAGGAGTTCAAGACCAGCCTCACCAATATGGCAAGAACCGGTCTCTAGGAAAAAAAATAATTAACTGGGCATAGTGACACATGTCTGTAGTCCCAGCTACTTGGAAGGCTGAGGCAGGAGGATCACTCTAGCCCAGGAATTTGAAGTTCCAATGAGCTATGATCACATCACTATACTCCAGCCTGGGTGACACAGCAAGACCCTGTCTCTGAAAAAAATAAAAATAACTATTAAAAATAAAAAATAAAAATATAACCCAACTTTAAAATGAGCCAGGATCTAAATAGATGTTCCTTCAAAGATCTGCAAATGGACAATAAGCACATGAAAAGATGCTCCACATTATTAACCATCAGGGAAATGCAAATCAAAACCACACTGCAATACCACTTCTCATCCTCTAGGATGGCTCCATTGAAAAAGACACATAATAATAAGTATTGGCAAGAATGCAGAGAAATAAAAACCTTCATATACTGCTTGTGGGAATGCTAAATGATGGAATATAGTCCGGCAATTGTTAAAAAGTTTAAGCATGGAGTTATCAAGTTACTGAAACCCAGTAATTGCACTTCTCAGTGTATACCCAAAAGAATGAAAACATGCATCCACACAAAAACTTGTATACAAATGTTCCCAGCAGCATTATTCATAATAGTCGAAATGTGGAAACAACCCAAATGACTATCAACTGATGAACAGATAACTAAAATGTGGTAAAGTATAACCATGCAATGGAATATTTTCTCATAAAAAGAAATGATGTATAATACATAAAACAATATGAATGAACTTTGAAAATACCGTCTAAGCGAAAGAAGCCAGTCACAAAAGATCATCTATTGTACAATTCCATTTGTATAAAATGTTCAGAAAAGGCAAATCCATAGAGACAGAAAGTAAATTAGTGGTTGCCAGGGGCTGGGAGTGGGGAGACTTGAGGAAAAATGGGGAGTGTATGATAATGGTATGGGGTTTCTTTTTGGGGTGATGAAAACTAAAATTGCTTGTGGTGATGGTTATATAACTTTGTGAATACCTGTATTATAAAATTATTGAATTGTATGCTTTAAATGGGTGAACTGTATGGTATATAATTATATCTCAGTAAAGCTGTTAGTTTAAAAAACTGTTTTGGGAATCTCTATTCTAATAGTTTATCTTCTTTGTTGTTGCTCTTAATGTCACTTATTAATATGATTATCATTTTAAATTTATTATACTTGCTAGTGGGGTAAATTTTTGAAATATTCTTAGATTAGTTTCCAGAAAAACTTCATTATCCAGTTGTTCATATTTCCAGACCAAAATTAAACCTTAATTAAACAAAAAGATTTAAATATAATGATATATTGAAAATAGCAGATTCATATTACTCTCTCCAGAAAGAAACAGGAAAAATCAGTAATTTGCTTATTATGTTATTGATTATAAACACAGTTAATAAATTTTGCACCACCACAAATAGAGTTCATTTTTCTCATTGAATAATCAGTTATTCCATTAATTTCTGTGTATTTATCTTATAACCCATATTTAATCAGTTCTTTATTGCTGGGGCAAGAATGCAGAGAAATAAAAACCTTCATATACTGCTTGTGGGAATGCTAAATGATGGAATATAGATTCTAGTCTTTTGCTACTACTAATAGTACTGGAAAGTATGTCCTTACATATCTTCCTAAATTCCCAAAATATATGTCCACAACCTTCCTAGAGGAAGTTAATACAGCTTGCTGTTTGAGTCAGCTTCCTAAAGAAATTATTACATCACTTTTGTTTCACATTTTAGAAACTATGCATTAGGGCTTGAATATATTTTGATTTAACCTCTTTCATGCTACCTTGCAATGTCAGTTTTTGCCTGCCATTTTCATTTTTTTAAATTTTAGTTTGCCTGACTACTGAACTTGAATTTAAATTATGTTCCATTTTACCCCACTTGTGTCGTATAGCCAACCCACTCTATTAATTTATATTATAAAATATAATAAAATATTATAAAATTGAATGTACTTAATCTTTGAAATTATGATATTAAAATTGTTTTTAAACTTGCTGTTTCATCGCTGTCATTATCCTAAAGTCTACATCTGATTTCTAATAATCTTCTCACTTTCTGCTTTTCATCTCCAATATTTTCTTTGGTTAGCAGGACAGTATTTTAAGTCAATCAAGAATCAACATAGTAACAAATTTTCCCTCAATGCCATGTCAGCATAACTGCAAGAATATATTTTTCTTTTATCAAAAAAAAAAGTCCTTCAAAAATAGTTAGAAAACATAATCTATCTTACCTGCAAATACAGTTTGTCTGCTTTCAATTTACTTTCCAATTTTAGCAATCTCTTTGCATATTCTGGTACATCCAAATTCATTTTTATCATGCACTTAGTTTCCCGAACAACTTCCAAAATTTTGGGATCAAAATTAACCAGCAACTTCCCTGTTTCTGGATGTCGCACAAAAAGTGTGGCTTGTAAAGCTACAAACAAACAAACGATTGTTGACATCACCTATTCTGGATTTTCTTTCTGCTCACACCTCTGTTTACATGTCTGTCATCCCCAGTGGACTACTAACTTCGTAAGGACAAAACAGTAGTTTTGGATGCCCCAGGTGCTAAGGCACAGTATCTGGCACATAGTAGGTACTCAAAACTTAGATTTATGTATGCAGAGTATCTGCAAAGCCATAAAATCACATCCAGCAATAAAAATTGACCAAGAACTGACACCCTTTGTGCTGTGAATTGCAATAATTTTCTGAGAGGGTCGAAGAGATCTGATACAATGTTAGTTTATTTTTATGGATGGGGACTTCACCCCCAGGAAAGAATCATAGATGGTCAGAACTACAAAAGATGACACAGCTCATTTCAAACCCTTTTTGACACTTGACCCCAAACTGGATTTTTCAAGGAGGTTTATCTGAATTAAGACTCCATCCTGAATTTATTTATTTTATTTTATTTTATTTTGAGACTGAGTCTCAACTGTGTTACCAGGGCTAGAGTGCCATGGTGTCAGCCTAGCTCACAGTAACCTCAAACTCCTGGGCTCAAGCGATCCTCCTGCCTCAGCCTCCAGAGTAGCTGGGACTATAGGCATGCACCACCATGCCTGGCTAATTTTTTTCTATATATTTTTAGTTGTCCAATTAATTTCTTTCTATTTTTAGCAGAGACGAGGTCTCACTCTTGCTCAGGCTGGTCTTGAACTCCTGAGCTCAAACGTTCCACTGGCCTCGGTCTCCTAGAATGCTAAGATTACAGGTGTGAGCCACCACCACGCCTGGCCCCATCCTAAATTTCTAACTAAGCCCACTATCAGTAAGAAATATTTATTAAACACCGTTGAGTTGTGAACTAGAATGAAGTTTTTTTATACTACATCTCACTTAAACATGATTCATATAGACATTTTCAGGTAAGTTTTTTATTATGAATTGAAATATATAATCCCAAGTGGTTCTTGCTGGGTAGACTTAGATTATTTGTTATTCTAACATGAAATACTTCTGATGCATAATAATAAAACACTCACAGACTAGTATGTACTAGCCTGAATTACATCTTATATTAATAAACACAACTAACATGAGAATTTCAAAATAATCACAGAATCTTCCAAGCCTCACATTGTTTCACAGAATGTAGCTGTATCAAATATCTAGTAAAATAAAACAGTCTGTATATCCCTTTGAAGTTAGTTGCCTTTTATTCATCAGATAAAATTAGACTTGATATGGTTCGTAATGGTACAAGTTTCATGGGAATTTCAACTAAAAATTTTAATCAACTCATTTGGAATTTTTTTAATTGGATTAGAAATAATTTATCCTCCCAAGTAAATTCCAAAATAACTTTTGAACATCCATGTAATGAAATCTGTCTTCCTTAAGACTGTATTAAGCCTGTCTGAAAGGACAAAAAGGTCAGCAAGATGCCCCAGACACCAATAATGACAGCTAGCAAGTCTGCTCCAGGACAAAGTAACCATTTCATGCCATGTGAATCACCATCAGAGAAACTTTATACAGCAACCAGTTAAAGGAGGCTGATGCCAGGTCCCCAATTATTAATCCAAGCTACTATATATTAACAGTTTAGTCACATCAACAGAATAATGGAAAGCCTTCCAGAGCAATTTATTTCTGAAAAAATGTTACTTTGTATGGTTTTACTTGTGACCACATCCCAGGGCATCAATCCATTGCCCTGTGCATGTTGCACCCAATAGGTGTCAGCTGATATTCTCAAGGGGAACACACTCTCCAGAAATCTCAATAAAATTGTTTTCTACCAAGATTGATTGATCTCTACTTATTGGATATTTTAAAAATATTTTAAGAGCCCCCAAGTTGTGCCTGGCACCATTCTTGGCACTTTTAGAAGCAGTACAGCATAATGGTTAAGGGAGTGGATTTGGGGGCCTGACTACCTGAACTTGAATCCTGGCTCAGCCATTTACTACCTGTGTGATCTCGGGCAAGTCATTTACCCACCCAGTGCCTCAGTTTCCTCATCTGTAAAACAAGGGTGGTAACTGTTCCTCACAGGGCTGCTACTAGGATTAAAGGAATTTGTATATGTAGAGTGCTCAGACAAAGCCTGGGCACAGCGAGCCCTGTATAAATGTTAGCTACGACAGTTATTAAAAGTATATAAGATGAAAAAGACATACAGAGTATCCGTGGGATGTGTAGGAGAGATAAGACAGATATATAAAGCAATAAATGTCATGGATAAAACTGCAGACAAAGTGTGTGGAGGACTCTGGAAGAGGAACACATTGTTTTCTGCCAGGAAGAATGAGAAAGGGCTTTATGGAACAGGTGATCATTGAGCTTGTTTTTGAACATGTGCAGATAAGAGGAAGGGCACTGGGGATAGAAAAGAGCCAGTAGGAAAAAAAAATGGAAAAGTTCGCAGCATTGTAGAAGCAAAACAGTACATACGTGCCCCATACTTCAGTTGTTTAAAATTCTCTTTTACCTTTTTCCATAGTGTGAGTTTTAAATTTCTCTTTATGTTCCTCGGAGAGTATTGCTCCATGAGCAGACTTTCATCAGAATCCATAGGGGCCTGCCATATATCACATCACCCAGAAACATCTGAGCTGATAAAAGTGGCTTATTAAAGGCTTAACTACGGTGGGGGCGACACCCTGTGGAGGTTGGGGTGCTGTCCTCTAGGATGCAGGGATGCAGTGAATCACTGGCATGTATGTAAGTGCTATATTGCCAACAGCTAAAATCCAACAGCCAAGACACAGCAGTGGGAGTGGCCCCTCTCACCATCACTCCCAGTAACCCCCACGCAGAGCTTATACTTCCTGCACCTACAATTCTGTGCCCTGCTGAAGGTGGAGACCTGGTATGGGAGGGAGAAACCTGTTTCTCAGGGGATGCAGAAAAGGTTCCACCAAGGTCATGGATAAGGAGCATATGGCTGAGGTTATAATTAAGAGCTTAAGGTTAAAATGAGACAAAGCATGAACCTGAAATGACCAATAATTCTGTCCACACAAAAAATGACATCCCAGATGATGCCGGCATGGCTAGATGATGGCTAAGAACCATCCTCTGTCTCACACTTAACTCTGCCCAGAGCCTTGGCAACAAATAACCCCTCCCCAGAGACACTCGGACACAACCTTAAGACTCTTAATTTACTGGAGCTCAAAACTGAAATTCAATCCAGTAATAGAAAAAGAAAGAACGGAAGGGAAAGATGGAGAGAGGGAGGAAGGTGGGCTGCAATTCTTTCTCCCCAGATTGGGACCGAAATTTGACTTTACAACATGATAAAATGAAATATGAAAACCTCCATAAACCTATGGAGAAACACCTATACAGATGTTTTTACTTTCAAATACTGTTTTTCGGTGGAAGGTCCTAACTTAAGTATATCAACTTTAAGGTCATGACAATTTTTGTTCATAAAAATCAGAAAATTATTAACAACTATAAATAAATAAACCATTGTATCATCTCTAAATCTTAATTTTTAACTATCCTAAGATTATGTGAAAGGAACGTAAAAAACCTTCCAGAAGCATGAACTCATTCAAAGTCACCTAACCCTATTTTGAGCCTCGCTGCACAGTCTTATACACACCATAATGTAACTGCGTAATCTCCTTGACCCAGGCTGTGTGGTAGATCACCTCGAATTCCACCAGCACATAGGAGATCCTGTTATACTGACGGATGACAGCTTTACCTTCTGCACTGGACAAAATGTCTGAGTTTTTCTGTTTTTTAAGGGAAAAAAGAAAGATTTGTTTTAAAAGATCGCTGTTGTTTTCATATCCACACCATAAAACTTTTCATATGTAAAATGACATCAAATAATTATGCAACCAATTTAGATTCCACGTTAGAGTAAAACAGAGATGGGGGAGGCCATACAAGCGAGAGGGAGAAGTCGGTATACAGGGAACACTGGAAAAGAAAAGACAGGATCTAAAAAGACAGGCCTGGAGCCCCATGGCCAGCCCCAGGCAGTCAGAGCCTCTACCTCTGACTCTCCGTCCCCATCTCCACTTCCCTGGGCAAGATACAATTAATGGATTTTCTTTGAACTGTGAAGAATACCAGGGTAAATTCCTAAATTCCAGCACACAAAAAAGGTAACCATATATCAAAGAATAAAAATCAAATTTATTTATGTAAAAACTGAAAGATTAGGTTTAGATTCACATACGCCAGACCGAGTAATCTCTGCCCTACCACTATGAAGTCAATCAAGGATCGACTCCCCACCCGGCCTCTCTTTTAAAGGCAGGGTTTTAATGATTTTTAAAAAATAATCATAACAATGACATAAATGATGGCAGCCAAACAAAAAGAACAGAATCTTGATATTTAATAATGCTTAAATAATAAAATTACTTGTAAGATGACTGTTTTGCAGTTATTTTGTACTATAGATACAACAAGCAGCAAACCAACTCTACTCTGCTACTCTGTCTGTTAAGTAAAAACAAGGACAAAGGAAAGACAAACTGGCAGTTTCAGAATGCCAACAGGGCCTAGACTATCCTGTTTTTCAGAAACCTAATAATCTTAAAGACACAGAGAATGAATAGACTCTATTATACTCCACCCTGGGTATCAGTTCTTCACATAGGAATACACTCTTGGAGTATATCTTTACCTTCACAGAACATATATATCAGTGACCTATCTGTCCACAAATACAAGTAAGCCTCAGCACTAGGCCTGTACTTTATTGTGTTTTCAAATTTTTTACTTTTTAAAAGGCTCTATAAAGGGTCTTGTGTTATTAAAAGACATAAAGTTATAAGATTCACCGACTTGGAAATAACTGTAATTAAACTGGCTTATCTACTGAACAAGAAGAGTATGACTTAGTCTCTCTCAAGTGTATTTATAAACTAAATTTTCTTTGCCTGCTAAAAGAATTGGCTCTTTATTGGACACCGATATTACAGGATAAAAATATAGTTCTTATATTAAAACCACTATAATCCACATATTATAAATTTAATTATTGGCTTACAAAGAAATAGTTGATGGGCTCGCTTATCCGGCGATAGAGCTGCCTCACCCAAAGTATTTTTCCTGCTATAGGGGGCATGTTGCGAGCAAGAGGTGGGTCATCTTTCTGAGAATGATAAAGCTGTAATTTGAAATCCAGAGTTAATGTTTGAATTCAGTACAATGGAGAAGGCAAAAAACATACAGCTATGTTTGTTTTTTTGTTTTGTTTTGTTTTTTATTTATTTATTTTAGCATATTATGGGGGTACAAATGTTAAGGTTACATATATTGCCCTTGCCCCCCTGCCCCCTCGGCTTACCCAACCCAGCATGTATTGTTTTACCATTATTCACATGTCTTGTATCTTATACACAGCAGGGAGTCGATAGATAGGTAAGTGCACATCAGAGATGATAACTTGAAGCTTAGAAACAATGATGTTTGCCATATTTGACACTTAATTCTCTCTTCACCTTTATTTCCTATTACATGAATTTTTCTGCTCTTACTCCAAATGTTAAGGAAGTAGTCAAAAAAAGGAGCATATAGCTATATTACATCTCTCACAACAGTCTCCAGAGCCATATTTCTATACTCAGAAATGCTAACTCGAATGGGCTTTGCTATACACACACCTGAAAACCATAGCAAAAAGCTATTCTTAAGAGCAAAGAGGTGTGAATCTAGCTGTGGCAGCACACATGGTCAGCGCCTTCCCACACATGGAGGAGAGGTCTATTAGCAATGACGGTCCTTAAAAGTGAAGGGATCACTTTCAAATGCTTGGCACAAGACAATGATGGCAAATACTTTCAGAATCGTTTCCTTTTCGTACTAATGTACCATTCTATTTATAACCGTGACACTTACCTTCTTTGTATTGTCAAGTTCAGCCACATAAAACTGAAGAATACGCTCAATTGTGTGGTTTATTTCTGATTGAAGACAGGGAATGTTCAGCTTCTGAAATCTAAAAGTAATTAAAGATGAATAATTAAAAAGTAAATGAGAAATATATTTAAGAATTACTATAATACTAAACATCCATTCATTCATTTGGCATTAGTCATCCCAGGCCTCATGCATTGTCCCAGGATACAGTGACGCACAAGATAAGTGCAGTCCCAGCCATTCTGGAACCTACAATTATCTTACGGAAAAGGCAGACTGCAGTCAAGAGTTACATAAATGATTACTTAAATTAGGAGGGGGCCAGAAATGCGTATAACAGGGGGGCCTAGCCAAGTCTGGGGAGTCAAGTAAGACTTCCCTGAGAAAGTGACAATTAAACTAGATTAAAAAGATGAGTGAGGAGGTGGCTTAGCAAAGACGGAAGAGAAAACACTGCATGTACCTCAGCCACTGCTGGCGCTCACATAATTCCAAATAACCATAAGCATAATAATGTCGGCCAAATATCACTTCCACTTAGTGACTGAAGGACACACAGCAAGTACTAAAACCACAACACCGTGGTAATACAATGAATTCACACCAGCATACTATAGGCAAAAAGAGAGAGACAGAGACGGAGACAGGGCCAGAGGTGGCCAAGAAAGTGGTACCTGCCATCTGTGCAGAACTGCCATTTGCCAAAGTCATTTTGTGTCTGTTTTGACTTTTTTACGATGGTCTCACCAGGTATGAGCCATCACTATAGAGACAGGGAACTATGGCAAAGCCAGACCAAACCTGGCTCTCAGGGAAGAGTTCCAAAAGGGTCCCTGTCGCGGGTCCTGAGCCCTTGCTGGGCTGGAAGGGAAGGGCCTCTCACCCACTAATCCATCATTCCCTGCCCTTTGAGAGAGTAGGGCTGCAGGGGGAAAGGAAGCTGAAGGACAGTAGATTTCTGGTGCTGGTGCCACAATAAAGGGTGGAGTAACTCTTTGAGATGAGGGATATGTTAATTGGCTTCACTGTAGCAACCATTTCACTACATATAAGTATATCAAACATCATGTACACCTTAATTAAGTATCTACAATTTTTTTTTTTAAGATTCACGAGCCCCTGGGCAGGGAGAATGAGGGGGAGGCCTGGAAAGTTTCAGTATCTGTTACTCTTAGATAATCTCACTTTCAGAAATTTTTTTCAGTATGTAGAATTAAACATTATTTGTTCCCTTTCCAATAATACTTATGAAATTACTCTTAAGCATATTACATGGCAGGGAGGAAAGGGGAGTGAAAACGTGAAATAATTTTATTTTCTTATTGAAAGACTTTCTACTACCCAGAAAAAAATGCAATGAAAAAGTGTCATTCTGCATTTAAAATTTTACCAGTCTATTAAGTAGTTGAAAGGTTATTTTTAAATTTTAAGGCTTATGTGGGAGAGATTTCCAAGAACATCTAATTTGGAATTGTATTTTAGATATAAAGTAATTTCACTTAGAAACTATACTGCTTAAAACATTATAAATACCTTTGAAGCAGCTGAAGAGCCTGCTGAGAAGACGAGATTTTTCCAAAAGTGCCATTCATAAATGACTGTATTTGTACCTAAAATAAAATATTAATATCCAGATGATTTTTGTTATTAAGGATGAGATTAGTTATGCTTAACAGTTAATGACTTTCCTGTGGAATCAAAATAGCCTCAAACACATCTACCATCTAAGCATCTAGAAGTGCACTGCCCAGGATGGTGGCCTCTGGCCACATGTGGCTACTGAGCACTTGAAGTGTCACCACTTGGAAGTGAGACATCTGTAAATGTAAAATACACGCAGGATTTCAGACACTTAGTACAAAAAGACAGAATGTAAAATATCTCATTAATGATTTTTATATTATGGCACATAATATAAAAATATTTTTATATTTTATATTAATATAAATATAATATAATATATACATATTATATATGATATATAATATATATTATATATACATATAATATATTATATATAAAAATATATATAATTATTTTATATATACTTATATATTTATATATAATTATATATAAATATATAATTATATATAAATTATTAAAAATATATGTAAATTATAAAAATATACATATAAATTGTATATTTATATATAATTTATATATAAATTATACAAATAATTTATATATTATATGATATAATATATAATTATATATTATAATATATTATAATATGTAATATAAATATAATATAAAATTTATATTTTATATTAAAATTATAACATTTTAATATATTGGGTTGAATAAAGTATTTATTACAACTAATTTCATCTGCTTCTTTTTGTTTATTCACATGGCTACTAGAAAAATTTAAATTACATATGTGGTTTGCCTTTGCAGTTCATTATTACTGGATATCACTGATCTAGAGAATTTATGAAAGGAGCGAGTGTCCCTTATAAGCACTTTTCTTTGGGATATTTAGGATTTCTTGTAGAACAATGTAATGGCGCTATAGACACCAGGGTCAACAAGTGTCATTTTCCAACACTGCTGCTCTCAGTAACTTCTGTGCCACTGCTAAGGGGAAACAAGAAAAAGCAGACAAAGTACATTCTTGTCCCTACCTGTACCTCCAGGAAATTCTGCAGCAGAAAGGAGGCTTTTGCCTTGGTCTAAACTTAGGTTAACAATATTTTTCAGTAAAAGAGTAACTGAGGTCATATCAGCCCCAAGTTGAGAAACAGGTTACAATCTCATCTGACATAGTTTCTGACTACCCCTCATCCCCCTGCGTCCCTTAATCTATGACACACAGGATACCAGCACCTCTTCAGAACCATCCTCTACAGCTACAGAGAGAATGTGGGCATAGAGCACAGAGCCAAAGGGAGAGTGATACATCTTCCTAATCTGTTCTCAAATCTCCCCACACTTAATACAAAGAATAACAAATTCTCTCTTCAACTGGAAAAATTACATTGGCTCCTTGGCACAACAAAAACTGAATATTTATTTACATTAAATTTTAATGTAAATTAAAAATGAACCCTGGCTACAATATAGCCCTTGGGTTTCTAGTTATTCTGTGATATCTTTTATTGGATGTGCTCACTTTTCATTTAAAAGGAAAAGAAAATATTTTGTGGCTGGTTTGAAAATTACTCATATTGCAAATATTTTTATCAATTTGCAGTATGCATTTAAAATAAATAGTAAATATATGAACAGCTATTTTATGTGAATATTTACAACAACAGTACTGGATAGTAGTACTACTGATTACTTTTCAGCTTTACTAAGTGAAAGTATGTATAATTACTTACCTCTAAAGCATGGATCTTTGCCATGAAATCTGAGAAATCTTTTTCAAATTCTGTCCGTCTTGGATCCAAAATGTCATATTGGTTTTTCTTAACCCCTTGATAAATATTTTTGAATTTTATTGCCATGATATCTATTCCTTCTATTGTGGAATTGCTTAAGGCTGAGTATGTTTGCACAACAGTTATCATTTCTGTGATCTTAAAAAGAGAACTGTTATTTTATTTCTAAAAATAGATATTAGGCCCCTTCCCTAGAATAAGCTCTTAATGAATCATTAATTTAAAAACCAAACCCATAAACAGGCACTAGAATCATTTAGCTAAAATCAACCAAGAGAAGATAAAATAGAAGGAAGTCTCTGTCACCAGTCATTACTACTCTTAGACTATTTAAGACAGATGATGTTCTATCATATCCAAAGAAAGTTTATAACATTTTTCAGAAATGAATCACTTTGTCTTTCAAGGGGAAGGGGCAGGGAGAACTTGACTAAATAGCTTTATCCTTTTGTTCTTGAGAATTTTCTGAAAATTGTTTCACTGAATGAATCACTGGATTCAAAAGCTCCACCACCTGTGTGTCCCCCACTAGAGCTACGATGTGTAACGGTATCATAATTCCACCTGTGTTCTCCCTTTGACTCCTGCGTTCAGATAAAGGACTGACCCAAGAACCTTCAACAATGACAGCAATCACTCCTGACCCTCTAGGAAACCTTCACGATGCTATTTATTTCAGAAATGGCAGCCTCTATCCCAATGTATCAACACCACCTACTTCACCAAAAACAAAAAAAAAGGAAAAAAAAATCTATGTCCACCACAGGTTGCTGAGTTCCTAAATCTTCATCAGTGATTCCCCATTTTGATTCCTGCTTTAGAGAACAATGTCCAAAGCTCTCCAGAGCCAACCCATTTGTCCAATTATAGGGGACTAACATATATTTTCCTAGTTTAAGAATTAAAGTTAGTTAGTAATGTACATGTTCTGCCCAGAGTGTTTGAAAGTAATGTGTTCCAGAAAGGCTCCCTGTGATAAACAAAGGTGTTGCCTAGAGGCTTAACAAAGGACCTGAGTTGAAAATAAGCAAGCCGAGCTGCACCACCCCACGGCATTGGGGGTCTGGTGGCCACATGATAAACACCCCATAAGATGGCTGGTTAGTCAATGACAGGTAAGACCCCTTAAGGGAGGGGCGACCTAAGCCAGGCACAGCCACTGGGGTTCAGCCGAAGATCTTAGGGGGTCACCCTAAGAGAAGCTGGGGATGAGAAATGCCCCCTGTGGCTTGCCTTGCCCATCCTTGCTAATCTCGGTTCATGATCTATGCCTGGCGCCTAGAGCAATCACCTGTAGATTCTGAATCAGGGGACATCTGCTTCCCTAAGGCTATTCTGGAATTTATGGCCATTGCTGCAATGCCTGGGCGGTTACGTATAAGGAACTAACTTTAATTTTTTAGAGTATAAAAATAAAACGGACCTGGTGTATTATTACTCAAGTCAACCATTTGTATGTGTGTCTGCGTTTCTCTTTGTGTTGTGTGTTTTTGTGTTTTATGTTCTGTGTTCAACCTCCATCCTGCAAACAGGCCATGACATCCAATGGCCAGAAATGGAATAAACCTGTTTTCAGGGAGTCTTCCAAATATCACACAGCGTGAAGATAATACTACTGGTCCTCCTATACAGCCAACAGAATTTACATAGTCCTGCTTATGTTAATCCAGACAGACTGTTTTCAGAGCAACTCTTGCTCCTACTCCATTGTTTCTGTACATTTCCAAAAACTATTATCATCCTAGAAGCCACCCTGAACCTGGAGGAAATACAGGCCACCTGGGATTTACAGCATGCTGTATACGCTCTATGTAAACAGGGGAATATCTTGGTTTCCTCCTAATACACTCCATTCACCTACTTTAAAGAGCAAAAACAAACTACTACCAGCTCACTCTGTTATTCTAGCCTGCTAAGACTCTGTCCTTTAACCTGCACCCCCTTACCCCACCACCTGGCTCCAACAGTCAGAGACTGAGCTGGAATTCCAGTCACTAACACATTCTCTATTTTGCCCATGGATTAAATGAGGGGTCATCTGAGACAGAGATCGTGGTTGGTCCCAGGCTTGGTCCTCCAAACTTAGGTAGTACACATCCCCCTCTCCCCATATCACATAGCAGCGACATAAAAGCCAGTCATGGGAATCAGCCATGACCATGCTCCTGCTGGTTTGTTTTGGTCTCCGCTTTTTCACCAGCTCTCTTTACCAATTTTTGACCCTTCAGTACTGACAACCATGTAGAATCCCTTCTCCGGCTCACCTGCCATGGCACCCTTTCCATTTCTCACCTTGCTCTGATCCTCTCATCTCAGTGTCACCATGAGGGAAGACCCAACCTCACCTAATAGCTCCACTTCCTAAATCTCCCCAGCATGCCAGCTCCCCACCCCTTATCTTCCCTCCCACAAATGTACAAGGTGAGAAGAACATAAAACTAAACATAGAGCCCTGGGAAACACCAATATTCCCCAAAATTTCCATGGCAGGAACAGAAAGAAGCAAAGACTATTGTACACACTTTATTCTGGCTCGTTAGGACAGACTGACACTCAATGCACCTCAAGTCTCTACCTACCAAAAAAAAGGTATGTTTCAGGCACCCTGACACTGACATACTAGAACCTTCTTCACTTATTCCTTAAAGGTTTCCAACATGTCTGTCCCACTCTGAGATCTCAGCTCTCCAACCCAACCTCAGTCTGTCTGTCCTTTGACTTTGCCACTTGGTCATTCTGATGTTGAACCTCAGCTTACCCTATCGGGCTCTGACTAGGTTTTCCCTTCTAGCTCTCCTCTTCACCTATAAGAGTTCACAGCGGTAGTCCAATAGTGGCCCCTACTGTGCCCCACTTATCAGAGGAAGCCCATCCAGGCAGTTCAGTAACCACTTCTAATAGATCATGCAAAATCCTGGCCACACTTCAGAGTTATGTTTGATAGCCCCACCTTTGAGAGTCTGGACACTCATTATCCACTGGGAAAGATGCCAATCAGTCTGGAGGTTCTTACAGAAGGGGAGTTGGGATAACCTAACAATCACAATACATTTCAAATAAGGTCAAGGGGGCAGGGACAGTGGTTACATTAGCTCTGGTTACTGTACCCTTGGGGCTTAAAGTTGTATCCTAAAAGCCAAGAGGCAGAGCTCCTCCAGAGGTCAGGGTGGGTGTGCTAATGCAGCTGGTCCCTGATGCCCACTCCCTCTAGCATCAGAGAAATGCCCAGTGTGCTATTTCACAGATGGATGTCCATTCTTCCCAGCACTAGACTTGCTACCAAAGATCTTTACTGCTAATGGGCTAACCATCAAAGTCTAAAACACTACCAAGCTCAAAACTGCACCCAAGTTGGCAAGGTTTCTGGTTCCTAGATAAATTAAAGGTAAGTAAGACCCAGCCCAGGTTTATGCTCTCGTGGATTCAGAAACATTAAGCATTTTTGTGGAACAGGTCCTGACCACTAAGGCCTATTTATTAATTTGACCCATACTAATATCCTTCTAATTGGCCACTGGCCCTGCAAAAATCCCTATTGCTCATAAAACAGCCCTATACAACATTTTCTTAGATATGACACCAAAAGCACAAGCAAAACAAAAGAAAAACTTGATAAATTGGACTTGATCAAAACTTAAAACTATTGTGTTTCAAAAGATACAATCAAAACAGTGGAAAGACAGCCCACAGAATGAGAGAAAATATTTGCAAATCATTTATCTGATAAGGAACTTATATGCAGGATATATAAAGAACTTTTACAACTCAACAATAAAAAGACAAATAACACAATTTAAAAATATGACAAGGATTTGAATAGACATTTCTCCAAAGAAGAAATATAAGCGGACAGTAAGTGCATGAAAAGATGCTCAACATCATCAGTCATCAGGGAAATGCAAATCAAAACCACCCACTGGGATGGCTTAATACAAAAGGACAGATAATAACAAGTGTTGGCAAGGATGTGAAGAAATTCATAACCCTTGCACTTTGCTGATTAGAATATAAAATGATGGAAAATAGTTTGGCAGTTCTTTCAAAAATTAAACATAGATTTACCATATGACCTAGCAATTCCACTTCTATGTATATACCCAAGATAAATCATAACATACATCTACATAAACACTTGTACACGGATGTTCATAGCAGCATCATTACTAAAATCCAAGAAGAGGAAATACCCCAAATGTCCATCAACTAATAAGTGGATAAATAAAATGAGGCATTATCCATACAATGAAATATTATTCAGCCACAAAAAGGAATGAAGTGCTGAAAAAAAATCGTAACATAGGTGAATTTTGAAAACATTATGCTAAGTCAAAGAAGCCAGTTACAAAAGACCACATGTTTTATGATTCCATTTATATAAAATGTTCAGAATAGAAACATCTATAGAGACAGAAATTAAATTAGTGGTTGCTTACAGCTGGGTAGAACAGAGGATGGGTGTGTGACTGCTAATAGGTATAGGGTTTCTTTTAGTGGTAATGAAAATGTTCCAAAATTACATTGTGGTAATGGTTGCAAAGCCCTATGAATATACAAGAAAACATTGAGTTGTACATTTTAATGAGTAAGTTCTGTGGTATATGAATTATGTCTCAATAAAGCTATTAAACAAATTTTAAAACAGCCTAAAGAAGTATGTGCCAAGGATCCCACTCAGTAACTTGGTTCTCTTCATCAACCATAGTTTCCTATACTGGCTAGGTCAGGAGGTTACAAATAAAACAGAGGCTTCCAGACATGTCTAAGAAATGCACTTCAATCTATATAATGTCCCACCACTTTCCAACAATCAAGGAACAGGATCCTAAATACTAGCAGGACCTAGGGAGGTGGCAGAGCAGGGGAGGGGTGGCACCTAGATGATAGCTTTATAGACTTTTCAAAGGATGACTCTGAGAAGTCTCTGGTATGGGCTGCTCTATATCCCCTACAAGATATCACTCCTCCCTAACAAGTCACAGTAAGCAAATCAAAGGTGAAGTTTCTAACCCACATCTGCCCAGCAAAAGCACCATCCACCCAATGCTTGGGTATACACCATATATACTGGCCCAGAAAGAGGAGGTGCCTACACTTTCGGATATTCCACAACTACTGGATTCTGCTAGGCATTGCAAGTATTTCATCTCACACTTTTTCTCAGCCTAATATAACGGTTAAGAGAAGAGGCTTTCAAGTTGAAGTTCCAGAGCTGGAGATAGAATTGAGGTCTTGAGAGAGGTGAAAGTTTACAATCGCTTTTGTGTGACTGACAGAAGGCAGTAACTAAGAATGAAAAAATAAGTTATAATAAAATGCAGTGATCTCTAAGCAGTATCAGATAGGTTGTAACAATAGTGAGAAAAGCGATCGGGAACAATAAATCTCAATGGCACTACATAAAGTACAAAATAACCAAAAAGGTGTGGTTTGGGGTGGGGGTACCATGGCTGCATAATGCTTACCTTCTCCAGTCTTTTACAGAAAGCTTCAAATTTCCCAAATATATACATTTCTGAAACCTCAAAAGATTTCTCTCCTGAGGATTCTAAAATCTGTTTCTTTGTTTTGTGAAAAGATGCCTGATATTCCTTGAATAGAAAAATGCAATCCTATGAGAAAAGAAAAAGAAGCAGGGGAAGGAAGGTGAGGCATTTGTTCAGGAATCAAAATTTCAAAAATTCTACCCGCACACAAAACTGATCGCAACACCCCTCAACAGGGGCTTTTGCTGTTAACAACAAAAATTCAAGTTCTCTGCCAACATATTAAAGGCGTGCGAAAATCAATACAGTTTTTTAATTTACATCATATCTTCTTCATCCTCAATATTTTCCCTTAGCCTTTATCCTAAATCAAGGCATGACATATACTATTTTTTTTTTTACATTTTCATGGCTAATTGTTAATAGAATTCCCAGAAAGTCCAGAAATTATCTATTAAGACTGTGGTCCCCAACCTGGGAGGCCACAACCTGTTAGTAACCAGGCCGCATCAACGCCTGAGCTCCGCACCCACCACCCCGGCGTGGATCACCTCACCCCCGCCCCCACTACCCCCCTCCACGCCAGTCCCGTGGGAAAATTGTCTTCCATGAAACTTAGGAACCAGGCAGCACAAAAGGAGGTGACCAGCGGGTGAGCAAGCAAAGCTTCATCTGTATTTATAGCTGCTCCCCATCATTCCCATCACCGCATAAGCTCCGCCTCCCCCGCCCGGACTCCCACCCCCATCCGGGGAACAAAAGGTCTTCCATGAAACCAGTCCCTGGTGCCAAAAAGGTTGGGGACCGCTGCATCAAGACATCTCTTTTCAGTTGGCATTCATCTCTTAATCAGCATTATGTACAGGTATATAAAATATGAAGACTCGGTAATACTAATTTATCATCCAACAATCACTTCTCCAAACGGAGGTCATAACGTCTTCCATGATTGCATTGCTGAAATCCTAATATTTGAGTACAGCTACACTATAGCTAGTTAACCTATTAGTAATAAAAAAAAAAAAGAGGACATGGTTGCTAGTGTCCAGTAGGAATTAGCTATCATGTCAAGCTTACATTTCCTAAAAAACAAATGATTTCTTTTTTAATGTTAAGCTTTTTCAAAGCCATCAACAGCCAGTCAAACCTTTATCATAATGCCAACTCTCTGGTTCTGATTCTCCTATTGCCTTCTTCTCCACTTGGGTAATCCTCATATCAGCTAATTAGCAACCCTAATTCCATCTGTAATCTTAATTATGTCTTGCCACATGTAACATATGGGCAGGTTCTGAGAATAAGGACATGGACATCTTTGGGAGGACATTATTCTGCCTACCACAGCCATTAAATCAGAATTTCTGGGAGTAGGACTCAGAAATCTGTATTTCTAACTAGTTTCTTAGGTGATTCCTATAAATATTCAGATTTGAGAATAACTGGTCTCACTCCCTCCTCTATCTCAATATCATTGCTCTTGTCAACATCCCTGATTATTTTTCACTCATTCAACAAGTTTATCAGTGCCTGCCATGTGTTAGGGACTCCTTGAGATGCTGGGAATACAAATAAGATCCCTATCCTCATGGAACCTACTGTCTAGCAGGAATCATGCTCTACTACTTCCTCTTTACCAACCATCTCTTCATGTTGGACACATGAGTTCCTGAATAACAACAATTCTTCTCATTGTCTCCTTTAACTTATCTGAAAATTATTACTAAAAATTGTACAACGAAAGTTTCCTGAAAAAATTAAGATGTAAAAGAAACTACATTGAGCTAGAATTCCAAAAACTAAGCTCCCATTTCTAATTCAGTCAGTCAACGGCTAATAATCTTGAGGACATTAAAAAAATATGAAGGCCAGATGCAGTGGCTCACGCCTGTAATCCTAGCACTCTGGAAGGCTGAAGCGGGAGGATCACTTGCACTCAGAAATCTGAGACTAGCCTGAGCAAGAGCAAGACTCATCCCTACAAAAAACAAAAAAGTTAACCAGGGATCGTGGCCACTCGGGAGGCTGAGGCAGGAGGATCACTTGAACCCAGGAGTTTGAGCTATGATGATGCCACGACACTCCAGCCCAAGAGACAGAGCAAGACTCTATCTCGAAAATAAATAAATAAATAAATAAAATAAAAGAATTATAAGATCAAATTAATAAATTCATAAAACCAAATGGAGGACCTTTTTTTTTAAAATTTGACCAACTGGAATCCCTTTTAAACACTGGGAAAAACACTTTGAGGAACCTATCCCTTGCTTTACTTTTAGAAAAAACTGAGTTATTGAACCAAGGATCTATACTGCTAAATGCTCCTCTTTCCACTGGATGAGACATTTTATAAACTTTAGTTATGTAAGTGAAATAGTCACTATCTGCTTCCTTTGCTGGATCACCAGCTGCTTCCCGTGATGTTACCAAACGTTGCTTTATGAGCTGCTTTGATGCGTTTCTGTAGCTTTGTATCCTACATGGCCAAGTCCAAGAAATGCATTATGATCCTGGTTCTTTCAATTCTTGGATCAACTGTTTTCAGCATGAGAAACTCTCCTAACAGCAATTCTTCATCTTCTTACCCTCCAATTCAGAGGTCAGCATGATGGTGACCATAGTGCCCCAGCAAGGGCAGTGGTCAGCGCTAGCCCTGTGGGCATGGCAGTTCCCATCCTGGGTGGAGGGCTCTGGGTGGAGGGCACTGAGTGTCCTGTCCAACTTGACCACCATATCCAAGCAGCACCTCTTGGCTCTATGAAGACCAGGAACCCGCACATGAAGACCACCAATAACTTCCAAATGGAGCCTTCCTGCCACAGCCATTTCTTTCAGACTTTCAAAAAACAGATCACTTTAACTTCATACAAACATTTCCAGAAAACCCCACCTCACTGCTCACGTATTCAGAGACCCTAGTGCCAAAAAGTCAGACAAGGTCAATATGAGAAAGGAAAATTATAAGTTATCTCCCTCATGAATACACAGTTTCAAAGAATACTAAACAAAATTGTAGCAAACAGAACTTAAGTTTGTCTAAAGAGGATAATTACACCATGATGGAGTTGAGTTTATTTAATTTTAGAAAACCTAAAAATGTCATCTATCACATTAACAGATTGAAGAGGCAAATCCTATAAGCATTTAAATAAATACATGTGGAAAAAAATTTCTAGATTCATTCATAACTTTAAAAAACATATCTTAGGGCCGGGCGCTGTGGCTCACGCCTGTAATCCTAGCTCTTGGGAGGCCGAGGCGGGCGGATTGCTCAAGGTCAGGAGTTCAAAACCAGCCTGAGCAAGAGCGAGACCCCGTCTCTACTATAAATAGAAAGAAATTAATTGGCCAACTGATATATATATAAAAAATTAGCCGGGCATGGTGGCGCATGCCTGTAGTCCCAGCTACTCGGGAGGCTGAGGCAGAAGGATCACTCAAGCCCAGGAGTTTGAGGTTGCTGTGAGCTAGGCTGACGCCACGGCACTCACTCTAGCCTGGACAACAAAGTGAGACTCTGTCGCAAAAAAAAAAAAAAAAAAAAAAAAAAAAAAACATATCTTAGTACTAAATTAGTCTGATCGATGATATCTTAAAAACCTGCAGAAGTATCAGACTAAATGGAGGAAATGTTAAAAACATTCTCTTCTAAAACAGGATCAAAACTAGGATGCCACCTACCACATCTATTTAAGGGTGCACAGCAGTCCTAGCCAATGCAAAAAAGAAAAAGAAAGATTAAATTAACAGAGGCTGGAGCGAGAGGTGGAGGCCAAAGTATATGAAATGGCCCACAAAAGTGTCTGATACAGGTAGCCATGGAAACGATGAGGATTAAAATACACCCTAAAAGAATCCCTAAATATCAAGAGAAGTAGCTAGTATGAATTACCTTGATTTTATATTCTCACACCACTCTGTACAAGGTCTTTTCAGTTAACATGTCTTGCAAATGAACAAAGTAAACAAAATTGGGCCGGATGGTAAAAGATATATTTTATGAAAATAAAAGTGTTTATACAAACCTGAATTTTCTTTAGTACAGCTGGTGTATCCTGGTCCCATACGTGGCTCACTCCTCCATCAGTAATATATGCTTTACATGCTGTCACCATTTGGTTTGTTACCTAAAATAAATATAGGTATAAAATAACTATCAGCAAAAAATGAAATAAAATTCATATAAATTTTTTAAACCACAATCAAAAAACTATAATAAATAGTAATTTATGAAGTGACTAAATCACAGGATACAAAAAACAAAGAAACATGTATTCTAGACAAAACAAAGAAAATCCAAAGCCATATTTATCTACCACATTTAAGTCAATGTCACTGGGGCCACAAATTTCGAAGTCAACTACTTGTTGCCTATTTTCTACGTGTCCATCCCTCCTCCCATGAGGTCTTGAATCCAGTTCAAGTGTGATTCTCTACCTTCCTTCAACATGCAGACTAAATGTAAATGAAACCACCTCTCATATCCCCCAAAACAGTGAAGAAAAAACAGAAGAGCCATTTAGAAATGGTCTGGAGGTTAGATCAAGATGGTAGGCTGATACAGAATTTGGGGACATTCCTAAAATATAGAATGCACACAGGATCAGATCTACAGGGGAGGGAAAGGGCTAGCGAAAACCAAAACACAGTTCTGAAAAAGGTTGCTGTGAAGTTGAAATAGTTCTGGAAAATTTCAAGATCAGAGACAATGTGACAGTTGTGATCCTGCACGCTGAAGTTAGAGCAACTTGTGTAGCAGACAATCATGACCTTTGCTGAAAAGGACAAAGCCATGAGTTTGTACCACAATCTTAGCAAGGAGTAGCCATGCCCCAGGTAGCTGCTGCACCCCAGGAGGACACATAAAAGAAAAAACTACTCACACTCCCCTCTCAACAGTAAGTTACACACCTCTACCCTACAAGAGACAAACTATAGTGAACAGAATGAGAGGCAAATTGAGAGTCTCAAACAAAAAGATGGGCAGATTTGGGGGCTCAGAAAATGACACCCCAAAATAAGGCACATCAACATGCTGAACTAAAGAAGCAACCTCAAGGTCTCTCTTACCTTCCTCCACCCCTCCAGTCTCTCAATCCTATGCCTCTCCCAAAGCACAGGAGGAAGATGCTCTCTGAAGTTTCCTTACCTACCTTAAGACTGGATTCGCCAAAGAGAACATAGTTGCCTTCCATTCCTTCCCCGAAATCTCATTATCTATCTAAGAAAAGAAGACTGAGGAATGCAGCTACACCAAGACAGACTTTTTCACAAGATAATGTCTACCTCTCATGTTCATTTAGATGGCAAAGAGAATCAATTACACATTAATTTCTGTCTCCTGGGTCCATTTATTTCCCCCTAAAAATCATTTACTACCCCTCAAGATTGCTATACCCCTCATTTCTGCTGCCCCTATGAAAAAAAGTATATAAGCATAATCATTCTCCTTCAATTCCCCCCATGCTCTGCACATTAAATAAAGTTTGTATGCCTGGCCAGTCATGGTGGCTCACACCTATAATCCCAGCAACTTGGGAGGCTGAGGCAGGAGGATCACTTGAGCCCAGGAGTTCAAGGCTACAGTGAGATGAGACCCTATCTCTAAAAAACAAAATAAAACAAACCAAAAAAAAAATAAAATTGTATGCCTTTTTCTCCTATTAATCTGTCTTTTGTCAGTTAATTTTCAGTGAATCTTTGAAAGGTAGAGGAGAAGATTTCTCTCCACAACCACAAATCACCAAGAAATTAAGGAAAACAAACACAAGAACCGAGGCATTAAACTTAACAAAGAGAAGAAACACAAAAGAGGTATATGTAAAACCTTCTAAAGTATCTTTTATTAACTAAATTAATTCAAAGAAAGATACAAAAGAAATTTATAACCATAGAAACAACTAGAGAACTTGGAAATTGAAATCTTTACTGTCAAAATTTAGAAAAATGTATTCTATTGATGAACCAACCAGCAATTGGCACATGAAGAGCAAATGAGTGAGCTGCAAAGTCAAAGGACAAAGATGGAAGAAGAAAAAATTAAGAGGACTGGAAGTCAGATTCCAGGGGAGAGAATAAATTGAATAGGTGGGTTAGAAATAATCAAAGGCAAAAGAGGAATATTTCCCAGGAATAAAGAGAAAGGAAAGTCTTTGGATTGAAACAATCCAGCAAGTATAGAGATAAATGTAAAAAGACCATATCAGTTTGAAATTTTAGAAGTTCAAAGATAAAGAAAAAATCCTAAAAGCTTCTTGAGAGAACAAAACCAGTTACCTACAGGGGAAAATAGAATCAGATTAGCACCAAACTTCTCATCAACAATATTAGATGCTAGACAATGACTGAGTCTTCAAAATTCCAGGAGAAAGTATATTGAACTTAAAATCCCAGTCGAAATGGCATTTCAGTGGTTGGGAAAAATAAAGCTATTTTTAGATACCTAGGAATTCAGGAAGCTTATCACCCACAGACCTTCTCTGAAAAAATTACTTGAAAAATTTTTCAGCAAATGAAATAATGAACCTTAGGAGGAAGATGTGGAAATCACAGAACAGCAGTGATCAAAGAAACTAGCAGGCCGGCCGCGGTGGCTCACGCCTGTAATCCTAGCACTCTGTGAGGCCAAGGTAGGGAGATTGCTCGAGGTCAGGAGTTCGAAAGCAGCCTGAGCAAGAGTGAGACCCCGTCTCTACTACAAATAGAAAGAAATTGGCCAACTAATATATATAGAAAAACTTAGCCGGACATGGTGGTGCATGCCTGTAGTCCCAGCTACTCAGGAGGCTGAGGCAGTAGAATCGCTTGAGCCCAGGAGTTTGAGGTTGCTGTGAGCTAGGCTGACACCATGGCACTCACTCTAGCCTGGACAACAAAGCAAGACTCTGTCTCAAAAAAAAAAAAAAAAAAAAAAGTGAGGGGGGAAAGAAACTAGCAATACTGAGATTGACTTTAGTCCGGATACTTGTTGACTCATAATGCTGAAAAAATGTTAACAATAACATGGAACTGTTAAAGAAAAATTACTCAATGATACTTGCATGGTAAGGAAGACTTTGTTCGGGACCATTGTGATAGGTGTAAGGGACCACTACAGTGGGGTCTTGCAGTGGGGAAGAGAAAGTAGGCTCAACTCCAAGCACAGAATGGGCAAGTGGGAATTTATATCCAAGGAGCAATGTAGGGCTCAGCAGAGGGAAAGTTTCTAAGAGGAAACATGAGGGGTAAGAGGGATTTTGGCAAAGCTGACCTAACAGAATTCTTGCTGAAGACAGGCCAGGGTGATCAGAAATCACCTGGAGGGTGGTGGAGGCTGGGGAAGCCGATCAGATATCAAGGGTGATCAGATATGGGGGGGAGGGTCTTGCAAAACCGACTGAGCAGGGTTCTTTGCTAAAACTAGATTTTACAAGGAAGTACACAGGTGGGCCTAGCAGAAGATTCAGAAGTCTGACTTCAGATTCAGGAGTTTGGTCAAGCAAAGAATCTTGGCCAGAACTAAACATCATCTCAAGGTGGGACATACCTAGCAACAACAAGGGAGACAAGTGAAAGGGAAAAATCCCGAGATCTGAGATTCTTGTCTTATTTAGGACATAGAGAGTGATAAAATCTATGCTTTGCTTTTTAAAACAGCTGAAATGTGACTGCAACTTTACATATTTAGTTCTGCTGGAATCATTTACAAAGACATTCTCCTCATGTGTTTCTTGGATAATTTTTCAAATTATTTAATATAATTTACCGAATGGTGATACACACAGGGTCTTACACAAACCATAGTGCTGGTGGGAGTAACTGAAGAAGCACTGTTAACAGTGAACACAAGCCTTATTTCTTGAGTAGAATCAAAATCACGTGGAATGAATGAATTAGAAAACCACCAGCTACTTTTTTTTTTTTAAGTCTTGGAGCTTACCTCTGACAAGGAGAAAGGTACTGATGACCCCTTCAATTCAGTGCAGCTGCCTCCAGTCAATACCTATCTTTCCTTGTCCACTGGAAGGACTAAAATCCAGAGTTCTGAGAGGCACTCAGATTTCCCAATTCCCCTCCCAGGCTGAGAGGGAAATAATTAACTTTTTCACAGGATTGCATGTTGATTTCTACCCTTAGAAACTCACCTTGATAAACAATGAGGTCATTCTCTCTGAGGTATTATAATACCTTGACACACCGTGAATCATTCTGATGGCATTAATCAGATTTTGTATCCCATGTGCCATGGAAACCTAACATCAAAATATATTAAGTGAATTCCCTCATTTGTTTATAGTTTTAATAACCAATATTTTATAATATTCAAAACTCTAAACATATACAAAATAGTGTGACATTTTCATCTAAAAGTCAAATTTTACTAAATGCAACATGGTATCCTAGACTAGATCCTGGAACAGAAAATAGGACATTAGTTTTGACAAACATACCAAGGTAACACAAGATGTTAACAGGAGAAACTGGGTGAACAAATTCTGGACTATCACTGCACCTCTTCTGTAAATCCAAACTTAAAAGTTATTTAAAAATAAAATTTTAGAGATAAAAGCAACCTTAAAGAGTAATAATTCAATTTGCTCTTTTTAAAGATGAAGAAATTGACACTTGAGGAGTAAAGTATTAGTATGGTCAGAAAGCTAATTAAAAACAAGAAATCTAACTAGAACTCATTTTCACTTATTCAACTCAATTTACCTTTCAGCAAAGTTTCTAAGTGCCATGAGTTTCTGAAACTATTGGGGAAAATCAAAAGGTTAGAATTTGTGAGGAGCTCACAGCAGAGCAGAGTCAAAGAGACAAGCACAAACAAGTAGAACACGTAGAACAAAGGAGTACAAAGCAGAACAAGTACAAAAAAGATATAAAACAATCACTAACGTGTATTAAATGCTTACTATATGCCAGGCAGTAGACAAAGAGCTGTACATATTCTCCTAACATATGCTGACAACCACCACTTAAGGCAGGTTTGATTTCATCACATACAAGCATCACTGATTATAAGACTGCACCATTATTTTATGTGCTGAGAAAGGGGAAAAAACATCCAAATAGGGAGTTTACCTCCCACATAAAACTAGGCCACCAGTAGGCTAAACCCTCCCTGTTAAGGTAAGCATGAAATAAACCAAACTTGGAGAAAAAGGCAGAAACAAAACTTAGATGCTACGGGGGAAGGAGAGAAAACTCCCTTGAGAATTGGTACCATAAGCTGGTACTAAACTGCAGTCAGAATTCACACTAATGGTACCAAAAAAACCCAAAAAACAAAAAACGCCCTCAAGGAGAGAACTCAGCATTTAAGATGGTATCAAGTCACATCCACAATGATTCATAAACTTGAATGACCGCAAAGTATGTCCTGAGTTCAGAGATGTTCAAATGTGTGTCTTGGAATCTATAAAATAAAATATTATTATTATTCCCATTTTGCAAATGAGAAAATAGAGAGGTAGTGATTTTAAGTGCCTTGCCCAAGGTCCCACAGCTGTAAGTTGTGTGGTAGAGATTTTGAGACGCTGCTTGTAACCATGTTGCAAACCACTATGGAAAAACAGAGAAAGCCAACAGTGCCCTGCCTTCAAGGAGCTTGCCTTTTAATTGATAGAACAAGATAAAATATATGAAAAGATTTCTTAAATGGTGATGGAATCAATAAAACCAAGAAAAACAACAACTGGTTAGTGTATTACATATCCTAGGTGTGAGGTGTAACTGTGAAATAATTAAATCCATTTTATGTGGCTTATGAAAATTGATATCATTACTTTATAGTTAACCTTGTATGTCAGAATTCACATTATATATGTTACCTGTACATCAAAACAATCCTAATAAAAATATGGCTAGAAGTTCCTTTTACCCTTGCTAAGTCAAGTCTACAAAATACCCCTAATTCTAATAAAGAAGGCTCAGGAATGGTATTAAATAGCTCCCTCAGGAAAACGTCCTTCATCAGAATTTTAACACATTGCCACACTAGAAAACAATTTTTTTCCTTGGAGCCACAGTGTTTTTATTATGGAAATATAATTAAAACTTAGAGAACAAAATGATCTTTTGTAATTTAATGAAAATTTGTTATTTTTTATTGTTTTCTATGTGTTAATTTAACAAATTGTTAATATTAAATTATAACAATAAGAACATCAACAAATAAGATTTTCACCAACCAACTGCAGGGTTTTGCCCTGGTTTTGCTTCACGAGGCCCCAGGCAGTTAACATATTAACTGCCATGTGAGTTGTATTTAACTCATGCTAGTTTTGAGCACAGGGCCTCTTAATTCTAAAAACACGGATTAAATGAATAAAAATCCATAAATTTTTTGTAAAATTTTTCATTAAATTAGAAAGGATCATTTTTTTGGAGTTTTCATTCTATTTTCATAATACAACATCATGGCCCCATGGAAAAATTATTTTCCTAGCGTGGCAGTCAATGTGTTAATGTGTTAAACATCATTATTTATAATAATGGCTATTTGAGTTCACAGTCCTTGCCTAGCAATATACAGTGTTCAGACATTTACATGTGAAACATACACTAGTAGATATGTCTACAGCACAATACTAGGATGACAAAAAATGAAACATATATAAAATTTATGAACCAGAAATGGAAGCATGAGTTCTCTGCACTTTTCCTATCCAAATGACAGTTATAAACTAAACAGAAATTGCTAGTTGCTTTTAATGAGAATAAAGAAAATGAGGGAAAAAAGATTTTTGAAACTACAGATATAGTGGGTATATGAGTGGGAAGTAATTATATGACTCAATACTATTAGTACTTTTGTCATTTCAAAAGGTTATGCTTGAAACCTTCCTACATCAGAGAACAGAAAAAGCTCAACAACAACATAATAATAATAATAAAGTACATCCATGGCTAGAGTAACTGAACAAAGTTTTTTAAAATTACTAGGGTGAAAAAAAAAAACAGAACTAAATGACTTTTAAATTATATGAATTTAAACAAGTCTTTTGAACCAAGAAGTTGAAATTAGTCTACCTTAAAATTTAGTCTCGATAGCAATAAAAAGCATTCTTTCTTCCCAATTTACTTTTTATAATGAAAAGCTCTAAATATGTAGAAAAGTACAGAGAATAGTATAATGACCAACTATACCCATCACTAGATTTGACAAACGTTAACATTGTGCTATGTTCACCTCATCTATTATTTTTTATATCAAGCACTACTTGCAGGTAGTCCTGGAGTAGGCTATAGGTATATGTGTATTTCATATTCCTATCTTCAACTCTTGTGAGTAACCCCAAATGCTTGTGACCTGTAATGATTTTCATTTTTCTTGGACATAACTTTTAATTGCTCATGTTATAAAGTTGGGAAATCAAGTCATTGAGCTGCTTGCTGAGTGAGCCAAACAATGGCCCTATGTCTTTAACACTATACAATTTAATTTTCTTTACTCCATGGTCATATACACAGAAGCACCTAAAAAGTGATATAAATGTTCTCCCTTGAAACAAATTTTACAAAGGTTCCCAACAGAAGCTCAATTGCTGGCATGAGGGATAAAAGTGGGTAGAGAGTGAAATTTAAGAAAATTATAATTCTTTGTGAATAACAACAATAATAAGTTTTAAATAAAATCTACCATTTTTTATAGAATCGATTAAAAGACTTTGCTCCTGAAAAGTCTTCCTGTCCTCTGTCATGTTGCTCCCTGGTGGATGATGGACACATCCACACGTGGCAGTGAGAACCACATGTGCCCAGGACTCTCAACCCACATTTTCCCCTCTCCTCCCATACTAAGCTTCTTGACTACTGATGCCCTCTTAGGATGGGTATGAACTGCCCCTACACCTGCCTCTTCTCCAAATCTAAGTCATACAGGTCATAAATTCTCTCCCTTCCCCTGCCTCTGGGTTGAACCCAGAATTTACTCCAGAAGGTTGGACAACCAAACCATACGGCTCTGTGGAAGATATGACTACCTCTTCAAAAATTAGAATGGAGAATACTGAATGCAGATATCAAACACTAATATAAATTATTTTGAAAGCATTTTAACTTAGAGAATACTTTGGAGAAGCAACATGGTAAAGTTGAAAAAAAAAATACAACCTATAATTCTAGAAAGAGCCAGATTCAAACTTGATTCCCTCACTGATAGTTGCAGAAATACTCAAACTCGGTTTCCTAACCTTTAAAATGAGGGTCGTTGGGCATATGGAATGAAAATGTATATTTAAAGCATGTAGCATAATGCCTAGAACAAAATATTAGGGGTTGTCAAGCCCATGAACATCTTTAAAAAGACAACTGTCCAGAGCTGGGCATAGTGGCTCACACCTGTAAGCCCAGTGACTCGGGAGGCTGAGGCAGGAGGATCACTTGAACCCAGGAGTTCCAAGCTGCAGTGAGCTATGATGACATCACTGCACTCCAGCCTGGGCCACAGAGTGATACCTTGTTTCTAAAAACAAAACAAAAAAGACGGCTGTCTGGGCAGCCCTCCTGCCTAAAAGTGATCCACAAAAGCGGTAACACTCAGGCAAGATGGGTAAATAGTTCTCAACTAGCTTCCATAACTTCCCCTTTCTATCTCTAAAGAAAGGATAGAGGGTTTTCTTTAATTTTCATATTTTGCATGAAATTATGAAATGTCAGTTAATATATAAATCCAACATTATTAGGAACTTTAGAAAAATAGGCTGGGTGCAGTGGCTCATGGCCCGTAATCCTAGCACTCTGGGAGGCTGAGGCAGGAGGATCACTTGAGGTCAGGAGTTCCGAGACCAGCCTGAGCGAGAGTGAGACCCCGTCTCTACTAAAAATAGAAAAAATCAGCTGGGCACATGCCTGTAGTCCCAGCTAGTTGGGAGGATGAGGCAGGAGTATTGCTTTAGCTCAAGAGTTTGAGGTTGCAATGAGCTATGATGATGCCACTGCACTCTAGCTAGGGTGACAGGGTGAGACTCTGTCTCAAAAAAAAAAAAAAAGAATAGAAAAGAAAAGAAACTTCAAAAAATAAAAACAAATTGTAGTGCTAATATGTTTTTTAAAGGGACTCTACAGATAAAAGTAGGCTAGAAACTAGAAGATGGGTTCTGTACTGAATCACTGATTTGCTCAGAGATGCTGGCAGTCCCGGCACCATGATGAGTTTTGGTTTCCTAGTCTGTAAACTAAGAAATATCTACCATGGTAGGCAGCCTCAGAGATGGCCCAGTGATGCTCACCCTCATGGTATTCACACCCCTGTATAATCCTCTAGCCCTGAGTGTGTGGACTCACTGACTTCTTTCTAACCAACAGAACACACCAGAAATGATGGGCTGTCACTTCTGATATTAGGTTACGAAAAGATGGTGGCATTCCAACTTGGCTGCTGTCTCTTGCTCAGTCTTGAATCATTCACCCTGGAGAAAGTGGGCTGGTATGTGGAGAGGTCCACATGGCTAGGGACTGGGTCCTGCCAACGACTACATGAGTGAGCTTCATCAGCCTCCTTAGTCCTCCCTAGTCAGCCTCCACTTTAGATGAGACCACAGCCACAGTTAACAGCCTGTCTGCCACCTCATGAGAAACACTGAGGCAGAGGGACCTAGCTACACCTCGCCTGCATTCCTGAACCACAGAAACTCTGATAAATGAATGCTCATTGTTTTAAGCCACTCAGTTCTGGGGTAATTCACTATGAGCAACAGAAAAGTAATGTATTCATCTTGTTTAATTCACAAATTAAGTCATACTTATGATAGTGCTATATATTTAAATGTGAGTTAAGATATTAATATAGTTTATAATTAATTATAAATATATAATAGGAAAATATATCTCTTAAGTAACTTTTCAGTAATGCATGTTTTTCCCAATATATACATATTAAGTTATTTTTAAATGCATTAATTATATAAGTCAATTTTTTAAACTGCACTTTAAAAATATACTTACTAGGTCATAGTTATACAGAGGTTGACATACTTTTTCCAGAGTGTACAAATATCTGACATTATCTTTTGATTCATTTGCTGTATCAGTGATTCTTGCATCCAAATCACGCCAATTCTAGGAAAAACATGTATAAGAATTCTATGAAACATTCAAATATATTCAAGAAATGCAAGCTGTCTTCCCTAATTGTACCTATACTAAAATAGTATTGTATATTAAATGTTATTAACATGTCTTTTTAATAATATTTAAGGTTTAAAGTTAGTATGAACATCTTAAATAATTTACTAAAACTGAAGACTCATTCCATTTGTAATTAATATCCTTTCCACAGGCTCGAACTGGGCCAGCTTCTACTAGGAGTTACTCTTCCAGGTCAGTTATTTGTGACATTGTATTGCTCTAGGTCTTCAAGAATTTGTCAAGTTATTAAAACAGAACATTATTCCCCAAAACAACCCTATTAGCAAAGTGAACCCAATCTGAAATTGACAGTTTTTTGTCAAGTGATCATCAAATAGTCCCCTGCTTAGACAACTCCAATTATGAGAAAGTTCTTTTTCATTTTGAGACGTCTGCCTTTCTGTGATCTCCATTCGCTTGGTATAGTTTTGCCTAATGGGACCTCAGAGAACACACAGCATCCTTTCAAATATTAGAACACATTTACCACAACATTGCTAAGTCTTTTACTCAAAGATAAATACTCTGTGTGCCTTTAGTCATTTAACAAGACATGATCTTAATAGCTTCAACATTTTGGACTTTCTATTCTGGGAACACACCAATTTTTGTCACTGACACTCTAAACACACATACCTGAGAAATGAAAGAAAGCTTCCAATGTGATCTGGCCCGTGCTAAGAAGAATCAAAGCATCACCTTCCTTTTTCTGTAAACTATACTTCTCATAAAGCAGCCTAAGATCAAAGACTATTTGGCCAGTCATATCATTCTATCAATTGATTCAACTAAAATTGCTAAGGGTTTGCTTGATCAATTTCTTTCTTCATCAATTTCCAAACTTTCTAAAATTTCTTCATCAATTTCCAAACTTTACTTCATCAATTTCTTTCTTGGTGGCAGAATTTTTTTTATCAATTCTTAATAAATGTTATCTTTTTTTTGTTTATTAACTGACCACTCTCTCATACTAGAGCTGATAAAATCAAGTCCCTGCCTGAGAATTGGTTAGAAATAAAGAGAACACGGAATGGTAAGGTATGAACATGGAATGGTAATGCCCAACCAAAACAAAAAATAACATGCTTTGAATTAAACTATTTTAAAAATTATGGGAGCCAAATGGTATGTCTACAAGCCCATCCACCAAAGGAGTTGAGGAGATCAGTATGGGATCTTCCATTCTAAGCCACTTTAGACCTTTTTGGATCTTGATATTGCCACCTAATATATTTTTTTCTCTCCCTCCACAGCATCATCCTTGGAGTTACTACCATATTACTATATCATTTGTATCCTTTCTGAAGGATACAAATAAATCTGTTTAAAATAAAAAGCAAGAAGGTTACTATGGCAGGTCACTAAAGGCCTCTCCTCAAGAATTTAAATTATATATGCCCTTAACTGATAAATTCTCTTCTAGGCATATATGTCAGAAAAATTCTTGCACATGTGGACCAGGAGATATTAACAAGAATGTTCACAGAAGTGTTGCTTGCAATAACCTCAAACTAGAAACAATCCAAATGTCCACTTTGGAGATAATGGATAAGTATTAATAAACTGTGATATATTCATATAACACAATAAGGCAATAAAAACAAAGGTAGCAAACGAATGATAATGCACACATTAAAATGATTAATTCTCACAGACAATATTGAGTAAAAGTTGGTTGCAGAATACATACAGCATTATTTCATTTATATACATTTCAAAATATATAAAACTATCAAAATTTTGTATTTTGTGGGAAAAGTATATAAACTTATTTGAAAACTTATATCAAAGGATGAAAATATATAAATTGTTAAGACAAATCTGGAAAAGAAGAACAAAGACTAAATATAACAAAAATTAATTAAGATGATTAGAAGATAATAACAAACAGTGCTGGGGTAAGTAAGATATATACCAGCTGGTTGCCTGATATCTTACCTATAATATCAGCCAAGCACTTGGGGAAAAAAAGATGTTAGAGGAAGTAAAGCTCAAGAGTTGACAGTATGATCTTATATCCTGCCTCCTCTCTTACTAGCTCTGGCAGATTTGAGCAAGAAACTTAATCTCCCACTGTCTCATATACAAAATAGGGAAGAAAATAGTACCTATTGGATACAGCTGATGTCCTCACACCAAATGAGATATTATAGGTAACATATTTAATACAATGCTTGGCAGATAGTAAAGCACACAACAAATGTTAATGGCTATTACTATCATTATTTTTCAAACTTACATAATTCAAAAAATAAGTTCCAAGTTAACCAGAGAATTAAATGTAAAAAAGCATAACCCTAAAAATGAGAGAATAAAGGATAATTCTATTTTAAACTTAGGTTAACCTTAATTTAGTCTTCCTAAGAAGGCCCTTTAAACAATACATGAATGACAAAAGCAACAAAGGGAAGACAGAAAAATTGAATTTATCTAAATACAAAAACTTGATTACAAATGATTCCACTCTTAAAAAATTAAAATACGGGGGAGGATCAAGATGGCAGACAAGAAACACTGCCAGACAAAGTGTCTCTGCAGAAAAGACAGATTCTAGCAGAAATTAGAAAAAAGAAGCAAGAAGATGAGCATACAGCGGACGAGGGATGGAAGGAGGGGTACCTGAGACCCCGGGAGACTCCACAGGAGGAGGCTGCGGAGGAGAACTGGAAGCTGAGACCGCCGAAGCAGCCCGGAGACCAGCAGCAAGGGTAGGTGGATCAGTCATCTTTCCCCTCCCCTGCATCTGGGACTGCTGGTGGGCTCCCCAGCAGGTGAAGAGACCTGTGGACACCAGCCCAGAGACGGCCGCCGCCAGCTAGCGGTGAGCCTGTAGTGGACGCGGCACCAGGTTCCCAACTCCTTCCCGGCACCTCCGTGTGCACAGACCTGAGCCGCGTGGCAGGCGCCATATTGCCTCCTCCTCCCCTCCGCTGACCCTACCCGCAGCTGCCCAGAGAGACAATACAGCCACCAGCCAGAGGCACCTCCAGGGAACAGAACCTTCCCTTTTGGGACCCTACAGCTGACTAAGAGGAACTCAGACTGTGAGCTCCCTACCCGCCAGCCCTCCCAGGTGCTGCTGGCACGGTGTTCCCAGGAGAACGGTGCAGACTCAGAGGCTGAGAGACATAGACCCAGTTTGGGCCCCCTGTGAGGGAATTGGGACCGGAACTCCTCTCCCTGGTGGGGATACAGTTTGAACTCTGGGACCCAGAGGACGAACCTACAGACCAGATCCCGTGCACCAAGGTCTAGCATTGCCCAGAGCACAGGAGGGATATACGTGAACAGCCTACTGAGGTGTGTGTGCCTTCAGGGGCAGATCAGCGTCCTAGAGGGCATCCCTCCTCCCAAAAGGAAGCTGTACGCCCAGCCCAGGTGGCCTTCCTGTGCAGGGAACCTCCCCGCCGGCATAACAGTCCGGGCAGGCCTGGTAGCGTGTGGTCTGGCCTGCTGGCAGAGGCCAAGGAGTAGCTGCGGAGTTGGGGAGGGTGGAAAGAAGCGAGGTCCGCTCCAGACTGCAGGTCTCAGACAGCCCCACCCCCACACGCAGACTTTATGGCTGAGCGGGACCAATCCAGCCCCGCCTGACAGCTTTTCCTGGAAGCAGAGAACAGAACTTTGACCCCTGCTAACGGCATTGGTGGTACCTGAGGGCAGGCTTTCCCAACCCAGCTCCGCCCAGAACAAGAGCTGATAACAGGACACAAAATCCACAGCATACCCTGTATCTCCAAGCAAGCGCCACCTACTGACAGGGATGGCATCCTGCACAGCCTTTTCACGGCACCCACTGACTCATTATACAGGGAGTGGTCGAATCTCACCCACAGACACCACCTAACAGCTCAGAAACTAAACAAGGTGTGTGAATACCCAAACAAAAACCTAAAGAAAAGAAACAACAACTGATCGACATGGGAAGAAATCAGCGAAAGAACTCAGGAAATATGAAGAACCAAACGGAAAACACACCCCCAAAGAGGAGCACCAGCCCCCTAGAAACGGACACCAACCAAAATCAGGCAACCCAAATGACAGAAGAGGAATTTCCTATGTGGATCATAAGAACACTCACCGAGCTGCAACAACAACTCAATAACCAACACAAAGAAACCACAAAAAGCAGCCAGGACCTAGAACAAAAGTTCACTAAAGAAATAGACACAATGAAGAAAAGTTTAACCGAACTCCTGGAAATGAAAAATCAATTCAAGGAACTACAAAATACAGTGGAAAGTCTCAAGAACGGGGTAGATCAAACAGAAGAAAGAATCTCAGAGATTGAAGATAATATCCTCCAACTAAATAAAACCATCACAGAGATAGAGCAGAGAAACAAGAGAAAAGAGCAAAGCCTACAAGAGATGTGGGATTATGTGAAGAAACCTAATGTGAGGGTCATAGGGTTACCAGAAGGGGAAGAAGACAACACTCAAGGGTTGGACAAGCTATTTGAAGATATAATAGAGGAAAATTTCCCACGTCTTGCTCAAAATCTCGATATACAAGTTCAAGAAGCTCAGAGGACCCCTGGGAGATTCAATGCAAACAGGAAGACGTCATGACATGCAGTCATCAGACTGACCAAAGTATCAACTAAAGAGGCCCTTCTAAGAGCTGTTAAGACAAAAGAAGCAAGTGACATACAAGGGAAAGCCAATTCGAATAACACCAGACTTCTCTAATGAGACTTTACAAGCAAAGAGAGACTGGGGCCCCATTCTCACTCTTCTGAAACAAAACAATGCCCAGCCTAGAATCTTATACCCTGCAAAACTAAGCTTCATATATGAAGGAGAAATTAAGTCATTCTCAGACAAGCAAAGTCTCAGAGAATTCACCAAGACAAGACCAACCCTACAAGAAGTACTAAAAATAGCGTTACGCACGGAACACCATAATAAAAACTCACGAACATAAAAACAACCAAAACTGGCCGGGCGCGGTGGCTCACGCCTGTAATCCTAGCTCTTGGGAGGCCGAGGCGGGCGGATTGCTCAAGGTCAGGAGTTCAAAACCAGCCTGAGCAAGAGCGAGACCCTGTCTCTACTATAAATAGAAAGAAATTAATTGGCCAACTGATATATATATGTAAAAAATTAGCTGGGCATGGTGGCACATGCCTGTAGTCCCAGCTACTCGGGAGGCTGAGGCAGAAGGATCGCTGGAGCCCAGGAGTTTGAGGTTGCTGTGAGCTAGGCTGACGCCATGGCACTCACTCTAGCCTGGGCAACAAAGCGAGACTCTGTCTCAAAAAAAAAAAAAAAAACAACCAAAACCCAAAGATTAAAGGCCAGATAATACAATGGCTCAAGACAGAAATCAAAGCAACAACATCCAACCCAACAGAATGAACAGTAATCTACCTTACCTATCATTTCTCTCAATAAATGTGAATGGCTTAAACTCTCCACTCAAGAGACATAGGCTGGCTGAATGGATAAGAAAGTACAGGCCAAGTATATGCTGTCTTCAGGAAACATATCAAACCTGCAAAGATGCATATAGACTAAAAGTAAAAGGGTGGAGATCAGTATTCCAGGCAAGTGGAAGCCAAAAGAAGGCTGGCGTGGCAGTTCTAATTTCAGACGATTTAGTTTTTAAACCAACAAAAGTAGTGAAAGACAAAGAGGGTCATTATGTAATGGTGAAGGGCACACTTCAACAAGAAGAGATAACAATTTTAAATATATATGCACCCAACTTAGGTGCACCCAGTTTCATAAAGCAAACCTTACTGGATCTAAGCAAATGGATTAATAGCAACTCCATAATCACCGGAGATTTCAACACCCTACTGACGGCACAACACAGATCCTCCAAACAGAAAATTAATAAAGAAATAATGGATTTAAACAAAACCCTGGAACAATGGGGTCTGACTGACATCTACAGGACATTCTACCCAAAATCCACTGAATATACGTTCTTCTCATCAGCTGACGGGACATCTCTAAGATTGACCATATCCTAGGACACAAAGTAAATCTCAAGAAATTTAAAAAAATAGAAATCATACCATGTACCTTCTCAGATCACAGTGGAATAAAACTAGAAATCAACCCTAACAGAAACTCACATTTCTACACAAAAACGTGGAAATTAAACAACCTCCTACTAAATGATTACTTCATAAATGAAGAAATCAAGATGGAAATAAAAAAAATTCTATGAAGAAAATGACAATGGAGAGACAAGTTATCAACTCCTCTGGGACACAGCTAAAGCAGTTCTGAGAGGAAAGTTTATCTCCATAAATGCCTATAACCAAAAGACAAAAAGATCACAAATAGACAATCTAATGAAACGACTCAAAGAGTTGGAAAAAGAAGAACAGACCAACCCCAAACCCAGCAGAAGAAGTGAAATCAACAAGATCAAATCAGAACTAAACGAAATTGAAAACAGGGAAGCTATTCAGGAGATTAATAAAACAAAAAGTTGGTTCTTTGAAAAAATAAACAAAATTGACACACCATTGGCTAAGCTAATGAAAAGCAGAAAAGAGAAATCTCTAATAAGCTCCATCAGGAAAAAAAAGGAGATATCACAACTGATCCCAAAGAGATTCAAGATATAATTTATGAATACTACAAAAATCTTTATGCACACAAACTGGAAAATGTGGAGGAAATGGACAAATTTCTAGAAACACACAGCCTCCCTAGGCTCAACCAGGAAGAAATAGATTCCCTGAACAGACCAATCTCAACAGCTGAAATAGAAACAGCAATTAAAAATCTCCCTAAAAAGAAAAGTCCCGGTCCAGATGGTTTCACACCCGAATTTTACCACACTTACAAAGAAGAACTAGTACCTATCTTGCAGAAACTATTCCACAACATCGAGAAGAACGGAAACCTCCCCGACACCTTTTATGAAGCGAATATTACTCTGATACCAAAACCAGGAAAGGATGCAACAAAAAAAGAAAACTACAGACCAATATCCCTAATGAATATAGATGCAAAAAGTTTCAACAAAATCTTAGCTAACCGAATCCAGACGCTTATCAAAAAAATAATCCATCATGACCAAGTGGGCATCATCCCAGGGATGCAGGGATGGTTCAACATACATAAATCTGTAAATGCAATTCACCACATAAACAGAAGCAAAAACAAAGACCACATGATTCTTTCAATAGATGCAGAAAAAGCTTTTGACAAAATTCAAAACCCTTTCATGATATGAACACTTAGGAAAATAGGCATAGAAGGGACATACTTAAAAATGATACAAGCCATATATGACAGACCCATAGCCAACATCATACTGAATGGGGAAAAATTGAAATCATTCCCACTTAGAACTGGAACCAGACAAGGCTGCCCACTATCTCCACTTCTGTTCAATATAGTGCTGGAAGTCTTGGCTACAGCAATCAGACAGGAAAATGGAATTAAAGGTATCCAAATAGGGGAAGAAGAGATCAAACTTTCACTGTTTGCTGATGATATGATATTATATCTAGAAAACCCCAAAGATTCAACCAAGAAACTCCTGGAACTGATCAATGAATTTAGTGAAGTCTCAGGATACAAAATCAATACACAGAAATCAGAGGCATTCATATACGCCAACAACAATCAAATTGAGAACCAAATCAAAGACTCAATTCCCTTCACAATAGCAACAAAGAAATTAAAGTACCTAGGAATATACTTAACCAAGGAGGTAAAAGACCTCTACAGGGAGAACTATGAAACACTGAGGAAGGAAATAGCAGAGGATGTAAACAGATGGAAATCCATACCATGCTCGTGGATCGGCAGACTCAACATCATCAAAATGTCTATCCTACCCAAACTGATCTACAGATTCAATGCAATACCTATTAAAATCCCATCAGCATTCTTCACAGATATAGAAAAAATAATTTTACGCTTCGTATGGAACCAAAGAAGACCCCGAATATCAAAAGCAATTCTAGGCAACAAAAACAAAATGGGAGGCATTAATTTGCCAGATATCAAACTATACTACAAAGCTGTAGTAATTAAATCAATATGGTATTGGCACAAAAATAGGAATATGGACCAGTGGAACAGATGTGCCAATCCTGATATAAAACCATCCTCATATAGCCATCTAATCTTTGACAAAGCAGACAAAAACATACGCTGGGGAAAAAAAATCCCTTTTCAATAAATGGTGCTGGGAAAACTGGATAGCCACCTGTAGAAGGCTAAAACAGGACCCACACCTTTCACCTCTCACAAAAATCAACTCACGCTGGATAACAGACTTAAACCTAAGGTATGAAACTATTAGAATTCTAGAGGAAAAATTTGGAAACACTCTCCTAGACATCGGCCTAGGCAAAGAGTTTATGAAGAAGTCCCCAAAGGCAATCACAGTAGCAACAAAAATAAATAAATGGGACATGATCAAACTACAAAGCTTCTGCACAGCCAAAGAAATAGTCATGAAAGTAAACAGACAACCTACAGTATGGGAGAAAATTTTTGCATCCTATGCATCCGATAAGGGACTGATAACTAGAATATACTTAGAACTCACGAAAATCAGGAAGAAAAAATCAAATAACCCTATTAAAATGTGGGCAAAGGACTTGAACAGAAACTTTTCTAAAGAAGACAGAAGAATGGCCAACAAACATATGAAAAAATGCTCAATATCTCTAATCATCAGGGAAATGCAAATCAAAACCACAATGAGATATCACTTAACTCCAGTGAGAATGGCCTTTATCAAAAAGTCTCCAAATAACAAATGCTGGCGTGGATGCGGAGAGAGAGGAACACTCCTACACTGCTGGTGGGACTGCAAACTAGTTCAACCTCTGTGGAAAGCAATATGGAGATATCTTAAAGTGATACAAGTGAATCTACCATTTGATCCAGCAATCCCATTGCTGGGCATCTACCCAAAAGATCCAATGACACTCTACAAAAAAGACACCTGCACTCGAATGTTTATAGCAGCACAATTCATAATTGCAAGGCTGTGGAAACAGCCCAAGTGCCCATCAATCCAAGAATGGATTAATAAAATGTGGTATATGTATGTGGTAATAGTACATGGAGTACTATTCAGCTCTAAGAAACAATGGTGATATAGCACATCTTATATTTTCCCAGTTAGAGCTGGAACCCATACTATTAAGTGAAGTTTCCCAAGAATGGAAAAACAAGCACCAGATATATTCTCCAGCAAATTGGTATTAACTGAGCAGCACCTAAGTGGACACATAGGTACTACAGTAATAGGGTATTGGGCAGGTGAGAGGGGGAGGGGGAGGGGGCGGGTATATACATATATAATGAGTGAGATGTGCACCATCTGGGGGATGGTCATGCTGGAGACTCAGACTTGTGGGGGGAGGGGGGGAATGAGCATTCATCGAAACCTTAAAATCTGTACCCCCATAATATGCCGAATAAAAAAAAAATTTAAATACAAACAACAAATAAGCACACCTCACATTCAGATCCTGATTTCTAAATACTATTCTCCAATAAAACAAACCAGGGCGCCTTGGAGAAGTGGTTGATCCCAGGACTAGGGTGGGGCAAATACAAATGAGCCTTAAGCATCTTGTGGTACCAAAAAGTAAAGAAGTGCTCCAAAAAGAGTAGGGGAATCAAAAGGAAACAGGAGCGAAACTGAAAGGGTTTCCTCATAACCACTGGAACAGTTTGAGCAACAAATTAAATGGTAGTATTGGATTATAACTCAAAACATAAAATAAATATCCATTAGGCTATATTAATCTAAATAAATGATCAAATAAATAATTAAGAGGAGAGAAAGAATAATTTTTTCTTACATAAGAATTCTAATTAATAAATGTAGAAGGAGTGGGGTAACTGGAAAATCAGCATTAGCCTGCCACAGTCATAACTGCTGTAATCGAGATTCACCTACGAAAGTTATTTATGTAGTTTCAAACTATCTCCTGAAAATATAGTAACTGTATAATAGAGAAACGTGGCAAATCCTGTCTTCACCAAATGACCAACATTAAATCCCCAGTAATAAGATATGTCAGTATAATGTATCCCTGATAAGGCACACTGAGAAGAGCACATCAACTCTGTGGCAATCTTGCCAAAAATGCATAATCTTGATCTGCTCATTAAAAACCATTATACAAACCCAAACTGAGGGACATTCTACTAAATAACTAACCACTGCTATTCAAAAGTATCAAGGACATAAAATGCAAGTATAGACTAAGGAACTGTTACATTGGAGAAGACTAAAGAGACATAACAATTAAATGTAATGTAGGATCCTGGACTGGATCCCAGAACAGAAAAAAACATGAGTGGAAAAAGTGAGGAAATATAAATTAAGTGTGTAGTATAGTTAATAGTATCATACCAGTGTTAACCCCTTAGTTTTGATCATTGTACAATAGTTACAGAAGATGTTAGTATTAGAGGAAGCTGGATGACAAGTATGCAGAAACTCTCTGTATTATTCGAACTCTTTTGTATGTCTAAAATGATTTCAAAACTAAACGTTTTTTAAAAACACAAGCCACAGACTAGGAAAAAATTTGCACTATAATTGTCAAGGTCTGTAGAGGGTCTGGGGTTTTTACCCTGCCTAAGCTAATAAATCATCCTTTCACTGCTTCATGGATGATGGGAGAAGACATGAGATTCTTGGGTCAGAAACAAGGATCTTATTACTCACAGCACAGCAAGCAGCGTGAGCATTATGTTGCATTGTTTCCCGCATGTCCCCTAGATCCCCTCCCCCCCATTGATGCCTGCACACTCAATAGGTTGTGTTATAGGAGAGAAACATCAGGCTTGGGAGAATTTATCCTTTTTATAATGAGTGGTAAGCAAATCCGCTCTTTTTCTGTGGGCACACATTAACTCATCCTTCAAGGTTGCTTACTGTAAACAGAATCCTGAGAAATGTCCAGGTAAAGAGGAGTCAGGACCTTGCACCCTTTTCAACATCCAGCAAAAAAAAAAAAAAAAATGTGCAGAAATGCTCAGAGATCATAGTGGAGTGCTTCATCCCACATACATAACAAGTGGTAATAGTCAGAAGACATAAAGAACTCCTAGAAATCAGTACAAAACAAAATCTGAAAATTTTTAAATGGGGGACAGACATAAAAAGACAATTCACAGAAGAAATTCAAATAACGAATAAACTTATAAAAGATGCTCCACTATTAATAAAGAAAAGGCAAAATGGAAGAAACCATTTTCCATACGTCAGATTGTCTATATAATTTTTTTTAAGAGAAGAGGTCTCCCTATGTTGCCCAGGCTGCAGTGCAGTGGCTATTCACAGGCACAATTCTACTACAGATCAGCACAGGAGTTTTGAGCTGCTCCCTTCTATGACCTAGGCTGGGTCCCCCTCCTTAAGCAACCTAGTGGTCTCCTGCTCTCAGGAGTTAACCATATTGATACTGAACTTAGCGCAGACACCACATTGGCATAGTGCACTACAGCCTGGAACTCCTAGATTCAAGCAACTGGCCTGCCTCAGCCTCTGAGTAGCTAGGGCTACAGACTTATGCCACAGCTCCAGGCAAAAAATATAAAATAAAATAAAATTTAACTGATAAAGGTATTGAAAAAGTTGTGGAGCATCCACCCTAAGGGAAATATTTGCACGTGTGCATTTCTAAGCTTCAAACTGCAGCAATGTTTATGAACACACAGAAGAGGATTCATTTTCCTAAAAACTAAAAACATAGATTTACTATTTGATCCAGAAATTCCACTCCTTGGTATATACTCAGGAGAAATAACAACATATGTCCCCACAAAAAGTTGTACAATACATGAATGTTCATAGCAGCATTGTGCATATAGCCAAAATGTAGGAACGACCCAAATGTCCATAAACTGGTAAACAAAATGTGGTATTATCCATACGACAGCCATGAAAAGGCATTGAAGTACTGATACATGCTACAACACAGATAACCTTGACTATGTCATGCTGAATGAAATAAGCCAATAATAAAAGGCCACATATTATATGATTCCATTTATATGGAATGTCCAGAATAGGCAAATTTCTAAAGACAGAAAGTAGATTAGTGGTTCCTTAAGGGTAAGGGGAGAGGGTGAAGGTGGAGATGGGAAGGTGATAGCTGAAGGGTATATGAAGTTTCTTTTTGGTACAGCTTGATCTGATAGGCATAACTCTCCAAGATATACTATGTGTGACGGCGAGTTAAAGAATATTATGGTATGACACTATTTATTTAATTAAAAAGTTAGAAACACAAAACAAAACTATGTCATTCATATGTGTTTAGTGAACATTTCCAAATACCACATAAAATGTTTAGAAAAATAAACAAAGTAGAAAACTGTGGTTGCCTCTCTGTGCTTGCCATTCAGGAACAAGAATTGGGGGTGGGGTGCAAGGGTGTGTGATTAAGAGAGACTTGTTTTACATATACTGCTTAAATCTTTTATCAAAAAAGTATTAGTGAGGCCGGGCACAGTGGCTCACACCTGTAATCCTAGCACTCTGGGAAACTGAGGCAGGAGGATTGCTTGAGGCCAGGAGTTCGAGACTAGCCTGAGCAAGAGCAAAACCCTGTCTCTACAAAAAATAGAAAAATTAGCCAGGCGTGGTGGCGTGTGCCTGTAGTCCCAGGCTATTTGGGAGGCTGAGGCAGGAGAATCACTTGACCCCAGGAGTTGGAGGCTACTGTAAGCTAGGCTGACACCAATGAACTCCAGCCTGAATGACAGAGTGAGACTCTGTCTCAAAAAAAAAAGTATTAGTGCATTTTTTTGTACACAAAAATATATTAAATACATAAAGAAAGAATAAATACAAAGAAAAGGATCTGGAAAGAATCAATGCAGACTATAAATAAGCATGACCTACAAGAAAGGAAGTGGCATCACAGGGATGAGAGGATGATGAGAGGGCATTTTTCTTCTGACTCTCTATGCAGTTCTTTACCTCAAAGAACCTGTATTGATTTCTGTATTGACTTACAATTTCTGAAACATTTTAAAAATAAAAGATGATAAATTTTCTGGCAATCCTCCCATAGTAGTATTGTCAAAATTGGTTTGTGAAATACTGAGAAATAAATCTTCTAGAAGATATTTCCTTTTCTATAAATGATTATGATATATGGCAAAGCCTCACTCAAAGCTTCACACCTCATGGCCAAGAAACATGAAAAAATGCTCAACATCATTACTCATCAAGGAAATGCAAATTAAAACCACAATGAGATATCACTTTACTCCTGTCAGAATAGCTAGTATTAAAAAGTCAAAAAAATAATAAAAGCTGGCATGGATGCAGAGAGAAAAGAACGCTTATACACTGTTGGTGGGACTGCAAATTAATACAACCTCTGTAGAAAACACTGTGGAGATTCCTCAAAGAAATAAATATAGACTTATCAGTCAACCCAGCAATCCCACTATCTATTGGTTATCTACCCATAGAAAAAGAAGTCATTTTATCAAAAAGACACCTGCACTCAAATGTATATCGCAGCACAATTTACAATCACAAAGATGTGGAATCAACCTAAGTGTCCATCAATTCATGAGTGGATTAACAACAAATGTGGTATAAATATAACATGGAGTATTCAGCCATGAAAAGGAATGAATTAATGTCTTTTCCAGCCATTTGGATAGAACTGGAGACCATTATCCTAAGTGAAGTATCACAGGAATGGAAAAACAAACACCACATGTACTCTCTAATAATTTGGAACTAATTGATGAGCACAGAGAGAAGTAAAAGTCATTGAAAACCAAGAAAATGGGGGGAGGGGGAGGGGAGGAGTGAAAACCTACCTAACAGGTACAATGAACACTATTCTGGTGATGGGCACACTGATGGCCCTGACTTAAGCATTATAAAAGCTACCAGTGTAACAAAAACATTTGCACCCCCTTAATATTTTGAAACTAAAAACTTTTTTTAAGTTTAACACTTCTAAACACATAATTCTGATATATTATGCTAAGAAACAGCTCAATAAGGGGCGGTTTTCTAATCAATTGTTCTACAGTATACCAAACTTTAAAACAGAAGGCCTTTTACCTTTAACAGTTTGGAGTGTGCAACATTTAGCACATTTATGACAGCCTTACAACTTGGCCCTTTAATTTGTTCAATGATAAAGTTGAACTTGGCTGACATGCGTTTCCAGTGTTCCAATTCGGTGAGTGGACCTGAATCATCAGCTTCTTTTCTCATCTGCTCACTCTCAATAAGCACCTGCCATCAAAAAAAGTGTTAAAAATTTATAAAACATAGAAATGCTACATTCTTCTTTGTTAAAATATCATTGCATCTTTTCAAAGGGAGCTAAAAGTATAAATAACATTCAACACTGAATAATGCTTAAAACTCTTAGCAAACAAAGAATGGAACATGATAAATAGTATCTATTTAAAGGAAAACATTATATTTAAAGGTGAAATTTTAGAAGATATCACTTTAAAACCAAGGACATGATAAGTTTGTCACTATCACAACCCACTTCTTTTCCACCTGGTAATGGCAATCCCAGAGCAAGATAAGTAAAGTAAACACAAGGTATAAAGATTGGAAATGAAAAAACATAAATGGCATAATCACAGATGAACAGATGATATAGCTGGTTGCATTTTAAAAATTCAAGAATATCTAAAGACAAACTTTTACATTTAATAAATGTGAATAATTTAGTAAGGTTTCTGGATCTATACATAAAAATCAGTATCACTTCTTTACAAGCCATCTAACAATCTGAAAATGTAATTTCCAAAATGATACCAGTTGCAATAGCAAATAATAACTATGATAAGATAACCAGAAAGTAACCTAACAAAAGATATGCCAGACCTTTTTGAAGAAAATTTAAACTTTAAAAATTTAAATTTAAAAAGTTATATGAAGCACACAAAAGAAGACCAAAATATAAGAAGAGGTATACTATATTCATGGATGGAAAAAAATCAATAAAATAAAGATGACAATTTTATCTAAATGAATGTATATATTCAATGAAATTCCAATCAAACTCTCAACAGGGTTTTTCATGATGCTTGAAAAACTAGTCTTAAAATTAATTTTGAAAAATAATTAGCCAGTAATAATCAATGCAATTTTGAAGAAAAACACAGAGAAGAGACTTGGCATATCAAATGTTGATTTAGTGGAAGAACTACAGAAATTAAAGCAGTACAGTATGAAAACAAATAAGTAGGCCAAGTGTGGTGGCTCACGCCTGTAATCCCAGCACTCTGGAAGGCCTAGGCAGAGTTCGAGACCAGCCTGAGCAAGAGCAAGATTCCCGTCTCTACTGAAAAATAGAAAGAAATTAGCTGGACAATTTAAAATATATAGCAAAAATTAGTCGGGCATGGTGGCCCATGTGTGTAGTCCCAGCTACTCGGGAGGCTGAGGCAGTAGAATTGCTTAAGCCCAGGAGTTTGAGGTTGCTGTGAGCTAGACTGATGCCACAGCACTCTAGCCTGGGCAACAGAGTGAGACTGTCTCAAAAAAAAAGAAAAAATAAAAAAAAAATAAGTAGACCAGTGGGATAGAAATAGAGGTCTAGAAACTTGTTATATGGCAGAAATGATATTACAAATTTGTTAGAAAAGAATGGAATACTAAATAAACAATTTAACAGAGAATGTTAAATTGGGACAATTGGCTCACTACAGGTGTATGGAAAAAGACAAAATTAAATTCCTACCTCACATCATACACACACACACGCACGCACAACATTCCAGATACATTAAAAACCTTACTGTTAAAAATAAAATGGTAAAACTTCTAAGAGAAAATGCAGGAGATGGGGGTAAAACTACAAAGTGAAGCATAGAATTGAATATCATAATTGTCAAGATAATAGTTACCACTGGGGAAAGAAAGGGGATTTATCACTGGAAAAAGGAATGCAAGGGCACCGGTAATGTTCTATTTCTTAACATGTGCAAAGGGTACACGGGTGTGCATTTTACAACAATTTGTTTCTTTTGTTGTGTTCATTTTTGTGTTTTATTTCACTATGTAAAATAAATAAATAATTTAGGAGAATGCCTTCTTAGCACTGGAATAGGAAAGGGTTCCTAAACAAAATACAAAAAGCATAAAGTTCATAGTCACTAGAGGTAGCTAAGTTGCGACTGGAGCAACATTTGTAATTAATACATTTAACTAAATCAAAATTTTAAAATTTCACATGACTAAAGACACCATACCAAATAAAAAGTCATGACACAATGGAGACCAACAAAGGATCAAAATCTGGAAAATATGATTTAAACTCCAGTAATTCAGTACAATAACATTAAGCAATCCAAAAGAAAATTGAGTAAAGGAAATGAACAGGTAATTCAACATAGAAGAAATCTAAATAGCCATTAAATATGTTCAACCTCAATAATATTTAGGGTAATGCAAGGTAACTCAAGATACCATTTCACATCTAACATACTGGCAATAATTAAAAATCTGGCAATCCTAAGTATAAACAAATATTTAAAGAAATAGGAACTCTCATATGCACCTGTAAAAAATTAATATAGTCACTATTTAGAGGGCTTAGTAATATCCAATAAAAGATTCATATACTATTGCTCCTAGCAATTCCACTGAGAAATTCTTGAACATGTGCAAAGAAGACCCAAACAAAGATGTCTATTGATTGTATATTATTGTTGTTTGTAATAGCAAAAAAATAATAGAAACAACTGTCATTCTGAGGAAATGGATGAATAAACTTCTCTACCTCCTTAAATAGAGGGAACAAGGCATAATTTATATGTCTCTTGGATGTCTGTAAGTCTATATAATAAAATATGATGTTAAAGGAGAATAACAGCAGCTAAATGAATTAAATTTACTTGTACCTGAGGGGCCTGGCTAGCTCAGTTGGTAGGGCATGAGACCCTTAAATTTACTTGTACAAACATCGAATGGATGAAAGAGAAAATAAAATGAGCAAAAAAAGGTTATAAAACAGGGGTCCTCAAACTTTTTAAACAGGGGACCAGTTCACTGTCCCTCAGACCATTGAAGAGCTGGACTATAGCTTAAAAAAACTACGAACAAATTCCTATAAACACTGCACATATCTTACTTTGAAGTAAAAAAACAAACGGGCAAAAACGCCCGCATGTGGCCCGCGGGCCGTAGTTTGAGGATGCCTATAAAAGTATACATGCGGTACTGCTATAGACTGAATGTTTACATGGCCCCTAAATTCACATTGAAACCTAATTCACGTTGAAACCTAATCCCAATGTGATGGTATTTGGAGGTGGTGATTAGGTCATTAGGATAGAGCCCTGATCAATCGGATTCATGCCAAAAGAGCCCCAAGAAAGCTGCTTTGCCCCTTCTGCCATGTGAGAGAACAGGGAGAAGATAAGAAAACCGCCTTTTATGAACCAGGAACCAGGCCTTCACCAGACATGGAGTCAGAACTGCGAGAAATAAATTTCTGTTGTTTATAAGCCACACAGCTTATGGTATTTTGTTATAGTAGCCCTAATGGACCAAGACAGGTATTATACCATTTATGTAAGGATTTTAAAAACAAATACATATTCTGTGTATATAACATATAGGTTATAGATTTGCAAATGCAATAAAAGTGCAAAATATTCAAAGGAATGGGAGACAATCACATCAGGAGAGTACTGATATGGAGGGAGAGGAGAGTGTTGGAGGCTTTAGCTAAAATAAAAGAGATCTGAAGCAAACAGAAAATGGTTAGTATCTGTTAATCTAAGTGGTAGCTACATCAATGTCATATTTTTTCTGCACATTTTTATGTTTATAACTTTGCATAATTTAAATTGTGATGGAATTTTTAAGAATATAATTGAGGTTAAATATATAATGAATTTTTTAAACCCCTGAAGGTTTTGGCTTAAATCCATGAAATGCTTTAATTTTAACCATGGTTTATGGAACTCTTAATCTTTCTACAAGCTCCTCCACCTCCTTAAATAGAGCATCCTAGACATAATTTAAACTTTTCCTAAATGTCTAAAAGTCTATATAATTTGAATCAAAGATTTTAATTAAAGATTAAAGGAATTAAAGATTTTAAATGGGCCTTAAAAGTTAACTAAATCCAACAACCCTTTGATGTGTTAATTCTTGTTACAACATGACTCATAAATGGTAATCTAGACTCTGGTCCTACTTCTGCCTTCTCAAACCATATAGTATATGTTTAATTTCACATGAAATCTCATCAGATATTTGAGGATATCATGCCATTCCTAAATTCACTTTTTTTCCAGGTCCAACACCTCCATCTACTTTCTTTGAATGGCACTATTCATATCCTTAGCCTATTTTTTTCTCTGAATCACCCATCTTTTATTGGGTTAGAGAAGCTCTTTATATATTATGGATACTAACTCTATTATATACACTAATATTTTTCTCCCAAAAGGTCATTTATTTATTTGTTTATGGTGTGGTGGGTTTTTTTTCTTTTCTTTGCCATATGGAAGTTACTACTTGTTTTTTATGTAGTCTAATCTGTCTTTTTTTTCTTTTGTAGCTTTTGGGTTTTGTATCTTGCTTAAGAAGACATAGTCACACATTGTATTCTGATTCTTATATACTTTTTGTTTTGTTTTTCATGTTATGTTTTTAAGACTTCTCTTACTCAACATGTGTTTGAGATCCACTCATGTTATTTCACGTATCAATAGTAATTTTTTATTTCAGTTACATTCCATTGTTTCATTGAACAAATAGTTCATCTATTTTCCATTTGGATTGTTTTCAGTGTTTGGTCATTAGGATTAAGGTCACTATAAATTTCTTATATAAGTCTTTTTGGTAGACATATATTTTAATTTTTCTTGGGTGTATACCTAGGAGTGGAACTGCTGGGCCACAGGGTAGCTAACTATATACTTAATTGTATAAGTTGCTAAAAGGCTCTCTAAGGAAGTTCTACCATGCTACACTCCCATCAGCAAAGTGTCAGAGTTTCAGTTCTCTACCTCACTGACATTTGAGAATGCCAGTCATTTTAATTTTAGTCATTTTTAGTGAGTTAGCAGTAATAACTCATAGTGGCTTTATTTTACATTTCCCTGGTGACTAATGACGCTGAATACTTTTTACATGCTTATTTGGATATTCTTTGAAATGCCTATCCAAATAAAAATTAAATTGTTTGTCTTTTATCATTTATTTATTATAAGTCTCTATTCCAGATACAAGTCCTGTGAATATTTTCTTGTAGTATGTGGTTTGCCTTTTCATTTTCCTAGTGGTTTCTTTTAATGAGCAGATATTTTTTATTATTCTGAACTCCTTTTGTTATATCAGTATTTTATTTTATGATTAAATGCTTTTTGCATCATATCTAAGAACTCTGCCTATGCTAAGGCTATGGAGATACTCTCCTATGTTTTCTTCAAGAAGCTTTTTAGTGTTAGCTTTCATATATATATATACACACACACACACAAAGGTTAATCTAAGGTCAAAGTATATTTTAGATGTAATTTTTTTAAGATCGCTACCATTCCTTGCATTGATTCTGCTTAATTGGAGGCTATTTGCTGCAATTGTCAAACTTGATTTCCTTATTTCAGATTGCTAAATCTCCTTATGTTAAATTATTTTCTTTTTTTTGTTTATGAAAGATCTATATTGATCTATATAATAATTGGAGAGGGTCTCCACAGCCGTTGTGTAGGACAGGGTTTGATTCCCTCAATGGGTTACAGCTCCCCCCTCCTCCAGTACCTAGTAGATGGCTGCAGGAGTTCTCTGGTGGGCAATCACCCACTTCAATTACCTAGTAAAACCTGGAAGCAAATTCTGCAACCAGCACTCTAGACTTTGATGGAGTTTCCGAAGTCCTCCAGTTTTCACTACTCCAACTGTACTTCCCTCCTCTTGACATACCTTTTACTTGAAAAACGTAAAAGTGAAAATGCATTCCTCTCCCTCCTGCTTAGTCAAGACTTTTCTCACTGATTCTCACTTAACAAGATGTTCTTCTCTAGTTCCACTGTCCTGTGCTCATGAACTAGAGATCTGTGAGGTGGCTCCTAGAGTTCCCTTTTAGTTTAGAGCAATTACATACCTGATTTTTTCCCCAGTGTTTATAGTGTAAGTTGAAGTCTCTCATAATTTTGATATATATTCCACTCCTATCACTACTTTTCTTACTGCCAGAGAAAATTTGACCATAGAGCTACAGACTTACCACCGTAATATGCATATGGATGAGTCTAGTCTTTGACAGAACAGATGACTCCAGCGATCAACAAAAAGGAATTTATTTAGTGTCTAGCATTGTGGCTGTTCATTGTATCCTTTCCCTCTCTCTTTTACAGAAAGTATAAACAATAAAAAAAATTATTGGGAATAAATGATGGCTATTCCTCATTCTTCATTATTTCATTCTCAATCATATTGTTATGGTTTCCTTCTTGAAGTGAGAAATATCTTTAAATTGATTTTAAGTGGTGATTTTAATGATTTTGCTTTATAGTCATGAACCAACTGAGTTTCAAAAAGGAATCTGGAAGAAAGTCAAACAAGATTCCTCTTCCCTTTACTTTTAGGGACAAACACAATGGCTAGGACACACATGAGAACTACTACTCAAGATGCAATTATCTGAGTCTACTTACCTGTTCGATCTGTTTGTACCATACCATCAACACTTCCTCTAACTGATGAACAGTTTCTGAACTGCCGGCTGCAGCAGTCACTTCTTCAAAGTTATGCAGTTTGGAAAAATCAATATTATCTATTGTCTTTAACTTTACTGTTCCTTCAATACTTATTCTAGCACCTAAAAAGGAAAAAACAATATTAAAACAAAGAGGTGTTTAATGTCAATGTGTTAAATGTCAATGTGAGCTTTCAATTAGTAATTACTGAAATGTTAAAGATCTAATACTTTATAGAAAGTTGTAATAGAAATATAATTCTAATTAACCATTAGACTGTAACTTATTAACAAAAGTGTATACTTTAACAGTATTAAAAGATAAAAGTATGTACTTTAAATAGTTTATAATAAAGTATATATTTTTATTATCATGAAATTTTTCATTAATACTGTATTATAGGAAGAGATTGCTTCTGCTGCAATGGAAAATAAAAACAAACACATATCCTATTCCTGCAAAGATGCCTAGAAATAAAGAGTTTTAATGATTTCATATCTTACCTGTAGGTCTCATAATTACTTTAACATCTTTTAGGATGGAGATGTTTTCTCTAGTGTTTATTTTTAATAACATATAGTTAATTTGCTCATTTTTAGTAATTTACCAAACATTAAATTTTATACTCACCATCTAAAAATGAAAGGTATCTGTTGATAGTTTCAGTGAAAATATGTTTTTCAGATTCTCCCTGCTTGGACTGGTTTAAAGCACCCCAATTGCTTGTTGCAAGAATAGCTGGTAGAAATATATTTGCCAACATATTCCTAATCCCGTTTAAGAGTCCTTTTGTTGCATCCAGAACAGTAAATAGCACTTCCTGAAAGGGTGATGTTTAAATGTTATTTTATATACTAATCCCATTGAAGAACTGAAACTCATAAGCTATTTTACATTGCAAAAAAATAGACCCCTAATGCTTTTTATAAACAATTATGGAAACTTAAGTGGTTAGGAATATTAGAGTTCTAAAGTCAACAAACTTATACTCTGCCCCCATTTTAACCATTCATATGATTGTTCAACACAGAGACGCCTTCCCCATTTTCTGCATAGGCATCCAGCTATAGCCTGGAGCCTGTACAAGGTAAAGGAGATGGAACTGGACCTCCTGCATAAAGAAAGTTGCCTTAGTTGAAAGTTGCCCTATCCATGAAATGAGAACCAGAAAAACTCCAACAGGCCAGGAAAATAACAATGAAACTAGCCTTTGCCCAGAATTTTGGGCAGAATTCTGGGCTGGCCCAGAAATTACCAGCCACAAGAAATCAAAAGCCTAGGAATCAAAAGCCCCTCATCCAAAAGATCCAATGACACTCTACAAAAAAGACACCTGCACTCGAATGTTTATAGCAGCACAATTCATAATTCCAAGGCTGTGGAAACAGCCCAAGTGCCCATCAATCCAAGAATGGATTAATAAAATGTGGTATATGTATGTGGTAATAGTACATGGAGTACTATTCAACTCTAAGAAACAACAGTGATATAGCACATCTTATATTTTCCTGGTTAGAGCTGGAACCCATACTACTAAGTGAAGTTCCCCAAGAATGGAAAAACAAGCACCACATATACTCACCAGCAAATTTGTATTAACTGAGCAGCACCTAAGTGGACACATAGGTACTACAGTAATAGGGTATTGGGCAGGTGGCAGGGGGGAGTGGGGAGGGGGGCGGGTATATACATATATAATGAGTGAGATGTGCACCATCTGGGGGATGGTCATGCTGGAGACTCAGACTTGTGGGGGGGAGGGGGGATGGGCATTTATTGAAACCTTAAAATCTGTACCCCCATAATATGCTGAAATTTTAAAAAGCCCCTCATCCATGAGTATGACACCTCAATTAATATGTTTTAAGTGACTTGGAAATCCCAAGCCAAGAAATTAAGGTTTAAAAGCTTGTATAGAGCCACTAAAAACTGGATGCTTGTTTTTTAACTGTGAGTATATGGCAATAAAGAATAAAACGACTACAATTTAGGTCATTAAATATGAAATGGACACTGATTTTAAATCAAAAGTGTACTTTATTATATCTCAAACAAGAAGCAGTAAAGTTAATCAAAGTCTGCACCTAAATTATTCACACAGCTTTGCCATCTTCATGGTAGCTTGTTTATGCCAGCAGTAAAGATGCCTGGAGAGTGAGTGGTGATGAAACCACAAAAGACATATTCCACAGCTTGTTCAGAATTGGATATTTTTCCTTGCAAAAAGTGGTCCAAAGGCTGGAAGAAGTGGTAGTCAGCTGGTGCAAGGTCTAGTGTATATGGTAGATGACAGAGAGTTTCCAAGTCCAGCTGCTATAGTTTGAGCAGTGTTGTTTGTGCAACATGTGGTCCAGTGTTGTCTTCCAAGAATATTGGCCTGTCTCTATGGAACAATCTTGGCTGCTTAATCGCAAGGATCCTCATCATTTTGCCCAGCTAGCTGCAGTAGACATCCACTGTAATCAACTGACCAGGTTTCATGAAGCCATAGTGGATAATACGGGCACTGGACCACCAAATAGATACCATCAGCTTTTTTTGATGAATATTCTGTGTTGGACTGTGTTTCAGCACTTCATCTTTCTCCAACCATTGTGTCAAATGCTTGTGATTAACCAAAAGAATCCATTTTTCATCACACTTAACAATACAGTGTAAAACTTGTTCACCTTTATGTCGTGACAGCAAAGAAAGGCAAGCTTTGAGACGATTACTCTTCTGAAGCTTGCTTAATTCATGTGGTGCCCATCTATCCAGCTTCTTTACCTCGCCCATTTGTTTCAAATGGTCCAATATTGTTTGAATAGTTACATCAAACCTTGCTGCTAATTCACAGATAGGTTGAGATAGATTCACTTCCACTATAGCTTTCAGCTCATTATTTTCCACCTTGGTCTCAGGTAGCCTACATGGCTGATTTTCAAGATCAAAATCACCAGAATGGAACTTCTCAAACCATTGACATACTGTGCATTCACTAGCCACATTCTTCCCAAGCACTTTATTGATACTTTGAGCTGTCTGCACTGCATTGGTTCCACAATGGAACTCATAGTTGAAAATAACATGAATTTTTGACTTATCCACGGTTTCACAAAAATTGCTCTAAAAATTTTTTGAAAGATAATCACAAGCCAAAACATGCATTTGAAAGACTGAGAATGTATCTTCACAATAAAAATAAAACAAGTAGTGTCAAAGTGAAATGTCACAGATATCAACTGTCAAACTTAGTACTTAAGGAAATCACACATTTAATACTTAATAACCCAAATAGCACAGAAGTTCGGTGTCATTGACTTGTGCTAAGGTGTCAGCACATTTTCCCACCATTGATTCTACACCATCAGTCAAATGCCAACACAGTGAAAAGGGCAAATAGCATCTTAGTACTATGACAAAAATTGGTTTGACCTTACAGATCCCCTAAAAGAGTCTTAGGTCCCACTTTGAGAACCACTACACAGCTCAGGTGTGATTACATTTCCACAGTTATAATGATGTAAACAAATATTTAGCTAAACAAAATATAACTATGTTAGAAGAATGGAGGGATGGAGAAACAAGGGGGAGAGCCCCAGGTTAAATAAAAAGCTAAATCCTCATCTTCCATAGAGAAAAAGCCATCGATAATGTCTTAATTGGCAAAAGGAGTATTCAGAGCTTATTATTTGGCAATATGGAAGTAAATGAAAGAATACACTAAAAGAGTTTAATTGTTCTTTCTGGAGAGTGGGATAGAAATCAGTTTTACATAACAAGGCTTACAGAACCCTCTTCTTTCTTTAAACTATATGCACATATAACTGATAAAACTAAAACTAAGTTATAAAAAAGAATGGATTAAATCATAGACAAGTTGAAGAGAGAATCAGTGAAATGGAAGATGCATAGCTGTCCATACGTGGTGACATCATGGTGAAGAGACTTCAAAGACAGAGTGAAAGCAAGCAGAAGGAAAAAAGACTACCTATGAATTATACTAACAGAAGAGGTCTCATCAGCCACAAGGGATACGATGAAATATTTACAGGGTAATATAACTGCCAACTTAAGATCTGAACCCAAGCTAAACAACCTCTCTTCAAGCAATCTTCTGCTGTAAACAGAAAAGGAGCAAAATCAGATTCAATTTCAGTTTTCTTTCCCATTGTGAAAGGTGTTAAGATTCTCTAAGTATAATAAAGAGAACTAATATTTGTTGAGAGCCTACTGTATGTCAGGCAATATAATAAGAATTTACTTATATTATCATTTAGTGTTATAACAATCTTGCCAGGTGGCTATTATGATTCCCAAATTTAAGAATCTATAATGTAGAGACCTAAGTCTCAGAAAGGATGAGCAACTTGCCAAAGGACACATTGTTAGTCAGTGGTGAAGCTAGGAGACAAATTCAGGTCTGTCTGTCCAAAATTCTTACTTTTCCCATCCCACCATCCTGCCTTTCCAGGACTAGGTTAGCAATGTCAAGGATCTAGGTCAATTCTTCCTTCTTCTTCTAAAACTATTAGAGAGTTAAAATATCGAGTGAAGAGGGGATTAAATAAAGTAACGAATACTTAAAATTGTATTAACAAAATTAAACGTGTCCCTAGTGAACGGAAGGATTGAAATTATTTGCACACCATCTAGAAGAAACAAAATTTTCATAAATTTTAAAAGCAGTATCTAAAGTATAAATATAACTAAGCTCTATTATAGCTAATTTCTCAGTTTCTTTGAATATATGAATATATTATTTTCTTGGATCTCAATTCAGTCCTATATTTAAAAAGTGAGAGCAAAGTAAAGCAAAAGTGTGACTATGAAAATACATTCAATATTTAACTATACATTTGGAAGAAAAATTTAAACATACCTCATGAATACTTTTAGCATTTACAGGAGCATCATTACGACAGCGAACAAAAAATATACACAGTCCTTTTAGATTCTCTGGGGCTGCGCTGTCTATATACAATCTCATCATTTTTGCCCCTTTGGTTACTCCAGGAATAGTTCGACCACATTCTGAAAACAAATATAAAGAACTTAGCATATGATCACATGACTTATCCAACGTGATACATTACTGTGGTTCTTACATTATTGTTTCTTGTTTTACTTTACTGTAAGAATTTTTCAATAGGATCATAAGACAAATTTTTTTTCTTGTCTACAAAAAGATGTCAATAATTGTAATTCTTAAATTGCAGCCTCCTCTGGGTGCCTTTCCCTGAGCTCTGTACTTTTGTTCCTTTTGGTCTGGTCTCAGGGCCTTCACACAAACTGTTCACCCATCCCATCCCCGACCTTTTGCTTCCCAAATTCCTACTCATCTTTCAGATCTCAGCTGAAATGCCTCCATCTCACGAAGCCTTCGCTGACTCCCCTGAGAAGGTCCAGTTCCTGTACTAAATACACTCATAGCACTCAACTTATATTAAATCCTTCCTTGAACAAATGTCAATGAAAATTAAACATTTAATAATAAATTAAAATTTAATAATAAATGTTTAATTTTAATAATAAATGTTTAATTTTCAAAAACATTAAAATGTGAGAATTCTGTTAGATGACTGGTTGCAATATTAATTGGCAACAATTAACAAGCTTCATATTTGTAATAGCCAATTTAAAATGTGATAAAGGAAATAAAAAATCCCCATCACAAAACCACAGAAATGCTTCGCCCAGCCTTTCTTTCTTTGGGTTTGGGGATTCCTCCTGCCCTGTGATTCTGGACAACACCAGTCTCAGAGCCCTGCCAAAGTGGGCGTGTGAAAACTAAACCAATTAGACTCTCTGTAAGAACATAAACCTTGAATGAGACACACAAAGAAAACAGGGGGATTTGAGAGATGTCAGTCTAGTGGTGAATCCTAAAGAAACTGCCCTGAAATCCACGGAAATGCTCTGTTCCAGTCCTTCCCAAGGCCCGTTTGTTCAACTAGTTTGTGAACTATCCTCTCCCCCTCCCCCACTTATTTATTTATTTATTTATGCTTATATAAGGCAGAATCTACTTCTGTTGCTTGCAGCCAAGGAATCCTGATATGTGGTATTTGGCATCACAAGAGCCCAAATGCCCATTCATAAAAGTTGCACAGGGAGTTAACATCCTCTTCTTTTTCCTTGCTAAGAGATTTTGTCCCATTCAGCAATCTGTGCATTCCCAGGGATGCACTGCTTTCTCAGCCTCACTAGCCCCTAGGGTAGCCATGTGACACCGTTCTGGGTGATAATACATACAACAAGCTAAAAGAAGCTTGAGCTTTCCTGATGAAGAGGAGAGATGTGGCCATCAATAGGGGAATGATTTCTGAAAATCACAAAGCAGCTGTACAATGGAATACTATACAGAATTTTGTGAATGGGGTAAATCAACAAGTAATGACATAGAAATATGTCTAGGCTATACTGTCAAGTGCAAAAACCAAGTCAAGAATAAAATGTGTTATATGATCACATTTTAAAAAGGATAATAAGCATTTATATGCTAGCAAATGCATACATGGAGCAGGGGTCCTCAAACTTTTTAAACAGTTAAGGGCCAGTTCATTGTCCCTTAGACCATTGGAGGGCCGGACTATAGTTTAAAAAAAACTATGAACAAATTCCTGTGCACACTGCACATATCTTATTTTGAAGTAAAAAAAAACAAATGGGCAAAAACACCCACACGTGGTCCGCAGGCCATAGTTTGAGGACACCTGAGAAGAATATTTACCAAACTGATAAATGTATTGCTTTTGTAGGTACCAAAAATAATGATTTAAAACATGTCTACTCTTTTTTCTAGTCATCCTCCTTCTGAGAATTCTTCCTAAAATTCATTCCTAATCCACACAGATTTATCTTCAATGATATTCACTGAGGTATCGTTTCAAGGAATAAAAAGTTATAAACAATCTAAATTCCAATAGATCGGTTCAGAAAATTATAGTTACATCAGTCTACTGAAATAAAATGCAACCGTTAAAAATTTAATTGTATAAATGTATTCATTGGCATAAAGAGCATATTATTATCAAGTTTAAAAGCCCACTACAGAATAATATGTAGAGTTGGATCCCATTTTTGTTAAATATGAATGTAAACTAAAGCAGTTATAGGGGGTTATTTATCAAGGAGTTAACAGTACTTTCTCCAACTGAGTGGGACTTGGATGGTTTGTGTTTTTCTTCTAATTATAGATATTTTCTTATCTGTCTACAATTTTTTCAGCTATTGTTTTAATTTTTAACAAGTTATAAAAATATGGACCACATAGTCATTTCTCTAGGATAAGAACTTCAAGAGACAGAAAATCCACAAAGCAGACTTAGTCACCAATTGTGAGTTTACATGTTTTGTGGGAGAAGCAAGACATATATTAATATATTAAACAACTAGAGGAGAGTAGAAGAACATAGTCGAGTGCTGTATGCACGATGCAAACTTTAAATGAGACAGGAATGTGGAGAACACTGGAGGATGTGGATTGCAATGCTCTGAAAAGGCTCTACATCAGAGGCAAGATTAGAACCCAAACTAACAAAGTGATCTGAAGGATAGGTAGGGTTTGCTGCATGGAGATAAAAAAGGCAAGCTCACAGAGTCAGGATGGCAGAGAGAAGGGCACAGAAATGACTCTGGTATGTACAGGAAACAATGAAGAGAGTTGCACATTCACATCTGGAAGAGTAGAGCAGATCCGACAGGTACTGTGTGCCCAGATTACAGTGGGCCTTGGGCAAATGAGGTATTTACCCCAATCCAATAAATACCAAGACAATAGAGTTACTTGGCAGGAATAAGTGGTGTGGAGTTCAGAAAGAGAACCTGATAACAGAGATATTAGTTTTCAATCTGGAATACTGGTCGGGTGCGGTGGCTTACACCTGTAATCCTCGCACTCTGGTAGGCTGAGGCGGGAGGATCGCTTGAGCTCAAGAGTTCGAGCTCAGCCTAAGCAAGAGAAAGATCCCATCTCTACTAAAAACAGAAAAATTAGCTAGGCGTGGTGGTGTGCACCTGTAGTTCTAGCTACTCAAGAGGCTGAGGCAGAAGGATTGCTTGAGCCCAGGAGTTTGAGGTTGCTGTGAGCCAGGCTGATGCCATGGCACTCTACCCAGGGCCACAAAGTAAGACTCTGTCTCAGAAAAAATCTGGACTACGACAGAAGGCACAAGATATGGCCTAGCTTAAGGCAACAGAGGAGGAAAGTGAGAAAGAACCAATAGGAGGAATGCACTGAAGGTAAAGCCACAGGACTTAGAAGATGAGTAGTCTAGAACCAAAATGATGACACATGTGCCTAGCTATTAAGACAAAAGTTTATCAAGTTGGTAGCGTGCCAATTATGTTAGGCATAATATGTGCAGCAGGGAGAGCTAGAGATTCCAATTAACAGCTGCAGCAGGTGCAAGATGCTGGGCTGGGACCACAGGGAGCTCTGGATGCTGGGCTCTGGGGTGGTATCATGGCCATTTCTAGATATCTAGACAAATTGGCTCCACCTATCTCAGGGAAAATTCAATTAAATTCTAATGAAAATGTGTGTTCCCTAGCAGAGGTCAATGATTCCTATAAGGATGTTTTCTCCTTAAACCATTATAGTAATGCCTAAAATATATATTTGGGCTGAAAATGTATTGTTCTCAAGACATTGCATTTTTTACACATAAGCTTCTGATAAGATTTCCTTTATAAATAGAGAATTATCTATGTAGAAGAGAAAACATATACTTCACTTTAACATTCATTAACTAATTACTAGCACACTGTCCTCATAAAACTTTCTTACCAATACCAGGCACATCTCCTTCCTGGTAGAAAAATTTCAATGTCTTACTTCCATCCTTAGCAAAAAACTTAACAAATGGCTCCAGCTGTTAAATAAAAGAGATAATGATGATCAATAAAGTGACTAGGGAATAATCCTCTTTATTTTATAGATTTAAAAAAATGAGGCTCAAAGAGTTTATTCAAGGTACACAGAGGCAGGTACATCAGAGGCAAGATTAAAGCCCATACTGACTTAACTCCATAATTACTGTTGAATATAGGGTGAATTCTACTTCTCAGCCTACACTAATGATCTGCATTTATAGTTTGGGACAGCCACTTACCTGACCCTGTCTTATAGAACCTTACAGGGGTAGATTGGTAAGTCTAACTGGAGGTAAATAGAAAAGAATTATTATTAAAAGAAACTATTTTTAAAAGCTGGTTTGTGAAACAGAAAACTTGTCTTATTGACTAACTGCTTTGTTCAACCAATTATATAAACAATTATGTTTTCAGCAATTGTAATTTGACCCATATTATAGCCAAACTAATATAAAACAAATCATTATAATGAGATTCTTCCACACTTATGAGCACAAAGTTTTTATTCAATTACATAGAAGTCAGTGTAATATCTTAGTAAGTAGAACACTAAATGAGTTACATAAGCAAAAGCCATCACATGGGAAATACAAAGTTACTATACCCCCTTCACCCAGTCCCACTGATTCTATACACAAGTCTCCCTTTTGGGTAGAGTTTCTCTCCACTTCCACTTAGGGGAAGTATCCACATACAGCAAAGCCACCCCCCCCCTAGGACAATGTGTCTCGAATCTTAATGTGCATCAGAGAATCACATAGAAGGCTTGTGAAAAACACAAAATGAATTTGCATTTCTAGCAAGATCCAGGTGATACTGATGCTATTGTCCTGCAACCACATTTAAGAACCACCACTCTAGGAGACGAAACAGAGCCACAGAGATGTACCTAGCCCTAGTCCTTAGTTTCCTACTCTTCCATCTCCCACATAAACTCAACTCTATCACAAAATTACACCCTAAAAGAGACAAAAGCTGTCAGCACAGCTCTTCTTGCACAGTTCCATCAATACTTTCTTGCTGACCCTTTAGCTTTAAAAGCATATGAATTCTCAAAAGTAGTGCACATGACTGTGATTTAAAAAGAAACATCAAAATATCAAATGCAACCAATCCTTACACTGTACTCCTGCGATGAGCAAAGTGAATGTTGTGGTGGGCCAAAGTCATGACTGTGAATTAAAAATTCACTTACACTACATAACATTTTACCAACGGTTTGTCTGAGCTTCACCTAGGCAAAGTGGTGTTATCATACCCCTCTTGTGGAACCAAAACTAAAGCTAAAAAGAATTTAAGTGAAGGACCCAAAGACACACAACCTATACAGAGTACAGAACCTGGGATTTCTTAGCCTCAGGTCTCCAGATCTGTGCTCATTCCACAGAACCATACCACTGCTGCCTTGACTTTGGAAAACATTGCCAAGTAATCCAGGAAAGAGATTATCTTGAGCAGTGCTGAATGAAGGAAGCAGGAAAACAGGAAGGGGCAAAACATGAATACCAATGTCTTAGAAACCTCTGTATTGGTCAACGTCCTAAGAAGCAATCACACACAAAGGGGTTTCTGAACAAATTTTATACATTAAGAGGCTACTTCTAGAGGCCAGAGCAGGGTTAAGGGAAACTGTGGTACTAGCAGCAACAGGACCAGCAACCAAAGAAAACCATTATCACAACAAGGCATGAAAAGGTGAAGGGTTGGGGGTGATGGTGAAACTGGAACCAGGTTGAAAACTGGAGATGTAGGGACTGCTTAGGAGGAGCTATAGTTATAAGAGGACAAAACCATGAACAGAAACATGGCCAGGTGAGGAGCTTCTCTCTTCTGCCCTCCAGTTTCCCACTGGTGTCTCCCAGTGGCTGAATCAAGTGGAAGCCAAAGACCAAGTGAGCCCAGGCGATATACTGCATAGAGCTCAACTTTCTAGGCCATAAAGCAGGGCAGAGACAAGGGGAAAATGGATCTGGAGGCAAACAAAATAACCATCACAGCCCCTGTTGTCCACTTTTTTGTGGTGCCTTTACTGACCTGCTTCCACCCTGGATTGCATGCCAGGCTTCACATTAAAATAATATTTTTCCATACAGCCAATTTCCTAAACCATACCACACCAAACCATGTCACCCCTTGTTCCTTGTTCCATCTTCTTACTCACCTGGCCACCAACCTTGATGCCAATTTACCATATGTCCTTGCTTTTTTCCCTTCAACCAAATAAGCACTCTAAATCTGTCTCAGATTTTGACAACCGTTTCCCTCCTGGCTACACTATTTTCCCTCCACCATGGCTTTGCACAATCCCAAACAACTCTTAAGGAAACATCTTTTCCAGATTGATTCTTCCCTTACCACTTAGATTTCCCATTTCTTGCAGACTAAGCAGTGTCTGGCCTGGTCCATGATGGCTTTAAAGGGAGAATCTAACCCCACAGATCCAAAGTCTGAGACATACCTCAGGAGTAGCAAATAGAAGTGTTTGTAGGCACATAGAACTTCCACTTCCTGACCAGCATGCTAGCCAGTAAGAAAGACTTCCTCAAGCAGAGAATGCCAGCCCAGAAAGCCAGATGGCAAATATTTAAGGTGGGATTACCATCTCTGCAGGCATCTACCTCCCCTACTTAGTGCTAGCAGCCTGTCTTCCCCTGAAGGCAGTGGTCTGTGCCTACACCATCTGCAGAGCTGCTTGGATTCCAGTTTGGGGATTAGCCAAATTTGTGGGCTAACATTTTTCAGGTAAAACAAGGTTGGTTACCTATCTGGTTTCCTACCTAACCAAGTGCAAGCATGGTCTTCAGGATGGGCCTAAAGCCAGGGCCTACTGAGAAACACTTTTTTAGAAATTGGCCTTTCCTTCATCTCATTGTTATCATCCCAAGGATGTGTACAGGGTTATTTTGTACCAATTGCTCCTACTGGGAGAGTAGGCAGACATGTAGCCAGAATTGCCACAGCAGCCAAAATAGTCATTGGGGAAGGGAGGCCATTAAAACAAACAAATAAACACAACTTGAGAATGGCAAAGAAAATCCTCTTGCTAGTCAGGGCCAGATGCAGAATCTGAAGGACCCAATGCAAAATGAAAATACAAGACCACCTGTTAAAAGATTATTAAGAATTTCAACATGGCAAAAAGGGATCATTAAACCAAGCACAGGGCCATTCTAAGCACAGGGACCTGTGTAACTACACAGCCCACATGTCCAAGAAGCCAGCCTTGACCACAGTGGTAGATTCCAGCAAGGAACTTCAGTGACCTGGGAAACCTACTTCCAGTTGCTTATTATGGCACATCTCCATGCATTCTGTACCCTTGGTCATTAAAATAGCTTAGATCTATTGATGTCTTTGCATCAATCACATCCCCATCTCACCGTTACAGCTAACACTGGGAGCAAGAAAGTGAGCAATCCATTCATACTGTCAGCAGACTGCCAGGACCGAACTTGTATAAGGGTCCTGGAAGAAATGAAGGGCAAGCAGCTTTGCAGAAATTGGCAAGGCACTGCATCAAGCAAGGTAGACACTCTTGTAGGCGCCATTCCACAGAATGTTGGCTCCTAGAGCAAGCTAAAGAGTTCTGCTCAAGTTCCCTGGTGCCTGTCAAAGCAAGAGGTATGGCCTCCATGGTGACCACCTCACCACAACCCCACTCTACCCCAACTCTCTTACCAGCGAATTCAGTGGGACAATCAGCTCATGAGCAGCCTGTACCTGCTCACTGGTCTTGCTGGGATTCCAGCCCAAACCACTCCTGGGGTTGAAAAAAAGCCCAAGCAGCTAATGGTAGTTTTATTGAAAATTAATTTAGAACCTGAGCTCTCAGGAGGGAAGCTATTATATAACACAATTATATTACTATAATTAGGATAGCTAATTATCATACAAAACTGGGACCCTGTTTATTATGCCAGGAAAACAGGCATAATCCAGTACTGTCCCCAGTACCCTGAGACATATGGTAACCTGACCTATAATCACCTCGCTATTCTCTACTGTACACATACAGTAGTCAGTCACCGTGCCCTGGCTCAGATTTAGGCAGCTTGTTTTTCTATATAAATGATTTGCATATGTAGTTCATATGACCTATACTTGTAAAATATCAGTCTACCAGTGCTTCACTATCCCTCTAACTTTCGAAGTCATTTTGAGTTAGTTTGGCTGAATTCTAGTTGCTAACTCTTTTTTTCTTCCTCTGCAATAGTAGGCCTGACTAGAAATAGCATCCAACGGGCAATAATGATATAAAATGAAGCTTCTTCTCTAGTCAGTAAAATTCCAGGCTTCTCTTTCTAAATGTTTTGTTGTTCGCGACGATGACTCCGGTTTCTTAAGTCAACCCCTTCTTGAAGAGCACTTTAAAAATGATAAGATTTAAACTTACAGACGGGCAATCCAAAATTAAATCTTCCACAGTTACTATGTCCAGGCCAAGCCTTTCTGATAGAATGTCAAATATATATTTGTATGAAGGGTCAATCTTCATTTTCCGGTTTTCCCTTGCATCTCTAAATCGTGCCTAAAAGAATGAAAGCCACATGTAAAAAGTGCAATTAGGAAGGGGGGTAAAAAAACCAAAGTATTTCAGATAACAGTGCTACACAGGAAAAACCTTATTCGAAGCAAACCTGTCTCTCTTTCAGCGTTTCCTGTAGATTCGGAATACCACTCATACTTCGCCGGTACTTAGACGACCGGCGGGAAGACGCCGAGGAAAGCACTTCGGAAAGCACCGATTGAACCGGGCGCGGTCCGTGCCTAGTCCGAACTCTGGTCGTTTCTGGCTGATCCTCCTCTGGAAGAACGACGTCTTCTTCTTCGGAAGGAATGAGATTCCGATAATCAATGTCAGAGGGAGCGCCATCTTCCGTGGAAACACCGAAAGCATCTTCCCCGAGGGCTATCTCTTCCGGATGGGGCGGGGCCTCCTCTCCCGAAGGGGGCGGGGTCTCCTCTTCCGGAGGGGGCGGGGCGACATCTTCTGTAGAGGGAGGAGCCTCTTCTCCCTCCGAAGGAGGACCACCTTCTTGGGTGTCCGTGCTGTCCATCCTCTTCTCCTGCACAATACCTTAAACATCAAAACCTAGAATTATAAAATGTTCTTTTTCAAAACTGTACAATGAATTCGGTGTTGCGTGTTTTTATTCCTCCCCTTGAAGCTAGACAAGTAGCAAAATCTCTCTCTCCCTGGCCTCATATAAGATATCTGAGGAAGCTAAGTTTACAGGGCTAGAGAGGTGATTTTGTAAGGGGGGACTGCACACACAGACGCAAACATACACACACATACACCTTTGGTTTTTACGAACTAGAAGTGCTGCTCCTGATTGTGTTATGGCCCTAGGAGGCTGTCCCTCCCCACACATCCCAGCCCTGCCATAGTAACCACTGCAACTGATGGGAAGGCACCTGTCAGGTGGCTTAGGGCTAAAAAAAAGGTTGAGAGCCACTGCATTACAGAACTGACTGGAGATCATTGCCATGATACTGACCATGCAAGAGACCAAGCACAGAACTACCCAGCCTTGAGATGTGCCTTGCTTCAAGGAATGCTGTGATATAATACAGTTAATCAATCAGACATTCAACTGTCCAGCCATCTCATCTATATGACCATAACCAAACACCCACCAAAGAGACTAGAAAACATATGTCCACACAAAAACGTGTACACATATGTTTATAGCAGCATCAGTCATAATTGCCAAAAAGTGGAAACAACCCAAATATCAACCAGCTGAAGAATGAATAAACACAACATGGCATATCCATTTAATGGAATATTATTCAGTCAAAGGAAGAAATGAAGGACTGTTAAATGCTACAACATGGATGAACCTTGGAAACATCACACTAAGCGAAAGAAGCCAGATACAAAAGACTAGATACTGTATGATTCCATTTATATAAAATGTTCAGAAGAAACAAATGCAGAGGCTGGGCATGGTGGCTCATGCCTGTAAACCTAGCACTCTGGGAGGTGGGCAGATCATTTGAGCTCAGGAGTTTGAGACCAGACTGAGCAGGAGTGAGACCCCCATCTCTACCAAAAATAGAAAAAATTAGCCAGGCATGGTGGCGCATGCCTGTAGTCCCAGCCACTTGGGAGGCTGAGGCAGAAGGATCCCTTGAGCGCAGGAGTTTGAGGTTGCTGTGAGCTAGGCCAACGCCATGGCACTCTAGCCAGGCCAACGGAGTAAGACTCTGTCAGAAAAGAAAAGAAGGAAAGGAAAAAGGAAAGGAAAGGAAAGGAAAGGAAAGGAAAGGAAAGGAAAGGAAAGGAAAGGAAAGGAAAGGAAAGGAAAGGAAAGGAAAGGAAAGGAAAGGAAAGGAAAGGAAAGGAAAAGAAGGAAAGGAAAGGAAAGGAAAGGAAAGGAAAGGAAAGGAAAGGAAAGGAAAGGAAAGGAAAGGAAAGGAAAGGAAAGGAAAGGAAAGGAAAAATACACAGAGACAGAAAGTAGATTAGTGAGTGGTTGCCACAGGATGAGGGTAGGGAAGAATGGGACTAACTGTTAATAGCCATGAGTTTCTTTTTCAGGTGATAGATATGTCCTGGTCTTAGTGGTTGTGGTTGAACAACACAGTGAATATAATAAAAACTACTGAACAACATACTTTAACGTGGTGAACTTTATGTTAAGTATCTCTCAATTTCAAAACTGCTATTAAAAAACAAAAGCATAGTAAACACTGCACTAAGGAAATTGACAGTTTATCGGGAGGATGTTTAATTTAGAAAATTTTCCCTCAAACATAGAGAAAAATGCACTTTGAAACTAAACAAGAGACAAAGCTAAAAAGAGGCAGAACCACTTTAGGCAATGAGGAACTGTTACCCACCTGTCTGCACCACTCCCCCTTGCTTAGCAGTTGTTTGTAATCTTGCAAAAAAAATATATTAAAGGCTAAAAATACTTACTTTTGTCTTGATATCACCAGTTAGGTTAAGCACTATCTATGGTTACTAAAGCCAGGCTGAATCCACAATCTTGGAAAAGGAAATTTGAAAGCAAGTAAGAAGGAATGGTAAAAAGAAAATGAGAGGGGAGAGCCAAGAGGAAGACAGAGAGTAGAATGACAAGAATGAATGGAGGGCTCCTCCCTCCATTTCTGTGCCATGGGCTCAAAGTGATCGGAGTCACTATTACATGCCCAGGGCTACAATATTTACTCTGGGAGATAAATATCAAGACGAGGCTGGGCACAGAGGTTCACTCTATAATCCCAGCACTTTGGGAGACCAAGGTGGGAGGACTGATTGAGGCCAAGAGTTTGAGACCAGCCTAGACAACATAGGAAGACCTCATCTCTACAAAAAAACTTAAAAATTAGCTAGGCATGGTGGAGATTCTCCAGATGCTTGACCTGATGAATTCAGTCTTATTTGAGAGACAAAGTAATCTACATAAATCAATCAGAGTGTTAAACTGTGAGGTTCTACTAGAAAAGGAATTTAGAGAAGGAAGAAGTTAGTATAGACAAAGTAGACAAAGAGGATTTCATGGAGGATTTGGACATTGGTTGGCCTTGATGGATGAGTAGACTTCAATAAGAAGAAGAAGGAAGAAATCTGAAGAGAGAAGTTAGAGGTAAAGCTATGAAAAGTTATGAATAGGTCAAAACAGAGTTTAATTGGAAAACAAGTTTAGAATTATGCCATATTGTATTCATTCTTCTTGTTCATTCTTTTTTTTTTTTTAGGAGTATCAAAACAAAAGTTTATTAAAACTAATGTCCATGCTTGTATAAATTCACTTTTTAAAAGGCTGGTACGATGCTTGTAAGCAAGGACATCTGTATCCTACAACACATAGCATTATTTTCTATCAAACTTGGAAAGCGTGCCACAGTAAACATGATTCTCGTTAGTTGGGTAGGTGAAACCGGATTGGAGAAGCATTATCACTTTTAAAGGAAGGATACCAAATGCTAAGCAATACATTGTCTTCAAAAGCAACACATTTTTTACTTCATGTCAATTCAACTTTCTTTGTAGGTAGGCATAGACATGGACTTGGAAGAAAGGTGTGATATTTATAGAAAAAGCCGGATAAGGTATTTCGACTAATTAAAATTCACCCACATTTACATGGTTAGCTTACTTCCTTGAAAATCTTCACATATAAAAAGTTTGATGGTAACTAGATGAAATGTGGCAAAAAGAGAATAAAAGCAGCTTGGGTTTTCAGAAGTGGGTCTGTGCCATGACAGGGGTCCTTCAGGTTAGGAAGTGGAACATAATCAAAGCTACTTAGTGTGTTTGAAAAAGTCACTTTCTATAATTTAGGGGAAATTCTTCTTGTTCATTCTTGAATGAACAAGAAACAAGTATCCAGAATCAATTAAAATAAATAAATAATAAATGTGTTTTTTATACAAGCAGAGAATGTTCACATGTTAGGGCACAGGCTCAATTCTACTCAGTGCTTTTTTCCCTAGCACTCCTAGGTAGTTTTTTTTTTTTTTTATCTCCTAATTAAGAATTGATCGAGTGTATAATAAAGTACACTGAAAGAACTCATGAGTTACTGTATTCATATGGTAGTCTATTAATCTATAGCCTCAGTGCGGGTAAATATAGTAAACATACACTTTCTACCTCTGTATGTGTCAACTTACCTCAGGTTCCTTGGGATTTGTGTAAAGCTGTTTAAGGAAAGAAAAAAATACAGCATTTAATTTCTGAAACTTACTAGATTTCTCTTCACAGAATACATGTTCTATGGAAAGAATTCGATTTGTGCTCTATTAATTGACGGTTGAATTATATGGTATATTTCAAGCTACGGATAAGATAAGCTCTTATTTTATGAACCTAAACAGTCTCTATAGTTCTTACTCTAAACAATGGAAATTGATAACCAGATACTAATCCCTATTGTGGCTGAGAAAAAATGAATCATAATTTGTGATAGTTTAAATTTATTAAAAATAAGTCATAGATCTAAGACTCTCAGAGTCAATAAATACATGACCACTTCCATTTTGGAGAGATTTTCCTTAGGAAAGTTGTAGAATGATTCCCCTAATGAAATATCATAATTCAAGATGCATTTTCTACGTGGTTTTTGAGTGTCAAATCTTACTTGGCATGTAATAAATTCTAAATACTAAAATATCAGCCTATCACTTTCAAAGAATGATATAATTATTTAATTTTAAGTTAGAAAATACGTACAACTATTTTATATAGAGGCATTTCTAAAAACCGTAGCAAAATTTTTAATAGTTACATAATTAAATGAAAAAAATCTTAGCAAATATAAATTAACTTACTATATATACATATTATATAAGTATGTACCTATGTATTAATATGTTTGGATACACACACACACAAGGTTGTTGCTTCATTGCAACATGTGTGTAATAGCAAAAACAAACAAACAAAAAAACACACCTTGGAAATAACCAAAATGTTTCTTGATAAAGTATCCATTAATTGTAACATACTGCCATTGTTCAATAAAATTTTAATGCAGACATTAGCAATAAAAAGAATGAGGTAGGGCTATATTTGCAGATATGGAAAGCTCTCTAAGACATATTGCTACATTAAAAAAAAAGCATGGTACAGTGCATAATGATATCACATGTATAAATTTTTATAGTGTATATGTGTATATATGTCATATTTCATCAATTCTAAGATGCACACTTTAAGCTTTAATTAGCAGCATTTTTTTCTTTCTTAGCATTTTTGTCTTTATGCAATATCTAAAGACATAAAATATCTAACCTTTATGTAACTGCATAAAATTGCGATCATTAACAGTTAGATTTGATAAAGTACATTACAAGTTGTCCAGGGGGGATACTCAATAAATTATTAATAATGATAACTTTGAGTGGAAGAGAAGTAGAGAAAGAATTTTACTTCTCAATGTCCTTACTCTCTGTATAGTTCTTTTAAAAGATTCATGTGTACATTTACTTGTATTATATGTATGCATGTCATATATTGTAACATAAATATATGGGGTTTTTTTTTCATATATAGCTTAGAAGTTAAAATTTAAGACCTAAAATTCCCTATGAATTTACCCGAGCATTCACACTCTGGAGGCCCAAAGAACACGGAGTGAATGCAGGATCAACACTTGTTCACCTTCTCCCAGCCCTCTCCTCCACAGACACTTGCTGCCACATGCAACCATTTTCAATTCCCACTACTCTTGTTCCTTAAGTTCAATTCTGAGGGTTCGGTGAACTTCCATAAAGTCATCTCTACTTATTTTTAGGAGCCATAGGATATTGGACTCCTCTACACCTAGAAATACTACAGTCAGCTAGCAAGTTGCACACTCGTGTGCCGAGTGTACAGCCAATTCAACCACGTCCCCTTTTCTAGTACCCATTTCTGTAACCCTATCCCCGAATGCACTAGCTCATTCACGATTAATGAAGGTTTTCTGCGTGCTTGGCCCCGGTGACTACATATAAGACCAACAAACCCCTCCAAAGCAAAATGCACAACTTGTGGTGACAGACTGTGGAATATACACGGGGTGGTCGATGTCAATAAAAGGTGAGTTAACAAAGGGCTGAGAGAGCCTGGCAGGAAGAGAAATTTCTGGAAGAAGCGAAACTTGACAGAGAAGGTGACGTATAAATCAGATCTGAAGAGCTGTCAGGAGAGGATGCGGGAGGGGAGCATTCCAGGCGGAAGGTGGGGGTAGCGGGTGCACAGCTACCCCCGAGGAGGCAAGCAGGAAAAGGCACAGCTAGCTTGAGGAAAGTTATAAATTCAGTGACGAGACCTTAGGCCTCTAAAAGTCTAGTGACAAGGGTAGAGGAGCAGAAAACAAGCCTGGAAGCTGAGGTATTTTGCCTGTTTTACGTTTGAATTCATGTAAGGCGGAATGGGGTGTGAAGTCAGACGTCCAGTGACGAAGGGCAGTGACTCAGCAGGGGTGCTGAGGCAGAATGTTCGCTGTGGGGTTCACCTCATGGAGGTGAGGCACCGAATTTTAGCGTGAACTCGGTCTCCCCAGAGGGACTCCGTCGAGGGAGGGCGCCAGGCTGCCGACGGGGGCCTGGGGGCAGGAGGCCGGCGCGCCCCCCAGCGCTCACTCACCCGGGCGACAGGTCCCGCTGCCGCCCTCAACTCCGCTCCGGCCTCGGCGGCCACCTAGCCAGGCTCAGCCGTTGGGAGTCCGCGATGGGTTCGCTTCAGGGCGCCCCGCGCGGCTCCCCAGGGCGCTGCTCCCCGCGGGCGCCGGGCTGCGGGCGCGGCTGCAGCGGCTCGGGCACCCCCTCCCCGCGTTCCCCGACGAAGAACTCGCGTGCTGCGCCTGGGGGACCCCGGGCACTGACAGATGGAGATGGGGTGTAGGGGGGCAGTGCTAGGGACGTGGAAGGATTGAAGCGTCTGCTGTGAGGAGATTGGCATGGAAATACGTAAATAGATAAGATAGTGTTTTCTATGACCTTCGCAGTTTTCTGAAGTTGCTTAGTGTTTGCCTTGAGAACATAAAATGTTTCCTGGTGAATCAGTTTGCTCAGAAACCTGTGTACTGGTGATGTGGCCTAGAGAACAGAAAGACCTTGAGGAAATCTCTCTTCTCCCCAAATCCCCCCCACACACACACACACACGCTCCCCTTTCCAGGACAGTTCTGCTTTTCCTCCCTGACGTCCTGTGACCGTCGGGTTTGGTTAGGTGTGTCCACTAAAGAAAAAAATCAGGCTTTTAAAGAATTCAAGTTAGTGTTACTCAGAAGTCGTACTGAGGAGTGTCCCTGAGCCGGCTCCAGAGCGGTGCGTCAGCCCCAGCTCCACATGCAGGTGGCGGGGCTCTGCACGTGCTCAGAAGTTCCATTAGAGCGACACTTCTTCAAGTTTTGGATGTGAGGGTAAGTCTAGCTGTAGATTACAGAGGCGTAATCATTAATCCTGTCAGACATTATCTTGTATGTACAGGAAGAGGGAACTTATCTTTGATAACTTATCTTATCATTGAACTTATCTTTTCTAAAAATGCAAGGATTCAGGCAAGAGAGTGGGAACCAGTGCTGTATCCTGCTTATTGTCTTCAGGACATTCTTCCAGAGGGCTGACTGAGCTCAGTCACCAGTCAGGGGCTGTGTGAAATTCTAGAATGAGCAAGCAGCTTCTTAGTTTGGCTGCTTTGTCTCATGGGTGTTAAAGTCAATCTTTGAATGTAGAACAGATCAATGTAGAATGAGGACTGGAAGGTCTTGTCAACGGGGAAAAAAAAAAAAACAATGAGTATAAAAATCACAAGTAAAGGTAACTAGGTAGGTAACTAGGTAGATCACAGTGATTACTCCATGAGTAAGGCAGCACAGTTGCTCACTTCCGGGGAAGAGGAACTAGCGTGTTCACTGCTTGCTACAAAAGACGCTGAGCCATGGGCCCTAGGTTCCTTAGCTGCCTCACAATCCACTGCCTGCATCTGGGCCCAGTGGGACTTGGGGGCGGGGTAACTGGCCTCCCTTATGATACTCCTGCCATTTACTGGGCCCCGAGTAATAACCACTCTCCCTCTTGTCCTCTGAGTCTCAGTGTCTACTTTGGGCACTTAGGAAGCTGTGGTAGGTTTTACACTTACCATCTTTCCCTGTCAGAGGTGCATCTATATATTCTGATACAGTAAGAAACAAATTACAGAATATCAGATCCTTAAAGAGCCTTAAATATATTCATTCATATGCCTTTACCTACAAATTCCTTTTTTGAAAATATAAAGAAATAATACTAATATAGACAGAGATTTTGTTCCAAAGATATTATAAGGGAAAATGCGTTTGTATAGGCAACAGGTTTCTTAGGCCAAACTAAGATGACTGTGTTTTTTCCCCGTCTGGCCCTCCCGCCTAGCTGGCCTTCTGGGGAGGCATGAGTCAGCATACTCATGTAACCAAGGTGTTACCTCCTATGTGAACCCATGTGATCATGCTTTCCCATGGCATGTTGCCACTATTGTTCAGAGCCATATATAAGCGCTTGCCATGTTCTCGGCCATGTTTTCACCACTGCTATATTCCCCTGACAATAAAGACCATGTCTCACCTGCCCACTGCTACTCGCCTTTTCTTCCAATTTCCAAAGCCTGTGCCTGAGCACACGCTAGCCACAGAGCATCCTCCTCACAGATATGTGTTGCTGTTCTAGGTTTGTAGCACCGTGATCCATGTGATAGTTTCATTAACTCTGGCAGAAAACTAGGTTCATGGAATACTGCCAAATGATAACACTCTTGAGAATGGGGATAAACGAAAAATATATCTTCCACAGAGTTCTCTTGAGGTTTAATAGAAAGTAAACACCATGCAGCACATATATAAGACATTCAGTGCCCAGGACCCTGAAAATTAAGTGTCCCTGAAAATACAATGAAGGAATATATACAAAAAAACATTTAGCACATTAGTACATGGGTAATGGCTTAATCAATGCCAGCTGTTAATAGCAGTAGTTTAGTATTAGTATAGTGAAGAAAAACACTGAACTGGCAATCAGGGGACCTGAGTCAGTCCTGGAACTGTGCTACCTAACAAATAACTAATTAGTTGAATAACCCTCAGATTGTGAAACTACTCTAGTCCTGGGTGTCCTCATTTGTAAAAAAGAAATGGGAGAGTTCAGATAATCTCTAAATTCCCTTCCAGTTCCAAAAATCTATAACTCTATGATGACAAGTTTGGTTTCAAGCCTCATTAATCGAGAGAAAGATGATCCTATTGACAGAAATAAAAACATCAAAATCATCAACTGGTAATGTCTAATGTTGTAAGGAATCTGCAATTAAAGTGCACAGATTCTCAATATTTGTTATGTTGTGATTTTCTTAACATACCACATGATTATTAAATAACAACTTAAGTAGCCAGCCATTCAAGTAAAATATATATAAATATTGAATAACTATCCACAGCTCATTTCCTCAAGCTTTTCTTCCAGGATTATCAATTTGTGGCTGTGCCAGCACATTTATACCTTGTTTAGTTGTCAATTCTATTTGGAAAAAACAAAAACAAACAAACAAACAAAAATTCTGCCAATGCAGAAACCCCAAACGTCTGGCAGCAAGGACCTAAGCAACTAATAAAATGATGCTCATTAAGGAAAATAAATGTAATCATAAAAGTATCTTAAATATACTCTCAGTAGATATCCTAATCTTATTACTAACAGAGGAAAACTATGTTTATGCCCCTTGTAATGGGTTATAATTTGTGCCCCCGTCCCCCAAAATATGTCCAAGTCTTAACTTCCAGTGCATGTAAATGTGACCTAATCTGGAAAAAGGGACTTTTCAGATAAAATTAAGTCAAGAATCTCAAGGTGAGGTCATCCTGGTCTAGGGTGGGCCCTAAACCTATGACTGGTGTCCATATAAGAAAAAGCAGAGGAGATTACAGATGCTGAGATGGGAAGGAAGGTCATGTGAAGACAGAGGCAGAGACTGAAATTATGCTGCCACAAACCAAGGAACTCTGGGAGCCACCAAAAGCTAGAACAGGCAAGGCAGGATTTTCCCCTAGAGCCTTTGAAGGGAGCATGGCCCAGCTAACACCTGATTTCACACTTCTTACCTCTAGAATTGTGAGACAATAAATTTTTGTTGTTTTAAGTCATCAAATTTGTAGTAATCTTTCATGTCAGCCCTAGGAAAATGAATATGCCCTTCTGTGAAATTTGTCAGAATCAATATGGAGTCACTAGTGTTAAAACAAACACAGAAAAACAAAAACAAACAAAACAAAACAAAAACCCTGACAAATAGAGCCAAGTAATACCATGAAGAGAGGATTCTCATGTTTGAATGCCTGATAACAAAACTATCACAAAAGACCTTGCAAGAACCACAACCTTGTACAAAGCCATCGCAACTTTACACACACACAAAAATATACTTTTGCAAGAACATCTGCCCAGCAACTACCTCTCCAACCTTAGATCGGCAGTTGTTGTTGATCTTTGTAGCCAATGTAGGAGTAGATGACCTTAGCCTAATCTTTTCTGCCAAAGGAATATTCTGTCTGATATCCAGCTTTGCGTCATTATTAGCACATAGCACAGACTGTACAATAACAATAACCTTGGTTTTATCTCCTTTATTGCAATACCAAGAAAACCCACATTTACTAACTTTGACTTGTTTTCCCTTTTACCTCAACAACACATCTTAGTCAATCTGGAAAGGGCAAGATTGTAAGGTCAAAGTCCCTACCAATGGGATGAGACACAGCCCAAGGTCTGCATTAGGAATAAAAAGATGAAGAACTTCCCTGTAACACGCTGCTGACTGGCTGCTTTTGCAGCCACTAAACTCCCTTCTGATCAGAAGTAAAGATTTTGCCTTGCTGAGACAATTTGCAGTGTCTGTTTTCTGAACGACACCACAGGCTACTTCCAACAAGTTGGGGGCTCGTCCAAGATCACCCATTCCCTTTGGAAGAAGGGATCCCTGTTCCTGGGGGAAACGTATCCTGCTACCTCATTGTGGCAGTCCTTGGAATCACGGCAACCAAGACACCCCCCCCCAAGCGGTGAATGAACCCAGGCTCTTGGCAACACAGGGAAAAGGGCCTGAGCAGGAACCGCAGCGACCAGGTAACTCTGTGCACAGACCAAGGTAAGACAAGTTGAGGGGGCAACAAAGTATTTCTTTGGTGGTCAGGACATCCTGGAGGGTGTGTGTGTGTTACTGAGACATGCCTTGGGCATGAAGCAACTGTGAAGTCCTGACCCGCGGTTCCGTGGCTGCCTCATATGACTGAAGGTAGTATCTAGTCTTGAACTGGATCCTAGTTGGGGATTTATACCAACACGCCAATGTTAAGAGGAGCCTAAATTCCCTCGAGTGAAGTGGCTGGAGACAGACAAAGCACAAGCTGAGAGTGTAAGAAACCACCCGGGTGGAGGGGTGGGAGGTTTGAACCTCTAGACTAGGACACACACACAGCCAGGAAGGATGGGAAATAACATGAGTAAGAAAATCTCTAGAGAAAATAATAGCAAAGATAAATTCCCTGATAGCCACTAGTACTCATAAATGGTAAAATACTGTTGTTTCATTGAGATGCAAGAACCCATTCTTAAATCCCCTTTCTCTTGACCTGAGTCAGAACTTGGGGATGCCCATTTTCTAGCCAGATAGACTTCTAGGTCTTGGTTTGACTCCAATTTCGTGGATGCCTAATATCTCATTGGTACCTCAGGTTGTTTAGTGGGGGATACCCCACTGAAACTCTCAGTGCCTCAATGTATGACCATTCCTAAAGTCCTCCTCCTTTTCTTTCTCCTAGCTGCCATGAGGGGCAACATTACATTATATGAATGAAATTTGGCCCAAGAATGGACCTCTTAATCATAATGCCATCTGCCTCTCAATTTTCTTGTTGCTGCTGGCACAGCAAGGGGGTCTAAAGTTCTCTATGTTCAGGCTTTCTTTAAACTTGCTAGAAATCCTAATCTTCACTCTGTCTGCCACATGTTACTTCTTACTCCTGAATCTCTTTCACAATCTTCACTTTCCCCAAAGGTGTTTCAGAAATCTTCCAGGCCACCACTCCCATCACAGGCTCAGAGGCATAGGAGGACAGAATGGTTTCAGGGCCCATTACCCAGGGATCAGAATACTGCTCCCCAAATCCTGGACACTCTGGCTCTGGCCTTGGCTCAAAGGGTCCCAGGTACAGGTTGGGCAGCTGCTTCAGATGGCACAAGCCATACACCTTGGCAGCTTCTGTATGGTGTTAAGTCTGTAAGTATACAGAATGCAAGGGTGATGGAGGCTTGGCAACTTCCACCTAGATTCCAGAGGATGTATTGGGAAGCCTGGACGCCTAGGCAGAGGCCTGCCACAGGGGTGGAGTCCTCGAGGAGGACTGTGCCAAAAGGAAATGTGGCTTTGGAATCCCCCACACAGTCTCTACTGGGGCACTGCCTAGTGGGAAGGGGGCTGCTGCCCTCCAGACACCAGAATGGTAGAGCCACTGGTAGTGTGCACCTGTCAGGTGTGGGGACCAAATGTCAGGTTCTTGGCTCCTAGTACCGAAGAATGGTCACTGGACTGAGTAGACAGAGTAAATGAGCAGACCAAGCAGATGCAAGCAGGCAAAGTGCCAAAGTTTATTAAAGCATAGAACGTTACAGACAAGGAATGGGTCAACCCTCACCAGTGGAAGAGAACTTGTGTTTAACAAGATTTTCCCTTTTATGCTGATTCTCTAATTTTATGTTAAGTTGAGGAGTGGAATATTCATAATTTTTCTTGGCAAGGGGTGGAGAATTCCAGGAACTAGGAACCCTCCCTATTTTTAACTTTGTAAGGCAATTTCCAGGGGTTGCCGTGGTATTTGTAAACTGGCATGGCACTAGTAGGTGTGATTTTTTACTATGTTAATGAGGGCAGTTCATTTAAAAACATTTTTAGCTCAACTGTGCACATGCTCCAAAGAATCTCTTTTGTGGCCTTGATCATATCTCTACTTTGTGGCCTTTCTACCTCTTTCTGGTTGGTCAGTCCTTGGAGACACCTATGTAGACCAAACATCTGTTCAGTCCTTGGAAGCCCCCTCTGGTCAATTTGTTCCCCCTATTGTAGACAAAGCATCTCTTAGTGCCATCTGCTCCTCTCCCTCCTTATCCTTACTTAACACACCCTCAGCCTGGAAAAGCTGTGGGCATTTGACACCAACCTGTGAGAGCAGCCACATGGGCTGTGCCCAGCAAAGCTGTGGAGATGGGGCTGTCCAAGGCTTCAGGGGCCTACCCCGCATACCAGTGTGCCCAGGATGTGGCACATAGAATCAAGGGAGATCATTTTAGAGCTGTAAGATTTAGCATCTGCCCTGCTGGGTTTCAGACTTGTGTGGGGCCTCTTACCCCTAACTTTTGGCTGATTTCTTCCTTTTGGAATGGGAATGTTTACCTGATGTCTGTTCCACCACTGTAACTTGGAAATAACTTACTTGTTTTTTATCTTACAGGCTGCTAGGTGGCAGGAACTTGCCATAAGTCTCAGATGAGACTTCTGACTTTGAACATTTGAGTTGATGCAGGGAAGAGTTAAGAGTAAAACTTTTGGGAACTACTGGAAAGGGATGATTCTATTTTGCACTGTGAGAAAGCCATGAGATTTGGGCGGCCAGAAGCAGAGTGATATAGTTTGGATATTTGTCTCCTCCAAATCTCATGTTGAAATTCCATCCCAATGTAGAATATGAGGCCCCGTGGGAGGTGTTTGGGCCATGGGGGCGTGTCCCTCATGAATATTAATACACCAATCATTCCCATTTATTCTTTTAACAACAGGAAATACTTATTAAGCATCTACTATGAGCCAGGTATTGAAAACATAGTGATGACTGAGTCTTCGGGTGAACACCATTAAAATATATGTCTTTACAACATTAATGTAAAAATACTGCAAGTTATGGACATCTGAATCATAAATAATCAAACCATGACTAAAATCTCATTTAATTCTCACCCAAGCCTGTTAGAAAGTTCAGAGAAGGTCAATAACTATTACAAGCTTCTAGAGCTAATTTATAGTGGAACCAAACTTGAACTTAGGTTTTTGAGTAAACCAGAGTTGTTTTATTTATCCTTTGCTACTTAACCTGAGAAATCAGACTGTGAATCCTTACGATTGTAAAGAATAACTCTCAATTCTCACTTTCCAACAGATTCCAATTTTCTACAAAGTTGCAGCCTGATGTATGGGTGGTTTAACTTATATAAACAGAAACAAAAATTAGGTCATTAAGTAAAAGAGAAACTCCGCTTTCCAGCCTGGAGTTTTCTTTCTTTTTAAGAGCTTGCCTCCGTTGTGCGCAAGGCACCTTGGGAGTTGTAGTCCTAGGCCGAGTCCTGTGGCCGGAGGCGCTAATCCATTGGGACCCAATCATCAGAGAATCAACTTGCTCTCCGCGCTGCGATTGGCTGGAAGTCAGCGGCCGCCCGCCCCACGCCCAGTCGCACAGTCTCTCCCGTCAAGGCGCCACAAGGGCCGGGCGGAGTGTGGCTGACTTGTCTGTTCCAGGGTCGAGTCGTCAGTGATACTTCAGCGCAGCAATGGCAGAACCGCAGCCCGCGTCCAGCGGCCTCACGGACGAGGCCGCCCTCAGCTGCTGCTCCGACGCGGACCCCCGCACAAAGGTGAGCACGGGACCTCATTCTCCCGCCCGGGTCCTGCGCCGGGCGGTTGTGGCCCGGGAGGGGCCGGAGCCCGGGACTCAGCCGGTCCAGATTCTAACCCATCCGGTCGCGCTGCAGGTTCCCGGGCCTTGGGCGGACGGGAGTGGGCCGGGAAGAGGGCCGGTGGTGTCCGATGGGGTGCTCCGTGGGGGCCGCGAAGACTGGAGGGGCTCCATTTCTTCGGGTAATTTCAAAGAGTGTGACTGTATTTGAATTAACTTGTTTATTTTGAGACGATAAGCCTGGCGAACCCAGGGTCAGGTTCCTTGTCTGGGTGTGTGTGTTCCACAGGCCAATTAATTTCAGAACTCCCAGTCATAGATTCAAAGGTCCCCTGTCCACGCCAGGGCCGCCCAGAATCGATCAGTTTTCGTTACCACCCTGACTGCAGGCTTAACTCCTCCAAACTAGTTTGGTCGCTCGAAGTTTGCGCCCAGAATTTCGCTTTTGCTTGGCTTTTGCTGTTGCCTAAGACCACATTTCTTCTGCCTTCCCTGTGTGGGGTGGGCCCCGAGAGAGGTTACAGAATCATGGAGCTTACATCTGAAAAGAATCAGAAATTCCTTCTCTGTCCTTCTCGTTTTACAGTAGTGACCTGGTAAGAGAAATGACTTGTTGCATATGAAGGCTTTTGCTTACTGAACATGTCTATACTAAGTCAGTGTAACTCACTCAGGTGTGGTACCTCCGTGCGTAGACGTAGCAGCCGCTGGGGGAGGTTATTCCATCAGTCAAGTCATCGGTGTCAGCAAATGCATTTGTATTTATTAATTTGATTGCATCATTTGTAAATTTCCTGATTATTGAATATGTGCTTTATGCAGACCTCTGAGAGGCAGATTGGTGATTAAAGACTTTGGTCTTGAATTATAAAGCTCCCTGGAAGCACAGAGGAGGTAGAAGTTTTCATAGGTAGCATCAATAATATAGTGTATGCATAGGGTATTTGGGGCCTCAAGGCCTGCATTTGAATCCCTGCTTGTGTCATTGGCTGCAGTGATCTTGGCAGGGCAATTGGGCTGAGTTTGTAAAAGGAGCATAAAAATATCTCAGAGAGCTGCTATGAGGATAAAATGAGATGAAATGTATTATGTTCTCTAAACTGTGAGGAGTGATACAATTCAAGGTTGTATTTCAGCAGTGAGGATCCGGGCATGCATCAAACAGAAGGTGGTGGTGGGCCCATGCCTTGAAATATGGGTGGGATTCCAGCAGACAGAGTACATGAGAGGGCTGAAGGGGGGAAGGAAGCATCTTAGCAAAATGGCAGAAAGATGCAGTACAGGCCATGGTTTGAAGCAGGGGTGGGGAACCTGTGGCCATCTAGATCCCTAAGTGTGGCCTTTTGACTGAATCCAAATTTTATAGAATAGATCTATAAAGCCACAGGTTCCCCACCCTTGTCGGTTCAGATTATCTAAGCAGTGGTGGAAAAGGCTAACATGGTAGATTGGGGCCAGATCATAGAGAGAGCTTTGGATGTCACATCTAAGGAAGTTATATTTTATATAGGTAGTAGGGAATGATTCAGGATTTTGAAACATTATATAAGGTAGATTGGAGGGATCCAAGTCTGTAGGTGATGAGACCACTTAAAAAGCTCTTCCAGGCCGAGCACGGTAGCTCATACCTCTAATCCTAGCACTCTGGGAGGCTGAGGCAGGCGGATTGCTTGAGGTCAGGAGTTTGAAACCAGCCTGAGCAAGAGCAAGACCCCGTCTCTGCTATAAATAGAAAGAAATTAATTGGCCAACTAATATATATAGAAAAAATTAGCCAGGCATGGTGGCACATGCCTGTAGTTCGAGCTACTCTGGAGGCTAAGGCAGTAGGATTGCTTGAGCCCAGGAGTTTGAGGTTGCTGTGAGCTAGGCTGATGCCATGACACTCACTCTAGCCTAGGCAACAAAGTGAGACCCTGTCTCAAAAAAAAAATAATAAAATATCTTCCAGAAGGTGAGATAAACAATGAGGGTCTCATTTGGAAATGAGAGAGCAGCAGTGGCAGAAAGTAACTTGTTTATTGATCATTTGCATCTTTGTTATAAAGACCAAAGAATATACAGTTGTACCACATCTTTGGCAATCTTTTGACTAACTTTCTTCAAAAGGCCAAATTCTTTTCCTTGTAAGTAGTGCTCTCCTGAAGATAATTCTTTTTACTGTTTCTGTCTGTGTCCTTTGATACACAGTAGAAAATGTCCTCAGGGTTCCCATTATTTCTAAATTACCACTACCAATTTCTGTTTTCACATCATTCCATTGATAGATAGATAGATAGATAGATAGATAGATAGATAGATAGATTTTTTTTAAGTATGGGGCCCCTGTCCCATCTGAGTGGTAGGGAATGGGGTCAAGGAAAACTTTTCAGTCTTGGTAACAGTTGAGCTGAGTTCTATCACATAGGGAGGAAGTAGCTTGATAGAGTTGGATACAGGGGTAGGAGTAGTAGGGAATAGCGAGGAAGAAGGAGGAAGGACAATGGCCAGATGGGTGGCTGACTGTCCTAGGCTATTCTCTGGAGAGAATCATAGTAAAATAAAGGCACAATGACGTGAGAGAACTGAGTCAGGTAATATAATGAAACTGTAGTTACAGGCTATGGGAGTTGAGGGAAGGGTGCACAAAACAATGATTGGGGTACTCAAAGAAAATATGAGAATTCCCATTATGTTCATTTATTTTTCTCACCCTGTAAAGATTTCTATTTGGTAAATATAGTTATACTGATATTGTAAGTGTATATGATTGAAATATATATACATTTATTGGAGGTACATGCTTTTTTTTTAAGCGATAAGGGTATGAAATAGAAAATGTTTGAGATGATCAGCTTAAGGAAGACAGTAATAAAATTCAATGTTGGAGAAGTATACAACAACCATATGTACTTGCTTAGGGGACTTTTCCCCAATTTGTCACATTCCGACATAGATTAAGTAGGGGAAATAACACTAGGAGGAAAGGAAAAAATATATATCCCACCATATTGTAAGTCAGGAAAAAAGAAAACCATTCATTTTTGTTTTGTGGGAGGTATGACACCTAGGGATAGAGAATTAACAAACCCTTTCCCCTTTTATAAGAATTTGACTTTTGGTTAATTCTCTGGTTCTGTTTCCCAGGAAACAATGCAAAATGGGTGTTTTGTTATTAGACAATTTTGCTTATGATAAAAATAACTCAATTGTTATATTGCATCTGGAGAGAGAGAATTATAAATACCTGAGAGGAAGCCATAGCTTTGGACTTCCTTGAATGCAGTGACTCTTATCACTGTCCTTTGTGGAGATTCTGGAAGCTGTGCCTATGGAGTTACTACTAGAGATATTGGCTCCTGTGACATAGGGATTTCTACATTAGGGTGATTCTCATACGTGATGTGGATCTTCTCCCTGCACCTGAGCTACGTAGACTCCTGTAAGTTTGATTTATCCTGGAAATAGACATATGGTGACCAAATACACTCATATCCTGTTGTGGGGGGCAATTGTATAAAGTATTTTTGAAGGCCTCAGCTTCTGGGAAGATGGAGTAGGCAGATTTTTCCCTGTTCTTCCTGCTAAGTACAACTAAAAACTCTGGACATGATATATAAAAGAAAAAGGAAGATTCTGAAAGGTGGTGAAAAAGAAGGCAGACTGGTGGTAAGTTTCCTGAGTTTTCTTTTTGCCTAATATAGCTGAGTTGGAGCTGAAGAAACTGGCAACCTGGAAATGCCGATGGATACAGACAAAAAAAGGAAAACCTACCGAAAGTCTGCTCTGTTTAGCCACAGGACCAAGAAAGGGACAGTATTCTCTAGCAAGACAGAAAACTTTTAGACAATAACTGCTCTACTCCAACTAGACACCACAGAAGAAACTGGCCCCAGCCCCATCCATGCCAGGAAAAGCTAAATGGGGAACCTAGACTTTAACCCGCAGGCTATAATGATGTGCCCAACCTTCCCCTGTCAGGATGGTGTCAGGGAATGCTGAGTAGGAAGCTGGGACTTTCATCCTGCTAGGCTTTTCCCACCTTGCCATGTCGGTGGAAACACATGAGAAACCTAAAACTCCACCCCAACACAGCAGTGGAAATATTTTAAGACAGTTATAAATGGGAAAGGGTGAAGGGATTTTAAAGAGAGGTAAGGTTTCCACACTTAATTCAAACTGATAAAACATCACCAAGTGACTGTGATAAGTTACATATATATATGTGTGTCTATATATATATATACATATATATATATAGTAACACCTAGAACCACATTTAAAAAGCTACAAAGAGATAAATGCAATAACACTATAGATAAAATTGAATTTTAAAAATGTTCAAGTGACCCATGGAAAGGCAAAAAGAAAGACAAAGCAAAAATGAATAATATGGCCAATTTCATCCCTAACATTCCAACAATTACATTAGATATAAGGACATTAAAGGCAGAGATTGAAAGGGTGGATTGAAAACCATGCCCCAGCTGTATACATGAAACTCATTTCAAATATTATACAGGAAAAGGAAGGAGAAGATGTACCATGCATACATTAGTCAAAAGAAAACAAGAGTGGCTATATTAATATCAGATGAAGTAGACTTAAGAGCAAAGAAAATTGCCAGAGATAGAGAAGTACATTATATAATAATGAGAGCTGTGATTGACCAAGAAGATATAACAATCATAAATGTGTGCTGCCAAGCAACAGAGCTATAAAACACCTGAAGCAAAAACCAATACAACTGAAAGGAGAAATAGAAAACTCTACAAATATAGTTGGAGACTTTAAAACTCCTCTTTCAACAATTGATAGAACTAGACAGAAAATTAGCAAGGATATAGAACTCAACACCATCAACAAACAGGATCTAATCAATATTTATAGAGTGTTCTACCCAACAACAGCAGAATACCCCTTTTTTCAAATGTTCACAGATCATCTACCAAAGTAGGCCATGCCCTAGGTCCTAAAACCAACTGCAGCAAATTTAAAAGAATTGAATCATACAATTCTCCAATCACAATGTGTTTTTCACCACAATGGAATTAAACTAGAAATAAGTAGCAGAAACATAACAGGAAAATATCCAAATACTGAGAAACTATACAACATATCTCTAAATAAATAATCCATATATCAAAGAGGAAATCTTAAAAAATATATTGAAGATTTCTCAGGAAATCTTAAAAAATATATTGAACTGAATAAAAATGAAAAAGAATCTCAGCTAAAAACAGGACAAAGAAGGAAATTTATAGCACTGAATGCAGAAATTCTAAAGGAGAAGAAGTCTCAAATCAATAATGTAAGTTTCCTCCTGAGAACCTAGAAAAAGGAAAGCAAAATAAACCCAGAGGAAGTAGAAGAAAGGAAATACTAAAGAGCAGAAATCAATGAAATTGAAGAGATAATCAATGAAACAGAGCTGGTTCTTTGAAAAGACCAAGAGAATTGGCAGAACCTGTAACAAGACTGATGATGAAAAAAAGAGGACACAAACTACCAATACTGTGAATGAAATAAGGGATACCACTGCAGACCTTGCTGGTGGCAGAAAGATAAGTGAATACTAAAAACAACTCCATATACATAATTTCAACAACTATGAAGGGACCAATTCCTTGAAAAACAAACTACCACATCTCACCTGATATGAATTAATTAATTTGAATAGCCTTATATATTAAGAAAATTATATATATAATTAACAAATTTCCCAAAAAGATATCTTCAGATCCAGGGGATTTCACTGGAGAATTCTACCAAATGTAAAAGAAGGATTAACATCAATTATACATAGTCCCTTCCAAAAAGTTGAAGAGGAGGGGAACACTTTTCAATTCATTTTATAAAACTAGTATTAATCTGATACCAAAACCAGATGAAGACAGTACAAAAAAAGAGAAAACTACAGATAAGTATTTCTAACCTATATAGATGTAAAAATCCTTGACAAAATATTAGCAAACAGAATTTAGGACAGGCCTGAGGCTTTGCAGGACAAACCTGCAGGTCCTCAAATTACACAACAAATATGTGGCCAGTGGTTTGTTTCTGATTTGCTGGCTTACTTATCTTAACATTTCTAGCCTTTAGACAAAGCTTCACGTCTTTGTGTATGTGTGTATATATATATATATACATATATATACACATATATATATACATATATATGTATATATTGTGTCTGTGTGTATGTAATTATATACCATGACCAAGTGGGGTTTATTCCAAGGGTAGAAGTCTTTCTGGTTCAATATTCATAAATTAATATAATCCACCATATTAAGAAGGCAAAGAAAAAAAAATCACATTTGCAACTAGATTGCTTGGGCTGGATTTTTTTTCTCCGCCACTTAATTCTCTCAGCAGTAAAATGGGGGTGACAATAATACACCTCATATGGTTATTGTGAAGATTATGTGAATTGGTTTCTTTAAATCACTCAAAACAATGTCTGGCACACAGTGGTTATGTTCCTGTTTTGATGAATGTCTTTGTATATAAATGTTTGTCAGAGTTTCTAATTATTTCCTTCAGTAGATTTTTAGAAGGAGAACATCTTGGTCAAAGAGTATGAATTCTTTTTTTTTTTTTTATGAGACAGAGTCTCACTCTGTTGCCGGGATTAGAGTGCCGTGGCGTCAGCCTAGCTCACAGCGACCTCAAACTCCTGGGCTCAAGTGATTCTCTCCTGCCTCAGCCTCCCAAGTAGTCTGGGCCTACAGGCATGTGCCACCATGCCCGGCTAATATATATATATATATATATATATATATATATATATATATATATATTTTTTAGTTGTCCAGCTAATTTCTTTCTATTTTTTTAGTAGAGACTGGGTCTCGTTCTTGCTCAGGCTGGTCTCGAACTCCTGAGCTCAAATGATCCACCCACCTCGGCCTCCCTGAGTGCTAGGATTACAGGCATGAGCCACCATGCCCAGCCGAGTATGAATTCTTGAAGACTCTTGAGATCCAAATTGCTTTCCAGAAAAATTGTAGGATAGAGATAGCATAGGTAGGGTTGTCTAACTTTGGGCAAGTATTTAGCATGGCATCTGTAGCAAAAATATTCTGTGCGTAAGGTACATGGATTTGAGTATAGCCTTTATGGACTGAACAGAAGTAATGATAAAGTCATTTATAGTCTAGCAATACTAATGTTGGTACTAGGAAGATGTTGAATAGATAAAATATAAACTGAGTCAGAACAGATTTTAAAAGATAGTTTTTAGATTTTATCCTTTTTTTCCTTAACAAGAGACCATTGATGGATGCACCTTGGTTGGATGTATATTATCTCATAATTCTGTAGGTTAGAGGTCCAACATAGGTCCCACTGGTCTAAAAATCAAGGTATGACAGAGCTGCTTTCCTTATTGGAAGCTCTGGAGAAGAATCTGCTTCTAAACTCATTCAGGCTGTTTCCTGCATTCAGTTTCTTTCCATTGTAGGACTGAGGTCTCAGGTTCCTTGGTGGCTATCAGCTTGGGAGGGGCGTGGGCATCAGCCTTTAACTCCTTACCTACATAGCCACCCAGCAGCCGCAGGGCAACTCCTTTCACACTTGCAATCTCTCCAACTTCCCCTACTGCCACACCTCTCTTCTGCTCTCTTAGCTATATCTTTCGGTCTCTTCTGCTTTTAAGATCTGTGTGATTACATTGAATCCATCTAGATAATCCAAGCTAATCTCTCTGTTCTAAGGTCAACTGATAAGTAACCTTAATTCTACCTCAAAGTCCCTCAGCAGTAGCACCCAAGCTAGTGTTTGATAGAATAACCAGGGACACCTCTAGATTTTAGTCCTAGCCTGCAACTCTCTCTAGAAACTGCAGTGCACTGCCTGAGCACCAAGTCTGGTGTGGGCAGGCCAGCTTTCCCCCATTAGGCCTGCTAGCTAAAGCCTATGTAATTGCCTATGGTCCAGCATGAAAGATCACACACAAGATTTTGTCCTGGAGCTGGCTTCCTCAAGCAGACATTGTAACTGGTAGAGAAGCAGCAGTCACTCATATTACCTGGGAGATGGGAATGTTTGTTATTTTTGTAGTGTTTACAGTGTCTTGTTTTAATCTGCTGGAATATGCAGTAAAAGTAGTCTTGCCGCTTGTTAAATTTTTTTTTTTAATTTTTAATTTTTGGTCTCACTTCTTTGCAGTCACAGAGTGACTTTGTAGGTATATTTGAGATTATATTTCAACAAGAGAAAACCAAGGCCTCGTTGTGTCAGGCCAGCATCTGGAGGTCAAGAGCTGCTTTTCTCTTTCTCAGCTGCTTGCTAAAACTGAGACTGTTAGGAATATAGCACCTGACTAAGAAAAGCAACCCAAATATTCTAGAAATATGTAACTTGCCTTTTAACTGATTATAAGCTGTTAAAATAAAGAATTTAATTATTTTCATTAAGATCAGTTTCAATAAGATAAATTGGTTTTTAGGCTAGTTTGGTTTTAAATTAGAATTTAAGTGCTTAAAATTGTAAATTTTGGCCAGATGCAGTGGCTTGTGCCTGTAATCCTAGCATTTGGGGAGGCTGAGGTAGGAGGATGGCTTGAGGCCAGGAGTTTGAGACTAGCCTAAATATGAGCAAGACCCCATCTCTACAGAAAAATAGAAAAATTAACCAGGCATGCTGGCACGTGCCTGTAGTCCCAGCTGCTCGCTAAGGCAGGAGGATTGCTTAAGCCCAGGAGTTGGAGGTTGCATTGTGCTGTGATGATGCCCCTGCATTCTAGCCCAAGTGACAGAGTAAGAGCCTGTCTAAAAAAAAAAAAAAAAGTATATCTTGGTTATTTAAAATTTAGCAAAATAGAAAAATGTAGTTTCCTAATGATGCTGAATGAAGTATATTTATATTTTATATAATGTGCATTATAGGGGAGAGTTATAGCTATCTGGCTGTAAAGGAAGTGATCAGAATTTTCAGGCCTGTTTTCCTAAGTCCATGTGTATAACAGAAAAAAATCTTTTTGGAAGCAATGATGAGGTTAACAGACTCATGGTCTGGGGTGTACCTATAGAAAAAGGAGACCTGAACTTAGAATCAGAAGCCTTGGACAATTAATTTAATTACTCAGTGTCAGTTTCTCATCTATAAAATAGGAATGTGAATATCTATAGATAGTTAAGACCTCACACACAGAGTTATTATACCTAATGAAGTCAAACGCCTAAGTAGTCTTAATAATCTCAACTCTGTGAATTTATATACTTTCTGCCTTTCTCTCAGTCAAGCCTTCTGCTTCCTGATATGTAAATTGAACAGTTTCACAAAGGTATTAGCAACAGTAAGTTTTTATCCTTCTAGTTATTTAGGAGTCTAGGACCTTGTCTCTTGCTAATTTACATGGTTATCAGTAAATGCTTCTGGAAGAGCATTTATGCATTCATTCAGAAAATAATATAGTCATCAAACTCATTATTTATAACATCAGTGCCTTAGTTGAGGTGGCCCAAAAGCAGAGTGGAGACAAGGCAGTAAATAGTTTCTCTGAGAGGTGGTCACTGAGACCTCTGAGAGTGGAGAAGGAAGGCCAGTAATATATATACACGAGTAGATTACCCCCTGGGCAACCGAGGTTCAGACCTGCTGGGGAGCCTCTGAGGGACTTTGTGGAACATGCCTCATAATTGCCCCACTAAGGGACAAGGATGCCCAGTTTTTTATCCACCTTTTTTTTTTTTTTTTTTTTTTGAGACAGAGTCTCACTGTGTTGCACAGGCTAGAGTGAGTGCCGTGGCGTCAGCCTAGCTCACAGCAACCTCAAGCTCCTGGGCTCAAGCAATCCTTCTGTCTCAGCCTCCCGAGTAGCTGGGACCACAGGCATGCATCACCGTGCCCGGCTAATTTTTTTCTATAGATATATTTTTAGTTGGCCAATTAATTTCTTTCTATTTTTAGTCACGACAGGGTCTCGCTCTTGCTCAGGCTGGTTTCGAACTCCTGACCTTGAGCAATCGCCTCTGGCCTCCCAGAATGCTAGGATTACAGGCATGAGCCACTGTGCCAGGCCTATCCACCATTTGGTGAAAGTCATTCCTGGAGTGTAAACTCTTTAGCACTTTGGATCTGCTCCAGCTGGGACTGTAGCCAAAAAACACCACTGGGCAGAGAGCCATAGGAAATTGTAGGTGATAGGTAAGGGAATTGCGTCCAGATGATGTCCAGGGTAGGGTGAGAGGGCAAAGTTTTTCTTTTCTTTTTTAACATTGTGTTATAATGGTAGACTATTTTTGTATCATGTTACAGAAAGCACAATTAATGTTGGTAAGAAGTGGTAAAAAATTAAAGGTGTGTAATATATACTGTTTCTCCTTAGGATTTTCTATTGCATCAGACCATGCTAAGAATTAAGGATCCTAAGAAGTCATTGGATTTTTATACTAGAGTTCTTGGAATGACGTAAGTAAAATATTTATTGGCACCTTAATGTTTAAATACCTGGCTTTGCAAATGTAGGGAATGGTTTCAGACCCATTTAAAAAATTAAAGTTTGTTTCAGAAGTAACAAAAGTCCTTCTGGACAGGAGTCTAGGCATGACTGGAAAGGACTCCTGTTAAATTCCTTTTCTCCTGTACCCCAGCCAGGCTCAATGTTCAACAAAAGACACAAATAGTTACATTTTCTCCAATCTCCCTTTTCTTTGATAGCTATCAGCTAAATCCTTAATATAGTCAGACCCCTCTTGATCTTCTGACTACTTTTAGCCTCTTGTTTATTTCAAAAAAGATACAGAGAAACTCAGACTTGTGGGGGGATGGGGGGAAAGGGCATTTATTGAAACCTTAAAACCTGTACCCCCATAATATGCCGAAATTAAAAAAAAAAAGATACAGATATAAGGATTTATAAAACTGGCCTTTTTTTATAGGCTGCATTTTCTTTTGCCAAACAGGTAATATCCACTGATCTTTCAATCCTTAAAGCATATTTACTTGTTTAGTTTTCTTTTTCTCCAGCTTTATTGAGGTATAATTGACAAATTATTTTGTTGATTTGTTTCCCTGGTTTTTGATCCTATTGATACATAAAGAATAAAATAATGATCTTTAAATTTACTGCTTAGATACACTCCATGGACATTGACAGCAAAATTTAAGAACTCAACAAATGTTTTTATTAAACTGAGTGGTATATATATATATATATATCTGAAAGAACAATAAGGTAATATAGTATATTTTTCACTGAAAATAAACAAAATTCTCTTTTCAAGATACCTGTTTCCATTTATAAATAAGTACTGATTTCAGCTAAATTTCATTATATTTGAAGAATTGATGAATTATAAAAATTTGCTTTTTTATTTTTGCATTTCAGGTATTTACAGAGGAATAAGTTTTTTATGAGGTTTTTCTCACTGATATTTTTTTCTCCTGCTTTTCCCATTAAAATAACCTAATTACATACAGTTCTTATTCTTAATAAAACTTGAATATCACGTTATGCCTTTTCTGATTTGTTTTGGTTTTGTTTTTGTTTTTGAGACAGGGTCTTGTGCTGTTGCCCAGGCTAGAGTATAGTGACAGGATCATAACTCACTGTAGTCTCAAACTCCTGGGCTCAAGCAATCCTCCCACCTCAGCCTCCTCAGTAGCTGGGACTACAGGTGCACACCACCACATTCAGCTAAGTTTTTTTTATTTTTTATAGAGACCAGGTCTTGCTTTGTTGTCCAGACTGGTGGCAACAAACTTGTGGCCTTAAGCACTCTTTCTGCCAAAGTGCTGGGATTACAGGTGTGAGCTGCTATGCCTGGTCATCCTGTTGTTAATGATTCAAGCTTGGGGTTTTTTTTTTTTGTAATTTCAGGCTACTCCAAAAATTTGATTTTCCTACTATGAAGTTTTCCCTCTATTTCTTGGCTTATGAGGATAAAAATGACATCCCCAAAGATAAAGATGAAAAAGTAGCATGGGTATTCTCTAGAAAAGCTACACTTGAACTGACACAGTGAGTATAAATTTCTTTCTTTTTATTTATTCTAGATTTTTTTAAAGGTGGTTTTAAAAAATCTTTTGTTATGTTTTATTTCCTTACTACTTTACTTCAAACCAGGTCTACCTAATCACTTCACATTTGTAACAACATATTTGAGTGTTTTTACATGGACCTTTTGGTCTCTGTATTGTTCTGGTGGCATAGTTAGGGTAAGTGAGATCATTTGTCTTATAAATAGAGATTATAACACCCTGCAATGGTAAGATGTTTGCCAAACTGTAGCTAACTAATATTTAGGTGCTACAACTAAAGTCTTCCAGCAGTTTTGTTCTTTTAATTATCTTGCTACATTTTTGATGCAGAAATTGTTATAGCATGTGTTCCTTTAAAAAGTTGCCAGACCATTTTATAATGATTAATATTCAAATTTTAAGGTATTTTTATAACTTTAACATTTAAAAATGTAGAAAAGTATCTTGACATTGTTTCTCTGCACTCTATAACAACTACCAAAAGAACATTTGTTTCACAGTGTATGATGTAGTGTGCTTCTTGTTTTAAAAGGAAGCTTTGGAATCAAACAGACCTAGACATGAGTCTTGGCTCTGACACTAGTTCTGTGGCCCTTAACTAATTTTATCACCTCTCATAAGTGGCAGTCTCGTCTATAAATTGAAGACATTCAAAACTAGCCCATGGAGCTGTTTTGAGGGCTTAAAGAAATATGAAATACTTAGCACAATGAATGATAGTTGCTATTATTATCATTATTGTTCTTACTGAGATGAGGTTTTATAGTCTCCTTAGTCTAGTTAAAATACTTTGCCCATTTGCCCTTTCTACAGTTGAATATATTTGTAGTAGCAGTGGTTAGACCAACTATGAAAAGTAACATATACACATGGTAAGACTTAAAAGACAGGTTGTTGCAACTTTCTTTTCAGAATATCTGTTCTACAGGACATTTTAGTTATGTTTTCACTCCTTTTGTAGCAATTGGGGCACTGAAGATGATGAAACCCAGAGTTACCACAGTGGCAATTCAGACCCTCGAGGATTTGGTATGTTTGTCTATTTGTATGTAATATATATGGTTTTGTGTGATTTTGCATTATGTACATAATTATGGTTATAATAAACCTAAAACATTAATGGCCTAATTATTAAATATGATCAATTTAATAGAGGTCTAGTTATTTTTATTTTCCATAAATAATGTTATTTGGGAATTATTTTTAGTCTTAGTCTAAATATTACATTTACTCTTTCACAATGATTTTACTTTAAGTCTCTGTATTATATTTCTAGTAGACTTTGTAATTTTAAAACAGAAGCTACAGTTAATTGTAATCCCAATTTCTGCTAGCATATAATTCCATCTGATATAAAATCTCTCAACTGAGATGACAGGATTACAGGCTTCAGTTGGCTGCTATATAGTCAACACCAATAACAAACCTATTAAGTATGAGTAAATGATTATTCTTTTTTAGTGTAGACTATTCTTTTTTTTTTTTTTTTCTGAGATAGAGTCTCATACTGTCACCCAGGATAGAGTGCAGTGGTGTCATCATAGCTCACTGCAACTAAACACCTGGGCTCAACCAATCCTCCTTCCTCAGCCTCCTGAGTAGCTGATACTACAGGTGCATACCACCACGTCTGGCTAATTTTTCTATTTTTTGTAGAGATGGGGTCTCGCTTTTGCTCAGGGTGGTCTCAAAATCCTGCCTCAAGCAATCCTCCTGCCTCAGCCTCCCAAAGTGTTAAGATAACAGGTGTGAGCCACTGTGCCTGGCCTCGTATAGACTATTCTTAACAGATTGAACTACATATGAGCCAGTGTTGATTTATTTTAAATAACTTATAGTTCAGAACAACTAATTAATTCATTTTACCTGGCCATTTAGACCTATATTTGTTCTTTAATATACTGTACATTTTGAACCTACTTGAATCAGTCTGTTTCTAAGTGCCTTATGCTTTGAAATAAACAAGTTTTGGAAGCCACTTGTAGCACTTGGATACCCTGTTGTAATTGTTTCTTCTCTGTATGTTTTTTTGGGGGCTGTCAACTTAGGTCACATTGGAATTGCTGTTCCTGATGTACACGGTGCTTGTAAAAGATTTGAAGAACTGGGGGTCAAATTTGTGAAGAAACCTGATGATGGTGAGTCTGCCCCTTATTGTGTTCAGTCCTCTCTTTAGTTAAGTAATTAATACTTACTAAGCACCCACAGAGGGCGCTGGGGTAGTAAAACACTTCGGCTGCAAATAACAGAAGTCTACTTCAAACAGCTCTTAAAAAGAAGGGAAATTATTGGAAGAATACATGAGTTTCTCAGGGAACTGAAAGATAGCAACTAAGGGTGGCTTCACAAAGGACCAGACACAGGACCTGGGGGGCATCAAAAACCTGGGCTCCCACTCACCAGACCTACCACATTCTCTCATTGGTCATCAGGCTTTCACTATTTTAGGGTGTATCTGGCCACCCAAAAATAAGTTCCTTAAAGTCTCTCTGATCTCAAACTCCTGTCCTCAAGTAATCCTCCCATCTCAGCCTCCCAAAGTGCTGGAACCCAGGCATGAACCACCACGCCTGCTTAAAGTCTATTTTATCTGATATTAATATAACTGTACCAGCTCTTTTTAGTTAATAATTGCTGGCATTTTTTTTCATCTTTTACAACTTCTGTATGTCCTTATGTTTTTAGGTATGTTTCTTGAGACAGCATATATCTGGATTTCCTTGGATTTATATGTATTATAATTATTTTACTTAGATCTGTTTCTGCTATCATAATTTATTTCAATTTTAATTTGAAACATTTCACTATTTCATTTTAATCTTTTTCTTTTTTAATTAACATATTTAACATCCAAATCATCTCCCTAATAAGAAAAGAACTTGTTCCCCTCCACTCCCATCATGTTACTGTTACCTAGACTGGAATATTATTGATTTATTTTTTTTTCTTTTTAGCTTTGGCTTTTTTTAAAAAACATAACAAAAAATATATTAAGGTATTTGATCACCTTATTTTCATACATCCCTTGTAATGTCTTAAGTACCTCAACCAAAACTATTTTCAAAGGGCTTGTAAAGCAAAGCTTTGGAGACTCTCTGTGCCTGGACACCTGTTTATATGAATGACAATTTTGTTGAAAATCCTAGGTTTATTTTCCTTCAATTTTGAAAATATCACTCTATTTTCTTTTTGCAAACAGTGTTGCTATTGAAAAATCTGCTTTCAATCTGATTATATTCTTTTGTATATTTTTCTGTTTTGTTCTGAAAGCTTTTTATATTATTTCTTTATCCTTGCCTCCTTTCTGGGAGATTTTCTTGAACTGGAATACCAATTAGTTAATTTTCCCTCAAATGTATCTGTTCTAATATTTAACCTATCTATTGTGTTCTTAATCATCCGTTATAATTTTCATCTCGAATTTTTGCTTGGTTCCTTTAATATTTTCTTGTTCTTGTTTTGTATTGGGGACATTTCATACTGCTCATTACTTTTACATGTTTAAATGGTTCTTGGTCCATTATTCTAATATTTCTTTTGTTTGAATCTATAATCCATTGTTTTGGGGTTTTTTAATGCTTATGTTTCACAAATTCCTGTTATTTTGGCCTCTGAGCCTTTTCCCCCTGCAGTTGTTAGCTGTTGCAATCCATCAGCCTGTGTGAACAGGGAAGGACCAGACCCCAGTACTTAACAACCCAAGTGATCTCAGGAGGATGGGCTGGGTGAGCCCAGAGTGGAGACCCCTTTGCACCTAGAAATGAGACTTAACACTTAACACTCCACCAAGCAGTTCTTCAGGTCAGGTCCTCCTGCTTTTTTCCTCAGGGAGAAGCAGTCTTAGGAGATACTTCTGAGGTTGTTATTTCCTATTCCTGGATATGTGGCGAGAGGGCTGGGGAGATCAGTTGGCCCCCACCTGTTTATCTTGATTTCTTAAAGCACAAAGCTCCTGCGCTGTCCTTATTTACTCCAAAGGACATCTGAGCAAGTGTGAGGGCAGGTACTGCTGCTCAAGGCACTTGGGGCGGTGGGGTGCAGGGGGAGCAAGAGCAAAACTCCTGTTTATTCTCCCATAGCTGTGATGCACGTCCTTCTGATCTAGGTGAAAACTATCGCCTCCTACACAGACCAGGTTAAAACAGTCATCCCGGCCGGGCGCTGTGGCTCACGCCTGTAATCCTAGCTCTTGGGAGGCCGAGGCGGGCGGATTGCTTCAAGGTCAGGAGTTCGAAACCAGCCTGAGCAAGAGCGAGACCCCGTCTCTACTATAAATAGAAAGAAATTAATTGGCCAACTGATATATATATAAAAAATTAGCCGGGCATGGTGGCACATGCCTGTAGTCCCAGCTACCCGGGAGGCTGAGGCAGAAGGATCACTCGAGCCCAGGAGTTTGAGGTTGCTGTGAGCTAGGCTGACGCCACGGCACTCACTCTAGCCTGGGCAACAAAGCGAGACTCTGTCTCAAAAAAAAAAAAAAAAACAGTCATCCCATCCCATCCCTAACCCTCACCACTAGGGTTTCTTTCTCTCTCACTCTCCTCCCCCCCCCTTTTTTTTTTTTTTTTTTTACATTTTCCATCTGTGTTCCTCTAGGTTTGATCTTGGGGAAAGGAGCCAAACCAATCCAACATCTTGATCCCCAGATAAATTTCTAAGGTCACATTTTTTCCATTTAAGCAAACAACTTTGACCTGTGACCCTTTCAATCCCAGTTATGAATTATTGGGGAAAGAATCTGATTGACAGAGTTTGGGTTACCTAGTATAGTGTTGAAGGGGCTGTGTGACCCAAGCACCTAGGTCTTTTGTGTGGGTAAGCCATGCTACCAGCTTCCTTCAGCCACCCCCTATCCTCTTTTTCTTCTTTATTTTATTATTTTTTTTTCCACTTCTAAAAGGTGTGATCTTTTTCTTCTTTAAAAAAAGACAATTTCTGTGACTGCTGAACTGGTAGCATGAAATGGTTTCATGAAGGTGAAGCAAATACCTTATAACTCTGAAACCTAAAAGATGCAGCTAGTCCCACAGTTTATTTCAGGAGGGCTGGTTTTCAGGTATGTATGGAAGATAACTTTTAGTCATTATGAAAAACATGCATTTGGGCAACACTGACAATATAGAATTTTTATAAATTAAAACTATAAACGAAAGAATGTACTTCATTAAAATGCCAATTAAAATTGAATTAATAAAATTTGTTTTAATTTTTAAGTTTTTTTTTGTTGTCTTTTCAATAATGAAAACTTTCATTTTATAGGTAAAATGAAAGGCTTGGCATTTATTCAAGATCCTGATGGTTACTGGATTGAAATTTTGAATCCTAACAAAATGGCGACTATTATTTAGTGCCATGAAAATGCTCCTTTGAGATTTTGGTGAAGACAGAGATTAAAAAGGAAACAATGTGATTCAAGATATTCAGATAGCAGAAGCATCTAGGACTGATGGATCATGGTCGCAATTCAAATTATTCTTAAATTCATTTCCCTTTCCTATTTCAGCTGGATTTTTTTCGCCTAACTGTTCAGTCATTCTGCTTTTAAAGTAATGCTTTATCTTATGTCCTTGAATATAGTTGTATAACTTTACTTTTTAGTTAATAATTAAAACAATTCCCTTTAGAAGCTGTATTTATTTGCCGCCTTCTATCTCCTAAATAATACGTCTCTTCAAGTTTGCATTTGAATCATCATTTTCCAAAAAAAAGTATTTAACATGTTTTTGTCATGGTTATCTTCTGGGGTTTCAATTCCTCAGAAATAACTTTTCACAGTGGAAAGTAAAGAACATAAAACAGGAGTGAAACTTCATGTGTACTTCAAACAGTACAAAGTGTTTATTTTACAAAAGAGCAGGTACTCTTGAGAGTAATTCAGGATCATGCTGACAAGAATACTGATAGAAAAAGTAGTTTCTTTTTATTTATAAAGTACATTTAAAGTTCAAGGACTAACCTCATTTAATTGGGAATGGGAAGAGGGAAAAGAATATTTACTGGGTACCCAGACACTAGACTGTAACATATTTTATCTCATTTAATACTTACAACTATCCCTATAAGAAAGAAAGCAGGCTAAACATGTAAAATAACTTTAGTGAATTGAAGGCAATATAAATAGTCTCAAATATTTAAGATCTCATCATCATTTTAGTATTTAGATTGTGCCTCAGAATTAGTACCTCACAATACCTCCTCCTGTCGCAGAAACCTGTGAATTTGAGCATTGTGCTCTTGGCTCTCGAGTCTCAGTACCATGGTGAGGGAAGAAGTAGAAGAAGTGTTAGCACAAGACTGCTCTAGGACCCCCTGTTATTCCTGCACAGGTAATGCTTGTATTAGTTGTGAAGAGACCTCCCTACTCCAAGGTCTTCTGAGCAAGTAGCCACGTGTAATAAATTATGTTCAGTAAAAACTTAGTTATCAGAAATCTCAGCGGTCTTCCCTCCCATGATTGACATTTAATGGGTTTTTAAATATCAAAGTGATTTTGAAAATCTCTAATGACCTGGAAAATAAAAACATCCAGTTTGTGGTTGACTACGTTTGGCTTTTCTTTCTGTAGACTCTAATGGAAAACCTTTGGATAGGCCATGCCAACTGTGCTTGCACTGCTAGAAGCACTTTACATTTCCTTTTTGAATGAAAAATTGATTTGTGTGAGCAGTTTAAACAAACAACAGTACTTACATACTGAAATAAAATAAAATTTCAACTAAGACTCTGTTTGAATTTTAAGCTTCTGTCTAACAAGTTCTTTATTTTAAAAAGCCTGGCGTTAGTACTGAAAGGATTTGAAAAGTCATGCAGGTTCGTTCTGAACTAGCAATAGATGTCGTTCTGTACAGCTGTAAAGTGGGTAGTTTCTATGGATAAGGAAGTGTGGGAAAGGTGGGAAGAGGAAAGTAAATAATAAATAAAAGATTGTGGTAGATAAAGTGCAAAGAGAAGAAAGGCCATATATCAAAAGGTGAGTCATAGGAACTTACAAAGACCAAATTTACATGTTGAGTACTAGAGTTAGCAAATAGAAGGGCTAACAGATTCGTCAGTTCATTCGCTTAAGCCTTATTTCCAGGAAAGAAGTCTTCTCTACTAAGTAGAGAAATATCTTTGCCAAAATATAGCCCTTGCTTATTCCTTAAATTCATTCATATATGAATTGAAAAAACTATACAGTTGACCCTTGAATAACATGGGTTTGAACTGCCTAGGTCCACTTACACAAGAATTTTTTCAACTAAATGCAGATTGAAAACTCAGTATTTGTGGGATGTGAAACACATTATCTGGAGGGCTGACTTTTCATATATCCGACTGTGGGACTTGAATATCTGAGGATTTTGGTATCCATGGGAGATCCTGGAACAAATCTTCTGCATATATTGAAAGATGATTGTATATCCTATCACCAGGCCTTGCCTGGGAAAAGAACAATTCACTTCCAAATTAACTTGCCTGAGAAGTGATGATATGAAAGGGTGAACTAGATCACAAGAAGTTTTCTTGTTTTCCATGATTACAATCAATATAGAATAAGGCAGTCTCCCATGAACTCTACATAGCTAAGAGTGGAACTCAGTTATGATACAGGTGGTTTGAGTTAAAAGCTGATGGCTGGAAGGGTATTTTGACCTGGATTGCACACAGTGTGTCTTAGTTCAGGGTGCTATAATAAAAATACCACAGACTGGCTGGCTTAAACAACAGACGTATTTCTCACAGTTCTGGAGGCTGGGAAATTTAAGATTGAGGCACCAGCAGATGCAGTGTCTGGTGAGGCCCCCTTCCTGGCTTGTAGACAGATGTCTTCTCGTTGTGTTTTAACAAAGCCAAGAAGTCGTCTCTCTGTCTCTTAAGAGGGCACTAATTACATTCATGAGGGTTCCTCTTCATGACATTACCTCTCAAAGGTCCCACCTCCTAATGCCATCACGTGGGCAATTAGACTTACACATGTGAATGGAAGGAGGGACACAAACATTCCACCCATAATACAGTGTACATAAATAATCTGCCCCAATGCAACTGCTTGTGAGGAAGGCTAAATCAGTAAGGATGCTTGCAGCTGGCAACAAGAAAAAAATCAACTATGGCCGGGCACAGTGGCTCCATGCCTGTAATCTAGTACTCTGGGAGGTGAAGGCAGGAAGATAGTTTGAGCTCAGGAGTTTGAGACTAGCCTGAGAAAAGAATGGGACCCCATCTCTACTAAAAGTAGAAAAATTAGCTAGGTGCACACCTATAGTCCCAGCTATTTGGGAAGCTGAGGCAGGAAGATCACTTGAGCCCAAGTTTGAGGTTGCAGTGAGCTATGATGATGCCACTGCACTCTAGCCAGAGCAAAAGAGCAAGACTTTCTAAAAAAAACAAAACACAAAAACAACTCTATCTGATATAGCAAGCACTTCAGAGAGTCCAAAATGGGTTGATAGAGGGTTCAGAGAGATCCAGAACCCCAGATTCCTCCCATCTTTCCCATTCTGTCACTTTCAGCATTTTTCTCTTTAGGCAAATACTACTTGTGATCAAAGATGCCTACCATGATTCCAGGTATCAGGGGCAGACCAACAATGTCCAGTGAAAGAAAATAACATTTTATTCCTTATGTGTCTTTAATAAGGAGTGAAAACCCTTTCCAAAAAAGTCCTCAGCAGAATTCTCTCATGTCTCAGCCAGAGCTGGGTCACATGCCTGTCCCTAATCACTGGCAAAGAGGATGGGGTCACTCTGACTTAGATGGATCATATTTACCCATGTTAGCTGTGCGAGGTGCACACTGGATCAAAATTGAGCCTGCCAGCCAGAATGGAAGAGCAAACGGGCTTTGGGGTAGGTGTAAACAGAAACTGCAACAGGGTGAAATTAGATATTGAGAACCTTGTTGGTGCAGAGTGCTGTCAGAAGTCAGGAGACATTTACTGCCCTCAAAAGAACATAGGTCTAAGATTGTGGTTCTCAACCATATTAGACTTAGCAGACCCTGTTTTAATGTTGTAACATAATACCTATGACACCAGCTTCATCATGAAAATCAAATTCACATGATATAACCTAGCCACATACATGATTTTAAAGAGTCAGTCAATGCCTTTATAATATTATAAAGGGGAAATAAAGTCAATTTGTAATAAAATATTGTGCATTTCAGTATGTAAATGCTCACATACTACTACATTAGAAGACAGTGGTCAGGTGCTTGTCCTGAAGTATGGAAGAAGAAAATCTCTTTAATATAGCCGGGCATGGTGGCGCATGCCTGTAGTCCCAGCTACTTGGGAGGCTGAAGCAGAAGGATTGCTTGAGCCCAGGAGTCTGAGGTTGCTGTGAGCCAGGCTGACGCCATGGCACTCACTCTAGCCTGGGGCAACAAAGCGAGACTCTGTCTCAAAAAAAAAAAAAAAAAGAAAATCTCTTTAATAATTGTTGACACTATTCAGTATTTTAAATGAAGACGGAATTTATGGCTCATGAAGAGTTATAATTTTACAACTTTAAATACATATTGAGGGGAGGGGGGAAATGGGCATTTATTGAAACCTTAAAATCTGTACCCCCATAATATGCCAAAATAAAAAATAATAATAAAAATAAATAAATACATATTGATAACAGGTGTGTTTTATTGGTGACTTAAAGAATGTGAATAATATTACTATTGGACATATTTTCCAAAATGGTGATCAATTCTTGCTAAAGTTAAAAGAATAACATACTCAGGTGTAGGATGGTTTTGTCCTTAGTGAATATTAAAATGATATATGCAAAGAAGCAAAACAATAGTTCTCCATTCAGATAATAAAAAGCAGGCTTTAAATTTGCTTCATTTTAGGATACTTTTAGATTTACAGAAATGTTGGCGAGATAGTACAGAATTCCCATATACCCATACCCAGTTTCTCCTATTTTTAAAATCTTACATTAGTGTGATACTTTGTTACAATTAATGAATCTATATTGATATTATTAACTAAAGTCCATACGTAATTCAAATTTCCTTAGTTTTTAGCTACTTTTTCTGTTACAGAATGCCATCCAGGAAATCACATTACATTTAGTCATAAAGTGACTGAGAGGCTCCTCTGGACTGATAGTTTTTGAGACTTTCCTTGTTTTTGATGACTTTGACAGTTTTGAGGAGAAGTAGGTATTTCATAGAATGTCTTTTAATTCGAATCTTTTTTGTCCTGATGAAACTGAAGTTATGGGTTTTGGGGAGGAAGATCACAGAGGTAAAGTTCCTCTCATCGCATGATATCAAGAGTACATGGTATCAACATGACATAGCACTGATGACACTGACCATAGTCACCTGGCTGAGGTAGTGTTTGTCAAGTTTTCCACTGTATAGTTATTCTCTGGCACTCCATTTCCATATTGTCCTCTTTGGAAGGAACTCATTATGTGAAGCCCACTCTTAGCGGGGAGTTATGTTCCACCTTCTTGAGGGGAAAAGTAGGCTTTTTACCTATTTGAATACTCAGTGGGACTTTCCAAATTTGTATGGGCCACTACAGGATATCTAACATCCCTACTCACCGTCCACTAAATACCAGTAGTGAATTCAACCAAAATGCCCCACAAGTCTTCAAAACAACCTCTAGGGGTCAGTACTGCCCCGTTGAGAACCACTGGTCTAAGATTTCCAATTTTGGTTTATTTAGAATGTGAACGGAAAGCATTTATAATGAAATCTGAGCGCAGAATTCATAGTTTTATGCTTTCCTCCTTATTTGCATATGATTTTTTTTCTGCCTCTAATTCTGCAGAAATTTATTTTAGCTATTTGCCTTTGAGCGAATCTTCAGAATATTCAACTTTCTTTTTACATAAATTCATTTTATTGCTTTATATATTTCATTCCATTGTATAGTCAGAATTACAAAGATAATGAATTTAACATGTTGGTAATGGACACAATTGATGTCTTTTAAATAAAGCCAGAATTTATGGCTCATGAAGAGTTATAATTTTACAACTTTAAATACATATTGATAACAGGTGTGTTTTATTGGAGACTTAATGTGAATGATATTACTATTGGACATATTTTCCAATATTTTGGAATATTCCAATATTTTCCAGATGAATTGTCCAAGCAACTCATCTGGGGAAGCAGAAATGCACAGGTGTGTCAGAGGTCAGCCAACTAGCTGAAGTTATTGAGCCTGCCAGGGCATCAGCTCTTTACTGAGGAAATGGTGAGTCAGGTTAATATAATAATAGGTTAAGTGGAAATTGGTTAAGAGAATTCCTACTGTAAATGCATGGAAATGAGTCCTATCAATATTAGCAAAGACTGCAGAAGACTTTTTTAAGTGCCAATACCTAGGACTGCTAGAGTTGTAATGAAATAAGCCCTCTTACAGACTTCATCCAAATTACACATAAATTTTGCAATATGTTTCAAGAGTTGTTAAAGTCTTTAAAATGGTCAAATCTTATCTGGTAATATTGTGATATTCTAGGAATTCTGTTTCCTAGAAAATAGAAATCTTAGTTTAAAATATATTCAATTTGTTACTTGCCATCATTTTTATGCCTGCACATTTTTGCATAATAGCAACAAATTAGAAACAAATGTCCAAAATGGGGAACTAGTCAACTTTTATAGCACCTACAATGATAGAGTATTATCTGTTCTATCAATTTTAACACCACTAAATTGTGTTTTCAAAGAGCACTTAAACATGGAAATGCTCATGCAATATTAAGTGAAAAAAGCAGGATGCAAACTTATGTACATCATGCTTTTGTTTAAAAAGAAAAGGAACACATACACAAAGAAATGACCAGAAGAAAATACACCAAATTGCAATTATCCCTGGCTGCTGGGATTACCAATGATTTTATTTCCTTCCTTACATTTTTCTGTATTTTCCAAATTCTCTAAAATGAGTATCACTTTTGCAATCTGGAATAATTAATAAAAAATATTTCTTAATTTGCTAGCATTTACTTTTTTCACCTTTTGAGTAAAATGAAATATTTTAACAAACATGTTTTTTCCATTACCCAAGGTTCTATTCAGGATGGGAACACTGAATAGAAGATATTTCTACGTTAAGTTGTTCAAAACTCTTTGGTTAAAATGACCACGTTCAATTCAGTAACATTCAAAATTTCTTTGTTTCAAGATAATGTTTAAAAAAGTTGACACAAGTAAAAACTCATGAAGAAATTTAGCATTATATTTTCATCCATACTGCCTACTCTTAGCTGACTGATTTTGAAGGAACTTTTCTTTCTTGCTTATATTCATTTTGTACTTTAAAACTGTAGTCTAAAATTGTACCGTGAATCTATGGAATCTATGGGCACAAGCAAAAGTGCTAGCCCATGTATATTGAAAACCAACACAGTGTGGTCATCCTACCAGTATTTTGAACCGCCTCACTGCTCCTGAGGGTACTCCAAGGGTGGTCCTGGTACCAGCAGCAGCAGCAGCACCTGGGACCCGGTTAAAAATGAAAGGTTTCAAGCTTTCTGCATCTCAGACCTGCTGAGTCAGAATGTGTGTGTGTGTGTGTGTGTGTGTGCAAAGGCCCTCCAGGCGATTTGTGTAGACAATAAAGTCTGAGAAGCACTGTTGTACAGACTCTTTTAAAGTCACCAGTATCAACAGAGAAAGAAGTACACATATCTTCAAAAATATGATTTTTTTCTCACCTATTATACATATAGTAAAACAATCATGATTTGTGGAAATAAATATAAGGGATATGTATCTAATCCACAAACACAGGGGTTTTTCTTTATTTAAAACTGGATTTTTTCTTTATTTTATTCTAAGTTAAAGCCCCCCATTTTCTGAGGGGTTAGAAACTGAATCTCAGTAAATTCAGGATTTCTCCTGCTGTGTTTATTTGAGGTAAAGTCTTAAATGCCTGTAATGTCTAGAAGTTTGGAGGAAGGTAAGCACCTAGTCTTCCATAGGTGAACCATTCTATTGGCATTTGCTAAAATGTCAAATATCCCATTTGGTCCTTTGTTTGGTCTATGTAGATTGCTGTTATACTATCATTCATTCTTACTGTTGAGGCTACTTCAGGTCTGGTACCTCCCCTGCTACTTGAGTCTTAGTATTTCCATGCTATGTCAGCCTACAGAAATCTCTGGAGCTCACACTTCTCTACAGCATTTACCTGAATGGGAGCACTGGATCATTCTTCTACTCTTACATTACATGAGACCATGGGAAACTAACTCTGGGATTTACATAAGGTCCTATCTAATACCTCTCATAGCCATTTCTTCTCAGGGATCTTGCTGAATTCCAAGGGGTCTATTTGGGAGGCCAAATACAGTCCCCTCAGCTGTTAGACCACCAGGCACCTCTATCTCAGGACTCTATGATTTCTCTTTATCTTAAAGCACAGGTGCAGAGGAAGGTAGTGCCTCTTCACAGGGACATATTAGGCCTGGGGGCTCTCTTTCCTGACTCCCCACCCTACAACTCAAAGCATAAGGTTTAGATTTTTGAAAGTCAAAAACCTTTTCCTTCTGTAACATCCCTGGGCCCGTGGTCTAGCTGCCTGAATGGGGATGAGCCTTGGGTTACAAAAAGTTGCAGGGAGAAAAGTTGGTATTTTAAAGTATCATGTCATGTGAATGATAGGATAAGGGATTTAGTGGAGTATGCACAGCATGATCAGAAGCACACAATTAAATATTAAATGTTCTTGCAGAACAGGAAGGCTGGAAGTATGAAACATGGATTCTATATTGAGAACATTATAATCTGTGGAGGCAAACTACATAAAACAACTGGAACACAGCAACAAAGCAAAATAGGAACAAGAATAAAGTAGGTTTAAAAACAATACTAGCAACCCTATTTGGGGCTGCTAATGGCAAGTTATAGCATCTGAAGGATAACGTTGATGCTTTCAACCCTAAATCAGCGGTTCTCAAAATGTGACATGCATCAGAATCACCTGGAGTCAAAACACAGGTGTCTGGGGCCCTCTCTGATTCAGTAGACCTGGGATGGGCTCTTGAATTAGCATGTCTAACAAGTTCCCAGGTGATGCTGATGCTGCTGATCATGGACCACACTTTGAGAACAATTGCACTAAGAATCAACACTCTCCACGGATTGTGGGTTTCATGTTACAAATTCATTATAAAATCATCTATTCAGCAGCCCTTCCTGATATCCCTTATCCTTTCACCTGTAGCCCCACCTAACATAATGAATGTGTCATTTGGGTTAGGCCCAATCTCCTTTCCAGAAATGGCATAAATGAAATCTCTATTCTTTTTGTTTTTAGAGATGGGGTCTCACTATGTTGCCCAGGCTAGACTGCAATGGATGCTCACAGTGCACTACAGCCTTGAACTCCTGGCCTCAAGCTATTACCCTGCCTCAGTCTCCCAAGTAGCTGGGACTACAACTGCATGCCACCATGCCAGGCTAAAATCTCTATTCTTGACAGCCCCTCTTCTATGCATGTATTTAAAGCTCAGAAACATACTCCTCACTCTGTTTCCCCTCTACTCCCTGTTTCTTCCAGTATACCCCAGGCAAACCCTGTTCCACAATGAACATATTCTCCCACATTCTCAGCATTTTGTTTCCACCCACTTTCCTTGTTCAGTAAGATTTCCAGAATCTGCTTCCAGAATCTACCTGAATGAATATGATGCTTGTAAACAGACTAGAGGCCAGAGAGTTAGGAATTAATAAGTGAATTTAGCAAGATTGATGGATATAAACTCAATAAACAAAAATCTATTGTATTTCAATAAAACAGCATAAACAATTAGCAAATACAATTTTGAAAATGGTTTCATTTAAAACAGCATCTGGGAGCTGAGCACAGTGGCTCATGCCTGTAATCCCAGCACTTTGGGAGGCCAAGACGAGAGGAATGCTTGCATCCAGGAGTTCAAGACCAGCCTCAGCAATATAGTGAGACCTCTTCTCTACAAAAAATTTAAAAATTAGTAAATTCTCCTCAAATTGATCTTTAGATTGAATGAAATCCCAATCAAAGTCACAGAAGGACGTTTGTGGAAATTAACAAGCTGATTCTAAAATGTATATGGCAATGCAAAGGGCCAATATGGCAAAAACTGATCAAGCAAAATTGGATAACTTTCTCTGCCAATATCAAGACTTATTATAGGCCAGATGTAGTGGCTCACACCTGTAATCCTAGCACTTTGGGAGGCTGAGGCAGGAGGATCACTTGAGGCCAGGAGTTTGAGACCAGCCTGAGCAAAAGTGAGACCCCGTCTCTACAAAAAATAGAAAACTTAGCCAGGCATTGTGGCATGTACCTCTAGTCCCAGCTACTTGGGAGGTGAGGCAGGAGGATCCCTTGAGCCCAGGAGTTTGAGGTTACAATGAGCTATGATGAGGCCACTGCACTCTAGCCTGGGTGACAGAGCGAGACCCTGTCTCAAAAAACAATACAACAAAATGACTTATTGTAACACTACAATAATTAAGGCAGTGTGGTATTGCTATAAAGATAAATAAATACATGAAAGGGACAGAATAGAAAGTTCAGGAACAGATCTCCATGTAATCTTTGTGACAAAGGTTTATAACAATGGAAGCACTGAAGGGAAATAGGTACAGGACATTGCAATAGGCAGGTTCCCAGGAAACAGACTCCAAGATGGAGATTCACATACAGACATTTTATCAGGGAGTGTTTTCAGGAATAACACCTGCAAGGAAGTAAAGAAAGCACAACTAGGACAGGACAGATTTGACTGTAATGCAGTTGCGACAGAGTCCTCAGCCAATCCCAATGAGCTTTTAGAGATAGTGCAGATTTAAGGAAGGGAGCCATGCCTGGCCTTTGTACCCCTGCACTGACAATTCACTGGATGTAAGCTAGCCCCAGGGAGGGAACCTAACCTTGGATGAGGCAGCTCCCTCCTAGCAAGGAAAATTCCCAGGGAGAGACTCAGTTGTAAGCTATCAGCAGGCAATATTTCTAGTAGTTGGAGGAGTAGGTATTTTGGCCCTGAAACAGAGATCTGGGAAGGGCACCACAGCAAACAATATGTTCTGGTTTTTGCGCCACTCGTATCCACTTACTTTATACAATAAAGTATAGTCCATCTGGGAGTCATTCCTGTAGGATTCTGATTGGTCTTTTTCTAGAGATACTTATTATAAGAGAAAGGTTAAGTGGAATTAACTACTGATCCTACTACTTTTGTTTGTTTGTTTAGAGACAGGGTCTTGCTATGTTGCCCAGGCTAGACTCAAACTCCTGGGTTCAAGTGATCCTCCCAAGTCAGCCTAGAGTTGTGGGGATAGGAAACATAAATGCTCTGAGTGGACAACTGGGAGCAATGGCGGTAAGGGAGCTACTCAAACAGATCCACTCATATTTCCACTCTTTGGTTTCTGAACCCATATATAATACCTATTGGGAAAACAGCATTAATAATGATCATTTGGTCCCTGAGCACAGGAAATCCCACCCCCCAAAAAATAATAATGAGCATTCATTTAGGGTTTATAACGTGTCCTAGAGGATAGCACTTCATCATCACAGAGTATGGTTTCCAAGATAGCACTTCACCTATATCTTCAAAAGACCAGCAGCTTCTGCGATAGGCTCAGTGGATTCCATGCTCACGTACCCATAACTACATCTCCTTTCTATAAGAGGGGCTTCTTGGTCTAATGAGACATTTCGTGAAATCTTGTGTTGGTAGATTACTCTTTAGGACTTTGGACACTGATGCGGGCTGAGGCCCTGTGCTCAGAAATGCAAGCACATACCCAGAATCTATGTTGATTCCCATCAAGATGAATTACTGCCCCTAAGAGGTAGAAAGGGCAATGAAGTCAACTTGCCACCACGTGGCTGATTGGTTTCCTCAAGATATGGTGTCACATCAGGGGCTCAGCACTGGTCTCCGCTGCTGACAGGTCAGCAGAGTTGAGTGGCAGTAGCTTGATTGGCTTGGCAAGTGGGAGCCAGTGCCATTGGGTTCATGCCTGGCTTTCATCTCTGCCTCTGTGACCAGTTGATTTGTGTTGCCAACCCTGGTGGGTGATGACAGAGTCTGATATGAACCGGCCATGTTTTCTGTCTTCTTCTGTGGTGGATGCTCTCTGCTGGGCATGCAATGCCAACATCTTCATACTTCATGCCCACAGTTATTGATCTGTTGCATTCTTCTTTCCCACTCCATCTTGTCCCTAATCACCCAACCTTTCCCATTTTAGTGCCTGATCAACCAGTCAAGGTATTGGCCACTGCTCTTGACTCTGTATATATTTTTACCTTGGGGCATTTCTTTTCCACACAGCACATCACACTAACTCTGCCCATTAGGATGATTACCACTCACTACTAATATTTAGGGCCACCCCTGCATAGCAGCGCCAGTCCCCTTTGGCTTGCACCCACATACCAAGTTGACACATCCATGAACCAACCTCATCCTTTTTCCTCTCTTGTCAGCTGCTCATGGACCTCCTGTCCCCACCCCATATGGCCTAGGGAAAATCTGAGGAAGAAATACTGATACAACTGTGTTGGATAACATGAGGGTCTGGGTAACCTGCCCATATAGCTCTCTTACAACAAGTGCTCCCTGCTTGTAAATCGTACAAAGTGTACCACTTCCATTGTATGGCAGCTTAATACTGGGTCCACTAGATGTTATGACTTCATGGGTCTCAGCTCACAATGGGCAGTTCTGGCCACGTGGTCACTTGCTTTTTCTTGGTCAGATGCTCCACCTTTACCAGTGTCCAGGCGAACTTCAGGAACACTGTGGAGATCTCTGTTTTGAATAGGATATAATCATCTATAATCATCTGCTGAAAATGGCATAGCCTTGCTCCAGAACTCTAGAGGTCTACGTTGTGATTCTCCCAGGGCTTGCCATAAACTCCACATAGCATCTTGTGCTATCACAGCTACCTCAAACACCATAAGGTCTGCTGGATCATTTTGACCCAAGTGGCGAGGCTCTTGCACTGCTGCCCTTATCTGCTGCATAGCCATTTCCTACTTTGGGCTCAATTCAGCTGGCATCCTCATGTGGCACTCAGTAAATGAGTTAGAGTAGTATTTCCAAGTGTGAAATATGCTGCTCCCCTACTCCAAAGAGGCTTTCCAGATGTTACACATCCTTCATGATGGGAGGTGTAAAGTTCGATAATTTGTCCTCTGGATTGGAGGGGATGATCTGGTATGCTGTAGACCCTGGGCCTTGTAAACACTTCAGTGATGTGTTGGGTCTCTGAATCTTTATATGGTGTATCCATGCTTTTTGGAGTTCCTGTGTCTTATCAAGACATCTAATGTATTTGTAGTTTCTTGTTCATTCAATTAAATAAATAAACATAATGTCAGCGATATAGTGGGCCAATGTGATGTTCTGCAGAATGTCCAGGTGGTCTAGGTCACTTCAAACTATGACACAGGTGAAAGAGTTACCATAGCCTTGGAATAAGATAATATATATTTTTTTGTTGTTTGTCTCATGAAAATGCAAACTTGCTCCAGTCCTTTGGAAAAATACATCCATCAGATCAAAGGCTGCATACTATGTAACTAAAGCTGTGTACAAAGATAGCACATCTGGTAGAACATCTGCAACTGGACAACTACTTATTGAGTTTGTTGTAGAACACCATCATCTTCCAGGATTAACTTGGTGTCTATGTAGGCCGGACTGCTGAGTTATATGAGATATGATGGTGTTCACCACCCCTGCTTCCTTTAGGTCTTTAAGGCTCACGTTAATCTCTGCCATTCTTCCCAAGATGGGTTATTGGGTTTTGATTTACTATCTTGGCCAGAGGGAGGGTGTTTCAATAGTTTCTAAGTGGCATACCCTATAGGCTAAGGAAGCAATATGGGAGTTCTGTCAAACACGAAGAGTGTCAGTTCTGATTATACAGCCAGAGGTGAGTGAAATGACTCTGGGCTGGAGATGTGAGCTGCTCCTGAGCCAGGACTTCATGTATTACATAAACCCCCAACCCCCTACTCTAACAAGGGGCTATGATGGTGCTTTGGGTTCCTAAGTGTCAAGGACAACTTGAACCTTCTGTCCAACAGTCTTCAAACTACTGGATATTCCTCTCTCCCTAGTGTTTGGGTACCCTCGTAAATGACTGTGGTCCCTCTAGGCAGGACTAAGGGAAACCATTACCGGCACGCTTGCTGTGGTTTGACAGAGTTATTCTTTCTGGCAACTTGGCCTCTCATTCAGCCGGTGGACTCTGGGTCTAAAAATAGGTTCGTGTCTGGAAACTGGGCAAGAAATTGTGATTTTTTAAAATATTGGGTCAATGGCCCTCAGTGTTTCTACTGTCCATCTTAGATTTCTTTTGATTGCATAGACTGAGACATACTTTTGTTGGCTCCATCTACTTCCCCCTGGGGAGTCCATGTCCTATTAACCTTCTCCATAGCTTTTCCAGGTGATCTTCCCCCTCACCAACTGCCTCCCTGACCTTACTGGTCATCATGATAATTGCACCCACCTTCTTTCTTTCTTTTTTTTTTTAACGTATAAATGAATTGCACATAGTCAAGCAACTTGTTTCTGAAGGTGAAGTGCATGGCTTCTGTCATGTTGGGACTTTTCATCCCCATTACTATTAGGCAGCTCAGTACTGTAACAGTATCTCCCACCGAGTAGGAACTACTGCAGAGTACAGAGTCCCCGCTGACTTCTCCATGATGCTGGTGTCCTCATCATTGACACTTTTTTTTTTTACTGTTTTGGAAGCTCTTATACACATTCCCGCGGAACATAAGTTAACTGGTGGGTTTTCTAGCCATACATAGAGTATCCATTCTAGCATGCCCACTTCTCAGAATAATTATATTGGAAGTCAGGAAAATATTATTTTGGGAGAAGAGAAAAAGGCAGTCACCAGAAGGGAGCATAGGGGGTTTGTGGGATGCTGGTAATGTTCTATTCTTTGAACTGGGTAGGCTTTGTGAAAATCCAAAGCTGTATGATTGTTTGTGCACCTTACTGTTTATCTGTTAAACTTCAATTAAAAATAAAAGTTGTTTTTTTTAAAGGAAGCTATCATAAATGGATAAAGAGAAACACTTTGTAGGTTAGAACCAAGATAGAGCATGTTCTCCCCAGGTTTTCACATTGATACCTCTTCGCTACAGAATATGATTTTCACTCATTAAAGAACACACTCTGCTCATTAAAAAGAATGTTTTTTTAATTCAAGGGAAAAAATAACATGGCTTCCCTTGAAACCCTTCTCTCTTTGAAAGGGGAACCTTTGTACACTGTTGGTGGAAATGTAAACTGCAACCACTATGGAGAACAGTATCGAGTTTCCTCAAAAAATTAAAAATATGACTACCATATGACCCAGAAATCCCACTGCTAGGTATATATATCCAAGACAAAGGAAATCAGTATAAGAAAAAGTTATCTGCACTCCAGTGTTTATTGCAGCACTATTCATAATAGCCAAGATTCGAAATCAACATAAGTATCCATCAGTGGATGAATGGATAAAGAATATGTGGTACATATACACAATGGAATATTATTCAGCCATAAAAAGGATGAAATCCTGTTATTTGCAACAAGTTGGATGGAACTGGAGAACATCATGTTAAGTGAAATAAGCCAAGCACAGAAAGACAAACCTCGCATGTTCTCACTCATATGTGGGAGCTAAATATTACCACAGTTGATCTCATGGAGACAGAGAGTAGAATAATGGTTAACAGAGGCTTGGGAAGGGTAGCAGCGTGGGGAGGATAAAGTGGGGATGCTTAATGAGTGAAAAAATATAGTCAGATAGGAGGAACAATATTTGATAGCACAATAAAGTGACTATAATCAACAAGTTAGGGTATACTTTAAAATAACTAAAAGAGTGGAATTGGAATGTTCCTAACACAAGGAAATGATAAATGCCTGAGGTAATGGTAGCCCAATTACCCAGATTTGATTAATGCACATTGTATACCTCTATCGAAATATATATACCATATAAATATATGCAACTATTACAGGTACCATAATAATTAAAAATAAACAAGAAAGCAAAAACACCCCTCCCATTGCTTCCATGAAAGTGTACCCATCTAGTTCTAATCCTATCGTCTTAACTCTTCCGTCTCCATTTCCTCCTCTTCCTTTAAATACAGATGAGATGAGAAATATTGAGTAGAAAAGAAAAGGAGCTGACTTGAGGCAGAGGACCAAGTTGCAAACCTTGACTCGACCACTAAATATGAGACCCTGAGCAAATGATATCTATGTGAGGAATCACGTGTTACCTATTGAGTCAAGACTGTGACGCTCACTTTACTTCCTCTCAGGGAAATTGATAGATTCAAGAGAGAAAAGTGTGCGTGTGAACCATCTTGTAAACCGTGCCGTAGACATTCTCTTCATATTCTGCCCTCAGCACTAGCCTTTTCTTTCTGTATAGTCTCTTCCTCCTTTGGCAATTTCATCTGCTTTCATGGCTTTAACTATCATCCCTTCGATAATGATCATTTAAGGAGATGAAAAATTAAAGCTACAATGTAAACAGAGCAAAAACATAAATATAATGAATATGCAATTATATTTGGCCTCAGTGTCAATCTTCCTAGACTTTGTGGACAGGCTGGTAGCTTATTTTCCCGCGTGGAAAAACTGCCTTTCACCTTTTGCTATTTATGTCCTTCTGGTTTTATTCCTTTTCTCTATCTTGTGATTGAGGCATTCTTCCTTTCTCATATTCTTGTTTTTTCATACTCCCTATGACTGACTGCTTCCTTCCCGTCTCCACCCTAAGGCAGTGGTTCTCAGATTTTAGCATACCAGAATGCATGGACGAAAACCCCCTGCTTTGTGAAAGAAGACGGTCACAAAGGACTGAATATTACATGATTCCCTTTGTATGAAGGGTCTAGAATAGGCAAATCTGTAAGAGTCAGAAAGTAGACTGATTCGTTCTTGCCTGGGGCTGGGGCTGGGGACAGTGCTGTAGGGAATGAGGAGTGACTTACAGTGGGAATGGGATTTCTTTTCGTATGATAATGAAAATGTTTTAGATTGGGGTGATGTTTACACAACTCTGTGGGTATATGAAAAACATTAAACTGTACACTTTTTTTTTTTTTTTTGAGACAGAGTCTCACTTTGTTGTCCAGGCTAGAGTGAGTGCCGTGGCGTCAGCCTAGCTCACAGCAACCTCAAACTCCTGGGCTCGAGTGATCCTCCTGCCTCAGCCTCCCGAGTAGCTGGGACTACAGGCATGCACCACTATGCCCGGCTAATTTTTTTTAATATATATATCAGTTGGCCAATTAATTTCTTTCTGTTTATAGTAGAGACGGGGTCTCGCTCTTGCTCAGGCTGGTTTTGAACTCCTGACCTTGAGCAATCCGCCCGCCTCGGCCTCCCAAGAGCTAGGATTACAGCTGAGCCACAGCGCCCGGCCTAAACTGTACACTTTTAACAGGTGACATACATTCCAATAAAGCTCTTAGGGAAAAAAAAGAATCACATAGAGGTCTTGTTAAAACAGATTTCTGGGCCTCATCTTCCAGGGTTTCTGATTCAGTAGGTATGATTCAATAGAATTCGGATTCAGAATTTCTGATTTAGTAGAAACTTGCATTTCTTTCCAAGTCCGTGAGTGATGCTGATGCTGCTGGTCCAGGACCGCACTGGGAGAACCACTGCCCTAGAGTAGCGCCATCCAACAGAAATGCAATATGAGCCACATATGTCATTTAAAATTTTTCTAGGAGCCACAAAAATATAAAAAGAAGTATGCAAAATTCAATTTCATAATATGCCCTAACACACTGTATCCAAAATATTTGCAACAGGTAATCAATTTAATATACTTATTCTTTATGAAAAAAAAATTTTTTTTAGACACAGGGTCTCACTTTGTCCTCCAGGCTGGAGTGCAGTGGCATGATCACAGCTCACTATAACCTCGAACTCCTGGGCTCCAGGGATCCTCCTGCCTCAGCCTCCCAAGTAGCTGGGCCTACAGGTATACTCCACCATGCCCAGCTAATTTTTAAATTTTTTTTGTAGAGACGGGGGTCTCACTATGTTGCCTGCGCTGGTCTCAAACTCCTGGCCTCAAGCAACCTTCCCGCCTTGGCCTCCCAAAGTAGGATTACAGGCGTGAGCTACCAACCAGCCAATATAATACACTTATTAATGAAATATTTTATATTATTTTATTTTTACAAAGTCTTTGAAGTCCAATATTTACAGCACTACACTCATACCATATTCCGAGTACTCAATAGCCACAGGTGGCTAGTGGCTACCGTTATGGACAGTCCTAGAGTATTCTTTTTTCCCTTTCTTGAAATGGACTATGGCTAAACCTCATGTATATAATGGTGATAATAACAGTCTATACCTAATAGGATTGTTGAGGATGTGAAATGAGTCAATACATGTAAAAATGCTTAGCATAGTTTCAGCCATGTAAATAAGTAGTCATTGTTATCTATTATTTCCCTAATAATAGTCATTGAATGAAAGAAAAAGATATCTGGCTCAGTACATTTTGAAAAAAATTGAAAAGAAAGACATGTTAGCTATTTCATGTTCTAATCTAAATCACTGAAATAAAATAATGATAGATTTTAACCAGTTTGTATAAGATAAAATGCTTCTGACTGGAAGAAACAGAAAATTCAATTCCATCAGATTTAAATAATGAGAAAATTAAATGCTGTGTAACTGGGACAGAAAGGGAGGGTACATTTCAGTTTTGGTTAATACAATTCAAACTGCAGTTGTCATCATTGTAGACAGGCTCTTTCTGTCTGTTTACTCTGAACTCCAGTATTGGTTTCATCCTACAGCTGGTGACTCTCTTGGTTTGGGGACAGCTGCTAGTGCAGGAGGCACTCAGAGTGACTGTCCCCCAACCACTGAACAAAGTCCTTCTCTTCAGTATAATAGGAGGCATCTGGGATGCTGGTTATGTGCTATTTCTTGACCTGGGTTTGCTTTGTGAAAATCCAACAAGCCAAACAGCGATTATTTGTGCACTTTACTGTGTATGTTAGACTTCAGTAAAATACAAAAGGATTCTTAAAAAGGAAACAACCACAAATGGGAAAAAAGAAACCCAGTAAGAGGATAAAAATGAAGTATGTTTTCCTCTTTTATAAGAAGTATCATATATGGTTTGCTTTTTTTTTTTTACTTAACGTTATATTGTGAGGTTAATCCATGTTGATATGTATACTAGAGTTAATTCATATCCCTTGTTGTATACTGTTATATAAATATACCACTATTTATCCATTCTTCTGTTACTATTTAAGACTTTACATGTTTTTCTTATTAGAAGAAACACTACTTTGAACATGTTTGCACAGGGAATAGATGTGAGAGAACTATTTTTAGGGTTACATCTAGGGGTTACAACTAGGAGTGATATTTCCAAGTCTTGGTACATGCCGTCTTCAACTTCACTGGATAATGCCAAATTATTCTCCAAGGCGATTTACCTATGAGGATTAGGTTTAGTTGCAGGTTATATGAAGTCCAAAATAACAGTGGATTTAAAAAATAGCAATGTATTTCTCTCTTACATCAGGTAAGTCTAGAGATAGGCATGGGGAGTGGTGGCTTCACAAGGTCATCAGTGACCCAGCAGACTTCTATCTTGCTGCTCCACCATTCTTAGCATATGGTCTTCATCTTTTTTTTTTTTTTTTTAACATGGCAACATTTCATCATAATGGTCTTCATCTTATAGTGCAATATAGATGTTAAAACTTTAATCATCACATACACATTCCAGCTAGCAAGAAGGAAGAAGAGGAAGAGATTTCTAAGTATGTCTGATTGGCCAGAACTTAGTTACCTGATCACACCTAACTGCAAGAGAGATGCTGGGATATGTAGTCTTTACTCGCGGTGACTAAGTGCTCTACTAAAAATAGTGGATTCATTTACCAAGGGAGAAAGGGAGAACTGATATCGGAAGTAAATGAGCAGCCTCTGTAACAGTGGTTATACGATTGTAGTGTACACGTCTAGTAAGAGTTCAAGTTGCTCCGCAAACTTATCAACAAGAAGGATCAAGTTTTACCTTTTTGCAATCTGATTAGTATGCAATGATTTCTTGCTTATTCTTCTAATCAGTTTTTATTTAGGTTTTACTATGTGCCCGTTTCTGCTGAAGGTGCTGGTACACAGCAGTGAATAAATCAAAGTCCTAAATTCACAGAGCTTACATTCCAGTGGAGAAAACAATAAACAAACAAGTATACATGTGTGTGTGCATATATAAGTCACATGCTAATAACTGCTGCTGTGGAGAAAGATGGAATGCAGGTAAAGTTGCTATTTTATATAGGTTGGGCAGAGAAGACCTCATCGATGAGTGACAGTGAAGCAGAAACCTGAAAAAAGTCGGGTAGTAAGCCAGGTGAACGAATAGGGTGGGGAAGAGCATTTTAGGCAGAGGGAATAGCAAAGAGGCCAAAGTAATTACAGTGGAGTGCATGAGAAGGAGAGTAGTAGGATCTGAGGCTGTCAGCTGATGTGACCTGGGCACACCTCGATATGTACTAGTATATTTGGACTTGTGCTCTTGTGCTGCTGCCATCACCATGAGAAAAACATGCTTCAGTGAGCCCCTGCCCTGGACTCCAGAATGGGACACAGGTAGCAGAACCATCCTGAGTGTCCCACAGGCTGAAGCAGAATGACCTCAGCTGATCTGCATGAGCAAGAATTAAGTGCTTATTGTTGCATGCCACTGAGGTTTTGTGTGTTTGCTATGCACCATTTTTGTGGCCATAAATGACTGGTACATCTCCAGTTTCTTAGTTTCTTGTTCTTTTTTCTAACTTGTTAAGTGGAATGATTAATTCAATTATTTACAATATTTTTTAATCTCAAAAGTATATTTAAAATATTTTTTTTTCCTCTGAGAACTGTTTTGGTCACATAAGACAATTTTTGATATGTAAAGTGTCCATTGCCATTCTTTTATAATTTTTTAAAGTTTTTTTTAATAATTTCAGTTTCTATTTCTTCCATTTTAAGAAAATAAATTTTATTTTGCAATCTTTTGATATTATTTCTAGTTGTATTGCATTGTGGCTAGAGATTGTAAACTGTATCATTTCGTTTTTCTTTTCTATTATTTTTTTTTGTTTTTTCCACAGTTCCAAGATGGCCACTGATCATTTCTTCTTTTTGAACTTTACTGTTTTAAAATTTCTTTGTGAATGATATGGTTGATTTTTGTGACTGCTCCTTGGACAAGAATAGTGTGTATTTTCTGTTATAGGATACTAAGTTCTATTTAAACTATTAAATCAAGCTTATTGATGGCTTAATTAAAATCATCCACAGCCTAATTATTATTAGTCTTTTTGGTACATCAAAATTTAAGAAATGCATATTAAAGGCTTGTAATAAAATTAGTTTTATGAAAATCTTGTTTTAAAAAAATTTTGCCTCATGTATTTTGCTACTAAACTGCATGATATATAAATGTTAATAAAAATTATATCTTATTCATTTACTGGGCTTTATATCATTTCAAAACATCCTTTTTCTGTATAATGCTATTGCCTTTGCATTCTGCTACATCTGAAATTAATGTTGCCACTCCTGCTTTTTGTTTGTATTTACCTGATTTTACCTGACATTTTTGCTCTTCTGCTTTCAAATTTTCAAACTTATTATTTTTTAACAAGTCAATCAAAGTGTATAGAAAAAAAGTTAATAGTTTCCCTCTCCTTCCCCAATCCCATCCATCTTGAAGAAACTAACATTAATGATTTGGTATCCATCTTTTGTCATCATTCCCTAAATTTATAAACATGTATACACATATTGTGGTAGGCTGAATAATGTCCCTAAAGACAACCAGGTCCTAATCCCTGGAACCTGTGAATATTACCTTATGTGGAAAAAGGGTCGTTGCAGATGTGATCAGGGATCTTGAAATGGGGAGATTATCCTGGTGGGTCCTAAATGCAACCACAAGCATCCTTATAATAAAGAGGCAGACGGAGATTTGACACTGAAGAGGAAAAGGCAATGTGTCATCAATAGCAAAGATTAGAGTGATGTGGCCCCAAGCCAAGGAATACTGGCAGCCACCAGAAGCTCGAAGAGGGAAGGAACAAATTCTTCCCTATAAGCTCTGGAGAAAGTGTGGCCTGGCTGACACCTTGATTTCAGTCCAGTAAAACTTAGACTTTGTATTTCTGGCCTCAAGAACTGTGAGAGAGTAAATGTGCATTGTTTTAAACCACCAAGTTTGTGGCAATTTGTTACAGCAGCCATAGAAAACAAATGCATAAGACAAATTTTTCCTCTTATTTTTTGTAAATTTGACATTATATTCTCTACAGTGCTCTGCAACTAACTTTTTTTCTCTTAATAATGTATAGATTATATCTTTTCAGGCCAATATCTATAGATGTCATTCTTTTAAATAATTGAATAATATTCCATGGTATGGATGTTTCATAATTCATGTATCCATTTCCCTATTGATGGACATCCTGGTTGTTTCTAGTTTATTATCACAAATAGTGCTGCAATAAACATCCTTGTGTGTGTTATGTATTTTATATACTGGGATTTATTTTTCTGGAGAGGAGAGAATAGATTTTTTATTCATTAGAAAAACTTGGTGGCTTTTGTTTGTTTAATTATAAAACTTTTATTTTGTTAGATTTAGGGGTACAAGTGGTTTTTGGTTGCAAGGATGAATTGTATAGTGGTGACGTTTGGGCTTTTAGTATCTGTCAACTGAACAGGGAACATTGCACTCAATAGGTAGTTTTTCTTCCCTCACGCTCCTACTACTCTCCCCCTTCTGAGTCTTCAATGTCCATTGTACCACTCTGCATGTCTCTGCACACACGTAGCTTAGCTCCCACTGAGAACAGACTCTTAAGAGGATCTATACGTAAGTACATTTTAAATTTTAGTAGATACTATCAGATTACTTTCCAAGAAAGCTGTAAAAATTCACACTCCCATCTGATTTGAATTTCCCTCAGGACAAGTGAAGTTGAACACCTTTGTATATTTTTTGGAAATTTGCATTTTCCATTTTATGCAATGCTTGTTTAGTTCCTTTGCTCATTTTTTCTTTTGGATTTGCTTTAACCCTTTTTCTGTCACAGATTTTAGAAATATTTCTCAAGTCTTTGATTTTACTCCCCTTCCATCAACTGGGACAGAATTTCCTTGCCCACACCTCTAAACAAGCCTGAGAATCTAAAATACCTTCCCCTGCATGCCTTAATCAAGCCCCACCTATCAGTTCTTCCAAACCATATTTTGGAACAGACATTTCTCCCTTATCTTTCATCCTAATCCACCATTGCCTAATGGACCTCAATGGTCTAATCTGCACAGATGCTGACAGAATCCACAGAGTATTAATTAGTGTGGGCTAGGTTACGCTACAGTAACAATGATCCCCCAATTCAATGGCTTGCAACAACAAAGGTTTATTTTTCCCCACACTACCCAGACACCGAGGGTCTCTGCTGCAACTAATCCTTATCTGTAACACTGTTGGTCATCTTGGCAGAGGAATAGAGAACATAATGGCTTCAGCGATAACGAATACACATTAGTTTTGCTTACATTTTGCTGGCCAAAATTAGTGTTCACATGGTCATGCTTGAGTTCACTAGAGTGAGAGTGAAATCCTTTTACAAGGTGAGTTGCTAAATATTTATGAAGATTATACAGTCTATGATACACACACTGATAAGTGCAGGCAGTAGAAAAATCACAGTCATACAGGGGCATTCAATGGCTTGCAGAAAGTAAACCAAGACCAAAAACCCAGAATAGCTGACTACTTCAATCAGTGTAATCAAATGGCTCCTCCCAGAACTGCTTTTCTCCTTCTATCAAGGTATGCAAGGACCACTGCCTGGGCCTTTCAGGCTGCACTGGATTGAACATCCCTCTCCCTAGGTTCAGACAGAGGCAGGACTCCTCTGAGGCTACTGCGCCGCTGACCCTTTTCTGGCACGGTGCTGTCAGTGCACAGATTTGTCTGTGCCTGTATTATAATGCCCTACATCATCCCTTCAAGCACCAGAAGCCTCTCATAAGATGCTTTTAGGACCAACCCTCTCTCTAAAAGAAAGAGGTAGGTAGTAAAGGATGTTTGTCCACAAAACACTCTTATCGATACTCTGTTCTTGGTCATTTCAACTTGGCTTCTCTAAGCCAGTGGTTTTTCTAAAACGCATCCTAGGTCTATACATCTTGGCCATTCATCACCCCCACTGTGTCTGGAGGTCTCAGCTGTCTTGCAGCACGGTCATATTCCTTTACCATCACTGTGGAAAGCACTGGTGCTGCTCACCCTTATCGGGCTCTCTTTCCCTTCTGGACACACGGTAGGACTGCACTTTCTGGCTTCCTTAAGGTTGGTTCTCAGACTAGTTCTGGCATGAATTTTGAGTAGAAGTGATGTCTGGTTTTTTTGGCCTAGAGAATTTAATTGTTAGTGGGAAACTCTCTAAAGTTCTCTCTTTCCCTTCTGGAAAAAAGATATTGACATTTTGAGGTTTTTACTATTGTGTAACATGGCCTCTCTTGATGGAAACAATTACATATGTTTTCAGGGATTCAAGATGCACACAACAAATTAAAGACACTTATAATCTTTGATATATCTTTAGACATATAATGAGTATAAAACGTTCCACAACATCTGAGGTATAGTCAAAGCACTCTTATCTTGCCATATCAAATTTAAATTGGCTCAAGCACCCAGGTGCCATTCAGGTAGGAAGTTCAGAATCACTCTATTAGCCTATTCCTACTTACCCTACATGATTTTTTTCAGTGTAGTCTACACACCTTCTGTGTCAGAATCACCTGAGTTTAAAACACAGACTCCCCGGGAACCCCTCAAATGAGTCTCTGGCAATAGGAATCAACACATTCCATGAAGTCATTCTTGTGCACATGATCTTTCTCAGTCTGAAATCACCTTGCCCTACCTTTTTCATCTGATTTTCACGTGACTTCTATACTAACACAATCCAATAGAACTTTCTGCAGTATAGAAATGTTCTATACATGCATTGTCTAATAACTGTAACTACTGTGGCTATTTTTTTGGGGGGGGGTACCAAATTTCTTTGAAAGAATGGTACAAATGAAAGAACTCAAGTGGATGTTTTGGTACAACTTATAGAAAAGGTAAAGGAAACCCCAAGCATGCACTGCCTTGGTGACCAGGGAAGTCACCCCATAGCACTGGGGAAGTTAGCCTAATGCTTAGCTCTATCACTATCTCCCAAAGTGTGCTTGTCAAAGAGACAGTCTGCCATGCCAGATTTGGGGGCTCCCATTTGCCAGAGTTTGTTGGTCACCCAATTCTTTGATGGATTTCACCTGCTCATTCTGGTAATGGAGCTCAATGAAGTCATACAAGTGAGGGTCATTTTCATCAGTGGTCAATTTGTACAGAGTCAGCAGTGACTGATACATGCTTTTTTCCAAGTGTAACATTCACGCTGTTGCATTCAGCCTCTCACACAGTCATCACTGTCTGGTTTCTCGATATCCTGAAGAAAGATTTGGCCACCTTGTTGGTTCTGTAGCCTTATCCATATCTCAGCATGTTCCCTCTCCTTTTGAGATTGGTGAAGTATTTAGCAAAGTTCTTCAAAGCCACATCATCATGGTTAAACAGGTAGACATAGGAGGTGCAGAGCTTCAGGTTGACCTGGCAGTTCATGGATGCCTCGGAGTCCTGGTGGTGTTCTCAGCACACCTGCGAGGGAGATGCAGTGGTCATGATGGTGGCCAAGTTGAGGCTGCAGTGGTGCCTTGGGGCGCCAAGGGCATGTGAGTAAGTGGCAGAGGGCTGGCTCCCAGTGGTCCACTGTGTTGGGGAAGAGCGCTGGGTTCCACTGGAGCACTGTTGGACACCTGTTGTGGCTACTGAGTTCTTAAACTGTGACCAGTATGACTGAGAAGCTGGATTTTAGATTGAATTTAAATTAAAATAGCCGCATATAACTGGAGGCTACCATATTGGACAGTGAAGTTCTAGACTGGTTAGTTTCTTGACATAACTGATTGAAGAATCTCTCTATCCCCTCTGTGCCTGGCACATAGTTTTTTAGGTTCCTGGTATATTAAGACATGGAGAAATGAAAAAATAAGTTTACAAAAACTGTGGTATATTTTAAGTGTCGACCTTATATTTACAAAGCAGCTTTACTGTCTTGTTCTCAAGATAATTACAGTATTTAAATATTAAATCATAGACACATTGGTGTTGATGACAATGCCTAAGAATAGTTATGGTACTCAATTAGCTTTCTGCCTTCAGCTTAGCAAATATAAAAGATGTATTAAGATGATAATGAATCCTGCTGTAGAATCCTCCACGTATCTTTAAAGTGTTTACAGGGAAAGATATACACTAGTGAATATAATCAGATCAGTAATATGCAAAGTAAAAAGGAATTTAAAACAAAGAATCCTACACATTCTGGCCTTCTAGAAGAGAATACAAAGAGAAATTGTGAGAAAATGATTTGACTGGAGAATTTGGGACTTGATGTTTCTCACTTATGCTTGGCAACCATTACTTCTCCCATCTATCTCCCTCAGCAGAAAAAAAAAAGCAAAGTTAAAAGATTGACATTCTGCAGCATTACAATAACATTAAAATTTCCTTGCAGATAATTCATTGTTTTAGCTCCATTTGTCTCATGTAATAATAAAACCCTGGAGAACTCATAAACAAGACATATTTTTATCAGCATGGAAGTGTGTATAAGTTTTAACTCTTGTCTGAAGTGAAGGCAAGGGACTAGAATAAGATAGTTATCACAAGGAAATTTACCACTAGTTTTCCCAGCTTTTTCCACAAACAAGGTGGCTAGTGCAATTAATTATACACAGAATGTAGCAAATCATACTTAAGTCAGAGAAAGAGAAAACTCAAATGTAAATAAATGGTTCAGACCAGCAAATAAATCAGAATGCAGACATGCAGGTCACAGTTTCCAACACAGGCATTAAAGTTGAACCACAAATTTGACTCAAAGCCTCATGGCAGCCAACGTGAAAAGGGAAACATATCCAGTTACAGAATCCACTTGTCCATGAGGAAGACACATCAGTTACTCAAGGGTAGCCAAGTATTTCATGATATTCTGGCTCTGAAAGAAAATTCTCTTGTATGATAAAGTCCAAAAAACAACCTTATAGTAAATGCTGTTGGGGTTCAGAAAATGATACCCCAAAACATTACGCTTTGACATGCTGAAGCAGCAACTTCAAGGTCTCTCTGACCCTTCCCCCAATATCTCAATCTTGTTTCTCCCAAAGCACAGGATGAGGCTGTTCTCTGAAGTTCCCTTATCCACCTAGAAACCGGACCCACCAAAGAGGAACATAATTGCTTTTGATCCCCTCCCTGAAATTTAATCAATTAGAGAAGATTAAACTTCATTATCACAGAGACTGAAAATTAAACACCATGCTTAGATCCCCAACTTTGTCCTAAACTATTGTCTGTTCCCTAATCCTATTACATTCCCAAAGAGAATCATTTGCAAACTATTGCCTGAATATTGGGCCCATTCATTCCCCCTAAAAATCATTTGCTACCTCTCAAAATTACCACATTTTCCCCATCTCCTCTTCCTCTATGAAAGATATATAGGCATCTGGACCTCACTGGGTTATTGGATAATCATCTTCCAGTGAGTTCCCTGTGCTTATGCACATTAATACATTTGTATACATTTTTCTCCTATTAATTTGCCTATTGTCAGTTCATTTTCAGCAAACCTGAGGGTGGAGGAGAAGCTTTCCCTCAGCACCTTTAAAATGTACTAGCAGGCTATGTGGAGCTCTCTTCTAGAACAGCTTAACATACACAGAAGACACAACACTTAAAATACAAGTCAGTATAACACACACCTGGCTGAGGTTCCTGTGTATGTAAGCTCAGGACAATACGGTTTGGTATGCAATTTTCTAATGGATCAGCTAGTACTGTGTACTGACTAAGGCAGATACATATTATTTAGAATTCAGTAACCCGATCAGCAGATGGTAGAGGGTTGACAGCCTTTTGTGAAGAGTGAGTCACATCATTAAAATTCCCTCCTAAATAGGAACATTCCTCTCTATATGGCAGTGTGATAAAGGGAGCCTCTGCAGGCAATGCAGAATTTTCCTTAAAAAGCAAACAAACAAACAAAAAAACAACAACTGTTCATTCTGCAATCACACAGGCAGTAGGAAATAACAAAAACAGAACAGCAACAAAAAAAACTCTTGAAATATATGAAAAAGTAAGTGTTCAGGACCATCCAATAGAGCAGAAGATCTGCAAACTGACATGTTTTTCTTTTCTTTTTATTTTTTTAAAGTTCACTTGAGTTACCAATATTGAGAGATCAAAAGGTTTCAAATCTGGCAACCAAAGATGCTCATACCATACTGAAGCAATCTGCTGGGCTGAGTACAGAGCATTTACCCACCTGCCTGGGCTCTTTAGGCATTGCAATGCCCTGTTGGAGAATGATAAAGATTTGGACAATTTTCAAAGAAGAAAGTATCAGTTGCTCACTCTCACTGTAGAAAAATCTGAATAATGCTCCTATGAAATGTAATTAATCTAGCATTTAGTCACTGGATCTAAGCCAATTAAATTTGAGGACATGTACTGAAAATTACTTTAGTTTTGGAACAGGTGATTCTGATCCATTCTTTCTGACAATTGGTCACCAACGAGATCAATTATACCTTAAAGTTCATTATAGCCAGGTGTGGTGGCTCACACTTGTAATCCTAGCACCCTGGGAGGCCGAGGTGGGAGAATTGCTAAGGAGTGGCAAACCAGCCTGAGCAAGAGCAAGATCCCATCTCTACTAAAAATAGAAAAAAAAAAAAAGTCATCATAATAAAATATCATCAGCATATAAGAAAATGGACTTTCTTATCTCCAAAGCAAGACAATAATCCAAAAGGGCCACAACTTGGCTATTTTATGCCACTTGAAATACTTTCTGATCTATCTGAACAATTCTATTGATCTGGACTTTCGAGGTCATACAGAAATCCTGGTTTTATAAGAACTGAGATTCTATATTTAACTCATGCAACTTAATCTGAAAGTAGTTCTTATTCATAGAATCAGAACATGAGAAATCATTTGAAGCTACATTCTTTTAAAAACAAAGTTTATTTTCCTAATTACAAAATGTACATTGTCAACAATTTAGAAAATATTTTACAATTACATTATTACCCTACCCCCAACTATTTATTTTGGAAAATTTCAAACCAACAGAATACAGATAAGCAGGCCAATTCACCCACTTACAAATGATGAGTCAACAAATTTCCTCAGAGCTTCTTGGCAGTCAAAGTGAAAAGGGAAAAACAGGCCAGTTATGTAATTCACATTGTCTATAAAGAGAAAACAACACATCAGTTACTCAAGGGTAGCCAAATGTTTTATGACTTTTGGCTCAGAGAGAAAATTCTCTTGTGTTCATATAAGGAACACAGAGTGATATCACACAAAACAACCTGTAAGCTATGTCTTCTAGAATTCCTCAGTGTAAGCAGAGGGTACAGGGTATGAGGTAGTAATGGGGTTTAAGAGCAAGAATTTCACCACCCAGCTACCTGGATTTGAATCCTGGCTGTATCGTTTATTTTATTATTTTATTTTATTCTATTTTATTATATCAGAATATTATGGGAGTACAAATGCTTTAGTCACATAAATTGCCTTTGCACTGCCTGATTCAAAGCTACAAGCTTCTCTATCATTTATTAATTTACTTTGATAATTACTTAACCTTTCTGTGCCTTAGTTTCCTAATTTATAAAATATTGTGATTAATAATACCACCTACTTCAAAGGGCTCTCATGAAGCTTAAATAAGGTGCCACTTATAACACACTTAAACATGGGTACAGGTACTATGTACCTGACACACAGTAAGCATCATTATTATTAAAGTAAATGCTAAAATAAATGCTTACACATTATGCTAATAATACAGAAGAAGGGCACTTGACCAACTAAGGCCTGAGGGAAGGTTTCCTGGAAAGAGGATGCCTGTGCTGGTCTAAATCTTGGTTTACTACTTAATTGCTCTTTGACCTTGGCCAAATTATTTAAACTTTGCACCCCATTTGCTAAAACTGAGATAGTCATCAGTGGTCAATAAGCTAATATTTGCAAAATTAAATGCACTAATATATGAGGATTAGATGAACAAATATACCAGAGCATGACTTTAATGACAATAAATATTTCCTCTTGGATCTGGTAGAAAAATAAATGAATTACTCTTGCATTCAACTTTTACTTGTGTCCGTTTTTCCAATTAAACAATTTTAATTTAGAAACAGTTGTACATAAATATCCATTCAGATCACAAGAAAACTACCTGGAAGGAATGTTAAGTGACATCGCTGGCTTAGCACAATTCTCCTTTTTGTGGTCTCTGACTCTGCTGACCCCTCTATCTTGCCTTTCTTTCCTACCTTGGCTTCAGAGCTTGCCAACTATACTTACCTGATTCTCCTTTTCTCTCTCTGGCCATTCTTCTCAGACTTCTTTGTGGGCTTTTGACCATCTGCCACCTCCTTTTAAAGTTAGTGCTCCTTGGGAGTCCTATCCTTAGTCCCCTCTTATTTCTTCTATATTTTCTCCCTGATTGATTCCATCCATGCCTAGGGCTTACATTACCAATTATAGGTTAATGTCCTCCAAATCTATTTTAGCTCAACTTCTTTCCTCATTCATAAACCTGTATACAGTTTATTGGACATTTCCCTCTGGATGTGGAGGTTCCCTTCATCAGCTCACAGTCACATTGCTATAGTCTCTCAGGGGACCCAAAAAGCTGGACCTTTCTTTTCCAGGTAAAGGAGGGAACAGCAGGAAACCAACTATTATCTTCATTACTGACAGTATTAGTTCCCTATAGCTGGTGTAACAAATTACCACAAACTTAATGGCTTAAAACCATACAAATTTATTATCTTATAGTTCTAGAGGCCAAGAGTCCTAAAATTAAGGTGTTGTCAGGGCTGTGTTTCTTCTAAGGGCATTAGGCAAGAATCCATTTCCTTGCTTTTTCCAGCTTCTGCAGGCTGCCTGCATTCCTTGGGTCCATCTTCAAGGCCAACAGTATAGCATCTTCACATCTCTCCCTTTGACCTCTGCTTCCATCATCACATCTCCTCTGACTTTGACCCTCCTGCCTCCAGCCCAGCCAAACAATCCAGTATAATCTCTCCAGACCCATAACTTAATCATACAATCTACAAATACCTTTTGTCATGTAATATAACATATTCATAGGTTCTAGAGATTAGGATGTGGACATCTTGGGGAAGGGGCATTATTCTGTATAACACAACTGACAAACTTGATACCGGATATTACCTGTGAACAAAGAGCTTCCTAATGCCAAACTCTGAAATTAAATAGGTTTACTTGCTTTGTAGCCCTGGACTAGGCACCCTCACCCCCACCCACAGACTTTGCTCTGGGAAAAGCAGAGGAGAACACTATAACAGTTCCCTTTTGTGGGAAAAGAGAGTCTGGCGTATCCACAAGTGTCTTAAGTTACTGAATAGTGCTGGTGACATTCCTTAGGAGGGTGACCAGATTGTGGGGTCTGATGATGAGTTCAAATATGGCCTCAAACTGGGTCTCTCTGCCCAAAGATTTGCTCTTCCTGTCCATTTTCACTTTCTACTTTTACTAACGAAGCATCCTTTGCCTGGAATTAAGTCCTTCTCAACTAGTCTCCCCCAATCCCGGCATCCAGACCCTCCAGCCTGCCCCACTGCCAAGGGTCCCTGACTCTCCAACATCAGCCAGGGTCAGACCTGCGCCCAGATTTCTAGGACTTCAAAGTCCACGCTCTTAACTGCTCTTGCTCAACTGCCTTGTCTTATGAGAAAGCTATTTAAAGTGGCTTTATACTTTACAAAGTACCTTTGGAATGGGCTTTATACTTTACAAAGTACCTTTGCACACATGATTTCATTTTAGCCTCGCAGCTCTCCAACGAAGCCAGCATGGGTATTACCCGCCGCTTTATACAGTGAGGAAACTGAGAAGGGAATTCAAGGCTCGGTTCACCACATCCTACTGCTACAGCTGAGAGTCACTCAGCAGCCTCCACATTAACCGCGCACCTAGTGCCTTCTAGTCCCCGCTCCTCGGAGAACCTTCCTGCACCTCGCACAACTTGCCGACCAGGTCTGCGCCAGTCTGGACTAGGCCACCGCTCCCTCCACTACAGGCGCCCAGGACCGTCCCTAGCCGAAGTGACGCGCGCCGGTGACGCCATACAGTGACGTTATGGTGACGTAACTTACCCTGAGCCAGGTGCCGCAGGGCAGTCACACCCTGGGGCCCCCTGCTCTGGAGGGGCAGCGGGTCGGGCGGGTGGGGAAAAGCCAAAGAACCCGCCTGAGGCAACCTCGAAGCCCCAAACCCCAAGACCCCACCGGTCAGCTATCGGCCGGTTGCTAAGTGACGCCAGCGCGCAAACGCGCGTGCGCGGCCACGGCGGTGTGCGTGAAAGCGGACGCGCGCCGCGGTGGCGGCGGCGAGGACGGCGGCGACGGCAGCGGCCGAGGGGGCGGTGGCTTCGAGCCGGGTGCGGAGCAGGCGGAAGAGGCGTCTGTGCCGCCGGCCAGGTCGCAGAGGAACATCGTTGGGGTGAGTGGCCCGGGCCTCGCGGGGGAGGTGGGGCCTGGCCGCACCTGCTGCGCGGGCCCGGGGCGCGGAGACGCGCGCCCCCACCGCACCCGCGCGCGCCGCTCCACGCCCCTCTGCCGCTTTTTCCGGGGGCGGGGAAGGCGCGGGGACGGGGGCTGAGCAGGGTCAGTTTCTGGGCCCGGGCGCTCGGGGAAGCCGTAGCTACGGGCCTGGGAAAACTGATAAGCCTGGAAGGTGTAGGAAGTAGGTGCCTGGGGGATTCGGGGTGCTCTGCCAGCCTCCCAAACAGAGGAGTTCGAACCAGGGGCAGCTTCGGTTCTCCGAGCAGCCTCGCATCCTGTCTGAGACGACGTTGCCCCAGACCGAGAGGCGGTGGAACCGAGGACCCCGGGCTTGGGTTCGGGAAGTTTGGGGCTGCTGGGGCCCTCATCTTCCCTGCCCTGGCCAGGCTCTGAGTGGGAGCTGGTTGTTATGGAGAGAGTTGTGAGTCAGTGCCTGTGTGCGGTGTCAGACACACCCACGATCTAGGGAAGGCGACCTGTCAGTATAGAAACGGGGCAGCCAACCTGTTGCCTAGAGTTTCCAACTTCACATGTAGGTGCATGTGCTTCTTTCTCATTTTATCACATTGTTGCTGCAGATTTTGAGACCAAGGGGTTGATATCTATCCTCAGTTATTACCTCCTCATAGTCTCAATAGGCTGTTAATGTTTCCCAGAACTGTGTTGTGCTTTACTAGGGGCAAGGAAATAAGGAAGCACTGTGTTTTGTTTTTCTTAAAAAACAGTGTAGCCTTGCTGTTTTCTGGGTAGAAAATACGGATTCTGTTCGATGCGTGGGCTGGAAAATGTTGATGATCGGAGTAGCCAGAGTGTAAAGGTGCAGCAGATCATCAGCCCAATGTTCTTTTAGTGCGCCAGGCTTCCTCATGGGTAGATGTGTAGTGGTTGTAGTTTCCATCCTTGGGAGGGAGGAGTATTGGAAATAGGGAAGAAGTTAGTCTTTTCTGACTTTCTGTTGTTTGAGGCAATACATAGAACCAGGAAAAGACAGACTGTACTAAAATTTAATAATGATTTGTGTAAGAAAGTTGAGAAAAAAATAACTTTAGAATTTTCATGCAGCTCTAAAATTCTGTGATTTAGTTTCATAACTAAGGATCTGTAAAGTATGTTCCCTGAAGTTCTAATAAAAAGATAGACTGTACTAAAATTTAATAATGATTTGTGTAAGAAAGTTGAGAAAAAAATAACTTTAGAATTTTCATGCAGCTCTAAAATTCTGTGATTTAGTTTCATAACTAAGGATCTGTAAAGTATGTTCCCTGAAGTTCTAATATCTTGGAACCAGTAATAATTTTGCTCTGTAACACTTAGAATACTTGGAATTCAAGATCTCTTCCTCTTTGGACTATAAAAGCTTAACTATCCTGGATTTGAGGCAACACAAGATCAGGAAAATGGGCCCCACATATACTCGCCATCAAATTGGTACTGACTGATTAAAATTATGGTGCTCAAATGATGGTAGTGTTCACCAGGGATTCGGGGGTAGGGGGGTAGACCCACATCTTAGGGATGTGGTGAGCATTATGGAGGGGAAGGGCATACCTCTAACCCTTGCTAGGGAGAGGCAAAGATATAAATGTAACCAAAATGTAAAAAAAAACCCAACCCAAAACCAAAACCAAAAAACATTTATCACGTGTCGAGCAGGTGGGAGGGGGGAGGAGGGGATGGGTATATACTTACATAATGAGTATGATGGGCACCACCTGGGGTATGAACTCGAAGCTCTGACTCAAGGTGGGGAGGGGAGGCAAGGGCAATATATGTAACCTTAACAACATTTGTACCCCCATAATATGATGAAATAAAAGACAATAAAATGAGAAAAAAAAAACAACAACCCAGCTTTTAGGACAGGAATCACCTTTGATTTCTCCTTGCCATATCCTCAGCTCTTAGAGTACTCTTACAGTGTTTGCCACAGAGTAGGCATGCAATAGATATTTATTATATATCATGCTGTGCATCAGTGGTGTATATAGATACACCTTTATCAGTGGTGTATATAGATACATCCTTCTATATAGATACATATCTATATAGAAAGCATTTAATTCAGTCCTTCAAGTACTTAATACATGTGCCCCCCTCTGCCCAGTATTATATTTGGGGGAAGGATTGTGGGGTTACATGTGACATAGAAACCCTGGCTTTTTTCCTTTAACAGCAACAGTCTAGATAGGAAAAGAAAACATATGTATGTAAAATAATTCTAAAACCAAATTAGTATGTAAACAAGTGCTATGTGAGGACTGAAAGTGAGGTAGAAATTTAGAAAAGATAGGACATGTGGGCTGAGTTAGGGAACTCATTGGAAGATTTCCTTATCAATTGAAAGCTCAGGTAAGATCTGAGCTGGTCTTTGAAATAAGTGTAAAATTTGAATTAGAGAAGAGATAAGAAATCATTTGCTGAGAAAATAATGTTAATTTGGATGTTGGAAAATATATTGAGCAGACTTGCATGTCTGGTGACTGGAAGGGAAGATCTCTGATAGCGGAATATTGGAGAGATAAGGTTTAGCAGGTTGGGAAGGCAATGTGTTAAAGACTAAGACAGGCTTATCAGCATCCCACTGATAACAAGATAGAGCCTGCTGGTAAGATAGAATGGGGCTTGTGTTAGAGTCTTAGGCAAGAGTAAGTGTTATCCTTACTTGAAATTAGGATCTTATGGCTGAACCAGGATGAGGTTGTTATATATTTTTTATTTCAATTGCTAATTGGAATAAATGCCTCACTAATGTGCATGCATTTTAGGTAGTCAATAGCCATGTCTCAATTTCTAAAATCTACCTGATGTACTTGGGCCATTCTGTTGGTACTGAATGACGTACCAAGAGTAGTCATCCAGCCACACTCGGTGACACAGTTTTGCTTTTGATTATCTCTGTGGGTTTATTGTTACTGCTGATTCTGTAAATAATATAAATAATGTTAGTTGGGAAAGGAGCCTTTCTGATGAAAAATACTCACAAATATTGACAAAAAGATTTGAGAATAATTAAAGACACTGCTGCTGAATATTGAGCTTTTGGTCTTTATTTATAACATCGTTTGTTATGTGAAAATTCTTTTGAGTGGCATGTAAACCTGAAGTGGAATTGCCAACCAAGACATGTAAAGTTACAACAGCAAATGTTCCATTATTTAACAACTCAGCAAATATTTATTGGGTGCTGGCTATAACCTACTCTATTGGGTGCTAGGAAGACAAAGATGAATAAGACACAGTATACTCCCTGACATACTAAGTACTCATTAGAGGAGCTAACCACTAACCATTGAATGTTGTCATAAATTAATCACTTTTGGAATGAATAAAGTGGTGGGTAATAGATTGTGTTGGCTAGGGAAAAAATTGATAAGGAAAGCTTTGAAGAGAAGAAATGGAACTTTAAGTTATCCCTGAAGGTTAAGTAGAATTTTGCTACATGTAAAGGGGCAAGAGTGGGCCAGCATAAGCAAAATTGCTGAAGATTAAAATTGAATGATGTTTTTGGAAATATCTTGAATTGTTTCTTGTAGGCCTGTTGCATGGCAGAAGTGATGAAACAGGAGAAAGGTATTTTTGGAGCCAAATTATGAGAGGGTCTTCTACTCCATTTTAAAAAGTCTAGACTCTTCCCTTCCCCTTTGAATTAGCAATGGAGAGCCACAGAAGGTTGAATAATCAGATCAGAAAATTAATTGACAGTTCATGTGCAGATTGCATTAGAATGAAGAGGCAGGAAGACCACTTAGAATGTAGATGAGCAATGTTGGTAGCCTGAAGGAGGACAGTGGGAATGGAAAGGTTGTAGAGGCATTTTTAGATATTAAAATCTCTAAATTTTATGACCAGTTAAAGGTGAGGGAGAGTGAGAAGTCAAAGGGGACATGTCTAGTTTGAGCAACTGGATGATTATAGGGACATTAAATTAGAAACAGGCTTTCAGTGGAGAGAAAAAATAATGGCATGTTAATTCTAAGGCCCCTGTGGGTGTTTAAATAGATCCACTAGGTCATTGAAAATTCTACTTCAGAGTTTATGAGATGATTAGGAACAATTGTAATGTAGATGACAGCTGAGACTATGGGGATAGCAACCTTCTGGGAGGTCTGTTAGTATAGTGGCTAACTTCAGGGACTTTGGTGTTAGGAATACCCCAGGTCAAATCTCTTTTGTGCCATTTATTGGTTGAGTGACCTTGGGCAAGTTATTTAACATCTTTAACCCTAGGCTTCTTATCTAAATATTGTTGTGGAGGTTAAGAAAGGTAGTATGTGCATAGTGATTAGCACAATGTCTAGTTTATAAATACTTTGCAAGTGGCAGCTGTTGGTATTATTAGTAGTAGTATTAATAGATGTAGAGGTAGTAGAAGATCTAACTACCCAGAAAATGGAGAGTGAGAACAGGATTAGACAGTGAATGGAACTTTTGGAAATAAACACTTAAATTAGTGTTTAAACTTAGATTAGTTCTTGTCTGAGTCCCGTTTGTGCTGGTATAGCAGAATACCAGAGACTGGGTAATTTATAAAGAACAGAAATTTATTTCCTCACAGTTCTCGAGGCTGGAAAGTCCAAGATCAAGGTGCCGGCACCTGGTTAGGGCCTTCTTGCTGTGTCGTAACATGGCAGAAGGAATTGTGTGGGCAAGAGAGACAGGGAAGGGGGCTGAACTCATCTTGGGAAACCATTCCTGAGATAACAAACCCATTCCCACTATAATGGCATTACGAGCCTTCATGGCCTAATCTTAAAGGTCCCCCCTCTCAACACTGTTGCATTGGGGATTATGTTTTTGACATGTGAACTTTGAGGGACACATTCAAACCACAGAAATTCTTAAACTTGAATGTATATCAGAAATACTTGGAGGCCTTGGTAAAACACTGATTACTGGGTCCCTCTCCCATTGTTTCTGATTCAATAAGTCTGAGCTTGAGAAGTTGCGTTTTAACAAGTTCCCAGGTAATGCTGATGTTGCTGTTCCCGGGACTACACTTTGAGAACCACTGACATACAGGTCAGATGAAAGAAGAGGAACCAGCATAGACACTAATAAAGATGTTGAGGTTTATTGAGAACCAGGAGAGAGTTTAGAAAAGAATAGGAATTTAACAGCCTCAGACTCTCTAGGTCCACTAGTCTGATTTCTAATTCCATAGATCTCATCTCATTTTTGTCTTCTCCAGAATCTAGTATAATGCCTAGTATGTAGCAATAACCTGTGAAGCTGCTTAATACTGTCCTTGTACCTGATTGCATGTACTTCACACACAGATTTCATTCATCCTCTTATATCTCTGCTGGGTCACAGGGAGGATGCTGTTTCTAATTTTATACACACTCAGAATAACTGCAGAAAATTTCTTTCAAATAGGTGACATGTAGCTATGTGCATTTGACTTTGTGTTAGATGCTCTCCCCTTTCCCTTTTTGAAAAATGACAATCCAATGTCCAAAGTAATTGTCAATGATATATACCAAGAGTCCAATCTATGTCCTGTATTAGGCATCTTGGAGTTTTAGAAGGGAAGCAAATGATATACTCCTAGTTTCTGGGACATTTACAATAAAGTGGATGAAATGGACAAAACCCCAAAGGAAAACAACAGGAAGGGGTATAATCACAGAAACATGGGTGTAGAGGAATCTGAATCTAAGGACATATTTCTTGTTTGCCAACATTCATTGGGTCTTACCTGTCATATATACTGAGGACTTATGGCGTATAGTACAGATGTTAGTCTTGTTCTCTGAGAGGAAGTTATAAAGAAGTTCCACTGTGTAAGGAAATCAAACAATAGCTGTGCAAAGTTATAAATACATTCGTAAAGGGATTTCAGGAATTAAATTGGAGCTTCATGACTGACAGGTTAACTACTCAATGTGCTTCCTGCTCATAATTCATATAAGCAAAAGGGTCATTAGTAGCTAGCTGCCATTTATCTAGTGGCTGCATTATGCAAGGCCGTTTCTATATATTGTTTAATCCTTATGATAACAACCTTGTGAATTCATTGGACGTCATCCCAATTTTACTAATAAGGCAACTGAGTTCCCGAGAAGAGTTTGTCTGTATAGTTTGTGGCCAGTGAGAGGTGAGACTGGGCTCAGGCTCTTTCTACTTCATGTCAACTCTGTGTCAACATGGGGCCCTAGAATGTGAACGTCCTGATGAAGAAATACAATCTCATTTCTGCTGATTTAGGAAGAGTTGATGGAGGAAGTTAGGATTGTAATAACTGCCTAAATATTTGAAGACAATTTGATAATATAGTTAGGGATGAAGGGGAAAGGGGGCTGGGCAATTAAAGACCCCAAAGCTGATTCTTCTGTAATGACATACTATATTTGACCCTAAATTTTTTAGATGGCTGACAGGAGATCTTACATAATCATTCCTATTCCCTATTTCTTTATGTATAGGTGCAAAATTCTCTAGAGGAGGAACTGTACATTTTCAAGCTAATGACATTTATAGTAAATTCAGAACTCTTTTTTTTAATCCTTTCAAATCTCACCCCAAATAATGTATACTTGAGATTTCCCAGGTAATCTCCTTTTTCTCCACACTACTAATTTCCACAAGTGTTTATTTTTAAATCTGTTTGCAAAATAAATATATTCTATGTATGGTTCAATGTAGTTATTCTGACTTGATTCATTTCTTGCATTTGACTGAGTCACACTTTTTGGTACTATTTTATAATAAGTTTCTGGAAATATAGACTGTAATTATCTTTGTAAATGATAGTCAATTTCAGCTAAAATTATAATAAATATTTCAATAAATTTATAATGTTACAAATGAGGAAACTGTTAAACCCTATATTAGTTATCTATTACTATGTAAAAAATTACCCCAAGCTTAGCTGCTTAAAACAACAAATATTTTTTAATCTCATGATTTCTGTGGGTCAGGAATTTAGGACCAGCTTAGTTTAGCTGGTTAATTCTGGCTCAGAGTCACTGAGGAGTTGTAGTCAAGCTTTTGACCCCTGACTCAGTCATCTGAAGGCTTGTTTGGGCCAGGAGGATCTGCTTTCAGGATGGTGTTCTCACATTGCTGTTGGCAGGAGGCTCAGTTCCTTGCTGTTGGCAGGAGGCCTCAGATCTTTGTTGGGGCTGCTTGAGTACCCTCACAGCATGTCAGCTGGATTAATCCAAAGCAGGTGATGCAAGAGAGAGCAAGGAGGAAACCATATGCCTTTTATATCCTATTTTGAATATATATACTGTCACTTCTGCTATATTTCATTTGTTATAAGCAAGTCAGTATGTTTGGCCCACACTCAAGGGAAGGCAGTTAGACTTGACCTTTTGGGGCGGTTCAAATAATTTGTGAACATATTGTAAAAAACCATAAATCATTTTTTATATTAAGCCATTTTCTCAGCTGAAATTGTCTCTGTTCCAGCACATGCTGTAAATTTTCTGACTCGTATATTCACAGTATTTTCTGGAAATGCTCTGAAAAAAAGGTAGTGGTTTTTAAAATTTAAAATAAGTTTTCATAAATTACAGATTTATTGTACATTCCTTGAAGTTTTGCATCTATTTTCACATTAGCTTTAATACTAATGCAGTTGGAATGCTTTCATTTTTATTCTATTTTATAATTTCTTCTTATATAATCTTGTTAATACTTAAGAGTTTTAATAGTTAATCCAAAATAGAACCAAACATTTCTAGTTAAGGTAATTTACCTTCCAAACTTTTAGAAGAAAAATGCTTGTTCAACCACTGTGTGAGGGTTTCATGTTTCAATTTCTATATACTACAGTGACTTTGGGTTACATGGCTTAGATGAATCTGTTAAGTTATATAAAAGTCCTTTGGGTGCTTTACAAACTTTTATACTTGAGTAAGGTTCTAAGTGGATACATTTTATTTCAAATCTCATTCTTTAGAACGTATATATGAGTCTTATAATTGGTTTAGTCATGAAACTTTTTCAGAATGTATCACAGTTAGGTTTATATTTTGGCATTTTATATCTTTAGATGTTAACCAGATCTTAACTTCATTACCTCTATCCCTAACAAGTATCAATTACCTGCTCACTCTTTTCTTCTAGCTGTTTATTTTAACTTAATTTCAGATAAACAGAAAATTTGCAAGGATAGTACAAAGAATTCGCATGTAACCTTCACCACATTCCTCAGATGTTAACATTTAACATTTACCACATTTGTTTTATTCTTTTTTCACTCTTTTTAAACTCCTGAACTGTTCAAGAGTAAATTGCAGATATAAACCCCAATCCTTCAGTATGCCTTTCCTAAAAAGGAAGATATTTTATCATCCTCAAATACTATTACTATGTCTGATCTACAAGCCTTATTCATATTTAATCAGTTGTCCCAATTGGCTTATGAATACCCTTTATAGCAACAAAAGAATAAAAATTCAATACACAAAAACAAAATAAAATAAAAAAACAGCCATGAGGTAAAGTTACTTTTGAAAAATATAGACCAGTTTTGTTCTTATTTATTTATTTATTTATTTATTTATTTATTTTTTTTTTTTGAGACAGAGTCTCACTTTGTTGCCCAGGCTAGTGTGAGTGCTGTGGCGTCAGCCTAACTCACAGCAACCTCAAACTCCTGGGCTCGAGCGATCCTTCTGTCTCAGCCTCCCGAGTAGCTGGGACTACAGGCATGTGCCACCATGCCCGGCTAATTTTTTTTATATATATATATATATCAGTTGGCCAATTAGTTTCTTTCTATTTATAGTAGAGACGGGGTCTCGCTCTTGCTCAGGCTGGTTTCGAACTCCTGATCTCGAGCAATCCGCCCGCCTCGGCCTCCCAGAGAGCTAGGATTACAGGCGTGAGCCACCGCGCCCGGCCTGTTCTTATTTATTTTTTAATAGAATGTCTCTCATTTGAGTTTTATCTGGTTATGATTAGATCCACATAATGCATTTTTGGCAGGAATACTGTAGATGTGATGTGTTTTTCTCAGTGCTTCATGTAAAGAGGCTAATGTTGTTGATTTGTCTCATTATTGGTGATGTTAACTGATGTTAACTTTTGACCATTTAGTTAAAATGGGTTCTTCCTGGTTTCTCCACTGTAAAGTTACTATATTTCCTTTGTAAGTAGTATCTTCTGGGGAGATACTTTAAGGCCATGTAAATAGGTCGTTACTCCTTAAACTTTTATCCACTAGTTTTATTGTAGGATCCATTGATGATTCTTTCTTGAATAAATTATTGTCATGATTGTTGCAAAATGAAGATCGTCTATTTCCCTCATTCCTTTACAGTTATTAGTTGGCTTTCCCCTCATTAATTAACTTGTTAATTCATATCTCTATGATCTCATGAATTCTGTGTTATTCAATGCCTTATAATTCTTTACTATCATTTTTTAAAAAATTCAAATTGTCCCAGATTTGTCCAATGGGAACCCTTTAAAGCTGGCTGTGTGTCATTCTGATATGTCCCCATCATTCTTTGATACCTCCTTATTTTCTGGTATAACAAGACAGTCCAGGTTCATCTCATATTTTCCCTGCCCTTTCCCTGCCCCTTCCCTGGAAGCAACTTTTTCCAAGGAATGATTGATAGAAAATTATATTTAGAAACAAATTCTCAGTGCTAGATGTGCTAACAGCTACTGGGGTATCATTGCTTCTGGGCTCTTTTAGCAAATAGATAGCAAGGGGCATGTGTGTGTGTGTACACGCGATGTGTGCGTATGTATATCTACTTTAGTTCCAACCTTACACTACAGGGTTTATTCTGTCCATTTCCCCTTTCATGTCTGTAACTCCTTTCTCCAACAGTGAGAACCGGCTCATTTTATTGACAACTTATTTACTTATTTGCATACTTCTAATGTTCTGAGAAAGCAGGTTCAAAATTGCTAACCTGGCCAGGTGTGGTGGCTCAGGCTTGTAATCCTAGCACTCCTGGGAGGCTGAGGTGAGAGAATCGCTTGAGACTAGGAGTTCAAGACCAGCCTGAGCAAGAGTGAGACCCTGTCTCTACAAAAAAAAAAAAAGATTATCTGGGTGTGGTGGCATGTGCCTGTAGTTCCAGCTACTAAGGAGGCTGAGGCAAGAGGATCGCTGGAATCCAGGAGTTTGAGGTTGCAGTGAACTTATGATGATGCCACTGCACTCTAGCCAGGGTGACAAAGCAAGACTCTGTCTCAAAAAGAAAAAAAAATTGCTAACCCATACCTCTGTGAAAAAGAAAAGAAATCCACTAACTAGAATTTACCACTTTAAAAAAATGTTAGCTTAAGGGCATATAATCCAAATCTGTGTTCAAAATTACAGTTCATTATCAACCCCCACCCCCTCCCAGGCTTTCTTCAGTGCGGTTATTTGAAATGCAGTTTGGTTCATTTGATTCTGTTTGTGCTTCATATTAGGCTCCCCTCCCTCCCTTATTGTTGATTTTATTTATTGTCCTTTTTTGAGTATGTGAAACATTGACATGTTTTCAGAAGTCAAAAAGGTATTCTCAGAGAAGTTTCATTCCCATTTTTTCTGTCCTTTCTAGCCTGTTCCTACTCCCCTGTTGAAAATTTATTTATCAGTCAAGAAGCTATGACCTTGTACATGCAGCTTTAGTAGAGAATAGCAAATTGTCTTCTAAAGTGCTTAAACCAATTAAATATTTTTATTTATTTTTAAGCCTTTATATTAATAACATGAGCATCACTTCTGTCGTGCCTGCTAATGCTCATGCTGCAGTTTTCAGTAAAACTAAAGTTCTGGAGATGAAAGGCAGCCTAATGAAGAAATACTTTTTTGTAACATCTCATCTAACATCAACTCATTGCCTTTTTTTAAAATTATTTTCGAAGGAAATAATATATGAACATGGTACAAAATTTAAAAATACAAAAGATTACACAGTGGAAATTTTCTCTTTCCCATCCTTACTTCACAGACATCCAGTTCCACCTCCTGGAAACAGCCTGTTGATTCATTAATTTGTTCACCAGATATTGATTGAGTGCCTCTTAAATGCCAAGCACTGTTCTGGTGTTTTGGGGATGCAGGGGTGAACAGTATAGGCCAAGATCTGCCTTAATGGAGCTTCCATTATATTGGGGGAGATTAAAATTAATAAAGTTTCTTGTATATCTGTTCAAAAATATTCTGTGAATATAAGGCATGTTTTAATGTTTATTCTTAAACACTTACTGTACCATAACTTGCTTTTTCTCATTATATCTTGGAAGCTGTTCCATATCAGCACATTAATGCCTACAGAGTACCACGTCATGGTTTTCTTAATATAAGCATGTCCCAAAATAAGCTAATTTGGATTATAAGAATTTAATTTTAGTAGTTTTATTTGACACCCCTAATTTAGCTTATCAGCACCTCACTTCATAAGTGCTATCATTACTAGGCATTTCCTGGCTTGCATCAAAAGCACCACTATGAGGTCATCTTTGAGTTATGTAATTGGTGGGTTGGTGAAGTTCACTCCTATACTTAATTTGTTGTTTTGAAGTAGCAATAACTTTGTGTACATTGCATTGTTTTCATTGATTCTTTGCTCTCTTTGCTGTTCTGTCACCCCTGATTAAAGGTTTAATTACCTAAACATTAAAATATGTATAATGTGTTAACTACTGAAGTAATTGTGTACCATTTATTTCATTGGTGATTAATTTCTTTTGATGTGGAGAAATCACCCAATGACAGTTTAAGGAAGGGTTAATTATCCCAAGGTGAGAAAAATCTCTACCTCTCTGTTGTCAGTATTTCTTTAGGACTTTCAATTAATTCTTAATTGCCTACACTTATTTGTCAGTGCTTGAGAAACTTCGAAGATCACTCACATTTTTTGTTTCAGGCTTGATTATAGTAAGGAACATATAGTCATTAAGTGGAGTGGTGAGTAGCTCCCATTATTTCTAACTTCTTCCATATAAAGAGTTGAATTCATATAAGTTGTATTAGAGTATGGTATGACTCCTTTTTGGTAAGAATTGACCTAATTCAGGTGGAATCGGGGAGGAGATGCCCAGGCAGCTTCTCTCTCATTCATGCAAACATGAGTTGACCTCTTGCTAGATTAAATAAGGCTCTGGGTACAAAGGAGAATAATTTATGGTTCCTGCCCAGAAATAACGTGTAATCTAGTGGGAAAGGCACATTCAAAGGTAGATGTTTGTAATGTGAAGTGGTAAGAGCTGTGATAGAAGTATATCTTGAAAACTATTTGCTTAGAATTTATATGCCATGAATACTTACTGTGTTTGTCCCAAAATAAAACAGGGTCTTATATTTATTTTTCCTCAAGAAGACACTCTGGGGCTTATTTTCAGGGGATTTTTTTTTTTTTTAAGTACGGTACAATCTACATTTATTCAAATATAGTTAAGTCATCTTCTTCTGGAATATCATTGTAACTCTCCAAACCCCGAATTCCATCCTGAATTTCTTGCGACTCTATTTACTTTAGAACCATTGGCCCCAATCTCTCATGCCTTGCCATAGAGCTCTCATGGGGCAGATGAGAAGGGCTGCTCGTCTTCTTTACCGCTCCGCGACAAAATGCAGGGGTTGTGCAGATGCGCTGCGTAGCCACGCCCATCGCTAGGTCTTATTTTCGGGGTGGGGTTTATGTTGGGCAAATGCTTAGAAATCCTGCTAGGGCTTATTTTATGGGTAGGTCTCATTTTCGGGGAAACATGGTAGCTGTCTGTCTAATAATTCTGTGGAGATAGCTAATAAGCTCTGGTGTTCAGAGAATGCTTCCTGGTGAAGGTGACACCTCACTAGACCTACAGAATAGGGCTTTACCTATGCAAATGGTGAAGGGAATATGTATTTTAGGCAGAGAGATGACAAGGTTTGTAGGGTAAGTAACCATAAGTAGCTTGATGTTTGTAGGATCAGAAGTAAGAGATAGGGCATCCTCAGAGAGGAGGCTAGAGTGGTAAGCAAGGGTCAGTCCAAGGAGGGCCACGTATGCCCTGTCAGTGTACTTGCACACCAGCCTAATAATACAATCATTAATAACTACCACTTGTCGAACACTTAACTATATACTGGGAACTGTATTAAGTGCTTTATAGATATTCTCTCATTTAATCCTCTGGGACCTTCACAAGTGAACATATGTAGGTGCACAGAAGTTGAATAACTTGTTCAAGGCCCTGTCTAATGAGTGTAGAGTGGATTTCAAAGTGCAGACTCCAGAGCCTTTTAATTGGAGAAGCATTAGGAAAATGTTGAGAATAGCATGATCATATCTTCATTTTGGATTGATTATTCTGTGGGCAAAATGGAGATAGAATTGAGAGAGGCAAAGTAGGATCAGAAGGATAATTGGGAAGCTGTTGGAGTAGTCCAGGTGAGAGAGGATTGAAACCTGAACAAGAATAGAAGATATTAAATAGGCATAGGAGTGACCAATTTGAGGAATACATAAGAGTTGAAATCAGAAGATTTAGCTAATTGATTAAGAAATGTTGGGGTCAGGGAAAGGAAGAGAGACAGGGTGTTAGTTTGGATTACTATGTAGAGTTACCACATATTAAGATACAGAACATTGGAGACAAATATGCATTAAGAGAAGATTAGTTTGGTGTGGGGTAGTTGATTTCAGGTGCCAGTGGGGACATGCAAGGGATTCATATGGCAGGCATAGGAATCTGTATGTATGAATCTGAAATTCAGAAGAAAGGTCTGGGTTAAAGATAGAGATTTGGAAGTTATTAGGTGGCAGTTGTAACCAGGAGAATAGGTAAATAAACTCACCTGAAAGTCATAACCCTGGGAAACATGACTCTTAAGAAGGCAGTAGTGAAAGAAGAGATACAGAGGTAAAAGAAGAACCAGGACAGCGGAGTGTCACAGAGGCCAAGGAAGTAGAGAGTTTCAAGAAGGCCATGTTCAACAGTGGTATGTGCTGCAGCAAGATCCAGGAAGGTAAGCACTGAAAAGTGACTTCCAGTTAAGAAGTCATTGCTAACCTTGGTAAAAGCAATTTCAGAGGCGTGGTGAGCTGATTATGAGACTTCAATGGATTCAGGAATGAATTGGAGGTTGGAAAGAGGCCAACTTTTATGAAAAGTTTGAATAAAAACTGGAAAAGGGGCCGGGCGCTGTGGCTCACGCCTGTAATCCTAGCTCTTGGGAGGCCGAGGCGGGCGGATTGCTCAAGGTCAGGAGTTCAAAACCAGCCTGAGCAAGAGCGAGACCCCGTCTCTACTATAAATAGAAAGAAATTAATTGGCCAACTGATATATATATAAAAAATTAGCCGGGCATGGTGGCGCATGCCTGTAGTCCCAGCTACTCGGGAGGCTGAGGCAGAAGGATCACTCAAGCCCAGGAGTTTGAGGTTGCTGTGAGCTAGGCTGACGCCACGGCACTCACTCTAGCCTGGACAACAAAGCGAGACTCTGTCTCAAAAAAAAAAAAAAAAAAAAAAAAAAAAACTGGAAAAGGGATTTAAAAGTATGTGTGGAACACAAGGTTGAACAGTTGGCTCTAAACTCTGAATATTCTCAACCTTGGGAAAGCTGGTTTGGGCTCAGTCCAACTAGCTGAATGTCCTCGATACTTTTGGGGAGTATAGAATAAACTCAAGAGAGTTGAGGTCAGGTGCTTCTGCTGTAGCCTGCGGGTGACTCCTATCATAGAATGGAGTGTAATTCGTTGTCAATACAGTATACATGTCAGAAAATCATCACCAAAGCGCCTCATCCTAAAATATATTTTTGGCCAAAAAAAGAAAAAAAGTGATGAAGGACATTGGTGGAGGAAACCCTGGGAAGAAAAAGATAGCATAGGGTGACTGTTACATGTTAGGGACTGTCCTATGCCTTTCATGTATTTTATTTTATATTATTATTTCTTATTTTATTTTATCCTCATAGCTACCCAATGGAGGCTGTAGGTTATGCCCATTTTCTAAATGAGGAAGCTGAGATCCTATATCTTCTTTATCCTATCCCAGGTTTTGTCACTGAATGGCTGTGACCTTGGGCAAGCCTTTCAGTTTTCTTATCTTTAAAAAGTTGTGGTTGTGATGCTTCAGTTCTTTCCAGCTCTAGGTTTTAGGAATCTGTGAGTATTTACTAATAGTGTTCTTATTTGGGCATGAAAAAAGGCTATTCTGGGAATTTGTGTCACCCCCCCCCCCCAATTAATAACTTAATAGTAACGCTGCCAGGTTGTCCAGACTGAATGATTTATTTTCCCATCACAAAGTGGGTACCCATTATGTATGTGGCCTTAGAAAGCTACTGTAAAATAAATCAAGTAAATAGGCTCGGTGACAGGCTCTCCGTCAGCTGTTACTGGCCCTGGGCTCATGGGCAAATAGCTACCTGCAACATTGTGTGATGATTTTAAAGTGTGTTATAGGTTAAGTGCTAAGTATTTTTTATTAATTTAGGAAGTACTTTGGCATGTGGCCTTTAAGAATTACATTATTATATTATCGTAAATCTTGATTAAGGCAACAAAACATATTTACTATGGCCAACTTCACAGCTGGGGTGAAACATTTTATAGTGTGTATAATGAGCCACTAGATGATGATGATTCTCTGTTCATATCTGAAAAATGAGAGTTGGGAAATGAATTAGAAGCTTTAAAGGTCTATTTGTGAAAATTAATTTCAAGGAATAGAGTCATGTGCCCAGTGAGTACTTAATAATTGAGGAGAAGGAAAAAAGGGAAATTATGAGGCTTTCAAAATTAAGTCCATTTTGGCAATGGTTAGAACAAAAATATAATGCTAATGTGACTGTCAAAAACATGCTTTACATCATGATGTAAAAAGAAACAAACTTAACAAATACTAGGCTTTTAAGATTATTCTCCCAAATTGGAATCCATGTATTCTATATATGGCAATCCTGGAAAGCAGAGGTCCTTATTGCACATGCAGTCTCCCCTCAGAGGATATTATGAACATTTATGGGAACATTTTTGTATTATAGGTAGTGTATTTTTATTTGTTTTTATTTTTTAAAATTCTAATTTTTTTACAGTTGGGATCTAACTGTTGCTCAGGCTGGTGTCGAACTCCTGGGCTCAAGTGATCCTCCCACCTCAGCCTCCTAAGTAGCTGGGACTGCAGGCACATTCCACCATGACTGGTTTGCTGGTGTACTTTTAAAAAGTGTTCAGTAGGTTATATATCTCTGAATTTTACTTCAGAACAGTAGCAGAACTATAACAAATTTTTAAAAATAAAAAGTGGCCCTTGATAGATCCTTTTTCACACGTTCACAAAAAAAAAAAAAAAAAAAGTGGGAGGCCGGGCGCGGTGGCTCACGCCTGTAATCCTAACTCTCTGGGAGGCCAAGGCTGGTGGATTGCTTAAGGTCAGGAGTTTGAAACCAGCCTGAGCAAGAGTGAGACCCTGTCTCTACTATAAATAGAAATAAATTAATTGGCCAACTAATATATATAGAAAAAATTAGTCGGGCATGGTGGTGCATGCCTGTAGTCCCAGCTCCTTGGCAGACTGAGGCAGGAGGATTGCTTGAGCCCAGGAGTTTGAGGTTGCTGTGAGCTAGGCTGAAGCCACGGCCTCACTCTAGCCTGGGTAACAAAGTGAGACTCTGCCTCAAAAAAATAAAATAAAATAAAAAGTGGGTATTGGGTTTGAGAAGGTTGATGGCCATTATATTAGTTTTCTGCTGATGTATAACAAAATACCACAAATTTACCACTTAAAACAACATGAATTTCTTTTCTCCCAGTTTCTGTAGGTCAGAAGTCCAGGCACGGCACAGCTGGCTTTTCTGCCCTGAGTCTTACTAGGCTGAATTCAAGGTGTTGGCAGGGCTATGATCTCACCTGAAGCACAGGATCCTCTATCAAACTCATTGGTTGTTGGCAGAATTTGGTGACTTGTTTTCATATCACTGAGGTCCCTATTTTCTTGCTGGCTCTCAGTTGGGGTCCCTCTTAACTCCTAGAGGCCACCCCCTAGGTCCTAGCCAATGAGCCTTTCCCAATATGGCAGTTTGCTTCTTCAAGGCCAGCGGGAGAATCTCTCTCCAGTTGGCTACGAGAGTCTTATGTAAAGTAACTGGAGTGACTATCCCATCATATTTCCAGATCTTGCCCACACTCAAGGGGAGGGGATTATACAGGCATGTACACCAGGGGGCAGGAATCTTGGGGCCATCTTATATTTCGGCCTACCCCAGCCACACGTCTTCATCCCTATCTATAACTCTTCACTGTCAGTGGAGTTCAATTATTTAAAAAGGACCACAATAGCTACTTTAAGCATTCACACAGGTATTGAGTACCTACTATATGCCAGGTACTATTCTAGGCACCGAGGTGCATGGGGTAGAGCCCTTCCTCTCGTGGAGGTTATCTTCTAGGGATAAATGTGGTGAAGAAATTTAAATGAAGTGGTGGATTAGAAGTGGGATGGGGGCGGATGAACTTTTAGATGGGGTGGTCAAGGCGTGGAGATCTGAATGGTGAGTGGCCAGTAGTGTGGAGCTTTGGGAACAAAACATTCCAGTAGAGGGATGGTAATTATAAGGACCATGAGTCTGGAATAAGCTTTGACTATGTTTAAGGGATAGTTAGGCCAGTGTGGCTGGAGCAGAATGTGTGAAGAGAGCAGGAATAGGAGATGAGTTCAGGGAGGTAGTTGGGTGACAGCTCACAGCCTGGTAGGCCTTGATAAAAGAATATGATTTTTTTTTTTTGCGGGAGGGATAGGGTCTCGGTTTGGCCTGGGATAGGGTGCAGTGGCATCCTCATACCTCACTGCAACCTCACACTCCTAAGCTCAAGCTATCCTCCTGTTTCAACCCCCTGAGTAGCTGGGACTATAGGTGTGTGCCACCGTGCCTGGCTAATTTTTCTATTTTTTGTAGAGACAGGGTCTCACTCCTGCTCAGGCTGGTCTTAAACTCCTGACCTTAAGCAATCCTCCCACCTTATCCTCCCAGAGTACTAGGATTACAGGCATGAGCCACTGTGCCTGGCCAAGAGTATGATTTTTATTCAAAGTGAGACAGGAAGGCATTGAAGGGTTTTAAGTAATGGAATGACTGATTTGATTTACATTTTCAAGGGATTTGTGTGGAGCAATGGTCTATAAAGGGAGGAAATGTATAAATACAAAGAGATACAATCTATAAAGGAAAAGAACAGATTCTTACGAGTGTAGATGAGAAAGGGACTCTGGCTAGACTGGAGTCAAGGAAGGCTGCCTGTGGAAATGGCACCTGAGTTGCATCTGGAGGATGGGAGGTGAAAAGAGGAATGGTGATTCCAGCAAGGCCCTGTGGCATAAGGGAGTATGTCAAGTGCTTGGAAACCTTAGGAGAAATGCCTGGAGTTAGGCAGGGGCCAGATTCCACAGGCCCAGTTAAATGATTTTTTTTATCTGTTGTTCTTTTATGTTAAGAGCCTTGGGAAGCCACTACAGGGTTTTAAGAAGGGGCAGGAGTCATGGAGGAAGAAGTTAAAGGAAGTGGTTCCTAGTGAGTTTTGTAATTTGAGAAATCTTTCTGGCTGCTGCATGGAGGTTGGTTTAGAGTGAAGTCTGAGTAGAAGCCAGGAGATCAGTTAGGAGCTATGTGGTGGTCCAAGTCAGAGGTGAAGGGTGGAATGGACTAAAATGGTAGCATGGAAGTTGCAAAGAAGTAAATCGACTTGAGAACTATTTTAGGAGGTAAAATCAAAAGACTTGCTGTTGGATTAGGTTGGGAGGTGAGATGGAGAAGGTATCATTCTGGCTTCCACGGCTGGATTCACTGAGCTAGGGAACATTGCTTGAAGACAGGGTTTTACTAGGGAGGGGCATAGAGAGGATGAACTGAGTTTTGAGGTACCTTTGAGAAAACCAAGTGAAGATGTAAAGTAAGCAGTGGTATCCAGGAGTCTGGAATTCAGAAAAGAGGTCTGTTGATATGTGTATGACCTATTTTGTTAATTTTGAGAACTCAAATAGGCCAGACACTGCAAAGTGCTAGGGATGTAAGGGTGAGTAACGTTCATTCAGCATTCAGCGTTTGTTGAATGCCTGCAGACCCTGAGTCCTGGTCACTGCTCTCAGGGAGCTTAACAACTAGACAGGTCCATAACAAAATCTCAATAAGGCATGATGAGAGCAGTGATGGAGGAAATGTAAACTGATTCAAGGGCATATAGACGGGACACCTGACCTAGATTGGCAGCTTCAGTGAAGGCTCTTGCCGGAGGGCATGAAGACTTTTCTGAGCCTTGAAAGAGGCACAATTAGCCAGACAAAGGGGAATGGGAGAAATTCTAATAGTAAAAGGCCTGGAGGTTTGAGAGGAGATGGTGACAATTCAGAAAAGCCAGCAGCTTTATATGCTGCCTTGCACTATAGGCTGAATAAGTGAGAAGGCAGTTCACTAGTCTGTGCTTAAGTCACATGTTTTTATGTTGGTGAGGATTGTGGTGGGACTCTATATAGCTGTTTGGAAGGAGAAGAGAATATTCATAGCTGGCAGGAAGTTTTACCTTTTTAAATTTACAAATGAGGTTACTAAAAGCCAAAGAGGAGAGCTAACTTGCTGATAGGAGAGGCAAGGCGCAGGTCTCTCTCCCAGAGCTCAGGCTAGGGTCCTTTATACTGCTACAGGAAATGAGTGCCACTTAACCGTATACTCTCATCTTCTCTCTGACACATTTATATGGAAAGAGAATGCCCTGGAAATACCCAGAATGCTGCCATTGAGTAATGCAGGTCTCCCTATGGGCTTGTCTTTTGGAGCTGACATCAGCCTAATGTTAGTTCCTTATGCATATGTTAAAGTGGACCTCTTTAATGGGTCTTTCCCCTTGGATTTAAACAGAGCATTCTTTCTGAAATGCTGGTGTTGGTACCCTCTTTGCATCTTTGTTTCTACCTACTTGTGTCTTTGTCCTTTTTTCATAGTATACTAGTCGTGAATAATAGTAGTAGTAGTAGTTGTTCTAGTGATAGTAGTGGTAAATGTTTATTGACCATTTATTATATACCAGACACCATAATAATTGCTTTGCTTTGTCTCATTTAATTCTACCAATAACCCTGAGAGCTAGCATTTTACTATTACCCACATTTTACAGAAGAGAAAACTGAGGGTTAGAAAGAGGTGAAAAAAAATCTATCAAAAGGTGTGTAGAAAACATTTACAGTAGGTAAATGGTGGTGCCAAGATTTGAATTCAGGCAGTGTGACTTTGAGTACTCTTTATTGCCTTTCCTAAGACAATCTCCAAAGCAGTGCTGTCCAACAAAAATATGAGTTACAAATGCAAGCCATTTGTGTAATTTAAAATAGTCTAATAGCCACACTGAAGAAAAAGTAAGAAGAACTGAGTGAAATTGATTTAATATATTTTATGGAGCCTAATAGATCTAAAATATTATTTCAACATCTACTCAATAAAAAATAAATGAGGGCCGGGCGCGGTGGCTCACGCCTATAATCCTAGCACTTTGGGAGGCCGAGGCGGGCGGATTGCTCAAGGTCAGGAATTCGAAACCAGCCTGAGCAAGACCCCGTCTCTACCAAAAATAGAAATAAATTAATTGACCAACTAAAAATATATATACAAAAAATTAGCCGGGCATGGTGGCGCATGCCTGTAGTCCCAGCTACTAGGGAGGCTGAGGCAGTAGGATCGCTGAGCCCCGGAGATTGAGGTTGCTGTGAGCTAGGCTGACGCCACGGCACTCACTCTAGCCTGGGCAACAAAGTGAGACTCTGTCTCAAAAAAAAAAAAAAAAAAAAAAAAAAATGAGGTATTTTACTAAGTCCTTGAGATACAATGTGTATTTTACATTTATAGCACCTCTCAGTTTGGACTAGCCACATTTCAAGTGCTCAGTAGCCACACATGGCATGTGGCCACTGTTGTGGCCATTGCAGCTCCAAAGGGATACAAGAATTTATGAAAAGTTTGACTCTGCATTCTGCTTTATGAGCCAGAGAAAGCAAAACCCTGCTGAAAATTGGAAGATGAGGCATTTGAAGATAGTAGTAATTCCAGGGTATGATCCAGTGACAGCACGCCCACCCTGCCCCAGATCCATTCATCTCTGACTTGAAGGAAGTTGGGGTGGGGAGAGTGTGGAGGTTAGAGAAGAGTTTGCTCTCCTATTGTAAGATTATCTTTTTTCTTCCCAAATTGAGACTACATTTCCCAAGATTGTTACTCATCGTAGTTAGTTTCTATAATACTCCATTTTTAAGGAACCTTGGAAATAAATAGGCATTGTTGGCTGGCCACCAGATTTTGCAACATTGTTTGTATAGAAAAGACTTTAGAATTCTAAGGCTTTTAAATAATTTGGTTTTAGAATGTCATCTTTTGTTAATTGTAGAGAGAGCAAGGTTGGGGAAGGAATCAGTTATTTGCTTTATGTTTTCTAAATTACAGCACAAGGAGAAGAGTAATGAACTTTGTTAGTGGGTATTTGGGGTAATGTGCATCATCTGCTCTTTCTCCCTCTGTGGCTAGCCTGGGCTTGGCTCAGAGTAAGCCTTTACCAGTTGTTGAATTGAATATTGGTTGAAAAACAGATAATTCCTGGAACTGAGCTATATGAATCGTTTCCTTCATTAACTTCCATTCTTAAACACTTGCTCCCCATAGGTCCTACCCATTATAAAAAGCAATGTGGGCTTATCCTAACAAACTAAATAACATGGAAGTGTAGAAAGAACAGATCCTATCCTGTGTTCTGAAAATGCAAACCTGCACATTGTCTAAAAAACACCTGAACCTGAGTTTTATATTTTTGTGAATGGAAAAATAGAATAGTGATAGATCAAAGATTTTAAGGGTGTGTTGACTCTCAGGATCATACTGTTGTTAAGGTTTATTTATAGTCCATTGAAAGTATTTATATTAATAGAATTGACAGTTGGAGAAAACCCTAAATTAGTAGAGACTTTGAGAGAGAACACTGGTAAAGGTGCTGCATAATAATTAAGTGGCTTTGTAAGTTCAAAAATATTTGGAAAAAAATGAGAAACATAGGAAGTGTGGTAAGGGAGTATAACTTGGTTAGTAAAGTGGAAATTAGGAAAGCAAGTACTTAGTGAATATTAGAGGAAAGGAGAGCATCTTAACAAAAATTTTTGATTTTAAATAGTTGAGATATTTTTTTAAATGGACACATATATGTTTGTAATTGATTCCTGAAACTGATGTGGAGTCCCACATTAGTGTTCACTGTATTAATAAATATTTGTTTATTACATCCTTGTGACATACCAGGAAGAAAGACCTAATCATTGTCCACTGGGATTTGGACACAAATTTAGCTAATTCTGAAAAGTCTTTTGTCAATTAAAATTCTCTCTGTATCGATGTTCACTCATTTCTCATTGTTTTGCTTCTTGATACAAGTCATATCATCAGTATCTTTTTTTTTAAATGCATCTTTTTATAAACACAAATATCTCAGCATTCTTGTAATAATTTCCACTGTTTAAATTTTATGAAATGTCATTTAATAAAAGATAAATCCGTTCTTGTTTTTAGAAAAGGAAACACTTCAGAAATACACTGAATTTAAACAAATCAATACTTTCCATTCATTCCCTGTCTTCTCACAATTCCACTCCCCTCCCTGGAGGTTAGTGCTGTTAACAGTGTAGTGTGTGTGCTTGCAGTCTTTTTTTAATGTCTCTATTTACTTAATTACTTCAGTAAATATTTAGGTGCCTGGCATGTACATATACAAATGTATTTAGATACACATGCATACATGTAAACATACAAACATACATGTTCCAGGCATGTACATATACAAATATATTTAGATACACAAACATATATACATATATTTTTTTTCATAAATGAGTCCTATTTTACTGAGGCTCTTTCATGTGCTTTGGAGTTCAGGTGAGGTACAGATCTATTCCATTTTTATTAATGGCTGCATTGTACAGATGCATTATAATTTATTTGCCACTTATCATATTGATGGACATTTAGTCCCTCTAGCTTTTTGCAGTTATAAGCAATTCTGTAATTAATAACCTTATATATTTCTAGAAACATAATCACTGGGCTACAGGAAATGTATATTTAAAGTTTTGATTCAGATTCTGCTGAACTAACCTCCCAAAGGCAGAACCAGTTTATACTTCCAATGCTATATGAGAACATTGTTTCCTATAATGTAATTTACTTATAGAGTTTTAGAACTTGGAGGACCTCAGACTATAGCCTAACCCCAGCCCTTAACCCCCCTTTTCAAGGAAAAACTAAGTCTTCCTGGACTTAAAAGGATTTGCCCAGGTGTTAGCCCTGCAGAACCATGAGCCCTTCTCTGGTTCTATCTTTGTTCTCCTGAAGGCATCTTAGTTTAGACACATTTTATTTTGTAAGGTTCTACCACAGTGTTTATCTGTTTCTGTCTCTTTGTTGACACTAAAAACAAACTTCATTTTCAGTTTCACATTTTCCATTAGTGCTGCTGAGTCCCTTGCCCTTGCCATGTTGTCTGCATGGAACATCTTTCATTTAATATCCTTAGAAAGCCACTTTTTTCCATTATTTAAACCCTACCCTATCCTCAGGGTGTATGGGTTACTTTCGATTTATCCCTGGGTACAACAAAGAGGGTGTTTTATGAATCTTGTTTCAGCAGCAGCAGCAGCTGATTCCATCTTCTTTGCCAAGGAAAACATAAGCTGCTTCACCTTTATAAACTTTGAGAAGGAAATGGACTGCAGGCATTTGTTACAGCACTTTTGCTACACTTGAATGTTTCTCTTTTGTCAAATAATGTGATGCTCTTTTAACTAATGAAATCTAGCTTAATATTTAAAAAATTTATTAACCGCAATTTATTTTTTACCTTATATATGACCTTCAGAAAATATTCTGCCTATAAAGTATCAATAGGTTTTCTTCTTCTTGTGTCAATATATTTATTCCTTAAGTACCTGCATTGTGGGTTTTTCTTATAAAATAAAGTATGGTCTCAGTGTCTTCTTTTGATGAGCTATGAGAATTAGTGCCAGTAACATCCCATGTTGGTCCTATAGCTGAGCTGGTAACATAGCAAGATTATAACTTAAGGTAAAGAATCAACTGATGAAATTCTAAGGGACAGAGATCAGCCTTGATGCATATTTCAACCATGGTAAAAGAAAGAGAATTCAATATTAGATGTGAATTAAATTTGGTCCATGAATGTTGTTCAAAACTGAGGATAGCAGTCTAATCATAAGCTCATCAATTATTCATTAGTGTCTTGAGGGTATTAGTGCATAGAATACAAAAGACCCATCCACTACCCTTTAGAGTTTTTGTTTTAAAACAGAAAGAAAAAAATACATTATTCTCTCTTTTTAAAGGGATTTTATTCTCCTGCAGTGTAGGTGAAGTGTATATGTACACTAGAAGAAGGTGAAAGGTAATCTACATATTTGCCTATTTATGGGGGTTTGTGGAAGTTTGGTGGTAAAATTAAGTTTGAAGCATGAAAATGTGACTTTTATAGGAAAAGTTTATTTTCCTAATCTTAGGAGACATGGACTTCCTGGACTTAAACTCTTTTTGCTGAGTTTTTTGGTCCTAAAATGGAAATTGTTGGCTTGACTAGTGCCTGTTCATTCATTCCCTTATTCTTATATGCACACTATAGATTTCAATTTGGGAAGAATTCTTGGTCATTTCAGAGGGCCCTTAGCTGAGCCAGTAAATGGTTGTAGTTTTGGACAGTAATTTTAGGGCTATGCAGGGATAATTATCTCTGAGTTTTATCCTTTTTTTCATCACAGTAGAGAATGGTATGTTGAAGTTAGAATAAAGATAATGCTCATAAAACTAAAGGGAAAGAGATTATATAGGAGGAAAAAAACCCAGACTAGTATGATTTGTGAATATTTTCTTTAGATTATGTTCTAGAATGGCACAATTCAACTTACAAATCAAGATTTTTAAGTTGTACTAATTTCTCAGAGTGGATCTTTTTTATTTTACAATTTCACAGAAAATAGCCAAGATATTGAGGTTTAACAAACTATAGTCAAAGTATGCACAGTAGAACATTTTTATAACATTCTACAAATGAAAAGCCAATTTCCTTTACACAGACAATAATGCAAATGTTCACAGTAGCTTTGCTACAAAGAAATTAAATTGTTGCAATTGATGATTCCACTGTTTTTAATGGGAGTTCATGCTATAATAACCTTTATTAATTAGGAAAATATCATATAATTTAAATCTCGGCAAGAATATTACAGACCCATAAGTTGCCACTGAAGAAATTAAACAGAAATGGCTTGTCCTGTATTTTCAAATATTATTACAACTAATAACCTCTGCACTCATCATGACTTTTTCATTGTTTTTTGGCTCCAGGTTCATATATTTTTCTGCTCCCAGCATACACTTCATACAATTTTCAATGTACTTGGGACCAATAAAGCTGAGTACAACAAAGGATAGTTACGTAATCTCTGAGATATATGTGATAGCTACTTCTTAGAGTTGGAATCCATGACTTGTCATTCCCAAAAGTCATCCCATTTTATGGAATATTGCCTTATAAGGAGTCACATAGTAGAGCATAAGAGCTAAGACTGGGGATGGTTGGTGGCTGGATGAGGTAAGTCTTTGGTAAACATTCAGAATTTAAGCTGTGAAAATCCGATGATAAGTTTTTGTACTTTTGTGAAACATAAGCTGAAGAACGTAGTTCATAGGGAAGAAAGAAGTATTATCAAAACAAAGGTTCCAGCCTAGGTTTAGTTGCTCATCACTCAAAGATCCAATTATTGAGACAACCAGGATTGCTAAGAAGAAAGGAATTTTTTAATAGGAAAGATGTCTTGTGGGGAGAATGGGCAAGCCGCCTCAAATACATCTCTCCAACTAATAGAGATCATGAACTTTTAATACATTGACTGCCATGTGAGTTGTATTTAACTCATGTGGCCTCAGGCCAGTTTTGAGCCTGGGGCCCCGTGAAGCAAAGTCCTACACTTGGTTCCTGAAAATCTTACTTGTTATTGTTACAATTTATATTGACAATTTAATTCTAAAAATGTGAATTGTGTTGCATATTACTCAGAAAACAATACAAAATAACAAATTAGGATCATTTTGTTTTAATGAAAGTGGCCTCAGAGAAAATTTTTGTTTTCTAGTGTGGCAGTCAATGTGTTAAAGGAGGGCCACATGGGGCGGGGCAGGTTGTGGTGTAACTAATAAGGGGCTACATGCATAGTGGGCAGGTTGTGGGGGATGGTGAGTGTTGGCATCAGGAGTCTGTCCAGTAGTCTTCAGAATCTCCTTTTGTCTTGCAGAAAATCCACCATTTCTGGGAAACAACTCAAAAGGTCAAGTAGTTAGTTAAGGGGGAGGATTATAAAAAAACCTATAGGGGTCATTGAAATTTGTTCATGGAGCTTGTTACAGAAACAAGCTTCAGTATTTGGGGGAGCTTTAAACAGAATGAAGCTCACATGGATCATTTGATACTTCGTATATTCTGTTGGAGGGATACCTTATGATACCTGATTTGAATGCTTTTGTTTGTTTGTTTGTTTGTTTGCAGGTATTGGGGAAAGGTTGTTTTAGTGTTAGAGATTGGATCCAGGGAGACTGAAGAAGGCTTGAATTGAACAGAAAATAAAAATAATATTGCAGATTATAAATTAGGCCTTTTTTTTTGCCTTGGGAGTCTTAGATATGCTGTGATTGAATAACAAAGGAGTAACTTCTTCTAGCCACTATGAAATTAGTTATGATTGCCAAAGTGAGCATGGAGCACTGTATGGTCTAGAAGAATACTTCTCAAAAGATGGCTCAAGACTGCTGGTCCAGAAAACATTGGCAAATAACAGGCAATCTCATAGTCTTTCATTTATATATATCCTTTGGCAACTTACTAATAACCAATCAAGTGAGTCATTAAGAATATGCAAAATGTGTCATTCCTAAACCCATTTTAATACTAGGGTTTATAAAGGATTCTGATTTAGTGCTCTTAGAAGTCTGGATACCTTGCAGTGTGTAGCAACATTGCAAAGCACCTGTCCCACATATGAACATGCATAAGTTAGAATTATTTTATAGTTTTGAGAGATACATATCATCAATATATGTTGAGTTGAGCTTTTCAGTTGTTTCTATTCTTGTTTTTTTCATTATAAATTGCTGTTTAGCCTTATCGTTTAAATTTGTTATAGGTTATTTAGTTAATGCTGTAGTATATATTGATACATATTTGTATCAACAGGATTCTTGTTCTGTAATTTTTCAGTAACTAGACTTTACATTGCAGTTCACATGTGAATTATCTGCCCATGTTAACAAAGTGAATATACATGTAATCCCCTAAGAGGATTTAAAAATGGCACTTTATTCTCATTATGGGGCATATTTAACTGGTCTGAAGAGGTTATGTTAACGTTTGAGAACTGCTGGTCTAAGGAGTTAGTTGGTGAGTCTACAAGTCAGAGTCCGAATCATTTCTGATTTCTTACGTGTCCCCCCAGCATGGTTCTTGTAAGTTCAGGACTTCGACAGACCTTGGTTTGAATCTGATTGGCTATGCCCTTGGACAAGTTACCCAATCTTATCTGTGTCTCAGTTTCCTATCTATAACATAAGAATGTAAAAAATACCTACCTATTTGAGTTTTATTAATATAAACAAGTGCTTTCTATGTCTTTACTGTAAAATGCTTAATTTGTTACCAGACTGTAATTTTTAAAAGCTGTTTTTGGGTTAAAATGTCCAAAAATACTTATTCAACAAATACTTTACTACTTTTTGTTAATTTTAGTATATGTTTCAAATAATCTTTAGTATTTCAAATATGGGGGTCACATTGTTATAAAATCTGATTACTAGGAGTAGCATCTCATATTGGCCATTTTCTTTCTTTTTTTAATCCCAACCTCTAGAACTGTGAGGTCATATTGACCATTTTTTTATTGTTTGCTTGTTCTGGCAATGTTACATTATCTTCAATCAGTGATTTCCTTCCAGGAAACTTTTCAATTCATCTGTCATTTTGTGAGCAATAATTTAATTAAAACTAGATACCATTTGGAAGATTCACTTAAACAGGCACATGTAAATTTAATATTTCCCATAAACAAGTAAGGACACTGCCTTCATCCCTGACTCTTTGTGGAATTCCCATTCTTCTTTCAAGACATGTATTTACAAGTCATGTATTTAGACAAGCAACTGTTTCTGAAATGCAGATCATGAGAGGGAGACAATCTTCATCCACATATCAAGTATTAGTAAAGCGTAATTGTTTTCTCATTTTTCTAGGTTAAAAATAAATATCAATAGTAATGTTAATGTTTTCTTCCCAAATTGCTATGGTTTGTATTGCACTCTCTGTGGTACATGAGCACTCCATTTTGGAAAGCAAGTAGCCAATTATTTGAATATTAACTTTTACTCTGATAGAAGAATATAACCGATAATATTCTGAATTCCTGTGTATTTAATATTCTGTTTATCATTTTTGTAGTTGTCTTGATATACTTATGGAAATATTTGGTTTTCTAAAATTCATAAAATCATGGCCTACTCATTTTAGAATTGTTGTCATCTGTTAATAGTTCTACTTTACTCAGGAGACCGTCTTCAAATGAGGTAGAGACTTTTGTTAATCTTTGTGTTGTTGTCACCTAGGACTGGGCCTGTATTGTAGAGAGAGCTCAATAAATCTTTCATCAAATTAATTATATACAGATTCAGAAGTAGTTTGTCCCTTGGCGAAGAAGTGGAGCATCAGTATGGTAATTGGTAAATGGAGTTACATGCACTCTCAGTAAAATAATCTTGTCAGACATTTCATGGTACAATTCTTTAGTGTTCAAAGCTGAGTATATCTATAAACATTTATTTACAAACCTATAAAATCATGGAATGACAGAACTTTGGAGCTGGACTGGATATTCTGTCTTCCCCAGAAAAACAGACATGTCAGGAGTCCTGTCATGTGAACTCCAGTCTTGTTTCTTGCTATAGCACTTCACTGGCTGGATGATATTACCCTTCTGTAAAGTTTATAGTTGGATTTGCAGAATATCAGAAGCAAGGTTACACCTAGCAGTATGGTCAGTCTTCACCTGTGTATTTAGACTTTTGGATGGCAAAGGTAGAGTATGTATCAAAGGAAGTGAAATATCCTTCCCGTGAGAAAGTAGAATGTGAATTTTTTTTTTTTTGAGTGTTTAAGATTCAGGCAGGACATCATTTGTCTCCCCAAGCGATATTAATTTAAAGTTTGAAGAATACTACTTCAAATTACACACCACATGGGTAACAAGAGTAAAAAGGAAATTGCTAAACCATATGCTTGTAAATGCCATCTCTTTCCTCAAGAGAAAGGTCCTTTATATTTTGTAATTAAAGAGCAGAAGGTCTTTTTTCCCATAAAGGCTCTTCAGTCAGGAAATACGCCAGGCAGAGCGCGCTCCCAGGGGAGATTCGTACAGTGTTCAAGGACTCTTTGGCATCTCCACCTTGTGGAACTTTGCTCTTTGACTATTTCCTGATTAAACCTTGGAGAATAAACTTTAATTCTGAAAAAATGTAGTTAGCCTTTGTTAAAGTAAGTTCATAAACAGTTATGCTTTGAGCTTTAAGTAAAGAATTTGATATTTAGGTCAACTTGGTTTTTTTTCTCCTTAAGAGGCAATTGTAACATGACAGCATTATGAACTACATATGGTACTCTCACTTTATTAATGGACATTGTTTATTTTGGTTATGAATGGTGTGGATTTCTTACTGCATAATAAACAGTAACTCTCAGAGTTTTAGTATTGCTGCTTTAGTCATTTTTTGATTTTTGATGCATTTTAATCCATGAAAGTTAACTAACCAAGAAAAATAGTGTAGTTTCTATACCACTGTCCCTGGTAAATAAATCCATATGAGGTCAGAGCCCTCAACTAATAATTGCATCATTTCCTGGCTGAGATACTCCTGTCCTCTGTTAGTGTTAAGTCCTTCTTCCTCCTGCCTTCCCATTCTTCTTCCTCCTACCTTGAAGGAACAGTTTGAGTAAGTAGATTACCCTTTCCCTATCCTATGAAGATCAGCAGCTGATCCAGGACTATCAACAGGAGCAAATCTCAGAACATTTTGTTTGCATCTGAGAAAATCTGCTTTAAATATAGAAAAAGTCAGACTGAAAATCTCTTAGGTAAGGATCTTTTGTTGGGTTGTATTGGCTAGAATATCCTAGTAGGCCATGTTACCCCAGTATCTGATATACCTGTCTTAGTGTAATGAACTTTTTTTTTCCTCCTGTCTTAATGTAATGACTCTATGTCCTTGCCTTTGAGTTAATTAATTTTTCTCTGTGGAGATAATATATAGTCCCTCTGCTTGCCATTTCTGTCTTAGTCACTAAATCAGGTACTAGTGGTTATGGCAAATTAATACACTTGTTCTATTATACACAAACTAATTTATTTTGTAATTTTATTGGCTAAACTTATTGAAATATTTGTTTATGATTTTGCTACAAATAAAACATTATTATAACATTTTTAAACATTGCAGAAATATATAGCACGCTATGTAAAATTTTCCCACGGCCCCAATCTATTGGATTAAGCCTTGTTAACAATTTGATATTTTTGCATTATCAGTGTTTATTTTTATTTATTTTATTAAACAAAAACTTTTACTATACTACCATTTTGCCACTTACCTTTTGCATATAAATACATATATTTAAGATTTTTCAGTGTCATCAGTATCTAACTTTATTTTTTTAAATAGTTTATAATATTGTATAGATGTACCATTATTTGTTTAATTAATTCCCATTAAATGAGCATTTAGATTTTTTCCAGTTTTTTGCTGGTACAGAATGTGCTGAAGCTTATGTCCATATGTATTTATTTTGTATTCTTGTGTAAATTTTTTCCACATGGCAAACCAACAACGTCTTTTATGGAAAAAAATCCAAACTTTCCTCCATTGAATTGAAATGCTACATTTATATAAATACAGATAGTCCTAGACTTACAATGGGTTACCTCCTGATAAACCCATGGTAAGTTGAAAGTATTGATCTCTTTACAATATTGTTTCTTTCTATTCCCAAACAAGGTATGCCTCTTCATTTATTTTTCTTAAATCCTTCCATAGAGTTTTATAATTTCCTTTACATGTCCTGTGAATTTATTCCTAGATATTTTGCATGTATTTTGCAGTTATAAATTGCAAATCTTTTTTCTCATATTTTTTAGCTAGTTGTTTTTGGCATGGAAGAATGCTATATATTTTTACATAATTATTTTATGTGGTCACCTTAGTGAATCTGTCTTATTTTCTCTAATATTTTTCAGTTGATTCTCATGGATTTTTCATGTGGGCAATCATCTGCAAATAATGATTATTTTGCCTTTTTGGTAGCTAATCCATTTACCTTTAATTTTGTTTTCTTAATTGCATTGTCTTTTGTTTCTGAAAAATGTTAAAACTTGTAAGAGTAGACATCCTTGTTTTACTTCTGAACTTTATGTCTGAATGTTTTTCTTTCTAATATTTTGTTATTTACCAGATGCTTACATCTGTTATAGTTAGGCTGTGTATATGTGTGTATCAAGCTAAGGAAGTATTCTTTTATTCCTCCTATTCAATTAAAACTTAAAAAAAACTTGGTAATGAATGTTTAAAAGGTATTTTAGCTTTTATTGAGCTAATTATATGATTTTTTTCTTCTTTGACCTTTTAATTTATGGGCTTAATTTTTCTTTTTTTTTTTAATATTCATCTGTCCTTCTTGGAATTGACCCACTTTGTTCCAAATCCTTCTACTAAATTCTGTTTTCCAATATTTTATGTAGGATTTTTTTCATTTATGTTGACTTTTGAGTGTATGGGTATAGTCGCATCTTCATGTCAGGGTTCTCTGTTGGCTTCATAAAAAGAAGTAGAAAACTTTACTTCTTCCCATATGCACAGAATACTTTAGATGACATTGAAATTATCTAATTCCAGACATTTTGTGGAAACTTGTTGATAAATCTGTTTGAATCTGGCATATTGGGAGGTCAGGGATCAGGAATACATTTGGGCAGGTAGAGTATCCCTTTTTCCTATCTAAGTCAAAGATTAAATAAGTACATCAGATAGGTAGACTCTGTGTTTTCAGGGCTTTTGCTAACATTATTAAATTCCCTGGTTGTTTCTGGAGCTATGCAGAAAAGACTTCACATAGAAGGACTGAACTCTTTTCTGCATACTCAATGCCCAGCATTTTCTTTGGAAAGCCTTGTTTGCAACCCTTTGGCCCTTGTTTGGCATCTGGGAGCTTAAATTTTGGAAGGGTTCTCTCCATTAACTGGTAAGAATGACAGACTGTGCCTAAACTGTGTGCACAAGCAGTGTGGTTTATGCTGAACACCTGCTTTTCTTCTGGGAGTCTGGAATTTGGACACATGCCAGGCAGGAGCTACCTACATGAACAGCCCCCATCAAAAACCCTGGGCATTGAGTCTCTAACAGGCTTCCTGGTTGGTGATATTACGCATGTGTTGTCACGACTTGTTGCTGTGATAATTAAGTATGTCTAATGTGACACCATTGGGACAGGACCCTTGGAAGCTTGTACCTGATTTTCCTTGAACTTCCCCCCATGTACTTTTTTCCCTTTGCTGATTTTGCTTTGTATGCTTTTGCTGAAATAAATCACAGTCATGTGAATACAGTAGTCTCCCCTTATTTGCGGTTTCACTTTCCACGGTTTCAGTTACTTGTGGTCAGTTGAGGTCTGGAAACATCAAGTGGGAAATTCCAGAAATAAACAGTTCATAAGTTTTAAATTGTGTACTATTCTGAGTAGCATGATAAAATCCTATACTATCCTGCTCTGTCCTGCCTGGGATGTGAATCATCCCTTTGTCCAGTGTCTCAGTTATTAGATTGAAAAAAAATAGCATAAAAAAAAAAGAAAAGAAAAAACATAGTATATATGGGGTTTGGTTTATCCAGAATTTCATACAGTCACTGGGAGTCTTGGAACATATCCCCAGGGAGAAGAGGGGACTGACTTAACTGTGTGCCGAGTCATGTGAGCCTTCCTCATGAATCATCGAACCTGGGGATGGTCTTGGGGACTCTTGACACAGGACCTGTAGAATTTTCATATTTGAAGAGATTTGAGCAGCTTTCAGAGTTTTCTTTCTTTCAGTAACTGAAGTTCGTTTTCCACACCAAGCTCAGCAACCACAACCTTTCTAACTAGACAAATAATCCCTATTCTTAGAAAAAGGAATAGGAAACATTGTGATATTAGATTGGGAACTGCAGGAGTGAATATTTCTCAGCTTCTCATTATAGGCTGTGTCTTTATTATTTAAGTAAAGTTTCTGAGAAGTTTTCAGCATCTCATAGGAGATGCTGTCCTGGATTAGAAGCTTCTGGAGAACATGGGCCCAGTCTGTCTCATTCTAGATATCATCCTAGCTTTTGGCTCATGGTGGGTACTCAGTAAATGTGTTCACTAACAAAGAAAACTAATTTCAGTTAAAAATTATTTTTATTTTTTGTTAATATGCCTTGGAATTTTTTGTTTGTTTCTGTTTTTTCCCTTTTATGTAGGTGACTAAGCATTGGCTCTAAATGTTCTTATGTACTAATTTTGAAATTGCTGGCAGTTGTGAAATTCATAAAGAAAATGAAAGACTTTTATATAATAATTCTTTTAGTTATTGCTACATAATATAGTTCTCTAAAACTTAATGACTTAAACAAGTAACTTTTATATTTCATATAATTCTGTGGATTAGGAGTTTGAACAGGGCCAAGCTGGGTTGGCTTATATCTGTACCATGTGATATCTCCAGGGGTTAGAAGATCTTCACATATCTATCCCTCAACTAGGATGGCTCAAATGGCTGTGAGCAGGTTGGAAGGGCTTGACTAGAATCATATGTCAGGGGCCTTAGTTTTCATTTCATGTGGTTTCCTTGGTTCTTCTCCATACAGTCTCAGGATTCTTGCTTTCCATGTGGCCTCTCCATCATGGTTGGGGCAACTTAGAATTCCCAAAAGAGCAAAAGCTTCAGGATCTGCCAAGTGTTCTTAAGGCTAAAGCCCAGAACCTCACTTCTATTGGTTAAAGCCGTTCCAGGGCCAGCCCAGATTCAAGGGGAGAGGAAATGGAATCTACTCCTCAGTGGGGATATGTGTGTATAGGGAAAGAAAAGGAATTGATGGCAGCTGTCTTTGGGATTATTTACCATAGTAATGATGCATTTGTACAAACTCCAGAACTTCCGATTCTCTTCATAAACTTTGATTTTAAATGATATATTCTTGTTTTTTAGCTGAAGCATCTTGATTTTGTATGACAGGCCAAAACAAAGAAATATTAAAAGATACTAGCTAGTTATAAAGTGTAACTTAAAAAATAATTATCTACTGTAACCATGTCATTATAGGTGTGGAAACAATCTCATGGAAATTAGAGTATTTGTCACAGGATCACATATGTAGTTAATGACAAAATAACTTTTAAAGCTTAAGAAACAGTTCAATATACAGTTTTACTGCATGAACTTCAAAAATATTTTCTCTAATTTCATTATCAAGTTAAAATTGGTGGTTTAAAAATTTTATTAATGTGTAATTTCTAAAACATGCTTTTTTTTTTTTTTTTTTTTTTTTTGTATAAGGGGGCAGACCCAAACCATCACTTTGTAGATAAACTAACCCACTGGTGAAAAAAATACTCATTTTTTGTATACAAGCTATGAGTTGGTGACTCTGTTAGCGCCATTTGTCTCTTTGCCATAAGATTCAAAATAGTATCATATCTTAAATGAAATTTTTTCAGTGGATATTTTGTTTGTATACTGTGTGACTGGATAAGGGATATGAGCCTGCAAGAGTCTAAATCAGTGACTGTTTTCCAGGCTGCTCATTAGAATCACTTCAGAATGGGAATTTCAATGCCCAGGCCCTTTCTAGTCTCTGAGGGGGAGGACTCAGCATCTTTTCTTTTTCCTTCTTTTTTTAAGCTCCCCATGTGATTTTAGTGTATGGTAAGCTCATTGAGAATCACTGGTCTAATTAAAATTATTTCTGTATGCAAATAAAAATTATGTTTATTCTATATACCAAGTGGCTATTTTCTGTACCCAGCAATATTCTCTTTATGTCTCCATTTGGAAAAACATAATTAACATGTAAATTTAGCAAAATGAAATTATACGTATTGAGAAGTGAAGACCTGTAGAATCTATTTACATATTTACATATGTAGAATTAATGTTTATGGTGTATATTGAAGAATTATAAATTTCCCTTCTGAGCTGGTTAACCAAAAATCAGTCATTGTTCATGACTGTTGAGTCATTTAGCAAATGATTTGAGTCTTAGCCATGACCTGGATAAAACATTAAGAGAATATTATACCAGAGAATGTATTCACTTGATATATGCATTGCATTCTTTCAGTCAGGAAAGAGTCTGGTTTTTTTTAGAGTGATGTACTATCACTGAAGTATTGGATAGTGATGTGAGAGTTTGTGTTGAAGAGGAATGAGATTTTGAAGTCAGGTTCCAGTAGCTTTCAGAATTTTCTGGCGGACCTAGGAAATTACCGTGTTAATTTGAACATTGATTGGGTAACTCAGCGAGAAACATACCCCAAACCCCCAGTCTGATCCTTTGTCTAGAGTACAGTCAGTTTTTGATCACATGTTAGACCAGGAGTTGGCAAACTATGGCTTGTGGGCCAAATGTAGCTCTTTTCTATAAATATTTTTATTGGAACATAGCCATGTTCATTCATTTACTTATTGCCTGTGACTGCTTTTAGTCTGCCACTACAGAGTTGCATAGTTTTGACATAGATTATATAGCCTGCAAAGCCTAAAGTATTTACTAGATCTGACTCTTTACAGAAAGTTTGCCAAATCCTGTGTTAGACTATTGTTGTATTACACCTTAGACTATTGTAACACACATTACTCACTCATACTCCTAAATAGATCCTCTTAAGCTGAATTGGTCTTTCATACACAGGCAATTGGAGATAATTCCATCTTTAGGGCTTTGGCAATGAGGGGAGCATGCTGCTAGGCCTCTGAGGCTCTTACTAGAGGGAACGAAGATTTTGCTCACTTCCCTGGGTTGTATGTTTCCTTGCCTTGCTCTTCCTCCATGTTCTGCATCTCTGTCATTGGCTGTTGCCCTGCTTTCTTGAGGGTGGCAGGTGGTAACAGGTTAACTGGAGCAGGCAGCTTGGGAACAGGTCCATGGGGATCTTCCACTGCAGTGGAAGGGGAGAAAGATCATTTTGACATGCTTTGCTAATAATTGCTCTGGATGTGGAAGTTTAAAGATTAGGAGCTGCTCCACCTTTAATTGTGGTTCAAGTGGAGAGTTCAAAAAAGTGTGGAAGTCTAGTGGAGAGCATATATGGTTTAATTCCCCTAGTCTCTGGTGCAACACACAGGTAGCTGGCTACCTCTGAGCAGTCAGCCACCTCTCCACCTGGGGCACCTGAATGCTAGCAAAGACCCTGACTCGTTTGCTGGGCACTTACTTGTCAAAGCAGTACCTGCAAGTACATTAGGAATTTAAAAATAAACATTTTTAGCTTTCGAACATAACTCTCCTTTCTAACATGTAAAGTTGTTAATCAAGTTTTAGCCTTTTGATTTTCAGTTAATTTTGTAGAAAGGTATTACATACAAAAGCTTACATACCTGTAAATGAGATAAGATGTAATGATGTTCTGGTAAACACTGACAACTTGATCATCAGAGCCACAAGTCTGGAATGGAAGTTACAGTCTTGAGAAAAATGTTGGAGTTGTTCTTTTGCTGGTGGGGAGGGTTAGGATGCTACTGTAAACTTTAATTGATAAATGTCAGGTTATTTTTGTGACTGTAGAAGATCATAGTTTTTTGAAAAATATTAAGATCGTTTCAGACAAAAACCTCTTATTTGAAATCTGAATACTTCATTTATTCTGTTTGTAATTTAGGCCTAGATCTATGGCTGAATGACTTTTCTATTGGGTATACCCAACCATGCACTAAATATATCTGTGTAAAATAGAAGTTATTCTGGTTGTTGATTTTTCTTTTCCTGAAGTACTATAAAGAATACAGGACCTGTATTTGGGCTCAATTTTCTAGATTATGATGGCTTCAAATGCTGTTAGTGTTTGAAGACCCTGACATTTTTGCTCTCCTACTGTGATAGGCAGTGAAGGTGGTAGAGTTAATGGGAAGCAGGCTAAATTGCATCTCAGAATAAATAGGTTAATATAGATTCCATTAATGATTAATTCTCTGTCATGTCATTTTTTTAAAAAGCACTTTAAGTTTTTAGTTAGCTATGTTTATGGTATGTGATTTTCTAAGTGTACCCCCCTCCTCCCACTAACTCTTATCCTTTCTTTATATAATAGATCAGCGACTATCATCAGTTCTACAAGATGAGTAACAGCCATCCTCTTCGCCCCTTTACTGCAGTGGGGGAAATTGATCATGTGCACATTTTGTCTGAACATATTGGTGCCTTGTTAATTGGGGAGGAATATGGTGACGTCACATTTGTTGTGGAAAAGAAACGATTTCCTGCCCACAGGGTAATTTTAGCAGCCAGGTGCCACTATTTTCGGTAAGTGTGTAACACTTTCTTGAAGATTCAAGTCACTATTAAAAAATGCTGGTATTTTCCACTCTAGGAACAATATGCAACCAAGCATAATGACAAATTCTAGAAGTCCCTCAATTCAACATCTATAAGAATTTCATCTTTGTAGACTTGTTATTTTTTGAGAATCACCTTTTCCTTTAGGAGCCATCTTAGAATTAAGGGATTAAAGGCTTCCCAGGCCAGATAGTACCCAATCAACCATTTTTCAAGGTCTCAAGAATATTTCTCAGGCTGAGTCTTTGTTGCCCTCACCTTCTCACAGTATATGATTAATGGGACTTAAAATGATTTACTGGCGAGTAGGCTTCTTGTCATATAGATAGTCTGACCTCCAGACCTGTTAATAGACATGTGTACCTCTTGTTTTGAGACTACTGATGTCCAGGACTTTTCAGTAACCCAACAGATTTGTCTAAGATACTCCGTTTGACAGTCCCAAATTGAAAGAAACTTAAGTATTGATTGAGACTAAGTTTCATAGTTATAGTAAAACTAAGACTAAATAAAATATTTATATATTTAGTTAATGTAAAAATCCCACTTATATAGAGCTATTGTCTGTCACTTGGACAGGATTATAAGTATTAAACTGATCTCTACTTACTCTACATTTTACCTGATATTAGTTAAAAGGAAATCATCATTGAATAGTCAATAGACTGATATTTTATCCTTGATAATGGGCCATATTCTATTTTCCAGGATAAAGATGGTTCATAGAATTATAGATATGCCTGGGAAACTCAGTATCTAACATGGAGATGGCAATAGCTCAAAGAATATTTTAGTTACTTTCCAGTGAAAACTGACATCTGATTTTTATAATCAGAATTAATTATGCCAGCCAAGCAGCAACACCTAGAGTCACACATGTAGTAAAGTGTGTCTTTTAGAAATATTTACTATTTAGCTAGAATTCCTATAGTTTCTTATGAACATTTTTAGAACTTCCCATCTTTTATGTGTAAAATGCCGCTGTAGGTGAAACCAAGAGCTTAGAAAAGAGTTCTGTTAAGAGTTCTAGCTTATGTTCTCCTATTCTTCCTGGTAGTCAGCTCTACCAAAGACATCTGGCCTTGGTCTCATCATTATTTGTTAGCAGCCTCTGTCCTCTGCACACTTTTCATTTTCTGTTTCTTTTCCTTTTTTTAACTTTTGGTCCAATTATTATTGCTAAAGTGTTTTTTTAGAGTCCACTCTTCATCAATGTAGAACTTTTCTGCCTTATGTTTCATACTTGTTAATGATTTATATCTTACCATCTTTAATAAGTAATTTGAAACAACTGTATGTGGATATCAGTATACTCTTTTTTTTTTTTTTTTTTTTTTTTTTCAGTATACTCTTAAAAAAAACTCAGGCCGGGCGCTGTGGCTCACGCCTGTAATCCTAGCTCTTGGGAGGCCGAGGCGGGCGGATTGCTCAAGGTCAGGAGTTCAAAACCAGCCTGAGCAAGAGCGAGACCCCGTCTCTACTATAAATAGAAAGAAATTAATTGGCCAACTGATATATATATATATAAAAATTAGCCGGGCATGGTGGCGCATGCCTGTAGTCCCAGCTACTCGGGAGGCTGAGGCAGAAGGATCACTCAAGCCCAGGAGTTTGAGGTTGCTGTGAGCTAGGCTGACGCCACGGCACTCACTCTAGCCTGGACAACAAAGCGAGACTCTGTCTCAAAAAAAAAAAAAAAAAAAAAACTCAAATACTTTTAGAAATTTGAGTATCATATTGAGTGAATGGAATATACTCATCTCACTTATTGACCTTGTTCCTGATGTCTTTGTGCATATTGAATGTTTGTAATATTTGATGTCTCACTAGGTTAAGCTCAGAGTCATTACCAAAGCTATCTTAGACAGATTCTCATTGCCAACACTATTTGTGTGCAAAGGAAAGTTAACTGTCAGCAGTCAGGAGAGGCCTAAGTGCTGTCATAAGAACCTATGGATTCCCTGGTAAGGACAAGCTAACTGTGCTGGAGGAAATTTTTCACAGTAAACATTGAAATTCTATGCTTGTCTTGTTGGTGAAGTTGGGGGTTCATATTTAGTGTTCTAAGGGGGCCTAGTCAAAACCACTTTTAAAGCATTGAGATAAAGACCATGGATCACACTGGAGTGGGAGTAAGTCTTGTTGAGGTCTCCCTAGCAAGGAGTAGTTTTTTAATTTGGTAATTTTAAGGTATGGTTGGATGCTTTCTGGACTAATGAAAACCTTCGTGGGTGTTTTTAGGCAGAATATAACTCAATGAAGAGGTATGCTCAGAATATGCATAAATCTTTTGCTGAATAGTTTCACCTGTTTTCCTCAGGCAAGCAAGAATGCCAGGTTCTGAGGGAGGGTGGGAGAAGTTCCAGGCAGGTATGGAGGTCAACCCTGAAATGCTGGTCCTTCTGTGAGAATCTTAGGAACAGAGAGAATTTCTTTCTCATTCCCGTTCTCTTGCTGTCACTTACATCTTTCTTGTTCTCCACCCTTCATTCCCTTTTCTGCACTCCTTGTCCTCTTCTGACCACCCTTTCTTTCCTGACAGGTTGGAGCTTTAATTGGTTCATAATATTCCTCCTAGACTAATAGACTAAGAAATTCAAATTCATTACATGATTGGATTGTCTAGTTTTCTTTTCTTAGATTAACAGATAAGCAATAATGTAAGGCTTTTTTTTTAATCTGAAAGACAAAAAAATCAAATCACCCATAATCTCATCAGTAATTTCATTTTTAATTATAAAGTGATACATGAAAGTCCTTGCCTCTCAGTCATCTAATACCATTCCCCAGAGGCAGCTGCTGTTAACAGTTTAATATAAATTTTCTCTGATTTTTCTTGATTGAAACACATATATCTATATATGCATATGTGCTTACACATATAAGTATGTGGTTATACCCTTTTTTCTATGGAATTCATATGGATCTGCAGTTTGACTTACTTGCCTATAATATCCTGAACATCTTCCCAAGATAGTACTTAATGATCTCTCTTTTTTTTTTTTTTTTTTGAGACAGAGTCTCGCTTGTTGACCAGGCTAGAGTGAGTGCCGTGGCGTCAGCCTAGCTCACAGCAACCTCAAACTCCTGGGCTCAAGCAATCCTTCTGCCTCAGCCTCCCGAGTAGCTGGGACTACAGGCATGCGCCACCATGCCCGGCTAATTTTCTATATATATTAGTTGGCCAATTAATTTCTTTCTATTTATAGTAGAGACGGGGTCTTGCTCTTGCTCAGGCTGGTTTCGAACTCCTGACCTCGAGCAATCCGCCCGCCTCAGCCTCCCAGAGTGCTAGGATTACAGGCGTGAGCCACGGCGCCTGGCTTAATGATCTCTCTTGATTTTTATAATGGCTGCACGGAATCTCAGTTTTTAAATTATTTTCCTATTGATGTTCATTTATATTTTTCCAGTGTTTCGGTATATATTCTTATACATTTCTTTACTGTATGATTTCTCTAGAATTGAGTCCTACAAGAGAAATTACTGATTTGAAGGGTATGCACATTTTAGATTTGAATATCTATATTTTTTTTTTTTTTGAGAAGAGTCTCACTTTGTTGCCCAGGCTAGAGTGAGTGCTGTGGCATCAGCTTAGCTCACAGCAACCTCAAACTCCTGGGCTCAAGCAATCCTACTGCCTCAGCCTCCTGGGTAGCTGGGACTACAGGCATGCACCACCATGTCCAGCAAATTTTTTCTATATATATTAGTTGGCCAATTAATTTCTTTCTATTTATAGTAGAGACAGGGTCTCGCTCTTGCTCAGGCTAGTTTCGAACTTCTGACCTGGAGCAATCCGCCCACCTCGGCCTCCCAGAGTGCTAGGATTACAGGCGAGAGCCACTGCGCCCAGCAAATTTGAATATATGTTATTAGAGTACTTTCCAGAAAGAGGTGTCCATTTATAAACTCAAAGCTATGCATGAAAGAACTTGTTTTCCCATTGCTTTAGCAGTGCTGGATATTAACAAACTTTTTAATTCCTGCCTGTCTGACAGGAGAATGACATCAGATTGGTGTTTAAATGTTTTTTCTAACTTTTATGTTTTCCTGTAGACTTTTACTTTTTAAATTGCCTTATCTTTATACTGATTTCATTGTTCTCAAAAGATCACTTTCATCTTCCTATTTAGCACTTTTTTTCTTTTTCTTGTCTTTTTTTTTTTCCTTTTTTTTAGAGATAGAGTCTTGCTATGTTGCTCAAGCTAGACTGAAACTCCTTGGTTCAAGCAAACCTCTGGAGAAGCTAGGACTAAAGGCATGCATCACTGCACCTATCATCTTTCTATTTAATATCTACATATCTTGAGCTCTCAGAATATCTAACTAGTTTAATTGTTTATAGGATTAATTCATAATAGTTTTAAAATCATCCCTCTTGCTTTCTTTGGAAAATTATTTAAAATGATTACTTTGGCTGGGTGTGGTGGTTCATACTTGTAATCCTAGCACTTTGGGAAGCCAACTTAGGAGGATCTCTTGAGGTCAGGAGTTTAAGAGCAGCCTAAGCAATATAGTGAGACCCCATCTTTACAAAAAATAAGACAAATTAGCCAGGCCTGGTGATACGTGCCTGTAGTTCCAGCTACTCGGGAGGTTGAGGGAGAAGGATTGCATGAGTCCAGGTGTTGGAGGTTGCAGTGAGTTATGTTGATGCCACTGCACTCTACCCAGGGCAACAAAGTGAGGCCCTGTCTCAAAAAACAAAGCAAAAAACAAAATAAAAATGATTACTTTGCATATCTTCACCCGAATCTTTGTGTCATTAGACAGATTTATGTATATATAATGTTGATAACCATTATTTCCTATATTTTGTAACAAATCCTATTTGAGATTTCCCTCACATGTTTCTTCTCTAATGTGCAGAGCATTACTGTATGGTGGAATGCGAGAATCTCAGCCTGAAGCAGAAATCCCTCTCCAAGACACCACTGCAGACGCGTTCACAATGCTACTCAAATACATCTACACTGGTCGGGCAACGCTGACAGATGAGAGGGAGGAGGTGCTGCTGGACTTCTTGAGCCTAGCTCATAAATATGGATTTCCAGAGCTGGAGGATTCTACTTCTGAGTATCTCTGTACCATACTTAACATTCAGAATGTCTGTATGACTTTTGATGTTGCCAGTCTCTACTCGCTTCCCAAGTTAACTTGTATGTGCTGCATGTTTATGGACAGGAATGCTCAGGAGGTGCTCTCAAGTGAAGGTTTCCTCTCCCTTTCTAAGGTGTGTCATTTGTCTGCAAGTAATTTATAGACATGCATTGTTTTATTTATACCTATACAGTAGAAATACAGCAATGGGCTAAGATAAAAAAATAAAAATCATTGGTATTGAACAGGTTATCTGGTCTAACCACTTGCATCTGGCTGCTGAGGCTCTAAATCATATAAGACAGAGGCTGATTGGTTCTGTTTTAAGGTTCTTCCAGTAAGTTTTGTATGCAAAAGAGACTATGTTGCTGGGTGGTTGTTTTCAAGGTGATGATAGTCAAATAGGTTCCTTTGTGGTATTGCATATTACCTTTGGTTTTGTTTTTCTCTGACAGAGAGTGCAACTAATTTCTTATAGCAAGAGGGAAATTTATAAAGGAGATCTGATGCATCATTGGATGTCTTTAAGTCCCTGCTTTTTTTGCTGGCTCAAAATTCACTGTTACAGATAGAGTAGAACTATTTTGTTCAAATCTTTCTCTCAACTCTGGGTGGTGATTGTCTCTCTTGTCTCTCTTTGTCTTGTTGTATTCCTCCTAGAACCTGGATATTTCTAATGAGAAAACCTATTGGAAAGCTATATGTCTTGATTTGTATGTAGATTTTGATTTTTATTGTTCTACTTAATTTTTTTTTTTTTTTTTTTGAGACAGAGTCTCACTTTCTTGCCCAGGCTAGAGTGAGTGCCGTGGCGTCAGCCTGGCTCACAGCAACCTCAATCTCCGGGGCTCAGCGATCCTACTGCCTCAGCCTCCCTAGTAGCTGGGACTACAGGCATGCGCCACCATGCCCGGCTAATTTTTTTTGTATATATATTTTTAGTTAGTCAATTAATTTCTTTCTATATTTTGGTAGAGACGGGGTCTTGCTCAGGCTGGTTTTGAACTCCTGACCTCGAGCAATCCGCCCGCCTCGGCCTCCCAGAGTGCTAGGATTACAGGCGTGAGCCACCGCGCCCGGCCGTTCTACTTAATTTTTAAAGGCAAGGATTTTTGAGGATTGTATCAGTATTGTTGGAGGCCAGTTTGGAGATCTGAGAACCAAAAATGTGGTAATGCAATAATACTGTAGAACAAAAGGTTTTGAATTTTAAATGTTGGATGTATCTTAATGACTTAAAAATGTACACTCTTCTTGAAGAACATATATATATTGACAGCTCCTTACTTTGCCATTTTTCTCCTTGCTGTTTTAAAAAAAGACAGGTGCCAATGTGTTTGGAAATACTAGATACTTGATGTAGTGTGGTACAAGATGCTTGACCAGGAAAGAAAGGTGCTAGCATCCTCTCTTGTTATTCACATAGCCATAATGAGCACGAGGCGTAAAGAAAGAAGAAGGTCAAAAAGAGTTAATTGGCTAAATATAAGTCATACTTGCAGTTCTGTAAGGTTTTGTGATTGATCATGCACATGGTTGAACTTCATAATAACTGGAATTTTACCTTTTTATCCTTTTCAGACAGCACTTTTAAACATCGTATTAAGAGATTCATTTGCAGCTCCTGAAAAAGATATTTTCCTAGCCTTGTTAAACTGGTGTAAACACAATTCAAAGGAGAATCATGCTGAAATCATGCAGGCTGTGCGTTTGCCTCTGATGAGCCTCACTGAACTTCTGAATGTTGTGAGGCCTTCAGGACTCTTGTCTCCTGATGCCATTCTGGATGCTATTAAAGTACGATCAGAGAGCCGGGATATGGACCTCAATTATAGAGGCATGCTCAGTAAGTACCTATGTATCCTAAACTCACCAAGAAGTTTTGTTTGCATCTATGCCATTCTCAACTACAAAACTATAGTACGGGTATAGATGATATATATATATATATATATATATATATAGGTCTGTGAATATACAGCTCTGCGTCCTATGGAATGTCTTTCCCTGTCTGTCATTCTGAGATTCCGTCTGAGATTGCAATTGCCTTTGTAGACCACCAAATAGATATTTCTTGCCATTCCTGGACAGATTTCTCCAGCTGCTCCCCAGAATGTCAGAAATAGACACTTCCCTGAAAAGCTTCTGCTCACGCTAAGATCTTTCCTCCACTTTCTCCATCAAATAAATACTGAGTATGTGCTGGGTACTTACTATTTTAGGTACCATGAGCATGTAGCTTCTAAATAACAACAATCATTGCTAACATTTATGTAACATACGTAGTGTAGCTAACACTTATGTAGCATTTCCAACACTTAATCACCACTTAATGTGATTTTTCTTAATGAAAATAGTAGCAATTTTAAAGGGCTTACTATGTATCAAGAATAGGTCCTACATGACTATTTAATTCTCAGAATGCCCCTTTGAAGTGAGTACTATTTTTGACTTCATTGTACAAATGTGGAAATGGAAACACAGAGAGGTTAAGTAACTTTCCCAAGGTCACACAGAAAGATGCAGAGCTCAGAGTCAAATCCATGTAGTTTGGCTCCAGAGGCTGTGTAATTAACCACTAAACTATGCTGCATTAATGTAAAACATAGTCTCTGTCTTTGATCCTTTAATTTCATTGTGGAAATAAGTCATAACTGCCTTGAAAAGTTATACAACAGTATTCAAGAGGGTACATGTTATGGAACTTCAGAAGAGGTAATGATTGGAATGAGGGAGGGAGATTTCGTAGAGGTTATGAAACTTGAGTTGAACCTTGACATTTGATTTGAATGGCATCAGGGTTGGGTGAATTTCACATGGGAAGACTGGTGAGGGTAATAGAGAGAGGTTAGAGCATCTGAGGCACCATGAATAGAAGACCTTGATTAGAGTAGCTGGCTTATATTAATTAATAACAAAGTATGTGAAGGTCAGCTCAAGCCAAATTATGGAAGTCTTTGAAACTAGATTATAATCTCCTTTATATGCAGTGAGGAGCCAATTTAAGAGAGGGAGAGTAGCATATGTACAGTGGTAGTTTTGAAAGATTTATCTACGATGATGTGCTTGAGGATTTGGAATAGGGAAAAACTGGATTCAGGGAGACCAATGAGGTGCGTATTTAATTTTTGCACAATTGATACAACCTTAAATCAGATTGATGGCAGGGAAAATGGAAAATAATGGATGTAAGGAAGGGATATCATGGAAAAAAATTAGATCTTGATGATTCACCAGATTTAAATTTGGGGATTAAGTTTAGGAGACAGTTACCGTATTCTATCAAATCTAAGAAACCATAAATTCTGAGGCACCGTTATTTTATGTACCACTAAGAAAGGAAACAATAGTGCAAATTAAACCATGACACACTATGATGTGTGTTGTAATTTCAAAAATGTTAAAATTTGAAAAGTAGCTATGTATTAGAGTCCAAGAAATAACAGTACTTTTATGAAGATGCTGAGCTTGTTTTTAAATTCATTGAGTTTGAGGATTTCTGGGACATGTAAGTTGTAAGTTCTGTTTCATACTAGTTATTTCCCTGAGTGATCTCTTCTTTACCATGGCTTCAAACACTCTTTTGAAATACTGATTGATCTTAAATAGGTGTTTTTAACCTAGACTTCTCTCCTAACTCATCAGACCTAGATTACTTTTCACTGGGCATAGAAGAAAAGTATAGGTGTTAGGCCAGATAAATTTGACTTTAAATCCTGATCTAGTCACTTACTAGTTGTATGGTCTGGTATTAAATTATTTAAGGAGTTTTATCTTTGATTTTTATATCTCTTAGCATTGTTATAAGAATTAATTGAAATGTGTGCAAATAATGTGTAAGCTCAATTTAGAAAGCCATTCTTATATTATTATTATTATTGATATGTTCTTTTTCGTCTCTGTATATCTGTGTGACAATTTTCACATTGATCACATGTGATAACATTTTTGTTTACTTGTCTTTGATCCTTGAAGGCAGAGATAATCTTTGTAGGCCTTATTGATCTTTGTATTCTGAACATTTAACACAGTGAATAGCATATAGCAGGTACTTGGTGAATGAATGCAAGGAGAAATGTCTAATAGGAAATAGCAACAAATTACTGGTGTTTAGGAAGCAGTCAAAGCTGGTGATAAAAGTACGGAAACCTGGGCTAGAATATAGAGAAAGAAGTAAATATCAAAGTCTGAGACTTGGAGACCTACAGCCAGGGGACTTAAGGTAGAGAAAGAGGAGTTGGAGAGGAGGGAAGATATTTAGAAGAGAATTATGGAGGCCAACCAGAGGAGAGAGCTTTTATATGAATGAGGGTGGTCAGTGGTATATCATGATGCTGGGAGGTCAAGGAGAATGAAAATTGAGAACAACTTTTGTATATAAATTGGGGTGAGTTGGTGAGTAGTCTGCACAGAAGACTATCTGCACAGTGAATGAAACTGTGAATGTTTGAAAAAATAGTAGATATATATAATATGCTGCCTCTCTGATTTGTGAATTGGGTTGAAAGGTAGTAGAGAAATAGTATATGGTAGCTAGAGAGAATAGTTTGGGAGAGATCCATGTAGAAATTAGAAGTGCTAGAGAGTGGTACTAGTTAGAGGGTCAGACTTGGATAAAGTGTAGGAGGATAGAGGTTGGAGAGGTAACAAGATGAGTTATTAATTTCAGACTTTCCAAATATTCATTGTCATATCTTCTTTTATATAAGCTCCTTTTCCCTCTTTTTTTATATTTGATTTGAGGTGCTGTTATAGGAATAGGCATGGGACATGGTTGCAGAAGTAAGGAGATGTTTTGGACATTTTACGTAGTTACTGGTAGGTTGAAATTGATCAGCTGATCAGTGTAAGACCTGGCTTATACCCATGGGATTAGCTGTGAAAGGGAATACTCAGCCAGTTGAGGCACTCAGTGCTGGAATGATACACTTACTGAGATTATTGCTCACTAAGGTTAAATTCTTCGTATTGAAGTAATTTATAGGGAGCTCTAGGAAGAGATTATATTATGTTTGGGAGTCTTTTATCTAACTTCTAAACTTGAGTAATAATTAAATAGCAGTCTGCTTTTCCTGACTTTTAAAGAATATGAATAGTAAAACCAGTTATATAAATACTAAGGAAGCATAACACTTTCCTATCCGATCCTTAAAAAACAGGTATTTTCTAAGTAAATGTTCTCTAAACATTCATATCATTATTTTCTTTAATCAGATTTCTTCACTGTTAGAAAGGATCTAAAATTTCAGAGCTGTTATTGGGCTGATTTGGAAAGATAGGTCTGCTTGTTTTGAAATTATTGACAGAATTTTTTGTTGTTGTTCTTCCCTAGGTGTAGGTTCTGTGTCTTTGGGGACTTTTCATGAAATGTAGAAAGGTTCTATCTTGGGGCTGAGACATAGACACTAATGCTTTTTCTTTCTTTGAGTTCATTATCATTGGTTACTGGAAAGTTTAATTTGTAAAGATGCACATCCTGAGGCTTTTACTAAATCAAAGAGATTTTTTTTTTTCCCTCTTTAAAAAAGAAAAGTGTATTCAAAGGGTGTTTTTAACTTACCTGTGATGGTTGGTCTTTCTGGAAGGTAGTTTACACTAGTTTTATGCATACATATATGATGATGAACATTCTTCTATACAGTTGGGGAAAGAAAATTAACTTTTTAATAAAGTTTTTTTTCCTTAAGATATTTGAACTACTTGTACCATATTAAGACCTATAGTTTTATCATAGCTGTAGAAATATTTCTGTTTTGAAGTTTAGTGCTTTTTCTATTAAGGCTAAGTTATACTTTGTTTTATACATCTTAGATTTTAGGCTGGGAAAGAACAGTAATTTCTTGTTTCTGCATGTTTATAGTAGGGAGCACATAACAAATTCTATTCTCAAGATTTCCTTATTGAGTAAAAGTCAATCTGTTCATAGGACTGATAAGTTAAATTATTGGTTAATGTGTGTGTGTGTGTGTTTTCATTCCTCATACTAAGGAGCTTGCCACTGTGGTATTATCATTGTTGGTTTATTTGCTTAGACTCCTACTAGACTGAGCTTCTGGAGGACTATAATTATGTCTTTTTGTCTGTGTTTCTCCAGCACCTAGCACAGTGCCTGAATCTAGACTTTTTTTTTTAAATAAATGAGTGACTGAATGAATCCATCCCTTGCTTCTAAACTAGACTTTAAATTCGTTTCACCTGTCATATAAAAACAGTAATAACAATAATGAACCTTTAATACTTTGAAAACTCTTTGACTTATGATACTACTGTGTTTTCCCAACTGTAGTTTGCTGTGATAGGGAAAGTCTCATCTCTAAAGTAGGGGGTTTATAAATCATCTCTAATAAGTTTTCCTCTTTGGAGGCATTTAGTGTCTATATATGTGCTCTTGTCTCATTAGATGGTGAGCTCCAGAAGGGTGAGTCTAGTACAGTGACCAGCACATAGGAGGCAGCTTAGGACATTTTTCTTCTTTGAATGAGTAGGTTGAGGGTCCTTTCAGCTCTGTGATCTTTCCAAGCAACTTTCCTAAATTACCAAGTAAAATCAGGACCAGAGCTGGAACCAAAGTGCTGGTCTTATGTCTCTTGAGGGGAATGGTGTTCCATAGGTTCTCCTGCCTGGCTTCTTTTTTATTTTCCTTCTGTGGTGTATCTGAGTACCAGTCTTTCCAATATGGAAAAGAGGCTTGCAGAAAATGAAGACAATGGGGAAAGTTAAGGTATGGTAGGAGTTGTTGAGAAAGTCATTTGTAATGCTATGGTTTCGGGGGAATATTCACAGGAAGGGAGGATCCATACATTCTTTGGGGAGGTCGAGGTAGGGAGTAGAAGATTATTTAAGTGACAGAATTGGGTAAGTAGATTGCAGTGGGCAGAGAACTAAGTCTGGATCCCAATAAGCCATCAAGGTGAATTCAACCATCTCAACTTACATGTAGTAGAGAGTTCAATAGAAGATGATTAAGACATAACATAAAGCAATGAAAGAAAAACAAAGGGTAATCAACTCAGCATCACTCAGATTTTCGGCCTCTGTAACTAGGGGCAGTTCCTCCTTCATTTCTCCTTAGTTTTTCTTTCTAATAATTGGCTTGTTTCTACCTAGCTGTAGAGCTTCAAAGCTTAATTTTTTTGCTTAATGTTTGTAAAATGCATTAAAAATTGCAAGTGTAAAAATATTATGATTGTTATTACTGTCTTGTTTAATCCCTACAACCTTGTATATTTTGAGAACTCTTTTCTCTACTGATAAACAAATACAGGCACTGAGAATATTTATGGTTTGAATCATTTTATTATGATTTGAATTTTCTCATGATCACTCTTCCTGTGATTAAATTAAGTGATTAAATTCATCACTTAATTATAGATTTTACAAAAAGTATTTGGAGTTGTATTTTTATCCAATGAGATATTCATAGTATAGTTACCATAAGAGAATTTCCACTTGTATAAAGTTCACCATTTTGAAGTGAAAGATATTCTCAGGGAATGAATCCATATCAAGAATTGTTAGAAAAGTTCTCAAGTACTCTTGAAGTAAACTTCAAAAGAAGACTTAAATTTGTGGTAGAAATTTTATTTCATTTTAGACTTTAGTTTTAGTCACTTGAAATTCTTGTGCTTAGTATGTCATCCCTAGCTTGATAAATTTTAGTGCTTAAGAAGCTTATATTTAGAGAAAATCAAAAGGTGACATTAGTTTATAAATCTGAAAGCTTGGTGTTCCCTTTGGCTTAGTCCTGACTCATGGTGTCAGAACTGGAGGAGAGGGTTCCAGGGGTCAGCAGCAGCAGACTTTGTTCTTCCACATTTTATACCTAAAGAAGGGGAAAAAATGTTTATTTTTACCAAGTAGTTATATATCAGTGATGCCTGTAAGACACAGATTCGAAGCTTTTGTTTGCTTGCTCGTAAACTGCTTCATCTCTAGATTGGAGGCCTCAGGAGGAGAGGGCCTATCTTTGTTGAGTTCACGAGGTCCCTCCCAATGCCTTACACAGTAACTGGTACAGATTGAGTCTTCAGAAGGTGCTTTTTGACTGAATGAATGCTTTATACTTACACTGTACTTTAGCATATATTATTTGTAGTGTAATTTTTACAGTAACCCTGTGAGGTGGGTTGGGCAAAGTATTATTTTTAGATGGGAAAACAGATTCAGAGAGACTAAAAGGCCTTACTCAGGGGTAGTGAGTGATAATGCCTGAGTCTTAAACTTGATTTTTTCACTTTAAGTACAACTTTTTTTTTCCCACTATACCAGGCTGTTTCTTCCCTGTAGGTCTTAAGCAACCTTAGAGGAAAGTGGGTGTTAGAAAGAGGGGAAAGGTATTGTCATCCATCAGAAACCCTTCATGAGGGAGGTTGCAAAGCATTGCGTTATTATAAAAACAGGGCCCCTGGAGACAACTGCTTGGGTTCTAATCTCAACTCTGCTACTTGCTAGCTCTGATACCTTGGGCAAGTAAGTACATCTAACTTTTCTCTGCCTCCACTTCTCATCTGCAAAATGGACATAAGAGTAGGATTATTAATGAGGAGTAAATCAAAGGAATTAATATTTGCAAAGTGCTTAGAACAGTGTCTGGACTCTAGCACATAATATACATTATATAAGATTTGGTAAATAAATAGGAAGACTGTAGATGTTATCACAAGCTGATAGAACTTAGAAAGTTATAAATCTATGGCATTTAAACTTCTGGTGGTAAGAAGTTGAGCATGACTAGGATTGTTTTGTTTTTGCTGAGTTGCCTCTGTCTTTTGCTAGTTGACTGAACCCCACGCCAGCTTCCATTTTTCAGCTGCATTTATTATCTTCTTCTGGAGCCACTCTCTTTACCTGTCTTCATTTGAAATTAATTTTTTTTTTCTCAAAAAATCTGCAGTGGTGAATTACTTATCATCTTTTTCCCTAAGAGCCTGATTATAGCTCACACTTTGCACTATTCAGATCACACAGCCAAGATGTATGTGTTCTGTGAGAATCCAGTATTTATTTATAGTTTGTAAACTTACATAGTTTTCTTGCAAAGTACTTTTTAATATGTATGTTTTATAATAGTAATGGCTATATTTTTTTAGAGCTTACTATGTGTTTTACAGACATCATCTCATTTCATCCTTAAACAAAAACACCTGGGGGATAGATATGGCCCAGTTGAGAAATTGAAGGTTAGAGAGGGTAACTTCTCCAAAGTGATACACTTGATTAAACATGGAGCCACTATTTAAACTCTGACTCTTCAAAGTCTTAACATTATTCAGCCTCTCGTCTCTCCCTGGAGAGTGTGTTTTAGAGTGTTAGGAGGACAGGTTCCAGATCTGTGAAGCAGAGTTTGCATCTAGGCCTTCCCAGGGATATATGGCACTTAGTAAATCTAATGTTGGAGAGGGAGGGGATTTAATAATAACCACAATACTGATGTTGATGACAGACTATCTGAATGTTTATTTTTAAAAATTCTCAAGTGAAGTAAAAATATATCTTCTTTTAAACATAATCTTTTTCTTTAAGCTATATTGATTCAGCAGTCCATGTATAACTATCACTGTGCTATACTGGAACCTTTTCTTTCTGTTGTTTATCAGATGTCTGACCTGTTTGCTTTGCTTTTGTACATTGTCCTCAGTCCAGATGGCAGGTACAGGTCATCTTACATGCTATTTTTGTTCAGTAGATATGAAATTTAAGCTACTAATAGAATGGGCTCGGCAGAGCTGATTTGTTTGTCCTAGTACATGCTTTTTTTTTTTTTTTTTTAGTATTATTAACTTTTAAAAAATAACATTAATCCCTAGGTACTTTTGTGGCTGTGATAGTGACATTAAATTTAAACTCTGAATGGTGTCTTAATCCTCATAGACATTCCATATTGTCTATCCCCATAAAACTATGCCATTTTTAAATTAAATGCAAATACTAGAGTCAACTATATATAGAATTATACAATCTAATTTTTCTATCCCCCAAAATGTAGAATAACTTAGTAGGTAACCATTGACCTTGTTTTTTCTGTTTTGAACTGTAGTACCAGAAGAAAACATTGCAACTATGAAGTATGGAGCCCAGGTTGTAAAAGGGGAGCTGAAGTCTGCCTTATTAGATGGTGATACTCAAAATTATGATTTGGATCATGGATTTTCTAGGCACCCAATTGATGATGACTGCCGTTCAGGCATCGAAATTAAGCTAGGTCAGCCATCCATTATCAATCACATACGGATACTCCTGTGGGACCGGGATAGCCGGTGAGTCATTGGCATGACAACCTAGGTTTGTGGTCATCTACTTTGGTTTTACAGATTTTGATGGTTTATTTCTTTGTGATCACCCTATTATTTTTCTTAAAGATTAGTTCTGGGGAAAGAGTTAAAGGATATTTTTTAAAGAATAGGTAACATTTTTTGTTTTCTTTATGCTTATAAAAGTAATGAGTATGTGTTTATTTTAGAAAATGTAGAAAAGCACATAGAAGAAAATAAAAATTGCTAGCAAATCAACATTGCTAATAATCTCACCACCTGTGACTAGTCTTTTTATATATTTGATTAGTAGGGTTTTTTTTTATTATGTATAGACACACACAAAATGGAAACCTATATAAACATAGTTTTATAAAATAAAGATTAGATGTACAAAAAGCTAACTTCATTTTATAATTTATGTATTGTGAACATTCTACTCTTTAAAAAAATATTCCTCTAAAATGTTATTTGTAATAGTTTTCTGGTATTCCACCATATGGGTTATTTATTTGCTTGATTCATTACTTTTGGATATTGTGACTTTTTTTCGTCTTTTTTCGAGATGGGTCTCCCTCTGTTGCCCAGGCTGGAGTGCAGTGGCACAGTCATAGCTCACTGCAGCCTCAAACTCCTGGGCTCAAGGGATCTTCCTGTTTTAGCCTCCCAAGTATCTGGTACTACAGGTGTGGGCCACCATGCCTGGCTAAGTTTGTAAGTTTTTTTAGTTTTTTTTTTTTTTTTCCAGAGATGGGTTCTTGCTGTGTCACTCAGGGTGATCTTAAAATTCTGACCTCAAATGGTCCTCTTGCCTCAGCCTCCCTAGCCACTGTGATTACAGGCATGAGCCATTGTGTCCGGCTATTATAACTTTTCAATTGCATTTTATCCTATGGATGAAGAGAAAAATTGTCTTTCAATGTGTGGATAAACGTCATCCTCAAAACAAATTTTTAAAAATATTTGATGGGCTTTATACTGGGAACCCACTCAATTTCTCAGTGGCTTCAGAATACTGCCTGCCTTCTAGCCACTGTGTTACTTCACCCTCTGTCGCTTCCAGGTCCATCGTGATGGCAGTAGTACCAGAGCAGTATGGGTGACCAAGAAATGAACTGCCACCTGTACTACTATTTATCATTGACCTAGACCCTCCATACCCATAAACTAGATTCTGTTCGTGTCGCTGTAGGTCTGGGCATGAGGGGCTTAATAGTAATGGTGATGATACCCTGCAGGCTTTACAAGGTAATGTGTTTCTCTTGTCAGTACCACCGGCTACCACCCTGGGCTTTTACACCATTTGAGCCAAGTATGAGGGAAGTCAACATTTCTCATGTGCATGGGTACTTGCGGTCCCCAGGTTACTCCCCCTGTTTCCTTTTTTTATTAAGAATATATTTCCTGGTATATATTTTTGGATATATGATGTTTAATTGGCAAAGTGGAGCTAATTCACATACCTCATTTCCAAGAGTCTCTGATTAATAACAGTATAATAATAATACTTATATAGTACTTTCATTACTTTTATATGGTAGGCATTGTTCTAAAAGCTTTTCATATTTCACTCATTTAATTAATAATGAAATTAGTATAAAAATAATAAAAGAAAAGGTTAGTCTGTTGAAACTGAAAGTAGTTATCATTTCTAGGATGTTAAATATTTATAGGTCACTTTGTTTTAGTGTGTACATTACATTCACAGGGGACTTAACTTTACCACATAACTGTTCTTTTCTCACAGAAATTGTTATCTTTCTAAGCAAAGGTGAAAAATTCAGAATCTTAAGCCAAAAAGATTCTGACATGCTGTAAAATTATATCCTGCATTACTGATAACCCAGAGAGGTTCAATAAAAGGTTATAACCAGTTTGAGACTGAGCGATAAAATGAATGGGAGTGAGGGGACAGTAGAAAATGAGGGGATGACACAAAATAAGCTGACCTTTTCTGGCCACAACTGTGGGTTGCAGCCTGACATTTATGGTCACCTAAATCTTTCGAGATTGTTCCTGTTGATATTACAGTACAAGTAATAACTGCATCTCAAATTTAAATTTGGTTCATGACAGGGGAATATAGATTTGTTGAGTATGGGACCAGCATGTAATGGTCCAGGGTAGCTGGCTAGAGGAAGATGATAGGCTGTTTTCATTATTGCCAGATTATTAGCTGGCAAGTTTTAAGTTGTACCCAAAAGAAGCATGCTTTATCTCTTCACTCATGTCATTTGTTTTTTTGCAGACTGCTTGTATGTGTGGGATGGTAGGAGACTGGGAAGTAGCAGGAGATAAGCTGGCCTCTGTGGGGAACCATTCCAAGTTGGCTTTCCTCCTGAGATGGGAGGCTGAGCACATTGCCCAGGAAGGGATAGGGAGAAGGCATGTCTCCTCCTTCCCTATTTTCTGTTCTTTCTCTTTCTCATGGATTTATTAATCTGCTAAGATGGTATGGGAAAGGCATCTGGCCATGTTTGAAAAGGAGCCAATGCTTTGTGTGTCTGATACATTCTAATCACTGTGCTAGACCCTGGGGATATGAAGATAAATATGGTATGGTCCTTGTTCTTAAGCAGTTTATTATTTGATAAGGCAGACACACAAACTGAGAGATAATTTCAATGCATTGTGGGTGAATGCTACAATAGAGGCAGGTATACACCTTTCATTGTTATCTGAATTTGTGCAGAAAATACAATTATTGGCCAGGTGCGGTGGCACACAACTATAATCCTAGCACTCTGGGAGGCTGAGGCAGGAGGATTGCTTGAGCTTAGGAGTTAGAGACCAGCTTGAGCAAGAGCAAGACCCTATCTCTACCAAAAGTAGAAAAATTATCTGGGTGTGGTGGCATGAGCCTGTAGTCCCAGCTACTCAGGAGGCTGAGACAGGAGATTTGCTTGAGCCCAGGAGATTGAGGTTGCTGTGAGTTAGGCTAATGCCATGCCCCTCTAGTCCAGGTAACAGGGTGAAACCGTCTCTCAAAACAAAAATAAAAACAAAAAATCAAATAAGAAAATACAATTATTGAATTCTATATTTTTCTGTAGCTTTTAACTTTTTTTAAAAGTATAGCTTTGTATTATTTTAATATGTTTTTTTTCCTTTTGATTCACAGGTCTTATTCATACTTCATTGAAGTATCAATGGATGAACTTGATTGGATCAGAGTGATAGATCATTCTCAATATCTGTGTCGTTCTTGGCAAAAGTTATATTTTCCAGCCCGGGTCTGCAGGTTAGTTCTCGTGGTTAATAATTTTGCTTTTTATGTAAGGAGATTTGGACTTTGGGAAGCAGATTGTGTTTTTCTATCTCATGGAAAAAGAGTTTTTCAGGGTATCAACTACCAAACACATCTGAAGTAAAAAACTTAGGGAAAATATAGGAAATTATATGTCTTAATATTTAGAGTATATTGTGGAACTATTTATCCAAAATGTTTTGTGTCATATATTTGTAATAGACATGTGAATAAGAAAGAACATTTGAGAAGTGGAAATGGTTTTAAAACTCCATGCTATACACTGAAAGCAGAATTATCGTTAGCTAGTGGGTATGTTCTTCCCATGAAAGCCATGAAAGATACTCCTGGAGGCTTCTCTGGCAATGCCCAGGGCCAGGAGGAGATTTTTGAATGCCAGTGCGCATGTTTTTCCCTGGGTCAATGGTTATCAGATGGGGTTTGAGAGAGCAGGTGTTTCATGTGGGGTTGGATTTGGGACAAGGAACGCCTAGCAATTGGGGCTCCAGGCTCACACTCTCCCTTCAACCAGAGCACCTCTGCTTTTATTGTTGTTTTGTATTGCAGCCTCAGGTACGATTGTTTTTAAAAAGTATCAAAGAGCTACTGTTCTAATACTTCATGTTCTCCCTTTAGGAATAAGGTATCATTTAAACATTTCAATGAAATTCTATAAAACATATATGAATTAATGAATTTGGGAGTTGGGAAACGTGGTTAAAGGCCATGAAATTCTGTTTTTTTCCTCAAAGTCAAAAGATCAAAGACAGAAAGTGATTGGTTCATTTACTCAGGTGTGGCAGGAAGAGAAGGTACAGGATATGGTGAGTGTAAGCCAAGAAGAATGTGGAGCTGGCCCTTTACCCACTCCCCTCCCCACCCTCACCCATGACCCCTCCTGACCTCCCACTGTGGCTGATTTGGAGGAGATGGGGATGCCCTAAGCACTTATTCTCTTGTTCAGAAGTCACCCTTGTACTTGTGAAACTTACGATCTAACAGCATAAGCCTGAATTCTTACCTCCACTAGGAACTCCACAAAACCTTTCAGCTTCTGGCACAGTAAAGAATGTTGCCTACATTTTTTTTTATTATGGATATGAGTGGACATAATATTGTTACCCAGGGTTCCTCTTGTGTGAAAATGAAGAAAATGAATTTTATTTCCCCATAGAGAGACTAAAGTATCTCAGGTCTCACGGTTGCTCTTTTATCAGAGGAGTTTTGAATGGATTAAAATGAGAAGGACAAGAAATTGAGTGAAGATTTCATATCTCAGAACTGCCTAGGGATACTTTGAGAGTGACAGAGGGGCCTCCACATGGAGGAGGAGATTGAGTCTGCATTGACTCAGGTTGTTACTGTTGTATGGGATTACAAAGCAGGCAGCATAACAATCAAAGCATCTGATATGGACTGAAGGACTTGGTGTTGGCATTTAATTTAAAACAACAGGAACATGACTTCTAGAATGAATCATCATGAATATATTATAATATCAGCTGTGATAGTTTGTGTGCTTTACCCACCTGAAAGCTCCTGTTGTATGTATGGAGGGAAATACGTGCCTTTAGTCATGATCCTTGGCTTTTAGAAAATACTTCCTCTGTATTTATTAATGAGCATTATTTATACCTTGTTTCCTTATTTTGTCAATCCTATCTGGCCTTGACTTTGTTGGTTTAGTTTTTATGTGTTTGGAGCCTGCTTGTATTCAAGATGGTAGTTGTCTTGGTATAACCAGCTTCCAACTCTGATTGAGAAAAACTGAGCAATGTGGTGTTACAGATAGTGATAGCAGGAAAAGGAAGGAATCTTGATATCCAGGTTAGAAAAATTTTAAAAAATTTATAACCACTTTAACTTATATTAATTACTACATTCCTTCATAAACTACCTTTTGTACTAGGTTTTGATAGTGTTTTAAAATGAACCTAAGAATAAGTATCTATTGATTATTCAAGGATGGCTTGCTGTTTCTTATCTTCACAATCATTTATTGACTACCTAAGCAATGTTCTAAATACACTTCTTCCAGGAACTTCACTGGGCAAATAAATATTTTCTTAGCATGTAAGTGTTCAATTTGTATTACGTTTGTTAATTTGCATTGTATGTCACCTTTGTTCTTTAGTGTCCTTTGTGTGTTTGTCTTGCCTCTAATAGTAACATTACAAGCTCTTGGAGGCAAGGAGTATGAATTCTAATCTTTCAGTATTCTTTTTTTTTGAGACAGTGTCTTGCTCTGTTGCCTGGGTTACACTGCAAACTCAAACTCCTGGGCTTGAGTGATCCTCCTGCCTCAGTCTCCCAGGTAACTGGGACTATAGGTGTTTTCCCCCATGCCCAGCTCCTTTTTCTATTTTTTATAGAGACAAGGTGGTCTCAAACTCCTGGCCTCAAGTGATCCTCTCAAAGTATGTGAGCCACTGTGCCTGACCTAATCTTTTAGTATTCTTGCATGGTACTCAGACTGTGACCTTGTATCCAGTAGGTACTCTATAAATGTTACATGGGTTTTGTGGTATCAAGGCACTGACTATATTATTGATTTAACAATAATATGCATATATATTTACTCTCTGGCGTGGTAAATGGTTCTGAACTGTTTATAAAGGTTACTTTGGGTTTTTTTAAGGAAACTGAACTTTGAGGTTAATCCTGAGGGATATGAGTATCATATATTGATGAAAGATTACATTTAATACATTTAGAAAAGAAGAGGTACTCTATGAATTGGGGAATGTGCAATTACCCAGTCCTGTCTCTGCATTTAGGCTAAACTGCATATGAATCAGCATTGTATAGTGGAAAAACAATGGGCTGTGGAGTTAGATAGAGCTCTTCTCAAATCTTGGTTTCACCTCATACTTGCATTGTGATAGAATTGTGCCTCCTTGAGCCCTGGTATCTAAATCCATAAAGAACAGGAATAATGACACCGTCTTTATTTTTGATGGGACAGTTAGATGACATATTGTATTTACAAGTACTGAGCACAGTGCCCGGCTAAAAGTAGAGGCTCAATAAATAGCAGTTGTTTGAGTTATTTTTTCATGATTTTGGAGACTCCCAACTGGTGTATGACCCTCAGAGACAGAGAGTTATCCCTGCCATCTTCTTTGGCTGTAGCAGCTCCCACTATGAGGGCACTGTTTCTTACATCAGAACTTAGTCTTCTTGCTACTTTTCCATATGGTCAGTCCATGCATAGCAATCCAAAATGTGCCTTACACGGTTTTTTTTTTATCTTAACAACCTCCCCGTTTTTGTATGTTTTTAGCATATTTTATATATTTTGATTTTGGTAAAACATTTTGTAGTTTGGTAAAATACATATAACATAAGTTTGCCATTCATTTCTCTTGTGGAATGAAATTCAGTCAGCTTTCACCTGGCCAAGATAGCAGATCTTATCTAACGGCTATAAGGATCAATTCAGGCTTCAAAGCCAGAGTAGTTGTTCCATCCATAGCGGTGAATGGAGAGAAATGATCAGCTCTTTCTGGACTCTTTTTAGGAATGCTTTGTGGATTAAGTGGGGACTGCTTTATGTAGCCAAAAGTTTAGACCAATCACCTCCCTCAGCCCCTAACTATGGATGAAGAATAGTGACTCATCAATTTATGTCTGGTCTTTCATATGCCCTCAGACCCATGCTATGTTTGCCAGTCTTCTCTTTCTCATGAAAGGCAATTTCTGCCTTATCCATAATCTGCAACCTTCAAATTGCCTTCTTGGCTATCTATAATAGTAAGCTCTCTCTCAGTCCTTTCCACAGTGTTCTCAGATTGTGGAGCTCAGGGCTGAACAGAAAACGCTAGTAAGGGGTGGCGAATGTTGAGTACCCTAGGGATGCTTTTTTAAATTTCTGACTGTTTCTCAACTTGGTGCTGTTAATTTGGCAGCCATATAATATTGCTGGAATATGAGAAGACTTGAACACATAGATGTGAATTGATAGAGGTGGCTTCAAAGTGCGCATATGACTCATGGGTTAGAATTATAAGTGTGATCTTAGTGTAAAACCTGGGAGTTGAGGGATAAGAATAGCAGGGCCAAAAGCAGAGTTTTCAAGGATTTGCCTGTTGGGAGAGGAAAGAAAAGAATAGATGGCAGAGGTATTTACTTCGGGCTGGTCGGAGAGATTAGAGGAAGATTCAGAGGATCACAGTTTACTGAAGACAAGGCCAGAAAGGGTGTTGAGAAGGGTGCAACTTGACAATTAACAATGTGGCACAGGAGGGATGAACTCGGTTAACACAAAACTGGACTTCTTTCTGTCTTTCCTTTTATTTTTTTTTATTTTTATTTTTTTCCTTTTATTTTTAATCATCAAAATGGAAAAGTCTCTCACTATAAAATTATAGTATATATTTTAAATATTGATAAAACTTGCCCTCTGGAAATGTACCTGATTTCTACCAATTGCACATAAAAATTCCTTTCTCTGAACTCTTACCAATGTAGACATTGTCAATATTTTGCCAATGTAATTTATGATTTGTAAAAAGGTCTTATTTTGCTTTGAATTGCTTTGATTATCAGTGAGTTAAAGTATCTTTTAATACTGGCCACTTGTTTTTTCTTATTTATGAAAAGCTTATTTTTGTCTTCTGTATTTTTTTCTGAGATGATTATCTTTCTCTTTTTGTCATGTGAAAACTTTATATCGATACATTGATACATTTGTGTTTATGTGACATTATCCTTTTGCCTGTCATGTATTGTGTACTTTGTTACTAGTTTTTAGTGTCTTATTGGTTTTTATGCCATATAGAGTTTTATTTTTTTAAAAATGTACTCAAATCTGTCAGTCCTTTTATGATTTCTGGTTTGGTATTACGTTAAAAGGGTATTCCTCACTCCAATATTAAAGAATGTCGCTAAAATTAAAAAAAAAATGTGTTCCAAAAAAATAAATAAATAAAAAATCATCACATATCTAAAAAAAAAGAGTGTTATATTTTCATACAGTTTTTCTACCACTTATTTTTTTAGTATTTGTATCTCAATATTTAATCCAGCCAGAATATTTTTCATATATCTTTTCAGGCAGGGATAGTCAGTTGACTAAAATCATTTATCCATAATCATTTTTTACCACACTAATATGAATGGCCATGTTTGTCATGAGCTGAATTCTAGCATATGCTCTTTTCTGTCCTAGTGATTTGACTCTTGCTGAAAGTGTTTTAATGATTGTAGTTTTCCTTCCTTTTTTTTTATTCCTTTCTTAGAATGAGAAATTGTGATGTGCCAAATGTGTCATAGAAGAAAAGGGTGTCGTAGAGTATCTGTCAGCCTGTCTTCCAGACACAGGGGTCACCGTTAGAGGCTCTAAGCGATGATAAACATCTTACTAGAATGGTTCTCTTTTCACTTACAACAAGAAATTTAGGCATGCTTCACCAGCTAAGGAAACAGATTTCTCTTTATTTATTCATCTGTTGATTCATTCTTCACTCATTCAACAAATAAGCACCTACTTTGTTCTATGTATTGTGCTTGATACTGACATCTTGGCCCTGAATAAGGCTGTCAGGGTTTCTGCTCTCATGGAATTTGGGAGAAACAGATATAAACAAATAGTCAAGAACACATCAGGTAATTATAAATGTTGTGAAGATGGTACTGTGATAGTGACTGGGGTTAGGGGAGGTTGTTATTTTAAATAGGGTAGTTGGGGAAGGCTACAGAGGGAAGGTGGGTGTTTTAGGCTGAGATTAAGGGAGCGATATTTTCTGGTCATTGTTTTAGATATTCAGGATTTCTTTGGTGTACATTGAATGTTATTCAGGAATAGCTGGTCTACTGCAGGAGGCCTCATTAGATGAATACTAAAACTGTACTGTTTTTTGGTATAAGGCACTTTAATCTCTTTTATTGCTACCATACATTCCAGGTCTCTCCTCATTCCTGCCGTCCTTAGATACACCATAATTTTTTTTCACCCATTCTCATTAGATTATAGTATCTACACAGTGCTGTAGATCTATGAGACATAAAACAAATGAGGAAATAAGCATTGCTATTTATGGAAGCATTATTTCCCTACCATATTAACATTGTATAAAAGCATGTGTGTCTTCTTTCTTTTCTCTTTTGTTCCTCCACCCCACCTCCCATAACTGAGTATTGATATATTTATTTACTTTTAAAGGCAGACACTTTTATATTATTTAGTGGTTCACCAGGGTGCTTTAGAGTCATAGCTAGAATTATGTTGAGCCATTACTATCTTCATGTGATTGGAGAGCTTCACAGTTCAAAAAATGCCTTATTCAGATGTAAAATAAACAGGAATAGGTTCACTTTAAAAAAGCAATTGCTTTAGTTCGTACTTAGAGTTGTCCCTCTACCTACAACTTTGATATTATAATTGGACTAGCATAGAGCAACCCTGCATACAGAGGAACATTTTCTTCTAAGAATGCAAAGCAAAATGTAGCCACATGGTGTCACTAAATTATAACAATTTTACTTGGAGCTAAAGAAAATTTGAAAATTGCTTTTTTGCAAAACCATATTTAAATATAAATTGTTCTGAAGTCTGTGATTTGTGAAATAACATGTGAAAATATTTGTACTATTTAAGTCTTTCTACTGATGTGGAGCATTAATTATGCCCAAAGTCCATAGATGTACATTCAGGTGCTAGCTAGCTCTTGAGTCATCATCTGCAAAGCATAGGAGATATGTACGCTTCTGTAGTACAGTTATTCAGTTTCATGTAAATAAGTTTTTTTTTAGACCTTCCTTTGGGATTTTGAAATAAATAGAGGAATAACTCAAAGGAAATAGGAGGTAGATTCTCTAAATATTTTTAAGGAATGAGAAAACAGAAAAAAGGAGGAATGAGGATAAAGAGAAACAAGGTTACAGAACCTCAGGGGAGGGATAGGAAAGGAACAGTCTAATATTTATTAAGCATCCTTTTGGGCCAGGCACATATCATTACATTATGTGATTTTCACAATAGCCCTATGAGAGAGCAGAACCACTTCCTTCACTTTACAAATGAGGAAATCGAGTCTTAGAAAAGCTAAATTTGCAACCAGGTCTGTCTGACTCCTCATTATGTTGCTGCTGCAGAAATTGAGGTAAAGAAATAGCTCTGCTTTAGAGTGGGAGGAATAGATATGGAGGCCAGTAGAAGCTTTTGCTGTCTCTTTGAGAGAAGCAGTTTCCAGGAATGCTGTAGGACAGGGCCTGCCGTGGCCAAATTCTTTTAGTACTGGTCATGGCCGCCCGACTCCAAGCATATGTATACTAATAATGATGATGAACAATTGGGGAAGTTTTTGTTTTAAAAATGCTCCAAAGGGTGTGCAGCAATCCTTTATGTAGGTGTGTTTTGTCAGTTTGTCAATAGAGTTTTGAATTTCCTTGCCCCTTAGTTCCCCGTAAGATCATATACTATTATTATAGAGTTAACCTAATGTTTTTAACTCCTAGTTTGTTTTGCTTCAGCTGTGTTTGTTTGTTTATTTATTTATTTTTGAGACAGAGTCTCACTTTGTTGCCCAGGCTAGTGTGAGTGCTGTGGCGTCAGCCTAGCTCACAGCAACCTCAAACTCCTGGGTTCAAGCAATCCTACTGCCTCAGCCTCTCGAGTAGCTGGGACTACAGGCATGTGCCACCATGCCCGGCTAATTTTTTGTATATATATATGTATATGTATATATATATATATATTTTTTTTTTTAGTTGGTCAATTCGTTTCTTTCTATTTTTGGTAGAGATGGGGTCTCACTCAGGCTTATTTTGAACTCCTGACCTCGAGCAATCCACCCTCCTTGGCCTCCCAGAGTGCTAGGATTACAGGCGTGAGCCACCTCGCCCCGCCATTCAGCTGTATTTAGAAGCAAGTTCCATATATTATGAAATTTCTCTTTACAGGGTCTCTTCACATCTTGAGTCACTATTTTTTTTTTAGTTGAGAAATTTTCTATTTATTATTTTTACCTAGAATCCTCTTATGAGGGGGAAAAACACAGCAAAACAAAAAACCGAAAACTACTGTGTTTTATGTTCAGTAAGACCTTGGAGAAATGGCTGTTTATGCTTAAGTTACTCAATTGAATCTAGGCCTTTTGTTTTATTTTGTTTAAAGGATAATAACATGTTGGTTGGGCTTCTTTTGTGTGTAGTGGGGGGATTGGGACATGAGCAGATAGAACAGAGTTGTCCTTTGCATTTTATTTTATAATTTTAGAAAATAAATTGGTATCTTAATAAGCCTATTGCATGAGATGATGTTGATAACACTAATAGCCTGTTATTATTACCACAAACAGCTATTGTCTCCTTTTCATTCTGGAAGAGCAAGAACTATATTTGGTTTTGCTAACAGTTGCTTCCCAAGCAGTTAGGCCCAGGATTAAGTTCAGCTAGCACCTTCCTAGGTGATCATTAAACATCCTTTTTCTCATGCTCTTCTTCTTCTCAAATTCCTTTACTACATATAGGATTTATTTGTTCAGACAGTCACTCAACAGACATTTATTGAACACCTGCTATATTGTAGGCACCTACTTTAGGTGGTAGGCATAAAAAGATGAATAAGATACAGTTGCTGTTCTCAAGAATTTCATGATATAATGGGGATGACTTCCTTCTAAAACTTGGTAAAGTAAAATATGGTAAGCGCAATAATAAAGATTCTATATAGGGTATCCAGGAGCATAGTTATCAAGGTGAAGAGAGGATTTGAACTGAGTCTTAAAGGACCAAGGGATTGTGTAGGCAAAATAAGGAATAAAGGATGTTTTGTATATTCAGGGCACTTAGAAAGGGTAGACTCTACACTGGATTTGACCAAATCTAAACCTTTACTCAAAGCTCTGGCTCATTGAATCCTTCTGCTTTTATAGCTTTATCCTTGGTTCTGATGAAAAATGCCCTTTTTTGTCTCACTATTCACAATTGTCTATTTACCATCTACCCACCCATACCTCCGACCTATGTCCCTAAGCTCAGAGAACGTACATAAGTGACAGTCTTCTCTCACTATGTTACCTTGATAACTGTGTCAGGTATCTGGGACTGACTTGGTTTTAGTTAAAACTAATTTTTAAAAAATTTCTTTCAACAAGATTAAAGGACTCCCTGTTAAGAACTGTAAATTAGATTGTCACAGAGAATAGTAAAAATTCCCAAGAAGTGAGGAAAAGTTCTTTTTTCAGAGCCAGGACATGAGCGAGTATGTCTTTTGCTTAGAAAAATAATACATTGTTGGGTACATGTTGCATATGAAGAAATGAACATTAGTGTATCAGTTTTCCTATTCAGGATCTCCTTGAGGACTCTGTTTTGATGTACTGCAGTTCTCCTGATGTTTAGGAAACTAGGAAACCTTAGCCAGGAAGCCAGTTTCTGAGCTATGAGGCATGGACTTGCATCTATCAAGTAGATAGCAAGGAGCAGAGACAAAAGTGAGCATGGAACTGGAACTGGAAACCCAGGAATTAATGGAACTGGGTAGGGAAACATATCCAGCTTCTGGAGGGAAAAAGAAAATGTTACCAGTGGAATAAAGCTTCATTGACTTTGGTTTTTGGAAGACCAAGAATATGGAGAAACAGCTAGATACTGGAGGTAAACAAACAAACTTGGACACAGACTTATTTCTGAATTACATAGTCATTTTCCTATCCTGCTTGTTCTTAGAAACGTTACTCCAAAGAAGATATTGGTTAAGTAGTTAATAATTCTCTCACTGGAGAGTTAGGCCTATGTATATTCAAATTTTACCCCACACTGCCTAGCAGTGATTGCTCTGATCTTTCATAACATTTATTGCCCAATTAGCCATTAGTTATATATCTTGTATACTTTTCTAATTATTTTATGGTTCCTGGACCTTGCTTTATATTCCTTAGGTAGTAGTTGCTCATCAGACATCTTGTCAAATCTCATTAGGCCTCTAACATCCCTGAATGCAGGGGCCTATATAATAATTGATTTTTCTAGAAAATATCCTTTTAATACTGCTATTTTTTCCAGTGTTAGAAGGAAATACCAGGAAACAAGATTTTATAATATTTCTTTCTGCAGAAAATATGTTTAAAGAGAACTGTGAGTACAAGTCCCATGGTTAATAAAATCATCAGAGCTTCTCAGTGATCATTTATAAATGGTACACATTCCCTAGATCATGGTGTTTTCTGTGGATACAAGGTTAGCTCAGGGGAGAGTAGACCAGAAGTAAAACCAGATTGCTTGTCGGCTGCCAGAAATTCTGGGCAGAGGGCCAGGCTTGGTTCACCTTCTAAAAATTCATCTCCAGTATGAAAATAGAGGGCTCGATCTCAGCAAGGAATGGTGGTAACTTGAACGCTTGGACTCCCTTTAGCCCAAAGTGCTTTATTGATGTGAAGAAAGGTGGGGGAGCTGATTGGAGTGGACTGGTGGCTTTGACCTCTTTTAAAAGCTGTAATATTTTCTTTAGCAGCCTCACTTCATTATGTTTCAAATTATAATTTCATAAGTTAATAATTGTTCTTCCAAATAATGTGGGTCATATATACACATGAATATGTTCTGCCTGATAGGAAGCTATAGGTTTAATTTCTAATAGTCATAGAAATTCTGTGCACATTATGAAGCTATTAGGATGTAACAGCTGTTTTAGTTCATCTCACCCTGTAAAGGAAATGTGATGCAGACTAAAATGATCAGTAATTATGTATTTTGAAAGCTAAATCTCCAGTTATAGAAAGAGCTAATTTACACATTAGATACTGATAAAACTATAGTATGCTATGAGTTTCAAAGTTAGTGTTATATCCTGCCTAAGACTATGAAAGAGAATCTGTGCCAAAAGACATTTTTCCTTCTTTGAAATCCTCTTTTGCATTGCCCATTGTAATTTTGGAGTTGCAAATCAACAGTAATGAAAAACTGCTTGATATTTTTCTAAAGAAAAAAATTAGAAGGACTGTTGGAGTAGGATTTAGAAGGATTTTATTTTATGTCTGTTGATCAGTGACTACCATCTGCCTTCCATTTAATGTTGTAGAAGCATGCATGCGTTTCCCAGTTCTGAACAGATGATGTGCATGGTTTGTTGAGATATATGTGTATTCTGGATGTGTGTGTGTATATATACCTACAGTGCTTAAAATCACACTTGAAGTGTAAAACAGATAATGAGTCTCCATTTTGGGCTCATTTGCATTTTCAGCTCTTATACACAAAACAAAAGACTACAATGACACTGATTTTCTTTTCTCCTTTAGAATAAGCACTAACCAGCTGTCAACAAATATTTTGATTAAACACTTTTCTTTATTGGGGAACTTTGGGGCACATTCTTTGTATAAACATATTGTTTTCTTTGATTTCAAGGGACATATTTTCAGTATGAGTCATAGATGTATCACACCGGTAAGCTGTCATGCACAAAATATATTTTTCTCTGTAAACTTCTTTTTACCATTGATTTCTCTAGGGCAAAAATATGGGTAAGAAAAAATATTTCAATATTTTCTTGAAATAAATATGGTGAATGTGTAATAAGCCTGCTTTAAGTGAACTGAAAGATTCATAAACTGACTTTTCCAAGAAATTTTTAAAGAAGATTTTAACAGTTCTTCTATTTACAATATAATTTCACTATTGGAATTTTGTTAATATTAAATATTTTGACATATATTCATATATTTTATGAATATATTCTAGTCTTTGTGAAATCATACATTAGCATGTTTTTTACAAAAATTATATATATATAGTACATGCTATTTTGAAACCTTGAACATATATCTTTATATTCATTGTGGCTGTCATTCAATATTAGTACATAAAAATCTGCTTTATCCTTTTTAACAATAGTACAATATTATAAATGCACTGTTTTTTATTAATGTTATTAACTAACGTTAATATTAGTTCTCTATTGAGGGACCTTTAGGATGTTTCCTGTTTTGCTGTTGTAGAGCAATGTAGTCTTTGCCCACTTATCTGATTGTAAACATGCAGAGTCAAAGGATTATATATATATTTTTTTGTTGTTGTTTTATTTTATTATTATCCTTGAACCTGGGAGTTTGAGGTTGCTGTGAGCTAGGCTGACGCCATAGCACTCTTGCTCAGGCAACAGAGTGAGACTCTGTCTCAAAAAATAATAGTAATAATTTCTCAAAGGATTATAATCATCTTAAACATTTTACTAAATGCTATCCAAAAGCATTGTACCAGTTTATTCCCATCAGTGTATGATAGTATCTATTTCTCCACATCTTTATCAACAATGGGCATTATCATTATTTTTAATCTTTGTTGAGCTGATAAGCAAACCATGGTCTCTCATTTGTTTTATTGTATAGAGTTTTGATTACCTGTATTTGTAAAATTAAATAACTGCATCTGTTTGTTGATAGGCATCCATGTTTTCATAGAAAAGATGAAACTTAAGTTAGCTTCACGGATGTGTTAAGTTTTTAGTAGAGGGCTTTTCCTGTGAGGTCATCTAGGATTGTGGTTCTCAACTGGGAGTGATTTTGCCCTCTATCCCAGAGAACATTTGGCAATGTCTGGAGGCATTTTTGAGGGGATGGGAACTACTGGTATCTAGTGGATAGAAGACAGGGATGCTGCTAAACATTCTGCAATGAACAGGACAGCTCCCTGCAACAAAGAATCATCCAGCTGAAAATGTCAATAGTGCCAAAGTTGAGAAACCCTGATTTTGGAGAAAGTTGAGGTAATCCCATTAGTGAAGGGGGCTTCAATTAGGGTGTCTTTGGTTAAAATGGAGAAAGAAAATAGCTGTCAAAGACATTTCAAAAGAAAAACCAGTTAAACTTTGTGACTGATGGAATATAGAGAAAAAACAAGAAGTTGCATCAAAAAGAGTTTTAAAGTTTGGAACCTTATGTGGCTGGGAAATGGGATAACACTGGTAAACAGAAGTTGCAAAGGAGTCAGTTTGAACTAGTTGCAGAATTATTGTTTAATAAAAAATGGTGACATTTTTTATTATCTGCTTTGCTTTTGTACATTGAGATTCCAATTTTATGCTTGGGGACAGAGTTGTATTTAATTTTGGATTATGGAGACTCTAACTAGTACCAAACATTTGGTCTCAGTTTCCTCTTTCTGAAATGTTCTTCCCTCATATCCACTCCTGAAATCCTATCTGTTCCTTTAGCAAGCTGAAATGCCACTTCCTCTATGAAATTTTTGATCTCGCAAATGAAATAAAAGTATTTTTTCCTCATTTATTCAATAAATATTAAGAGTTATCAAGTGCTATGCTAGGTACTAGAGCTAAGGTAGAGAATTTTGAACACACATCCCCAGGCCTTATAGAGTTTGTATAGTTTAGTAGGAGAGTCAGATATTAAACAAAATAATTACTTGTAAATGAAGAATTATAAACTGCTATAAATGTAGCGAAGGAAAAGCACAAATGGACAGTAAAGGTATAAAAGAGGAATACAATTTAAAGTGGTGAGTCAAGGATATCTTTTAGGGAAGAGATATTTAAGCACAGACCTAAGTGATGATTAGGAGTTAGATAGGCAAAGACAAAAAGGAAAAGCATTTGGAGCAGAGACAGATAGGAAAACCTCCTGGGAAGAAAGAGCTTGGCCTGTTTTAAAAAATGAAGAGAAGTCATTCTGGCTGCAGAGTGGCTGCCAGGATAGAGGGAAGAGGTAGGCAATGACCAGGTTGTTCAGGGCTGGGAGGTGGGAGGCACATTAAAGAGCTAGTAGCAGTCTATCAAAAGTGCTGTCCCTGGGAAGGGTTTTAAGCAAGGATGTGACATAATCTGACCTTGTCTCCTTTGTGGGGAATGGATTGAGGTGGGTGGGAGTGGGAAGCAGGGGGATAAGTTGGGAGACCTGTGTTGAAGTGCAGAGCAGGTGTGGTAGTTGCATATATAAAGATAATGGCAGTGGAGTTAGAGAGAAATTAGTGGATTTGAGATGTGTTCTTCAGCTTGTGAGACTTCCAAGGAGCATTGTTGAATATACAGGTTTGGGGCTGAAAAAGGAGGTCTGGGCTGGAAATAGAAACTTAAGAAAAGTTATCATAGAGAATGATAGGAATTGATTAGATTCAAAAGAGGTAGAATGTGATAGAGTGTAGAGGAAGAAGAAAAACCTAGAGACCTGGAACCTAAAGACCTAGAACTGAGTCGGATGTGCTCCAAAATTTGCTCAAGTAGAAGAGAAGGAACAGCCAGCAAAAGAAGGGATAAGCAAGATAGTGTGGTTTCAAGAAGGATGGCCAGGTCAATGATGCCACATGTTGCTGGGGGAGGTCGAGTAGATGAGGAATGGGGATTGTCTCCTGGCCTTCGCAACAGAGTGTGCTGTTCACCTTGGCAGGAGTAGTTTTACTGATATAATAGGGGTAGAAGTGAGATTAGAGTGGGTTAAAGAAGTAAATGTGCACTTAATAAAATTAAAAATACACATGCCCATTGAACCAGCAATGCTTCCCTGTTGGTAAAATTCATTCAAAGAAAATGTGTATGTAAAGATGTTTATTGAGGCATGTTTGTAGGGTCAAAAAACTGAAAACTACCCAAATGACCATCAATAGGGAATTAAAACCAAAAAGAATTAATTATATCCATATGAATTGACCTAGAGGGATTTCCATAAAAATTGTTAGATGAATAACACATATTGTAGATAGTATTAATTATGCTCCTGCTTCTGTCAATAATCAAATAGCCTTACCAATCTATATAAATGTTTGTATGGATTTATATGAGGATAGAAAATGGTGTGGAAGGATACACACCAAACTTTAATGTTGATTACTTTAGGAAAATGAGGATAGGGCAAGAAAAAGAGGAAGATAGTATTAGGTTTTTATTTATCTTTTGTTGTACTTGCTATAACATTGTTTTTTTAAAAATTAAATAGGGATTTGAAATTGTAAAACAAAAAGTTTTGGGAAATGAGGAAATGGAGAAAGAAAGAATAGAGAACTTTTTTGAGAAACTTTGCTGTGAAGGTGAATAAAGGTACAGTGTGGAAGCCAAAAATACCTGTGCTTTTTAAAGATGAGAGGTACTAACCAAAGCATGTTTGAAAGCTGATTAAAAGGATCCAGGAGGAAGAGGTCGAAGAGGGAGAAAGATAGCCAATGGAATGAGACATATCTTCATTTTGTGTAATGAGAGGACAGGAAGAATATTATATTTTTATAGTATGATGACTTCTGTTTCCCTATGCAGCCTTTGAGACTGCAAAGCATATGTTTTAAAATATGCTGTACAGAGTTTGGGTCTGAAGGAGTCTGACTCACATGTTGATCTTCGGAGGGTTTTTTTTTTTTTAAACAAAAATTATTGACATTTTATTTTGAAAATGAAGAGTTTTGGGGTGTTGTTAATAAGGATGCCTTATGCTACTGGGTGCTTTTACACAAGTTTTTTTTTTTTTTCAGTTCTTTTTATTTTTTTGGTTACTCTCTTAGACTCCTCCTTACTCTTAGAGATAGGCTTTATTATTCTCATTCTACACAGCCTCAGGAAGGTTACGTTCGTTGTTCAAGATTTCAAAACCAGAAAGGTTTATAAGTCTAACCCCAGATATGCTGAACTTCACAGTCTGTTATATTATACAGTGTCACCAAGAAAGAACCCACACAGTCAGTTATACAGTGTCACCGATTTACATATTGAAATAACTTTCTCCCCGTTATTTGTAAGGCTTAGGAGATGCATGCTTGGTCTAGGACCTCATTGTTTTCAGGGAAGTTTTGTTTATGATATTGGCTTTATCAAGGGATTTTGACAAAGTCCACATAGTGATACCCTAATATCACTGTGTATTTATAGACAGGTAGAGCCTTATCAAAGACTTTAGAAGGTTTATATATTGTCATAATGCCTGGAAGAAGGAGGAAAGTTATTTTTTATTAGCTAAGATGGTTTATAAGACAGGTAGTACCCACAATTACCAGACATTTTGAGTATTTCATTTGGTCTTACCTGGGAGGTATTGCCCAACTGTTATATGTCACAAATGAGGAAACTGAGACCTAGAGACCATAATGAGCTTACAGTCACACAGCTAGAACATAACAGCTGGGACTGAAGCTTAGGTATGTCTGACTCTAAAGGTCTTTTTAACACACAATGCTGTCTTTTCCATCTCTGTTTATCATCTTTTGGCATTATCTTTGTTTTTTTGTGAGGCTTCAAAGATAAAAAATATTGTTTTATTTTGGACTTCAGGATTCTGAAATAATAGCTTTTACTACAGGGTGATCAAATTCATTCTCTCTCTCTCTCTCTCTCTCTCTCTCTCTCTCTCTGTCTCTCTCTCTCTCTCTTACACACACACACACACACACACACACTTTACAGGACAATAATATCCATATGCCTTGTATCTTTTAATCTTCTAAGAGCATTTAATACCTTTGGTAGGTCTGGAATCTGGCAGTTGCCAGGTATACATTTGGATGCTTAAATTGGTAAGTGGAGATACTAATTTTGCTGCTGTGGTTACTGAATGGTGCTAGATTGAAATCATTTTCATTATCAAAGAGTGAGATTCATACTAGATATCATTTTATTCAGTCTATTTATACTGTGATGATAGGGCATGCAGAAAGGCAATATTAGCATGTAGAATGTTAGGATGTGCCTCTGGGATATGCATCTAGTGCCCTGAGAAACTTTTCTAATTCCTGAAGACAGAGGCATTTCTATGGTAACTGTGGCCTTTCGTATATGGTGCCCTTGTTATCTGAATATTGGATATCTCATGCCTTGCCGTCTTGAAGGTTGCATAGGGAACAGAAGTAATCATAGTATAAAAATGTCCACTAATGAACTGTCCACGTGTAAAATTAGTTCCCACTCAAACATTCATCCCTGATGAATACTCTCCCTGCCCATCCCATTAGTTACAGTGTTTCTCTGATTGTTGGAAAGATGTAAAATTAGTGTATTCAGTTGCAAAGTTAAATTTTGCAAAAATACAGGAAATAATGATTTCATTAAATCAAGAAAAGTGAGGTTGAAGAACTGCCAGACTCACATACGAAGCCATTAGCAAATAAAATTCTGGCAGTATTAGACTAGTAAACAGTTGAAAAAGAGAAAATTCACCAAAATGATGACATGGTAGGCATTTTAAGAGAGGAATCTATTAAAAATTAAATTCCATTAGTGATGTCCAGATATTTTTGGAAGAATATCCCTCACTATAATTGTGCTGAGACAGTTAGGAAATGTTAGAAAAACTATACTAAAAAGTATCTAACAAATGTTTATTACTACTTCTACTATTTTGGTTAGCACATAGTTGTATTTATTATTTAAATTTTTAAAATTTTGTTAAATAGAAGATAAAATATGCTTATATTTAATCTCAAATTTTAACTTAATGAAACCGTTTTTCCACATTCGCTAAGAAATTTTGCTCCCTATTTTAAGTGAATTCACTTTAAATGTCCTTTCTCAGATAACTGTTGCCCTGGAATAAGGAGAGCCTCCTGTAATGGGTTGTGTACTTGTCTTTATTCATCTGTCTTCCCTCTACAGTTTTGCTGGTAATGAACAGCAGCAACAAACACTGGCTTGGAGAGAGAGAGATAGGTGTGACTCATCTTGAGTAAAATTGTCTTTTAACCAGTGAGGCAAAGAAACAGAACCTTGGTGAGCAATAGTCTGTTCTAGAAGAATGGCTAACCACCAGATTATACTTTTATCTTGGAGGAAGGACTCAAGGTCACTCTTTAAATCAAAAGACATTACATAAATAAAGATTTCCAGTTTGGAGGTGTTTAAGGGGAATGTAGCAGTGTTGTTTTTGAAGTCTTTGTTTCTATTCAGTAGCATTACCTATACCTTTGATGTTACTCAGATTCCAGGATGAATACATTTTGGAGCTTCCTAATCCATTTGAAAAGGAAAACGTGTTTGTAACTTTACCAGCCTTAATTTGGCCCACTGGTAGACTTGGCAGGCTTAGCTGCAGCAGCAAGAGTAGCCTCTGATGTGCCCTGCTGGCTGCTTTTACTGCAGCTGAGGTGAAGCCCATTATTTCTGGGGATGACATTCCTTTTTGGATTTTTTTTTTAAGTCTTAGCATCTGGGGAATACCCCAAGGTTGTGGTGGTGTTAGAGAATTCAGTATTTTGGGGTTTTGAAATATGTGAAAAGAACGTATATCAGTTGAAACTATAATGCACGGTTGATTTTCTGGTAACTTCCAACAGCATGCAAACCCTATTCTAACAAAATCAAAAGACTGTTTTTTGAGTCTTAAAGTAAATGTATACCTTAAAGCCATTTTCTAAATAGAGCTCATTTTTTATAACTCACATTTGCATTCATGCTTCCCTTGAATTTAGGCCAGAATATTTATCTGCAATTTAAGTAGCAACATGTTAGTTAAGTGGTTGATTTAAAGTAGCTGGCATTTCAATTTATTTTTCTTTATTGGAAAAGTTCATCCCTTTGGGAGGGGTTGAATTAGTCATTGTGTAGTTTAGATAACTCCTTTGATCTGGGGACGAAACATTCACAGGATTTGTGGAGTCATCTGTAACACTTGTGTGATGGGCACATCATGAATGTCTTAATAGTTGTGAGATTGCTCTTCACTGAAAAGTATGATGTGTGACTGACTCCACCTCCTCCATTTTATGGCATATCATGTAGTGTGTATATCATGCTAACCATACATCTTAATGTTTGCACAAGAATTTTACTCTGAGATTTACCTTCTTATAAGCTGAAAAGGTTCAAATCCATGTGGTTTCTTTTATTATGATGATCAAGAATATATTTTCATTAAAATGTTGGTGACACTAAGACAACTAAATTAGTAAATAGTATATTTTGTTGATTGTCTTCTATGTATGCAGTATTAAAAACATTATGGAGGTATACTGGACCCAGAACTTCCTCTTCCCAGTGGCTTAGTAATCAGTCCTAGATCTTTCAAGGTGTATCATTTAGTTAGATTACTAATGGGAAGTGTTGCTATTATCTATGTTTTTTCAAGGGTGGAAAGATTATTTCTGTTGGCTCTGGCTATTATGGCAGACAGTATCCTACATTGTCTAGAATATTTTAAAAAGACTTTTTGCCTCCTTATTTTCTAGAGAGGCCATGTGTCCCAACCCTCAACTAAAATTAGAGACTATGGTGTAAAGGCTATCCAGATTTTTCTTTCCCAGCACTCAAAATGTCAGTCTTAAAGATGCTGGGATTCAAGTAAAGCTGGCTGAGGTGACAGCTTTGTTGTTGGATCTGTTTTAGTGACTGACTTGCCCCTCCAAATCTAATCAATATCAAGCGAAATTATAGTCCCCTCACCACTATCTTGGCATTAATTTTATTTTCATATTGACCCTTCATGGTGTGTCTTTTGCCCTTTTCGTTTTCATTACGCTTAGTGTCTGATGGCTTTTTAAAATACAGTTGGCCCTCTGTATCTATGGATTCTGCATCCGCAGACTCAGCCAACCACAGATTGAAAATGCTGTATGTGGGAAAAGCCCCTAGTGAAAAATAATACAACAATAAGAAACCTACAGATTTAAAAAATACAATGTAACAATTGTTTACATGCCATTTATATCGTAGTACATATTTAAAGAGATGATTTAAAGCAGCAGTCTCCAACCTCTTTGTCACTAGGGACTGGTTTCATGGAAGACAGTTTTTCCACAGATAGGAGGATGGTGGATGGCGAGTGATGAGGAGTGACTGTAAATACAGATGAAGCTTCACTTGCTCTCCTGCCACTCACCTCCTGCTGTGCGGCTTGGTTCCCAACAGGCCACAGATCAGCCCAGGGTTTGGGGACTGCAGATTTAAAGTATACAGGAGGATATGTATAGGTTATACTATATAAATACTACACCATTTGATATAAGGGACTTAAGTATCTGTTGATTTTGGTATCCCAGGGGGTCCTGAAACCAATCCCCTGTGGATACAAAGGGACAACTGTATATTAACAATATGCTAATCTGAGTGGTCAGAGCCCAGGACATTGATCAGGTTATATTTACTATGCAGCCATAGAGTCTTCTTTCTTTCATTTTCTTTATCTTTGGGACTGGGCCAGCCTTGCCATATTGTTCTTCCTCTTGAGCGTTTCCTGTAGTGTAATAAGTTCGCAGAACACTGTGCAACCCGGACGTTGATCCTGTGATCTCATTCTTACTCTCTTTGCACGTGATCCTAAATATGCTGGACACTGCTTCAGGTCTCTGTACTGTGTTCTTGGCCTGAAGAAGGGAAAATCCCAAGACATAGCATTGGACTTACAGAAAGAGAGAGGCCCTTAGTTGCCCTTGATCCTAAGCCAGATGCCCTAGTCTTGCTTTCCTAGATTCATGCTTTGTGGTATTTGGGTGCTGAGCCAACTAATAATATGGTGATACTTCTATTTTATTCAGTTTTTGATTTCTTAGTCTTTTTTTAAAATGTAAATACACATGGAAAGAATGGTAAATGGCAGAGTAGGAATTCCTGGTCTTCAGCCACCACACTATCAAAACCCCTAATAATTTCTACATTCTAAGTGTTTTTAAAATCTATCCTCTGTTCTTCCTACTCCTTGACTTAAATCCTGCCTTCAGTGTCTCTAGCTTGCACCTTTCCGGTCTCTTTGCCCTTGTCTAGTCCATTTTCTATGTTTCTGTCTTCCTAAAATGCCAATTAAACATATCAATTCCCAGTGTAAACCTTTCAGTGGCTCCTCCCCATCTGTACCATGAAACTTAAGATCATAGCACAGAGGCAATGTAGTATAATGATTAAGGGTGGAGTTCTAGAGTCAATCTGCCAGGCTTTAAATTTAGCTTTTGTGTATCAGCTGAGTGATTTTGGCCAAGTCACTTAAAGAGTTATCCTGAGGATAAAGAGTTATCCTCAGTTTGTACACCTGTAAGATGGAGATAACAATAGTGCCTTCTTTGTAGGAAAAGAATTCTATGGTGACTAAATTGCATAAAACAGTGTAAGAATAAATGCTTAGTAAGTGTTAGATCTCTGCATACTTTGTTAGTCTCATTTCCTGTTGAAACCTTTAGCTCTAACCAAACCAAATGGCTTATAAATTCCAAATGTATGCTACTCTAGTTCATTAATCTGTATCATTAAACATAATGCGGCCTTTGCCCAGAACGCACCTTACCCTGTGTGCTGCCTGAGCACTGCCTTCCATCTTAAGATTTCACAGACCAGTCTGAACAACCTGAGTACTGTAGGCATTGAGGATTCAGCAAAGTACAGTTTGCAGAAAATTGCCTTCATGGAAATTGTGTTCTAATGGGTAAAGACAGACAATAAACAAAATAAATAAATCAAGGACAGGGACTAGGGAAGAGGATATTTATAGGGTGGGGTTTGCAATTTCAAATAGATAAGGCCTCATTATAAAAAAGGTGACATCTGAGTAAAGAAGATTAGTGGACAAGCCAATGTGGGCAAAGAGTGTTCCAGGGAACAGCAACTGGCCCTGATGCAGGAACACACCTGGTATGATTTTGGAATGGTAAGGAGCCCACTAGGGCTAAAGCAGAAGGAAAGTAGTATTTTTTTTTTTTTTTTTTTGAGACAGAGCCTTGCTTTATTGCTCAGGCTAGAGTGAGTGCTGTGGCGTCAGCCTAGCTCACAGCAACCTCAAACTCCTGGGCTCAAGCGATCCTGCTGCCTCAGCCTCCCCAGTAGCTGGGACTACAGGCATGTGCCACCATGCCCAGCTAATTTTTTCTATATATATTAGTTGTCCAATTAATTTCTTTCTATTTATAGTAGAGACGGGGTCTCATTCTTGCTCAGGCTTGTTTCAAACTCCTGACCTCGCACAATCTACCCGCCTCAGCCTCCCAGAGTGCTAAGATTACAGGCGTGAGCCACTGCGCCTGGCCTGAAAGTAGTATTTATATAAGACAGTGTCAGAAAGGAAATGGGACCAGATTGCATAGGGCTTGGTTGAGTGAGATGAAGAGCCAGTGGGGGATTATTGAGCAGAGGAGTCCTGTGATCTGATCGTTCTAACTACTAGGTGGACTATAGGTTGTACAGGGGCAAGGGCAGGCACAGTCTAACAAGAATAATTTAGGCAAAAGGTGGTGGTGGCTTGAATGAGGGTAGAAGCAGTAGAGGTGGGGAAAAATGCTTTAGGTTCTGATATATTCAGTATTTTAAAGATAGCACCAATGGCTTTGGCCAATAGATTTGATATGGGGTAAGAAAGAGAAAGGAATCAAGAATGCTACCAAGGTTTTTGGCCAGAACAGTTGAAGGATGAAATTACAGTAGACTGAGATAAGAAAGAGAAAAGGTTTTGGAGAAACTCATTTTGAGCATCTTGGATTTGAGATGCCTTTTAGATATCCAGGTGGAGTTGTTGAAGAGGCATATCCTATATCTAAAGTCCAGGGGTGAAGTCTGAGCTGGATATGTAAATTTAGGAATTATCAGCATAAGGTGCTTCTTAAAGCTGTGAGATTGAATGAAGTCACCAGTGTTCAGAGGTTGAGGACAGGAGGAGGATCCAGCACACAAGACTGAGAAGGAGCTGCCCGTGAGGCAGGAGCAGAGTGGCGTCTTGGCAGGGTGATGTCTTGGAAGCCAAGGAAAGAAGCGTTTCCACAGGATGAAGTGATCAGCTGTGTCAGGCTGCCGAGACGTCGTGTAAGATGAGGACCAATGATTGATGACTGGATTTGGCAACAAGGAGATCCTGCATGCCCTTGCGAAGCAGTTTTAGAAAAGTAGTAGGAGGAAAGCTTGATTGGAGTAGGTTCAAAGTGAAGAGAGGAATTGGGAATGGCATGTATAGACAACTGTTTCGAGAAACTTACCCGTGAAAGAAAGGAAAACAGTAGAATGGTAGTTCCCTATTCTCTGGAGGCTTAGCTACACAGTTACTTCTGGTATCAACTCTCTGGAAAAAGTTATTTTTGAAGAAACCTAGTTATTACCATTAAGATTTTTTTCTTTCCTGACAGCTGTCATTTTGGGTTGCTTACCTCCTTTACTCTGACAGTGCCTAAGTTAGGTCCTACAGAAATCTTGCTTTCTTTCTAATTTTCAAATAGGAAGGAAAAACTACTGTTCTCAACCTGTTTGGGAACAAAGATACTGCCCTCCAAAGCAAATTACCAGGACTGTCAGTTTGGAGACATGGTATTTCCTAAGACTTGGGGCAATGCCATGTGAACAAAGGATAGCTAATACTTACTGAGTACTTCTTCTGTGCTAACAGTGTTGGATGTTTTACATCCATTATCCATTTAACCATAATAGCTAGTTGGGTGATTAGCTATCCAACTAGCGAAGTGATAGAGCTTCATAAAGAGAATCTTACAGGTAAATCACTGGGATTTGTAACACCCCTTTTAGCATCATATTTTATCTTACCAGCTTTGATAACTGATTAGAATATCCAGGGATGGTTTCTGAATGTTTCTGAAGTGCCAGACACATTTATGGAACTGGACATTAAAAGGATTTGCATTTTAGGTTACTTTTTAAAAATATTACGAATTTATGGTTAAGAAGGTAGCCTTCACTTTTTTAAACTGAGAGGCAAGATTTTGAGAAAAATACCCTAATCCAATGAAAACTCCCTGAAAGATCTTAAATCCTTAGAATTTACAGGTCCCCTTTACCCATAGGTTCTGTTGTCCCTTTCTGCAGTTATTGATTTTTCCTGGTGCCTTTTCTATAATGTCTGCCTGGCTGTATCCACCTCCTTATGGATTTATTGCTCATCTTCTTACACTGCTGTCTTTAGAGGAATGCTATGTCAAACTTTTATCCCTTCTATCGGGTTACAACAATTTAAAAGTAGATTGTGCTCTTGGCCTAAACATGTTGACAATGACCCTTAACAATATTTGAATTAGAGTGTGGTTTTCAGGTGAACATCTTAGTGCACTGTTTTCTCTTTATGTATGGACCTCACTTCTTTATTTATTTACATATCTCTAGGGAAAGATAAATGCCTGAATTGGGTAAGAAAGAAATTCTGCTTTGAAATTGCTCTATTCTTTATTCCAAGTGCTATCTAGGAAGGCACTATTTTAAAATTTTGAACTTTGTAGGCACATTTTTATTTTAAAAGAAGAGGAAAAATGACTTGAAAAAATGTGTTGGTAAAACCTGAAAAGAAAGCTCTAAAAAAAGGACCCTAGCCTGACAAGAGAACAGAAGAAATGATTACTGATGATTTCAATTTCCAGTAAATTACAAAGCATACGTAATAGGCTCCAAAGAGAGATGATTCCTATGGCATACTTCATGCTGCCTTCACAGATAAGTGTGTAAATGAAAGGAAATGAATTGTTTCAGCCTGGCAAATCTATACCATTTTGGTGGAGTAAAAATGAATGAAATTGAAATAATTCTATCACTCTTTACTGAGAATAGAACATATAAATGTTTTTGATATGTTTCTAGAGAATAGTATACTTATAGATTTTCTTCAAAGAAACATAGTTTTGAATCAGAGGCAACTAAATAAGTAATAGTATTACTAGTATTACATTATATTTTATATAATTTACACTGAAAAATTTGAAAATTGGAAATACTGTTTTGTACCTAAAAAAAAAAACAGACTCCTTAGAACTTAGAAAATTTGCACAATGAGAAAGAAACGTCATTCATGTATTCATTTAACACATATTTATTGAAAGCCTACAGTCTGCCAGGTGACATTTTTAATAAGATAGAAAAAGTCTCTGCCATTAAGGAGCTCATATTTTAGGGGGAGATGGATAAAAACCATCATGTAGACAGTTTTATCATTTTACTCATTGTGTGACATGTGCTATGAAGGAGAAGTTTAGGATGTTTAAGCTGAGACCTGAGGAAAGGCAGGAGATAACCAGGTAGAGGGGAAGGAAAAGTGGTATAGGAAGAAGGAGTAGCATCTATAGAGACCCTGAGATGAGAAGGAGCTTGGCAGGTTCAAAGAACTGGGAGAAGCAGACAGTTGGGCAGTGTAGTGTGGGTGGAGCGAGTGAGGAGGGGTAGAGAGGTACAAAATAAGGCTGGAGTGGTGAGCTGGGGACAGACCTGTTAGGGCCTTCTAGATCATGTTGTGGACTTTGAACTTTATTCTGAGAGCAAGGAAACTATTGAAGGGTTTTTAGTAGGTTTGCATTTTTAAAAGATAATAGGCAAAGGACTTGAATAGATATCTCTCCAAAGAAGATATATAAATGGCAATAAATGCATGAAGATGCTCAACATCACTGGTCATTAGGGAAATGCAAATCAAAACCACAGTGAGATAGCACTTCATACCCATTAGGATGGCTGTTATCAAAAACAAACCAAACAAACAAACAAAAAGATGGAAAATTACAAGTGTTGGCAAGGATGTGGCGATATTAGAAACCTTGTGCATTGTGGGTAGAAATGTAAAAATGGTGCAGCTGCTGTGGAAAACAGGCAGTTCCTCAAAATGTTAAACACAGAATTACCATATGATTCAGCAATTCCACTCCTAGGTATATGTCCCAAAGAGTTGAAAGCAGGGACGCAGACTGATGCTGTACACCAGTGTTCATAGCAGCATTATTCACAATAGCCAAAAGGTAGAAACAACCCAAGTGACTATCAACAGATGAATGGATAAACAAAATGTGGCATGTACAAACAGTGGAATATCATTAAGCCTTTAAAAGGAATGTCATTCTTAAACATGCTACAAGATGTATTAACTTTAAAAACATTGTACTGAGTGAAATAAGCCAGGTACAAGAGGGCAAATACTGTATGATTTCACTTATATGAAGTATCTAGAATAATGAAAATTCCTAGAACCCAAAAATATAATATGGTTACCAGGGGCTGGGGTGGTGGTGCATGAGGAATTATTGTTTAATGGGCATAGTGTTTCTGCTTGGTATGATTAAAAAGTTCTGGAAATGGACAGTGGTGATAGTGAATATACTTAATGACATTGAATTGTACTCTTAAAAATGATTAAAATAGTCACAACAAAACACAATACAGGCATACTTAGGGTTTTCTAAATCCTGTTGTGGATTTTGCGGGTTTGGTTCCAGAACACCTCAATAAAGCAAATATTGCAGTAAAGCAAGTCACACAAAATTTTTGGTTTCCCAGTACATATAAAAGTTATGATTGTAATATACTCTAAAGTGTGCAATAGCATTATGTCTAAAATGACAATGTACATACCTTAATTAAAATATAATTTATTGCTAAAAAATGCTAACAGTCATCTGAGCCTTCAGTGAGTGGTAATCTTTTTCCTGGTGGAGGCTCTTGCCTCTATGTTGATGGCTGCTGACTCATCAGGGTGGTGGTTGCTGAAGTTGGGGTGGGTGGAAACTTCTTTTTTTTTTTTTTTTTTTTTTTTTTTGAGATAGAGTCTCACTTTGTTGCCCAGGCTAGAGTGAGTGCCGTGGCGTCAGCCTGGCTCACAGCAACCTCAATCTCTGGGGCTAAGCGATCCTACTGCCTCAGCCTCCTGAGTAGCTGGGACTACAGGCATGCGCCACCATGCCCGGCTAATTTTTTGTATATATATTTTTAGTTGGTCAATTAATTTATTTCTATTTTTGGTAGAGACGGGGTCTCGCTCAGGCTGGTTTCGAACTCCTGACCTTGAGCAATCCGCCCGCCTCGGCCTCCCAAAGTGCTAGGATTACAGGCGTGAGCCACCACGCCCGGCCGAAACTTCTTAAAATAAGACAACAGTGAAGTGTGCTGCATCGACTAACTCTTTCTTTTATGAAAGATTTCTCTGTAGCATGTGATGCTGTTTAATAGCATTTTACCTATGGTAGAACATCTTTCTAAATTGGAGTTAATTTTCTCAAACTCTGCTACTGCCTTAACAGTTCGCTTTATGGAGTATTCTGAATCCTTTGTTGTCATTTCAATAGTGTTCACAGCATCTTCACCATGAGTAGATTCCATTTTAAGAAACCACTTTCTTATTCCCTAAGAAACAACTTAGATTGTTCAGATTTTATCGTGAGATTGCAGCAGTTTACTTACAACTTCAGGCTTCACTTCTCATTCTAGTTCTCTTGCTATTTCCACTGCATCTGTCTTTACTTCCTCCTCTAAAGTATCAGACCCCTTAAAATTATCCATGAAGGTTAGAATCAACTTCCTCCAGACTTTTATTAATGTTGTTATTTTGACCTCCTACGAATCAAGAATGTTCCTAATAGCATACGATGGTGAATCTTTTAAAGAAGGTTTTCAATTTCCTTTGCCCAAATCCATCAGAGGAATCACTGTGTATGGCAACTATAGCCTTACAAAGTGTATTTCTTATATAATAAAGCTTGAAAGTTGAAATTACTCCTTCACACATGGGCTGCAGAATAGATGTTGTGTTAGGAGGCAGGAAAACAACATTCATCTCCTTGTATATCTCCACCAGAGTTTTTGGGTGACCAGGTGCATTGTCAATGAGCAGTAATATTTGGAAAGGAATCTTTTTTTCCTGAGCAGTAGATCTCAACAATGGGCTTAAAATATTCAGTAAATCGTGCTGTTAACAGAGGTGCTGTCATCCAGGCTTTGTTATCCATAGAGCACAGGCAGAGTAGATTTAGCATAATTCTTAAGGGCCCTAGGGTTTTCAGAATGGTAAATGAGCAATGGCTGCAACTTAAGGTCACCAGCTGTACTAGCCCCTAATAAGAGAACCAGCCTGTTTTTTGAAGTTTTGAAGCCAGGCATTGACTTCTCTTAGCTATGAAAGTCCTAGATGGCATCTTTTTCCAATATAAGACTGTATTTTCTACCTTGAAAATCTGTTGTTTAGCACAGCCACCTTCATCAGTGATCTTAGCTAGATCTTCTAGATAACTTGTTTCATCTTCTACATCAGCACTTGCTGCTTCACCTTGCACTTTTATGTTATGGAGATGGCTTCTTTTCTTACCCCATTAACCAGCCTCTGCTAGTTTCACACTTCTGCAGCTTCCTCACCTCTCTCAGCCTTCATAGAATTGAAGAGAGTTAGGGCCTTGCTCTAGATTAGGCTGTGGCTTAAGGGAATATTGTGGCTGGTTTGATCTACTAGATGACCCAAACTTTCTCCATATTAGCAATAAGGCTGTTTTGTTTTATCATTTGTTTATACACTGGAGTAGCACCTTTAATTTCTTTTAAGAACTTTTCCTTTGCATTCATAACTTGGCTGTTTGGTGTAAGAGGCCTAGATTTTGGTTTATCTCTTTTGATATATCTTCCTGTCTGAGTTTAATCATTTCTAGCTTTTGATTTAAAGTGAGACATGTGTGACTCTTCCTTTCACTTGCACACTGTGAGGCCATTGTAGGGTTATTAATTGGCCTAATTTCAATATTATTGTATCTCAGGGAATCGAAAGGCTCAAGGAGAAGGAGAGGGATGGGAATGGCTGGTCAAGGGAGCAGTCAGAACACAAAATATTTATCCATTAAGTTTGCCACCTTATGTGGGTGAGGTTTGTGGTGTCCCAAAACAATTAGAATGGTCACATCAAAGGTCACTGATCACAGATCACCATAACAGATGTAAGAATAAGGAAACGATTGATATATTGTGAGCCTTTCCAAAATGTGATGCAGAGACATGAAGAGAGCACATACTGTTGGAAAAATGGTCCCGATAGACTTGCTGGATGCAGGGTTCCCACAAAACTTCAATTTGTAAAAAAAGCGACATCAATGAAGTGCAATAAATTGAAGTGAAATAAAATGAGGTATGGCTGTATAAAAAAATCACTGTGCATATCAGGAATACATTTTAGTACAAATTGTAGGAAATTTTGGCTTAAATAATTGAGGTGCTCATTTTTCTCAGATAATAGTTTTATAATGTGGCATTGGAGCTCAACAACACCTTCAGGTGCCAGGCTATTTCTGTCTTTTCACTCTGATATCCATAGTATGTTGGCGTTTGCCCTCATGCTCATCTCTGTAGATCTCCAAATGTTTGCTCCACTTCAAATCCCTTTCAATATTATAGGCAGGAAGAACAAGGAGGACTAGCAGGAAGGGGCAAAGCCTGTAACAGGAAAGAAAAAGCTCATTCACTAGAATCTTCGTGTCATCCTGCATTCCTTTTTCTCATGTACCACATCCCAAATCATGTACCACATCTAAACCATCAGCAAATCCTCTTGGCCCTACCTTGGAAATATGTCCAGAATTGGAACCACTTTTCACCATATCCACTGTTACTACCCTGATCCACGTCACTACCATCTCTCTCTGAGATTATTGTAGTGACTTAATTATCTTGTCTTCCTGCTTCCATTCTTGCACTCTTACACAGTCTGTTACTAAGACATAATTCACATATCATAAAATGCACCCTTTTAAAGTGTATAATTCAGTGTTTTTTAGTATATTCAGAAGATTGTGCCGCCATCACCCATTATATAAAGCCAGAGATATTGTCCCTTTTTAAACATAGGACGAAAATTTTCTTAACACCTTCCAATCACTCTTGTTTCACACAGGGGTAAAAGCCAAATGTCTTGAATGGTCTGCAGTTGCCTGCGTGATCTGGCTTCTCCTTACCACTCACACCTCATCTCCTACAACTCTCTCCCCTTTTCACTCTTTTTTAACCACATTGGCCTCCTTGCTGTCCCACACCAGATGAGCACCTACTTTGGGACCTGTACACTTTCTGTTCCCTGTACCTGGAATGCTTCCTCTCTTACCTCCTTCCAGTTTTTCCTCAAGTGTCACCATTCCAGTGGGCCCGTTCCTGACCACTCTATTTAACATCATAGGCCCCTCCCCTGTGCACACACATACACACACACGCATCAACTCTGGCCATCATTCACGACACTCCCTCTTTCCCCCTATTTTTTTTTAGTTTTTATCACTTTCTAATGTACTCGGTGTCCCTGGGGGATTGGTTCCAGGACTCCTGCAGATACCAAAATCTACACATGTTGAAGTCTCTTATATAAAATAGCGTGGCATTTGCACATAACTTATACACATCTTCATATATACTTTAAATCCTCTCTAGATTACATATAGCATCTAATATGATGTAAATGGTATGTAAATAGTTGTTACATAGTTTTACTTTTAAAATTTTTATTAGTTTAATTGTTATATTGTTTGTAAATTTTTTTGAGTATTTTTGATCCATGGTTGGTTTGAATGTATGGCTGTCGAATCTATGTATCGGGAGGGCCGACTGTACTGTACAGTTTACTAACTTATTTTGCTTATTGTCTGCCCTTCCCTATTAGATTATAAACTCCTTCAGGGCAGGGTTTTTTTTGGCTGGTCCTACCACCTTGGACAGGTTGAATGAGTAGATGAACCATTTAATCTTTCACCACAACCTACAAAGGAAACTAGCCTCTAGATCAGAAGAAACAAGAAATAAGTTGTGAATGGGTGTTGACTGAGCCCACTGAAAGTTGAAAGAGCTGTTATGGTAGTGCAGTGTTTATTTGACAGATATTTATTACTAAGAGCCAATCACTGAAGTTACCGATGGCAATTAAGACATTTGTGTTCCTTGCATCATAGAGTTTATATTCTAGAGGGGCAATATATACAATAGGTAAGTAAATCAATAAGTGAGATAATGTTAAAGAACAGTGATTGCTATGAGGAAAATAGGACAAAATGATAGAAAATGAAGGTGGGAAAAGAGGGGAAGATACTACTTTATGTTCTGTAGTCAGAAAAGACCTTTCTAGAAGGTGACATTTGAGCTAAGACCTGAATGACAGGGAGGAGCCTCCCATGTGGATATCTATGAGAAGAGCCTTCCAAGCTTGGGAACAAAAACAAGAAAGAAGGCTAGAACAGATGGAGTGTGATGAGTCAGGGAGGGGCAGGAGATGAGGCTGGATAGGTCAGATTGTTCAGGGCCTTGTTGGCCATGGGGAGAGTTTAGATTTTTACTTTAAGCTAATGTGAAGTTGTTAGATGGTTTAACCAGAAGAGTAAGGTGACCTGATTCACATTTTAAATGGGAACTTACACTGGAATAGGGTTCACAAACTCATTTGCTTTCAATGACCAGGTAGCGTAAATGTATGAAGCAGAGTCATATAAACAAAATAATATTCAAACTGCATTGATAATGGCAACTTTCTTTTGGTATAAGTGTTGGGAGATGATACAGAGGTGGCAAACAAATCAGAGTGCATAAGCACTGTGTGTAGGCTTTCCTGAGACCTACGTCATTTATGCCAAGAGGAGTTATATGCCCAGTCTTGCCAGTTCTTTTAATTTCCCAAAATAATTCAGGAATACAGAATGTTTTATTAAGCTCTTCAATTTATATATTAGCAACTAATCTAAGTACTTCATAAAAATACTATGAGCCAAATCGAACAGCCCTCCAGATAGGATAGGGTCTTGTCGATGGTACTTTGCAGTCTCTGGGTTAAAGTGATGGCAGTGGAGATGCAGAAAAGAACATGGGGATGAGATACATTTTGATGGTGGTAATGACAAGCGTGGTGATAGAGTGGATGTGGAAGACGCAGGAGAGAAGGGGCAGAAGGAGGCATCGTTCTTGACACTGGGGTCTGGTGTGATTAATTGGGTGAATGGTGTTATAATTTACTGAGATAGGGAAATCTGGAAGAAAGGCATATTGTGGGTGTGAGGAGACCAAACGTTTAGTATTGGGACTTACCAAATTTGAGATGCATGAGTCATCCAAATGGAGATTTCCAGAGAGAGTTAGATACACAGTACTGGTGCTTCAGAAATGAATCTTGATTGGAGATACAAATTGGGAATTATAATTACTGACATAATAGAGGAAATCAACTAGGGTGAGGAGTTAAGAGAGTAGAGAGGAAGGCATGTGTCTAGCCTTAAAGTCGTAATTGTGTTCCTTGATAACTGTCCCTGGTCTCCCCAGTGTATGTACTCTGTCTGTATAAATTTGTGGGTTAAACATGTAGTTAAGTTTATATAAATTTTCTACTTGAGAAAATAAATTCTGTTTTATCTTTTTAGTATGCATGACAATAATCCTAGGGACCTCGGGAGTTCTACTCACATACAGCTAGAAGAAAGTGACTGGTTTTATGTTAAACTTACTAGAAGCAGAGGAAGAAATTGGAGCTTTGACTGATTCTTAGTGGGGATTTCAGGGTGTAAGTCAATCCCAGAATGAAAATTTTATAGTTGGCCTCTATACTCATGCTCTAGTTATTAAACTCCCTCCTGTTAGAATTCTTCCCTCCCTTCTGTTTTTATTACCACTTTCTCATCCTCCTTTCCTGCTTTCCTGAAATACTTGAGCACCTACTATATGCAAGGCATTGTGTAAGCATAGGTAATGTAATAGTAAGGCAAAACAAAACCATGAAGCTTTTTGTCTATTTTCAGTAATAATATATGTTCAAATGTTTTACTATTCTGACATTCATTTTCTAATTTTTCATGTTTTTTATATGGGAAGGTGGGAGGCCTAAAAAAGAAAAATTAGAATAAATATAAATAATATGTATTTCACTTTTGGAGTCTTTTATCTGAGACCACCAGAAACATTGTCATTAAGTTTCTATTAGTGTTTCTATTAGTGCTGGACTAATAGAAAATTAGTATCCAGCATTAAGACAGCTATTGTGTTTTCTTGACTTGCTGTCCTTCTGATCAAGCCATAAATGTGTGTGAAAGAGAAGGGCCCATTTAGTGCAGACCACATGATGGTGATGCTGTGTCTAGAGTTTTGCCACTCTGGCATGTAGCATCATAGAACTCAGCATGAAATACATCACAGCTCTGCTTTGCTTTGGAGTTCAGTGGAAAGTTATGATTTTATGTTTTTAAAAAATTAATACTTAAACCCTTAGGTATCTTAACATTCACTTCCAGTGAGGCACAGCTGAAGCTCTCCTGCTAGTTGTCCTAAGTCTTTGGTGTTCAGAGATAGTGTTTTCTTGAGATAGACTTTTTATTTTATAAATCTTTATAAAGTTTGCACTTTGGGTTGACCTTCAGGTATAAAACATACTGCTTTTGTTTAGTGCTTTAAAAAGAACAAAAAGTAAATCTGAACAGAGCTAGGCTTTTCTTTTTTGTTAGAATTTTGTATCTGCTTTTACAGCATGTAAGTGCCCAGAGGCATCTTAGGATGGACATGATTTTATCAATCTTAAATAAAAAATAAATGCTTTATAGGTTTGGGATTTGCAAGTGTGTAATACGCTGTAAGTCAGTGAATCTGTTGTAATACAATAAAGTTTATTGTAGCATAAACCAATTTATCAAAAATATGGCCCATGGATTACTAGCCTAATCCATAAAATGGGCCCCACTATGGAGCATTTCATATTAATTTATTATACCTGCACCATGTGTATTATTACTTAGCACTTATTAAATGCCAATAGTTTTTTGGGCACTGAACAAAATCAAAAGATGGAACTTGACCCAGGCCAGAAAGTTGTAGCACAGAAGCAACATAGAGGAAGATAAGTCCTGCTTTTCTGTGTGCCTCCGTTTTGGTACCTGTGCCCCAACTATACTTTTGAGTCCTAAACTATTTCAGTCCCATCTTAAAATTTGGAGTACATATAGAAACGCTCATGATTCACGTGTCCTGTTTATTATAGGTATTGATAAAGAACCTTAACTTGTAAGAGGGAAGCACTAATAACATCAACATCCCTGCCCTGAGGGGTTTCTAGAAATATTTATTTCCCTCAGTTTGTGGACTCTAATAGAGCACAATTTTTCTTTAGTTGCATATCTGTGAGCCTAATTCCATATAGAGCCTGACACAGAATCATGTTTGAAAATATCTTATTTTTAATAACTGTAGTCAAACCTCATTTGTCTCTTATAATTGGTCTATTTTCCATTTTATTTGTGGTGGATCTCTGTACTCAAGTTGAAGTGGTTCACCTACCAGTTTTGCTTTCATCATTTGGCTTGTACTCAGAGAACACAGGTCATTTTTCATATTATCCTGAGAAAAATATAATCAAATCTTTTAAAAAATTAATAGACAATTCACAGCCAACTAGAAGTGATTTGTGAGTTGTTTTTGATCATCTGTGCTTCTGCTTTTGGTTAATAGAAATAATCAAAAGTTGGCTGTGGCACAATATAATTCTTGAACAGAACAGTGGTCATCTGGTTATAAATACAATACCAGCCATCTGTCCTACAGGAATTTAGGCACCAGTGTCTCAGATGCTTTGCTTAACTTCTGTCCATCGTAGAAATTAGTGTTAACCCTGAGTTCATTTCGTTACATGAATAAGTATACTTAGTAAGACTGATGTTGGTAGTATTGGGTAGAACTGAGATATAGACATTAATTAAGGTTTCATTAGTTGTTGACATTAGTTAAATGTGCATGTGATTAAAAATTTGGTAAACAAAGGGCTGTAGGCTTAGTAAATTTAGATTTAGAAAACTAGGTAATCATTTGGGGTACTGAAATTACTCCTGCTTATATATAAGAAATAGTAAAAGAATGTTCTGTAGATAACACTTGTCACTCCTAGCATGTACTTGGATTTCAAAGTTAAAATTGCAATGAACAATTTATCATTTCTCCCACTCCTCCCACTCCCATTTGCCTTTTATTGTTCAAGTTGACAATGTATGTGTTCCTCAGAAACTCCTTAATTCCCCAAAGTAATTTCTAATTTTGTCTCTTGATTTTAATACTATGAATTCCATCATTACTTTTTTATCTTAAGAAACTAATGAATTTCTAGGCATTAAGTGTGTAGGAGTAGATTCATACTAGGATATTTTTTCTGCCAAATTGGCATTTTAGTACTATGAATTTGCAAAGAGTGGTTGTGGATTCTAACATGTGGGTCTGATGTTTAATTTTTATCAGTAACTTTATTAGCAGGGGTACAGATTAAGCTATAGCATCAAAGAGACCCAATGACATTGATAAAAATAGGATATTTTTGCTCTCACTTAACAGTCCAGGCCTGATAGGCAGGCTATTCCTCACAACCTCATGGAACTCAGCCTGGCAAGGTGGCCCTGTCATCCCTCAGATGTGACTTCCACGGTTCCTTTGGTGAACTCTGTGATAGCAGAGGCATGCATGCCCAGTGTGTTAAGACCAAGGCTTGAAAGTGTTATGCACCACTACCACTCACAGTCCATTGATGAGAACGTAGCCACTGGCCACACCTACTGGCAAGGGAAGATGGAAAGTATAATCTCAAGTTCAGTAGCCATTTGCCAGCTAAAATTTGCTGTAGAAGAGGGGAGGACAAATTTTAAAGGTCTGTTACTCCATCTTATATCTGATGTTTTCTTAGTGTATGCCATAAAATTCAATGTCATGTTATCAGTACAGGGAGCCAAAGTGAAGTACTTTCCCTAACTCTTCCCCTAACCCTTACCTCTCAAAAATAACTAAAACTAAGGAAATATGCTAGTCCCCGCTACTCAGGAGGCAAAGATGGAAGGCTTTCTTGTGCCTATGAGTTTGAAGCTAGCCTGGGCAACATAGCAAGACCCTGTCTCTAAAAAAAAAATACACTTGCCCTTTTGTTAAAATGGAAGATTAACTCATACATTAGATTTTCAGAATCAGCAGAAATGGATAGAATTATTTCCTGCCCTGTAGGAGTCTTTGATAATCTTTATGCATTTACATATCCACAAAAATATATCAATCAGAAGGCCTGTTGGCCATTTGTGGAAGGATAATAAAAGGAAATTTACTGAGATAAATTCTGAAAGAGCATGCCCAAGCACTTTGTAGGGGACCTGTTGTTTCCAGTGTCAGTGGTATGGCTGTTGTCTGATGCCTTTGTTCATTCGGATCATCTCACTTTCTTTTTTGGAATACAGACGTATCAGGCATCCCCTTGAATCCTGTGTAATTCTCTATGCACACAGAAAATGCACCAGTCATACAATCCATAAATACTTCTGATTTCTGTGAGAGTGATTTCTCATGATTAAAAAAAGTAGCTAGGAGTCACAGTGACATATTTTCTCCTTCCCTAGGAAATTAATTTCTGATTATGATTTTGACTGAGATTGAAGTGGTTTAACTACAAGGGATAGAATGTTGCTGATCATGCCATCATGTATTTTTACCCATGTTATAAAATGTTATTAAAAAATTAATAAATAATTCTAGTGCCTATGTTGGACTTAAATGAATTTTACTAAGGGGGAGTCATCTCTAAGGGCTTCATCACCCAAACACTGACCAGCTAGCCAGATTTAGCTGGTTTTCCCTTGTTTGACACTACTACCCACTCCAGATGCAGAGAGAGAAAGAGAGGGAGGGAGGGAATGAATTATTCTAATCTCTGTTGACTCTTCATTGTCAGTCTTGAAAAATTTAGCAGGAGGTCAGAGATCAAAACTCTTTGTGGGTTTATTTTATAATGTTTATCAAGCAAAGGTGGCTTTAAGAAGTAACTGAATTTCTTACTTAAATACTACCAAAATGAATATCAGCTATGCCAAAACTAAAACTAGTTTTTGAATGGAGAACCAAGTAACCCCATGTTATTTAGTCAGTGTGTACATTTTTCAGAAGATAAATAATGTTGGACTTACTAGAATGCAGTTTCGCATAAAAATCATGTTCTACAGGAGACAACTTAGATAATTTTGTGGTCAAGGTAGCTCATTCATTTATTAAATAAACATTGATTTAATTCTTGCTACTTGCTCACCATTCTAATACTAATCCATTTTTCTACTTTCAGGCAAGAGTCCTCAATTTTTAAGGCTTTTTTTTAGTTGTTGGAATCCTAAGGAGAAGAAAAATTTCTCAGCCAAACTTACATTTCATAATATATAATCATTAAAAGCTTTTTCCTGATACTGTTCTATCGTCTAGAAATGGAAACTCAGCCAATAGCCAGCTTTCCTATGATAAACCTTCTATACTTAAAAATGATTTGAGGTCATCTCCAGGATTCAAAAATTTTGTCTAGTTTCTCTTTAGTCACCTTCTTATATATTTTTTAAATGAATCTATAAGCCAATATATGTTGATAGCAATAAGTAACTGTGGAGAAATCAGAGTAATTGAAGGTTCATCCCTGCTTTCTAAGAAATTTGTTTAGTTGGTGAGGAAAGACAAGTTATGTCTTGTCACTTCATAATAATTGAAGAGATGTCTCAAAGCAGCTTAGTGAGAAATTAACAGTGTAGCCAAAAATGCTAAAGGATTCCAGATAGAAGCAGAACACAGTGTTTGAAGAGTGCAAACTTTGGAGCTACACTGCCTGGGTGTGAACAGTGGCTCTGCCATTAACTAGCTATATGTCTGAGCAGATGCTTAGCTTTTCTGTGCCTTGGTTTACCCATCTGTTAAATACAGTAATAATAATACTTACCTTAGAGCATCATTATGAAATTTAAATTAAATTAGTTAATATATATAAAATGGTAAGAACAGTGCCTAGTACATAGTAGGTATAATAAAAATAATAATAGTGATGATGATGATAAGAACCACTGTAAACCAAAATGTTGTTGGAAGATCTTGGGGTGAGATGAAGTCAGAACTCTGGTTGTAAGCAATGGGAACCCCCCTTGAACGAGCTCAGGTGAGTGAAAAATCAGGGGTTCTTAGCTTCTGTAACTGCCGAAATGGCAAGGCCTCAAGGGTAGCTGGAGCTGAGACAACTCAGACACTTCAAAACCCCTCCACTCCTCTTTGCTGGTTTTTTCTGCATGTTCGTTTACTGCATGCAGCAAGTTGCCTCCATACCTTGGGAAAACATGACCAGAGATAGGTCCTGAGCCGTTGCTCACAGTATTGCCAGCAGAGAGGCCCTGCAGCTTGCATTTTCTCCCCCCACCCCCCAGCTTTTATTTTGAAATTTTTCGAACAAAAAACAGTGTTGAAAGAATTTTAAAATGACACTTTATGATACAAGTATGTATAAATCCAAGCATGTTACTATATTTATCACATGTCTATCAATCTCCCATCCATCAATACATCTTTTAAAAGTACACTTGCAAATAAGTTGCTGATATCCTCCCAAATACTTCAGCATGGATATAATAAATTTAGAGTTCAGTATTTGTTTACATTTTTCTTTTGATGTAAAATTTACAAAGAAATTCACAAGTCTTAGGTATATATGCACTGATTTTTGACAAATACATACACCTTGTAATCCAAATTGTTATGAGACTCACATTTTATAATCCTAAATTTTAAAAGATCTGAGGAAATGGCTCTGACTAGCTCACCTTGAGCCTGGCGCCCATCCCCCCTAAGCTCATATAGATGGAATGAAGGAAGCAGCATTTCCCACATGTAAGACGATGCTGTGCTCGACAGACAGAACTATAGATATCTGCAGGAGAGAGATTTCTGGAAGTTGAATTACACTAACTGAATTTGTGCTATACAAAAAGCATATCAGTTTCACCTCCCTTCGAAAGCTGCCTCTAATGTCCCATGTTGACGATTACTGATGATTTCTTTATTCTATGTACCTATGCTTCATTATTTTTTTAATTGATATGGCACTTTTCCCCTCAACTTGTTTTAAAAAATAGATTATAAGCTCTTAAGGGTAAAGATCAGTTCTTTTCAAATCTAACCTTATTCCTTGTATAATGTGATGATAGATATTCAAATACTTCTCTAACCAGCCAGATGCTTTACACAATCAGCAAAGTGTTTATAGCCACAAATAAGAGGAAACTGTGGGCTTAAAAGCTTTAAATAATAGTGAAGTACACATCCTTATGTAAAAGTACAGACATTGGCTAGCTTCAGGGGTTGATTAATTTGGCAGCTTAATGATATTGTCAAGGATCTAGGATTTTCCCTTCTTTAAACTCTGCCATCATTATTATGTGAGCTTTGCCCTCAAACTGGATCCTTTCGTGATCACCAGATGACTGTTACAGGTCCAGGAATCATGTCTAGATGCAGTAACATCTTTTCCCTTCATTACTTAAAAGAGCTAAGAAACCTTTCCCAGAATCTCCCTAGAAACCTCCATATATTGTTGGCTACAACTCGTTGAAATTGTCAACCCAATATCAATCACTGGGGGTAAGGATAAATGGAACCATGGTGATGACTGCTCAAAATTTATGCCCGGAAAGGGCATCCCTCCTCTTTTCACATGGAGAGGAGAACATACTGATACAATTATGATTCTGCTAGTAAAAAGGAAGGAAGGAAAATTCTATAGGCAACAGATAGCATCTAATGCTCAGCAATATCCCTTAATGGAAATGCCTGATCTTGTCCTCTGAAGGTGGTGGTGGGTGGAGCATATTAAGGAAATTCTATATTTAATTCTTGTTGTTGCCTCAATGCTTTTTCAGATGGTAACATTTGATACTGCACTGGCCCTGGTCTTCTAGGTGCTTAATATTTTTCTACTTCTGAGAATTTATCAGTCTTTGACTCTTATTGTATTTTGGAAATGTGCATTTTATTTATTTCTTCTTAATTTTATCTGGAATTAATTTCTATGAGCCTAGTGTCTAAGCCTAGGTTCTCTGGAAAACAGCCTGCGACAAAGATTCAGGTGTTGAACTTTGAGATTTTCAGGTCTGGGTCTATAAGAGTAAGGGCAAAAGGAAACGAAGCAAGGAAAAGTACACAGAAATGGATTTGATGTATTATAGAGCTAGCTTTTGCTTTACAACAAGCTATGAAGAGATGTGGCAGGTCAATTGGCAGGCATGTTCATCATCCTTGTCAACAGGATTTCTCTGAAATGGTTGCAAGGAGGAACTACACTTAGAGTAGTCCTTGGAAAAGAGAAAGAAAGGGGAAACATATTTGCCAGATTTCCTCCTCTTTCCTGTTCCTAGTTGATGGAGGTTTACTTTATAGGAAGTAATACCTCCAAACCCCCAAGTTGTGTCATTCTGGCCCTTTGTGGCTGCTCAGGATGCTAGATCTCATGCCCTACATTGTGGTGTTTCATACAAGTCTAAAAGTGACTTGGATGGGGCATCCACTAAGAGAAGTAGAGGGGAGGGAGGAGGGAGAGAGAGAGGAGTTGACTGCAGCTGTCTGAAAAGATACACAAGGTTTATGTCCCAATATATGTAAGAAGGTTGAAGTCAAAATTTTTTTGGTCATAGCATTACTTTGCTGTTTAATTACTGGCTCACAAAGTAAGCCAGCTACTACTTTTGTTATCCAGAGCTCTAAAGCTTGAGATAACTGCCTTGTGAACCATTTTACTTTTCACTGGTCTGAGAATCTCGTACAAGAAGTGTCTACAGTGTTCCAGAGTTCACAAATCACCTTGTTCTTGTAGATCTAAATCAACATCAACTTCTTCACAGTCATTCTGAACTATGACCTGGGTGGCATGTAGTGGTTCTGGATACCCTGGGATTGTCCAGCGTCTCCAAGTTTATCAGGATTGATGGGTTCTTTGGAGCACTAAACACTTGGGAATCCTTTGAGTTTTGGCTTTGAATTCTGAAAGTTCTTACAAGGCCAGCTTCTTTTCAAAGAGACCAGTTTTCACTTTTAATTCAGAATGCAGTGAGAATATTGTGTTGAATTGGTGGCAAAAGAGGCACAATCTGATGGAATGAAGGAAAGAATGACTGTCTTGGGTTAATTTGGTCTTTGTTTTCCTCATATGTGTCTTCTACTTTCTTTGGTTAAATATCTCCTTGTTTTTTCCATTAGTGTACTTTACTCAGATCACTATGACTGCTTAATAGATATTACAGAGTAATAGTAGCTGTTTTTGTGTGGGAGATTGAAGGATGAGCTTGTCAGAGATGAATGTTAATTGGCTGCATCTAATAAGGCTGAGGAGAGTTCTTGCTTCTGTGTCATCCTAGGAACGAACACAAAGCATTTGGACATTCCCATCATGTCACCAGCTGAATGCTTTTGACCTGTTCTAATTGCCTATACTGGGCAGCTCTGACAAGTGTGGGATAGATAGCGCTTTGAACTGCATTGGAGGCATAGGAATTCTTTGCCAGTCTCTGGTTTGTGCCATCCATAGTTTTGAATGTGTTTTGAAAGGATCTGTGTTCTTCCACCTGCTTTAGGGACTGACCTTAATCTAGGGACATAAAGTCACATTAGGCCTATTGGTGTTTAAACACACAGTTCTAAATGTATCTGGTTAGTTGAGCCCTTCTTATCCCTATTTTTTTTTTTAATTCATGGAATGACTAAGTGTTACTTCATTTAATGTAACCTTGAAAATAAAAAATACTCCCACCCCCCATTTCCTAGTCCTATGAAGATGATTACCTTTCTCTTTCATTAACTTTGGGTACTTGTTTTCTGCCCTAAAGCATGAGGCTACTTGTAGGACTGATTTAAGGTGAGATATTTTCTCCATTTTGAGGCTCTACTTATGAGCTAGAATCATAAAAATTCAAGAATTGTGCCAAATTTTCTTTTGTTGATGACTGTGATTTAGTCTGTTATGTAACTGTAATGTATAATTTACACATCCTGAAGATCATCAGTCTCTGTACAGAGTGACTATATTTAATCCTCACTTCTTTGGAAAAAGAGAACATTACCAATTATCTTTGAAACTGTGTTTGTAAGACAATGCACATTGATCCACCCTCTGTCTCTATTTTTTAATTTTTGGTGCGTCAAGTAGCACTTTATGATTTATTCTATGCTTTTCATGTATAAAGGATAAGAGGAGAAAGAGCTTAGTAGCTGAAGACTATATCTTGCGGCCTCCCATTGCTTATATTGTCTGAACCAAAAATAACAGACATAATATCTCTACCATCTCTGTTAAAATGCAGGTCCAGGGAGAACAAAAGGGCAAATCTCTTCCTACTATTATCTTTTAGTTGCAGAAGAAAAGTGTGGAGAGAGGATATTGAAATAAATTATTTAATGATGGACAGTTCTATGTTTAGTGCTAAGAAAACACTTCTTTTTTCTATGTCATGATGCCACTAGTTCCTGTGTGATTTAAAGAGTTTATGAAAAATAAAATGGTTAATGTTAGTTTCCTAGTATCTTAGCCTTTACAAGTCGAGTTTCAAGCTCAAATTCCATAATGATGTCTTTTTAAAACAAATTTGCTTATTTACCACCCAGCATTTTGCTTCATTGCCTTGCCCCCAGGCTCTGCTTATATGAAGTTGTCATGATGTAGAGGAAATCTTGACTGTTTTCATGTAGGACTGTGTTCCATTAAAAAAGAAAGTCTTGAATAAGAAAATGATGTTCTCATTAAATCAGCTCTTTAAGAGTAGGTGGAAGGAATTGCTATTGATCTAATGGATTTAATAGTTCATATACAAAGTCTGTGTAATAGAAGTAATATTTTGCAGCTGAGTAACTGTAGATTAATAAATCTTCAGATAGAATTCTGGAAGCATCTGTGCAACTAGAAAATTACTTTTTCTTTCCTTTTTTCAGGCACAACTGGACTAAATCTATTTCTTAAATACTTTTGAATTAAATTATATCCACATAAGTAGGTCTACTAAAAATTATATGAAAAATTGAAATAAAATCATAAAATATAAATGTTGGGTTCTTGGCTACATTTACTCTGGTGCCAGTCTGTTTGGAATGGCTGCAGTGTTGAAGGGTAACCAGAGGTCACTTGTAGAAATTCTTTCTTTGTTAGAGGGTTCTTTAATAGCTAGTGGTGGTCCATTTTAGTTTTTAGTTGGATGAAGTAGTCCTTTTAAGGTGGGTGGTGAAGTCAGACATTTAAGCTTCTCTTCAAGCTTTCCCTTTGACCCTTTTAAAACCTTTTTCTTTTATTCTACCCACTGAGACCACATCACCAAGCTCTCCTTCTTTGTCATGAAAGGCCAGCTATTCCCTTTCCCCTCCCTGCCCTAACCTTTAATGAGTGGTTGGTTCTGTGAAGATATGGGGACTCCCAGGACATGTGAGATTTTAATAGGTATGAGTGACATTCTACAGACATTTTGTAAGACATGAAAGGGGGTGGGCTTTGTTTGTGTTTTGTTCTCATACAAATTACATATTCTATTCATGTATTACACCTATAATATTCAATTTGGGTAGCATATACTATTTGAAGTTTCTTGAGGAAGTAAGTAAAATAATAGTAATGATAATAACAGTGGTATTAACAACTATACCTCTGTTTATTGAAATGAAAAAATGTGGAAGGAATTAGGACTGTTAATAAATTTACAACTAAAACAATAGATGAATATTAGGAATAACAGCAGTACCATGTGTTTTTAGTAGAGCATTGCAATTTACGAAGCACTTTTTACACACTCCATCTGAGGTTAGTGTGCCTTATATGGTAGCAAGGGGGTGGATTGATTGGACTCCTATGGTTTCTTTAGCCTTAAGAGCTCTGGATCTAAATCTTCACACTAGCAATTTTAATTGGCATTCTTACTGTACTCTAAGACTGGTTGAATAGTCAGATAGAGATAGTCTACTATTGGTGGCAGCTGTTCTTCTGTATGTTTAATCCTTTCCCTCCTCTGCTTCTCACACCACTGTCACTTTCCAGTTTGAAAACGAGAGCATATGCAGCCATCTTTATTTACTTTTGTTCTGTGCTAGCATTTGCCTTCTACTAAATGAGGTTGTCCTTTGTGTGACAGCTGGCAATTTGTTTTTACAGTCAAGACTCATATACTGCATTTTAGAACCTGGGATATGTTAGTATGGCTACAGAAATAAAAATATCATCTGAGCGAGCACTGCACTGGTGTTGGTGAGCTACAGACAACTCCCCCCCACTTCTTAAAAATGCCACCACCTGAATGTGGCCAGTTAATGGCATTGGTACTTTTGCTTGTTTACTCCACCTCTTCTGAGAGTTTCACAATCAATGGTAGGCTGCGAGAATAGCTGTACATAGACATGTCTATGTGTATGTTTCTCCATATTAATCTTTTTCCCCAAAGCAGAATCATTCCTTTGGTTCATTTTTATGAGCAGTAACCCTAATTTGATTTTAATATCAGCCCAAGGATTGTTTCTTCTCTTCCATTGCCGTTGGAGTTGTTGAAAGCATTATGGAACTTTTTAACCAAGATGGGAGTGCTTCTTAAAATGTGACTTTGTCAAACGAAGCTTAAAAGAAAAATTGTGTAAGCCAAGTATATACCTCAGGGTTCCCTGGGCTCTTACAGGTTCTGTGGTTAGGCATTGGAGTAAAGGTGGGGCACTGTGAACTCCTTGGAATTTATACTTGGAATGTATGATTCAACCCAGTTAAGAACTACTATACTTGTTAACATAGTTTTTTAAACTGGATTCTTGTTATGCCTTTGTTAACTTTGCTGTTTTTAGACTATACATATTTTAACATCTTATTTTTACATGACACGTATCATAATGTTAAACTTTAGCATTAGGCTACATGGAAATACTTAGGTCGTATCTACAAAATTCTATCAGCATAGTAGTTAGTTGAACATATTTATTTAAAGAATGGTTTATAATAATAAGGATTTATTTTAAAAATCTGCCCCATCAGAGTTAAAATCTCACTTCTCAAAGGTGATGAAGATATTTTCTGAAATTTATTAAACTGTCGATGACTGCCTCTAAAAGAATTAGTTGTGTGTTTGTCTTTTGTGTGTGTGAAAGGGTCAGGCAGAGTAGTTTACCTCCCAGCAACACAGTTCACTCCGTTATGGAAACTGGTAAAGATTTTGTAGAGCATGTTACACAAAGGTATTAAAGAATTCAATTCAGCTCGGTAAGCAAGTTCCCACCCTTGTCTTGGCACTGGAGATACAGTGGTGAATGAATCTACCTCCCTATTCTTAAACAGCTCACAGTTTACTGGAACAGTGAATTTTACAGAGGTCATCTCAATTGATGACAACTCCTTTATAGTCGCCATATGGTGTTTAATATGCACATGTTCCACAGGCACTCTCTGATTAAACAGGTGATGCAAACCATGCTGTCCCTTTCCTTCTTTAAAACCTAGTGATAGTTTTTCTTTGCCGTGTGGATCAGGCTCAAAATCCCCACTCTGAGCTTTGAAGAGGGCCCCAGACCATTTCATTCCCCTTCCTCTACTTGTACACATTTAAAGTTAAGTCCTTCCCAGAATTACACCGTATGTTTGGAATGCCCTTCTTGTCATCTAGCTAAGCAAATCTTTTACTTTTTGCCTTTTCATGTAAAACTTTTCTATATTTATGGGGGTTGGGAGGCCCAAATCTGTGGTTTTCCCTCATATTTTGAATTTTGCCTAATGAATATGCACTTAATCATTATAATTTAGATAGGATTCAAGCTATACTAAAGATATTTACAAAATACTATGGGAACAGAACACAGACAGGAAATTATTATTTCTGGAGAATTCAGAGAATGTTTTATAAAGAAGGTAATATTTATCTAGGTCTTGAAGCATGTATAGGAGTTTTTTTGGGTGGGAAGGTTATTTTGGGCAGAGAGAACAGTGTACAGTTATGCGCCACATAATGAAATTTTGGTCAGTGACAGACTGTATGTACGATTGTCCCATGAGATTATAATGGGCCCGAGAAATTCCTATCTAGTGATATGGTAGTTGTTGTAACCTAGTAGTAGCACAACACAGTAATCATGTGCTTGTGGTGATGCTGGTATAAATAAACCTATGAGCTGCCAATTATATAAATGCATAGCAATACAATTATACAGTATATAATACTTATTAATAATTAACTATGTTACTAGGTTGTATGTTTACAATAATTTTCATTGCAATTTTAGAGCGTACTCCTTTTGCTTATTTTTTTTTTAAGTTAACTGTAAAACAGCCTCAGGCAGATCCCAGAAGAAGCCATTTTTATCATTGGAGATGGCAGCTCCATGTATGTTACTGCCTCTGAAGACCTTCCAGTGGGATAAGATGTGGAGGTAGAAGACAGTGATATTGATGATCCCAACCCTGTTTAGGCCTAGGCTAATATGTGTGTTTGTGTCTTAGTTTTTAACAAAAAGTTTGAAAAGTAAAAATAAAAGTAAGAAATTTTAAAAATAGAAAAAAAGCTTATAAAATAAGGATATAAAAAAGAAAATATTTTTGTACAGCTGTACAATGTACTTTAAGGTAATTGTTCTTACTAAAGAGTCAAATAGTTTAAAAAAATAAGAGTTTATAAAGTGAAAATGTTACAGTAAGCTAAGATTAATTTATTATTGAAGAAAGAAATTTGTTTTTATAAATTTAGTGTAACCCAAGCGTACAGTGTTTATAAAGTCAACAGCAGGACACAGTCATGTCTTAGGCCTTCTCATTCACTTACCACTCACTCACTGAGTCACCCTGGGCAACTTCCAGTCCTGCAAGGTCCATTTATGGTAAGGGCCCTATACAAGCATACCATTTTTAATCTTTTATATCATATTTTTACTGTACCTTTTGTATGTTTAGACATGTTTAGATACACAAATACTTACCATTGTGTTACACTTGCCTACAGTATTCAGTACAGTAACATGCTGGACAGGTTTGTATCCTGGGAGCAATAGGCTGCACCATACAGCCTAGGTGTGTAGTAGGCTATCCCATCCCAGTTTGTGTAAGAACAATCTATGAAGTTTGCACAACAATGAAGTCACCTAAGGGAGTATTTCTCTGACTGCAGACTGTATCCCTGTTGTTAAGCAGCATGTGACTATATATGAAAAGTTATGGCATCATGAAAGAACATGACATGTTTAGGGAATGTGGCTGAACTGTAGGGTGTATATGTTCATTTGGTGGTGCTAGGACAAAAAGCCATCAATAAGATTTATACAATCTGAAATGCAAAAGCCAGGCTCATGTCGTTCTTTAAGTATGCTGTGTACTAGCATGTTACCAGGCAGGTTTGGTCACTTGATATATATTGTTTTGATGAGACCTGAAGCTAAAGTTAGCTGGCTCTTTGATCAGGGGTGGGAAACTGTGAGAAATCCTTTAAGAACCATCTTTATTCATCATTTATCAGGCACTCATTCAGCAAATATATACTGAGGCTGCTGCTTTCGGGGCAATGAGGGAAATATAAAGATATTTCTGCCCTGTTTGTGCAATGCCTCTTCCCAAAATTAGAGTTTTATTTGATTTTTCTTTTGAGAAGCATTAATTCTATGCCATTTTATTATATTTTATGCATGCTTGCTGCTAAAGTTCTGTGTACTCATTGCTCTCTCTGAAAGGTTCAGAACCATTTCAACCCACTCCCTCCCCACTCCCCTACTTTATTTCAGGAGTTCTCACTCTGCATTTTGAGGAGAACACAGGTGCTCAAATAGCTGGCATTTTCTGTGTATTGTGCCTTTCTAGCCAGTATTTATAAGGTCAAGAAGGCAGATCATGCAGTATTATAGATGTGAGAGCTGATTTGTACTGAACCTTTTAGGCCTAACATATCTTAGCTGCCATTCTTACAGTTGATGCAAAGAGAACATAGTTTAGCTGTAGCAAGGAAAAACTGAATAACACTGAAAGCAAATGGATTTTATTCTTAAAGATTGTGCTTCTGGTAATATGTCCTTTTACCTGTGTGTGGAAGAACATTCAAACCTATTCTTAAGAATTATTTCAAATTTATAATCCCATCCTTTTTTTCCCATTCTCATTTATTGAGTAACCTCCCATATGTGAGCACTTTGCTGGGTGTTGGGTTACAAACAGTAAACATTATGCTCCTTGTCCTCAGGGAGGGTACAACAGTTATTCTCAGCCCTGCTATGCTTTAATTGTACATATAAGCCTTAAAAAATACAGAAGCTAGATTCTCCGCCCTAGAGATTCTGACTCAGTGGTTCTAATGTGGGTAGGGAAGATTACTGACCAGTAAATAGGGAAGTACAGTTCTCTGAAGTAGGCTGTGGGATAGTTTGTAAGCATAGCTAAGGAGCACCTAGCCTAGTCTTAGAAGGTCAGAGTTGGTGGAGGATTGGGGAGGGTATGGGTTCAGAGTGAAAGGCAAAAACCTGTCTTGGTTTTTTTGGGATAACATGTATAGATTGCAAGAAGAGAGAACACGAGAAATCGGTAGTTTACTGTGGGGAACCTAGAAGAAGAGGCAAGGAGCAGTGAGAGGTGAGACTGGAGAAATAAGCAGGGATTCCTCAGCCAGGGCAAGAAATGTGAATTTTATTCTGGAGACAATTGGAGTCAGAGAGCAATTGATGGGTTTTAAGTAGTGGAATGATAAGATTTATTATGTTTTCACATAATCACTCCTGCTGCTCTGTGGAGAATGGCTTTGAGGATATAAGAATAGAATTTGAAGACTTTTACAGAAGTCTAGGCAAGAAGTGACAGTGGCTTGAATCAAGATAGTGGCAGGGGAGAGGAAAAGAAGAGGACAACTTTAGGAAATGTTTAGTTAGTAGCATATACTGAACTTGGTGAAAAGTAGATGTATGTGTTGGGGGAGGTAGGAGACATGAATGTATCAAGACTAGGTTCTTAGCTTGGTGTGATGGCATGGTTGGAGATACCATTCACTAAGATGGGAACACAGGAAAACAGAATTTGGTAGAGAAAGGTGATAACCTATTGAGTTTGAGGTACAAGAAGTACAGCTGTCAACTGGACATTTGGGAGCAGGATCTGGGAGACATTCGCATGTCAATACTAACTGAAACTACGAGTACATGAGATGATTTAGTGTGTATAGAGAGGGAAGGTCTGGGATAGAACCCTTAGAAGCACTTACATTTCAGGAAAAAATGAGAAAAGGGGGAAGCTTAGGAGACTGAGAATGAATCGTAAAGGTAGGAGGAACATCAAGAGAGTGAATTGTCACTTAAGAGAACTTTTTGAGAAGGAAGGAGTGACGATGAACAGGGTTAAATGTCACAAAAAGGTTAGTAAGCAATTTCCATTTTCTTTAACAACAAGCTTGTTGTGTCAGAAGGAAGCACAGTTGCATGGTATGGAGAGAAGTGGGTTGAAGGGTGTGATGTAAAATAATCATGAGTAGGCCATGGTTTCAAGACTTGTGAGAAAACGGTAGGATGGATGGTGGTAACCAGAGGTGGAGGGGTTGAAGGATTGTTGAGATGGGGAAATTTGATTATGCTGTTCATTCCCTCCTGGAGTTATCATTCATTAAAAGCCCTCTATAAGCCAGATTCTGTGCTGTATACTGAGAATAGATTCCAGTCCTCATGGATCCTAATTCTAGTAGTACATGTCTACACTCCAATGTTTATTGCAGCACTATTCACAATAGCCAAGATATGGAATCAACCAAAGAGTCCATCAACAGATGAATAGATACAGAAGTTGTGGTACATATATACAATGGAATATTATATAGCCACAAAAAGAATGAAATCTTGCCATTTGCAACAACACAGATGGAATTGAAGAACATTATGTTAATTAAATTAAGCCAGGCACAGAAAGACAAATCTTGCATATTCTCACTCACACATATGTGAGAGCTAAATATTAAAACAATTGATCTGGCCGGATGCGGTGGCTCATGCCTATAATCCTAGCACACTGGGAGGTTGAGGTGGTCGATCGCTCAAGGTCAGGAGTTCAAAACCAGCCTGAGCAAGAGCAAGATCCCATCTCTACTAAAAATAGAAATTAATTGGCCAACTAAAAATTTATAGAAAAAATTAGCTGGGCATGGTGGCACATGCCTGTAGTCCCAACTACTCGGGAGGCTGAGGCAGAAGGATTGTTTGAGCCCGGGAATTTGAGGTTGTTGTGAGCTAGGCAGATGCCGTGATACTCTAGCCTGAGCAATGGAGTGAGACTCTGTCTCAAAAAAAAAAATAAATAAATAAAAAAAATAAAACAATGGATCTCATGGAGACAGAGAGTAGAGTGATGGTTACCGGAGGCTGGAAGGGTAGTGGGGCATGGGGGAGAAAGTGGGGATGGTTAGTGGGCACAAAAATATAGTTAGATAGAATGAACAATATTTGATAGCACCACAAAATGACTTTAATCAACAATGAGTTAGGGTACACTTTAAAATAACTAAAAGAGTGGAATTGGAATCTTTCTAACATAAAGAAATGATAACTGCCTGTGGTGATGGATACCAAATTACCCTGGTTTGATTAATTCACTTTGTATGCCTGTATCAAAACAGCACATGTACCCTATAAATATATATAGCTATTATGTACCCATAATAATTAAAAATAAAAATTAAGGTTAATAAATGAATAGCAAACAAATAATAATTAGAAGTGCTATGAAGGAAATAAGCAACATGCTGTGGTCAAGAATAACAGCGAGGCCCCCCTTAAGACTGTGTGGTCAGGAAAGTCCTTTTAGAGGAGGAGCCTTTTTAAACTGAGATCTGAAGGAAGTGAAGGAGACAGAGTTAAGGCGCCTTGGAGAGAATATTTCATTCAAAGAGAGCATCAAGTACATTGGTCCTGGGAAGGAGCTTGAGGTGTTCTAGGAATCAGCAGGAATGGGTTTTGGTGGCTATAATGAAGTGACTTGGGGAGAGCAGTATGAAATGGTGCTGGAGAGTAGGCAGCCATGAGACCAGTTGGGTCATGTATGCCATGATATTAGTTTGTGTTTTAATCAAGAATAATGGGACCAGGTTTGGTGGCTTATGCCTGTAATCTTAGCACTCTGGGAGGCTGAGGTGGGAGGATCACTTAAGGTCAGGAGTTCAAGATCAGCCTGAGCAAGAGCGGGACCTCGTCTCTACTAAAAAATAATAATAATAAAAAAGAAACTAGCCAGACAACTAAAATAGAAAAAATTAGCTGGGCATGGTGGCACACACCTGTAGTCCCAGCTACTCATGAGGCTGAGGCAGGGGGATCGCTTGAGCCTAGAAGTTTAAGGTTGCTGTGAGCTAGGCTAACGCCAGGGCACTCTAACCTAGACAACAGAGCAAGACTCCATCTCAAAACCAAAACAAAACAACAGAAGAATAATGGGAAGCCATTGGAAGATTTTAAGCACAGTGACACAGCCTGATTTAGGTTTTAAGAAAGTCACAATGGGCTGTTTTGTGGAGAACGAATTATAAATGGAGGTGGGGCAAGAATAAAAGCAGGGAGATCAGTTAGTGGCTGCCTGGATTAGATTGGTGGCAATGGAGATCACTTGAGAAGAGGATGCAGGATTAAGCCCTGAGGAATGCCAGCACTTAGAGGTCAAACAGAGGAGACAGAGCTTGCAAAGAAAATTAAGAATACAGCTAATGAGGTAGGAGGAAACTCAGGAGAAAGTAGTATCATGGAAGCGGAGAAATGGGTGTTTTAGGAATGAAAGGAGCAAGTAACTCTGTTGAATGATTCTAATAGGGTCATAAACATGTCTATGGATTTGGCATTACCTAGATTAATGGTTACTATTGCAAAAGAATTTTCAGTGTTGGGGGGTACAGAAGTGAAAGGAAGTGAGGAATTGGTGCTATGCCAATAGCACTGGTGTAGATCTAATTCATTCTTTTAAGGGATATATAATGGTTCATGAATGGTTCTGCCATAATTTATTCAGCCTTTCACTATTGGTGAGCATTTACTTTGTTTTCATTTTTGTCACTGAAAATAATGCTATAATAAACATTCTTATCTCTCTTTCTCTGTGTCTGTCTCTCTCTATCCATCCTTATGCATTGGTGAATTTATTTATATTAGATAGGTTCTAAGAATGGGCTTACTGGGTTGAAGGATATACATATTTTATGTAATTTTAACCGATATTATAAATTACTTTGCCAAAAGGCTGTAACAATTCAGATTTTCACCAACAGTTTATGAGAGATTGATGATACAGGAGAAAGGGGATCTAACTGAAGGCACAAAGTTCTTGAATAGGTAAGAGGAGATGTGGTCCAAAGTTCATGTGAAGGGATTGAACTTTAATAGGGAAAAGGAGGAAGGAGAAGATTTTAGATGCCCATAATTTTGTAAATTTGGAGGTGGTAACATGAAGAAATTATGTATTCTCAGTCAAACAAAATATGAAATCATCAGTTGAAAACAGAGGACTTGGAAGGCTCAAAGTATAAACTAGTTCCTAGAAAGTAGGAAAGGGAGCATAATAGGATTGCTGGGCAGTGCTAAATTTGAAGTGAAGCCTGATTGTGTGGTTTTTCTCTAGTTGTATGCAGTTAATTGGGCTTGTGCCCAGAAGAGGTAGCTACTTGGGGTCATCTAGGGCTGGAGTTTGCCAGGCAAGGATGATGGAGAGAGAGAGGGACAGGGAAGTGAGGGTGCTCTGCAAGGCAATTATTATACATAGACCATGGAATCTAAGCTGAATAGAGGAGGGAAGTGAGGACAAAAAGGGGTTGTGAGACTGTGGTGGGATCAGTGGATTAGAGGGTTCAATGAAGGAGAAGAGTTTTTAGCAGTGAGGGTACTAAAGCAAATCAGTGGGAAGGATGTTACAGCATGCAATGTTTGGATTTGGAATTTTGGCAGGGCTATGATTTCTCTCAGCTAAGGCAAGGAGTTGCCCATGGATTTGGGTCACTTCATAAGTTGAAAATATTGGGTCACCAAGGTTTAGTGGAAGAGTCCCTTGAGATGAGGATATCAAGAGCCTGGGATGCCAAGATATTGTTTGCATAGTATAAATCATTGTTGATACGTGATGACAGGAGCGAGAGTGGAGGAGAAGTAAGCCAGAGGTATAAGTTTTCAGTTTGGTGGAATGATGGAATGAGTGTGAAGTTGGTAGGTAATGGTGACAGGAGTGAGTGGGGTGTGAGCTTTGAAAGGACAGGGAGTGTTGTAGGCAGAAGGGGAAGAAGTGGTTGGGAGTAGTCATGAGGAGAAGTTGTCTCCCACATCCCCTGGCCTTGGGGTTTATGGGGCATTGAGAAAAAAAATAGTCACTTCTTGAGGGAGCTGCTAGGTATGTGTGTTTAAATGCTGGTGATAAGAAATCAGGAGAAAGAGGTTGGAGACGGAGAGGTTGGAGAGCTGAAGTGCCTGAGAAGGGAGAACACATAGATGGGCTGGCCGTAAAGTCTTGGTGGAGAGATTAGCCTTGGCCTTCTGGAGCAGAAGGGGCAGGGCACAGGGCCTCTGCAGGTTGGATGGCTAGAAGCCCTCTTTTCTGCAGAAGGTAGCTAGAACAGCTACTGAGAGTAAGACCATAGCAGACTGGGTAGGAGAAGTTAGAGAAAAGGAGCAGGTTTGACATAGCAACTGTGGAGAATGAAGACTAGAAGTGACATGTAGAAAGATCATCAGGAAATGATGAGGGCTCAGCTGATATTGGAGACTGTGAGTTAGGCATAAACTTTTTACTTCCCTCCCTTTTCATTACATATGTAATGTCTGTTTTTCCCTGTTCTCACCAGACTGGATTAATTGGTTTCTCATCTGTTTCCATATTATTGATCATCTGCTTTTATATTACTTACCACATGTGTTACAGTGATTTACCTGTTTTCCCCTTCAGAGTGTGAGTTCTTGGTCAGTAAGGCTTATTCGTACTCTCTTCATGATCACCTAGAATAATGATGGGAATATAATAGGCACTCAGTTAATGTTCATTGAATTGAATCGAATTACACAAGTATGGTCATTTTATTTTTCTAATAGTTCTTTTCCTTCATGAATCTGATGCCATATATTCTAAACAGCTTATTAGTTTTTGTGGGCAATGTGTGCTCATTAAGGATAAGCTGCCCTATTTCCATGCTATGCAAGAGCAAGACCGGAGCAGAAGATTTAAGATATCCCACTCATCTCTACAGGTTTAGTATTAATGTATTTGCCTTGGGGATTTCTGTCAGCAAAATATCTGTTTGCCTTGTTGATGACCTTACACATGGTCACAAGGACATTCTTTGAGAATATGGTGAATGGCCATATTCCTCTGCAACCTCTTCTCCGAGCGTTCTTTTCCTCGAGAGCAAATGATACTGGGCTGTGTGATTGCAAAGCTGCAGGAGGCTGGACATGAAAGAGAGAGCTTTTCTTGTAAAAACAGGAACCTAGCAAGCAAATTAAAAAGTCACCTCACTTCTAAAATGTTGGAAATATTATACTGACATGAAGACTATCCAACCATAGAAAAAATATTAATTTGCCCATTAACATGCTCATATTATTTTGTGGGTAGTAAAATTGAAGGTACTTTAAGTATTATTCATATTCCATGTCAGTAACCAAAGCTCTGGAAGGAAGGAGGCTTCCTTAGGTTTCCTCCAAGACAGAATTATCGAATCTCATGTTAGAAGGGACCATGAGAGCACCAGGTCTGGCCACCCAAGCCAACATCTGAATCCCCCTTTCAACATCCCGCTCAGGTAGGTGTCCAGCATCTGCTTGTATATCTCTAGAGATCAGCAGAGTTCCTGAGAACAGAAACCAAGTTCTGCACTGACAAAAGAACATTGCAGGTTACTATCTCTGCAACGGTTGTTCTCAAACTTTTGTTCCCAGCAGCCCTTTAAACTCTTAAAAATTATTGAGCACTCCACAGAGCTTTTGTTTCTGCATATATATCTATCAGTATTTATTTATTTATTAATTAACTTAAAAATACAATAATAAACCCATCACATATCAACATAAATAATATTTTTAATGAAAAATAACTATTTCCCAAAAGAAAATAAGTTTAGTGAAGAGAGTGGCCTTGCCAAATCTCCTTAATGCTTGGTATAATAAATAGAAACCAGCCGGATTCTCATATCTATTACTCATTCAATCTGTTGTGATATCACAGTTGAAGGAGCCTATAGAAAACTCACTTATACATACATGGGGGGGCAAATAACTTCTTAGAATTAAGACGTTTTAACCTTATGGACCTCCCAAAAAGGTCCTAGGAACCCTCAGGAGTCCCCAGACCACACTTTGAGAACTGCTGCTCTCTCATATACCAAAGGATGAGATGAATTGGTGATGTAAATTGGTAGGTACTGCAACAAAAGAAAAAAATAGATGCAAAAGGGACCAAGAAAAATGTAGTCACACTTGTGGTCAACAGGAATTGGGTGCCTACCATGTGCCCAAATGCAAAGCACTGAAAGTACAGGTTGAGTATCTCTTATTCAGAATGCTTAGGACCAGAAGTGTTTCTGATTTTGGACTTTTTTGAATTTTGCAACATTTGCATTATCCCTATTGGTTGAGCATCCTTAATCTGAAAATGTGAAATCCAAAATGCTCTAGTGAGCTTTTCCTTTGAATATCATATCAGCACTCAAAAAAGTTTCAGATTTTGGAGCATTTCAGATTTTGGATTTTTTGATAAGGGATATTCAACCTGTACTAACACCTATATCAGTTGTTCCTTATCTTCTTCAATTTGAAGACTCATTTTGGCATCAAAAAATATTTCAGGACTGAATGAACTCTTTTTGCTTATAGCCTCCACTAATTGATGGATGCTGTAAGTAAAAGTGAACCAAAGATACTGCAAATTTAATTTTAGTTTTAATAAATTTCTACCTTATTCATCACAACAGTATCTGTGGACATTAAAAAACGAATACTGGATTATGTTTTATACATTATACATTTGGTCTGCAGGCAGCACTTAGTGCCCGTGGGGATTTGCAGAGTCCTTGCAAGTAACTCTGTGCCTGGCCAGTGTATCTGCCCTGCCACCTATGATTCACAGGCCGGGAGCTGAAGTCATTCATCAGTGCTTATCACTAGCATTGAAGATGTTTTGAGTGATGAATTTGTTTGGAGATTGTTTTTAACCTTTCAGAGTTTTGATGCTTTCAATTAAGATGGCTAGGTATTGTAAAGAAAAGTCAAAGATGCTTCCGGGGCTTCTGGTTGTCTTCACTTGCCCTTCTCTTTCTAAGAGCAATGGACAGGCACTTGCTGATCAAGCACGTTCGCCTGCCCTGTGAAATGTTGCTAAGAGTTAATGGAAGAGAAGTGGATTGAGAGAGTTAATACTGAGTGAGAGAAAAGTGGAAGTGTGGTAATAGTGCAAGGGGAGGAGTGAGAAATTAAATGGTATCTTTTTAGGAGTCTGCCTTATTGCAGTCTGCATTGCTCCTTGGGGATTTTTCTACTGAGTACAAGAAAATCAGCAAGCACTTCTTGAAAAACCCAGATGAAATTACTGCCATAAATTTTTATTTTTTTTCATGGTATAAAACCCTTAATTTAGATGGGGAGGGTTTATTACCAGTGTTTTCTTGGCATGGCTAAGTTCAATTAATTTCAGATGACAAGCTCCAGGTCCCCTCTCCCCCTCCCCACCACCTTCCCCCGCCCCAAGTATGTGGAAAGTACAATTTGTTATTGGTTTGCCTTTGGCTCTGGAGACCTCATTAAGGGCCTGAGAAAGAGATTTTTTTTTTTTCTCTCTCTCTCTTCTCCTCTCTCTCTCTCTCTCTCTCTCTCTCTCTCTCTCTCTCTCTCTCTCTCTCTCTCTCTCTCTCTCTCTCTCTCTCTCTCTCTCTCCTGTCTCTCTCTCTCTTCTCTCTTACCTCTCTCTCCTCTCCCACCTTTCTGTTTTCTGCTGGATTTAGACCATTTGCATTGTCACATGGAAAGTATGAGTGGTATATGTGTGGGGAAGCTTAGCAGACAAAAGTGGTCATGTTTACACCTTTTAAATATTAATGTGAAATGACTGTTGTTAAGAAATTGTTAGCAATTTCTGTGTTCAACTAAGATACGGAGCTCAGCTTAAGATGAGGTTTCTGAAAATAATGTGGGCACATTTAGACAGGAAAACTTACTTAGCTGCTCTGACAGTTCATATGTAACATACTTGATTGTTTGAAAGCAGGAACAAGATGTCAACAGCATATCGTATTTATTCACATTCTTAGGGCATAGCATGCTGCACCTTCAAGTTCTTGTTCCTATCAGAATACTGTGAGCGTATCTTGCAAACGAGGGGAATAATCTATCGTGTTTTGTTTTGTTTTTCTGTGCATGGTAATATAGAATCTATTGTAGTGTGAATAAAAGGAGTCACAAGAGATTCATTATTGGTTGTGAAGTGTGTACTGTCTATGTCTCTCTGCATGTGATTCTTTATTTTACTTACAAAGCAGATATAAAAATTAGAATTGAGGTGATAGAGAATATATATTGCATAAATAAGCAATTTAAACAAAAGTTTTACCATTATAACAAATACCCTGCTTTAGAGGTTGGAGATTAGAATCCTGTTACATTAAATGCTTGACAATTAATTAGCTATTGTCTATAAAGTTCCCAAGATGACAAGTTACTTAAATACTATTATTAGGAGTAGCTGGATTAGTAATAATAATGTTCAAGTGCCATTGGCAACAATGAAGAGATTTTAAAAATAAAGATAAATGGGTGTGATCAGCGCCCCAGTGATTTGTGTGCCGCATGCAGAGCGGGCGGTCCCTGTGCGCAGTGTTTCCTGAGACTGCGGCGCGGAATGTGCAGTCCTTGGCACACTGTGCTGGGGAGGATGACACAAAAGTGCTTCATTTGTTAAGATTTCTTCTCTGGTTTTTTTTGTGTTGTTTAACCTTTTGTCAAAATAGTGTTCACTTAGCAAAATTAAAGAGAAAATAAGAAAGCTGACAGAAAAGAGGCTAGACAAAAGACCACGTATAAAAGGTGAACCTCTGGCAGTTGGTGACAGGCATTGTCTAGACTCCAAGTATGTTAGATCATTCATTAATGTGTTTTTTTAAAAAAAGATACGTTAATTGATATGGATAAAAATGTATGGGGATTTAACTTGATTGTACAGGTTTTTGTTCTGTGGAGTTTATATCTGCAGGGCTCCATTTGTTTTGGATGTGATTTTGTGAGAAAATCAACTTGGAACCCAGAACTGGCCTAATGTCAGTAGTTGAGGGTGGGAGGGGGGAATACCACAGTAGAGGATACACATCAGTCCTTTTTATGGAGAGTGAAGCTTGCAAGAGGAATGGTATGGGCCTTCTTGATTTTCAGAATCAAATAATTTTAAAATCGGATGGTGTGCAGAAGCAGTGGTGATCATCAAATATCTCATGCCCCCTTTATGTTACCCAGCCCTGTTGCTACTGGGTTTGGGCTACGGCACTTGCTCCGCCAGTGGCTGGGCTGAGTGGAAGGGATGTAGGCGTAGCTGGGCCAAGGTATTTAAAGGCCAGTGTGCCCCTCCCAAACCTGCGTTACTTCCTGCTTTGTATGTTTTTAGTACTAGCTAAAAGAAAAAAATATAATAGAACCATACAAATTTCAAAACATGTATGTGCCTCTAAAGGATGAAAGAATTTTAGCTTATGTTACATATAGCTGTTTAGTGCAGTCTGCCGTTTAGAAGTATGCATAGCATTCTCTTGTCCGTGAACATGGAACGTGGACAACAGACTCTGGTTCTGGGGTTGTTCATATGAGTCCTGGGAAAGCCTCACTGTGGAAAAGCTGGGATGGGTTGGATTTTGTTTTAGATATTACAGATAGGTGCGTCAGGCAGCCAAATTTATACTATAAACCACTTTTTATAAATGATTAGATTTCTGTCTCAGATAATTTGTTGGGAATTACTTGAATGTTGATCTTGCTAGAGATTTTTATTAATTTGAAAATAACTTTTTAGTGTTTCCATAACAGTAAGATTCAAACAAAGCAGTCTTGAGACTAAGGGGTACCTCAGCCTTAAATCCATTTGTTTTCAGTATATCTAATTTATGTTATTCTTATTGATACTTTTCTATAAATATGGCTGCTGCCACCTCGGTTGGTTGCTTGCAGTTTGACTCTAGCCTCACTTGTTTAAGACTTAAAATACCTTCAGGCCTGCTTAGGACTTGAGAGAATAGCCAGATCTGAAGCTTTTGCTTGCTGTAATGGCTGCTAAGTGTTTGTTGGAATTCTGTAGTAACAAAGTTTGGAAATTCTCTAGTACACAAGGACTTTCATGGTTAATAGGTCTAGTTGTAAGGAGCAGTCATCTGGATGGACATTAGTTCTTTCTTGTTAAATATTCTTTCCAGTTTTCTTCTCTTCTCCCTCCATCTTTCTTGTTTTCTTCTTTCGTCCCTACTTCTTCCCTTCCCTCCCCTTTCCTTCCTGCCCTTCCCTCTCTCCCTCCCTCCCTCCATATAATAAAATGATAAATTTGAAGAAAGGGACTCCATATTGTTGCCTTGTGCAGGGTCCAAGAATCCTGATCATTTTGAAGAGCTAGCCAGTTCTAACGTTATACTTAGGGAACATCTTACTGAATGTGTAGCATCTTTTGTGATGTGTGAAATGAGAGAGAATGCAGTTTGAGGGGAAAAAAACATATTCTTGGGATATGCATTAGAGAGTATAGATCACAGATCAATACAAAGTTCAGATAATACTTTATCCAGCAACTGTATGTGACAGCAATGGGAGGTGCAAAAGTTCCCTCCATGTGTACATTTTGAGAAATGCAGTGTTTTTATTTGGTACAGTTGCATATTCATTTCTAACAGACTGCATCCTAAAAGAATTGGACTTTTATAGATTCTATGAATATTCAGAGAGTCACCAAAACCAGTTTTGTCCTTTACCTTATGTATCTAGACCCATCTGTCATTTGCTTCTAGATGGTTCTGGTTCTGTACTACGGCATTTGCCTTTAGAGAAAAAGGTGTATCTTGTGTTGATGAGGGGGCACGCTAGTACCTTTGCTGCCCTGCTTGAAAGTTTTCATCCTCAGGGTGGATCTTGGAGGAAGAGAGTTGTGTGTTGGGGTGGGGGCAGGGGGACAGGGGGACTGGACTACAGGGCAGGCCCTGCCTAGATTGGGATTTGGCATCAGCTCTCTTAAGCCTTTAGGGCATTGTTTTGGACACTGATGCAGCCAAGGAAGGCATGATGGCTTTGGCCACTAGTAAGTCATCAGGGTACTTGGCAAGCTGGCAAAAGCTAGACATCTTATCCATTTGCATTTTAATTGGAATGACCGTTAGCTGAAAGCTGGGATTTTTAAAGTTGTCCCATGAGTCCTTTCTCCCTTTACCCTCTCATTTTCCTGAAGCTGATTTGCGTCTTTAAAAAAATGTTTTTCTCAACATTTTAAACCCATGCATGCCCCTTTTGATGAACATAGAAATCTTACATTTCCTTTAATGTAATTTAAAACATCAATTAAAAAGTAAAATTGTAATAAAGAATTAAGGCAATTACAGTCTTAGAAGGATGCCCTTTCTTTCCTTCAGTCACTTGAGATCAGTGTGGAAGTGGGGCTGGCTCACTTGCCACAAGCGTTTTTCGTGTTCTTGCTAGTAACAGAGCACAGCATAGGTCACTTTCACATCAAGCCTGTTCAACTGCTTTGTTTTCATGGTCACAGAGGGCAGGGAGAGCCTGCTTTGCACATATAGTATATTTTATTATAATTTTGAAAATGCTTTTTCAGATTACACATGTGCCAGTCTTCCCCCCACCCCAGAATTTTGATACAACTCCCATACCGTCTCCCACCACCTCCCTGCTTTAAATGCCTAAATATGAAGAGAGAAACGGATGAAAGTAATTAAGATGGGATAAGTAAGACATTCTTATTCATGAGCACATCCCTGTCTCTCTGCCACCATCCCCTTGGGGCTGTGTTATTGCTCTTCCTCTTCACTGTCTTAACCCCTCCAGATCTACCCGCATGGTCAGCTGGGCCCCTGTCCTCCAGTCTTACTTCCACAAGAGCAAGCCAGCGTCATCAGTGCTCATCGCAGTAGTAATTCTGCTCTGTAGAAACCTGTGGGGTCTTATGTATTAAGATAGTGTTTGGAAAGGCTGGGTGCAACAAGTAACACATGAAACATGTAACAAATGCTAATTCTGTTCCTTTTCCTCCTCTTCCCAGGATTCAGTGTTTTTGCTTCCAGAATCATCTTTGGGTCTTCTAATGTATGATAGTAAAGAAGGACAGGTTTTTCATAAATGAAATTCTGATTAGGTTTTATCGATTCATCCATGTGTCTCCATTTTTGCTAACTCTGGTTCCAGTTCTCCTTGGCGTGAGAATAGGTCCTCTGCATTCTTTCATTGGTAAGAATGGATAGAGAAGAAAACTAACATTCTTTGAAGATCTCCTTATGTTAAGTTATAGGCACTGGCGCCTGAATCCTCACATTCCCATGAGAATGATACCTCACATTTCATATTTGAAGACTAAGCACAGTGATGTCATCAGCCTAACTTGGTCTGTAGTGGTGGAGTCAAGATTCAAGGCCAAAGCCATTGTTCTTTACCTTGTACAGAGTTGCTTTGTTGGTTCCAGTGAAAGGAGTGATCCTTTCAAACATGTTCAAACTTATCTGTTCTTTGGGTTGGCAGAAGAGGAAAATAAAAAAAAAAAAGATAATCATTATTCTTTTGAAAATAAACTACCTCATTCTACCTAGTAGCTATTTGATATAGGATCTGGGGCGATGCTTTTATACCTTACAGTTTTTTGGTTGTTTTTGTTGTTTTTTTTTGAGACAGAGTCTCACTCTGTTGTTTGGGCTTGAATGCCGTGGCATCAGCCTAGCTCACAGCAAGCAATCCTCTTGCCTCAGCCTCCCGAGTAGCTGGGACTACGGGCTAGCTAATTTTTTAGCTAGCTGGGACTACCATGCCCAGCTAATTTTTTCTATATATTTTTAGTTGGCCAATTAATTTGTTTCTATTTTTTAGTAGAGACAGGGTCTCGCTCTTGCTCAGGCTGGTTTTGAACTCCTGAACTTGAGCGATCCTCCCACCTTGGCCTCCCAGAGTACTAGGATTACAGGCATGAGCCACTGCGCCCAGCCCTACTTTGCAGATTTTATTTAGTAGAAAACCAAGAATATTATAACCAATTTGCTCTATTTTAGTTATTATAGATAGAATTATGATCCTGATTCATATGAAATATCATTGTATTTTCAAGAATTATTATAGATTGGCCTAAGGGAGCTTTTCTGGTAACCTGTAAAGGTAATCAAAGGTGATTATCTTTTCCTACCTCCTCAGAAAAATATTTACAGCTCTTAACTTTGGGGTTAATATGAGTTGTAATGATGAAAAAATAATGTGCATACAACAAATCTTTTATACTGTTATTTAAAAACTGAAATGTTCACATATAGAAAAAATGAGTAAAAGATATTTCTGTAAGTTTGAACTTGCCATCTGTGCTCATAATGATGTATAATAGGCAAAATAGAGTTCCATAATTTTTATAATCTCACTCTAGAGTTTCGATTTTAACACCTAAGGATTAGTTATTACTGCACTAGTGCTGGCAGCCCAGCCATTATCCTGGGCTTATAGAGAATTCACTCATCAGGCTGGGCAGTGATTCACGCCTGTAATCCTTGCATTCTGGGATGGCGAGGTCAGAGGATGGCTTGAGCTCAGGAGGTTGAGACCAGCCCAAACAAGAGTGACCCTGCCTCTACTAAAAAAAAAAAAAAAAAGAAAGAAAAAAAAATATAGAAAAATTAGCCAGATGTCATGGCATGCTGCAGTAGTCCCAGCTACTTGAGAGGCTAAGGTAAGAGCCCAGGAGTTTGAGGTTGCAGTGAGCTATAATGATGCCATTGCACTCTAGCTGGGGCAACAGAGTGAGATTCTGTCTCAACAACAAAAAAAAAGAATTCACTCATCAATGCAGATGTGTATGTCCATGTAAGATCTGGTTTTGTTTTACTTTGCTTCGATTTCTTTTTTACTTTCCGGAACATTTTTGAGGAGAAAGACATCAGATTTGATTAAAAAAATTTGAATTTGGTGAGGGAAATTTGGCAATGGAAAGATGATCAGATAATAAAATGATGTGCTGAGATAAACATTGTATTGTATGTATGAGTTACCACCATTCAATATGAAAAGATTTGCTACTGAACTTTGTCCTTTGGAAATGGCATTTTGAACCTGTGGCCACTGGAGGGCGCTGCGCCACTGCAAACCACTTATTCAAGTCAGAAGTTACCAAATCTCTTCATTTTTTCTTCTCACTAAAAAGATAAAGGATTTATATTCTTATAATGCCGACTCAGTTCATACTTAACATTCAGCCTTTAGCTGTGGAAACTTGTTTGAATGACAGTAATGGCTTCATTTCAAGTTATTTAAATGTTTAATGCTGTGTAATTTAGTCAAATGTGTATAATCCTTTATTTAACTAGATGAAAATAATATACTGTTACCATTGTTTTTAGCATTAATTAATGTGACTAATTAAAGTTAAAAACACTAAAACCAATTTCCCTGGTTTGTTGCATGATCAGACTATGGAGTGTTTCCCTCTGACCCAGGCTGGTTTTGGTTCAATGCTCATCTCCCCTCAGCCCTGCTCTATCCCTACAAAACCCCTACACCCCTCTATTTTTGTAGTTAATTTGATTTCATTGTACAGACAGCTACTCATGGTAGCAAAACTGATTAACTGTAGATTCTTTTCGTCTTAAAACTTGTCTTTGCAATGATAGGAGCTTTCTAATATTATTTTGTTATTCCAGAATGAATGTAGTAGCAATGGTTAAAATCACTAAATTACTGTCAGCACTTAAAAAGAGGGAGAAAAGACAGAAGCACATGCTGACATCACTAGTCCTGGACAATGTGAGATGAGTGAGAACTTATTTTCAGCAGGAAAAGGTAGAACCTCAGTATTCCTGCCTGAAGATCCTGTCAGCACAGCTATTGCTGCCATTGACTCTCAATAACAAGGAAAAATAAAACCAAAGCCCATACAGTTTTCAAAGCTTTAGTCTGGTCTTGGCAAATCAGATAAGTATAAATCAAAACCAGGTAACACATTTCTGGCTGCCTTCTTATACCACTGTGATGTGTTATATTAAAACTGCTTATTGCAGTTCTCTGTTTGTAGGCATAAATAATTCTTTCTCATTAAACATTGCTCCTCTGGGGTGCCGTAGAAAAGAACATTTTTACCCATTGTAATTGTTGATAAATATTCTTTATTCAAAGTAATTGGTAGGTTATAGCACCACAGAATTTTTGTCTATAATCTGGACAATTTTTTTTTTTTGCCTTAAGAAATAACATTGAATGGTCAGTTTTTTAAAGGGCTAAAAATACAGGAATATCTCATTATTTTTAGGTTAAATTCTAGATTAGAATTGTTTCCTAGGTTTAAAAAAACATCTATAAACAGAATTTTCCAACTCCTTCTCATAGTAGTTTATATTATCATATTATCATTATATGCAGTGGCACTATTCTATTTTGTGAATAAAATCTTAAAAGAGTACATTTAATTTCTCGATCAATCTTATTATCTAGCACATTAACTAGTTTTTTATCAGTAATTTTTCAGAAGAATTTATATATTTGTACCACATCATAATTTTGCTTACCATAATAATAAACCCTACACACACACACACACACACACACACACACACACACACACCCCAGTTCTCTCAGTTGGGCAAAACAAATAATTAAAACAAAAATATGCTCATTATTAAATATATGCCATATAGCACTTTTAGGAGACGAGGTTATGAAATTCATGATGAGAGAGTGATACAAGCTTAAAAGCCATTATCTCAGATGGTTTATTTTTTTCTTTTAAATTCACAAATAACACAAATGCCCAGCACTTTAAAAAGAGTCTTTTCTTCCATTTGATCCTTACAAAACTGCATTAGGTGGTAGGTATAAATATTATCCTGATTTTATAATGAAGAAAATGGAGGCCTAGGAACATTAAAATTGCTTTCCCAATCACGGAATAGCACAGAGTAAAGCTGGACCTGAGCTCTAGTTCCCTGCTCCTAGTAAGTGCTCTTTCCTCTATATCCTCCCTCCTTTAAAATTCAGGGTGCATTTGTCACCAGAGGCTCTGGAAAAAAAAGTAAAAAACATTCAGGATACAGTCCTGAAGGGGTGGTGTTGAACCCCGAATGGAGGCTGTGAACCAGGAACGTGGGAGTGAGAAGGCTGACCTTTGTTTCCCAGCTTGTTGCAGACCGACTTGGGCCGTTTCTCTGTGCCTATTTCCTCGTCTCTAAAATGAGATCCGGTTAGTCTTTTTCCAGTTGTATCTACGGCAGAGTAAACAATAGTAGAGAAATTTGAGCCTGGGTGTAAAAGCTATTTGCAGTGTAGTTTTTACCTTTTGTGTTTTTTGAAAGGGGAAATTAGCTCTTTTCTTTTTCTTTGTGTGAAAGAAAGTCAACAAGCTTGAGAAAGAAAGTATTGGAAATAAACACATAGATGAGGCATCCTCAGTCATAGACACACAAGGAGGTATTACTTTAATTATTCTTAATACACCCTATTTGGCCAGGTGCAGGACTTTAGGATTTGTTTTTCTTCCTTTATTGCCTCCTGTGTTTATAGTTTCTTCTCACTTGAGAATGAGATTTTTAAAAATATATATTTATTGGTGTGTGAGAATAGGCTGATTTCTTTAAGAGATGCAATGTTGTCAGTGTTTGACTGCTAAGATTAAATTCAGTCATAAATTAGAACATAACATTTCCTAAAGACATTTTATGTTTTAATCAGTGCTAAGATGGAAAAGATAAATAACTACTAAAGTAGCAATAAAGTGAAGAAAGTAAACAGGTGTTATTACTTAATATTATGCAAGAAAAAATAATTACTTATTAAATACACATAAATACAAGCTCGAATGATAGGTATTGGTTTTAGCTCACTGATGTGATTTCTCATGATCCTGTGTATCTGGACTGAGGACTTTGTTGGCAGCACCCAAAACACAATGCTGCTATTTAGGCAACTGACGCTTTGTCTTTCTTGCTAGCACTTTAATATTAACACTTCAAAGTATGTATTATTGTTTCACAATATTGTGTTTGCAGGTACTTTCCAGGGACAGCAGACATGACTTTCATCTCTACTACAAATCTACTACCCTGTTCTTGAGGCCATTTCTTCTCCTGTGCTCGAGTTTCATTGTCTTTTGTCCCTTTTTGTGTTTATGATCTAATTTATACTTGCCCTCAAAGAGGTGTCTCTCAACATGAAGACCCTCATAAACAGCTTCTCCCTCTTACCTCAGAACTTGCACCACTTTTTCTCATCCGCATCCCTTTCTGTATCGTTTTATCATGGCTTTTATGCTCGTATCCAACACTTACAGTCCCCCAACTGACTCAGAGGAAATCGCAGTATGCTTAACCGGTGCCTTCTCTGGGAAAAATCTATGTGCAAGTGTTGAGCCCTTTTTCGGTTCTAGTTCTCTGCTGCCTTTGACCTTCCAGATCTTGCTGACTTACTTGAAATGAATTCTAAAACCTACATGTCAAACGGACTCAAGTTTTCTCCTGTCAGATGTTCATTTTTACCATCTCTCACCTTCGTTGCTCTTCTGATTGACAGGGCTCTCCAGGGCTCTCCAGGGTTGTGGATTCTGTCTAGCCTGGAACATCTAGTACTCAGTTCCCTTCTTTCACATGTCAAATAAGAATGAGCCTTAGAACTGGGTGTGTCTTTTGAGATTGTAGCATCCACGCTTTCCATTTCGTAGGTGAGGTATATGGTGCCTAGAGACCGTGTGGGGTTTGCCCAGGGATGTGCAGCCAGCGAGCAGCAATCCCGGACTAGCTCCCAGGCCTGACCCTTTGTCCATTCGGTGGCATTTCTGCTACACATTCTGTCCGTCTGGCCACCACTGAGTGGAGCCCCTGCAGGGTGTGCACATGTAGGGACTTGACACCAGCTGCTTTTAGAGACTGCTAGATCATTAGCCAGCTCCAGCAGATCATCCCGCATATTGCTCTACCTTGACTTGGGGCTGTTGCTTCTCTCTATCAGAATTACAAAGGATGAAAGCAGAGGATCTGACAGCCAGAAATGCTGTATTTCTGGAATTAAAAACAACAACAAATTAAAAAGACAAAATCAAAAGGCAAATGTCAAAGTGGGGAAAAATACAATATTTATGAGGGGAAAAAAAAGATTAAAATCTTTGCTATTTTGCTGTTATAACCGCAAAGGAAAAGATGAACACCTCAGAAGAAAAATGGGAATAGGACATGTGACATTTAGAATAGGCAGTTCACAAAAGAAGGCATGTAAATAAGAGGCCATGTGAAGAAAAAATCGACATCATTGTGAAACAGAGAAACCATTTTGTGCCTATCAAATGGGAAAATATTTTGAATAATGCTCATAGTGTTGGTGAAGGCAAGGTAAAACAATCTCTGTATGCTGGTCCTGGAAATTATAGAAATTATGATACATATACAGGATGGAATTGTGCAACTGTTAAAAATGTTTTAGGAAAAATTATATGATACAAAAATGCTAACAAGTGAGGAAAAATGCTAAAATAATATTTTATTTTTTTAAATGGCATATGTGTATATGCATTTTTTTAAAAGCTGTAAGGAAATACACCAACTGTTAAAAGTGTTTTATCATTGAATAGAGAGATTATAAATAATTATGCTCTTCTTTAAATTTTTTGCCCTTTCTGATTTTTTTATAATGAATGTTACTACTTTTGAAATTTCAAAAAGCATTAAGAGGTTGCAGCTTTACCTTCAGATCACACATTCTTTGCAGAGCTGCTGGTTTTTGTCTGACCTTTTAAGAAGCTGTCTACCACTCGTTGGTTTATAGAGCGTGTCTCTGTAATAAGGTGAAAGCCTCATGGCACAGTGAGAAAAGACCTGACCTAGGAGCCTGGAGAGGGGACTATGCTATGTGAGTGCATTGTGGCCTGAGTCACTGCCCCTCCTCTGGGCATTTCTTCATTGAGAGAGAGAGAGAGAGAGAGAGAGAGAGAGAGAGAGAGTTGGTCCATGGTTTCTATAATGTTCATTATATCTCTAGAACTGGATAATTCTGATTTTTCCTCAACCTCTTTAGCATCCTCCTTTCCTTTTCCTGTCCCCTAATATCATCTCATTAATCCTAAATTGGGAGGGCAGACCCACTTTAAAATCTGACTCCAGGAAGTTTTGTTGTTGATGAGTAGGGGGAAAATATCCTTGGACAATTTTGAAAACCTTGCACAGAATTGCTTTTTCTAACCAGAGACTTTATTCTCTATTATAACTGTTTCATACTTTTTGCATACACTTTAAAGATCTAGACCAGAGATCAACAAGCTTTTTTGGTAAAGGACCAGGTAGTAAATATTTCAAGCTTTGTGGACCACATAAAATCTCTGTTGCATGTTCTTCTTTTTTTTAAACAATCCTTTTAAAAATGCAAAAATCTATTCTTGGCTTACAGGACACAGGCAGGCCATAGTTTGCTGACCTCTGTTGAAAACCTAAAAGGAACAAGACATTATTTTGTCATACCTGGTGGATACTTGTAAACTTGATCCCCTCCCCACTCCCAGTTTCTAAGATAGGTCTTCAGACTATAATTAACATAATCTTTTAGGATGACAGAAAAGAATTTATATAATGGATAACCAAAAGCACATTATTTTGTCCAGTTCCTCAAATGTCTACATAACCAAAAGCTCAAAAATGGAATCTACCTGACAAGACTGTTTTAAATTGTTCTTCATATTGTGTCCTTTATGCTATTCCAGAAAATATCTTAGAATCCCAGATTTGGGTGCAGACTCCAAAATTTAACCCTCATGCTTTCGGCAGAGCTACAACTAATGTTTTAAACTCCCTCTTCTAAACATAGGCATTAAACACAGATTTTAGAGTCAAACAGACTGGATTTGGTCCCAGCTTGGTCATTTATCAACTGTGTGGCCATTTCAAGTTAGTTAGCCATGCTTGGTCAAAGTTTCCACATCTCTAAAATGAGGACAATTGTAATACAGGCATACCTTTTTTAAAATTGCACTTCACAGATATTACGTTTTTTTACAAGTTGAAGGTTTGTGTTAATTCTGGATCCAGCAAGACTCTTGGCTTCATTTTTCCAAGAGCATGTGCTCCTTTCCTGTCTCTATGTCATATTTTGGTAATTCTCACAATATTTCAAACCTTTTTATTAATATTTTATTTGTTATAGCGATCTGTGATCAGTGATACTTGATGTTACCACTGTAATTGTTTTAGGACATCACGAACTGCACCCATGTAATATAGAGAACTGAATCAATACATGTATATATTCTGGCTGCTCCACCAACCAGCCATTCGCCTCTCTCTCTCCCTCTCCTCAGGCCTCCCTATTCCCTGAGATACAACAATGTTGAAATGAATCCAATTTATAACCCCAGGTGGCCTCAAAGTGTTCAAGTGAAAGGAAGAGTTGCACATGTTTCACTTTAAATCAAAATCTAGAAATGATTAAGCTTGGTGAAGAAGGCATGTTGAAAGCTGAGATAGGGCCAGGTGCAGTGGCTTACGCTTCCTAGCACATTGGGAGGTCACTGGAGGCAGGAGGATTGCTTGAGGCCAGGAGTTTAAGACCAGCCAGGGCAACATAGCGAGACCCTGTCTCTACAAAAAAAAATTTTTTTTAATTATCTGGGTGTGGTGTCTTGTAGTCCTAGCTACTTGGGAAACCGAGCCAGGAGGATTGCTTGAGCCCAAGAGTTGGAGATTGCACGGAGCTATGATCGTTGCCATTCACTCAGTCCAAGTGACAGAGTGAGACTCTGTCTCTAAAAAAAAAAAAGAAAGCTGAGATAAGCCAAAAGCGCTAAGCTTCTTGTGACAAAAAGTTAGCCAAGCTGTGAATGCAAAGGATAAGTTCTTGATAAGAATTCAAGAAATTGAATTTCCAAGTCCAAATAAGTACTCCAGTGAAAACAAAAATGATAAGAAAGTACAGTAGCCTTATTGCTGATATGGAGAAAGTTTGAGTGGTCATGATGGAAGATCAGACCAGCCACAACATTCCTGTAAGCCAAAGTCTAATCCAGAGCAAGACCCTAACTCTCTTCAGTGAAGAGAATGAAGGTGAAAGAGGTGAGGAAGCTGCAGAAAAAAAAATTGAAGCTAGCAGAGGTTGGTTCTTGAGAAGAAAGCCAGGAAAAGCCACCGTTTCTATAACATAAAAATGCAAGGTGAAGTAGCAAGTGCTGATGTAGAAGCTGAAACAAGTTATCCAGAAGATCTAGCTAAGATCATTGACAAAAGTGGCTATGCTAAACAACAGATTTTCAAAGTAGACAAAACAGCCTTATATTGGAAGAAGATGCTATTTAGGACTGTCATAGCTAAAGAGAAGTCAATGCCTGGCTTTAAAGCTTCAAAAAAATAGGCTGACTTTCTTGCTAGGAGCTAATGCAGCTAATGACTTTAAGTTGAAGCCAATGTTCATTTATTATTTTGAAAACCCTAGAGCCCTTAAGAATTATGCTAAATCTATTCTATCTGTGTTCTATAAATGGAACAACAAAGCCTGGATGACAGCACATCTGTTTACATCATGGTTTACTGAATATTTTAAGCTCACTGTTGAGACCTACTGCTCAGGAAAAAAGATTCTTTTCAAAATATTCTCAGTGACAAAGTACCTGATAAACCAAGAACTTTGATGGAGATGCACAAGGAGATTAATGTTGTTTTCATGCCTGCTATCACAACATCTGTTCTTCAGCCTATAGATAAGGAGTCATTCTGACTTTCAAGTCCTATTATTTAATACATTTCATAAGGCTGTAGCTGTCATAGATAGTTATTGCTCTGATGGATGTGGGCAAAGTAAGTTGAAAGCCTTTTGGAAAGGATTCACCATTGTAGATGCTATTAAGAACATTTTGATTCATGGGAGGTCAAAATATCAACATTAACAGGAGTCTATAAACCTGTTTACAAAACCTAATGGTAATTCCAACCCTCATGGATGACTTTGAGGGTCCAAGACTTCCATGGAAGAAGTAACTGCAGATGCGGTAGAAATAGCAAGAAAAGTAGACTGAGAAATGGAGCCTGAAGGCATAACTGAATTGCTGCAATCTCATAATACAACTTTAATAGTTGAAGGTTTGCTTCTTATGGACAAAGAAAGAAAGTGGAGATGAAATTCTTGAGATAGAATCTACTCTTGGTGAAGATGCTGTGAACATTGTTGAAATGACAGCATAAACTGAGTTGATAAAGCAGTAGCAGGGGTTGAGAGATTTAACTCCATTTAGAAAGACGTTTTACTGTGAATAAAATGCTGTTAACAGCATCACATGCTACAGAGAAATCTTTCATGAAAAAAAGAGTCAATTGATGCAGCATACTTCATTGTCGTCTTATTTTAAGAAGTTTCTACGCCCCCCCCCCAACCTTCAGCAACCACTACCCTGATCAGTCAGCAGCCATCAGCATCGAGGCAAGAGCCTTCACCAGCAAAAAGATTACCACTCACTGGAGACTCAGATGACTGTTAGCATTTTTTTTTAGCAATAAAGTATATTTTAATTAAGATATGTACATGTTTTAAGACATAGGCTGTTGTACACTTAATAGAGTATAGTACAGTATAAACATAACTTTTATATGCACTGGGAAACCAAAAAAATTTTGTGCCTCACTTTAATGAAATACTTGCTTTATTGCAGTGGTCTGGAACTGAGTCCTCAATATCTTCAAGGTGTGTCTGTACCTGCCTCATAGGGTTGCTACAGTTGTTAGAGGAGATCAGACTTGTAAACAGCCTTGGCACAGCTCTTGGCACAAAGGAAGTGCTCAACTGATACAGGATTATTATCATCTCTGTTTGTTTTAAAAGGATGTTCAGTGTTCTTCCTTAGGAACTGATTATAATCTTGAATAATAGTCCATCCCTGGAAGTGTTTTCATAAAACCTCCATCTTATCTACTCTGGAATTTATATCCAGTCTACTGGACCTGTGGTCCATTTCTTTTCATTTATTCCTCATTAGACATAAAAAACAATGAGTGATAACCCCCTGAAGAATAAAAATAAAACACTTCCTCAGTAATTTTAGTTGTGGTTCCGTAGGTCTGATTCTCCTGTGTGTTGGTTATTATGTCTCACCTTTGCCCTTTCTGTGCCCTTCTGCAGTTGAAGAGCAAAGGATCCTAAACAAGGATTTCATTATCATTTCATTTTCTCATCAAGTAAATATTTACAGAGCATCTACAGTATGCTAAGCACCGTGCCTGGAGCTGGACATAGAGCAGTGAACGAGACTTAGGCTCCTGCTTTGTGCAGCTTAAGTTCAACTAGGAGAGATAGACAAATGTGATTTGAAGAAATAAATGTGATACTTACTGATAATGTTTGGAAGAAATTGGAATGGGGAAATGAGCTAGTAAGTGGTTAAGTTCGCAGAGGGAGCACTTAAGCAGGACAGTCAGGAAAGGCCTCTCTGAGTAAGCTAACACTTGAATTACAAGAAGTTGGCCATGCAATAAGCTGAGGGAAGAGTGTTCTGGGCTAGTAGACAGCAAGAGTAAAGGCTGTGAAGTGGGAACTAGCTTGGGTGTTTGAGAAATAGAAAGAACGCCATGTGTGTCTGAAATCTGGTGGGTAGATAGTCTACAGAGTGTTGGGGGAAGGTATTGCTGGCAATGAGTGCAGACAGGTAGACAGGAATGAGGTCCTACAGGGCCTTAGTAATGTGGAATTTATTCTAAGTATGATGAGAAACCACTGGAGGGTTTAAACCAAGTGATGAAATAACTTGGTTTGTATTTTTGAAAGATCACTCTAGTGTGATCTAGTGTGAAAATGGACTGTCGGGAGACAAGAAGTCAGGTGGGCTAGGAAAAGTGAGTAGAAGAGATTGGGAAGGAGCTGCCAGTGAGGTGGGAAGGAAACAAGGACAGAATTTTCATGGAAGACCAAAGAAAACAGTTTTTCAATATGGGGGGATGGGAGTGGGCAGGAGATGCCACACAAGACAGATAAGAACAGAAAACTGACTCATGGATGTAGCAAGATGGATGTCAGTGCTGACTATTCAGACCCATTTCAGTGGAGTCGTGGGAGGAGAGGATGGAGGCTGAGGAAATAGGGATAGCAATAAATGCAGGAGTTGAAAGGAGTTGCATCAGGAAGGGAAGCAGAGAAATGATGAGGCTGTAGGGAGACTTGAGGTCAGGAGAGGATGGATGCTAAGGTGTGTTTGTATGTGAATTGGAATGATACCACAGGGGAGAGGGATTTGATAAGGTAGGAGAGTGGACCTTTGCAGGGGCCATGTTCCTGATTATGGGAGAGGGGCGAGGATCCTGAGTGCAAGTGGAAGATTGGCTTTAGGTAGAATGAGGTTCCTTCTTTCCTTATAACAGGAGGAAAGGCAGAATATGTAGAATGGATGTGCACGAGCAGAGCGAATGGGACAAAAATGGAAACCTTACCTTCATGTTCAGCAATGCTTGTGCTTGCTGGGTCTTTGTGAGATGTTATGGCCTTTGAGCTCTTTTTTGCTGCATTGCTGAGTTGTGCTGTGTATTTTCTTTTTCCCATCCAGGCCATGTATCTCAGATACAGATCTGTTTACGTGTCTGTCTCCGCCACTAAACTGGCATATCTTCAACAAGAGTGATTATCTTTGTATCTCCAGGCATAGCTCAGTGTTTGGCAAGAACTGAGTTGAAGGAATGACAGCTACATCAGTACAAAGGACTCATGTAACAGCTACACAAACATACTATAGAAAGGAATTTGAGAGCATGAACAAAATTAAATGTTTATATTACTTTAGAATAATTAATATGATTTCTTTTTTTCAAGTTGAATAAATTGTTACCAGTCATCAGGGTGAGGAGTAGCTAAAAGTTAAAAAAATAAAGGATCACTTCACTACCACCTGGAAGATGGGCTTTTCATAGCTTCTTTCAGTAGGGATGAGTGCCTGGTTGTTTTGGTGGGAAGCACAGTTCTAGGTTCAGGAGAAAATAAGAACTAAATGTGCATGGAAAAGCAAATCCCAGTATGGTAGCTTGCTTGTGGGGATCTCAAGTAGCAGGGTAAGTAGAGTGTTTAGAGCAAGAGTAAATATTAATGAGAGATGGCCTAAAGCAGACTTATGCTGAAATGAGTGAGAATAACTTTGCAGAAAGTTACAGTTGAGCATGTGTGGCTCTTTCCCAAATGCTTTTTACTTGGACTAGGAAAAAACAGAACAAAACAAAATAGCTACTTTCCCCATCAACATTATATAGCACATCCTAAATGAAACATGACTTTCTGAGTTACAAGCTGCCCCTGGCAAAGAAGCTGGTTGTAAGAGCATAATCTCAATGCGTGCCCTGAAATTAATGTTCCATGGGCCCTCCAGATTTGTGTGACATACTGTAAGTTATATCCAACCCAACTGTTCTTTTAACCACCTGCATTAAGTATCATGAAATGAGTTTCCCTGAAAGGAACCATCTGAATATAGAAGCTTTTATACCTCTTTAAATCCTTACTGCATGACCCTAGGTCACTGCTGTTGATCTTGGGAGCTATCTCTCCCACTTTCACTCTCTTGCCCTTAATGGATGGGGGTCTCCACACCAGGCTTGCTTTCTTTCTCAGTTGCCAGGTGCTGGCAAATGGTGCTGGCAGCCTCACTGGGGTAGGGTTGGGGTAGAGGCAGGCACTGGCCCCAGCATGTGTCTCCCCTTCCCAGAGGCCTGTGGGGTACCAACTGAAGAAAGGTCACAATCAAAGCTGCTCACCCCACAGAGTTCATTTTCTCTGGACTCATTAAAATGCTGCCATTACCTTTCCCCTGGATTTTTACTTTTCAAAACATTTTATGATATGCAGCCTCATTTTATTTTATATTAAGCTGACAATTTAACATCATACCAAGTATCAACTGGGAATACAATTCTGCGCTCACTGTACTGTGCCATCCTACCAAGTTCTGTCTTTGTTACTCAGCTCTCATTCAGAAAGAAATTAATTTGAATTACATGATGCTATGGTTGTCCCCTTCAAGTACTAGACTCTCACATAGCCTGGAAAAGTATCTGTCTGTGAATGTACTCGAATCTTCCCGGTTATGTGCCATTCCTCTTCTCTCTTTTTTCCCTTTCATATCATCATGGAGACCCCTCATGTTAGACTTAAATCTTTGTTTTACTCAATGGGATCTACTCAGTCTCTACTCAAAGTGATTTTTAAGGGCCCATTTGTTTCTGTTTTCTCTTCCTTTTACCAGAGAGAAGCTGATACAGAAGGAAAGGCATTTTTTTAGTCTAAATACAATGCTCTTTGTTTAGAGAGCATTTTTAAGAGAAGAGAATTTTTACATTGCTGAGGGTGCCGAGGTGTTTGCTTACTTCCCCAGGAGGGTTTTGAGCAGAGACCACATTTGTACCCATTATCTCTTACTTTAAACCTGTGTGATGGCTATTTGCTGTCTGCCAACAACAGTGTGATCTGTTCAGGAAGCACAATTCTTGGATGAGCACTGGATCTAAAGTTGACATTGGAATCATATACTCAGGGGAAGAAAAAATTTAGGTCAGGCAGGGAGTAACACAGGCAAGTTTTCAGGCTTCTGTTCAAATGGATCTCAGAGTACATTTTCATTGCTTAGAAAAACAGGTTTCATGGGTGTTGTGGCGTGTTCTGTACCTGAACTACAAGCAAAAACTAGAGCTTTTTACCTTTATGCTTTTTTTTTTTTTTGCATGGAGACAGTCTTAGGAAAAGATTTGATGTTCCCACCCATGCTTAATTTAAATGGGAGGCTAAAGGAGAATGTGTAACCCACCAATGGCCCATGTGACTAGACTTTTAGCAATCTCACCTGTACTTTCACAAAAACTTCTAAGCAGAGTGCTACAAGAATATCTTGGGTCTTCTACCTTCAATTCTAGGAATGGTAGAAATAAGCTACTGTTTATTAAGCTCCAATAATGGGTGGGCACTCTGCTAAGTACTGAATGCATGCTGTCTCCCAACCTGCACGAGGCCTACAAAGGAAAGCATTGCTCCCCTTATATATATATATATTTTGAGACGTAGTCTCACTTTGTTGCCCAGGCTAGAGTGAGTGCTGTGGCGTCAGCCTAGCTCACAGCAACCTCAAACTCCTGGGCTCAAGTAATCGTCCTGCCTCAGCCTCCCGAGTAGCTGGGACTACAGGCATGGGCCACCATGCCCGGCTAATTTTTTCTATATATATTAGTTGGCCAATTAATTTCTTTCTATTTCTAGTAGAGATGGGGTCTGGCTCTTGCTCAGGTTGGTTTTAAACTCCTGAGCTCAAACGACCCACCCGCCTCGGCCTCCCAGAGAGCTAGGATTATAGGCATGAGCCACCAAGCCCAGCCTGCTCGCCTTATTTGTAGATGAAACTAAGTGGCAAAAAGCTTAACCAGAGTCATACAGCTGGTTAAAGGGCAGGACAATACTACATTTGTCTGGCTGCAAAGAGTTGCTCATTCCTCTATTCCAAATGATGCTTCTCAAGTAAATCCTAAGTACTGTATTGCTTTTTTCTCTTCTATTTCTCTATACGTCTATAGAAAAGAACATTTATTTAAAGATTTTAGTGCTCCTTACAACTTGAGGCTTGGATTCTGAATGTTCTTGTTCTGGGGTATGTTGATTGAGCAGTAATGCAAATGATAGCTGTGTGTCTTGGTGGCCCAGTCACACAGATGTGCTTCAGAAAGGGAGTGTTACCTCATATAGCAGTGATTCAAGTCTGGGCTTGGATTTTAAAACGTTGGAAACTTTTGAAGAAACGGGCTTTTTTTTTTTCCTCCTAAGATTGTAAGAACTTTGGCATTGTAGTGTTAACTTAATCACTGTCTCATGTTTGTCATGTAGCCAACTTATGTTTTTACTGAAATGAGGGAAAATATTCTTTTTATGCTTTCCCTTTTCTCTTGTTCCATTTTTTCCCCCACATACACTGTGTGGATTATCAGATATAATCTTAAACCCAGAAATTCAGTGTTCTGTTGGCCAGGGTCTGGCTAGTGCTGTACGGGTGGGCAGCCGTCCTTAGGGGAGCTGGATGGATGGAGCGTCTGAGTTCCTGTCTCTTTGCTGTGCTCCGCTTCGGGCCCTTGTTGGCCTCGACTCACCAACATATTGCATATTTGGAAACTCTCATAGTCAGACCAAAGCTCAGGGAAATCTCTACTCTTACGGTTTTAGATGTGTTCTTATAGTTTCCATTTGATAATAATATAGTTTACAGAGAACTTTTCAAGCTTTTTGAGAACTCCTGAGACTCTTATTTTGTCTTCGCCTGCAGCCAAGATAATTGAAGCATTGCTGATCTATTTCAGCAGCACTTCTTCAGGTAGGATGTGATACTATTTGGGATGTTCACACAGACCAAAGGGAACACAACTTGTAGCTCCTCCTGGAGCTATAATTCTGGTTCTATATACGATAAAAATGAAATAGAATTTTAGCTCACAAGACATACCAAGGCAACTTGGTCATTATACAGTAGCAGCCTCTCTTGTAATTTCCAAAGTTTCCTCTGATTTTCAGTTTCCCTTCTTCAAGGAAAATGGGATTTCTTAGTCCTTCCTTGTAGCTGCTGAAATAGATTAACGCAGAGTTTAAGTGAAGTAAGTCAGAGTCCATCCAGAAGCCAAGAACCTACCTTTCTTCCTTCCTTTAGTTTCTTGCTTTGTTTGCCTATGCACATTTCTGCTCAGCGAAGAAAGACCAAAGATGGTCCTCTAAGGAAAGGAAGGGAAGCAACAGAATCAAATTTAGTGATACAGAGAAATTTGGAAAAAGTGGTTAGATGAATGATGAGATTTACCCTTATTGCCATCTATGTTTTCTCTAAAAAAATGGGAGACAGGATAAAGATACAGTCAAAACTATTTTTACAGTCAGACTATTTTTCAAGCATCCACATGCCCAGAGACACCTAAAATTAGACCAATAAATAGACATGTCAGATGATCTATATGAGTAAACCAGTGTAATATTCAAATCAATAAAATAAAAACAAAATATTTTAAAGATGGCAAAGCTCATGAGGGCAGAGCAGAGTACCCAAAAATATATAAACTTCCTTTACACGTGCCCCTCCTCATATATATATATACACACAGACAGAGACTGGGAGTAAAATTTTTGAACCTCTGACCGCCTCCTTAGTAGGAAGCACTTGAAGGAACAGAGAGGAAACAGTGCGTATTGACCGCATGCTACGTCCTCGTAGGCACTCACGCATTCTTCTGTCTCACCTAATCCCACGCAGCATCCCTGTGCAGCAGGAGTATGCTCATTTTTACTGATGAAGAAGTTGAAGCTCAAAGAGGTCACATAGTTTAAAAAAAAATTAAGTGATGGGGCCAGATTGCAAAAACAGGCTTGCCTGACTCCAAAGACCTTGTGTGAATTCTCTTTCCACCAAACCATGCTGCCTCTCTAAAGAGCCACTGATGGCTTTACTTGACGTGTTTATAGCATCTTTGCTCTTTTTGAATCAAGTGAGTAATTCTTAAATGACTCTAGGATAAGAAGACCTCCTGTACAGGCTTTATAAAAAACAAATATCTCCAGTTAGTACTGCTTTCATCCTCACTTTCTTAACTATAATCAGCATTGATTCTTTCCTATTCCCTGATAGCATTAAGTTATGAGAGCATTAGGCTGACAGAAAATAAAATCAGCAAATATAGATACTGCTCAGTAGATCAGTAAAATGTGAGAATCGGCAATAGTTAAAGTACGTGTTATCTAAAAAGTGTGGACATAAATACAAAGCATAGGCATTATAAGCATTTCAGATAAAGATAACTTTGTTTGCTAAATAAGTTTGTTTTTTTCCCCCAAGTATAAAGGAAAATACAATCTTGCTTCTGAGCACCTTGTTATAAGCATGAATCTACCCCTGGCATGTCCCATAGAGAATGGTTTGATCTTGTAAAATAAGCCATGTCTACTCAATTTGATTCAGATGTTACATCTGGCACATAGTGGGTACTAGGGAAAAGTTAGTTGAAGTGAATCACTCTCTGTCTCTAATAACATGTCTTTTAACTACTTCATTTTGTTTCTGTTCCTTTTACATCTGGATTGTTTTACTCTCCTCTAATTTTGACTGTCATCCCCAGTAATTAGAGAAAGAAAGCACAGATTAAGGTTTTTCTTTTTGTTTCCCCACTTCTGCCTCAGTGGAATTCATGCCATTTTAGGAACCCTTCCTTTTTTGGGAAGAAACCTGTCTTTGTCATGCATCCCCTGGTCCTCAGCCTTTATTAATTATCTTCAAAATTCCACCCATCCCAGGTGTCACTTCCCTTCAGCCTGGGTGTCATGGGCAGGGCCCCACATATTGTTGTTGTTATCCTCACTCCCTGTGCATATTTTAAAAATCAGTTAACAAAAGTTTCTATTTAGAAGCTCCAAGGGAAAATTAGGTAGAGTAATAACATTTTCATATGATTATTTGCCACGTTGGCATTGAGGCAGAGAAATCTGTTAGAAAAACTGTTTGCTCTTTTCCCATGTGTCCATGTTGAATAATATAGAGCTAGATATGCCGTCTCTATTCTGAAGCTGTCATGTGTTATAATAACTGGTTTGACACTTATTATCTTTTTTAATGCAAAAAGGAAATTGTCAGAGTTCACAAAAGTAAAATAGATCCTTTGTTATTTGTATTATTTTCACTTGAAAGTATTTTTTACCCTCTTTGCCTTGATAAAGCTGAAGTTTGTATGGTAAAAGACGATGGCATGACATGAAATGCCAGAATTTGGACAGTATCAGAGCAGAGCAGGATTCAAATGAATCATTAATTGGTATTTTTTAGAACCAATGTTTATAAGCAAAGCTGTCAACTCAAATCACAGCCTAACCTCATAGGATCTTAGTGATTTATCAGAATAATTATTCATCAGTGACTTTAATGTGTCTTCCTGGAGTTAAATGTGTGCTTTCCACACTGGTTCACAAGCACATAACATCCACTCTGGCTTCACTCGGGCCTGCATTCATTCTGAGGCATGAGAAGGGAAGATGTAACCTCACAAATACACTGAATTATGCTTTTAATTTTATATCCCTGGGAGGAATTTGTGATCATATTATTCCGGCCATTGTGCTGTGTAGCCTTGAAAACAAATTTTAAAATGCCAAACAGTTAAGCTTAAAAACTGCTTTCATTTACTTTCAATGAACCTTTGTTATTCAACAGTTAGATTATATGTACTGAAAAATACAAGGACAATCCCAAATTAATTTTCTCCAGCCTGCCAAATGAACATTCAAGAAATCAACTGGACATTTCCAAATTAACTTGCCAGTTTACATTCTTTGAAGAGTTAGGGAGAAGGGCTCTCGGAGTGAGCAGCGGTAGGATGGACTTGATAAGACCACTGAATCTAGAGCCATTATGTTACCAGGCCTGCCACCGCCACTGCCTCCCCCAGCAACCCTCAGGGAGTCCCTCTGTAATCCTCTGTAAATCCTTTAGGATTTAGTGTTAATTTCAAGGGTTGAGCTAGATCCTCTCTCCAGTCTGTTGCCTATCCTAGCCCTCTGTGATTCAAAGTGGGAAGTATGGCAGCAGCTTCTGCCCAAGAAGCAGCAGGGGCCCAGGAGATCATGGGCATGCCATTCTTCTCAGAACTATAGTTATTTCTATATTGGAATAACTTCTTCATTTTGAGCAATCAACAAATATTAAATGCCTATACAGGAGATGCTGTGCTCAGTACTGTGGGGCAGGAAAAAAACCCAGAAAACATAGTGGATTTGGCCGACAAGAAGAGAGCTAAAAGAGAAGAAATCGATGCGTCAAGGCAGTGTATGTTGTGTTGGATGGATGCTTTGTGTAGGACTGGTGCTACTAACGGAGGCTCCATAGGCCCGTAGCTGCAGAGCAGGAGCGTGCATGTGCAGAAGCAGGCCTGTGGGAAACAGAGTCACAGACTGGACAAAGATGGGGGAGCAAGTTCACTCCTTTTAAATGTAACCATTACTGGGAGATTTTTCTGAGAATAAGAGTATTACTATTACAGAAAATTTAGAAAATAGAAAAACATGTTGAGTAGGTAAAAATCACCCATAACCTCACATTCCAGAGCTCATAACTTCTGTAGTACTTCAGTCTTTCTTTTTGGTCACGTGTATGTGTGTGTGTTCTTTTCAAAATTGAATTTCAGATCATATCATGTATGTTTTACATTCTGATTTTTTCATTTAACATTGTTTTACTTTTCTCCACATTATTAAATATTCCTTGAAAATATTTTTGAGGGCTGTGTAATATTTCATTATATAGAGGTACCTTAATTTGACTTTTCTTATATTGAAGTGCATAGCAATTGTTTCTGTTTTGGTATTATAAATAATGCTGTGATGAATATTCTTGTATGTAAATGTTTGCTTATTTATCTGATTATTTGAGATGTAAAAAATTATTCTCTAATGTCATATAGTACTTAATATGGCAGTTGAAGAGTTTGAACTGGAAATTTTAGACATTAGATACCATCTGCATTTTTTTATGATGTTGAACAAAAATTTCGCTCTAGAAAATAAATTGTGTGTCTAAGAAAGAGACAGAAGGATTCCTCTCTGCTGGGACAGGTGGAAATAAAATGAAGAAAGAGCTGTAATAACTGATGCTGATATCTATTTATTGACTCATTCATTTATGTGAACCAGGAGCTATGCTAGGCCCTGGGAATGAAGATGGCTTCAATTAGTTCGGGTCACGCTCAGCTTTTTGTTTTCTTTTTTTTTTTTTTTAAGACAGGGTCTCACTCTGTTGCCCAGGCTAGAGTGCATTGGCATCATATTAGCTCACTGCAGCCACTTACTCCTGGGCTCAAGTGATCCTCCTGCCTTAGCCTCCCAAGTAACTGGGACTACAAACGTGTACCACCATGCCTGGATAATTTTTAAAATTTTTTTTGTAGAGATGAGGTCTTTCTATGTTACCCAGGCTAGTCTCAAACTCCTGGCCTCAAGTGATCACCTGCCTCAGCATCCCAAAGGGCTGGGATTACAGGTGTGAGCCACCACGCCTAGCTGACTTTCAGCTCTTTCTAGAACTACTGCAGTAGCCTTGTAACTAGTTCCTGTTTCCACTCCTGTTTCCCTCCATTTCCCCTACGTTACAGGGGAGTATGGGATAAAACCCAATTTCTTAATATGACCTACAAGGTCTTAATATGACCTACAAAATTGCTGTATTGCCTCCAGCCTTACTGGGCTTTTTTTGCATTTCCTAAAATGTGCTGTGCTCTTTCCTATTCTAGGGTTTTTCCACATGTCACCTCTCTTCCTAGAATACTCTTTCCCTAGTTTTCACCTAGCTACCTCATACTTACCTTAATCTCAGCTCCATTTTTACTATCTGAGAGAAGCCTTTTTTGACCACCATCACCCCTTATCTTAATTAAATCCCCTCATACTTTCTTTTATAGAAACCAAGTATTTTTCTTTAAAGCATTTATCACAATTTATAACTATACCTTTATTTGATGTATGTCTTCCCTGCTAGACTAGAAGCTCCATGAGGACAGGGATCACAACTGTCTTGCTCACTTTTACCCAGTAATTGTCACTGACCTTGTCATATGATAGTGATGAAAGAATAAATGAAAAGTGAATAAGACAGACATAATCCCAGTCTTGTTAGGGTTTGTTCTCTTACTGAGCTTCCATATTGACTCTGAGAGTAAGACAAGAGGAGAAATCAGAAATGATGAATGAGGGTTTTAATTTAGATGGTTGGTAGACTAAAAGATACCATTAACAGAAAAATAGTTAGCCTAAAAGATAAGTCAGATTAGGAGAGAAATGATGAATCCAATTTTAGGCATGTAGAATTTAAGGATGAGAGTTGGATAATCCATTAGAAAAGCCCAGCATACCAGTACCAGTCTCTTGCCTTGATAAAATAAAGCCCTAACCCAGACCTGTCATTCATTTCTTATGTTGGGACATTATTCATGAATCAGGGAACTCATATATATTTTTTTTTGATTGAGGCCCTGGAGAATTTTTTTTTAAAAAAAGTATATTGCATTTGTCCTTCTGATTGCAGATGAATAAATAGAAAGGATAAAACCATCATTTTATTTTCGCTTAAAGACGTGGCCTTCTGCCACCTCCGTCACTGAAGCCATGATGCCTCCTTCTTCGTTTGGAGGAAGAACAAAAGTTGAGCCGTTTCTTCCGTCTTCACCTCCCCAGCCAATCCTCATTTCCCCTCAACCCTCACTTCCATTATTTTGGAAAAATATCTAAATTAGAAATTTGAGGATCTTCTTTAGTGTTTTCACATATCTATCAGGATCTAACCATAGTACAGCCTTGCAGTATTAGATTTTGAATATAGTGTTTAAAGTCTTGGTATTTTGCAGAATTGCAAAGATAAATTTAAATTGGAAGCTGATTTTGCCCAAGAAATAATAGAAATATTCTTTGCTCTGTGAAATGTGAGTAATGCAAGAGTGGGCTTGATTATGACTTGAGCAGGATTATAGATCTTAGAAAGGTAAACCTAGATATAAGCTCATCTGTTCATGTTACAGGTTACAGGTCTAGCATATTTTTAGAAAATGAATGAAAGTGTGAACCAAAATTCGTCTCATATAGGTGCCTTTTGGCCTTGTGTCTATAGAAGTTACAAAATTTTATTCCTGGACTAGTTTCTTATTTTTTATTTGATTTCAAGATTTAGGCTGCCTTTGACATGTTAGGAAGGTACGAGCTAGAGGTCATACTGTTTATTTTTAATTATATAAAAGACCAAGGAATTGTCTTTTGCTGCTTGGGCACCTTTCTACAACAGTGCCCAACTCTCCTTTTCTGTAACCAACTCAGCCTGACATAGTTGTACTTGCTGCTTAACGCTCTGTAAAATGTTATTTAAATATTTCTAACTTATTGTTTCATGCTGGGTTTTATGGAACATAAATTTCTATTTAGGCCACTAATTTACAGTAGAAGTTTGTTACTAATATCACTGCAGGCTCCATTCATCTAAAAATATTGCTCATAACCTACACTAAAAATATGTTATATATTTGCACTGTATGTAAACAGTGTTGTGTTTTATTAGTGTACAGTGCTTTGTCTATGGAAATGTTGGTATTGCAGCATATATTTAGAGAGGATAGGAATACAAGTATGGTGGAAAGGCCACAGAAAAGTGAAATCCCTGTAGGATGGGATTTATGGAGTTTTCAGAGCACATTGCAGAAAATCTACATATAATACCCACATTTTCTACAAAGACAAAGTGGAATCTTGCAGAATTTTCAGAGAAGCTCTGTTATTTCATGTATTCTCCATATTTCTATAACAGGTTTATAGAGGATTGAAACTGCAAATATATTCAGCTGAAAAGAGGCAGTCATTATTGCTTTAATGACCAAATTTTTACATTCAAAAATATTAAGTGGACCAGAAATAACATAAGTTGAATCTTCTTTTTGGTAATGAAGAAACATAATTCCAAGGAATGACATTTTGTTTTCTTTCTGTGGGTGTCCTTGAGCTGGAGGAGATGATTCAGGGGATGGACGATTTAAGACTTTGAGTTTCTTTGGATCATTTTGAGCAACCTTCAGTTACTATAAGTCACATAGACTGCTGTAAGCACCTGTATTCAATTGTGAGCTCTAATCCTGTCCTTCACTAGTAAAAATAAGGGAGAGAAGTAGATTAATTGTGAGTTAATCCTAGTTACACAAGTTAGTTTTGTTCCTGAGGTCCTAATGGATTTGATTCCCTGGGTGAGGCAGAGCATTTACTGGCCTTATCTTCCTCTCATTGACAGAAGCATCACTGCTTGGCACCACCTGGTGAACCCAAAGTTGCTACTTTTGACAAGTTGAAAAGATTATTGTGCCTCAAAAACAAACTGATTTACATTGCCAGTTAAGCCACCCAGATCTAAGATTGTATCACTTTTTAAGGGTATGTTGAAATTTGATATCCATGTTCATAAATGGAAAATCTTACAACTTGTTTAAAGTACATTTGCAGAAAATTAAGGCCACTGGTTTTGGCCCCAAAATAGTGATGCTGTTGTAAGTTTACCATCCTGTATTTACATCATTCCCCAGAGCTCCAAAAGCCATCATCTGTGATGAAGGTTTTTTATAAACAACACTCAAAGAATTTTAATGTAGCAAATGAATCTTGGAAAACTGCTGTCTTTTCTAATTTACTACTTCGTTCAATGCATATTACAGGAGAAGCAGTGAATCATGTAATTGAATGTGATTTTTAAGGCCTCTGAGGTGGCACTTTCCAGTTGATACTGGCATTTTGCTTGGCCTATTGGACTGAGGCAGGAGGGCCTCTAGTCCTCCTCTCTTTAGAAGGCAGAGTGTGGAGGGTCCTTTATTAGTGATGTGCCACTCATTACACCTTTGCATGCTGTCTATCATCACCTTGCTCTACCTAGGCACACTCTCTACCAATTCTTCTCTTATTGGTTGTTTTACTTAGAAACTTCAAAAATGTTCATATTAAAATGATAAAACATTTTCCAAAAGCTAATTGCTAGATCACTAGGGCAAATGGGATGAAATCTGAGTAATAAAGATTTTCCAAAAAGGACCTTTTTCCTGAGTTCACAATAAAACCAACACTACCTAATCAATATTTATATGCACGGATGTGGTATTGCATGTAACTCCCAGAGCTATTATCCACCCATCTTCAATTTATGCTTCCATTTGCAAGACAGAAACATCCTTTGGCTTACTGAAAATTCTGTGGCTAGTGCTGGGCACAGTAGTTCATGCCTGTAACCCTAGCACTTTGGGAGGCCAAGGCAGGAGGTTTGCTTGAGTCCAGGAATTCATATCAGCCTGGGCAACATAGCATAACCTTCGTCTCTACAAAATAAATAAATAATTAGCTGAGCATGGTAGTATATGCCTGTATAGCAGCTACTCAGGAAGCTGAGGGAGGTGGTCCACTTGAGCCCTAGAGTTGGAAGTTGCAGTGTGCTGTAATTGCACCACTGCACTCCAGCCTGGGCAACAGAGCAGGGCCCTATCTCAAAAAAAAAGAAAGAAAGAAAGAAAAAAAGAAAAAGAAAATTCTGTGGCCAGGATTATGGTTCCTCTGCCATCTAAGCTTGGCCAGTTACTCACTCACAGGCCTGCACTGGGCAGGATGATAAATGTGAAAATTGGACTGAATTTCATGGCTAGGTTCTCTACTTTATTTTCTCTCCTCCTGTGGTTATTTTTTTTGTTCTTATAGAAAGGAAAACAAAGACCATTTAACAACTGCAAAGCACACAGTCTGCAGAGACCTTAAAGATTACTGGCAACAAAACATATTTATGTCTTTAATAAGGAATTGAAATTTACCACTTCACTAAATAAATTTTCCTTCTCTTTTCTTTCTCTGTTCTTTCTCTTCGGAAACTGTTGGTATTGGGAGAAACAGTTTAGGCGACAGGATGTTATACTGATGTCTTTTTTTTTCTGAGGTAACATTTTATAATGTTTCCTGCCAATGATAAAATTTTCAGGTAATTCTATATTTTAGCATATGTGGATAATTTTGAATTAAATATTAAAATATTTTACATGGCTTCCAGGTGTTTTGAGACAGAAAGAATATATGCCATATAATTAATGAAAGTGAGTGTGAAAGTTTATTGAAAGGGCAGAAGATGTGACTGTGGAATAGAGGTGATACATTATACTTCAAGGTGAAAAATTGAGTGATATTTGTACAATTCAAATTAAAATTACTCAGATAAAATGATCATGTTGCTTGTGTAATGGTCCTCTAACAAAATCTCTCTTAGAATGCCACAAATTATTAAGGGTATTTTAAGAGTGGGTCCTTTAAAATACTCTCATCTCTCTTTTCCAAATCCCTTAGGATATGTGGTTAAGCACATTCCTAGAGACTTTATTTGGACGTGAGGGATCCAGAAGCACTGTTGAAAGTCAGTGGAATAAGTTGGACTGGGCCATCTGCTTTTGTCTCATTCAGAATATTGTTCACTATTCGTGTATTCCTGAATAGGCTTTTTTCTTTTTTGGATGCAACTTCAGAGTTTTACAAACATATAAATAAGAACAGTAGGTCTGCAAATTGATATTTTATCTCCTTATTAAGAAATGTAATCATTTTCATGGGTTTTTTTTGTTCTCTTTTTATAATCTTCTAAATCCCAAATCTATCCTTTTGGGATTATCCCTACCTACATAATCAGACAAAGTTAAATATTTTAGTTAAAGAGTGAGGCTGAGAGAAACTTTGCTCAGAGAGAGGTAGTCAAGTAACCTTTGAGGAGGGTATAGAAACTATATTTCTATCTATAAATGTTCTTTGATTAGTAAAGTTTTATATACCAAGTTTGTGATACTCATTGGCTCTTTCACCAAATGTTTGAGTATCTTTTCTGGGCCTATACCGTATATAGTAGGGGATTTAATCTCTTTTGAGTTGAATTTTAAGACACTATCCTAGGGAAACTTGAGAATGACAGAGGAGAATAAAACATGACTTCTGCCTTCCAGGGGCTTACAATTTGATAGATGCAAAATAACTCTCACAGAGCAGTGTATATTGAGATAACAGAAATGCTCTAGGAGTCTAGAGGAAAGAAGCACATATTTGCAGGATGATCAAGGAAAGCTCAGTAGAAAAAAAAAAATTTCTACTGGGCCTTGAAAGATGCCCAGGATTTCTTTAGATAGAAGAGACAGAAAAATGTATTTCTGGTAAAAGTTATAGGAGTGAGAAAGGGCGTATTTAGGAAGTGGCAAGCGCTTTAGTTTGGGTGAAATATAAGGTGTATGTAGGGGGACAGTAGGAAATAAGGTTGATGTATAGGCTGGGGTCAGAATATGGAGCTTTAAGTGTGCCAAGCAAAGGTGGTTGAATTTATGTGACAGCTGATTGTGAGGATTGAAAACTGGGAAATTTCCCAGTCAGAGCTGTGCTTTAGAAAGCTATACTGGGAGGCTATGAGTAATGTAGAATGGAATGAGGAATAGAGGGAGAAATTGGAATTCACAAAGTCTATTTGGAACTAATGGTAAAAAGGCAGGTCTACTTTAAATATTATATACAGTATACATATGCCAGTTATACCTAAATAAAACTGTTTAAAGATAAAAAGAAAAAGGGAAAGATACTGAGGGCCTGAACTTGGAAATATAAAGGAAAGGTCAGATTCGAAAGGCATTTTGGAAATAGAATCTACAGAGGAAGATGGAGAAGTGGGAGTCAAAGATGATCAAGTCTTTAAGCATGGATAATTTAGGGAAATGGTGGAGCCAAATAGAAATAATGTCAAGAAGCAGGAGGAGAAAGCTTCTCTGATGAACTGATGAATCTCGTGGACACATTGAAATACCAGCAAGATATCAAAGTGGCTTTGTCCAGGAGGCAGGTAAAAATTTAGAGTAGTGTTGCATGGGGTAAATTACATTTTCAGTTGACACTGCACAAGCTGAAGCTATGGATATGGAAGAAATTGCTTAGCAAATTTGTAACTCTAACTTTCTGTGACTTAAATTAAACTTCCTAGTATTCTTGATTAATATCTAAGTTGGTGTTGTGGTTGAAATATGGGTAGAGATAATTTCTGTGATTTTTACATTGGATTGATTACTGAGATATTTGTATATAGAGACTCTAATAGAGCATAAATTCAGACACAGATAAATAGTTTTATATTTGTTCATGTGAAAGTGACAGGAATCCTCTTTCTTAGGTATAGGGGGAAAAACTTTGAGGAAAAGAAGAGTCTGACTGCTTCTGGAAACCAAAGCTAAAAGGGACAAAAATAGAGTGAAATTCTTTTCTATAGCATTCTCTTTTTGTGGTTTTGGGAAGCTGTCCTAATAACTTTTTCTAAGTCTGTAATCCTTTTTTGTTTGTTTTAATTCAGGACCACAAATAGGAAAAGCTGTCATTTGCATTTTCATTTAAGCAACTCTCTTATTAGCACATGCTCTTGTGAGTGTTCCCTGATTTATTGACTGAAGTTTAGTGCATTCTGTGTGTATGTTTGGTTGTGCATAGATTTTTTTGCTGTTATTGCTCTTAAATTTTGGTGTTTTTAATTTGTCAATAATATAGTTCTTCTAGGCATAATTGGTATTCCCAATTTTCTAGTTTTCTTAAAAATATGACTCTTAGAATAAGTGGCAGGCATTTATTTCTAGCTCTGTTAATTTAGGGTGACCATTCTTTCTTTGGGGTTAGCACTACCTTGCTCTACATCTCTGCTTTCAGCTTTTCTACCTTTATATTTTTAAAATACTAAGCCATTTACGGATAAAGTACAACCTCTGAATTAATTTATCTATTTTTGTAACTGAATTGTACCTATAGAGAAATATCTTGAAGTTTTCATTGAAGACCACAAACAAACCAACAAAAACACTTTGCCTTCTTTAAGAAAGAAAAGAAGTGTAGCTCAGTTTCAATCAACTTTAGAGAGGTTGATATCACTATAAATTGTATATCTATTCAGGGAATAATAATAATATGAACAACTTTATACTAATAAGTTAGACAACTTAGTTGTAATGGACAAATTTATTGAAAGATAAAAATTACACAAGTCACTCAGGAAGAAATAAATAACTGGAATAGCAATATAAAATAAATTAAATTTAAAGTTAAAAGAAACCCCAGGTCCAGAGGCTTTACTGGTGAATTCTACTAAACATTTAAGGAAGAAATGACACCAATTCTACAAAACTCATCTACAAAAATGAACAGAAGGGAGTATTTCCCATTCATTCTCTGAGGCCAACATCACCCTAATTCAAAAACCAGATAGAGGCCGGGCGCTGTGGCTCACGCCTGTAATCCTAGCTCTTGGGAGGCCGAGGCGGGCGGATTGCTCAAGGTCAGGAGTTCAAAACCAGCCTGAGCAAGAGCGAGACCCCGTCTCTACTATAAATAGAAAGAAATTAATTGGCCAACTGATATATATATAAAAAAAAATTAGCCGGGCATGGTGGCGCATGCCTGTAATCCCAGCTACTCGGGAGGCTGAGGCAGAAGGATCACTCAAGCCCAGGAGTTTGAGGTTGCTGTGAGCTAGGCTGACGCCACGGCACTCACTCTAGCCTGGACAACAAAGTGAGACTCTGTCTCAAAAAAAAAAAAAAAAAAAAAAAACAAAAACCAGATAGAGATACTTTGTAGAAAGAAAACTACAGACCAATATTCCCCATGAAACATAAATTAACAAAACTTTAGCAAATTGAACCTAACAGTCCATAAAAAGAACAGTGCATCATAATCAAGTGGCTTTTTCCCTCTGGAATGCAAGGCTGGTTTAACACTCAACAATCAGTCAATGTAACTTACTATGTTAACAAAACTGTATTAGTTTGCTAGGGCTGCCATAACAAAATACCACAGACTGGGTGGCTTAAACAGCAGAAATTTGTTTTCCTACAATTCTGGAGGCTAAAAGTCCAAGATAAAGGTGTTGGCAAGTTCAGTTTCTTCTGAGGCCTCTCCCATGGCTTGTAAACCGTCTTATTGTGTCCTTACATGGTTGCCCCTCACTGTGTGGCTGTTATTTTTTCTTATAAGGACAATTCCCCTATTGGATTAGGGCCCACCATAATGAACCCATTTTAACTAATTACCTTTTTAAAGATGCTGTCTCCAAATATAGTCACAGATTCCAAATACAGCCTCAGATACTGAAGTTTAAGATTGTAACATATAAACTGGGGGTGGGAGGACAATTCAGCCTATAACACAAACTACAAATTATATGATCATCTCAGTTGAGAGAGAAAAAGAATTTTATAAAATCTAACACTCATTCCCCCAAAATATCAGCAAACAAGAAATAGAAGAAAACTTCCTAAAGCTGATAAAGGACATCTATAAAAAACCAACAGCTAACTTAATACTTAATGGTGAAAGACTGAATGCTCTCCCCCTTCATATCAAGAATATGTCAGTGATATCCACTTTCATGACTTCCATTTAGCATTGTACTGGAAGTTCTAGCTAGTGTAATAAGGCAAGGAGGAGGAGGAATAAAAGACATCCACTTTCAAAAGGAAGAAGTAAAACTTTTTATTCTTAGGCATAATCATTGTCTATGTGGAAAATCCAATGGAATCTACAAAAAAGCTACTAAAACTAATAAGTTTACAGGATATAAATCATTGTACAAAAATGAATTGTATTTCTATATACTAGTTACAATTAGCAATTGAAATTTTAAAAATATACTAATTATGATAGCATCAAAAAGAAACTGAAATACTTAGAGAAGAAACCTGACAAAAGATGTACAAGACACTGAAAACAAAAACAGTGCTGAGAGACATTGAAAAAATAAATGGAGAGAGATACTGTGTTTATGTGTCAGAAGACTCAATATTGTAAGGATATCAGTTCTCCCCAAATTTATCTATAGATACAATGCCAATTAAAATCCCAGCAGGCATTTTTGAAGAAAAAGACAAGCTGATTCTGAAATTCATATGGAAACACAAAGAAGCTAGACTAGTCAAAACAACTTTGAAAAAGTGCAAAATTGGAGGCCTACCATAACCTGACTTTAAGATTTATTATAAAATGACTTTAGTCAAAATAATGTGGGCTGAGCGTGGTAGCTCATGTCTGTAATCCTAGCACTTCGAGTGGCTGAGGCAGGAGGATCACTTGAGCCCAGGAGTTTGAGACCATCCTGGACAACATAGTGAGACCTTGTCTCTACAAAAAATAAAAAAATTAGCTGGATGTGGTGACATACACCTGTAGTCCCAGCTACTCCAGAGGCTGAGGCAAGAGGATTGCTTGAGCCCAGGAGTTTGAGACCAGACTGGACAACATAATGAGACCTTGTCTCTACAAAAAATAAAAAAATTAGCTGGATGCGGTGGCACACACCTGTAGTCCCAGCTACTCCAGAGTCTGAGGCAGGAGGATTGCTTGAGCCCAGGAGTTTGAGTCCACAGTGAGCTATGATCATGCCACTATACTACAGCCTGGGCGATAGAACTAGACCCTATCTCAAAAAAACAAAACAAAATGAAAGCAATATGGTATTGATGTAAAAGATAATGGGACAGAATAGAGAGCCTTGAAGTAGACACACACAATTATGGACAACTGATTTTTAACAGATGTGCAAAGGCAGTTCAGGAGACAATGGAAAGTTTTTTCAATAAATGGATATTCATATGTAAAAATGAACTTCAATTCATACCTTGTGCCATAGACAAAAATTAACTGAAAACGGATCATTTATCTAAATGTAAAACCTAAAATTATATGACTTTTATGGGAAAAAAGAAAACATAAGAGAAAACCTTTGTGACTTTGGCTTAGGCAAAGTTTTTTAAATACAGCACCAAAAGCACAATTCATAAAATAAAAAGATTAACAAATTGCACTTCATCAAATGTAAAACCTTTGGCTCTTCTAAAGATATTTTTAAGAGAATGAGAAAGGATAAGTCACAAACTGGGGGGAAATATTTGCAAATCATAATATCTGATAAAAAAACTTTATATTTAGACTATATGAAGAAAGCTTACAACTCAAAAATTTAAAGAACAAACAACCTCAGGCTGAAAGGGGCAAAAGGTTTGAACAGATATGTCATCAAAAAGGATATATAAATGGCAAATAAGCTCGTGAAAAGATATTCAAACATCATTATTCATTTGGAAAATGCAAATAAAATCAAAATAAGGTACTACTTCATACCTATTAGATTGATTAAAATTTATTTATTTATTTAAAATTATTTTTATTTATTTATTTTTTGAGACAGAGTCTTGCTCTATTGCCTGGTAGAGTGCTGTGGTGTCAACTTTAGCTCACAGCAACCTCAAACTTGAACCCTTGGGTTCAAGTGATCCTTCTGCCTTAGCCTTCTGAGTAGCTGGGACTACAGGTATGCGACACTACGCCTGGCTAATTTTTTTTTTCAGTTGCTCAGCCAAATTTCTTTCTTTTTTTTTTTTTTTTAGTAGAGATGGGATCTCTCTCTTGCTCAGGCTGGTCTTGAACTCCTGAGCTCAAGCAATCCTCCCACCTCAGCCTCCCTGAGTGATATGATTATGGGCATGAGCCACCGCGCCCAGCCTTAAGGGTGGATTTGACTTGCACTAGGTATTCATAATGGAGACATGGAGGTCTGTGGCTATAAAACTTTGTTGGTTCCTTTACCCCTAGAGGGTGAACAGAATGACAGTGAAAGATTTCCTGAAGCACAAAATTTAATTACTTTCATAGATGGCAAAAATTAAAGATTTCATCAATAAAGTTATCCAGCTTTTAAAAAAATGTCCTGTGAAGAAGTGATTAGTAACAAATTCCATGGGTTGACTGAGTGTCTATATGGTATATGAAGAAGCATTTCGTTTTATTATAAATTCACTAGCTATTAGAGTGTCCTGTTGTTCTTACATTACACTAGTAAATTCTTTTTTCTTGGAAGGGAAAATAAATACGCAACTACAGTGTGCATAATCATGTTCAGACTAATGTTGTTACCAACCAAAAAACAAATAGCAATGTGTTGTCAGCTTCCTGGGTAGAAATGACATAAGGGGCATACTGGTTTTGTCATTTCTCATATCCAACTGTTTGATGATTGCTGTGATATTGTTAAGTTGGAAAGGAAGAAAACACACCTTAAATACACAGAGAAAAACATGTAGAAATAAGATTGTTAGCATTTTGTTACTGTGTAAGATTTAGATTCAGATCCTTGGAAATTTGATGTTGTAATGGAGAAGTCTGTTAATTTATGTGTTAAAGTTTAATAAGCAAACAGGTTATTTCCCTGAAAAACTTACATTAGCATTGACTTGCCACTCTATTAAACCTTTTTGCTAAGATTTTCTAATTGATATTTATATCATAAGCTAGTTTGAGATGATCCCCTAAAGATAATGAAACAAATGAAACAACACAAAGCTTAAACTATCCATGTTATGTTGCAAAGCATGATAGAACAAATCAATTCAGGACATAACAATAAGAAATGAAATGACTCTTTAAAAATCAAAGGCTACATGTTAACCTGTACTTTAATCAGTCTTTGCAGATAATTATATTTGCAAATTAAATGTATATTTGTGTAGTGTGAAGTGGATTCTTTGACCAATGAACATAATTTTCAACTATGAAGGTATATTTGGTAGGGACAGACTAAGCTCTGTTACAGCAACAACAAAAAGAAAATCTCAGTAGGTTAGCATAAAAAAAGTCTATTTCTTGTTGACACTGCACGTCTCAGGACCTAGACTGATGGAGGCTCCTCTATCTTATGCCTGTACCATCTGGAACAAGTCGCCTTCTTGGTCACAGCAGCAGGGAAGCCAGATTTGGAGATTCATGCACTAGCCTTTAAATTTTTCAGCATGAAAGTGACATGTTCTTTTACTCACAGCCCATTGGCCAGAATGAATAACATGGCTCCACCTAACTGCAAGCTAGCTGGAGAATTGTGCTCATGGATATACAGTGATAAATAAATCTTTGCTATAGAACGATGGTCAGATTTTTATATAACATGAATTCCACTTTGCCTGGTGTCTTTGAAATAATACCTTTAATAGAAAGTTTAATGGCATATAATTAAAGTATTCAACTGGCAAAGATGCACATAAAATGGCCGTTTTTATGTTATACTTAAATTTTTTTGTGTATTCTCATTTGTTTTAAGGAAGCAAAGAGAATATTCTTCAATTTACCATTATTCATATAAGTGGTAAATTGCCAGTTTCCATTTTCCAAATAATCAAAATGACCTTGCTTCTGACCACAAAGTGAGACTTTTGTGTTTGTATAGAAATATGTTGCTACAATGAAAACTCACAATATATTTTTGAAAACTGCTAGAATGATTTCACATGTCTTTAGTTAGGAGTTCTTGTATTAGGGATCTGTCTATTCTAACTTTTACTGAGTTATTATATTTTAGTTTTTCTCCCAATAAAGCTAAACCATTGAGGAAGAGAATCTTAATACCATGACAGGATTATCTTCAGCTTTTGTTTAGGCTATTTCCTTACTCTTTTGTGGGGACAAATCAAATATAGAAGGAATCTGGGGTAGCAGTGACACGGACTATTTGGGTCCTTTTATATTCTTAACATTAAGTTCATACTCAAATCATCAGATCCAAAGATATTCAGTGTCAATCTAGCCCAGTTATCTGACCTATTAGCTTGTAAGCTCTAATATAAAGAAAGAACTCATTTTGCAGGTAGGAAATGAAGGTTAGTAGAAAAGAGAATCCTCAGAATAGTTCTAGGCCAAAAGTGACTTATTTGCAAACAAATGTTTTCATCTGCTGTTTTGAACTGCTTTTTGCTTGAAAAATTAGTTACCCATCACAGACTCGGCAAAATCTGGACCTTAATATGACTGCAACACTACATAGAAAAATTTTTTCCTTGGGGCAATGTTTTATTACGAAAATAGAATAAAACCTTTGAAAACAAAATGATCCTTTCTAATTTAATGAAAAATTTGTTATTTTTTATTGTTTTCTGTGTGTGAGTTATGTGCAACTTTAAAAATAGTGCACATGGCTCCCAAGATGAAGAGACGTGTGAGTTATATATGCTTTACGAGGCCCCGGGCTCAAAACTAGTATGAATTAAATACAACTCATATGGCAGTTAATGTGTTAAAGCTTCCTCTCTGGGACTACAGTCTCCTTAGGGTTGCTCATCTTTATCAGTTCTGGTATACCATGTTCATTATGACATCATCTTCCCTCAGATATCATTCCTGTGATGTTAAGGCACAATACTTGTTAAGCACTTACCAAGTATCACACACCAAGATTTATTAGATACAGATATGAAAAAGACATGATCTGTGCGTTTGAAGAGCTTACAGGCCAGTTAGGGGAGGGACGAACATGTAAAAATGATATTCCAATATAATGTTGGAGTGCTTAAGAGCTTGATTCTGAACTCCCCTATACTCTACCTATACTCTACCTATACTTTCCTTTCTCATGTGTATATGCTTCTGGCTCTTGAATTTGTTGCTCTGGCCCAGGTCTCTTCATTATGTTCTAGCTATTGACTTGAAATCTCTACTGGGAAATATCTCTTAGGAATCTCAAACCTAATATGTCCCAAATTGAAACCTTGATTTTCATTCCTCTAATCAGTTCTTCTCCATCTCACTAAATGTCACGATTATCCATCCTGTTGTTGGTCTCTAAGCATGGGAGTCATCCTTTATTCTTCCGATTTTTTATTCTCCACACATTTCAGTCTGCTGGAGAATCCTGTTGGTTGTTTTTTTTTTGAAACAGAGTCTCACTTTGTTGCCCAGGCTAGAGTGCCGTGGCGTCAGCTATCTCACAGCAACCTCAAACTCCTGGGCTCAAGCAATCCTTCTGCCTCAGCCTTCCAAGTAGCTAGGACTACAGGCATGTGCCACCATGCCCAGCTAATTTTTTTTCTGTATATTTTTAGGTGTCCAAGTAATTTCTTTCTATTTTTAGTAGAGACAGGGTCTCACTTTTGCTCAGGGTGGTCTTGAACCCCTGAGCTCAAATGATCCATGTGCCTCGGCCTCCCAGAGTGCTAGGATTACAGGCATGAGCCACCACGCCTGGCCTCCTGTTGGTTTTAACTCTTCTGAAACACACCTTGAATCCACCTACAGCAGTCCACCTCCACTGCCACCATTCCAGTTGACACCAACATCATTTGTTGCCCAGACCATAGTAGTCTCCTGACTGGTCTTCTTGCTTGCCTCTCTAATTAATTCTTTAGGTAGTAGCCAGGCAAATCTTCTTAAGGTTAAAGAAGGTCAAGTTACTCTCTTTGGTTACAGTTCTTCAGTGATGTCTCACCTTCAAACTCCTCCAAGGCCTAAGAGACCTTAAAAGGTTTGATCTCTGCCTCTACTCCTTTATTCTTATCTCATATTTCATTCTGCTTCCCAAACTGAGCTATAGCCACAGGTCCTGCCTTGTCTTCCTTGAACTTATCAAAGTTCTCCCCACCTCAGGGCTTTGGGTTTGCTATTTTCTCTGGATATTCTTCTCCCTGGCTGCTTATAATTTGGATCTCATTTTAAATATCACTTTCCCAAAGAGGCTTTCCTGATAACCCTATCTTTATCATGTCACTGTTTTTATTTCCTTCAAAGTGCTTATTATAATGCCATGCCGATGATTTTGCAAAAAGCTTATGGCAAACTGTTAGAGCAGGGGAATGATTTAAAAAAATTGCTGATATTTGAGAAGATATGTAAGAAAGACTACAAAGGGGAGAAAATATTTGCAAACTACATATATGGCACAGGATTTGTATCCAGACTATATAAAGAACTCTCAAAACTCAACAATAAGTAAACAAACAACTCAATTTTTAAAAAGAGAAGGCAAAAGATTTGAATAGGCACTTCATCAAGGAAGATATTCAGATGGCAACCAAACAGGTGAAAAGATTCCCAACATCATTAGTCATTAGAGAAATGCAAATTAAAACCACAAGGAGATAACAAAAACCTTGACGAGATATCACTACACACCTATCAGAAAGACTTTATAGAAAACAACTGATAATACTAAGTCCTATCAAAGATTGAGAGCATCTGGAATTCTAATACATTGCTCGGAGGAATGCAAAATGGTACAGCCACTTTGGAAAACAGTTTGGCAGTTTTTTATAAAGTTAAACATACACCTATATATGACCCAGACATTTCATTCCTTAGACAAATGAAAACTTACATTCACACAAAAACCTGAAAGAGAATGCTTATATCAACATTATTAATAGTTGGGAAAAGCTGGATATAATCTAAATACCCCTTCAATTGGTAAATGGATAAACGATCTGTGATATATCCATTCTATGGAATACTACTCAGCAATAAAAAGGAATGAGCTACTAATAGGCACAAACAGCATGTTGTCTCACATGTTTTATGCAAAGTGAAAAAAGCAGGATTCAAAAGGCTATATACTGTATCATTCCATTTATATGTCATTCAGTAAAAAGCAAAACTATAGCATTGGAAAACAGATCAGCGTTTGCCAGGGTTAAGGGTGGGGTGAAAATTTCAGTACAAAGAGACAGATACAAGTTTTGGGTGATGGAGCTGTTTTGTGATTGCTGTGGTGGCAAATACATGAGTTTATGCATTTTTTAATGTATAAACAGAACATTACACCAAAAGGGTGAATTTTACTATTTGTAAATTTTAAGATAAACTTGAAAACAAAAAGATGATGGGCAGTGCTCTTTAAGTATTGAGTAAACCTTGATTTTGGATTTTTCTGTTTCATCATGATGATTGGCTGTGCTGCCAAGGCAACAGAATTCAGTTTTTATTCTTTTTTCCAGAAAAGAGGTTTCTGATTATAGGATGTTGGTTTCTCTTGGACAGTCCAGATGGCAATGACATTCTTTAGGCTGATAATGTTATATTGATTCTCCTCATTTTTATTAGCTTTTGTTACATGAGTGAGGTTTCCTTTTTCGTGAACTGACATTATTTCTAATATTTTATAGTAATGATGCTTTTTAAAAACCTGTGAAACAATTTTTTTGACTTGTATTCTCTTAAGAGTGTGATGATTTTCATTGCTTTGTGACCCAACATTCCATTTGTGAGCTTTAAATTCTTTAACCCCAAAAGTAGACTAATAAGTTATATAACAGAATGTTTCCCCCATTTTTTTTAGACTTTGTGCTCATCTCTTATAAAATAGCTGTGTCCACCAGAGGACATGAACATTAAGTTAACATTTATCAGACAGTGTTTTGTACTCTAACTTCATTATATTTTGTAGCAATCCATTGTGCAAGTGTTAGGTTAATTACTTGAAGCCTAGACCTACTTGCTTGAAAAATTTTCATTTTGAAGTACATCAGAGTCATTAATCACTGCACCTTTTGATCTCCTTTGAAAAAGTTACTAGCATTTATTTTTTCTATTATCTCCCTCAACAAAAGGGAACCACTTTTCGTCCTGCTGACGCGTGACCTGGTGTGCATGGCTCTGTTTCATGAGTATGTAGAATAAAGGGTTGGATTTAGAATGTGTCTTTAACTTTCCTGCACCATTTGAAACTTATCTCATTTTCTGATATCTTCTTCTACAAAGCAGCTTGATTTATTTATGTGGCAGTGATTGCAGTTGTAGCATTTTAATTCTTTCTATCATCTTTCTCCGTTTGGGATGATATGCAGGGAGACATTTGTTCCAGTAGATATCATAAGAGAATGCTGAAGAACTAAGCAAGTAGGGTCATTCTTCATATAGAATCTATCCAGTTTTCAGGCTATCCTCAATCAGAGGAGTGGTGCCGTAGTTACATCCTCAGCTACATCATAGCATTTCTTTTTAAAACTTGTCACTTAAAAACTATAAACCAAATATTTAATAGCACTCTGGATGTTTACTTTGCTGAGCCTTACTGTTGATTTTGTTGTTTTATGGAATGCTGTAGAGGAGTCCATTGTTAATCACTTTGAACCCTATAAAATATGTAACAAGCTGCTAAACAGAATGATGACAACGGAGTTTCATTTGAATTCATGCAAATGTAGAGGTTTCCCAGAAAGCCATTTTTAAAGTGTGAGCCACATTTTGAAAATAAAACAAAGAATAAGGCCTTGGAGTAGAAATCTGTAATGAAACCCATAATAGCTGAAAGAGTGCAATAAATTTTGTGGGGAGAGCTTTCCATTTTCTGTTCCTTTTCAAATTCTAATACTAAACTCTATTAGTAGTCTCTATAAAATAATGAGACATGAAGCCCTGCTGGTGTAAAACTATTACTAATCTGTTACTTTGCATAAATTTTCACTCAAACTATTGTCTGTGGTCGTCTTATGAAGGACCTGTTATATGCTTTCCAGCTAAACAGATGAGACCTATTAGCTATCTTCTTTGAGTGAATGGTGTTGGAATTTGCAGTCATTGCAGTTTTCACAGGTTGGGAAGAGAAAGGGATTGCTTACAAGGAACATGAGGGTATTTACTCCAGTCAGAGAGCTGTGTTCTTATGTGAATTGATGTTCTTTTCACATCAGTTTCATTGTCACATTAAGGAAAGACAGAAAGGTATTTTTACTCTTATTTTAAAAACAGATATATTCTAAAGTGGACACCCTCCTACATCTAGGTCATGTCACTGTTTTACTTTCAGTAATTATAATAAGAAATTTATCATTTCCTCCCTCATAAACCCTGATCCTATCCTTGTCTTACCTATTTCACTTCATGGCACCCTTTTTGTTTCTTGGTCACACAGACTTGTAATTTAAATCAGTTTTAATTCCTTTTCTCTTCATATGTTTAAGCAGTTGCCAAGTTCTTTGGATTCATCTTTCATAATTTCTCTTATATCCGCCTCTATTTTCCATTCTCATTGCCAGCATACTAGTGCAGACCATTATGGCCTCATGCCTAAATTATTACATCTTTAATTGGTTTTCCATCCTCCAGTTAATTTCCTTCCAATCCATCCTGAACATCACCACTAGATTTATCTTACTAAAACATGGCTTTTCTTAAACTTAGTAATTTCAAAGTTTGGAAGTGATTGCAATAATAATTGAAGCTATTAGTGTTATTAAGAGACAGCATTTTATAGTGGTATATGGTATTGGCTACAGAACCAAAATGATATGAATTAGAATCCCAGATTAATTTCCTAGTAATGGTATAATCTTAGGGACTGAGTTACTTGGACTTTTTGGGCTTCAGTATCCTTATTTGAAAATAGGGAGGACAATACTATAGTTGTCATGAGGAATAACTCTAATATGTAAAATACATAGCTTAGTGGCCTCAATTAATGATAGTTATTATTGGTAGAAGTATTGTTGCTGTTACTGTTTTCTGTAGGACAAAATGGAGAAAGGGAACAGAGAGAAGAGGATGGAACCAGGTAGATGTCCCCAATTAGAAAGTAAAAGGAAAAAGAGCCCTTCTACATTGGTAGATGCTTCTGAAAGAATGAGTTTGTATTTCTTGTAATGTTTACATTTTTAAATATATCTAGGTCTCCTCTCCTCAAATAAACTACAGGCAGTAGTTTTCAGATACTTGAACTAAAACTTCTTCACAAACCCATGGGTCAAAGGCCACTGGTTTTGCTGACTAGAAACTTACTCCTGACTTTCCAGATTGCAGTTTCCTATGGAACAGTGGGTGCCAGGTGGGAATGAAAAGGAGAGACAGGTGTAAGCATGGCTTGGGAACAAATGCCAAGAGTAAGGTAAATTGGGGTAGAAAAGTGGAGGCAGAGAGTGGTTGACATTTTATCCAAAAAGTTCAGGGTGAAAAGGAGGGGATGAAATGGGATACTAGCTATAGAAGGCCACCAGGGTGAGGTGGGGATGGTGGTTTTCACCACAGACTGGAGACATAAAGTAGGTAGGATAGAGGAAAGAGCCAGTGTTGAAGGTGAGTGTGGAAACAAGGACCCCATGAGTTGGAAGGACTAATGATGCTATTAACATTTTATTCTTACATGGCTCTCTGGCACTGTTGTTGTCTTAATGTGTGGTCACCATCCTTGTACCATGGAAAAAATGGGAATCATTACTCTTTTGCCTGTCTTCTGTAACTCTTGATTGTTATAATATTTGAGGAATTTCAAATGTTTGCCATTTACAAAACAATTTTAAGGTCTACATTTAAGACTAGTGGGAGTTAGAAGAGGTGGTGGTGGACACTATATGAGACAACTGTTTATAAAAATTTCTCACTGCCTGAAAACTCAGAGAGAAAATGGCAGAGCATCATGCTAGGATCACAGTGACTAGAGATGATCACCTGTCTTCAAAGAACTTACACTTGAGTAAGCACAAAATATCCATGATATAAGATATTTACTCATTAAACAAATATTTTTATGTTTTTAACACAATGTGTGCCAACTTCTTTGCTAGGCATTGGGGATACAATGGGTTAATGAGACAGAGGCCTTCCCTCAAAGTATTTATAGTATATAGATGTGTTTTTAGCTCCACTGTACAGTAATAAGTCTCATTGGTGTGGTACAAAGTAACAGTACAGGGGTTTAGAGTAATCAGAGCTCATGTGTAACTGAAAAATCAGAAAGAAACCATTTGCCATTCATTTAAGCTCGTCTTGAAGGAGTGGATAGACTTTCAATAGACAGAAGAGGTTAGTGAAAATCGAGTCAGGGTAATTTTCTGACAGGGTCAGCAACAACAAAATAATCAAAGCAGGGTAACTATTTGGACAGCCAAGAGATATTAGAGGATAAGTGATAGATGAAGCTTCAAAGGTCACCTAGTAGTTCTCAATCTTGAGTGTACATTAGAATCACCTGGACAGTTTGTTAAAGTGCAGATTCCTTTCCCCCTTCTGAGTCATGGAACCCAGAGAGTGGTCCAGTAAATTGCATTATTTTCTGAACTTCTATCATTTTCTGAACTTACGTTTTTCAAAAGTACCTCAGGTAGTTCCAATTCAATTTACCTTGGAACTACACGTAGAGAAACACTGACCTTGTGTCCCAAACATTCAATTAGTACTTAAACCTCTTTCCAAGCATCTCTGCTATTTGCTAAGTGGTTGTCTTCCCTTTGCATGAACTGGGACTCTGTCTTCTTCTTTTTTTTTTTTCTTTGTTTATTTTAATTGACTTATAAAATTATATGTATTTATTATGTACAGCATGATGTTTTGAAGTATATATACATTGTGGAATGGTTAAATCTAGCTAACTAATGTATTACCTTACATAGTGATCATTTTTGTGGTGAGAACACAATTGATTATCAACTGTAGTCGCTATGCTTGATCCTTTTATTTAACTATAGATCTCTTACTCCTTTTATTTAACTATAAGTATGTATCCTTTGACTAATATCTCCCTGTTCCCATAATCTTTCCAGCCTCTGGTAACCACCACTGTATGCTTGACTCCTATGAAGTAAACCTTTTAAAGATTCCACATGAGTGAGATTATGCACTATTTGTCTTTCAGTGCCTGGCTTATTTCACTTAACAGAATGTCCTCCAGGTTCATCCATGTTGTCACAAATGACAGGATTTTTGTTTTATGGTTGAATAGTATTTCATTGAATATTCTTTCATTTTTTTTATCCATTTATCCATTGATGGACACTTAGATTAGCCATTGTGGATAGTGCTACAGTGAATGTGGGAGTGCAAATATCTTTTCAACATACAGATTTCGTTTCCTTTGGATATATATACCCAGTAGTAGGATTGCTGGATTATATGCTAGTTCTATTTTTAATTTTTTGAGGAACTTTCATGCAGTTTTCCATAGTGGTTGTACTAATTTGCTAATTTACATTCTCACCAACAGTGTGCCAGTGTTCCCCTTTCACTCCATTGATTATTTCCTTTGCTGTACAGAAGCTTTTTAGTTTGATGTAATCCCATTGATCTATTTTTGCTTTTGTTGCCTGTGCTTTTAAGGTCATATTCAGAAAATCATTGCCCAGACCAGTGTCATGGAACTTTTCCTCAATGTTTTCTTATAGTAGTTTCATAGTTTTAGGACTTACATTTAAGTCTTTAATCTATTTTGAGTTTATTTTTTGTACATAGTGAGAGAGAAGGCTCTAATTTCATTCTTCTTCAGGTGGCTATCCATTTCTCCCAGTACCATTTATTAAAGAGACTGTATTTTTCCCATTGTATATTCTTGGCACTTTTGTAAAAAATCAGTTGGCTGTAAATGTGAAGATTTATTTCTGGGGTCTCTATTTTGTTCTACTGGTCTGTGTTATCTTCCATCTTTTTGATAATAGTCATTCTAACAGGAATGAAGTGGTATCTCATTTTGATTTACATTTCCCTGATGATTAGTGATGTTGGGCATTTTGCCAACATCTGTTTTTATGCCAGTAGTGTGCTGTTTTGGTTACTGTAGCTTTGTAGTGTATTCTGAAGTCAGGTAGTGTTATGCCTCAAGTTTTGTTCTTTTTGCTCAATCTTGCTTTGGCTATTTGGGGTGGGCATCTGTCTTCTGAGGCAGCCTATTCTTTCTTTGAGTAGACTGCTGCTTAGAAAGTTTTTTCCCTTTATTGAGTTGAAATTTCTCTATCTATTCTACCCATAATTTTAGCTCTCCCCCTCAAGGTCACAGAAAACAGTAATAGGCCTTTTCTAATGTGAAGGCCCTTCACGTATTAGAAGGCCTCTCTTCTGTAAGCTGAACACATCCAGGTCGTCTCTTGTTTTGGTTTTGAGTCCCTTCCCTATCCTAGATGCTTGCTTCTGCATTCCAGTTTTTGCATGACCTTTGTAACATGTAGCACCCAGAACTAAACACTATTCCTCATGGTCTCTGAATTGTGAGTGAATAGAACCCAGATGGGCCATGTGGTTATATCAATTATTTCCTCCTATGGTCCTTGTAAATATTGTAATGGAAAGTTGGGGACAAAGAGCTGAATGAAATCACCTTTATCAGGAGATTATAGGCCCTCAGAAAAAGAAAGGGATGGGAACTGGGAACTGGCTTGTAGTTTTGGTAGTTGTCAGCTGTTAAGTTTTGGAATGGAATATAATGAAATAAGCTACCATCCTTATCTCCCCCCAACCCCACATATAATTTTACTCTACACCTTGGCTTATAAAAATATTCAGCTCCATCTTCCCTCTTATGGCTTTCTTTCTCCTCTCTTCTCTTTCTTTTTTTTTTTCCCTTCTCTATGTGTTATGGGTTTTGCTTGTGTCAGGTTAGAGAGATTATCTCTGCTTTCCCCTCATGTCAGGTACTTTCAGGTAAGAGGAAATGTAATATGTTTCAGGAGAATTTTGGTCACAGAGGAGAGGCTTTGGTTGGGGATGGAGCAAAGTTTGCCGTTTCTATCCTTTCACTTCCTCTTGTGTGGCCCTTGACACACTCTGATTACTATAGCAAGGCTTGGGCTCTGGAGTTAAGTTAATCAGAGCTGTGGCTGAACAAGCTGAATTTAAATCATAATTTACTTTGGGAGGGTTATTTAAATGTAGGTCTATAGGTCTGTTTTAAAGCTATTGAACCACGACCAAAGAATGTTCAAATATCTTCCTGCAGGCTTCATTCATACTATGGCTACAATTTTAATTCAGTTTTTGCATCCCACCAACTTCTTAAACATTATCCTCAAAAAGCTTAAATATCATTTGTGTCAAGATGGGGTGTATTTCTAACGTGATAAACTGTACTGTATAGCCCTTTTTCCAATATAGAGGCTTGGTGAGTAGGGAAAGGGAGAGGAGAGATGCAGATTTTTTTCCCTTTCCTAAGGCAGCTCTATAATAATTTTTCTAGTTTTATAATCTTAATTATTGAGAAAAGATGTCTAGTAATTAGCTCTTTTGTGTCAAAGTTCAGTATGACTGGACAAAGTCTGTACTGTAACATCCTGGGATTTTTTCCACTTTCTCACTTTTTAAAAATTTACTTTTTAATGTTTTATTTTTAATTATTATGGGTACAAAATAGCTATATATCTTTATAGGGTATATGTGATGTTTTGATACAGGCATACAATGTGAATTAATCAAATCAGGGTAATTGGGGTATCCATCACCTCTGGCATCTAACATTTCTTTGTGTTAGGTACATTCCAATTCCACTCTTTTAGTTATTTTAAAGTATACCCTGACTTATTGTTGATTATAGTGACTTTGCTATCAAATATTGTTCATTCTATCTAATTATCTATATTTTTGCATCCATTAACCATCACATTTTATTCACCCCCTGCCCTGCTGTCCTTATCAGCTTCTAGTAACTGTTATTCTTCACTCTATTTCCAAGAGATAAGCTCCCCTCCCCTCCCCTCCCTTCCTCCCTCCTTTCCTCCTTTCCTCCTTTCCTCTTTTTCTCTTTTCTTTTTCTTTTTCTTTTTTTTTTTGAGACAGAGTTTCACTCTGTTGCCTGGGCTACAGTGCTGTGGCATCAGCCTAGCTCACAGCAACCTCAAACTCCTGGGCTCAAGCGATCCTCCTGCCTCAGCCTCCCGAGTAGCTGGGACTACAGGCAAGTGCCACCATGCGCCTGGCTAATATATATATATATATATATATATTTAGTTGTCCAGCTAATTTCTTTCTATTTTTTTTAGTAGAGACAGGGACTCACTCTTGCTCAGGCTGGTCTCAAACTCCTGAGCGCCAACGATCCACCCACCTCGGCCTCCCAGAGTGCTAGGATTATGGGTGTAAGCCACCACGTCCAGCCAGTTGTTTTCAATATTTAGTTTTAACGTATGAGTGAGATGACTCAGGAGATTTGTCTTTCTGTGCTTGGTTTATTCCACTTAATGTTCTCCAGTTCTACCCATGTTGTTGCAAATGGCAGGATTTCATTCTTTTTGTGGCTATGTAATATTCCATTGTGTGTGTGTACCACAGTTTGTTTATCCATTCATCTGTTGATGGACACTTAGGTTGATTCCTTATCTTTGCTATTGTGAATAGTGCTGCAGTAAACATGGGAGTGCAGATATCTTTCCGATACACTGAATTCCCATCCTTGGTTATATAGCCAGCAGTGGGATTGCTAGATCATATGGTAGTTCTATTTTTAGTTTTTTGCAATTTCTCACCTTTTAGCAACATGCTAAATTTGTTGGTGACTGTTAGAGTTCTTGTTTCTTTTGCTGCTGGTGCTTTTCTTCTAGAATAAGGATGTTAGTATGCTTTACGTGAACTTAATCACAGTTTCCAGATATTACTAACATTTAAAGTTTTTTTTAACTTTGCTGAATTATTTGCAGCATCTTTTTTTGTTGCTTGTTATACTGAATGATTGAAAAGTCCGTTGAGCCTCTTCTTATCTTTTTGATCCCAAAATTGATAGCTGAATTATACAAATTGTTATATGCACTGACCCAAATTCTGTGTTTATAATTGATGGGTCATGCAAACTTCCATGATTATTGATAGAGCAGCAGGATTTTTCTGAGTCTTCACACTACTACAGCATTTTGTTTCAGTAATGGTCAACTTTTACAGATCTTGACATGTTTTCATTTACTTTTTTAAAAAGTTACTGCAGTCAAGTAGTCTTGGCAAAAATCCAAGCAGTGACAGTTCTTTTGATGAGTTGTAAAATTGCTATTAATAAAGAATAAAAATATGATGACATAGGGATGAATAATTATTATTTATTTATTTTTTGTTTTTAAACCAAGGAGTTTTGAAGAACATTTAGACTTTCTAATTAGCCAGGTACATAGGAATTTTGCCTGTCCTGGTTTAATTTGTTTAGATTTTTTACACGGTTTGACTTTAGGACTTTGTGGTATGTGCTGGAGAGATTGATCCCATTCTGCCTATTTAGTGCAGTGTAGTGAGCAATTGCTTTGGTGTCCAACAGACCTAGGTTCAAGTTCAACTGTATGACTTTGGGTAAGCTACTTGTTTAAGCCTCAATTTCCTTATCTACAAAGTATAACTAACACTAAACCCTACCTCATGGTTATTGCCAGGATTAAATGAAATCATTAATGTAAAGATCTCTATCAGTGCCTGGTATAGAGTTAGCACTCAATAGAGGAAGCAGTGGTGAACAAGACTGTGAACACAGATTCTAATACAGAGTCTACTGGTAGAGATGGACACTAAACAAATCCTTATAAAAATAGTTGCTTAATTATGATTACCTGTGCTACATGGCAAAAGTACAGGATACATTTAATGAGGCTACCTTTCTATGACCAGTCCCTTGTAATGGTTTATACTGAGTGAAAATGCTCTGTCTTCAGCTAGGCGAATACTTTTCTGCTAGATGGAGGCAAGTCCCCAGTTATCTTAGCTATGTAAGCAGAGTCCCCAGCAGTCTGGTGTCTCACTTTTTGTTTTGCTCTAATGTTTTACCCTTGGGTTCAATGAGAACTTTCCTTAGAGGATCTGCAAGGCCTTTGTCTCAGGGGATAGGAATTACATTACAGACATTTAATATACTCTTTTAACTACCACCTAGGATTCTAGAACCAAGTTTTCTATTTTTTTTCTTCTTAAGCAGTACTTGGCATGATGTTCCATATTTAGGTTCTCAGTAACTTATCTTAACCAAGAGGTAAGCATGTGGTCTTTTGTCCTTCCTACTATACCCATCTTGCCAGATTATATGGTAATAGTATCAATACAAATGTCTTCTATAATTGTAAATACCATGCATTCATTTCAAGATCTGCTGATATTTTTTATTTCTTAGGTAGTTATTTGGACATTTCCCTTTTTCTATTCAAAAGTCTGCATTGAATGAAAAAAAATGTGATGATATGACTAACACAAAAAGAAGGTTTAGAAAAATGTCTATTTTAGGAATGTTTTTCAAAAACAGAATCTCTAATCTCCTTTGAATGGATGACATTTAATACTTCAGAGTAATAAAATGATAATACCAGAAGGAATGACTTAGAAGACACCTCGCTGGATCACACTAACTCTCTATCAGGTTAATACATCTTACATTAAGTATATACTGGTTGGTCAGTACCCTTCTTGGTAGACTTTTACTTCCTCCAGTCTTTTATTAGACTTTTCAGCTTAACTGTCGTCAAATATGGGGGCAGTCAACAGAAAAGGAATTAGAACCAAAGAGTTCTATCTAGGTTTCTTTGCCTATAGATTATTTAGGAAAGTAATAGCCAGCAGATAGTATTGCATCAGTCAGAATAGGCTGGGTTATACTCTACTAACAAACAACTCTAAAATCTTAGTGCCGTGTTTCTCACTCATACAACAAATTCACTAAGAACTGGTGAAGGGTTTTGCTCATTGTAGTCACTCAGGGACCCAGGCTGAGAGAGACTCCATCTCAGTACATGCTTCCATATCACAGAGTCAGGGGAAAGAGAGTTCTGGAGGATCTCACTCTGGCAATTAACTATTCCAACTCAGACATGACTCATGTTACTTCTACTCACAACTCACATGGTCTCCTCCAGCTACAGAAGAATAGGAAATTGAGTCTTCCATATGCCTAGAAGGGGAAGAGAACTGAATCTACATATCAGTGAGTAGAAATAATGACTACACTTATGAAAAAATGAACGAATCTTCTTTTCATTAGTTAAATACCATGGGGCTGGGGGTGGGTGGTAGCTTTTTAGCACTTTGACAAGCCAGCCAGACTGTTTCCATAAAGCTATTTTACCATTTAAATTGTGGCATACACATAATATAAAATTTAGTAGTAATAATAGCAGCCAACACCAACGTAACACTCTGTGTAATCCTCAGAACAATCCTATGAGAAAGGTACCCTATTTATCCCCATTTTATAGAAGTGGAATCTGAAGCACAGAGAGGTTAAGAAAAAAAGTTAAAGTCACATGACTACCAAGTAATAAAGCCAGAATTTTAACTCTGGTAGTCTGGCTCCAGAGTCTGAGCTCTTAATCACTAGGCTGTATGGTACTTTAAATTTTTTAGCAGACCATTTTCCTTATTATTATTGCTTAAATAATTATTCTATATGCCATAATGGAGACTCCAGTTCTTTAGAGGGGAAGAATCGAGGTATTGACAGGGACTGGACTAGAAGACCCAAGAAATTTCCTTCAAGCCATGTGATTCTATTATGATTCTGGAGTAAGTTCAAAAGATATTTGTTAAGTATGCCAGGCACTGTGCTGGCTCTGTGCATTACTGCAGTGAATGTGATAGACATGATCCCTATTGTCTGCTCCCATGGAGTAGGTAGTCATTGAAGGAAAACACGAAAAGTCCAAAGGAGGCGGTATATGGACAGGGGGTAAGCCTCTTTTAAATGGTGAAGGGAGGTTTCTTGTCACTGGAGTTTAGGCAGACAAAGAGGGGAATAAGGTTTGTATGAAGAAGGTCCAGAGCTTAGTGAGCAGGTAGCCCTGTGAAGTACTGGCAGAAGCCTGTTATGAACAGAGCACAGATACCAAAGACAAGAGCAGGTTAGGTCCCATGGATGCAGGTTGGTAAAGACAGTTAACTATTAAGCAGGGAAATTACATGAGCAGATTTGTGTGTTTAAAAACCACTCTAAGCAGAGGTTGGAGTGGATTGGAGGGAACAAGGAGTAGACTGGGGAGACCAATAAGGAGACTATTATAGTAACGTTGGTAAGATATGCTAGTTAGGGAGCTAGGGTGGTAGCCACAGGGGCCAGAGATGTAAATAGATTGGAGAGATTTAGAAGGAAGCTGGTTTAAGACTTGATGATTAATTGGAAATGTGCATGGGGGTAGGAGGTGGTATGGAAGAGGCAGGGAGTGAAGTAGATATCAGGGCCTATTTCTGATTTCTGGCTTGAGCAGCTGAGTGCTGGCTAATCCCTATAAAGAGAGAATGGCAGAGAAGCCATTTTGGAGGAAGAGGAGGAGAAAGCACTCTGTACCCTCTATAGTAGGAAACAGGAGTGGAAATGCCAAGATAAAGGGAGAGTAAGACAGGAATAGGGTGTGCATTGTGAAACGAACATGAAAACACATGACAAAAACAAAAGGGGACAGCTAGACAGTGACACAGCTCTAGGTTTTGAGGTATAGAAAATTAAGCTAGGAAAAACACATTCTCACCCCTTCATCTAGAAGCAGGACCATCCCATACTAATCTTAAAGTGTGTTGTGTATTTGCTTTTCTGTTCATAGAGGACATTTGTCTGTAATGGCAGTGCTTCAGTCTCTGTTAATAGGCCTCATAGTAGTCTGAATCTTTTCTTCTCTGATAAAGTTAGTATAGAAGTTCAGTTTTGTTTGGGACATTATTTATGTGGCCCATTATACCACTACAATTCATTCGCCTGCAAGTAAATATTTGATTTACAAACAAAGCAGAAATCAAGACAATTCTGTCCAACTTGAGTTTTTTACAATGCTTTTTTTTTAAAGCCTTGATACTTGTGTATTTAATATCAAATTAAATACAGAGACTATTCTATATGACTTCCTCCTACCTTTCCCCTTCATAGCCTTGAGGGATGTCTGTTGTTGAGCAGAATGGGTAGGGTGAAGTTTCTGGTGGCGTCATATTAACATCTTTGAGTATATTCTTCCTTTCTAGGTGCTTTGGACTTTTGTTTTTATTGTATATGTAGATACAGCAAGACTCTGTTATTATATGAATTCAGATCTTTTACAGAATAAATGTCCCCACAAAATAACAGTGGAGTCTAACAAATGCCTTCTTACCAACAGCAGCATTATGAAGGTGCTGTGATTGTGTTATACGTATTTATATGCATTCTAGTACTGGGAAGATATTCTCTCTTGTTGTGATTTTTCCTGGTTCCCTAAAATAGAAACTTTTGCCTTCTCTGAGGGTGGGGAGGAAGGCTTCATGAAAAAGACTGGGTTATCTTCCAGCTCTATACTTCCCAGTTGTGTAACTTTATACATGGTGTATAATGTATGGTATATAATGTATAATGTATGACTTTAACTTTTGTTTCTATCGTATGTAAAATTGGACTGTTGATAACATCTTCATAGGTAGTTGTCAGGAATAATAAAGTAATATATGTAAAGAACTTAGAATAGTATCTGGCACATAGCAAAAGCTCAGTAAACGTTCACTGTTACTGTCTTTGCAGTGTTACTCAGGATGAGGTGATATGTTTTCCCCTCTGTATTTCTCTATAGCATCTAGATTCTGTATTCAGAAACCTGCAGTCACCCACCCACTCCCCCAACTTGCAGGAATTGGCAAAGAAATGGGGAGGGACTATGTCCATCTAAAGGAACTACTACCACCCAGCCCCTACACTGGCCCCTTTTGGGTCATAGCCTACCTCAGCTGGCAGCCACGCAGCACTCTGGGCCTGGGATTGGAGTGTCCAGTGTCTGTCTGCTCTTCAGGAGGTTCCTCTTTTACCTTGGTGTTGCCTCTGAGTGCTGTAAAATAGTGGTATTTACCTCGGGTTATGATTCTTTTCATTGCCTTCATAAGCAGTCACCCAGCTTCCCTACTTCTCTTCAGGGTGTTTCTGGGCAGCACATGATAAAATGGATTATATTTTCCTATAGCAAAAACAAAGGGTAAATTACTCTGCTAACTTAGAAGTCAGTATCAAAACAATTCTAGATTTGGCCAGTTCCAAATTGGAAAACCCAGATCTCCTGGCTCCCTGACCAATGTTGTATCTACTCCAGCTCATTATCTCTCCTTTAAAAGTTCTATAAAATATACATAAATGCTTAATTAGTATATGTGGTAGAGAAGACCCTAAAGCACTATAAAGTAGATACCCAGCACATTAAAATATATCTATTATGCCATAAATTTGACATACCTAAAAGTAGTATGTTAGCTATTATATAAACTGAACATTTAATTAACACTACTGTTGCTTGCCTTTTTACAGTTTGGAAGGGACTTGATAGAAGAATTTAGAAAGCTTGTTCAAGCATGCTTGACACATTCCAGAAATAATTATGAAAGTTGTCCAGAAATTGTCCTATTATCTCTGAAACCTATTCCCAACAGTCCCCTCATATTTACACCTGCACACCACCTTTGTCATGGTCACCAGTTATTTCCACAATGCTGAATCCAGTTCTGAGTCTCTGTCTTGTTTCACTTGTCAGCAGCATTTGATTCAGCTGATCATACCCTGCTCCTTGAAAAACATCATTTACTCGACTTCCAGGATACCACTCTCCCCTGGCTCCTACTCAGTGTGTTTTGCCAGTTTCTCCTCTCCCTGACCTCTAAAATTAAAGTGCCCTGCGCTTTGTCTGTGACCCTCTTTTCTTGTCTATACATACGCATGCTCAAACTTGGTGCCCTCAATCAGTCTCAACGGCTTTAAACCATTTCTATGCTGAACCCTCCCAAATCTATATATCCAGGCTGGACTTCTCTCTTGAACTTCAGATTCATAAATTCAGCTGCCTACTTGACACTTTTACTTGAATGTCTAATAGGCATCTGAAACTTAACATAAACAAAGCCACACTCCTAAGCTAGCCTCTAAAATCCCCCTCTTCCTGCCGTCTTCAGTAGTTTGGTAAATAGTGACTGTTATTTTGCTCAGGCCGCCTTTCTATCACAGCCTTCATCTAGTTTGTCAGTAAGCCCTGTAAGGTCTGCCTTCAGAATTTTTCAGAGCGTGATCTTTTCTCAACAGACCCCACCCCTAATCATGTCCGTCTCCTATCTCCCACATAGATATTACAATAGCCTAGTAATAAGTAATAAGCTTCTACCCCTGCCCTCTGTAGTCTTTTTGTAATCTAGCAACAAAATTGATGCTTTTAAAATGTAAGATCATGCCAACATACCTAGCCTCTCCTACAGTGATTTCCCATCCTACCCAAATCACACTCCCTACAGTAGCCTACAAGAGTCACACTCCCTACAGTAGCCTACAAGACCTCACATTGTCAGGTGCCCCATTGCCTCTCGGACTTTCTTTCTAACTACTCTCTTCCTTGTTTTATTCATTTCACCACATTCTTTGCTGTTCTTGAACACACAAGGCATATACTCTCGCCTCAGGACCTTTGAACTTGCCATTCCCTCTGTTGGAAGCTTTTTTTCCCTCCAGATATCTCATGGCTCATTTCCTTATCCCGATCCTTCAGGCCTTCACTTCCATGTCATTTTCTCAGTAAGGCCTTAGTAAGGCCAAATGCCTATCTCCTTTCAGTTTTATTTTTCTCCATAGAATTAATCACCACATACTAAATATATTTACTGATTTATTTTATTTTATTTAATCTGTTTATTATTTCTTTCTCCACTAAAATGAAGCTCCCTAATACCTAGAACTGTACCTGGTATGTTGTAGTAGGTGTTCAATAAATATACTTATAAGATTGAAAGGTGAACTTTCACACTTCCTTTGTAGTCTTCAAGGGAAAGGAATCTGTTCATCCAATAGAGGCTGAATGACCAAAAAGTTTATTTCCTAGTAGTGTTTATATTTGAAAGTATTGTCTTATTGGTAGAAACAGGAGATGTTTTTGATTAGTGTTTCTTTTTATTTCTTCCCTCTGAACTCACATGCTGTCCCATCACTCCCAGACCCCTGATGGAAGAATTGGAGTTATCTGCTTGCCGCCTTTGCTCTGAAAGGCTATTAGCTATAGTCTGCACCTTGCATCATTTCTCTACTTCAACAGTTTTTCTGCTGCCCAAGCTTATATTGAGGATCCAAAGTATCTCAAAGCATTTTTTTTTATGTACTAAATCGCCATAAGCTATAAGGAAGTAGTAGCATTCTTCAAGCTAGATCTTGTCTACGAATGTTTCCATGTCAGTGTTGTTGAAGTGGTGGAAAATGTCCTTCCTTCTCTGTCCACGGAGATCACTGGGTTTTGGAGCCAGGTGGGTTTTTTAAAACTAGAATTCTAGCTCCAACACTCAGCCAGCTCTGTGTGACCTTAAAAAGGTGGCTTAAAATGTGAGACTGGGTCTGACATGTCACCTTTCAACACAAGTTACTTCTCTTTGCCTTTTCTGCCCTTTTTGCTTTTCTTTTCCTATTCCCTACCCACAAAAGAGACTTGACTGCTGGATTTTTAAAACCCTAAAGATAGAGATCCTATTTGAACCCTGCTTAAAAATTATATTCTAGGTTAACCTTGAATATTTCAGTATGCTCTTTCCCCCTTAATTATCCTTAATGAAACCATCTTCTCTACATGAACTATGTACTGAGCAGAAAACCTGGAATCTTCACTTTGCAAGCATTGTAAAGTAAGGCACATATGTCTTGGATATAAGAGTAAAGATGAAACACATCAGAAAACATGTGGAAAGGGCATTATAGTTTTCACAGTCCTTCTCAAGATGTCTTTCTTTTTCAGAGAAATAACAATAAACCCAGAAAAAGACATATATCATTTTCACACTTCTTCTTTTCAGTGAATAGAAGTAAAGATTAATAATAATGGGAAAGAACATGAATCCATGCATCTTTCTATATTTCTTCCCTCTCAAACTGTTGTGAGCTGACAGATTCTGCAGTTGATAAGCCTCAGAGCCATGGGGACAGGGGTAAGATACTGACGAGGATACTGACCTCCCCTTTCCTTTCATAGGGAGTCACCAGCTGCTGTGACCCTCCATGGCTATCCTGAGGCAGTGGGGGACATCCAGGGGAGCTTTGTCATTAGCATCTTTGTTCTTCTGTCTTTGTGTCACCTTGACCTATCAATCTTAAACATATACACATGATCATGGTTGACTCTCTATTTATGTATTCATACTCCTTAAGCCTTGAATTTATTATAATTTGTATTAATTAAATATTTAATATACATTACCACTAATCCAGCCCTTTTTGATATCATCTTTGATTCTGCATATTTAGAGGGATAAGGGAAAAAATGGCTTGCTCTAGATATCACACAAAGTCGGGAAAAGCAGAGTGATTGAAGAGTGGCGCACATATACATATTCCTATAACTACAACCATCATCGTGGTAGACATGTAATTTATAGCACTTCCTGTTTACCAATACTGAGAGAGGCTCTCTCTGTGACTTGAATAATGCCGACAGCTGCTCTGTAAAAGACTGTAGTTCTTACTGAGGGTAAAACCAAGGGCTAGGGAGCTCTGCAAGGCATTCAAATCTTTCTGCTCTCTTCTTTTTGTGAAAAACTCCCTGAATGAGCATGTTGATGTTAACATATATTCAAATTAGAATTGGGTAGATATTATTGCTCTATTAGTTTCACTTATAGAAGATTCTATAGCCTTTCTTCTCAGTGTTACATGATAAAGTATTTGTAGAGAATGGAATGGGAGATTTGGATTCAAGATGGGAAATTAGAATGTGTCTTTTTGGGTGTTCCTCACTCTACTGCTTATATTGGCTGAGGGCAGGAATCTTTACCTCTTAGCCTCATTTTTTTACATTTAATAAAATGATATTTTCTATATATCAGTACTAACCAGAGGTTCTATGTAACTTTCAATTTCAAGATACTTAAGAATTTATGACATTTAATGATTTTTCTCCAAATTGTTATTTTGATACTCAGAATGTTAATATCGACCATACCCATAGGTATGTGGTTATACTCAAACACACTTACGCCTTGATGTATTTTCACAAAGGTAAAGATCTGTGCAGTTTTTTAGTTCTAAAGGTTGGTTGTTTTTTAGTGTGTTCTAGATTTTTTTAAAGAACAAAACTTTAATCATACTTTCTTTAAGATTAAATTTAATAGTGTTCTGTGTCTCATGCTTGTAGAAAGGCTTAGAAAAAAACTGTGTGTACAACATGAATTTCGTAGCATTACTCTGGGCTAACAGTGTCTTAGCTGTGACAAAATAAGTTAAACTTATATTAAACATTTTATATGCTCCCAAAACTCTTGGGATACAGAATAAATAAAAACATCCTTCCTATTCTCTAAAAGTTTCTACATGGACAGATACAAAGTTGACCCTCTGTACCTGCGAGACCTGCATATGTGGATTCAACCAACCATGGATGGAAAATATTTGAAAAAAGGATAGACATGGTGGTTCACACCTGTAATCCTAGCACTTTGGGAGGCTGAAGCAATAGGATCATTTGAAGCCAGAAGTTCAAGACCAGCCTGAACATAGCAAGGCCTCATCTCTATTAAAAAAATACCAAAAAAATTAGCCAGGTACGCTGGTACGTACCTGTAGTCCCAGTTACTTGGGAGGCTGAGGTGGGAGGATCGCTTGAGCCCAGGAGTTTGAGGCTGCAGTGAGCTATGATTGGACCACTTCACTCTAGCCTGAGTGACAGAGTGAGACCCTGTCTCAAAAAAAAAAAAAAAAAAAATTAAAAATAATACAACAATAAAATAACACAAGTAAAAAACAATATGCTATAATATAATCACATGGTATTTTACATTGTTTTGGGTATTATAAGTAATCTAGAGATGATTTAAAGTATATAGGAGGATTTACATAAATTATATGATGCAAATACTGCACTATTTTATACAAGGGGCTTGAGCATTGGCAAATTTTGGTACCTACAGGGGTCTTGGAACCAATCCGCAGAGTTATCTGAGAGAAACCAAATATCTATAGCTATATACATGAAACAAGTAAAAATCTAATGTGTAATCACAAACTTCTGTGTGGTAGCTGACTAGTGGGGGAGTACGTAAGAAGAGACTATTTGAATTTGAATTCACCTTTTAACAAATACTGAGTGCCAGGCACTATTCCAGTCACTGAGTATATAGCAATAAACTCAACAGACATGGTCCCTGTTCTTATGAAACTCACATTTTATGGTAGAGCAAAGAAAGACAAGAAATAAATAAATATGGCAGTTTCAGATATGATGAATGGTAGAAGAAAATAAAACATGGAAGAAGGATGAGAAACTTTAAATTGGGTCATCAGAGCAGACAAAATTTGATCTGAAGCTTAAATCACAGGAAGCTATCAGGCAAGTAAAAATCTCAGGGGTAACATTGCAGGCAAAGGGAGCACTCTGCAGAAACCACAGGGTTGGAATGAGTTTGGTGTACACAAGGACCAGTGTGTGCAAGAGGTCATGCAAGTGATAGATCTGAGGCTGGAGATTTGGCTAGGAGCCTGATCATATAGGGCTATCTTAAGTGTATTTTCTTTTGCTGTAACAGAATAGCTGAGCCTGTGTAATTTATAAAGAAAAGAAGTTTATTTGGCTTATAGTGCTGGGAGCTGGGAAATCCAAGGGCATGGCAGCAGCTTCTGGCAAGGGCTTTTGTACTGCATCGTAACATGGTAGAAAAGCAAAAGGGTAAGCGAGTGCATTCGAAAGAGACGAAACATGAAGGATGGCCTCTCTTTATAACAACCCACTCTCAAGATAACTAATTTAGTCCCATGAGAGGGAAAACTTACTTTCACTAGAATTAACCCTAGTCTTGAAAGAGCGGTATTAATCCTTCCTAATGACCTAATAACTTCCTAAAGGCCCCACCTCCCAATACCACCATACCAGGCACCAAATTTCCAACACATGAATCCTGGGGGACATGCTCAAACCATAGCAGAGGCCCTGTAGACCATGCCACAGAGTTTGAATTCTATTCCAAGTGAGGTGGGATGCCATTTGAAGATTTTAAGCAACTTTTTAAAAACTAAAAAAAATTTTACTCTTGTGTAATGGAGATACAGACAGGCATGAGTAGAAGCAGAGAGCCCGGTAAGGTGTTACACTGCCCCTCTGTCACCTCTAGAGGAGAAGTGGTAGGGCTGGGCCTTGGGTGCTGGGAGTGGAAATAAGAGCCATGGGCAGATTGAGGATGTGTTCAGAGCTTGCTGATGGAGTAGATACAGAGAAGGGAGGAGAGACATTTTTGGTTAAGTGACTGCATGGTGGTAAGGAAGACCTTGGGGAGGAGCTGGTTTGAGGGATTGGAATCAAGGTTTTGTTTTGGCCATGTTACCTTTGAAATGTATGGTTCTCACCTCTATTACTTGTGGAAGATTGAACAAATTGTTTCACTTTTCTCATCTGTAAAATGAGGATAGTGATAGTATTCATGCTATATGATTGATTTGAAAATTAAATGAATTAATGCCCCTGAAGCACTTAAAACATGACTGGACACATACTAAGTTCTCAGTGTTAGCTATTGTCATTGATACTGTTATTATTACTATTATCCATAATAAGCCTGGTGCCGTGGTTCATGCCTGTAATCCAAGCACTTTGGGAGGCCAAGGTGGGAGGATTGCTTGAGGCCAAGAGTTTGAGAGCAGCCTGGGCAACATAGCAAGACCCCATCTCTACAAAAAGTAAAAAAGAATTAGCTGGGCATGGTGGTACACACCTATAGTCCTAGCTAGCTACTCAGGAGGCTGAGGTGAAAGGATTGCTTGAGTTCAGGAGTTTGAGGTTACAGCAAACTATGATTAGGCTACTCCACTGCAGTCTAGGTGACAGAGTGAGAGTCCATGTCTGAAAAAAAAAAAGAAGAAGAAAAATATCATCCATAATAATAGTAGTATATATACAAATGAAATGTTGAAGAAACAGACAGTAGGATATATGAGTCCGGAGCTCAGGAGAGAAGTCAGGACTGGAGATAAACCTTGATACTTATCAGATATGGGTATTTAAAACCATGGGACTAGATGAGATTGCCTATGGGGAGGGGAGAGACAAGGACTGAGGAATGGGCCCTCCAACCTTTAGAGGACAGGAAGAAGAGGCAGAGCCAGGAAAGAACTGAGAATGAGCTGTCTGAAGACAGGAGGGAAACATGAAGGTGCTGCCTTGTGGAAGCAAAGTATAGAAAGCATTAAAAGAAAGTAGTCAACCGTATCAAATGATGCTGAAAAGTAAGAGTAAGAAGAAGACAGACCTGACCATTGGCTTGGCAAAGAGTAAATTAATGGTAACCTTGACAAGAGCCATTTCAGTGGAGTAATGGGAATGAAAGTCCTATTGAAGAGGCCAGAGAGAACGGGAAGGTAAGAAATGGGGCAGTAGCTGGAGAGGGATGGGGGTGTGGGATGTCTTGGGAAGCTTATTTTAATATGGAGTATTAAAACATGTTTGCATGCTAATTAGCATGATTAAGTAGAGAGGGAGAATTTTTGCTATGAGAGAAAGGGAATATTTTATAAGATTAAAGTCCTTGAGTAGTCAAGAAAGAATATGATCCAGGAGAGACTTTGAAGGACAACAGAGATACTTTTTCCATTGTAAAAGGAGGCGAGGCAAAGTGTGGACATAGCCAAAAGTAAGATGGTAGATTTGGTGATAGAATGGTGCTAATTTTTGTTTAATCACACATTTTTTTTTTTTTTTTTTTTTGAGACAGAGTCTCGCTTTGTTGTCCAGGCTAGAGTGAGTGCCGTGGCGTCAGACTAGCTCACAGCAACCTCAAACTCCTGGGCTCGAGTGATCCCTCTGCCTCAGCCTCCCGAGTAGCTGGGACTACAGGCATGCGCCACCATGCCCGGCTAATTTTTTATATATATATCAGTTGGCCAATTAATTTCTTTCTATTTATAGTAGAGACGGGGTCTCGCTCTTGCTCAGGCTGGTTTTGAACTCCTGACCTTGAGCAATCCGCCCGCCTCGGCCTCCCAAGAGCTAGGATTACAGGCGTGAGCCACAGCGCCCGGCCAAATCACACATCTTTTAAAATGAAGTCATGAAAGAGTAAGAGAGGTGGGGAGGAGGATTTGAAGTATTCACAATAAATCGGGGACCTAGACAAATGCTATAAGCCAAAAAAAAATTCATTAAAAATAGTTTTAAACTGCATTCTGAACAATAAGAAAAAAATAAGGGAAGGGATAATCTTCACCTAGAAACATGATCTGATGCTATTTGCTACCAATGATGAAACAGAATTATTAAAACTTCCATTTTCTTCAGTAAAGAATTTGGCCTTCAAACAGGAAAGGAAAAGACAAACGTGGTTGAGAAGGAATTGAAGCCCAGGGTGGGTAAGAGAGTCAGAAAGAGAGTAAATGAGTATCTGCTACTTTAAATTAGTTCTGTTCTCCAGGTTCTGTTAAATTACATCCTACGGTGCTGGGAGAACTTTCAAATCTGATTTTGAAATTTTCATTCACCATAATTTCTAGCCAGAAGGCTAATATTACAGGTAATTTTTTTCTCCCAAAAGAAGAAATTCTATATACAATGAGCAGTAGGCTTGGCTTTTATCCCTGGCAAAATTTTAGAATCAACGATTAACTTGATGGTTTATGAGCATTTGAGAAAAAATGCGTCACACTAGTATCCAATTTGAGTTGTCTAAAAATAAGTCATTCCCAGATAAATAGATTTTCCTTCAGGGTTTTGTTGTTGGAAAATTGGGGCTACATGGTAGATTCAGCGTATCTTGATTTCAGCAAAGTGTTTGTTGAAAAACATCAAACAAAACATAACATTTTGTAGATAAGAGGAAGGATAGACTAACATTTAAGTACCTGTGTGTGCAAGGTACCTGATAAGATGATGAAATTATATAACAGAGGCCAGGACCCTTGGCCCCTTTAGGTTAGCTGGAAATCACTGACATGAAGTGCGTAGATTAATAGGAGAAAGGCATACAGATTTATTTAATGTGTGTACATGGGAGCCTTCAGAATGAAGGACCAACCCCCAGTGAGATGCAGAACCCTGTATACTGTTGTGAGGTTACAGAAAGAATGTGGGCTTGAATCCTGGCAAAACAAGTATGGGAAGGAGGGAGAAGCAGAATTCTGTTGAGGGGCAATAAATGATTACTAGAGAGACTTCAACGGGCTTGAAAAACATACAGTGGTCTGGGGCAAAGTCTGTTGGGCCCACAGAGCCGACGTAGTTTGTAACAAAAGTCTGTCCAAATTTGTTGACAGACTTTAGTCTTCCTTCCTGTGTTATGGGTTCACTTAATGAATTTGGTAGGTCCAGATTTTATGCAGATAAGGGAACTTCAGAGAATCCTATGCTTTGGGAGAGCCTGTGAGAGGTGAGGGGGAGGTGGTCAGAGGGACCTTGAGGCTCCTTCAGCTCAGCATGTAAAAACTCCATGTTTTGGGATATCAGTCTCTCAGCCCCAACAATATTTGGAGTGTTGGTTCTTGAATCAGTGATGCTTACAAGGTCTCTAATGGGGGTGTCATGGGATTTTATTCTTGTCTCTGTCCTGACTAGAAACCTAGAAGAAACTATGGTAGGCAAACAGAGAGAACTAATGTGGTAAATGACAGAGTCAAATGAAAAATCATCTCATCGCCTGGATAAGCTGTATTACTTAACAGTCATTTGGGAACCATTCATGGTCCATTCATTTTTTCATTTTTGTTGAGATCTCTGTGTCAAATACTGTTCTAGTGTTGGGAATATGTAGGAAAACAAAGAGAAGCAAATCATGGACTTTGAGGCTTCAAGGACCTTACAGAGTCAGCCAAAAGAATGCATCATTTGAGCAGGTGTTAACATAGAGGTATGTACCTACGTCTTTGGGGCCTAAAGATGGAAGTGGTCAGTTCAACCAGGGTGCTCTCTGTGCCGTGCTCCCTTTCCTCCCAAGCGCCCAACTGAAGAAGAGTAAGTTATCACTTCAAGCTCCTCTGCTTCCCTTTGTAAAAAGTCCTTCATGAAGCACCTCTTGATGTTTAAATGTCAGGGATGTAGCTCATTAATCTTTGCAGCCTGTTATGTCTCACACCCCCACCATCCTAACCCCCACCACACTTACCCCACCACCTTTACCCCCACCACCCTCACCTCTACCTCCCTTACCCCATCACCCTTACCTCTATCTCCATTACCCCTACCTCCCTTACCCCTACATCCCTCACCCCACCACCCTTACCCCTACCTCCCTTACTCCTACCACCCTTACTCCTACCTCCCTTACCCCACCACCCTAACCCCCACCACAGTTACCCCACCACCTTTACCCCTACCACCCTTACCTCTACCTCCCTTACCCAACCACCCTTACCCCTACCTCCCTTACCCCTACACCCCTTACCCCACCACCCTTACCCCTACCTCCCTTACTCCTACCACCCTTACTCCTACCTCCCTTACCCCACCACCCTTACCCTACCACCCTTACTCCTACAACCCTTACCCCACTACCCTTACCCCTACCACCCATACCCCTACTACCCATACCCCTACCATTCTTACCACCACCACCCTTACCCTCCTACCCTTACCCTACCCACCCTTACCTCACCCACCTTACCCCTACCACCCTTACCCCACCACCCTTACTCCTACCACCCTTACCCTACCACCCTTACCCCACCACCCTTACCCCACCACCCTTACCCCTACCACCCTTACCCCACCACCCTTACCCCACTACCCTTACCTCACCACCCTTACCCCTACCTCCCTTACTCCACTACCCTTACCCCACCACCCTTACCCCACCACCCTTACCCTACCACCCTTACCCCTACCACCCTTACCCCTACCACCCTTACCCCACCACCCTTACCCCACCACCCTTACCCCACCAACCTTACCCCACCACTCTTACTCTACCACCCTTACCCCCACCACCCTTACCCCTACTACCCTTACCCCACCAGCCTTACCCCTACCTCCCTTACCCCTACCACCCTTACCCCACCACCCTTACCCCTACCTCCCTTACCCCACCACCCTTACCCCCACCACCCTTACCGCTGCCACCCTTGAAGAAGCACCCTTCCCAGAACCTCCAGCCCTCTGAGTAGCTGCTCTTTGTGCCTGGTTCCTTTGAAGGACCTGCTTACCTCTTTCTATCCAAATACAGAAAAGTACCTTCACTTATGCAAATGTTGAACATTAACACTTCCTAGTGCCCGGGAGCAATGTTCCCTCAAACATTACACTGTTCTGGAGTAACAAACTATGAAGGTTAAGTGTACAGGAACAGCTTAATCTTGTAATCTAATAAAACTTACTCTAGTTAACATAGCACAGGTAATAACGTATCTCATCATTATTGTGCTGCATTATGATTAGTCAGAGAAGGGTCGACCTAAGAGAATGCAATTAGTATTTCTTTTATGCAGTGAAAAAGATTTTTGTGGGTTTTTTCTGCTTTTTGTTAGTTCTCTGTTACCTATAATTACCTCTACTGTTGACAGGTGGGTTTTTTTTTTTTTTAGGCCACTCTAATTTAATCTTTTTGGTGTACTCATAAACACACATACAAATCCTTTGACACTTAGGTTAGAAAAGCAAAATTCTAGCACCACTTCTAGCTGCAGGGATTCCCTCTTTTCCCTTCTAGGATGGTATCTTTTCTGTACTTCACTTACCCCTGCCGTATATGTTGCTCTTGCTCCTCTGGTGTGGTCTTTTCTCAACTTTAGCTGTTCACTGGAGTCATTTGGGTTAACTTTTACAAAATCCCAGTGCTTAAATCCCACCTCACAGGGAGTCTGATTGAACTGGTCTGGTCTGGGCCTGCCATCAGTATTTTTTTTAAAAAGCTCCTTAGGTAGTTTTAATATGCAGCTAGGGCTGAGCTGTGGTGCCATAAAAGGATAGAAATATAGCAGGTTCTTGGTGACTTGTCCAGGAGGTTCAGCATAAGCATCATGGGTCTGTAGAGGGCAGAGAGGTCCTGCTGGGCCTGGGATGTAAGATACGGAACATAGACTCTACTCAGGAGTCTGGGGAGACAAGGAATAAAAGCTTCATTCAAACATTTCTGAAATGTTTGGAGGGTATTGGAGGCTAGATGGTCTAATCTCCTAAATTAGACATCAAGAATTATATCCAATTTAGCTTCCTGGCGAGGCTTACCATTAAGAGTACCACATGATTGCAAGGAGTACACTGGAACTCCCCTTCCCATATTCTCTCCCTGGATGTACCTTATACATAGAATCCCAGAGCTTTTGTTAATGGCCCAGAGAAAACACAAACCCAGGAATCCTTGAGTAAGTATGCCAGAGGTAGTCAGATTACGGTTTGGTTTTATACATTTCAGAGATGCAGGAGTTACAGGCAAAAAAGTAAATCAATACATGGAAGATGTACATTGGTTCCATCATGGCCACAAACTCCGTTTTAAGGTTTTTATGGGGTCTTCTTGGCCAAGAAGGGATCCATCGAGTCAGTGGAGGAGCTTAGGATTTTATTTTTAGTTTACACTTGAAAGGAATCCTAAGTCATCTTCATTTTTATATGAAATCTTGAAACCTCTAGAAGTTAAATGTGCTGCCTAATGTCACACTAGTGTTATACGTATTAGAACTAGAATGAAGATCCACTTCTCTTAGCCACAAGTTCATTGCTTTTTCTATCACATCATATTGTGTTCTGATATATTCTTCTGAATATTTCCAGTATAATAAAGACCTCCATATTTTGAAAACAGATTGACTTTTGTAACTCATTCACATTCAAGCCTAGCATGTTAGATGATCTACCTGATATTTGTGGTCCATAGTTGACTGAAAATTTACAATGATTTGAAGCATTGTCAGTGAGCCAATTGTTGAACAATATTGTATTTTTTCTATATCACAGAGAATTTCTCAATTGCTTCAAAATTTCTTCCTTATAAACTGAATGGACAATATGACCTTGTGGAATGAATTTTGAATGGACTATGCTATCTGCTTGCTGACACCTGACACAAAGATTTTCATTTTAAAATTAAAAGTGAAAGCCATAAGATGCAAATGCCTTGGAGACATAACCCATATGAAATTCATTCACTTATTTACAAGCTTTAATTAGTCAATGAGTGAATATAAAATTAATACTAATAGCCCCCACTGACTTAGTTCCTCTTAGGTACCTAGCTCCTAGATACCTTGAATACTTATCTCCAGTAATTCATAAAAAATGTTGCATGCCAGTATTATTTCCATTTTGCAGATAAGAAAATCAAGCTTATGAAAGATAAAGTAACTTGTCCGAGGTCATGTAGCCTGTAAGTGAAAGAGCTGAACATGGTGTCGACTCTATTTAAAAATATAATCATTTATTCATGTTAGACCAACAAAGCCTGAATTGAATCTTTAAGATTCTAAAGATATTCTTCTAATCCATGTTATCTGACCTATCATTTTTTATTATATGATTTAACTACAGAATCCCAGTACTGACTCTTATCCTTTGACCTGGTAGATTTCAAGTTTGTTAACCATTTCGGCTCTGGTTCCCAAACATGGATGAGGGATTTACTTATAACTCATTAGTATTTGTGTCCTTCGGTCACCTTATGATAATTTACAAAAAAGTTCATGGGTTTTGATGAAGGACCTCATGATATACATGTGCCTAGAAAACTCTGTGTAAAATAATTAAGTAGGCAAATAATGACTCCTGTGAAAGGCTTTAAAACAGAGAAATTCTTAGTGATCATGCTGAGATATTCTTTTCACAGAAGACCTGTTCTTGGAATATTAGATCCCTATTCTACAGGAATCCCCACTTCACATCTTTATTTCATTTAGAACATTGGTTCTTCTATCAGGACCAACATTCTGTTTTTCAAATATCATGCAATGCCTTTTACCATCCTGAAACAAAATTTATGGAAAATATAACCTATTCACACACATAAATTTTTTTAAAAAATCGATATAACCCCAACTGTTTTTTAAGTGGAATTTAATAGGCTTATTCTAAACTTTGTAAAGTATAAAGGACAAAAATAGCCAAGTCACCTACAAAGGAGAAGAATAGGGTGGGAAAATTTGCTTTATTAGCTATCAGGGCTTATCAGGAAGGGGCACATGAGGGCTTTCTGAGATGGCTGGGTAGGATTCCTTTTATAGCAGCTTGCTAAGTTATGCCTTTATACCTTATCCAATTTTGTGTATATTGGTTATATCACAATGAAAAGGGAGTTTGAATAAATCAATATTATGTTCTAGCTGTGTCATAAAGGAGAAATGAAAGGAAAGAATTGAACTGGAAGACAAAAATGCTCCAACAGATTCCCAAATGCCCCCTAGAATGTAGCACCCATCAATGAAAACCTCCAATTTAGAAAATTAAACGACGTGGAAGTTTACAGTTGCATTCGATGGCACTTTTTTTTTGTTTAGTGAATTAAAGGACTATTTTTTAATTAGTTATCCTAAATCCCTCATGTTTCATTCTGAACCCATTATCACTGATCCTTAATGGAAACTGAGAGCAACTGATCTTTACTTTCAGCGGCAGACATGCATATTTTTGACAAACTTTTCTGTTTTATATTTGTATTCTTCATTTTCTTTTCTTTCTTTGTTTCTTTTGCTTTATTAATGTATTCTGTACTTGTCATTAATGAACTTATTTATTTCATTGATAATTTAACATTGGTCAGAACTTCTAGTGTCTGGCTAATGCCTTACTGTTGAGTGTCATCTCAAAATTGAGTGGCATCTGCCTCTCATCCATTTATGTGATCATGGATGAAAATGTTAGACATACAGCATGGTTGTGATGGGCCATATTACTGTGAACCACTAAAATCCTCTGTTCCATGTCCCTTTATCCTGAGGCCAGTGTATAGTAGCAGACATCTTTGAGATGGGCTGTCCCATCTATAAACCAGCGTAGGACATATAAGTAGAAAGGAAGACCGAAGTCAGGCTTAAAAATTATTAAATTATTAATAGATAACTATAAAATTTGAAACCAAAACATATGTTCAAAAACAAATGAATAAAATATTCTTATCTTCTAAATAATCTTGCCTCCTAAAACTGTAAATGTTTTCTAAAACATTTTTATTATTAAGCATCCTTTAAGATATTATAAAAGGAAATATGAATCTTAAAAGTGTTACCCAATCTTATTACTATAACATTTAATTTTTTTACCTTATTCAACTGTTATAAAATACATGTCAGTTACGAAGTATATGAAGTCTTTTTAAAATTTTGTGCTTTTCTTTTTCTTATGTAACATTATTTTTTAAGCTTTCTCCATGTAGCCATGATGGGTACCAATTTTAGTGGCTGCATGGTATTCCATCTTTTTGATAAAACCTTACTGTTGGATTTAACAAGTGAGAAGCCTTGACAAAGGTCCATGACCCAGGGATTTTACTAAAGGCACAAGTTTGAGTCACTGCTGGTATTGCTGCATGGATACAAATGAGTTTCTCAGCTTGTGAGTGAGTATAGTCCCCTCCCCATCATAAGCATTTCAGTACTACTGAAATGCTTCGTTATTTTCTACTGGTCCTTATATGCACAGTAACTCTTACAAAGTCATTAAAGAAAAATACGCACATAGGGTTATATAACTTGCTGGATGTGAGTTATCACAGGAATGATGCAGAATAGTGTTCATTTTAGTGGCAGAATGGGCTTTGTTAGTGTTATAAATTGTTGTAGTCTTCTACTTATGGAATAATTAAAAGCTTAAAAGGATTTACTTTTTTGTGTTATTTATTTGTCAGGGAAATGAGATGTTGTCAGTGGTATTTCAGAATTTGTAGATTTATAAGTACCTTGGGATAAATCAGTTTTGACTATTTTGGGTCTAATGTAATTTATTTATATTCCCATGTTGTTACACATTTAGTTTGTTGAAAGGAAGATTACTTTGAGCATCATAAAAAGTGTTAAAATATTTTCTTATAATATTTTTAAGCCAATATTTTAGAATTTTCCTAAATTAACATTTTTCTTCTTTCATGAATAGATTATGTTCTGATTCTTTTAATCACAATGAATTTGAAATTTCAGATCAAATAAAAGAGATTGACTAGAAGTTCTCATAAATAAGATGTTCAAACATTTCTGAATTATGAACACTATTTTTATAACAGTTTTGTTGGTATATAATTCACATACCATACAACTCACCTGTTTAAAGTGTACAATTCAATGGTTTTTAGAACCATGATAAATTTTAGAAAATTTTCATCACTTTAGAAAGCAACCCTGTATTCTTTACCTATCACCTCCCTACTAGTTCCCTAGCCCTTGACAATTAATCTATTTTCTGTCTCTACAGATTTATTTATTGTGGACATTCCATATAAATGGAATCATATAATATGTGGTCTGGCTTCTTTCACTTAGCATAATGTTTTCAAGGTTCATCTATATTGTAGCATGTATCAGTACTTCGTTCCTTTTTATGACCAACTAATATTTCATTATATGAATATACCACATGTATTTATAAGTTTATCAGTTAAGATTGGGATTGTTCAAGAGTTTGAGATCTCTGACCGTTGAACTGATGGGACTTACTGATAGGATTAGATATGAGAAGTTTTTCCTGTAACTAACTCCTAAAAAGAATAATTGAAAAATCGAAAAATGTCCTAGCCCTTTTTGTATAACCCTTCCTGGGATAAGAGAAGGGTTTTGCAGTCAAAAATTAAATCTACTCACAATTCCTCAAAAACAGACTCCCAATTGAGCCATCAGGATGATGTAGGGGAGAGCAGAGGACACAGGCCACTATAACATTAAACCTCAACCAGGTATAAAAAAAACCTTGAGAGACAGGGCCAACACCTAAAAAGATTATAAAATGACATACATTAAAAGAGTACACTAGCAGCATTCCTAAATAAAGGTGAATCCCATTCTCAAAGTTTATGCTATTTTTTTTCCTTGAATAGACACACACAGCTATTTTATAAGAATGGATTCACTGATCTTTAGCCTGCCTATCATGCTATTTTATAAGAATAGATTTAGTGATCTTTAATCTACCTTGCTTAAGGACACTGGTTATCATATTTGTATGCTCTAGTCCATACATTCTCATTCATGGTGATACCACACCAAGGGAGTAAAAATTCATTCCTGAGATCAAAAAGAACTTACTCTTTTTAGGTACAAAATACAGATATACATACAGTATATAAACACACATACAGAATAGTTGTGGAACTAAAATTAATGGGGGGAATATGTTTTAGAAAGCTCCTTAGAAGGGCAGTAATGAAAAGCAGGTTGAGAAATATTGCCAAAAGGAGGAGATTCATTACTCTAAAGAGACCTGAGATATTTCAGGCTCCATTAGGGGATTTTCCCAAGGATCTCCTATGGCCACTGTCCCCAACCCCAGGTACCGGTACATAGCTTATTAGCAACTTGTTAGGAACTGGGCCACAAAGCGGTAGATGAGGTGCAGCCAGTGAGCGAAGCTTCATCTGTATTTTCAGCCACTCACCATCGCTCTCCATCCCGCCCCCCACCTGAGTCTGTGGAAAAATTGTCTTCCATGAAACCAGTCCCTGATGCCAAAAAGCTTGGGGACCACTGTCCTACAACAACCAGGAAACTCATATCCTCACTCACTCATACTCATCCACACATACATTCTCTCTTCCTCTCCACATACGTTTTTTTCTCTTTTTCTCTAGAGAGGTACAAATGGTGGGGATGGAGAGGAGAAATGGCCCACAGTACACCTGGGTAGATAAGTCTAGACTGTCTGGTCTGTAAATGGACAGCCTCATATACAATTAGGCCAATTTCTGCATCTGAGCCTTAACACATTTACATGGTGGTTGCGCAACCCTAAACATATTTCTCCCTATACTTAGAGTCAGGGAGAGTGATTTTGTGTAATTTATTTCTCTTGGAAAACTCCTCACATATCAACACTTTTGTTTCATCAAGATCCTTTATATTTTTCCCTTAAATTTCCAATGCAGTTAAATCTGACTCTTTATGGGCCATAAGCAAAGACATAAATGATAATAGAAAAAAACATTCTTCAATTATAGGAGGCAAGAGTTCTAGGGTGCATTATTCAGCTGCTTTCTTTTTCCATGGTTGAAAGCTGATAAAACAAATGACTTTAAAAAGGCTTTCCTTTTTTTTCTAATCTTCCCTTTTGGGAAATAGTTAGCTGTGATGATCAGTTATCCAAAACAAAGGCTGCTTCATATTATGGGAAAATGAAAAGGCAACTAGAACTGATGCTCATATTCATATTTATTCAACCAATTATGTGTCAATACCTTGTTAGGTGCTAGGGCATAGAGAGGTGAATAAAACGAAGCCTCACTTCATTTTATTACAGTCTAGGCTGAGGATATGGATTAAAAAACAGTAATTATAACAATAGAGACTGCCCCAGAGTGTCCCAGGCAATGTAAGAGCATGGAGATGGACGCCTGACTCACCAGCAAGCCTACTCAAGCATCACTTTTTAGGAGCTGCCCTTACAAATAGACAAAGTCTTTGGGCAAGGGATGGGACCTGCCTGTCACAGAGAGCAACATAGCTTCCAGACCTTGGATAGACCAGCATTTTTGTACCCTTTCTGGAAATGTTGTTTAGTAGTGCTTTAGAGATGCTGAGTGCTGGAGAGGAAAAGGGCCACGCCTTCTGGTGACTGTGTCCCAGATTCTATAACCTCCCTACCCATGCTTTGTAGTTAAACGCACAATTCAACAACTGTCTGCATCACTGAAGAATGCTCCTTGGAGTTTTTGTTCCTCCCCACCCACATCCCAGTGGCTAATCAGATGTTTCCACCCTCATATTGGGTATTGCGGAATTCTGTTAAGTATAATTTCCATCTGTTTCTATACATTTCTAGCAAATGTGTAGTATATCAGCAGTGTTTTAATGCTCCATCTAGCCAATCTGTCTGGTTCTGGCTAACGCCTCTGGCTCCAGTAGGGCTTGACAGGCTCTGCTAGAGTGTTTGAACTTGATCCTGAAATCAGTGAAGAGCCATTGGAAGAAATATGAGCAGATAGGATGCTTCCCCCCACCTTTTCCTTTAGGACTCCTCTTGGCAGGCAGCAAAAATATAGGATCAATGGATAGGAATTAAGATAGATGAGGTTGCCAAACTAAAGACAAAAAAAAAAAAGTAGGAGATTGTCATCATAGTCTAGACAAAATATGATGAGGTTGGGCTTATGGGGATGATGAAGAAGAATTGAATTAGACAGGTATTTAGGTAATAAGAATAATTGACTAGAAGTAGAAGATCACTCTCTAGCTTCTGGCTGGGGTGCTGTATTAGTTTCCTATTGCTGCTGTAACAAAGTTCCAGACTTAATGGCTTAAAACAACACAAAGTTATCATCTTAAAGTTCTGGATGTCAGAATTCTGAAATGGATTTCACTATGCTACAATGAGTGTGTCATCAGTGCTACATTCCTTTCTGGAGGCTCTATGGGAGAAAGCATGTTCTTGCCCTTTTCAAATTCTAGAGGCTGCATGCCTCCTTCCATCTCAAAGCTAGCAATGGTTGCTTGATTTGTTCTCACATTGCATCATCTGAAATGATCTCAGCCCTCTGAAGCATCTCTTCCCCTTTGAAGGCCTTTGTGATTACATTAATCCCACCCAGATAATCCAGGGTAAATAATCTCCCCATTTTAAAGTCAGCTGGTTAGCAACCTTAATTCTTATCTGCAACCTTAATTTTCCTTTGGCCGTACAGCCAAACATATGCACAGATTCTGAGGACTAGGACACAGACGTCTTTGGGAGGCAATTATTCTACCTACTTCCAGTTCCTGTATTGATAATGGTGCTGTCTACTAAATTGGAAAAGGAAAAAATTCAATTTGGAGTGGGAACATTGAGGTGGTAATGTTTATTTTAGATATTTAGGAATTTTAAACATTTTTTAGAGACGAAGTCTTACTCTATAGCCCAGGCTAGAGTGCAGTGGCGTAATCATAGTTCACTGCAGCCTTGAACTCCTCCTGGGTTCAAGGGATCCTCCTGCCTCAGCCTTCTGTGTAGCTAGAACTATAGCACTTGCCACCATGCTTGGCTGATTTTTAAAAATTTTATGTAGAGACGTGATCTCACTTTGTTAACCTAGCTGGTCTTGAACTTCTGGCCTTAATACTCCTGCTTTGGCTGCCCTAGGTCCTGGGATTACAGACATGAGCCACTGTGCCTAGCCTAAGGTTTTAATTGCCTATGGAACCTTTTAGTTGAGGTGTTCAGTAGAGAGTTGGAAGTGTGGGTCTGGAGCTTAGTAATTCTTAAGTGAAGTGTTGTAGCTTAAGGACAGTAGCTGAAATCATGGCATGGATGACTTTGCCTAGGACAGCTATATAGAATAAAACAACAAGGCCAAGTGGGACTCTAAATAACACCTATGTTTGAGGAACAGAGTAATGGAGGGGAGATCATGGATAATAAAAGAGAAAGATACTGATGAAGAGCATAGAAAGAGGCGGGAAGAGAAAAAGGAAAGAATGGTATCACAGAAGAATGGGGTAGTCGGTCACATTAAGAGTGCACAGTAGTCAGCAGGACTGAAAACTATCTGAACAGATCTCATAGAGTGGTGGGGAGAAGAACAATGTCAGCATGCTGAGGAGTAAGTCGGGAAAAGAAAATGGATATTGATGTGAAGGAAAGAAAAGAGAAAGAGAGTAGCCAGAGCGAGGGTATAGGTTTGACAAAAGATTTGGATTTTTGTTGTTGTGTTTGTTTATTCTTTTAAATAATACATGGTTGGGGAAAACAATGAATTCAAATCGGCAGGGTCCTGTGACTTTCATCCTCCATTATTCAAAGAATTAGTAAAATTTATTGGGAGAGCCACTATGAGCTATTATTTTTGAGATGCCGTGAAGCACAAAAGACAGCTGTAAAAGCTAGAGAAAAGCTTCTGGATGACCCCAGTAATTATGGATGTCTTCCTATTCCAGATAGCAGGGAGAATATTACAACATATCATCAAACAATCCACTTAAAATAAGCACCTTGACAAGCACGAGGCACTGAATAGCAATGACTTTGTTTTTGCAAACGGTGAATTCTGTCAGTTGTTAAGTCTCTTGCAGTGATAGACAGTCAAGAACATAAAGAAGGGATAATAAATGTAACACCTAAACTTTGATGAAACTTTCTGTACTGATATTAAATGAGTATATGGCCGGCATAATAGCTATGATAACAGCATTAGTCAGTGGCAGCATTAGCAGCTTTGTCTGGTAAGTGTATCGTGTGCCGGGCATTGTGCAGAACACTCTACACGTAACAGATCATTCAGTCTTCACAGCAGCCCCATCAAGCATTATAATGGTTATAATAGAACCATTTTTCTGGATTATTATTGTTCCTATTTTATGGATGGGAAACTTCTTGAAGGTTATAGGGGCACATCACATTCTTAGAAAATTATGTCCTTTTTTGATCTCTGTATTTTGGAATGTGATGAGTAACCGGCTAATCTAGAGAACAACCTCAGATGCATAATTGGTTAAAAAATAAGCCTCTTGAGAAAAGATTTAAAACAGGCCTTACAAACTAGAGGTCTCAACAATGACATTTTTGTCTGGCCTATGGATTTGACTTTGGAGAATTTTATTTTTTTATGTAGTCAAATTTAGTAGTCTTTTTCCCTTTTGCTTCTGGATTTTGAGTCGTTTAGGAAATGTTTGTCTACTCTGAGAAGACAGAGGAATTTACCATTTTCCCCCTTAGTACTTAATAGTTTTTGCATTTTTTTATATTTAAATCTCTGATTCATTTGGAATTTATCCTCATTTATGGTATGAAGATGGTTCTGATTCTTTTTCTGTATGGCTATCTAGTTGACCTAGCAGCACTTATTAAAAAGTTCATCCTTGATCTGAGATGTTGCCTCTATTAAATAATATGCATATATTTTCATATGCAATTTGGTTCTATATCTTGGGTTTTCCACACCATCTCATTGAACAGTATATTCATGTACTGATACCATATTATTTTATTTTCTTTATAATATGTTTTAATATCTGCTCTTCTTTTTAAAGGTTTTCCTGGCTATTTTTGCTAGATTGCTCTTCTGAATTAACCTTATAATCAATTTGTCTAATTCCAGGAGTGCAGTGGGTTGTGGGGCAGGTTATGATATTTTTATTGGGATGTTATTAAGTTTAGAATTAGAGAGTAGTGGCATACTATGATCTTGAGTTTTCCTCTCCAAGAGCATAGTATTAATATGTGTTTCCATTTGTTCAAGTCCACTTTTGTGCCGTGTTCTTTCTTGCATATTGCCCCTCTGTCTGGTCAAGGTTAAATTTGGAGAGCTGGTAAGTTTAGGTGTTATATTTCTTATCTCCTCTTTATGTTCTTGACTGTCTGTCACTAAAGAGACTTAAGAACTGATAGGTATATAACATCCAAGTGGAACTACCTGGCTGGCAGTCAAATGTGGGTCAGGAAGTCACAAGGGAGAGAGAGGTTGGACTGGAGATACATGGTGTAGGAACCACTTTCATTAGTAATAAGTGATTTCAGGAAATGACATTTTCACTATTGCACGCTCTTTAAGATAGTTATTCAATAACATTCTCTATGGAAATTCCTCAGTGAAAGTATTTATTAATTCATGGGAGATATATGACCAGGTAACATTTTCATGTCTTCTTATCAATGAAAGCGATGTTTTAGATCTCATACTCATTTTTAAATCTTGGATGGCACAATTCTTCAGTTTCATGGAATAAAAAATATGAAGTTTTTGAGATTGTTTCATTGACTAAATTTTTGTTTCTAATTCCAAGATGGAAAGATAAATGAGGCTGGGCATGGTGGCTCACATCTGTTACCCTAGCACTTTGAAAGGCCTGTAATCCTCACATTTTGGGAGGCTGAGGCAGGAAGATTGCTTGAGGCCAGAAGTTTGAGACCAGGCTGAGTAAAAGCAAGACCATCTGTACAAAAATAGAAAAATTAGCCGGACATGGTGGCATATGCCTATAGTCCTAGCTACTGGGGAGGCTGAGGTAGGAGGCTCACTTGAACTCTGGAGTTTGAGGTTGCAGTGAGCTATGATGATACCACTACACTCCAGCCAGGCCAACAGAGCAAGACCCTGTCTCCAAAAAAAAAGATTTTCTGAATTTTATCAACTATTTAAAAATATTCAAATACAGATGCTTATTATTGTTTAAATCATTAATTTCTTAGAGCAAATGGAGTGATGATGTTTTTAAATAAAAACTCATTCGTGTGCTATAACCCAGAAAATATAATGGTTTAGCTTCAGAACTTAATAATTTCAGAATTAGATTCACTGTAAGGAAATGACTAGATGAATTAGTTTGAATTATGTGTTATTTTGGGGTTTATACTCAGGAAATCACACACACACATATAGCTACTCATAAGGTCACATATTTTAGAGATAGGATTTTCTAGAAATCCTTAATCAGAAAAGTAAACAGGAGTTTATGAATATCTGGGGTTTTGTTTGTACTTTAGAAATATTTTTATAGATTAAAAATAAAAACTTAAAAAACAACTGCTGGCTACTGTATATTATGTATTATCTTCCATTTCAAAACTACTAATAATTAACACTGATTAAACTCTTATAGACCATCTCAGAAAGTAATGCTACGGTGTTGCAGTTTAAGCCTGCTTGAGGAATCAAGTAATTCACATTATGTTGTAGGCCAGCAACCGTTTCTTTAGTGGATATTTGTCTAGCTCTCTGTTTTTCTATAGCACCAGTACCTGCGATAGTACCTAAGCAATAGAATTTCATATCATTTTCCCTCTTGAGACTTGTTTTGGGTTTTGTGTGTGCTGAGAATGTACTAGAGGGGAGGGATGGTAGAAATTCTATAGCCTTTAGCTTTAGTTGCAGACAAAGAGGGTTAAAAACAAAATTAATTTAGAAGCTTGTTGTTGGCAAGACTTAAGAAATAGTAAAACATGTTGCCTCTTCTTTGCATACAACTCTTTTTTTCTATTGATTCTACACAGCAGCTCTTTTCTTTGGAGTATGGTTTTTCAGAGATTTTTCTTGTTATTCCAATATGCAAACATAATGATCTTCACAGCTATATCTCTTGACACAGGGCTAAGATGTCAATGTGGTAGTCTTAGAATTATCTCAACCCAGACTGAAGAAAAACAAACTTTGGTGAGTCCATCTCCCTATCCATATTACAAAGCTTTGAATTCTTCAGTCTTCAATATATTTAACCTTTAGACATTAGAATAAGTGGGCAAATGGAATAAGAGAATGTGAGAATATTTGGAAAAAGGTATAGGATACTGCACTGTCGCTTGGACTACATCATGACTTTCATCTAAACAGAGTGCCATGGTTGGGACAGTCTGAAGTTTCCAGTTTCTCCCAGTGATCTTATGTGGTCCCTGCAGAGAAGCATGCTCACTCACTACTCAGGTGCCATGATTATAAATCAAGTCCTTCCAGTGTGGATGAGTAAAACTCACTTTTAGATTATATGTTAGCTGTTTCATTGGGATTCCGTTTGTGGAAAAATCAAAACAGTTATCACCAAAAAGAAAGCAGAAACCAGCCTTCCTTTGATCTGATTATATATCAGAGTTGGCCCCTTAAGGTCCTTAAATGCAGGGATTCTTGAATCAATCTGTATGAGTAGGCAAGCATCATGGATTTTGTTAGTCTTCTAATTGAATCTGGTTTTTATCATTATTGCATGTTTTTTTCAGAATTTTCTGTTGATCATCTTTGTTGTCATGAGCATAGGAAAATATTGTAAAAATATTCTGGGAAAATGAATTACTTTGCTTTTTGTTGAAAACAATCCCTTAACTGATTTTGTCTTACATATTTCCCCACATTTAACCTTTAACTACTCAACTTATCTTCCTTTTTCTAAGTTAGGACTGGAGTCTGGTATTTTGGGAAAATGACCTTTTTTTGTGAGATAGGATCTCAATCTGTTGCCCAGGCTAGAGTACAGTGGCATCATCATAGTTCACAGCAACCTGAAACTTCTGGGCTCAAGCAATCCACCTGCCTCAGCCTCTCAAGTACCTGGGACTACCAGTATGTACCATCATGCCAGATAATCTTTTAAAAAATTTTTTGTAGAGACAGAGTCTCACTATGTTGCCCAAGCTGGTCCTGAACTGCTGGCCTCAAGTGATCCTCCCTTGGCTTCCCAAAGTGCTGGGATTACAGACATGAGCCACTGTTGCCAGTGGGAAAACGACTTTAAATGCATGACCATAATTCTTTATGATCCTAGCCAAACTCTGCAAGGGGCTGCTACAGGTTGCACACAGGAAGGACTGTGATTGGTCTGTTCCTTGTTCTGATCCAGGCATAGCCAGGCTTGTTCACAGGCATCAGAAAGGGTAAACATACCTGATAATTGGTAGGTCTTGAACATAAAATTTCAAAGAACCAAAATTCAGAATTGATTCCCTACTGAAAGAGCTTCCTCGTTTATTACTCTGAAATGATCTTTCAATTTAGGCTCATTGTGAAAGCTGCCATTTGAATTGGACTGGGAGCAAATGTTGGAATTTATTGAAAACAATTCATTGCTTAATCTGTGGCAATTTCATTTTATTATGTGATCAACAGATGTGTTGCAAGTTGAATTCACAAGGAAAATAAAAGTTTAAACAGTTAAAGTATGGTCATCAGATAATTTTCCAGACCTGTAAGAAAATAAAATCTGTTTGAGAAATACTCATCTGCAACACAGGTATTTATCCTGCTCTTTCCTCGTTCATTCCCATCTCTGTCCCCCTTGGTTATGTCTGTGCGTTTATTTACAAAAGGCAGCCAGGTAGTGGAAACAGAACAAGGGATTTGGACTCTGAAGACCAATTCTGGACCTGGTTCTGTCACTTACTAACTGTGTGAATTCTCAGACTGGTAATTGAGCTTCTCTGAGCTTGGTGATAAAAGTACTTGTCCTAAGTGGGTGCTGTGGTGCACACCTATAGTCCCAGCTATGCAGGAGGCTGCATGTTTTAGGAGAGTCCCAGGACAACATACAAAAACCACCCTCCAAACTGAGATGGTGCAGACAGACCAAACAAATGACCCAAGCCAATCCAGTGTAGAGAGTTAGATGAGTTTTTTAGAAGTACTTACACAGGACTCTGATTCCTAGTCAGGATAGGAATCCTCTGAGCACTAACTCCTGGGCTGGGGCAGGAGTTTTTGGGAGAGTAAGATCCACACTGACTGCCTATTTGTGGAGCCTTAAATTTCTTTCTGGCAAGTGACACAGAGCTCGGCTGTCGCGCGCGCTCCCTGTCGCTCGCTCGCTCGCTCTCGCTCGCGCGCGCGCGCTCTCTCTCTCTCTCTCTCTCTCTCTCTCTCTCTCTCTCTCTCTCTCTCTCTCTCTCTCTCTCTCTCTCTCTCTCTCTCTCTCTCTTTCTCTCCCTCTCTCCCTCCCTCCCTCCCTCCCTCCCTCCCCCCCATCATTGTATATTTACATACAATACAGGTTAAGCATGCACAGTACTTCCCATTAGGTGGGAATTTCAGTTTACAGTTAAGTAAAAGATACTAAGGCAACTTAAAACAGTTCAAGCTGGTCTTAAGACTTATGACCGTCTTTGCAGAAGGAGCTACTTGAGAATACCTTTTGTGCTTTGTATTTCTTTAAGCTTTTTTGTTTTGATCTATGTCTTTAAGTTCAAAAGAAACTTGCATGCGTTCTGTTACACATTAAAAGCCAGTGGTAGGGAACTTGCATTTTTCCCTCACTGAGGCAGGGGGATCACTTGAGCTCAGGAGTTCTAGGCTGTGGTGCGCTATGGTAGTGCTTGTGAATAGCCACTGCACTCCAGCCTGGGCAACAAAGCGAGCCCTATCTATAAAAGAAAAAGTACCTGTCCTCCTCCCTTACCAAAGCGATTATTGATTTCAGATGATACGTTACATATGGAAACGTCATTTCCCCCAATGTGATTTTGTTTATTGAGATCACACATCCAGGACTAGTCTTTTAATCTTCTAACATGGTTTTGAGGATAGAGGTATAAGAAAACTATTTTTCCAATCCTTCTAGTATTATCACTGAACTCTTTGGAATTGGAAATGCCAGGTCCTTACTGTAAATGAAAATGTAATTCCATAATCTAAGAGGTTTTTCCAAGTACCAATTCTGACAAGAAATTTAATGGAATGGTAATGTATGTATATTCCTTTACAGTGCGATGTGGGCTTGCTTAAACTTGCTGATAGTCAGTAGTATTTGGAGATTTTTAAAAAATCAATTCTCAGGCCATAGATCAAAATCTCAACTGCACTTATAGCTTGGCAAAGAATTTTGCCTTTGGCCTGTTCTGGTGCTCCTTAGAGTCACTCTTTTCTGAGACTCTAAAATGTTAGAGCTAACTCTAAAATGTAGGAGCCAATGATTTGTTTGAAGGTGCTAGGTGCGCCACCCACAGAGTTGCAAAGAATCTTTCCCTATCTTCTCCTGCCCTGCTTGTTGGTTGGATCCAAGCACAGGTTTTGGGTTTAGAGGCCTACCATTTAGCCCACTTGAAGGGTAGCTTACCAGTACATCTCCCTGCTGATCCCGTAGTTCTTTGACATCCTCTCCACTTTTGTTGATTTCTGCAACACCCGTGTTTCACCACTCCAACCCCCAACATCTTCACAAAGCTTTTACTGCCCCAAATACTTTTTTAAAATTTAATTTGTAACTGTTGTCCACATGTAACATGGAGAACTGTTCTAAGTGCTGAGTTGTTTAACACTAGAATATTACTCTAGTGGTCTATGTATGATTAATATGGAAACTCAAAGAGGCTTTCTGACTACTTTTCCTAATCACATTGACTCCTGTGTGAGAGTGTTCCGTTTTTAGAAATTGTAGAACAAATCTGGATAAAATAACTTGAAGGTTTTGTAGTCACAAAACAGTATATCATTTGTACTGGGAATGAAACACTAGCTGTGTGTTATTTTTTGTTTTTTTTATAACAGAACCAATAAAATGATTAGTATGTGTTTTTGCAGGAGCTTATTTCTTGTTATAACCTCAATATTGGAGCAGAAATTAAGTTTCTGAATTTGAATCTGATTTTTCAGACTTCCAACTTCCTATAAGTTTGTATGAGCTGATGCAGGGTTCCTGTTTTTAGGTCATGGCTACGTGGCTTTTCTAGAAGCTATTCTTTTTCTAAGTGACTGACGGGAATCATTACTCTCTATGGCAAGAAACCAGAAGTTGGCAGGAGCTCTACAACTGCTGTCCAACTGGATGTTTTTTAACCATTGCGCCAATTTCCAAATTTTCTTCAGTTACAGGGCATCTGTTTTCTTTTCTTTCTTTTTTTTTTTTGAGACAGAGTCTTGCTTTGTTGCCTAGGCTAGAGTGAGTGCCATGGCGTCAGCCTAGCTCACAGCAACCTCACACTCCTGGGCTCAAGCGATCCTTCTGTCTCAGCCTCCCAAGTAGCTGGGACTACAGGCATGAGCCACCATGCCCAGCTAATTTTTTCTATATATATTAGTTGGCCAATTAGTTTCTTTCTATTTATAGTAGAGACGGGGTCTCGCTCTTGCTCAGGCTGGTTTCGAACTCCCGACCTCGAGCAATCCGCCCGCCTTGGCCTCCCAGAGAGCTAGGATTACAGGCGAGAGCCACCGCGCCCGGCCTCATCTGTTTTCTTAAAAAGGTTCAAAGCGAGTAATACACACGTAGTGACAGTCCTACCCAGTTCAATTGTGAGGGGCCAGGACCTTCCTCAAACAAACTTTCTGTTTAGGACTCTGAAAGAAGCCAGAGAGCACAGTGCATTCCTAGAATTGCACAAGTCAAAGCTACAGCCATCAGACAATTTTTGTATTTGTTCCTGAAACTCTCACAGTGTGATTTTGATTTCTTTTGATTGTTTAGAGGTATGAATCAGACAAAGATTGCTTTGTAACGATTGACAGTAAACACTGAAAACATCGTGATTATAGCAATATTCCTACCTCAGCCTCTTCCTAATATGAATTTTTAAACACTGGAAAGAAAAGAGCCACGGCTCTAACGTAAAGAGATTTCTGAATTTGTCTCTTTTCCGAGAGAATTAATTGAGGTAGGAAGTATTTCAAGTAGGGGCAACTCTGCAACTGAGCTCTACCTTTTCACCCGCAGTTAAACAGTTCTACTTTTATCATCTGCTTTGCTGGCCAGGGCCAATTTGATAGTAACAAGCCTGGAATGAAACACATCTGTTTATTTTCCCTTATCTGTGGTAACAAGTAGAAATGCTTTTGCTTATTTGAGCTTTGCCCTCCTTAGAATCTTGATATTTGTTTTGAATTTGGTTTTTGGCAGAATGAGATCCCTTGCATGCCAGACAGGCTCGGGGATATGTATTTAGTAGTTTGGGGCTTTGTTTTCTTTTTTTATTGACTTGCTTTGGGCTGAAGCTTTCAATTTTTAAATGTCTGATTCTTCTGCTGTTGTCCTAGCTGTGCCAGTAATGAAAGCATCCTCTATTTTGCAACTGTGCTGGAGAAGATGCAAATCTGTCTATTCTGTTTCTTTGTCTCGTGAGGCTACTACTGTTTTAAGATATTAAGGACTCACAAAATTGTGCTATTATAAACAAAGAGTATTTATTCTCTAAGTTTGCTGAGGGGAGAAAATGGGCTTGTGCTCTAAAGGAATAGATCTATATTAGATACTTTTTTGTAATTATTTTTTATCGAGATATAATTCGTATACCACAAAATTCACCATTTAAAGTATACAATTAAATGGTTTTTAGTATATTCAGAAGATTGTGTAACCATCATCACTATCTAATTGAATATTTCCAGCACCCTGTGGATAAAGAAGCCTTATGCCCACAAGTAGACACTTCTCTTTCCCTTTCCCTCCATGCCCTGACAACCACTAATTTGCTTTATGTCTCTATGAGTTTGTCTGTTCTGGGCATTTCATATAAATGGAATCAGGTAATACGTGGCCATTTGTGACTGGCTTTTCCTTCACATAATGTTCTCAAGGTTCATCTGTATTATAGCATGTATCAGTACTTCATTCCTATTTATGACTGAATAATGTTCAATTGTATTAATGGAATATTCAACATTTGATTTATTCATTCATCAGTTGATGGATATTTTGGGGTTTTTTTAGTCTTTTGGCTGTTATCAATAATGATGCTATAAACATTTATGTATTAGTTCTTGTATGGACATATGTTTTTAGTTCCCTGGGGAACTAAATCAGAACTTAAGAAATAGGAATACTGGATTATATGATAACTCTCTTTTTAACTTTTTGAGGAACTACCAGATTACTTTCCATAGGAGCTGCACCATTTTACATTCCCACCAGCAGTATAGGGTAGTTCCAGTTTCCTAACATCCTCACCATCATTCCTTGTTACCAGACTTTCTGACTATCCCCATCCTTGTGGGTATCTCGTTATGTTGATTTGCATCTGTTTGACAGCTAGTGATATTTAGTGTCCTTTCATGTGCTTACTGGGTATTTGTATGTCTTCTTTGGAGAAATGCCTTATTCAGATTCTTTGCTTGTTTTTTAACTGAGTTGATTTTTGTTTATTCGCCCATTATTTAATTGGGTTATTTGGTTTAATTGTTGAGTTTTAAGAGTTCTTCATGTATTATGAATTCTAGACCTTTATCGGATATATAATTTGGAAATATTTGCTTCCGTTCTGTGAGTTGTGTTTTTGTTTTCTTGGTAATGTCTTTTGAGGCACAGAAGTTTTTAATTTTGATAAAATCCAATTTATTTTTTCTTTGGTTGCTTGTAATTTAAGTTTCTTATACCTAAGAAACTATAGCCTAATCCAAGGTCATGAAGGTATACGCCTATGTTTTATTCTAAAGGTTTTATAGTTTTAGCTCTAATGTTTAGATCTTTGATTCATTTTGAGTTAATTTTTATATATGGTGTGAGATAGTAGTTTGGGGCAGTCATTTTGCATGCAGATATTCAGTTGTCCCAGTATCATTTGTTGAAAAGATTATTCTTTCCCCTATTGAAATGTCTGTACACCCTTGTTAAAAATCAATTACTTATAGATATTTGGGTTTATTTCTGGACTCTCAGTTTTATTCCATTGGTCTGTATGTCCACTGTTATGTCAGTACCACACTACCATCATGATTACTGTGGTTTGTAGTAAGGTTTGTTTTTTTTTTTTTTTTTGGAGACAGAGTCTCCCTCCGTTGCCCAGGCTAGAGTGCTGTGACGTCAGCCTAGCTCTCAGCAACCTCAAACTCCTAGGCTCAAGCAATCCTTCTGCCTCAGTCTCCCGAGTAACTGGGACTACAGGCACGCTCCACCATGCCTGGATAATTTTTTCTATATATTTTTAGTTGTCCAGCTAATTTCTTCCTATTTTTTAGTAGAGACAGGGTCTCACTCTTGCTTAGCCTGGTCTCGAACTCCTGACCTTGAGTGATCTGCCTGCCTCAGCCTCCCAGAGTGTTAGGATTACAGGCATGAGCCACCACGTCCGGCCTGTAGTGAGTTTTAAAATCCAGAAGTATGAGTCTTCCAACTATTTTTTTTTTTGCAAGGGACAGATTGTTTTGGCTATTTTGTGTCTTTTCCATATGACTTTTAGGAACAAGTTGTCAATGTCTGCAAAGAAGCCAGCTGGGACTTTGACAGGCATTACTTTGAATCTGTAGGTCACTTTGGGGAATATTACCATCTTAACAATATTTAGTCTTTCAGTCCATGAACACTGGATGTCTTTCTATTTATTTAGGTCTTCTTTAATTTCTCTCAACAATATTTTCTAGTTTTCAATGTATAAGTCTTACACTTTTGTTAAATTTATTCTTAAATATTTTATCCTTTTGATGCTATTATAAATGGAATTGTTTTTTAATTCCATTTCATATGGTTCATTGCTCATTTATAGAAATACAATTGATTTTTGTATATTGATTATATTAGCTATTTTTAAAAACATCTTGTTATAACTTCAAATATATTGGAACCAATTTATAATGCCAGATGTAGTCTTCCTTGAGATTTTTTCAAAGAGAATATGTATAGTTAACATTTATTGAACACTTCTCATGTGTCAGGTACTAAGCTACTACATATACTACAATAAATTATTCTCATTTAACGCTAACCTCTATCTCCATTGTACAGTGAGAAATCTTTTCCCATAGTCCTACAATAAATAAGTGGCGGAGCTGGGACTTGAACCAGAGGTTTTTATGGTCATGAGAATGAGCATGAATACTTTCATAGTCAGGAAGACAAGTAAAGCTTTTTGTTTAAAAGAAGTTAAAGCTCTGGGAGAGACTGAACTAGCCTTGGAGAGTGTATTTGCTGAGACAAGGGGGTGCTATCCTAGGGAACAACCACTGGGTTTTAAATGAAAGAGGATGAGAGTGCAAAAGGGCCTGAGAAGGAGTGATCAGATAGGCAGAAGAACCTGGGGAGAGTGTTACAGCAGGTGGGGGAGGAAGGCTTTTGAGGAAAAATGGTGTTTAATCATGCTAGATACCTCTAAGTCTGTCAAATGGGATAAAGACTGAAAAGAGGCCATGGGGTTTGGCCTTTAGGTGGACATTGGGTGGATGATCTTTCAGATCAGTTTCGGTAGAGCAAAAGAGAAAAAGGACAGGTAGAGAAGCTAAGCCTAAAATGAAAAAGTGGAATGAGGGCATATAAACTATGGGTTCAAGAAGTTTGATAAGAAAAGGAGGACAAGCGGGGGATGATTTCTGAGAAACAGGTATATTGTTTAAGAATCTGGGATGAGAGGAAGTTGTTAGTGGTGAGAGAGAAGGAGTAGCTGATGGGACAGGTGGAGGAAGGGACTGATGAAGGAAATAGGACTGGATCCAGTCAGCAACGCTGGTGGAAAGAGATGCCTTGAAAAGGAAGGAGTGACAGGAAAGAGGAAAAATAGTGAAAAGATCAGAACATAGTCAAGTGGCCACTCCTAGCTGCAAGGGAGTTCAGAAAATATGTTTTTATTCTAGACAGCTATGTGCTCATCTTAAAAAATAATCAAGGTTGGTTTACTAAGGAAGCAGAGTAGAATAGATTCTTGAGTAGGCAACTCACAGTCTCTACCATAAATAACCAAACCCATCTCCGGTGATTGGTGAGCCTGTATATAGGATACTTAAACTTTTTACTACTCACCAGTAACCTCGTTTTACTGACAGATAAATTGACACTCAGGAAGGTTAAGTTGCCGCAGTTCACACAATGAGTAGGTAGCATAGCAGAAACTAAAGTCTTCATGCTTCCAAATCCAGAGTTCTTTCAGTTACACCATTGCCGTTTGTGATTATGTATGTATAGTATTTGTAGTTCAACTAATAGACAATTTTAAGATTTAGAGCTTTACTTCCAGATATCCTAAATACTCTAAATCTAGGTAGTATTAAGTATATTATATTAAAGCCTAAAAAGAGGAAAAAGTCACTGGGATTTAGATGTGGTCCATTGGAAAGCTTTTTATAATGGATTTCATTTAGTTTTTGTTGAAAAACTCATTTGGCTTTTGAGACACAGTTATTTCTCAGTGTTTTTGCAAAGTGTTTACAAATTCTTCCCACCACAGGACCTGCTATTATATCATAAGGAACACTGGTGAAAGCTATTCCTGAACACCATTTATTTTAAAAAACAAACTTTTTCCTAGTAAAAACAAATGTTTCATCTTAGAAAACACATGATGGAATGACAATAGCGTGATGTCAAAAGGCTCTGAACTGAGGAGCAGGGGGAGTGTGTGTCCCCACAAGTCACTTCTCGTAGCCATAAAATAAAATAGTTGCTTTTTAAAAAATGTGTGTGAGAATAAATTAGGAAAAAAACAGTGAGTACTTGTTAAGTTGAAATAAACAGATAATGTCAAACTCTATTTCAGCCATGAGCTCATTTTCTTCTCCTTCATTGTCAGAGTTAACCTATTTGGGGTTTTCCTTCTTTTCCAGACCTGTGCGCCTGTAAGGGGAGGGTGAGTAAGCAATGAAATCGTTAAGAGCTGAAGCTCAGGTAGATGGAGGATGCGAAAGGGACTGGTCAAGGCCATTGCCGGATAATCAGCCTGTGACTTTTATTGTCTCTTTTTAGTTTGGGTTGTTCAATGACAGCCCTCAAGAGGGTATTCACCACCTCCTTCCTATGTATTTTGCCTGAATGCATGATGATATGCAAGGTAAACTCTGGTTCCTTGGTATGGCCTCAATTCCTAACACTCAGGCTTGATCTGAGAGTGAATGAGAGGGTAGGATCAGGGAGTAGTGAGAGAGACTTGCAAAACTGGAGCAAGTACAATTTTATACTTTTTTCACTAATCTTTTAACCATAGTCTATTTAGGTTTTAAGACCTAGAGAAGTCATTTAGTTCAGTTATTTTCAAATTGTGCTCTATGGAACCCAGTGATATGTCAGGACCAAGAAGGTAGGAGCTCCTTGGAGTTAGGAACTTGTATCTTGAAGAAAGTTGTAAATATCAAATGAAGTCATGTCCCTATTGTACTTAAAAATTCTCAGGGATCCTTTGTGTGGCATAAAGTCCAAGATCCATAGCTTAAAATACAAAGCCTTCATGATCTGCCCACTCTGTGCCCACACAGTTTCTTCTCTCCCATTCTCTGTATTCCAGTAGTACCAGACTCCTGCCCCTTCAATAACTTGGCGGGAAATTTACAAATCTCTCCATTTGCACTTGTTGTTTCTGCTACATGAATGCTTTTTCTGTCTTTGTCTGTCTAGTGTATTTCCTTGCTCCTATCTCAGTTATCCCTAGAGTTAAATAGCCACCTAACCCTGTCCCATCACTCACTATCTTGTAATCCTGCTCTGTTTTCTGTATAACAACCATCACAATCTAGAATGATATCTTTAATGTATTTGTTTGTGTTCTCTGCTTTCCTCATTCTGCACACTCCTTTCTAGCAATCTCCTGGGCTCACATGGCATCAGTTAATAACAGATCTTCATCTCCTGCCTAGTTTTTTCTTCCTGCTTGCAGCCAGCACACTGAAATATAGCCACTGCATAGCTTCACTAGCATAATGCATAGGCACCTCAAATTCACAACAGAATGCCTCAAGCTAACTAATCCTACCCTCCAACAGGTTCCTCTTTCTTTGTTCTCCTCTCAGTGAGTTGGCCCAGCCACAAAGCTGGATGTCATCTTTCATTCCTCCCTCTTCCACAGCCAGTCATTTCAGTTTGGTGATTCCTTGTCCTTAAATTCTTTTCCAGTCCATCCTCTTTTGTACATGGGCATTGTAACAACTCATTGCCCTTTACTTGCTTAAATTATATACTGTCTTTTTCCAGGTCCTCTAGAACAGTGCTGTCCAATAGAAATAATAACTTATTTTAAATTTCCTAGTAGCCACATTAAAAAAGATAAAGAGAATCAGATTAATTTTATAATGTATTTTATTTAAACTAATATCTCCAAAATATGAATTCAACATGTAATCGATATAAAAATTATTAGTGAGGTTACTAAGTCTTCAAAATACAGTGTGTCTTATATTTATACCACATCTCATTTTGGATTAGCCACATTTCTACCTCTAAATAGGTAACTGTATCTAGCGACTACTATATTTGATATCACAGCTGTAGAATGTGGAGCCTTAAAGTGCTGACATTTTCTTTGGTAGGTTCCAGCCCAGAGTGGTGAGGGTAAAGCATAAAGGAAAACCAAACAAGGAGAGAAGTGTGATGTGTAGACCTTACCCTGCTGGCCACCACCTCACAACCACAGCAAGACACACAGTAGGTTGTTCAGCAGATATGGCCCCCTCCCATCTTCTATTTCCCATCAACTTCCTCCAACCCTTTGACATCTGTTCAGAAGGAAGTGTGAACTTCTTTTATCCAAGTCCACTACTGGAAGGGCAACTCAGTATGTGTCGAAGATGAAGTTGGAGGAGGGTGAGGGAATTCTAGAGACAAACCAGGTTTTGCATCCAATACACTGACTGAGCTTTTTGACTCTGGTTGTGTTTTTCTGCAGTCCATTTTCCATACTGTAGCCAGATGTTCTTGCTAAATGCAGACCTGACTCTGTCATCCCCCTATTTTAAAATCTCTAGTGACTCCCCATTGTTTTCAGGATGGAGTCCAACATCCCTTTTGTTAAAAGTTTTCCTTGATTTGGCCCTGCCTACCTTTTTACTTCTCAACCACATCCCTCCCATCTTGAATGCTGTGTGTATTAGCTATATATTGCTGTGAAACAAATTACCCCAAACACAGTGACTTAAAACAACAGGAAGCATTCATTATCTCATAGTTTCTATGGGTTTCAAATTTGAAAATAGATTAGCTGAGTGGTTCTGGCTTGAGGTCTCTGTCTTGGTCAGTTTGTGCTACTATAACAAATATTATAGACAGGGTAGCTTATAAACAACAGAAATTTATTTCTCTCAGTTTTAGAAGCTAGAAAGTCTGAGATCAAGGCACCAGCTGATTTGGTGTCTGGCAAGGGCCTGTATACTGAATTATAGGCGGTTGGTACCTTCTGACCGTGGCCTCACATGGTGGAAGGGACAAGCAAGCCCCCTCAGGCCTTTTATATAAGGGCACTAATCCTATTCACGAGTCACCTCTGTCATGACATAATCACCTCTGCCTCCTAATACTGTGACCTTGGGGGTTAGTATTTCAACATACGAACTGGGGGAGAACACAAACATTCAGACCATAGCAGTCTCTTATAGGATTATAGTCAAGGTGCTAGCAAGGGCTGTAGTCTTCTGAGTCATGACCATGCTTGAGAGCTGTTGGCAGAGCCTTAGGGCCTCTCCATATTGGCTTCTGTAAAGGGCTCCTGGAGTTGGAGTGTCCTTACAGCATGTAGCTGTCTTCCCCTAGAGAAAGTGATCCAAGAGAGAACAAGCTGGAAGATGGTCAACTTTTTGTCGTTATCGTTTTTGCTGTTGCTTTACCTAGACTTCAGAAGTCACACATTGTTGTTTCCATATCCTATCCAACAGGATATTGGTATGGGAGAGATCCACACAGAGACATGAATAAGAGAAGACAACCACTGTGGGCTATGTTGGAGGCTGACTACCACTGTGTGATGCATCTGTAAAATTTCTTTAAGACCTCTGGCATGCTCTGACTTGTGTGTGGACACTCCTACTGTGTGGACACTCCTACTGACTTGTGTGTGGACACTCCCACCGCCACTGATGACCCCCTTTTTCCATGCTATTAGAGTAGCCTATATTTCTCCGATCATAGCACTTAATCACATTTTATTATAGTTGCCTGTTTCTTGGCCTATCTTCCCCACCAATCTCTTAGTTCATAAGGGCGGGGATCACATCTCTCTGATTCATTGTTGTATCCCCAGTACCCAGCACAGTACTTGGCAACATGTCACAGGCTCTCAGTAAATAGTTGTTGGTTGAAAGGATGAAGGAAGGGATGGGTGAATGGGCAGATGAATGATTGACCAGACATCTTAGCTTTTCTACTAGACTCTGAACTCCTAGAGAACAGTACCCTGGTCTTTTCATTTCTGTATTTCCAGGGTATTACATAGTGCACAGCAGATAATAGGCCCCTAAGAAATATGCCTTTCTCTTTCCTTCTCTTTCTTCCTATTATTTTATTTATTTGTTTGTTTTTGAGACAGGGTCTCACTCTGTTGCCTAGGCTAGAGTGCAGTGACATGAGCATAGCTCACTGTAACCTCAAACTCTTGGGCTCAGGTGACCCTCCTGCCTCAGCCTACTGAGCAGCTGTGAATACAGGTGTGTACCACCACAGCCGAATAATTTTTCTATTTTTTATAGAGATGCAGTCTCTCTATGTTGTTTAGGCTGGTCTTGAACTCCTGGCCTCAAGCCATCCTCCTGTCTTGGCCTCCCAAAGTACTGGGATTACAGGCACGAGCCATTATACCTAGCTCTTATTGCTTTTAATGGAATAAAGATGTTGAGTGGCTCAACATCTCTATTTGTCATTAGTGGTAAATCTGACTATATACAAAAATGTACCTCTTGATAACTTCTTGTTGTCAAATGCTACTGACATTTCTTTATAAGTCAACATTGTAATAAGATCTCTAATAATTTATATTTGTGATGAGAGTGTTTAACCCTAGCAGTGTTCATTCAGGCTTAAGCAAGTACCTTGACATGGAAGGTGTTTTGTGAATGATTGATGAATAAATTCAACATACTGATAAGTGCTCTTTACTAAGTAACTATGATGAGGCTTCAGATTGCATAAGACGTGTAGTTTTTCTTAGATCTTGATTTTGTTAACAAGGAATTACTGACATCTAAGTTGAATAAGTTGTTTCTGTTTCTGGATTTGAAATTTAGGAGAAAATTGATCTACTCCTGTGGCTTCAATTGTTTCTAAGGTCAGTTCTTTTCAAGTGCTCTGATAGCTATGTAGAAAGGCAGCAAGTGAAAGGGGGACTTGTTGACAGTGTTGGCTTTGCCTCCTTCCCTCAGAATATGCAGAACCTGTTCTGGTCTATTACCAAGAACCCCGGGCATGAAAGCAATAAGATATCAGAAATCTTTTTATAACATTGACTAACATGGTGATCTTTGGCATATAGTAGATGCTCTATCAAGATTGGGTAATACCCGCTTTCTCTAGGCTGTTTTTCCTAGCCTGGAAAGGAGTTGGCTGTGTTTCTGGTGGTGTCAGGGTCCCCCAGGAATGAGTGACCAATCCATTCTGGCAGAGAGGTAGTTCTTTGGACCATCTAACAAAGCTCCTGGTCTGCTCTCTTCCTTAGTTCACTTCCCAACCAACTAAAGTAATGCGATCTAAATGTATTGTGCTTTTTCTGTATTTTCTTTTCTTTTCTTTTCTGCACTCCCTTTTACTGTTTTCCTCTCCTTCCTTTTGGTGATGATTGATATTTTTATCCCTGCTTTCTTCCTCTTGCTGGATCACCAAGACTAGTTCCTCACCTTGCCTGCTTTTGTCATGCCATGGAACCTAGACTGTGGGAGAAGGACTCTCCTCCTGGGAAGCCTTTGCTCCAGAAACTCACAGCTGGGATTAGCCACTCTGGGCTTTACTTGGCGTCCTGCCAGAAAGTGGTCTTTTGGATGATGTGCCCTGATTTTTCTCTATATGATCTTCAGAGAGATCTGTCCAGGAAGCATGTGATGGGCTTCACAAATAGACTGTCTGAGGTATCCAAATCTTGAGTTGAGTGGCCTGTTAAAACAGGTCTGTGTCAAAAGTGATAAATAGTTTTTGTGGATTTTGAGCAAGTTGCCAATCGATCAGCTACCATTTAATGAGAGAGAAGCCCTGTAAGAGGAGCAAAAGCCCAGCTGCCTGTTTGGGAGCCACCTGCCTTTTCTCTTTACTTCATTTTCTTGCTAATGAAGGAACCAATTGGTTTAGAGCGATCAATGCTGACCTATTAGGATCAGACATTGTTTTGGCATTGCTAAGGCAATTAAATTCAGCAGGGTGAGGATTAGAGAGAGAAGGGCTAGGGAAAAAAGGAAAACAAGCGTTTTTTTAAATTCAGAAACAACCACTCTGGTGTTAGAGGTATAAGAAAGATTAGTTTAAAAAGAATTAATCATTAGAGCATTTTCTTCCTTGGTAAAATAATCAGAAGATTTGTTGACACTGGTTCTTAGATTTAGGAAGATAGGAAGCTCTGCTTCACTGATCTGACTTAAGGTATATACCTTTATTATTGTCTGCTTTCCTGTTTAAAGCTGTGACTCATCCAAAAAGCCTTCTCTAAGAGACTGTATCATGTAATAGGTACTGTGACCTATATGTGCTAGTTTTTCCAAAGCAGCTCTGATTTAAGATCACTTGGCCCCATATCATTTGTTAACAGATGGTGTGGTTCAGAAATTGTTAAACAGTCTATCACTGAAGACTAGATCAAGAGCATAGTATATAAAACCCCTTGAGAGTAGGGTTCATGAGCTCATCGGGGAACACACTCCTCCCCTTAATTCCTCCACCCTCAGCATGGTGCCTTCCACTTAGATGCTCAATAAATATTTGAATGAATGAATGAATAAGAGGTTGGGTCTCTAAAAATGGGTAAGCTTTGAATGCTTGGTATTCCAGGGTTAGGGAAACAACAGATATAAGCACATAAAAGCAGGAATGATAGAGTAAATTAGGGAGGCCTTAGGTTCTTTCTAGAGAGGAAGGCATACACTAAAGCAGGAGTTCTCAGACTTTCGGGTTTCACAGGCAGACCAGTGCAATTTCCAAAAGTAATTTTGCTGAATAAAGATGTTGACTGTCACTGTTGTTCCATAATACCAAAATGTAGAGTGGAGCTAATTTTGGCAATAAAGTGAGGGGCAGTTCCTTAAATTACTTATATTGTATTTTACTATATTAAAAAATTCTATGTAGTTCTTTCTGTTTCATACTAAGGAGAGCTGTTAACATAGACACGGGCATTGGCCTCCAATGGCTTGGTGCTTGTAGAGTGCCCCCCTCAGAGTTGTCAATAAGGTTGCCTTCCATGGACTGCTGATGGTGTGCCAAGGAAGCACACTGACAAGCATCACTGCCATTATCTCTTCATAATGACAATGAAGCCATGTGTCAGTTGAAGCCATGGTAACCATGGAGGCGATACTGTGCATGTTCCTCAAAGTTATTTAATGTCATTGATTTGGAGAGGGTATCTAACATCGATGCCTGGTTGATCTTTGATCCCCTATTGGTTTCCCAGGCTTTTTGTCTTGATTTATATGTCACCTATGGTTGTTCCTTTTATCTTATCCATGAAGATTTAAATATCTTGAACAGGGGGTATTGTTTTTTCAGAATGCTTTCTGGGATTTTCATTGGATAACTGCCCCTGAAATTGCCAGAGAGCTTTATATCAATAGTCGCACAACTTTTTGATTATGTAGCCATTAGTAAAAAAAATTTTACATGTGAAAAGATGATCAACATCATTAGTCGTCAGGAAGATGCGAATCAAAACTACAATGAGATGCCACTTCATACCCAACAGGATGGCTGGAATCAAAAAGTCTGGTGACAATAAATGTTGGCAAGTATATCAAGGAAATCAGAACCCTATAAACTGCAGGTGGGAATGTAAAAATGGTGCAGCTACTTTGGAAGCAGTTCTGACAGTTCCTCAAAAAGTTAAACATAGAGTTACCATTTGATCCAGCAATTCCATCTCTAGTTATATACTCAAGAGACATGACAATATATGTCTACATAAAAACTTGAACATGAATGTTTATAGCAGCATTATTCAGAATAACCAAAAGTGAAATAATCTGAATGTTCATCAACTGATGAATGGATAAACAAATATGATATACCCATTCAATGGATTATTATTTGGCCATAAAAGAAATGTACTGATACATGCTACAACATGGATAAACTTTGAAAGCATTTTGCTAAGTGAAAGAGGTTAGTCACAAAAGATCACATGCTATATGATTTGATTTATATGAAAAATCCAGAACAGGTAACTCTACAGGGACAGAAATTAGATTAGGGCTGGAGGAATGGGGAAGTGATAGCTAAAGAATACAGATTACTTTCTGAGATGATGAAAATATTCTAAAATGTGTTGATGGTTGTACAACTCTGAATGTACTATAAACCACTGAATTGTATACTTTAAATGAGTAAATTGGTATGTAAATTGTATCTTACCTAATCTGTTACAAAAAGATTTTTGAGTGGAGTCCACTGATATATTTATTCATTTTAAAATTATATGCATGTATTGCTGTGCTATTATATGCATAATAAACATATAAAAATATAGACACTTAAAAAGTATATAGTAAAAGTAGTAATGATAGAAATTGTAGTATTTTCTTTTTATAACCAGTGAATCAGAATCTTATAAACTCCTGGAGTATATGTACCCCACATTGGAAACCACTTTCTTTGACCAACATGATAGAGATTATTGTGTGTGAGACAAGCCCGTGTAGGAAGGATAGGTTTGCCAAGTCCAAAGAGCCTGATATAATTGTACTGTCTACAATCTTTGGAAGTGTCTCTACATCTCAAGGAGAATGAAAGCGTTCTGTCTTCTTGTAGCCCAGCACACTCTGAGATATGTGATGGCACCAGCAGAAAGATATTTCCAATCACTTCATTATACCATCAGGAAGAAGTTTGAGTGGCATGTGATGACAATCAATGATGGCCCTATAACCTCATATTTCATAATTACTACTAGACTATATTCAATATGTATGTGGGACTGTACAGAGAAAGAAAGGAAAAAATCTATTCCCAGCCGCATGACATAAAGCTATATTTTTATTAAGAGCTTTGACTGACAATATAAATAATAAATCACCAACATAAAGCTTGAGACACCAGAAGCCAGAGAAAAAATATAACCTGTAAAATGTACCATACTAGTATAGTTTAATATTCACAGCACCCAAGATTTTAAAGCAATTGTATACCAAATTAGGGTATCTAATATTTTAATTCAATATTTTCTTTTTTCATGTGAGTTAGTCTTCTTAATCCTTTGTGCCATTTCTTTATCATGTCAGCTGACAGTAATCCATTTGGATATTTGTCATTTGAGTGGCTCTTGAAAAGGGTAGTGAATAATTACAGCACGTTTTTCGCATATTCTTTGTGTACTATAAAGTCACTCTAAAGTACGGTCAGTTGTGAATGAAAGTGAACACCCAGTGACACCTAGCACAGGTCTGTATGTGTAGTACAAGTGTTTCATATGTGTTTATTGTTGATGCTATTGATGTTGAAGGGTTAAAGGGAGAGTATTTTGAAATTTCCTGGCTCTATTTGAAATGTACAAAGAACATGGTATTGCATTTGCTTGTTTTTTGGTGCAGTAATGTATCATTAACAATTTATTGTGGTGTATCAAGCCCTGAAACAGACCACGTCTTGAGCATATTTCTCTGGCAGACAAAGGTGCAGATTTTATGTATTGAGTTAAAGGAAATGAGACTTTCCCAGCAAGGGTAAGTAGAAAGAAATTTGGCTGTAGATATAATATATGTCTTTAAAATGTGGTGAAAATAAGCTTAAAAGATTCTTTATTAAATTTTTACCTCTATTAATTAATCTCTGTACTATAAATTATCACAGATTTCCTGCCAGTTAAAGACAGTTAAAAGATCAACTGGAGAGTGGTACATTACATAGTCCCCAAAATAAATTATTATTGTACCACTGTCATTCTCCTCTTTTGTTTAAAAAGCTCTTTTGCTAGTATAAAACCTGTGATATAACTCAGATTTCTTTCTTGAGAAAGGGTAAGACAATGCATCATAAAACTCAATTTATTAACCCCTTTAAAAATATAGCTTTTATGATGACATTTTAATACTTCAGAAGTCATGAAGGTTTAATTTTAAGTTCCAGTTTAAATGATCCTCAGATTTTTGATATTAGTCTTTATTAGAAAAAGAGTCATTTCAAGGTTAAAGTTTAGAAACATAATAGGTGTTTTTATACACATACAAAAAACTACTGGCCAAAGGATTGATGGACACTGTCGTTTTCAACACATTTCATTTGAAAAGGACCATATTGAATCTATAAACAAACTAAATTCAGTTGATAGATTTCCTTTCAGTCAATATGAACTCCGGTAATACAGGGAAGAGATAGGAAAAGCTAATATACTGTGTACAGAAAATACACAAATGCCTCACTATTCCAAAGCATCTTTGTTCCCTCTGCTTAGTGAAAAACATAAAGCTGAAAACAAATCATTGTAAAAGTTTAAATAGACTGTAATCTTAATAGCTAATACAGGTACTAGGTTATACTGTCTTCCTTTTTCTATTTTTAAAAAACAGAACAAAACAGCCCCTGATGTTAGGAAGCTGATGCTGCTCTTGTTGTACAAGTCAAATAGGACAGGAGCCCTCGTTAGTAACAGCGTGGTTTGGCTCCAGCCGATTAAACTGTGAACCTCAAAGCTGTTTCACTAAAGCAGACTTTTTGTTGGGGGCAGTTATACTAGGAGCATTTTCTTGGCACAAAGTGTACATCTGAACATTTAAATCCAGATATGCTAACAGATGTCTCTTGAGCATCATAAAACTAGATTTCACTTGAGTGAGGAAAATACTTTTTCTATCATTTTTTTTATTTTTCACTTGGAGATTACATTTCACTTTAGATGACAGTCCTGCGGAGTGTGATTAGAAAGGGTATCTAAGAAGGTAGAATTGACGCATCCTATCAGTGTGAGGTGAGCACACACATTTCAGATGAAATTGATGCTACCTAGTTCTGAGAATATGGAATGCTAATGAAACAGGCCATTATTTTTTTCTTTTGGTTTTCAGGTCTCTTTGCCACCAATGTCTGACACACTGTGAATTCGCTCTTCTCCTTTATGATTCTGCATGAATGTATTTGGCATTTGGGCAAGAATTTAGTGGAATAGCTTATCTATTGGCTGATTTCTCCTCTGGGCACAGATGGAACAAAATGAATGATATGCTTTTAGAGGGTTTCTCCCAAATCCATATGTTATATCTTGTGGCTGTTACTCATAAACTTTGACCAGATATCAACTGCTGAATAATTCATATTAGATATATTATCCCTTCATATGGCTTTTGTCTAATCATTATAGACTTAATATAGTTTCTCTCTACAACAAATATGTAAAAATTTTATTCATAAACATAATAGTAGTTGAAAAAGAAATGTGCTTTTATTATTCAATTTGAAGTTTCTAGGAAGGTAAATGAATATCCAAGATTAATCTTAAATGCTTCCTTGTTTGTTCTATCTGCAAGTATCTTTTCTTATTCTACAATATAGAATGTCACTTTAGAGGCTCATCAAGTACACTTTTTGGCCAAATGGAAAATTGAAACCAAAAATATCAGTAACATAGAGTAGACTTTTAGGGAATAAGAGTAAATCAGAAAATGTATCCCAGATATAATTATCATTAAAATTGCATTACATTTGTACCAGCCAGAATTTTAAAGTTTGATCTTATAATACAGGACCAGAATTCTCAGCACTATCACCTGCTAAATTGATCCTGTGAATGCTGTATTGCACATTTGTGGCAGTAGACATTTACTTTCAACTGAAGTCTTTGGAAGAGCAACTCATATTTCTCTAATTCTGTGCTTTTTTCTTTATTCTTCTTATATTCCATTTAAATTGAAGTTAATTTATCATGGACGTTGTTACGTATTACCTTGGAGTTTTTCCTTATTATGAAATTTAGAGGTGGCAAAATTGACATCCTACCTTAAATTATCCTCACATGACACGAGGTTTTCTCAAATGAAGTTGTTTCTTGAAACTGGTAGTCTAAGGGGAATGAAATAACAAGAGGTTTTTTGTTTAAGGTTAAATAGAGGTTTTTTGTTTAAGGTTACAAATGATAGCTTACCAAATAATGCTATAAAGATTATGTCGGGCACAGTGGCTCACACCTGCAATCCTAGCACTTTGGGAGGCCAAGGTGGGAGGATCACTTGAGGCCAGGAGTTTGAGACCACCTAGGTCTCAAACTATACAGCTTGGTCCCATTGCTATAAAAAATTAAAAAGTTACCGAGACATGGTAGTGTATGCCTGTAGTTGTAGCTCCAGGGGAGGCTGAGGTAGGAGGATCACTTGAGCCCAGGAGTTTGAGGCTGTAGTAAGCTGTGGTCACGCCACTGCATTCCAGCCTGGGCGACACAGTGAGACCCTGTCTCTTTAAAAAAAATTAGCAATATTATTTAATCTCTAACAGTCTGCCTGTTTTTTAAAAAAATTGTAGGCATATGTTGATTTAAAAAAAAGTATGTTCTTAGAGATATCTAGCAAATATTCTATTTCTTAATATTTACACGGTTAAGCCTATAATCCTAGCACTCTGGGAGGCTGAGGTGGGAGGATCACTTGAGCTTAGGAGTTCAAGACTAGTGAGCAAGAGTGAGACCCGTCTCTACTAAAAATAGAAAAGAAATTAGCTGGGTGTGGTAGTGTGTGCCTGTGGTCCCAGCTCCTTGGGAGGCTGAGGCAGGAGGATTGCTTGAGCCCAGCAGTTTGAGGTTTCTGGGAGCTAGGTTGATGCCACGGCACTCTAGCCGTGAGGGCAACAAAGTAAGACTATCTCAAAAAAAACCATTTTTTTTTTCACTATTAACCTGTCTCCACATTTATTTTACCACCTTCATTTTTAATAATTTTGTACATAAAATTAATAGTTTTATATAATTATTATTATTGTAACACTTTACTCTTGCAATAATAAAACACACATTCAAACTTCAGCTGACTATTAAGATTTTAATATCAAAAGTACATAAGGATATTTTCATACCACGTTGCACCTAAGATACCTACCTCTATTTGAAAATGAATAATCAGATATTAACACTGAATCTGGATAACATACTTTGTTCACAATACTGTGGTTACTATGCTAGTTAATTATGGTAGGACCCTATGTGATCACTGATATATTCAGGGATGCCAGATGGGCACTGAAGCAGACCTTAGGCTCTCAATACCCTTGCAAAGACTGAAGCTAAATAGCAGATAGCTACGGTCAAAGACAAGCTTGACCATATCCCTATACTAACATTGGATGGAACTTGGTTTCCATATGTTCATAGTCATGCTAAAAGAATCCTGAACATTTAGATCTGATATGGAGCACGTGTATTTTTGTCAGTATATTCCGTGCAAGATGAGACAAAATTCATTGTGAAGTCTGGAGGTCCTTTATCCTGGAAATGTTTTTCTGTTGAATTAGCCACCATATTCAGGCATTATCTTCTTGTGAAATTTTAGGTCATTCAGGAGTTATCATATATTACCCAATCAAACTGTTTTCCAATCTTCTGAGGCCTGAAAGTACTGTGATTTTCTTTATTGATTATGTGACTATTAGGAAATACTAATTGTGAAGCCCTTCTAATATGTGTCTCATGGAAACGGGTTATTGCAGTTTGTAAATGCTGACTCATCTAACTTCTGTATGAATTAAGCAGGCCTTTGTTGGTGGGATACATTTTGCATATCCAAAAGAACCCATTTGCCAAAGACCTAGGCTCAGAGGAAAGATAAAAAAGGATTTATATGTGATAGCAATCTTTGTCTCTTTTAATACCATTTTATTGAATTCTTCATAAGGTGAAAACTACTCAGTGAGTCTAAAGATATACAAATTAGGCCTGGAGAATCAAGCATATTTGATGTTATAGCAGAGAAGCAGTAAAACTTTATATAATGCAGTGTGCTTTATTTTTATATAGCCTAATTCACAGTATCACAAGACACTTTACAGAAAGAATCAATTGCAAGCTTAAAAGAAAAAGGAAACTTTTAAAGTGAGATTTAAGGGCAGAATATATTCTGATTTTGTACTTATCTTGCAACTGAGTCAGAATCACTGTGCCTTATAGGCTACCATTATTGAAGTAAGGCTTAAGGTTTCCCCACTGAGCCCTCTACTGCCAGCCTGCCAAAGGAACGTGACATATGACTGAGGAGACGCACATGTTCCCATGTGGCTCGTCAGTTATCCAATACAAAAGGTGCCGTCTCTGCTGCAGCACACTCAGTCATCCTTGGGCTTGGACAAAAGTCCACCCTAAGTCCATGTCCCTATTTATCCTCGTGGTTATCAACCCAGGCCTTCAGTTGGACACCGATATATTTTCCATTGTACCTTCTGATTTTATTCCAGCCCCTCTACTATCATCAATTAATTAATTCATTATAATTCATAATTATGTGTGCACACATGCATATGTGTGTGTGAATTTTTGTTTTTTGTCTAAACATTTAATACACTTGTAAGATCCCTTTAAAATTTTCTTGAAAATGTTATTAGCTAGACTTTAAAATTTTTGTGAAACATACAAAAGAGTGTATATATTACACATGTATACATTATATGAATGTCTTAGTCTGTTTGGACAGCTATAATACAATATCATAAACTGGGTGACTTATAAATAATAGAAATTTATTTTTCACAGTTCTGGAGGCTGAGAAGTCTAAGATCCAGGTATCAAGAGACTTGGTGTCTGGTGAGGACCAGCTTTCTGGTTCAGAGAAGGCATCTTTTAGTTGTGTCTTCACATGGTGGAAGGGGCAAGCTGTCTCTCTGAAGTCTCTTTCATAAGGGCACCCTCATGACCTAATCATCTCCCAAAGTCCCCAGCTCCTAATACAGTCATCTTCAGAGAGTTAGGGTTTCAGCGTATTAATTTTGGGGGCACATACACATTCAGTCTATAGCAATGAATTTTAATAACATGAAGGCCTATTACTCGCCACTTAGTGTAAGAGATCAAGCGTTACCTGTTCTTTTAACGTCTTTATTATGCTGGATCCTCCTATCCATTAACACGACTTGTCTCTCCATTCACTTTCATCTTTACTGTCATTCAGTAAAATTTTATAACTTTCTCCACATTTTCTACATCTTTTGGTTAGGTTTAGTTCTAGGGGTAACATTTTTGTTGCTATTGTGTACAGTATCTTTTAATTCAGTATATTCTGCCCACTTGTTTAAAAATGTGTAGAAATGCAATTGAACAGAAGGAACAATGTTGATCATCCTTCTTGTGTTTGTTAAATTTAAAGGGAGTACACTTTCATTTTACTATTAAAAAAGACATTTTACTATTAAAAAAGACATTTGCTATAGGATTTTGATGGATGCTCTTTAAAAGGTTAAGGAAATTGCCTTATATTTCTGGTTTGCCAAGTGTTTGTTAAATTTTTGAATAGTAGTTAAATGTATCAGATGCTTTTTCTGGAAATATTGAGACAACCACATAGTTTTTCTCATTTAAAGTTAATGTAGTGAATTATATTTTAAGATTTTTCTAATGTTGAACATACCTGGCATTCCTAGAATAAATCTCACTTGGTCATGATGAATTACCTATTATTATGTTATTGAGTTTGTTTGGCTAAAGTTTTATCTAGGATTGTGCATTTGTGCTTATGAGGTCACCTAGAATTTTCTTACACATTCCTTATCTGTTTTCAAGTTATATCAGCTTGTAAAATGTGCAGAGGAATATTGCCTCTTTTTCCTTCCATATGAAAGAATTTGTATATATTAAAATTGTCTGCTTTCTGATTTTTTAGTAGAACTCACCTGTTAAAGCTTTTGGGTCTTGTAGGAAGACTATTAACTGTTGATTAAATTTCTTTATATTTATAACTTTTAAAGTCTTTATCTAGTTAAGTCCAATGCCTACGCTTCTTCTTGGACATTTGTACTAATTTCTCTTTTTTCGCTGTGAATGGACCATGTATTCTTCTTTCTTTGCTAGTCTCATTTTCTTGAACACTAGATATTCTGAATATTATAATGATATGACAGTTCTCAAAATTGCTTTTCATTGTAGGCTGTGGTTGTTTGCTTGTTTAGTAACTTTTTAAACCTACTTTTATAAAGACTGACTTCTTAGTTATGTGTGGCTTCTTTATGTTCTGTGTTCTGTTAGCTTAGTGGACAGTTAGTATTTTGACGGAGTTTTTATTAAACATTTGGAGTGAAGAACAAAAAAACGTTCCCAGTCTTTATAGATTTGCTCTGTGTTAAGATATTATTTCACCACACAGCCAGGCTGTTGACAATTTAGCCTTAGCCTTTATCTCCTGCTCTCATAGAACCTGAAGGCCAGCCAGACTTGAAAGCGTAGGGGCTTCTCAGGCCGTTCTGAGTGTGCACCCAGCCCTGGGAATGCGCATGGCCTTCTCTGTTCCCATGTATTCACAGGAGTGGTAAAATACCCACATGTATCTCCTTTCCAGACTTCTTCCTTCCCAGGTTCTCAGTCTATCTATTAATTGTCTCAACTGTTGTCCCTTGTTGTGGCCAATAATTGTGCCTTTAAATGCTTTCAGTAAAAGGCATTTGAGAAGCCACTTCAGCCCTGGCTAGGGTTTGAGGCCAGCAAAACAAAGGTGAACCTTTGAGTTGGTCCTTAAGGGAGCCACCAGTTAGGTCAAAATTCACAACCATAATCACTTGAAAATAAGGTCCATATCGCTCCCTCTGTCACTAGAGACCTGCACTGGGAGCGTGGGCTGCTGTCCTCACAACCACCACGGCTCTGAGGCGCCAGGGATGACAGGTGGGCAGTTTAAAACACCACAGCACTCTCTTGTTGCTGCAGCATCTTTCTTCACCAAGCCTTCCCCCGGTTGTTGCAAGGTGCTATGGTTTGGATATGGTTTGGCCCCCACCAAGTCTCATGTCGAAATGTGATTCCCAGTGTGGGAGATGGGCCTGGTGGCAGGTGTTTGGGTCAGAGGAGTGGATCCCTCCTGATGGCTTGGTGCCATCCTTGAGGTAGAAAGCGTGGTTCTTGCTCTAGTAGTTCCCATGAAAGTCCCTGCCCCACCCTCACCCCCAAAAGCTGGTTGTGGTTGTCAAAGAGCGTGGCACTGCCTGCCTCTCCCTCGTCTCCTCTTCTCCTTGTGATCTGCACTCGCCACTCTCCTTCACCTTCCACTGTGAGTGTGAGTGGGGGCACCCTAAGGCCCTCACCAGAAGCAAATGCCGGTCTCACGTTTCTCACACAGCCTGCAGAACTGCGAGCCAAACCAACCCTTTTTCTTCATAAATTACCCAGCCCCAAGTATTCCTTTATAAGAAAATAAAGGTTTTGATTAGGTTCCAGAGTTCTGCAAAAGTTCACTCTGACAATTTTTATAAGAGCTCATTAGTTGATTTTTGTGAGGATATGGAACTCTGGTCAACCTACCTTCCTTCCTTCCTTCCTTCCTTCCTTCCTTCCTTCCTTCCTTCCTTCCTTCCTTCCTTCCTTCCTTCCTTCCTTCCTTCCTTCCTTCCTTCCTTCCTTCCTCCCTCCCTCCCTCCCTCCCTCCCTCCCTCCCTCCCTCCCTCCCTCCCTCCCTCCCTCCCTCCCTCTCTCTCCCTCCCTTCCCCCCTCTCCTCTTTCTTTTCTTTTCTTTTCTTTTCTTTTCTTTTCTTTTCTTTTCTTTTCTTTTCTTTTCTTTTCTTTTCTTTTCTTTTCTTTTCTTTTCTTTTCTTTTCTTTTCTTTTCTTTCTTTCTTTCTTTCTTTCTTTCTTTCTTTCTTTCTTTCTTTCTTTCTTTCTTTCTCTCTCTCTCTCTCTCTCTCTCTCCTCTCTCTCTCTCTCTCTCTCTCTCTCTCTCTTTCTTTCTTTCTTTCTTTCTTTCTTTCTTTCTTTCTTTCTTTCTTTCTTTCTTTCTTTCTTTCTTTCTTTCTTTCTTTCTTTCTTTCTTTCTTAATACAAGATCTCAATCGATCTCTCTCTCTCTCTCTCTCTCTCTCTCTCTCTCCCTCTCCCTCTCCCTCTCCCTCTCCCTCTCCCTCCCTCCCTCCCTCCCTCCCTCCCTCCCAAGTTTTTTTTTAAATTATTTTTTGTAGAGTTGTAGGTCTCCCTGTGTTCTCTGGGCTGGTCTTGAACTCCTGGCCTCAGGTGATCCTCTCATCTCAGCCTCTCAAAGTGCTGAGATTACTGGTGTGAGTCACCACTTCCAACCCGTAGTGTTTCTTACTTCACCATTTTTAGTTATGTCACTCCACAAGTTTTAGTGTTATTTTCATTATTCTTATCTAAACTTTCTAATATCCATTGCTTAATTTTACTTTGACCCATGGATTATTTGGAAGTATGTTTAGCTTGCAAATGTGTGTGTTTTTAAAGTTATTTTTGAGAGATATATGTATATGTGTGATTTTTACTGTTTTCCAGTTAATTGATTGTGCTCGAAAAATGTTATCTATATGATACTGATCCTTTAAAATGTTTGACATTTACTTTCCAAAAAAATAATGGTCCTGTGTACTTGAAAATAATATATATTTTCAAGTTATTTTGGGAACATTTCTCTCTTCTCTCTCTCTGTCTCTCTCTGCCATCTTGCTGTATTGCCCAGGCTGGAATGCAGTGTCATGATCATTGTTCACTGTAACCTCAAACTCCTGGATTCAAACTATCCTCCCACCTCAGCCTCCCAGAGTGCTAGGATTATAAGTGTGAGCCACTGCATCCGGCCTATTATTCTCTTTATGTCCATGTTATTTTAATTATGTTTCTCCAGTATTCTATATTTTTTTCTGACTTCTTGTTTGGTTGATGGATCAATTGCTGAAAGTAGTTAAATCTACCACTGATAATGGATTTGTTAGTTTCTCACAGTCTGTCACTTTTTACTTCATATATTTTGAAAGTATGTTATTAGCTGTATACATACTTAGAATTGTTATATGTTTCTGAGAAAACCTTTTATCAATATGTAGTTACCCTCTTTCTTGAGTAATGCATTTTATTTAAATGTCTGTTTTTCTAATATCATTTTAACTTCTGCATATATGTTTGACATATCCTTTTCCATACCTTTAGTTTCAGCCTGAAGCGCTTTATTCTCCTTCAGTTGCTTTCTCACTGTTACATAATGCATAGCTATAATTCTGGGGCTTTCCTTTATTGTTATCCTTGAAATTCTTTTTGTCTTTCTCCTAAATTGGATTCCCTATTTCTTTGTTTTCCTTTCTCCCATATCTTGATTTACTTCCTTGTTTTAGTAGAGCAAATCCCCTAGAAGCTTTATCAGATTATAGAGATTATAATGGTAATGACATGATGACAGCCCTTAATATTCCTGTCTTTTGAGTCACATTGCTCCAATTTGAACTGGTTGCCTTCTGAGTTTTAGCCCATCCTTACCTGCCTTTCACCCCCAGTTCCAGAGGCATCATTGGCTGTTGGTTTCTGAGACTTTTCAGGATTCTGTAGCTTAATCTAGATTGAGCCTTATCTCCCCTTGTTATAAAGAATCACCTTTCTCAGCTCTGTTAAGCCAATTTCCAGCCTACAAAATTTTGTCATTATCTTTTATCCTTTTCTTCTTATCCTTGTGGCTTCGAATTTTTAGAAAAGTCTTTTTATAGAAGTTTTAAGGGATTTTGGTGAGACTGAACTTTTGGTCAGTGGTTATTTTCCTCTCAGCTTTTTGACATTATCCCACTATCTTCTGTTGTTCTTCAAAAGTCAGCCGTCAGTCTTATGGTATGATATGCCTCAGCATATAATCTGTCTCTTTTCTCGCTACATTCCAGATCTACATTTTGGCTTTGATGTTGTGTGATGTGTGATTTCCTTACTATGTGTTTAGGCATGGATTTCTTTTTATTTATCCTGCTTAGGGTTTTTTGGAATTTCTTTCTTTTTAAATTTTTTTTTTTTATACATATGGGGCAATATACATGGATGGAATTTCTTTATCTGAGAATTAGTATCTTTCAGTAGTTGTGGGAAATGCTCATCTATTACCTCATTGAATTGCTTCTCTCTTATTCTGTGTATTTGCTCTTTCTAGAATCACAGTTAGATTAGATGTTAGATTTCCTCACTCCTTTATATTTCTCAATATTTGTTTTTTATGTTTTTATTTCTTTATGTTTCTATACAGCATCCTGAGTAATTTCTTTATCTTCTATTTTGTTAATTCGGTATTTGATCTTCTGGTTAAAGCATTCATTAGATTTTAATATAAATTATTATTTTTATTTTCATGAGCGTTATGTGGTTTTCTCCTTAAATATGCTTTGTCAGCTTACATAGTGTGTTGCATTGTCATACTTTCAATCTCCTGCTTTTTAAAATTTATTAAGCATGTTCATTTATATTCTTTATCTGTTAATTCTCGTATCTGGAGTATTTGTTAGTCTAATTATACCATTTGTTATTTCTGCTCTCATTGAAGCTTGTTTCCTCATGTTTTTAGTGATTCTTTCTATTGTGAGCTCATTTTTCTTTGAATTCTTTTTGTGGGAATTATTTGAGAACTGCGTACAAGTATGTTCCTCTATAGTTGACTAGGTTAGCTTCTCGCCAGCACCTAAGGGCAGACTACCAACCAAAGATCATTCAAAATGTCATTTTTAATTTGGGGTTTTTCAGGCTACCCTGGTAGGGTGGACTGTGACCTGAAAGAGAAATTAACATGCACTTAGGAATTCTCAAAGAATTATTTTTTCCTTTTGCGCATGTGCGTGAATGTTTTTTCCCCTGTTCTATTCAGAGTCAAGTTCCAATTAAACAAATCTGTCTCCTTTTGTAAGACAGATTTCTTTTGTCTTGCTTTCTTTTTTTTTAAGTCAGCCACTAAAAACATTACCTTTTGGGAGTTTGGACTTGTTAAGAGGACTCTGGTTGGACATCTTTCCCTGCTGAGATTTTAGGCGTTGTCTCCCTCTCCTGTGCATACCTGTGGCATGTTAAAATCCAAATTGGACCAGGGATCAGCAGATGACCTCAGGGTAGAGTGATCATATATCTTGGTATGCCTGGAAGATTATGAATTTGCTGCTGCTTAATTATTCATACTCAAAAGTGTGCTGGTTTGGGCAATAAATTATATGGTCACCCTACCTTAGAGCAAACACCAGCTCTAAGACTTACTCATCCCTGGGGAATGATTCTTTATCAAAGATTCTTGCCTCCACTTATTTCTTATACTTTATTGCCTTCTTAACTATACTTTTAAAAGAATTTTAAAATGTTTTATTCATTAGTTTTAGTTGTTTTTTATGAGGAGGGGATTTCTCTACACATAAGTCACCTATTTGCTGGATATGTAAGTCCTGCCTATATCTTTTAAAAGTTCTTTTCCAAGAAAGAATCTAAATATTTCTTTTTTAGGAAGAACTTACTATATTCCTTCCTTATAACAGCCTATTGATTATATAATACTTCATAGATTAGAAAAATCAGTAATTCTATTAAAATGAAAAAAGAGGACTACATGGAAAATTTATGTTTTGGGTAAATATGATTATGGGGAAAAAGAGAGTTACATCTTGATTAACAATAAACCTTCTCAAATACTATAACTGGGCATTCCAAGGAGAGTCCTCAGTTATTAAAGTGAGTGAGGGATGATTCTGGGTAAATCTAATAGAAGGTGTGTGTGTGTGTGCGCGCGCGCATACACGTGCATGTGTCTGCATGCACACGTGCATGTTCTTAATAATTTGCATGAACCCAAGAATCAAATGCACAGTAAATTGAAAAACAAAAAGCCAAAGTACAAGTTAAATCTTGTTCCTCATATTTAAGTAATAGATTGCTTTGGCCTCGGGCATAACAGTTGCATACTGTCATTTGTTTCTCATATTCCTAAAAGGTGCCATAATAAATAATGTCTGTCCTTTCATCCCTAAATAGAGAAGATGATTTCATTCTGTTATAATTGTCTCCAATGGAAACACTAATCCTAGCCCAAAAGTAGCTTTCTTGCTGTGCCTAATCTGGTTTCTTCCAAGAAGAATATATTAGGCAGCAGTATGTAGTTATATACTAAAATTCAACCTCTACAAAGGAATAAGAAAGCATTATGTAAAGTGTTTACTTTTCATTTGTCTGCATATCAAAATGGACTGATAACAAGTTCAATAAAAAATGTATGTACTTTCTGAATAGAATAAGATGATTATAAACAAAATACAGTAGGTTCAGATCAGTTAACCTGATGAAATATTGGAGACCTCATTTATCAATTCAACAAATTGGTTTAGATAAGCCAAACTTTGCTTAAGGAACTTATTTCTACCTTGGAAAGCAGTCTTTAGTATCAGGCCAGGGAGGGGACTGCTGTGTCACCAAGTAGGATAATACACTTAAAGGAAATTATGACATACAGTATATTCAGATGGCAGTAATTGTAATTCTAATTATCTAGTCTATTCAAGGTACTGGATAGCCTTTTATGATTATAACTACTCCAAGAAGGACAAATACAAGGTAATAAGCATACAGAGCTCTTGAGTACCCAGAGTGCATAGACTAGCTAAAGTGAATGATATCAGAATACATCAGCTTGTCTCCAATTTTCTTTGTACACAATTGCAATAAAATTTGATGTGCATTGCAGGGTGTTAGGAGGTTTCTTAGTGGTTAATGATTACATAATGATTTCCCTTTTATCAGAGAGTTAACACAGCTCTTGTTTCTGGACTTAGAATAATTTTTGTTACAGCTTTCATCCTGTTTAACTTAAATGTCTATCTGCATACATGCTTTTATCACTTGAGGTATGTGAGTTTTATACATTAACTTCTACACGTGGTATTTATACCACATAAATTGTGGGAAAGTTCTGGAATATAGGATAAGTTTTCCTTCCTTTAATTTTATTCCTATTTTTTCTCAATTCCTTGTTTTCTACCATACTAATCAATATTAACCCCCAAATTCTTTTTCATCCTTGGATTATCCTTCAACATTATTTGTAGAAAACAGGTCCACATTTACTTGGCCTTTAGCCCAACTGTATGTGTTTAACTCCTACAATCTTTAGTCTTAAATCATTCTCTCTGAGCTTTTCCTCACATGCATTTCTTTCCCTAAATTTTCTTTACTTTGTATAACATCTTTCTTTTGGGTGCAGTGGCTCACACCTGTAATCCTAGCCTCTGAGAGGCCAAGTTAGGAGGATCGCTTGAGCTCAGGAGTTTGAGACCAGCCTGAGCAAGAGTGAAACCCCATCTCTACTAAAAATAGAAAAATTAGCTGGGCATGTGGCACGCTCCTGCTGTAGTCCTAGCTACCTGGGAGGCTGAGGTAGGAGGATCGCTTGAGCCCAGGAGTTTGAGGTTGTGGTGAGCTTTTATCATGCCATAGTACTCTATCCAGGGCGACAGAGTGAGACTCTGTCTTATTCAAAAAAAAAAAAGGAAACTGAACTCCCCTTCCTCACTACCCACTTCATATTCTAAAAAAACAAAAATAATAAATAAATATATATTTCTTTTAAATCTTTTGTGTAAAAAAAATCCACATGAGAACTATTTCTTTGTGGTTTCCCATACTCAGTAAGCAGCGAGGGATAATCTAGAGTTTGCCTTTTGTTCTCAAATCTTGGATATGCTTTCTGGTCATATTGAACAAGACATGTAGGACTACAGACTTGCCTTTAGTTTCTTGCCATGGTTACCACTACACTTTTTTGGTTGGCTCAAGGTTAATTGCTTTGGGAAATTTTTAGCCAAGTCCAAATTTACGTTTTTAGTTTAGTAATAGACTGATTTCCAAGACATACTATTTCTGTGTTAAAAGAACTATAGTTGCACAGTCTACAATATATGCATCTATCCCCAACAATCTAACAATGGCTGGATATTCCAACTTGCCCTTTTCCACACACCTTGTCTTCCTTGAAGAAGTGTGTTCAATAATTTAGATGGTTAAATTCCTCTGAGCAAGAAAAGGTCTGATATTGTTGCCAGAGTTCAAATATCTGGTAACCCTTCACACTGTGGTTAGCAATGATAGACTGCTGGAAGATGTTCCCAGCCTCAGCCCTCTAACTTAGATGCCTGCTGACTTCCCATCCTTCATTACTGGATTCAGTGACTAGAATTTGCTTCTGCTAGAACTTGCCTAGAAATTTGTAAGCACCTTCAGGACACAGGCTTTCTAATTCACACTAACACTTCTTAATGCCAAGCCACTAGCACTATAGTAGGCATCTTATGATTGCTCAGGAAATATTTGATGCTAATACAAAGCAGGACATAAGCAATTTGGTTATTCAAATAAGGCTGTATATTTTTCCTGTTGAACATGATTTTGACCAAGTTTATGCTTTATTATTATATTGATTGTTAGTGCTTTATATTCTGAGAAAGAGCTCACGTGGACAACATGACAGCATTTCCTGGCTTATCTAGTCCCGGCGCATCTTTCCTCCTGACTTCTCCTTCAATGCTGGTTTTATCACGGAACTTAGAATTTCATAGATGGATGAATATTGAGAGTGATTCAGTCCCTACTCCTGCCTTAAAGGCGGGAACATATAAAAGACAACTGTAAGCCTCTTTCCCCCCACCCCTCCAAATCTCCAGAGTGATGGCTATCACATCTCTGCTGCTCCGAGAGGCGGCCTTGTGTTTCTTGGACATTGTGTTCCAAAGATTACTAAAATGTCGCTGCTTACTCTGAATCCCTTTCCTTGTCACTGTAGTCGGGGAAAAAAAGCCAGTGATACCTTTCTGAGACACAGTAGGTGTAGCCATAGGTCTGTCAGTGCTTTCAGGGCTACATAAAAGGCATCGATTCCATGCTGATTTCTATGCAGGGTTAGTTCCCTCTGTAGGTATCATTGTGTGTGCATGGAGGTTGGAGGGGTAGGTAGCCTGTCTGAATGCATGCAGAACTTTTTTTTTAAATAATTGATTTCAAATTGAAAACATTTCATTTATCAATTTGTTCATTCTATTGATTATGCTAAAAATGAGAAGTGTCTGAGAGGCGGTTCTTTCATTAGAACACAATAAATTAAAATGATACATTCAATTTTAAAATAAGAATATTTACGATTATCTAGAAATTTCTGAATATTAATAAATCTATCTCTGAAGTTTACAGAGTATAACTTTTCTGTGTTATCACCCCTTACCCCATATGTAGTTTGACTGTTGATATTTAAAAAGCTTTTCTGAAAGATCCTAGGCATGGAAGCAGAGTTCAGTGCTGTGTACCTTGATATCTGTATATTCCTTTTTCAGTTTTGATTTTTAATGATATTAACTTTTAAACTTGAATTTTAAACCAATATTAATAAGCTTATATGTACCTCCCATCATCACTAAGTATGGTAGAATGCTTTCTCAATCAGCCAGGCATGGTAGCTCACACCTATAATCCTAGCATTCTGGGAGGCCAAAGCGGGAGGATTGCTTGAGGTCAGGAGTTCGAGACCAGCCTCAGCAAGAGTGAAACCCTGTCTCTACTAAAAATAGAAAGAAATTAGCCCAGTAACTAAAAATAGGAAAAAAAAATATAAGGGTGTGGTGGCACATGCCTATAGTCACAGCTACTTGGGGGGCTGAGACAGGAGGATAGCTTGAGCCCAGAAGTTTGAGGTTGCTGTGAGCAAGGCTGATGCCACAGTACTTTAGCTCGGACAACAGAGCAAAACTGTCTCAAAAAAAAAAAAAGTAAAATAAATAAGGAAACCATCATAATAAGTTTCCTTCAGTATGTAATGGATATTTAAGTAATGTACTAATAATGTGGGAAATACAGAGATGATTTCATCATAATTCCTATATTCAGTAAACTTTGGTCCTTATAAAATAGTGAACCCTAAGTTTTTGGTGCTGGTCACCACAGATAGCAGCCCTCAAGCTGCAGAGAAACTGATAGGAGGACCTCACTGTACCCCTCTCCCATAGAAAAAGAAATGCACGCTTGCACAGTATACAGAGAGACCTGGGGTGGGGGGAGAAAAACATGGAAAAAGAAACAGAGCGATAAGGAAGTGCAGCTGAGAGTTCTCAAAGAATCTGAAAGACCTTTTGTATACTTGTTTCATAGCAAGTATAAGATCCTATGGCTGGAGGGGAAGGCTTTTGGATGTGTCAGGTGTGGAAAGTGGTAGAAATCATACCAGGTTTGGGAAAATTGTTGGAAGGAAGACTGGAACGAAAATCATGTGGTCTGAGTGGAAGGCACAGAGGGAAAAGCCAGGGAGTCTGAACAGCCCTTCTACGGCTGTCTAGCACCACTTGGGTAGACCATGGTCTCCACGCTGAAAATGCCAAGAACATATCCTCTAAAAGGGGAAAACAAACACAAAAAATGATAAATTAGTAGTTCTTGAAAATATGGATGAAAAGGGTTTTATCCTCTTCTGCTTCATACTTTAAAGTGTGTTTATTTTCTTAAAGGATCTGTGGATTGACGGAGCAGGATTTTCTTCTAGCTGCTGCAGCACTGTGTTAGATTTTGGAAAATGGGTTATGTCAGTCCACACCAACCCACTAAAACCCCAACTCACAGCTGCAGAAATAGCCTGAGGAAGTGACAAATTAGTGTACCTCATCATACTGTGATTGGGCTTAGCATCTTTTAATAACAAGTGTGACTCCGTGTGGTAAGAGAATAAACTAGCAGTTTTACAAAGGTATAATCTCCCAGGAATTTTGGTGATATTTAAATTTTAATCACTTTAGATTTGGGGCTATGAGTGAGCTGAAGGTATGACTAAAATTTCTATAACTCAAGGTCCAGAGACACTTGTTTCATGTTGGCACATGAGACTGATGGCCCACGAGATAGTGAATTTTGTGCATTGTATGATTCCCATGAGATTCTCGGGGGTGTGGGGCGAAAGCATATCTCATTGAACCTACTTCTTTTATTAATACGTTGAGGTGTTGTGATTTGTTGTTGTTGTTAGTCTGTGGATAAAATTATCTTCTTTTATTTTATTTGGGTTACTAAATTTTGTTTATTTGGGTACTAAAATTAGTACATATAATTCTTCCCTTCAGTTTTATAAAAATTGGAAATAGACACTGAGGCCATAATTGGTACTTAAAATGTTATTATTTTTCCCAGTTGTGATCACAGGTGAGATATTGATATAAACAGTTTGGAGATATTAGAGAAGGACAACAGCCATACTATACTTACTGGATTCACTGTGGGCGCATGGCTTATTTTGTGAGCTAACCTTGTTTCCGCTATTTTCAATGTGCTGGTGTGCAGATTACAGAAAGATTGGGAAGCTGAGAGATTTATTATTTACAGAAGGTGGGCAGTAGAGTCTATTGCTTTAGGAAAACACACAGCTCAGAGCAGCAGCCTGTCCGACATTAATGAATCATGGCGACGGCAGTGACCTTGAAGAGTCATCCATCTCATTCACCCTGTGCCTCTGCACAGGACTGTGTCTCACAAACACCCCAGGGCAGAATGGGCCTGTCTGTCATATGCCAGACGAGATCCCAGGAAGGAAGGCCCGCAGTCTCCCCTCGTCCTCCCAGTCAGTGATCATCTGGTAATCCTAAGTCTTCTTAGCATCCATCACAATCATACAGGGCTGATTTTATTCATTGCTGCCTGATTGTTGGAACACTTTCAGAGTTTAAATTTCTCTGTCTTTTGGAAAGAGGGCCAAAGTTAAACTCTAGCAAAATAAAAGGTTTCATCTGTGCACAATACCCAGAATGGTAAATTGTCCCAGGCGGACTGGATCGTCTTTCAGTAAACTAATGCTGCTGAGATCCATTAAAGCAGTGGGGGGCTGCCAAGTCCTCACATCCCAACTCATCAACTTGTTTTTTTGCTGACCACTCAGTCAGTCAGCAAGAGCAATGTGATAAGTCCTGGATGATAAACATGGTTCTGTTGCAGAGACAAAATGGATCACAGCAGAGAAGAAAAAATGTTTCAGATGAGAAAAACAAATGCCAGGAGCAAGGTCCTTTTAGGTGAGAGCAAGTCCTTTCATATCCAAGAGAGTCTCATTTCCCATGTGGAAACTAGACAGGAAAAAAGTTTTTTTAAATGTCCCACAGCAGGCACTCAGCCTCAGAAACCTGCAAATTTGCAAGCATCTCCAGGGAAACCCTTGACACCGTGGCATGTAAAGGGCAAATTTCAGTACTTGCTTAATAGAGTAGAGACATTTGTTGCAATGAAATGCAGATCTGCTGTTAGTGAGAATTTATTGTGCTGCTATAGCATCTTTATTATTTCCTATAAAATACAATCTGATTTAAAAATAACTGGTCTTGTGACACTTACAAGGTTGAATCTGATGGGATGTCCATTGCAGATGAATAGCTCTGTAAATAATTTATGTCTTTTGTCACTTGTGTGTGGATTCTCTTAGACCTATAGTAATTAGCAATAAGTTCTGGAGTAAACTAGAGAGTGAAAGTACCAAAAAGTCATATAGGTTAGTGAGTTCTATTGATTCTTTAAAATAATTCTATAGTAACGACCATGGGAAAGAAGCCAGTGTGTTTCTAAGTCTGATTAATAGCTGATTTAATTCATAAGCCTTAAAGCCTAAAGCAAAGATTCATTTGTTTTCAATTCTGTTTTATGTTTTTTGGAGCATTGAAGCTTGGATAGTTTATTTAAATGAGGTACATTTATGACTTTTAATATGATTGCCCTCCCATTTACGCAGAAAGTAATATATTATATTCGAAGAGGCAGGTTGAGTGAGTAATACCGGCTATGAAACAAAAGAAGGCGATCTGAATTCCATACTGGATGTCACTTCTCTGCTAATGCTGACATAATCAAGTCCCTTATATTGCAAGGAAAAGAAATCTGCTCGGACTAGTTGAAAAAATTGGAACTTACAATTAGGATACAGGTATAGTTGATGGAACCAAGGAAGGAATTGTGGTCAGACACCCCATTAGAGACCAGAATAGGGACTGGAAAGTGTTTATGAATTGATGTTATTTTTGTCGTCCTTCCAGGGCTGTACAGTTTCTTGTTTCTCATCATTGCTTTTATCTGCAGACAGGCATTCTCATTTTCAGTGAGAATACCTGCCAACCATAGTTGCCTTTGTTTCAAATTTAAATTACTTCCAATTGAAGCAACACCAGCTGACTAGCTAGAACCCTAATTCCTAATTCCAAATTCCTAGAAATACAATCTGATTGGCCCGGCTTGGTCAGGTACCCAAAGAGCTATGGCTAAGAGAACAGGGGTAAACCCAGCACCAGATGGGCACCATGGCTAATGTTCCAATTTTGCCCAAGATATTTCTTGTTATTCCTCTTTTCTTTCCCCTCTCTTCTTCTATAAGTATTACAAACATCTTTAGAGCAATTACTTTATAAGGTGCAGAAGGCGAGAAAAGGTGCAGAAGTTGTTTAGGCAGAAGAAATGGCAGGAATGTGAAGCTGCACAACATGGAGTGACCTGTATACAGTTTGTGTTAGTAGAGCATCAAATGAGGAGTGGGATGGCATGAAGATGAGACTTGAGGGGCAGGTGATTCGGACATTCTGTTAGGAATCTTGGACTGTATCTTGAAAGCCGTTTGCATATTTGTGTTTTTTTCTGGAGGTTGGTCATTGAAGGATTTTCAGCAGAAACTGAGAGTCAAATTTTGTATTCTCAGAAGCTTCCTTGGGCAGAAGTATGAATTGGATGGACAAGAATAGCAATAGAGACATTTGAGTGTCTCAAGTAGGAGATGATACAGCCCCGAACTAGGGCAGAGTGCTGAAAAGGAGTGACAGATTTAAGAAATATTAAGTTGGAACAGTGGGAAGTACTTGTTGATTGGCTGTAAAATGAGGAGAAAGGAATCAAAGATAATCCAAATTTCGACCTGGAAACTGGTGGCATGGTGGCATGAACTAAGATGGAAACCAGCAGCAGGTTTGAGTGAAAGACAGTGAGTTCAGAATTGAACAACTGAGGTTGAAGTATCGGCGGGACATTTAAATGGATATGTCTACAGCCTAAGCATCTGAGTCTGAAACCGAAGTCAGTGCTGGAGCTATGAACTGTGACTCAGGAGTACTCCAGTGGTAGTTAGAGGGGTACGAATGTATGCAGTCACCCAGGAGAGCATGCAGAGCAGGAATCCTCAGCCTGGGGTCCATGGATAGGTTCCTGAGGATCCAGTGAATGTTCTGGTTGTGTATAAAATTGTGTACATGTTTTGGAGAGCAAGGAAAGGGTCTGTAACTTTCATCAGATTCTCCAGTGGGTCCACGAATCAAAAAAGCTTAAAGAGTTCTAGTGTAGAGCATACATCAAAGGAAGCGATATTTTCCCACAAGGGGATGAAAATTGGTTCTTGGGGGGCACAAAATACTTTACTCTTTTTTATGTCCAAAGTGCAGATATACATACATAAACACATATACAATATACCCATGGTATTAAAATTTCAAGGTGGAGGTCGATTAAAAAAATGTCTTAAGAGGCCCCTAAGGAAGTGATAATGAAGAAAGGTATAAAATATTTGTGTGGAGTAAGAGGAGCAGTGGGTTCTCATCTGTTTTACTGTTAGTGTCTAAAAGCCGAGGACAGAAAGAATCTATAGTTTTTATTGCTGACAGCAATATTGCTATACCACACCTTTTCTTCCTTTCTATTATCACATCACCATCACCACCACCACACATATATACTATCTGAAAAGTTTATTACAGTGAATTGAGTTTACCAAGGATACACAGAATAAAGGAAAAACTTCGAGTTTTTCAGGAGGGAGTCTTTTTTTTATGCCATTTCTGGTGCAACACTTTCAAGATGCTGTACATAATAACTCTTATAAATATCTTAGAATTAGCACATTTTTAAATCAGTCTTGCACATTAATAGATATGTCTAGTTACCCTATCTGCTGACTGATAAAGAAAGCACCATTTGTGGTATAGGGGAGCTTGAAGCTTCCAAGGATTGTCATCCCCTGGGTCTCTACCTCTTCTTCTTTAGCTAATAATTTTCTCCACTGAATAATTTTGAGCCATCACTGCGAACATGACACCAGATCTATATGTTGAGTAACTTTACAGAATCAAAAAGGACCTAATCTGGTCCTTGAGGAGCTTCTCTTACCCCCAAAAGTAAAAACAGCAGTTCATTTCAGAGGCCAGCCACTGCTACAGTGTGACTATCAGAAATCATGCTGTGAGTCCTTCTCAGGAAAACGTAAGTCACTGTAAAGTATCAAGAGGCTACCACTTCACTGGGTAATGTATTATGTATATTCACAATCTTAATTCTTTTATACGTCGCTTATGAAAAAAGATGGACAAATTAACTAAATTTTAGTAATCTCTTCATTATTTTATTTTAATGTAAATTATTGACCACCCTTGGGGCCAGAGCTGAGAGCAGCAAGTTTTGGAGGGGGAAAGCAAGATCAGCAGGTTTCTGGCTACAGTGATTCATTAAGACAGAAATCGTTTATCTGTATTAACTCTTATTCTAAAGTGTTCTCATTTTTAAACATATGTGGGGAAGGGTTTTCATAGGGTAAGTGTCTACTTTGTGTACTTCAAGAAAAACAGCTCAGCCCTTTGAACCCGTATTCTTCTTGAATCCTTATCACCAGACCTCCACCGGCAGGACATTGAGAGCATGCTTTGTGTGTTTTCCTTACCTAACCAAAGACCAAACACAGCAAAATTGTGAAAGCTACGATACAGGGTTGCTAGAAGAAACTGAACATATATGACGTGAAGGAAAGATCATCGTTCTTTCCGTTCTTAGTGAATGATCATAAAGCTGAAAGGCTTCTTTTTTATTCTTCCAAAAAGGCTTCATAAGATAGATCACCATTAAATTTATCATTCTTTTCCACTTTCCTTCATGGACAATCACAGTTGTGTGCTTGAAACTATTTAGAAACATTTCTTTCTTTTTTTGAGACAGGGTCTCACTCTGTTGCCCGGGCTAGAGTGCCGTAGCGTCAGCCTAGCTCACAGCAACCTCACACTCCTGGGCTGAAGCAACCCTTCTGCTTCAGCCTCTCAAGTAGCTGGGACTACAGGCATGCGCCACCATGCCCGGCTAATTTTTATATATATTTTTAGTTGTCTAGCTAATTTCTTTCTGTTTTTTAAGTAGAGATGGGGTCTCGCTCTTGTTCAGGCTGGTCTCCAACTCCTGAGCTCAAAGGATCCTCCCACCTCGGCCTCCCAGAGTGTTAGGATTACAGGCGTGAGCCACCGTGCCTGGCCTAGAAACATTTAAATGTTTAGCAACTTCCAAAGCATTTGGTTTTAAGTATGTCTTTTGGTCTTAATTCATAAATCATTCTTTTTTGTTAAGGAAAAACCAGGCCTCTGTTTTACATATACACCTTGGTTCTTTCCTGTAATGAAGTACACAGTATACACATGCTTTATATGATGTGCTTTGGGGACAGCTTTCCTTTTCAGAACCTGCATCTCGTGTCAGCTAACTGGCACCCACAGCGCTGGGGAAATGGAGTGGTTCCTTGGTGACTTCAGATAGCTATCAGAATTAATCTGTAGATGGGAAAAGATTTTCCTTGAAAGGAAGCTATAGGAAACTGCAGAGCAACGCTTGGTATCTGTCATTGTGAGGGGACACTTAGGCCATGATAGAGGCAAGGAAGTGGAGGGTGCTTATTTTGCAAATTAAAATTGTGACCCTCTTTTCTAGCTAAGCAAAAATCAGATTCAATGGGTTTTTAAAAATATTTAACTTGTAAGATCTTTACATTTTGATAAATAAAACCCATCCACTTATGATGCAGGTTTTACTCTTTGTTTTATTCTGGCATTTTCTTACTTTGAAGCACTGGAGAACCAGATACTTTAAGGAAGCAAAAGATGAGAGCCGGAGTTCAGTGTAATCTCTTCCTTTTGAGTGAGAAGTATCCAGTTAACATGGAAAGGAAAATCTTTGTTTTCTGTTGTTTCTTCTGAACCTTGTTTCCTAAAACCAGCAATTGTCTAATTTGTGAGCAGTCTTTCCTATCAGTTTTTAAATATAGAAATTATTTTTCTATAATTTGTCTTTAAATTTTTCATTATTGACCGTACAGAAATGTTACTTGTGGATCGACTGGCCCTTGAGGGATTGTATCTTCAGTTGCAAGTAGCCTGTTTCTTTTAAGTATGGATGGCATGATTATAAGTATGTCAGATTTTTACTTAAGTTATAATGTTCTGAAACACAAACTTGCTATTTAGCTAGACTCAAAGCATAGCTCTTCACTTCCAAGCTTGTGAGCTTGAACAAGTTGGTTGACTAACATTGTGATTATGCCTCAATTTACTCATCTGTAAATGGGCATGGTGATATTGACTACCTCATAAGTTATGAGGATTTAATGAGCTAAAACAGGTAAAGTACCTGGCATACACTAAGTATTCAATAAATGTTAACTACTTTTTTTAATTTGCCATAATTATTATAATTTATTATTATGAACTGTTCAACATTAGCCTGGATATTAAAAGTGTTACAGTTTACCCTAGTCCAAAAAACACCTCGGAGACTGGATTACTCACAGTCTCCACCAACTGCTGTGGAATTCCTGTTGTCATAGGATTCCAGTGTCCTAGGGCTTGAATCGTTTACACAAAAGTTGTATCTTGCTGAATGAGTTTGAGGACTCTCTGGGAGAAGTCTTGGAATAGAAAATATTCATCTCTTCTCAAGAAATACATGGCCTTGTCTTATTCATCCAACTATTTGGTTTAGGTTTTCTCTAGTCTGATATGTTGGTATTTTCCATTTTATCCTGTTAGACATGCTAAAAAGGAGTAAGGTTAAAGGATTTGCTCTAGGTTAGCTGGGTTTGGTATAGTAGAACTAGGCACAAAACCAGTTTGACTGCTATTTGTGGATGTGATTTATTACATAAAGCCCCCCATAGCTAATGCAACATGTGCCATATCACATTAGCTGCCAAGGTCAGGCAAGGAATAGTGCAGTTTTCTATCTCCTGGATTGAATTGCTTAACTGTTAATTCTAAACAATTTATCATAAATATTTAAAGCAAATAACCAATTCTACTTAATCATAAAGCACAACTCTTATTACTTTGAAAGCATTTGCATGGAAAATTACACATCACTTTAATGTATTTTCTGTCTGTTTTTGTGTCCATATAGAAATAGCAAACCACAGATGCATGATGACATCATCATCACTGAACCACAGAAGGAAGCAAAGGAAATAATTTTGTGAGCTGAGGAGTTAAACTGTTCTCTCCCAGCTTGGCAGTACTTTTCTTAATATTTTTAGGAAGGAGTTCCTGTGTGTAGAGTCAGCTGCAAGATCAAGGACAGTTGACATGCATTCCTGCAAAATGAGCCCCAATTTTAAACATAGTGTCCTCCAAATGTCCCTTGGCACCAATGAATGTGATTTTTTTTTTTTAATGCTACATTAGGTTCTCTAGTTCATCCCACTCAGCTCCATTGCATTTTCTCTAATGTTGTGTCCAATTTTAAATGACTTGAATGATGGGCCTTCCATCTTTTACCTGGCCAGTAACCCCGAGCGCCCAGGATCCTCGAGGCCTCACTCCCTGTGACAGCCGTATTGCAGCAGACCTGAGAAAGGGGTGGCAGAGCTCACAAGGTTTTAATTGCTGCCTAATAGGCTATAGCAACCTGAACATTTTATTAAGAGAGCATTTAAAATTAGCATTATTATTCCAGAAGATGCTTTCACACTGCAGTGAAAATCATGCTGAGAGAATGTCTGATATGTAACCTAATTTCACCATTTTCTTAATTTCTTCCCATTACTGCTAGTAATATACCTCTCAAGCCATTTTATATTCTTCTCTTTGTACTTCTCTGATTACATAAATAATTTTATCTCTTCCCTTTATATTTTTCCCAGAGTATTTGTGATAAGCATAATCCTGTGAATAGAATTAGAATGTATTACATGCATATGCTTCAGAGTTAGAATAACTTTTAAAGAAGCAGAGACTGATGAATCCCATGGAAGTAGGCAATATACACCTTCTCAGGACAATAATCAGGATAGTTTTTTCCCCCCTTCATTTTTCTCTTAGATCCTTCCGTTCTGTCATTTCTGGGCTACTCTCCTATTACTGAGACTCCATGAGTGAAAGGCAGATTTCAATAATATCATCCTTCTAGAGAGAAATTTTTATTTCTCCTCAGTGATGATATTTGAGCAACTCTGCCATCATTCCATGGTTATTTAATTCTATTGTATTTATAAGCAATTCTCCAACCTGCTGACGGTTGTCACTTAGAAACCTTACTGGTGATATTTCTTTCTTCTGCTATATTCATCAAATCCTGCTGCCTCATTTCTGCCACTGTACATTGTGATATAATCCCACTAGAATATGGCTACCTTGCAGAAAGGGTTTTTGAACAAAAGAAACAATGTCTAATTAAAATTTATATGTACCAAGCCCTAAGCATCAAGTTTCATATTCTGTATACCACTGGGAAAATTATTTGTCCTTTGTTCTTTGGGAGCAATTTATACTTTTCTAAGAAATAATTTCACGTAAATATTATTTACTATGACTAATCTTAACAATCTTTTAAAATGTTTGTATTCTTAAATGCAGTTCTTATAATGATTACCATTTGTTTATCCACATTGATTCACTCCTTTAGTATTTGAGTGCATTCCAATGGACACTGTACTGGGTTCTTTGAAAAAGAAGATGAACAAGGAATGGTGTCTGCTTTCAGAAAGATCACAGTCCAGTAGGGGAGGCTAAGAAGAGGACACTTAACTCTTACACAGTGTGAGGCATGCTACAATAGAAGTTATATGAGCACTGATAAGGGAGAAATTAATGCTTCTTAGGATGAATCAGTACTTGTGGGAGATTGCATAAAGATGTGCCATTTGATCTGGGCTTTCCAGAAGTTAAGGTTCACTAAGGGAGCAAGCAGAGAAAGGCACGCCCAGGAGTAAGGCAAACCAAATGAGTAAGGCAAAGATACCTGAAATACCTTTGGGGATGACCCCTGATTCAAACATAGGGCCTATAATAGAAGTAGCTAACAATAGATCACTCCATTTTTTACAGCTTAAATTTTAAAGCATAATATATAATCCTCCAATTTTATGTCTCTTGTAAATTGGTAGCATTACCAGTTGTCTATGGTATTTGTCAAAGGATTTTTTAAAATTTTATTTATTTATTTGTTTTAGGGACAGGGTCTTGCTGTGTCACCCAGGCTGGAGTACAATGGAGTGATCTTAGCCCACTGCAGCCTTGAACTCCTGGGTGCAAGGGATCCTCCCATGTAACTAGGACTATAGACACAACTACAAAACATGACTAATTTATTTTTTAAAAAAAATATTTTTTTTGTAGAGATGGAGTCTCACTATGATAACTCCTGGCCTCAAGCAATCCTCCCTCCTCAGCCTCCCAAAGCACTAGGATTACAGGTGTGAGCCCTGTGCTCTGCCTATCAAAGAATTTTTCTCTTTTTGAAAGATAGGATCTTGTGTGATTTCACTAGTAAATTTTTTTCTTTTTATCTAACATGTATAATTTTGCTAGCCCTCCAATGATAACAGAGACCCAATAGTTCATTCTGTTGAGAATTAGGAAAGACCAAATGATTAAAATCAACAGATTATGCCACAACCCCCAATTCTCAATCATCTCTCCCCACCTAAGAACCTCTTGAGTCAATATTTTGAACACCCTCCCTAGGAACTTGCTCATAAATTGAAAAATTGGCTAGTTTGATTTTTCTCCCTCCTTTCCTTCCTCCTCTTTCCTGCTAATGAGTGGTGAAATGGCCTAATGACTAGGGCCAGAGGGAGAGGATAGCAGAGCAGAGAGCCTGAATAACCCACACACTGAATTACAGCCCCTGCATAATTGAGTTTTCTTTGGCTTCCTTCTTTCCAGAATTCAGCATTTGACAGTTATTGAGGTATGCACTGTTTCTCCAGGCACTAAGACGAGCTGTGTCTTCCGTTTCTGCCTCGATCATTTTATTCAACTCCGTGGGCTAGTTGGCTTGTGCTTCTGACAGGGACTCCATAAAATAGGCTGGGAGAACTCAGAATGACACAGTTCGTTTTTCTGCCTAGAGTCAAACACAGAATGGCCTTTTCATGCCCTTGTCTTGTTAGATGGTCCATGATACAGGCTGAAGAGCGTCTGTGTGGCAGGAGCGGCCCTGGAAGATAAGGAAGGTGCTGAGTGGATTATGAATGCAGCCCAGCTTCGCACAGGTCCCAGGATGGGAAGTGGCTGTTGGTAGTAGGATGAACAGTTCTCCAGGTTTACTGGGGAGTGCGAGTGGTTTCCTGAAATGTGAAACTTTCAGTGCTAAACCCGGAGCAGTCCCAGGCAAACCTGGATGGTTAGCCATCCATTGTGTTTAACTTAACTTTTTTTAGCTTAACAAAAAGGTCACACTGAGCTGAAATCATTTCCTATTGTCTTTAAATCCTATCTGACTCATTGACCAACCCAGGAGGGCAAAAATCTGAGAATTTCCCCAGCCTCCCTGAAATAAGCAATAAAATGGAATGGGCCCTTGTTGAAAGCTTTCGTCATACTCACCTGCTTCTTGCTCTCCACTCCTCTGATTTAGATCCCTTGGCTGCCCTGTTCCCCACGCCTCTGAGCTATTTCTTTGTTCTTCCTCCCCCTCCTTTTGCTGCTGCTGCAATAACTCCAAGGATTAAAGAGGATGTACAGTATGTACTTTCTCCTGCTTTGGCAATCGCTTCTCATGGCGCTGCCTAGATGCAGCTGGCTGGGCTGGGGCATTAGGAAGCCTCCAGGGGACTCACAGCTGAATCTATCAGGTCCCCTGCAGCAGCTGTTATCTGAAGCAACTGGGTTATGCCAATAGCAGCAAAGGAAGGTTGTGGTGCGGGAGTGCAGGAAGAACACCAAACAATCCTGTTTCTGCTCCAGAGGGTCTAAATCACCCCATCTGCACGTGGAACATGGTGATTATTCTGGAGAAAGTGGGAAGGGGAGGAGATGGTGTTTTTCCACAGTTATCAAGATAAACAGAGCGGCCAATGCTGTCTGCGCAGCTGTTTCAGTGTGACGATGAGCTGAATTATTTTATTTTTACTCAGTGGGAATTAACACCTCCTCCCCTTCTTTTAGAGGGAGGGGGAGAGAGAGACTGCACCTAACAAAATCAGTTGATGTCTTGAATCTTTCTGCAGGATGGTAATAATTTATGGAATTGTCTGGACATATCCTTGTTTGGACATTTAATTAGTGGAAAAAAAACTAATCCAGAAAATAAAATAGCTAAGTAATTAGAGACAACCATTTGAGGAGGTACAGCAACAGAGTGAAATGTGATTTCAGGACAAGAGGCATAAAGAGTCATAGCCCTGAGACTAAAGGTGGAGAAGGAAATAGGAGAAATGCTTATTATCTCCTGTATCATTGTCCTAAGTACCAAAGTTAGTGGTTTTACTGTTGTGGCTATAGTATCTTGGAAGGCCCAAGATCTCAGACTTTGTGAGTCCAGCAAAGATCCCAGCTTGAACCTTTATCTTTACATGAATAACCAAAGGGATGGATATTCTTGTGAAATATAGTGGGATTTTTTTGTTTGTTTTTGGGTTTTTTTTTGAGACAGAGTCTCACTTTGTTGCCCAGGCTAGAGTGCCTAGTGTCAGCCTAGCTCACAACAACCTCAAACTCCTGGGCTCAAGCAATCCTTCTGCCTCAGCCTCCCAAGCAGCTGGGACTACAGGCATGTGCCACCATGCTTGGCTAATTTTTTCTATATATTTTTAGTTGACCAATTAATTTCTTTCTATTTTTAGTAGAGATGGGGTCTTGCTCTTGCTTAGGCTGGTTTTGAACTCCTGACTTTGAGCGATCTGCCCATCTCAGGCTCCCAGAGTGTTAGGATTACAGGTGTGAGCCACCACGCCTGGCCAAGATATAGTGGTTTTGGATAATGATGGCAGATTCTTACTCTCTTTAGAACACAAAACCTCACTAAAATGATAGTAAAAGGATTTTCTTTACTATCAAGGATAAAGAAAATGGGAAGAGGAGGCAAAAACATAGAAGAGAAAGCTGTAAAGTGGATAAACAAATGGTAAATGATTTAACAGGCCCAAGAAAACTAAATCCTACGCTACTGAATACTTAAATACTTAGGAATTAAAGGCACAAGTCATCTCTGAAGTGGTGGTGAATGAGGTGGGTAGAAAGGGCTAAAGTGAGGAGGATGTTTAACGAGGTGTTTATGAAACAATGCAAAGCTCTAGATCCTCTTCACTTCATAGAACTTTGTTTCTCTCCCACTTTCAAGGCAAACAGGAAATTTATTTTCTGATGAGGGTAAAATGAAGCATCCCTAAACCAAAAGAGATACTATGCACAGTTGAGAAAGGTCATATAGGAGGATTAAGTGGTCATACATTGAGACCCCACCTCTCAGTGATACCTCCACACATGTACACACACTCTCCACACACACAGACAAACACTTCTGCACTCCTTCACCACTGGGCTTCTAGAACTCTGGAAGTCAGGCCCACATCTTCCATGTAGGGTTACCTTCCTAGATAATCTGACCACTCCAAGAGGGAAGAGCTAAAATTCTAAAAGTGGAGTTTTCTTGACAGTTGACCATTTAGGTAACCCTAAAGTGAATGTAAAAGTCTATAAGCTTTACTGTATTCTCAGAATATCCCATTGTATTTCTAGTTTCCTTCCTGACAAACTTCTTGACAACCAGACATCTGAGGAAACTAATATGAAACATAAAGACCAAAATAAACAGGGAAAAAAACTATATAGGGAGATGAAAACTTAAAAATCAAACAAACAGAAAATACATTGTTATCTTCAGAAAGATTAGAGTACATATGCCAACCCTAGACTAAGAAGTATCCATGAAAAAGGAACATTTAGAGAATAAGTAGTATAGTTAGAAATTAAAACATTAAAGCCGAATTGGAAAACTCAGTAGACAGCAGATGATAAAGTTTAGGGTAGAACAAGATGACAAAAAAGATGACAAGTAGAGAAAGTTAAAAGTACAAGTCAAGATAAGGAGGTCCAATATCCAAAACTAAGAGTTTCATACAGAAAAATAAGAAAAAATGCAGGAGAAGAAATTATTAATAATAACAATAATTTAAGAAAATTTACCAAAACTGAAATATATGGGTCTCCAGATTGCAAGGGCCTTCTTAGTGCCAGTGGAAGAAAATAAACCCACACCAAGGCACATCATCATGAAATTTCACAATACTAAGGATATAGAGAAAATCTATTAATGTATGCTTCTAGAGCGACATATTATTTTTAAAAAAGGAAAAGGGGAAAGAGAAATCAGGTAAGATATCATAATGACTTCTCAATAGCAAAACTAGAAGATTGACAGGCAGTAGGACAGTACATGCAAAGTTCTGAAAGAAAACTATTTTCAACCTAGGCCACACACAGTGGCTCACTCCTGTAATCCTAACACTTTGGGAGGCTGTGGCAGGAGGATCCCTTGAGCTCAGAAGTTTGAGACCAACCTGAGCAAGAGCAAGACCCCATCTCTACTAAAATAGAAAAATTAGCTGGGTGTGGTGGCGCATGCCTGTAGTCCTAGCTATTCAGGAGCCTGAGGCAAGAGGATCACTTGAGCCCAAGAGTTTGAGGTTGCTGTGAGCTTCATTGACGCCACTGCATTCCACTTAGTGTAACAGAGTGAGACACTGTCTCAAAAACAAAAAACAAAACACAACCTATTTTCAACCTAAGATTCTATACCCAGCCCAACCATTCAGATTTGAAGGTAAACTAAAGATAATACTCAAAGTCTTAAAATTTTTATCATCTAGAAACTACTTCTCAGGAAGCTATTGGTAGATGTACTCCATCAAAATGAGAGTAGATCAAGAAAGAAGAAAGTGTGAGATGCAATGCAGGCTATTTAACACAGGAGAGAGATGAAACGAATCCCTAGAATAATGCTGAAGGCAGATCCCAGGAGGACAGCTTGCATAAGGCTTAGAGGGCAACTTGACTTAACTGAGACTGGAAGACTTCTAGGAAGTTTAAAGACTGAAACTAGGAACACTTCTTCAAGAAGAAATTGCTACACACATCTGTTGTGTCAGAACACCTTAGGAGTGTAGTCAATTAAGGGAGAGTTGGAAGAACGAGGTAAATTACTGTTGAGCCTCATACAAAACTAAGCAAAACAAAATCAAGACTATTTTTATTGCTAGCAGGGAAAAATGTGTGGAAAAGTACTCCATGTATTAGTTGTAAATAACATTTACATAATCATAATATAAACACTGAATATTAATCCAACCAAAATTATAATCTAAATTGGGGGGATGGGAAAAGGTGCATGTGGAGAGGGGAAGGCTAAATCCTCATCTTCTATAGCAGTAGCTTGGTAGAAAAGCCTAAAATCGAAGATCAAGAAGTAGCATTACAAGCATGTTAATTATAGGTGTGAGAAAATTCTGAAATAATAAATTAAAATAGGTAAAAATGGTTGCCCCTGGGGTAGGAAAGAAATGGAACATGGAAGGAGTATTTTTCATAATAAACTTTATAGGCTGCTTGGCTTTTAAAGCTCTCTGTGTGTTTTGTGTGTATAACTTTATTTTAAAAGTATAAAAGAAGAAAAAGAAATAGTTAAGCCAGCTTTTGTTTTGTTTTGTCTTGTTTTCATGAAGGGTCCAAGAACCATAGCAGTAGCAATGACTATTAGTAACATAATAGATCTTTCTTGCTTATAAAAAAAAAATCCTCTCTCACAAAGTATACATTTTACTTTATGTTCATTCACTTGTAAGTTTTTCTTTTCTTGAATTTCTGAAACCAGTGTGAGGATTGACATTTTTTTTTTTTTTCTGATCACTGGCTTAGCACTAATGCTGTACCAGTAAAGCCTAGGTCATGAATGGTTGAACTCTCAAGAAGCTTTGGGAGGGAGGGGGAAAAAATCCTTGCCAAACTATTCCATCTCCCACCTGTTTGTTAATCCACCAGAAATACAGATTGGAGACAGGCTTCAAAACTGAACTTCAGCCGGGCGCGGTGGCTCACGCCTGTAATCCTAGCACTCTGGGAGGCCGAGGCGGGCGGATTGCTCGAGGTCGGGAGTTCGAAACCAGCCTGAGCAAGACCCCGTCTCTACTAAAAAAAAAAAAATAGAAAGAAATTAATTGACCAACTAAAAGTATATATACAAAAAATTAGCCGGGCATAGTGGCGCATGCCTGTAGTCCCAGCTACTCGGGAGGCTGAGGCAGGAGGATCGCTTGAGCCCAGGAGTTTGAGGTTGCTGTGAGCTAGGTTGACGCCATGGCACTCACTCTAGCCTGGGCAACAAAAGTGAGACTCTGTCTCAAAAAAAAACAAAAAAAAACTGAACTTCAGCAGTGCATAGGACTTGTAATACATAAAATATGCATATGGAGAAATGTCTTTTAAAATGATTGGGCAGACTGTTAGGTTTGAATGTGTCCCATGTCTGCTCAGCTCCTACTATAAGTAGCAGACTCTATAGACCACCAAATAGTGCCACTTGGAGCAGCTTGCTATTTTGGTTTCTCTTTCGCTTGTACTGAAAGTTCTAGCACCTTGACCAATTTTAGCAGCAAAATCTCTTTTATCAGTAGTGCTGAAATTAGTAATCCTTTATGCTGTTTGGAAACTTGAGTACAGTGAAATCAGTCATGTACTTCCAGCTATAACAATCCCTGAAATAGTGTATTATACATATCTGTACCAGTTTTGGCACTTAGGACAAAAATACTTGTGTGTGTCTCTTCTCTCTCTCTCCCTCCCTTCCTCCTTCATCTGTAATTGTTTGCATTGCTTTTGGTATTGTATTAATCTTGGTGGTGAGCATTTTTCTCAAGTTTTCTGTTGTATTATTTTTATTTACTTTGACTATTCTGCTTCTTGCTAATAGCTTTGTACATAATTACACTGATGCTTGCATTGCATCCGAAGTAAATCTCTAGATTTTTAAATTAATATTTCTGATCCATTCCAAGGGGGAAAGGAGGTTCCTAAAATCTTTGGTGAGTATTGAAGCAGTCTTGGGATAGCAGGTGGCATATGTAGGACTTTATGGTTTGGGCTTGTTTTGTCCAAATATATTCCAGTTAGTACTCTGAGAAGCTGTTACCTGGAATACAGATTTTTATGCATGGGTTGTAAGGAACACAGAGGCTTCAAGGGACAAATGTTCTATCGAGCTTCGAAATCTCTAGCCTGAAGATGAGCCTATATTATCATATAACTCTAGATATATAATATATGGCAATATATATTATATATTGCTATTATATATATGAACCTATATTACAATTGGTTGTATGAATGTGTGGGGTATGGGTTTTCCATAAAAGGAAATAATGCCTGCAAAGTCTGTACATGCATTGTATTCAGAAGCTGTTAGCTTTTATTTTGATTCCAATGCTAGTTTCTTAGGAGGCTAGAGTGAAGATTTGTGATTTCCTCACTCCCTGTGCTCTCTTTATTACTCTCTTGGTTTTCACACTTAGTTCTCGCTTCTGTTTTTCAGACCATCTTCAGCAATTCCTATCTTATTTTTCAAGGTATACAATGTTTACATTCTTAGAAGGATTCTTAGATTTTTCTTTGGGGAAGCTAATTCTTTCTCCTTCTATTGCCTCTCTTCCTCTTCTATTTAATCCTCTACTCTAAAAGGAAAAACAAAAGAAAAAATTTTCCTCCAACCCTTAAAATTTTAAGTTATAATAAATGGCATATACCCACCGTAGTCTTAGGTTATAAAAAAGAGAAACTTCCGTTACTCACCATGATCTTAAAGCAGGCATGTTACAGGCCTTAGTCGCCAAATGCGTTCTTACAGATTCATGGGGAAACTAACAAATTTAATTTTCTTCTGCTTTTTCTCTAGTGCACAATTCCATTAGATTCATTTGTCTGCATTCGTGGAATTGTGTAGCCTATTGGATAACCCGAAAAAGATAATGTAGCCATTTTAAAGATAAAACTAGTGAAATTCTCTCCCCTGCCCCCAGCATATAGGGCTAGAGGAAAAGTTAATGAAAAAATGCAAATGTTGAACTTTAGGTAATTTAGTTCTATTTCTTAAAATATACTTTGTGTTGGTTTCAAATGTTTTATTGAGTAATAAAATTGGTTAGAGTTATTCCCACGTGGGAATTTGTTCACATTAGCACTTAACAGAGACAGAAGAAGGCATTGGTTTATTCATATTCATTTTCTCTCTGTCTCTCTTCCTGTCACCCTCTACCTCCTCCCTACCCCCTTCTCCTTCCTTCCCTCTCTCTCTTAGTCATTTTTCATTTTATATACTCCACCTCTCATTTTCTGTCTCTATAATCCCTTGAAAATTACAATCTGAAAAAAACCAGAAAGATAAAAAGAAAACTAAACCATGAAATAAGCAAGATATTTCTTCCCATGAAATTCAAATCAGTTCTTCTTTCCAAATGCTAAGAAGCCTACTTAATTAGATTTTTGCTATATCCTACTAAATAGCTGTAATAGGTGTACTATGTCTGTATGTCAGACTCATTTACATTATAGCCATGTTCTTAGAGCTAGTTGTGCCTTCCCATTTGACTCTTCTTTTACTCCAGAAGGTAGAGGTTTTATAACTATTTATCTTTCTAATTTAGCAACCTTGTCTATAAAGTTTTGTGCTTTAAATAGATCATCTACCAATTTATTTGTCATTTATCTCCTTCCTATAAATGTAAGTTTCATGGGGAAGGGATTTTACCTGTATTCTTCAGTCCCTCACGTCAGCACCCAGCGACAATAGCTAGCACATAGTAAGTTCTCAGTTAATGTTTGTCGGATGAGCAGTAATCACTGGGAGTGGGGGGCGGAGAGGGAGTTACTTCTCCTTTAACTATGTTTGTATTATTTTGGTCTTTGAAGCAAGAGTAGTTCCCAGGGAGGACTTTTAAAGTATATATTTTGCTAAATTCAGTGTTTTAAGGTTAAGCTACCATATATGAATATGTAATAAGCTCTTATGTTTGTCTCCCTACCTCTACTACCAGTGTGGAGCCTGAGACAGAGAGGAATTGAGGAACTTACCCAGTTTGTTTGCCTAATGCATTATGAATCTCTGACTGGCACCCAGGTCTTTCTTTTGACTCAGTTCTTTAAGTCATACAGTTTGATATGATCAAGCTTGTGTCCTTTCTAGCCCATTCCTCATAGGGCTTAGCATAATTTCTTGTACTTAGTAAGTATCTATTAAATCTTGACTAATAGCAGATTTTCCCGGTATACCTGTAAAGGCTACTGACTGGTAAATGTACAACCAGGAAATTTAAATGAATTAAATAAATTTTAGATCTTACATTATTTTCATATGATTTATATAATATTATAATTAAGTTTTTTCTGTGATATCAATTCCAAGTATAATTTCATAAATTGAAGGCATATTATGGCAAATTTTAGGTTCTGTATATTTCAGGGCCAGAAAAACCCTACTGTTCAAAATTCACTTTTCCACCAAATAAAAAACAATTAAATATTTACCTCTAATGTTGGAGTGACTTTCTATTTTGGGGTTATAATGTATTAGTTATACATAATCCATGGGTCATAATGTATTAGTAATTATTTATTTCCCCCTATCATATCCCTTTTATATAATGATTCTATGTAGCATCAGTTTTCTCTGAAAAACAATACGACTTAGTGTTTTGTTTGCCCTTCAGGTTGAATAGTGTGGAGGTGCTGGAACATGATTACTCCCTCTGCAGGGCCAATGGTCAGAAAGCATCAGGGCTGCTCTCTGAGACACTAACCTCTGCTCAGGCTAACTCTGCACACAGTGTTTAACCTTTCGATAATCCTTCCTCTCCCAAATAAGCAAATGCTGCTGGGGCCCTTTGCTGAAGTCAGGAGAGGAGAATCTGTAGCTCCATAGATCAGCCAGAGGGAAGGTTTTCCAAGAGTAACAAATCTTTTCTGTTGCAACATGCTTTTTCTAGAAGCTTTTTGTTATTCTGGCAGTAAACTTGTTTTCCACTTGCTGCCTTAGCAACAAGACCTGAAGTTACTTCCCCTCCAATCTGTAGTTTGATTAGAAGAGCACTGACATTATACTCACAACTAGAAGAAAATTTTATATTGAGGAAACCCACAGACGTTACCTGAACCTTGGGTTAGAGAATTATTCATGTCCATTCTTAGTATCTCCTGGAAGGGAAAGGTCAAATAGGAAATCTTGGAAATGGTGACTCCAAACTCTGGGTCATCCCAAATTTCTAGTAAATGATGTAGCTAAAGGTTTTGTTAGGTGACTACCTCTGGCCACAGCCAAGAACAGTTTTGTCAGAGTTCTTCATGGCCACTTGGAGAAAGAGCGTAAATGTCAAGGATCTCTTCTTGTGTACCAGTTTTAGGCTAACTCTAGTTTCCAAGATTCTTTGTTTAACCTAAGAATATAAAGTTCAGTTTGAGAATAAAACTTAGTTTACCAAAGAATAGAATTCTGATGGGTTTTGGCTTTAGTTGATCCCTTGAGAGCTCATTTAAGTATTTTTTACCAAATTCAATTTTATCTTGGAATGGAATGCTCTCAGCGCAGAAGTCAGGTGATGACATAACTGAGGCAGAGGTGAAGGGTTAACTATACCATAAGTGGGCTCATGGTATACCAGGACTGAAGACTAGAGAATACCAAGGGTTTAAAGAATTAAAGAAAACAAGTTGCTGTTTTTCTGTATTTTCTTTAGTATGTTAAAGGTGTATGTGACTTAGAAATTAAATCTGTTAGCCATCCTGATAAGAAATGATGGAAAGATAGATTAAGAATAAGCATTTGTACCTTCCCAGAGCAGGCAGGGAATCCAATGAAATCTCCAAAGCAAAATGCTATTTTACTGTAAGGAAATGCTATTTTTCTTAATAAATTAAAACTCCTAACTTCCAGTGTTTATACAAAAAAGAAACTCTTCAGTGGGTATGGCTAGTTGGAGCACATGGCCCTCACCCTGGGTTTCACATTCTCTGCCAAGGAGGGCAGCTTGACGGGGAGGAAGGACTTGAAATTTTAAACCCAAATATGGGCAAAAGGTTCTTCCCTTGCTTCCTCATGCATAGGTAAGACAGATCAAGAAATTTTTATTTTTTATATTTTTATTTTTTGAGACAGTCTCTCTCTTTGTTGCCCAGGCTAGAGTGAGTGCCCTGGCGTCAGCCTGGCTCACAGCAACCTCAATCTCCTGGGCTCCTGAGGCGATCCTCCTGCCTCAGCCTCCCAAGTAGCTGGGACTACAGGTGTGCGCCACCATGCCCGGCTAATTTTTTCTATGTATATTAGTTGGCCAATTAATTTCTTCCTATTTATAGTAGAGACGGGGTCTTGCTATTGCTCAGGCTGGTTTCGAACTCCTGACCTGGAGCAATCTGCCCGCCTTGGCCTCCCAGAGTGCTAGAATTACAGGTGTAAGCCACCGCACCTGGCCAAGAACTTTTTAAATAGAGGATCAAAGCAGGAATACCACAGAGCCAGGTAATCTACATTCTGAATGTAGCTTGCTTTCTGTGGCCCATGGTACCCATCCTGAGGTACCCTAAGAGGAAAGAGGAGTCCTTGCCTATGTTTTTGGAGTCTGCTCCCCGACCTGCCTCCTTGTGGATGCACCCTTTTAACATCCATAGTCAGTAAGACAGTAGACCCCCTTATCCTCAGGGGATACGTTCCAAGCCCCTGTGGATGCCTAAAACTGTGGATAGTACCAGCCCCTATATATACTGTGGTTTTTCCTATACATAATACCCACGATAAAGTTTAATTTATAAATTAGGCCCAGTAAGAGATTAACAACAATAACTCACAACAAAATAGGGCAATTATAACAATGTACTTTAAGACAAATTATGTGAATGTAGTGTCTGTCTCTCTCTGTCCCTCTCTGTCTCTCACAGTATCTTATTATACTGTGCCACTGGTAACTTAAACCATGGAGAGCGAAACCTTGGATAGAGGGGCACTGTTATACTCTCCCTGAAACCAGCATTCTTGAAGTCCAAGCCAAGAAATTCTGCATCCAGCAGTCTACCCCTTGAATTACTATTTAATGATATCCTACTCTGCCAAGGATTGTATTAGATATTTTAAATACTTATCTCATTTAAATACCCTGTAAAATTTGTGTTATTGACCTCATTTTATAGAGGAGGAAACTAAGGTTCAAAAAGGTTTAACACATCTTTTTCCTAAGTGACACATGTAATTAAGTGATTGGGCTGGGCTATAAACCTGATTCTCCTGGACTGTAAAGTCCACATCGTTTCAAAACTCTGTAATACCTTTCAGTTTTAGAGTGCTGTCCTAGGAGGGTTTAGGTTTTCTTTTATTAAAGAAGAGAGAATCTCATTCGCCTATAATCCTATAGCTCCTAGAAGCTTCTGTATTGAAACATCCTGTTCTGAACGGTGTTCAGTATCCAGTCTTTGTCAGCCACTTGAAGACAGCTAACATAGGGAAGGGAGGAGAATATTGGAAACAGACTCTTACACTGGGGCTCGTGTGGGCAGCATTCATCCTCATCAGAAATGGCCAATCTGTTGCTTATCTGCCTTCCTCGGCACTGTGTAAGTTTTAATTATCTTCCAACTGTCTGAGCTGCTGTTGAGGACCTCTGTGAGAACAAAGGATATATATTACATTTTTCAGCAGTTCTCTTCTCTGCACACTGATGAATTCACTTGCTGCCACTGCCCTTATTATCAGGTTAAATCAGAGTCTGACTGTGCACTGGAGAGATGGTGCTGAAAAGGAAAAAAAAAAAAATCTTAAACTTTACCTGTTATTTAAGATTTCCTATAACTGAGAAAATGTGGTATCTACTTCACCTGTTTAGGTGTTATGACCCAGAACCAAGTTTTGCTTTGTTTTTCCAAAGAAGTAAAAAGAGAGAGAGGACTATCTCTCGTCCCTATTCTCTGGATTTTCAATAACTTGGGTAGTGATAACTTCTCTTTTACCTTTGGGCTGCTCCATGGCGAGCCCCTGTAAAGAAATTCGCTCATGATCAGGGATGGTCCCTGCACGGCCTCCTCCCCTCCAGTCATTGCTCATGGGTCAGGGCCCTCTTTCCCCTGAGCCCCTAGCGCCTTTGGATTCTGTGCCCCAGCTGCTGTTATCAGTTGCTGGTGTTGGGCTGTTAGTCAAAGCCTATTTGCCATGTCTAGATCTTTAGCATGGGGAAGAAGTGCAGGATATTTACAGTTTGCTTGGGGAAAAGAAGCATGGCTTCTTTCTTTTGATGTTACTGTTTTTTAAAATGTGTATTTGAGTAAGGACTTTATGCCATTTTTGTAAATTATGCTGTAATTTTATAGAGACTTAGTATGGTAGAACTAGAATAATTAAACTTGTTATGAGCATTACATATAACAGGCTAATCAAAAATTGTGATGTAAAGTGGTGAATTGCTAATTTGACCTCAGGATTATGTAGCAGAGATAACATTATCTTCATTTATATAGAATTTTTTATCTGGAGGCATCTCTCAGTGCTTTTCCAACCATACATATTATTTTGTTTATTATCACAAACACTATCATTAAGGCTGTAAAATGTATTCCAGTACAACTTTTTATTTTCAGTTGCTTATAACTGGGGGATGAGGGAGGGAAAGCTTGCATATTTTCTCCCATTCCTGATATTTACACTGGGTAAAATTTAGGAAATGACTGTTACCTAACCTTGGAAAACCTGGTTCTATGTACTGTTTTAAAAAGAAAGAAAAGGAGAGAAGGAACATTATTGCATCCCCTTAGGTCAGCCTGGACTATATTAACCTTAAGAATCGCCAGTGGGGAAAGGCCCTGTTAGTCACTTCCTTGCTCTTTTGTGCACATTAGGAGAGCTGTGTCTCCTCTGGTAGAGACCTGACCTAGAGAATAGGAAAATGGTCTGATCAAATTCCACCAAACCACATCCCCTCTATTCCCTCCAAGGTTGCAGACAGCAGCACTCAGGCTGTCACGGCCGTGCACGGTTGAAAATGCTATGCCGGTTGAGTTCCTGTGGGTTTAAAGATATGGACAAAATTAGATTCCAACCAAGGTGCCTGGTTTAACACACCCCTTCCCTTCCATAGAGTGCCAGGGAGATTGTCACTGCCAACAGTAAAGAACAATACAATCTGTACTACCATTAAGAACTTACTTTAAATGAATCTACCCACCCACCCAAACCCAGTAAAGTCAGCACCTTCTCTCTGCCTTGAGGGCTCAAGAGATTAGGGCCAACCTGCTGCTTCACCAGAGGGCTCTGGTTTTTGTAGCAGTTGCCCTGATTCTTAGCACAGGAAGAGTGGAGTCTCCTTGCCATGGGTGTGAGCACGCTGAACAGCCAGTCCAGGAGATAGCTTTAATATTGGTTATGAAGATGAGTGATCAGCTCGTGTCAAGGAGCAGATGGCTAAATGAGGTACTCAGGGAATGCCATGAGATTCAGGCTTGAAGAAACAGGAGAGAAAATAGCCCATGATATAAAAACCCCAAATATAGTCTCCTTAATGTGAATTTCCTAAATCAGCATTTACATTATACAGTTAACTTGGAGTGATGAGAAATGTAAGGAAATTACCGAATTAGTGAACACCAATTAACTCAGAACTAAAATTATATCATCTAAATTGAAGGTTGTTTTACACAGCAGAGGGGAGGATATTACTAAAACCTTGCCCAGTCTGTCATAGCCTAATTGAAATCTGTTCATCTAATATACCCTATCCTTCAGAGTGCATAGTTCATGATTTGGAAGAGCATTATCAGTTAATCTAGTTATTTTCCTGGTTCTTCCTTTGAATTCTGTAAGACAGTATGTGGCACATTCCCCATGGAATTGTGTGATGCTCAAAAGAGTGAGTTTGTCTGTTCATTAACCTGTGAACTGTCAGGTCCCTTTGGAGAGTGAAGAGAGCAAGTTGCTCCGAGGTTAGTGCTGGTTTGTTGGAGATGAAGCCTCCAGGGAGGGCGAACAGGCCAGGATGCTCAAGGCCTGCCCTGTGAAACTCTGCACTGTGTGCAGATGCCAGATTCGTGTGGCCAGGAGGGAGGCTGCAGAGCAGGCTGGGCCCTCTCTGCAGATCACTTCCTCTGGTCAGGAGCAGGCTTCCCAGCAGTGAAGTGGGGGGGGAGGGCTGGCGTAAGTATATAAGGTTAACTTCCTAACAAGTTTTTAGGAGCAATATTAAAATAAGAAACTGTGAGTAGTTTTCAGTAGTTTCTGGGATTTTTCCTTTTAGAAAAGAAAGCAATATTGATTTCATGCATTTGTTTGCAGTGGATGAAATGTTCCGTTGAGTCAGAAAGCATTTGCTTTTGCCTGTATTTGTGTACTTGTGCACAGGCACTTTCCTAACCATTCAGCGAGGGTAGAAGCTGTTTGGTACTCTCCAGTGTAAATATCTTAGGGACATATAATTGAACTGACATTCAAGGGTTCAACTGAACAGTACCTAGTTTGATTTCTAAGTAAACCAAATCTAAGTTTTATTTAATACTTAATTCTCTAGGAAGTGACATCTCCCTAATTTTACTGTAATTCTTCCAGGCTCAGTTGGAGCTTCCCTAAGGAGCAGGTGCAGGGTCTGAAGTCAAGTACAAAGTCTCCTTTAGTCCATATCCTCATACACTGTATGTTTAAATGTATCTTATTTTTTATCCTTGGATTGGTTGTATGGAAGCTTATTTTCAACAAATTTTCTTTTCTTTTTACCCTCAGGTATATTCGAATCGTTGGGACTCACAACACAGTGAACAAGATTTTTCACATTGTGGCTTTTGAATGTATGTTTACAAATAAAACCTTCACTCTCGAGAAGGGACTGATAGGTAAGTATTGCAATTACATTTTTGAATATATACTTAGATATTTTATCTTCAAATATTTTGTTTTTCCATTAATTCATCTTAATCAGCTCTAAGGACTTTGGTTGATTCAAATGCCTTATGGCTGAGGTGACATAGGGGATGGCTTACATTTTTAGAAGTAGTCAAAATAATAATTTCAGAAAACTTTAAAAATGAATATAAGTGTTATACTGGTAGTTAGGAATTGCAGATATTTTAGTGATTCAATCACACTTGCTAGGTAGGGAATGCTTATGATAGTCAGGCAAAGCCTTTCCTACAAAGAGTTTTTCTATATTTAATGGTAGGTGAGTTCAGGTAGGAAGTCTATATAACATTGATCAGATATTCATACTTTCCAAGGCTATGCAGGTATTTTGGGCTTTGATTTGATATGAATGGTGTGCTCACCTGGGGGAGTTTTTTCTTTTCTTGGATGTATGAATCCATATTTGTCCAGTGTAGCCAAATTTACCTCAAGAAAGTGCCTCCAGATAATTTAAATGGAATGACTGAATTATCTTTGCAAAATTTAGGTTATTGGGTAGAGAAATACCGTGTGACTGATCTTTGGAAAGGGTATTTCTAATTTTGGTTTAGTTGGTTGTTTGATTTCTGTTGTGTTTTGATTTTGTTTCAGGTAATATTTAGTCTGGCCACTGTGTACAGTCCTTCCCCGGTCTTGACAGTCTGGATATCATGAGTGGCTTTTCCCATCTAGACTGATTGTTCTGCCTCTCTTTTCCCATGCCCATGGGTTTTTATTCATTTCCTGTGAAGATCATAGTTAGACCAATTTGATCCTTGAATTTGTACCATTACTGCAGCTTCTTTGAGAAGGGACTGTGCATATTCAGGTGTGGGGGATAAGCTGCCCCTGCCTTGTATTACCTAAAATAGAATTCTGTGCCTTTGCAAAGGAACTCATGTTTCCTCTCCTTCTCAATTTCTGTCCATACTGGGACACATGTTCATACTGACGTATCTCCTACAAATGTGGTTATAACTATAATGGGAGAGATGAGTTTGCTAATTCTTTGAAAAGTCATAGCCTAAATGTTCCTAACACCTATTGTGTCTCAAACATAATCCTTTATTTAGGGAAATTTAGGAGAGTAATATTAATAAAGTAGCAGGAGTGGAAATTTTCCAATGTATAGAGAGCTTTTAGAGCTCAACTAAAATGATTATTTTGATTTTAATTTTGATATGGATATAATTTTAATATTAAATATAAAGGTTAATAATTTTGTGACTTTAATTTGAAAGTAAACATTTTTTGAAGCATTATCTAATATTATGGTCTTTTAATTCTGTAGGGTGTATGGAATTATGGTATGGAGGGTAGTGGGAAGGGCACATTTTTCACCTGAGTTCTTCTGTAGACTGTAGGCCTCATTGTGTATGTGATTGTGTAGTTAAGAGAGTCCTCAGTGAAAAGGATCTAAGACCCTTCAGATTCACAAGATGGGTAGCATCTGGCTACTCACTTCAGCCCCATGCACTTCAATTTTGAACATGCTGCATAGAAGGTGCCATGTACATAAATTAGTTCCCCTTTCTTTCCGGAGGAACAACAGGTTTGTGGACACTGTAATTATCAAAGAAACAGGCCTATCTGGCGTGAAAGCCTGTTAAAGAATGAGACTGAGGATCGGTTGTAGCGAGGGATGCTGATGTTGGTCTGCATGTTTTGTCCAAACTGAGCTAGTCAGCATTGTCAGAAGCTGTAATAGTCTCAGACGTGTCAGGAGACGAAAGAAGATTACAGAGATATAAGAAGTGTTTTTGGAGTCTGGTCACACACTTTTCTTCAAGCTTTTTTCTGTGATGCTCACTGCAAAGACCACTGCAATCATCTGCCTGTCTGTCATTGTCCCTCAAATGGGAGCAGTGGTGCAGGTAGGCAGATGTGCACATGCACCTGCCAGCACATGGCCTGTAGAGGGATCTCCCCTGGCCCTCCTTGGGACTGTCTTCACAGCTTAAAGCTGCCCCACGCTGGGCAGTGGTGTGAGTGGTGAGGGAGTTCATGAGTATCTCATCCCATGCCTGATATTGCAGTTCTGTTTACTGTGCTGTTTAAAACAGTAATGGTCAGCTTTCCATGTTGATTATTTCAGGCACAATTTAGGAGCACATAGGCCTTGGCTAGCCACTCCATGGGGACCTTTTAGAAAGGAGTGGTCCTCTAGCCAGGACACTGATAAGTTGAATCACCTGAAGTTATTTTTAAATTCTAGATGCATACTTCTTACTCCTTCCTATGTCCTGTGAAATGTGCAGTCCTCTCTTGAGAACCACTGATATAAACTCTAGATTTTCATAGGAAAAAGGAAAGTAAAACTAAAATAATGTCATCTTGAGTCTCAAGCCTACTTTTATGTTTCTAGATTCAGAACCTCTTTCGTTCACAGTTCCTGGTCTTCCTTTCCCAGTTCAGGCTCTTCTTATTATTCCTTTATAGGCCTTAAAAATGACTTTAAAAATATTTGAATTTTTTTAAATCAAATTTTAGTATTATTGTGTAGAGACATACCATGGTGAATGTACCTGATCTCGTCTGACCTTGGAAGCTAAGCAGGGTTGGGTGTGATCAGTGCATGGATGGGAGATTATTAATGTTGTTACTTAAAATGTATAATAATGCCAGGAAATAACATAAATAAAAATAACCACATTAACAATATGAAATTCTAGTCTTCTTTAACTATCAAAAGATTTCTTTCCCATTTTTTATTTATTTTGTAGAGTATCATTTGATCTTTTGGGTAGATGCCCAGTAGTGGAATTGCTGGATCAAATAGTAGATCTACTTGTATCGCTTTAAGGTGTCTCTATATTGCTGTCCACAGAGGTTGAACTAGTTTGCAGTTCCACCAGTAGCGTAGGAGTGTTCCTATCTCTCCACATCCACTCTAACATTTATTGTTTGGTGACTTTTTGATAAAGGCCATTCTTACTGGAGATAATTGATATCTCATTGCAGTTTTGATTTGCATTTCTCTGATGATTAGAGATGTTGAGCATTTTTTCATCAATACATGAGTGAATTAATAAAATGTGGTATATGTATACCATGGAGTACTATTCAGCTTTAAGAAACAATGGTGATATAGCACCTCTTATATTTTCCTGGATAGAGCAAGTATCTCAAGAATGGAAAAATAAGCATCACATGTACTCACCAGCAAATTGGTATTAATGGATCAACACCTAAGTGGACATATAGGAAAAACATTTATCGGGTGTCGGGCGGGTGGGAGGGGGGAAGAGGGGATGAGTATATACACACATAATGAGTAAGATGTGCAACATTTGGGGGATGGTCACGCTTGAAGCTCTGACTTGAGGGGGGAGGGGTGGCATGAGCAATATACGTAACCTTAACCTTTGTACCCCCATAATATGCTGAAATAAAAAATAAAGACATTAATTAATTTGAAAAAAAAGTTTCTTTCCCATTTTTGACAACAGCACATCCGTCCTCATGTTCCTTCATTTGCACAGATTCATGGGGATGTAAATTCCTCCAGGTTCATATATCCATGGGAAGGGCCCTAGCTCAATCATATTGCCCAGAGCTGGCCCCTTTTCCCATCCTTGCTGCTGCTCCCATAGCCCCTTCTCATTTGGTGGCTGTGTCTAGATCTTGCTGGGATGTATTCTCCTTTGGGAGAGCCAGCCTGTGATGACTGTCTCTTCTCTGTTAGGAGGCATTTATAGGAAATCCTAACCTGTCTTACCAATGAAGCATGGAAGAAACAATTAGAAGAGTTGTGACCACTATTTTGTAAATCCCAAAGAATGTGTTTGTTTTACCTCTGCAATCCAGTCTGTGATATATACATAGCATTTGCCAAGTCCTTCTACTTTTTCATAATGATTTCCAAATCTTCCTTTTCATTTAATTTTGTATTTAAATTCACTTTTTTTATTGTTCTACTAGTTATCCAAGTAGAGAGAATGGTTCCTATCACCTGGCTTTAAAGAACTAGCAATTCATAGCTTACCTAGTTTTATCTGTATGTGATTTATCAGATTATTTTGATGTCAGTCTCAGACGTTTTATCATTTCATCCATAAATACTTCATTATCTCTAAAACTAAGGCCTTCTTTTTGTAGCCATAATCATAATACCATTATAGTACTCCACGGTTGAACAGTAATTCCTTAAGGGTATTAAATATCCAGTCAGTCTTCATATTTCCCTAATTGCTTCAAAGTCTGTAGTGAGAATATGTGTTTTTATAGGTTGTTTAAATCAGAATGCCGATAAGGTCCATATTATGCAAATAGCTGTTGTGATTCTTAAATCTCTTTAAATCTGTAGTTTCACTTCCATTCACTTGTCTGTCTCTATCTTTCTCTCTCCGCCCCCCCACACCGCCTCTTCCCCCCGCCCCCCCCCCCCGCCCCCATCTAATTATAATTCATTTGTTCAAGAAGCTAGGTTTTTGTCCTTTAGAGTTTCTAACAGCCTGGGTTTGGGTCATTGAATCCTCATGGTAATGTTTAGCTTGTTTATCCATTGCATTTCTTGTAACTTGGTAGATAGAGGCTTAATCAAATTAAACTATTATTTTTTGTAATGACACTCCCCAGGTATTGTTATATGTTATCTCTCAAGAAGCTTAGAAAATCTCTGGTTGTCTCTCTCTTTTAGATGTTCACATCCATTGATGATAATTTCCTAGATCCACTATTTCATAATTTTGGATTGCAAAGTGGTTATATTCTAATTCTGCCATTCCTTCTGCATTTAGTTGCAGAAAGAGAAAATTTTCCTCAACAGTCATTTGGCAATCCTGAGAGGCAATTTGTCCAAGAAAAGAAGAATAAATGTTACAATCTTTCCTTTTATTGACCAGTTTTCAAACTGAAGAGGTGATTCTCTAGCATCCTCCAAAAGTAACCAATAAGATTTGTTTCTGGAGTGTTTTTAGGGACAGGTGATTATATTTTCAATTTATAGGATTAAAACATTTGACATTTTTAAATCACTTGCAGTTATTATTAATTATATTCAAGTTGTCCCATCTTTAGCCTCTTCAAATTGGTTCTTGAATTCTTTTGACATGACTTCAGTGGTCTTCAATAGTACCAGGTTTATTTTGTACATTTCCTGCCTTTGATCTGGAATCAGCCATTTCTTCAATAAGCCTTGGTTCTGTTAAGTGGGAAATGAACTAGGGAAAATATATATGACATATAAATTATTTATTTATAAATATATATGACATATAAATTATTTATATGTCATATATATTTAACATATAATATATAACATATATAACATATAACATATAATAATTTATATATGACATATAAATCATTTATTTATATGTCATATATATTTAACAGATAAAATATATAATGAATGTATGCTGATACTTCTAATTCGAATTCAATAGTACGAGGTTTAACCTTTAGATCTTTCATCTACATTTTTCCATGCCGAAAATCTTGGTTATCAGTGATACAGCACAATAATTCCTGCTTTATCGCCAGCACATACAAAACAGCCTTAGAATAACAGTACCAATACTATCATGAACCATATGATTACTGAAAACCATATGATTACTGAAATTATTTTGGGTCCTTCTATCACTAAAGATGTACAGTAGAATGGCTATATTTTTAAGTCACTTGAAATGATTCTCTATGTGGTTATGCCACCATTTCAGTATACAGTGAGGTTCATCTGTTCCATTCTACTTTCACTATTTAGGGTTTGCCTTTAAAAATTTTTTGTTATATGAAATACATTGTTTCAAAATCAAATCTACAAAAGAACTGTATTCAGAAAAATCAAGCCTCTATCCCTGACCTTTCTACTCATGTAATTGCTCTTTCCCCCTTAGTTTTTTTCCTTCAATTTAAAAAATAGGAAAAATATATTTATTTATATATTTATTTTTTATATCCCCTAACATTCTTAAATAATTGGTAGCATACTATATACATACTTTTTTTCACTTTGCTTTTCTATACTTAACATTTATTTTAGCTAGTTATATAGAAAGATATTTCTCATTTCTTTTTAAAGCTATAGGGTACTCATCAGGATAGATATACCATAGTTTATTTACCCTACTGATGAACCATTTGGGTTGTTTGCGGTCTTCTGCTACTACAAATAGTGCTATTACCTTATGCATAGTCTTTCCTATTTTTGCCAGTGTATCTTTGGGATATATTCCTAGAGGAGGGATTATATAATCAAAGGGTAAATGTACATATAATTTTGCTAGATATTGCCAAATTCACCTTCATAAGGATTATACCATTTTTAAATTCTCACTGGCATTGTATGATAAAGACCGTTTCTCCACAGGCTTGCCAATGGGGCATATTGTCAAACTTTGGGTTTTTGCCAGTTTGATAGGTGAGAAATGATATCTCATTGCAGTTTTAACTGCATTTCTTTTATCAGAGAAATTGAGCATCTTTTCATATGTTTAAGGGCCATTTGCATTTTTTTTCTTTTTAAAATAGCTCTTATGAGTCTTCTAGATGAACAGAGAATATGTTTTTAGTAAGACTTGGGGGAGCAGTAAACACTTTACTTTGATATTAGAGTGTGTTATTTAGTATTACAGGAGTCTGGTTTTCCTTCCTACAGTCTCCTTGTTCTCTAGAAAATATAAGCTCTCATAAGTCCCTCTCCGTTCGTATCCTTGGCTCTGCCTCTCTTCTTAAGAGATAATAACTAAAGCATGGAGCTCTAAGTTCAAAATTCAAGACCCCTTAACCCTTTAAAAAAAAGGATAAGAAGGTCCTGTTATCGGCTTCAGGTCATAAATGTTACCTCTGTGTCTGCCAGCATGGATCCAGAAAGGCTGGTGGCTTATTGTTCTAGTGTCTTGTTAGTGTAGTAGTCCCCCCTTATCTGTGGTTTTGCTTTCTGTGGGTTCAGTTGCCCAAGCTCAACCATGGTCCAAAAATATTAAATGGAAAATTCCATAAATAAGTTTTAAGTTATATACTGTTTTGAGTAGCATAGTGAAGTCTTGTGCTTCCCACTGTGTCCCTCTGGGGACATGAATCATCCTTTGGTCCAGTGTATCCATGCTATATATGCTACCTGCCTGTTACTGTGTAGGAAAAAACAGTGTAGAGAGGGTTCAGTACTGTCCAAGTTTTCGGGCATTGACTGGGGTTTTAGGATGCATGTCCTGAAGATGGGGGGGGGGCTACTGTAATTGTGCTATCTGAAGAGGAACACTGCAGCCCATATCCATCTGCTGCTATCTTCAATACCACCAGAAGCAGACAGAAAAGAACATGTTTTTCCTTCCTCCCATCTTCCAATCTCTTATCAATTTCTTTGATTGGAAGAACCAGAAGCCAACCTGGTAAATGAAGTCTGGGAAGTATAGTTTGCAAAGGTTTAGTGTTGAGCAAGGGAAGGAATGGAGCTGAAAGCAAACAGATGACTGGCACAAAAGCAGAAAGACAGACAATGCAAAAGGGGCTTCTTCCAACAGGAAACAGTATGCAATTCAAAGTAGCTGGCTAAGCACATTGGCAGTGTGTGGAAATATGTGTAGTGGAGAACAACAGACAATGGCACAAACAGGTGTGGAGAAAGGTTAAATATTGCCTTTGGCCATAAAGGAACCCAACTTATTCTCTTGCCTAGTGAGATTAGGCTTATGAAAAATGGTGTTTTGAGCTGGGCCTTGAAGAATTCAGTAAATATTATGGAGCATTACAAAAATGCTAATTTACGTGGCCATAAAAATGGGTGACACTTGTTTCCCTCGGAGGAGCTGAAGGCAGTAAATAGAAATAGGTGGTCTGTGATAGCTACTGTCATTTAAAAGTACTTTGAGATTGTAACAATATGTTTAGAATGCTGTAAAATTTCTGGGAAAATAAACAGAGCTGGAAATCTGTGCTGTGAAGGGCTTTTGGCATCCAGTGAACTAGAGATATAATATGACTTCTGTGCTTCACAACTGTGTTTATTAAAGTAAGTGCCCTCTGGAGCAGAAACAAAGATTTGGAGTGGGGGAGTTCATTAACAGATGAAGGTGTTAGAATATGGTAAAGACGCAACTTTCTTCTGGCTTGGCAGAGGGGCCCTAAAAACCTTAATGCAGATAGTTTCTTACGATGGCACTGGTAATCTGGACTAATGTAGATCAGGAGGCTTATTTCTTAGACTTATTTCTCTAACTAGATATTTAGGCTGGTTCTAATTGCCTGTGAAGCTTAATTTCTTTAGCTACTGTAAATTACGTGGCATTAAGCAGACATTTATTAAGAGACTGCCAAGTGTATCTTAGGCACTGGGGAAGAAAAGCACACAGGTATAGTTTCTGCCTTGGAGGATCTTACGATCTAATAGAAGAGAAAGACACTTAAAGAGAAGGTGACAAACACAGTAAAGTAAGTGACATATTGGGAGGTTTCAGCAGATGCTGTGGGTATGCTGAACGGGGGCACTAACCTGAGCTGGGGAAGTGGTGTTAGGCAAGAGATCCCAGTGAAGGGAATGAATTGGGCCAGTCCCTAAGGAGAGAGGAAGAAGGGGGAAAGTTCCAGAAAGAAACACGCAAAAGAGTCAGCATGGGCAAAGGCTTATCATCAGGCCCACTCCACAGCCAGAGCTCCTTCCAGTGGACCACCTTGCACCTGGTAGGGGAAATGGAGAAGTTACAGTTACCTGTAGTCTTTCACTTTTCCTCTGGAGAAGATAAAGCATTATTTTCTCGCAAAATCTTAGTTTTGTAAAAACTCTGATAAAGTAAATAGCCTAGAGTAATGAATACAAGAATATAATACAGTTTGTTTGTTTGTTTGCTTTCCATGCTGGGAAGCTGGTGTTCTCAAATAAGAATGGATGCAGTTCTTATGTGGGATCTGGAATCATGTAGAGGGGATGGTTAGAAAATGGCTTTCTGATAATCATCAGAAATCAGGATTCTTGGTTTAGTGTGTGGTCAGATGTATACTTAAGTATCCTTTTATTACCCTTTTTTTTTTTTTAAGAATAAAGACTACCTGGAAAAAATTTATTGCTCTCATTTTACAGGATTTACTTCTGCATTTTAAGGACTGAAGTTTTTGGACTCTGTATTCCCTCATTATAGCAGGGATATATAGATACAGCAGTGTGTGTGTCTAGGTAAATGTCAGCATGCACAACTTGTTTTTAAATGGCGCATCTTGGACTATGTATCCAGCATTATGTGATAATAGAGCTTTCTCACAAACCATGGTTCTGCCTCAGACTGGCATTATGAATAGCCAGGTTGTAAATAGGCAAGATATTTCTCTGGCACCGACTGTGAAAGATATTCTGCTGGTCAAAGGGACAGAAAATCTAATTTTGTGGCCTAGTCCTTAACCCAATACCCCCAATCTTCCATCCCCAAAACTAACTGGTAGGTAATTTTTTAATTTAATATTTTGAGTAAGTATTACAAGAATATGTTTGTATTGCCTCCCTTTTTATTAAAATGGTTATACATATTCACATCTTTTTTCAATGACAGTGTTTCTTGGAGCTCTTTCCTTAGTAGTACATATAGAGCTTTCTTGTTCATTTTTACATTTGTACAGTATGCCACTGTACAAATCACCAGTCTTCTTTGATAGACATATAGGTGTTCCCAGTCTTTTACTATCAACAACAATTCTGTAATCACCCACTATATAAATGGTGCTGTTTAATCAGAGGCAGTTCTCCAATAAAGCCTAAAACAAAAAAAAATCCTTTATGACCCCCAGGGCTGATTACATAATTTGTGGGGCAGATGCAAAATGAAAATGAGACCCTTTGTTCAAAGAGCAGGGAAAAAGTGCCATTAAAGCCTTTAAAAAAATTTTTTTTCTCCTTTCTTCTACAGTCTCTTTCAACTTGGCATGCTGTTTTTTATTTGCTATTTAACAACATTCTAAGTTAAAAAAATTAAACTTTTAAATTATTAGCATGAATTTTACCATTCATTTTTATATTGTACAATGGTGCTGTTCTTTTCTTTTTTTAAAATCTCTTGGGCTACCTGAAAATGGTGGTTTTAAATGCAAACATCAGATCATTTCTCGTATGCAGAATTACCAAAATTAGACAATTCACATTTGGTAGCTCATGTGTGTATGTGAATGTAGTTCTTACCAAATGGTAAAAATGCTGCCTAAAGCTTATTGAACTATTTTTGTTTCACATCTTGGTACACATTCTACCGACACCCTCTACCTTTGGCTTATTGATGAATAGATGAGTAAGGAAGGACTTAAAGGCAGGAACTGTGAGTTGTCCTGTCTTTTCTTTTCTTTCTGTGTCACTATGTCAGTATGTGTATTTGGCTAATACAGGGCAATAGGGGTGAAAAAGGATATGATAGAGTTTCCTGGTTATTAGTGCTTCTTGGAGTGCTTTTGCCTTCTTTGTACATTTGAGGCAAGTTCTGACTTGAAGGGAAAGCACGGCCTCTCGGGACTGTCAGCAGCTCTGCCTGCTCAGCCATAGACATAGTCACCTTGTGCTGGATTTGAGTCTCATAACTCCCATGCATTGTGAGTCCACTGAATTCTGTGCTCATGGGACACCGTGAACACTGTACACAAATTGGGGCAGTAAGGAACAGTGGACACCCCGTATTTTGCATATCTCCTCTGCTTGTGGGCTTGCTTCATTGTCTTCAGACCTTATTTTTAAAACATAAGTTCATTTTTCTTGAGAGTGGGTTCAAGGGGAAAAAAATCAAAACAAAAGTTTAAAGACAAGATTATAAATAATTTTAAGACAAGAAGAGTGGAGCATTAAACTAAGTGAGTCCCATTAGAGTGCAGGGCTTGTCTGACTGCACAGCTCTCAGGACCAGGAAGGAAACTGGTCCTGCTTGCCACTTCATCTCACATTGTTCTAGAAGTTCTGACAGCAGGGGCTAGCAGGGACTAGGGATTAGGGGGTGGTGAATAAGAAATAGGTGTAATAAATATTGGGGAAAAGTGACCAAATATTATTTGCAGGTGGATAATGTACCCAAGGGCATGAATTAAAAAAATATAGAACTAATGAGAACTCTAAGGAAGATAGCCAGATTCAACACCATATATATGTATAACCAATGGTTTTCTCAAATCCCCCAAATAACCAGTTAGTATAATAGGGAAAAAATTCTATTCCACTCATAGTAGCAATGAAAATTATAAAATATCTAGTACCAGTCTGTGAGTCACATTTCTTTATACCTAGTTCATCTCCAGCCATATTGCCAAGGACCACCCATCTCTGACCCACTTCACGCCCTTAGTGATGAGATAGGGGTCAGGAACAAAGACTGGAGGCCGCAGGCTGCTGTGTGCTCACAGATAGTGTGGCTGCAAGGTGAGCATGCTGGGGAGACTGGCTGGAGCTTTTAACCTTTTTGTTTTCTCCCACAAACAACAAATACCTACTAGGAATAAAGTTAATAAATCCACAGGTTTTATTATAAAGAAACTATAAATTTTTAAGGGGCACTGAATAATGGAAAGACATATTCCTAGATAGGAAAATTTTATATTGTAAAGATGATGGTTCTTCCCATCTTACTCTAGAGTTTTAACATAGGACTACTCAAAATCCCAACTGTGGTTTTTAAAAAATTTTTGGCTAAGTTTTCTTAAATTTTTTTCCAAGAGGATAAATAAATGGAAATATCCTCCCCAAAATAAAACCTAATAAAAAATAAAAATATGAATGAATAAGGGGTTTATTGCCACCGGGTATTAAAATTAGTTCTACATTCTAAAGTAGCATGGCATTAATGCAAGAATAAACTGGTAGATAATTAAGCAATCATCCAACCTCTGGATTAGATCTCAGTACATGTAAGAATATAGTGCAAAATAAAGATAATATTTCACATCAATTAAGTATAGAAGGGTAATACAGCCAATGATTCTCAGATAGTTAACAATTGAAAACAGTTATGTAAAATTCTTTGCTCATTCTGTAGACCCAAACAGTTTCTTATAAACAGTTAGATTTTACAGTGTTACTCCAAAAGAGCTGTAGGGAACCGTTAAGAAGTATTTATCTGATCTCAAGTAAGGAATGACTTTCTCAGCATAAAAGCAAAGGCAGAAACCATAAACAGAATTCAAAGGTGTTTGACAAACTGGGAAAAAATAATTGCAACATACATGACAAAATAAGTAAGAAAAAGATATGCATCCCCAAGATAAAAGTATACAAACTGCAATTTATTAATAAAGAAAGAAAAAGAAACATAATAGTCAATAAACTTGAAAAAGTTTGATCTCACTAGTAAAGAAATACATATTGAAACATACCATTTTTTGGCTTAATTGACAAATATTTTTATTTTTTATTGACATGAGCATTCCAATACTCATTTTTCATCAAACATCAAACAATACAGAAGTATATATAGCAAAATAAAATATTTTCATGTTTTAACTTCATTAACCTGATTATAACTAAAATTGAGCATCTTTATATGTTTGTTGACCATTTCTATTTTTTTATGAATTACCTCTTCACATTCTTTGCCAACTTTTCTCCTTGGTTGCTTGTCTTTTTATTTTTAGATTATGAATATTATCCTTAGCCTTTTGTGTACATTGCAAATATCTTCTGCCAGACTATTAATTACCATTTTAACTTGGTTTATGGTGTCTTTGCTATTTAGAAGTTTTTTATTTTGAATTGGGTATATCTCTCAGTCATTTTTTTCTTCAGGATTTTCTGATTTGATTAGAAACTCCTTCCCCAGCTCAAAATATAAAAATATGCTCCTATGCAATAGTTGTCAGTGGTTGGTTGTTTTGTTATTGTTGGATTGTGTATATCTGTGTGTGTGTGTGTGTGTGTGTGTGTGTGTGTGTGTGTGTGTTTAAGCATTTAATTCTTTAATCCACTTAAAATTTCTTTCATGTTTCATCTGAGGTAGGGGTTTAACTTTTATTTTTACAATTTGTGGCCAATTGTCTTGAAATTCTTTTGATTATTCCATTATTTCCTTCATCAATTTATCATAGATTTGTATATCAATTCTAACTTCTCCATCATACCATTTAAATCACTGCAGGTTTATCATCTATTTTGGTATCCAGTGCTGCAAATCTATACTCAGTTATTTTTCTAATTTTTCTAGGCTATTCTTTCAAATTTTCTTTTCTAATGAATTTGAAAATCATCTTGTCAAGTTTTTTTTAATTAAAAATAACACTTTTTTTTTTAAGAGGCAAGGTTCCACTATGTTGCCCAGATTGACCTTGAACTCCTGTGCTCAAGCCATCCTCCCACCTCAGCCTCCCAAGCAGGTGGGATTACAGGCGCACACTACTACACCCAGCTCAAGTTTTATTTTAAACTCCTGTCAGCAAAGATATTTTAAATGAAAATATTTAGTATTTATTAGTAAGGTATGAGAAATGGGCAGTCTTCATATGCTGCCAACATATGGATGGTACACGTTTTCTAGAAGACAATTTGGCAATATATATTAAGAATCTTTAAAATACCCCGTGATTTACTACTTTGACCTTTACTAAGTTATCCTAAAGAAATATTTAGGAACATTTCTTCTATGTGAATGTTCGGTACATTGTTATTTATGATAATCAAAAAAGGGGAAGGACTACAAATGTCCAGCAGTATGGGCATGATGGAGTAAACTGGCACGTGCACACACCATCATTTCTGTACGGCTGCTCATAGCATAGGCCATGCCCATAATGGAATGTAAAATAGAAGTAGGGTGCCATCTTCATGGCCAGATTGATGCCAGTATTTTTAAATTAAAGATAATATATGTATTTTCATATGTGCATGTATTAATGTGCTAAGACAGCCATTAAAAAATACCCCACAGACTGGGTGGTTTAAATGACAGAAATGTATGTCCTAACAGTTCTAGAGGCTGGAAGTTCAAGATCAAGGTATCAGCAGGTTTGCTTTCTTCTGTGACCTCTCTCCCTGACATGGGGACGGCACTTTCTTGCTGTGTCTTCACATGGCCTTTTCTCTGTGTGAGCACATCCTTGTTGTCTTGTCCTCTTATTATAAAAGGACATCAGTCATATTGGATTAGGACTCCACTCTTATGACCTCATTTAACCCTAATTACCTCTTTAAAGGCCCTACCTGTCTCAAAATACAGTCACATTCTAAGGTACTGGGGGTAAGAGCTTCAACATGTGAATTCTGGGGGAACACAATTCAGCCCATAACAGTACTTAAAAAAAGGCTGTAAGGAAGAACATCAAAATGTTAACAGGTTTTCTAGATGATGGGATTACCTGTGATTTTTATTTTTTTAATTACATTTTTGTCCCTTTGCATATTTTATTCAGTGAATGTGTTACTTTATAATCAGAAAAAATTAATGTTTCTTTTTTAAGTTAAGCTATTTCCATATTGCCTGTCTTAAGTAAGAGACCAGGCAGAGTGGACAGGGCCGGCACCAGTGCCTTCTGTGCAGCTCAGCATACCCTGTACTACCAAATATAGCCCACTAAATTAAGAAAAACCCTGTTTCTAGGTGAGATAGGGAAATTTCTTTATGAAGTACAGTGAGTTACCTGATGATTCAATTGAAGAGTCCTTGAGAATCTGGATGAAAGATGCCACATAAAAAGAGCATATACCGTGCAATTCCATTTATGTACAATACTAGGTAATGCAATCTAATCTGTAGCGACAGATAGCAGATCCGCAGTCCTCCGAGGCTTGAGGAGGAATTACAGAGGGGCAGGGGATGATGGAAAGCTTTGTTATCTTGATTGTGCTGATAGTTTCATGAGTGTCTGCATATATCAAGACTCATCACACTGTATACTTTAAATATGTACAGTTCATCATATGTCAATTATATCTCAAGAGAGAAGTTTAAAATGGGAGGGGGCACTGGCAGAAAAGATTTCAGTAGCCTTTGGGGCATTGCAGCATTGCTTATTAAAATAGTGATGTGGGCTAAATGAAACCTTTAGGATTTGGAGGCTGTTAGAGCAGACTGCTGTATAAAGGTCTTGGGAGGGGGCCTCTAAGCCTGATGCCCCTTCCTGCCTCATAGTCCTATGTAACAGGGTTTGGGTGTGTCACGGTTTTGAGTAAAATAAAGGGATTGTGTGAGAGGAGAAGCCTAGTGGGTGAGCCAGTCTGGGACACAGCAATCTTTTTGAATTTATTGGCTCATTAATATTCTGAAGATGGGTATGTTTCTTTTATAGCTGCATTAGATACTTATCTTTTTAAAGACAGGAATTGGTATAGTGCTACAAGAGAGAAATGTACTTAAAAATCACAACATTACCTGTGGTAAAATTATCATAAAAACTACCTAGTGCTCAAGCAGGGGATTACTTCAATTCTACCTCCATAATGACAGAAAGTGGTCGTTGGTGAAGTTGTTTTCCATGAAGCTGTGATGAAATCAACTAAAATGGTAATAAAGCAGAGTGTAAAAGTGAGGGACTCAAGTGGGATGTAAAAGTGCAGAAGGTGTTAGAATGTTCAAATTGGAATCTTCAGGAAATGATTCTATAAAATATCAAATATGAATTGATTGGGTTCTTAGTTCAGGAGCGTCAGGAGTGCAGGCAGGTCGCGGGGCTGCGGGGACACGAGGGAGGTGGACACCCCATCCCAGTCCCAGCCCGACTGGGCAGCTACCGTTCTGCTAATGGGCAGAGGGCTGGAAGACAGAGAAAGTGGTCTTTGGTGGCAAAGTATAGTTTAGGAAAAAGTATAGTTTCCTTCTTCCTGGCTCAGGGAGTCAGTCACCCTGGAAGCATTATCATAATGTTTTCCAATGATTCTTTAATGAATTAATGTTCAGTAGATGCCTGTTATAAAAAATTGAAAGCACACCTCAATAAAACCTCAGTGAGCTATGGAAGCACACTAAAATACACATGATCAGAGATTGTTTTATATTATAGTAATAACTTTTGTATTGGTATATTATCCCAGATGGACAGATCTGTCCCCTTCTTGCTACCATTGTTACTGGCACCCTAATGCAAGTCTCTCCTCACAGTTGTCATTTCTGTCTGCTCACTGATCCCTCATTCCATTCTAGTCCTTCTCATTGTTCTCCACAATCCAGCCAGTGTTATCTTACCAGAACACACCTTTGCTCAAAATCACTCAGGAACTTTCCATTGCCCTTAGGGGAAAGTTCAGAATTTTCACCGTATCCCTCAAGGTCATGCATGATTTAGTGCCTGCATATTTGCTTCATCTTGTACTACTCCCCATCCAGCTTTTTATATTCAACCCACACAGGCCTTCTTTCCATTCCTAGAATGCTCCATTTTTTTGTCTGACTACAGGGCCTTTGTACTTGCCATTCTCTCTGGTATGCCCCTTACCTCTCCTCGTCCTCAGCCTCAATTCATCAAACCTCACCCCTTTTATTTAGGTAAGAGTCTATTAAACCTTTAAATTTCAGGCCTTCCCTGACTCCCTATCCCTAGTCTAGGTAAAGTTTCTTTGAATGATGCTCATAGATCTGAGTTTTTTTCCCTTTCAGATTACTTAATTTTTTTTTGTAAATACACATTTATTCACGGGGTTTGATAATAGAAGGGATTGTGTCTGTTTTGTTCACTGCTGAATTGCCAGCACTTGGAATCTTGACACCCAGTAAGTGTCGGACGAATGAATGGAATGATGTGTTGCATTCTGAGGACCAGAAGATCAACCCAAATCCTGGTTCCCACTCTGCTGCTGAGTTCCTATGTAATAAATAAGACAATATTGCTAAGCCTCAGATATCTCAGTTATAAAATAAAAATAGCTAACCTACTGATGTGGTGTTTTCTTTTTAGTATCCTTTAGGTGTAGAGAATGGTGTTAATCATATATGTTGGGTCATAATATGCCATCCTCAGTGGTCTATGCGGGGCTTTCTCTTATATTAATATTTCTTCTTACTTGAACCCTGCCCTTTTCCCCTCTCTCTATGGCATCATCTCTAGTATGTTTGATTATTTTCTTAATATGTACTTATTCTTGTGAAATCTATAATTTGGAGGGGTTGTATATGTGCTTTAATTTTCAAAAATGTTTTTATGCTATCAATCTTATTCTTTTTCATATTTTTCTTACCCAGTATTTTATTTTTAAGATCTATGCATCATTGCATCTTACTGTTACTTAGTATTCCATTATAATAATTATATATGTTATTAGCAAATTTATATAGAGCTCACTATGTGTGAGACACTGTTCCAAGCCCTTTATATAAACTCATTTAACCCTTACAGCAGTCTTTCCAGGTACATACTGTTATTATTTTCATCTGTTTCATTCTTTCTTTCTCCTGGTGATCGATACCCAGGTTGCCTCCAGCTTCTGGCTCTCAAAAAAGAAGGCTGCAATGAATTTCCTTGTATCTGTCTCCTTTGCACCCCCGTGAGAGTTTCTCTGGGACCTTTATCCGACGTGAGATCTCTGAGTACTAAAGAATGTACGTGTTTATTTTGTGCCATACTTCAGATTGCCTTCCTGCATGGCTGTGCCAGTTCACACTCCCATCACCAGCAGTACACAGAGTTCTTTCCTCTTCATGTTCTCTCCCACATTCAATGCATCTGGTGGCTCACGCCTATAATCCCATCACTTTGGGAGGCTGAGGCAGGAGGACTGCTTGAGGCCAGGAGTTTGAGACCAGCCTGGGCAATACAGTGCCTGTAGTCCCAGCTACTAGGGAGGTTGTGGCAGGAGGGTTGCTTGAGCCCAGGAGTTGAGAGCTGCAATGAGCTATGATCATGCCACTGTACTCTAGCCTGGGCTACATAGAGAAACCTTATTTCCAAAAAAATAAAAATAAAAAAGCTTCTGCTTTTCTGCTCTTTGCCATTATTATGGCCATAAACTAGTATTGCATTGCTGTTTTAATTTGCATTTCTCTGATTCCTAGTCAATTTCTCATCACCGCTACTGCTGCCACCCTCGTGCAAGCTAACACCACCTCTCCCACCTGCTGCCATAGTCTGCTCAGCGGTGGCCCGTATCCTCCCTAGTTCTTTTCATTCTTCTCCACACCCCTGCCAGAGTAATCTTATTGGAACACTCTTTTACTCAAAATCACTCAGAGGCTTTTTTCATTACTCCTCTGAAATGATAGCTGTCCTAATGATGACCCATACTTGCATTCCTAGGATACTTGCTACTTGGATGGTGTAGTTTCTAAATAATTATTGAATTTGGTTGGCTAATATTTATTTTATAATTTTTGCACCTGTTTTCTTAAATAAAAAGGGCCTATAATTTTTTTTCTGAACCCATCTGTAAGTTATTTTATAAACAAAGCTATATTAAAATGACCTGAACAGCATTCCCTCTTCTATTTTCTGGACCAATGTGTAATAAGATATAAATTGTCTATTCCTTGAACTAAGTGCTCCTCAAAGTTCTTTTAACCATAAATTTGATGGTTTGGTGAACTGCCATACCTGTGGGATTCTTACGAGGGATTCACCAGTTGTGTGGATTAGCCAAGCAAATTAACGTATGTCCATGATCTCAGTGATGCCAGAGAGAGTTAACCTGCTATAGGTGCAGAATGGTGTGTTTTCTCTTTTGTGCCCGTTGACTGCTGTAAATAGAAATTCCATAGTCAACTGATATCTATTGTCATCCATTCATTTGTTTTACTGAATTTTAGCCACAAAAATTTTGAAGTGTAAATTGTGTCTAATGAATATTAAGGAGCCTTCCTGACCTCAACCCCATCCCACTGATTTCCTGGACTCCTCTTTCCTTCCCCATGGAAACACACTGCTTTGTTTTATTCCTACTTCATCCCTTCCTTCCCTCTGGCCTCTGCTCCTTCCCATCTGTTTGATTTTTGTGACTTCAGAGGACAATTGAGTTATTTGAGCCTGAAGACAAGGAGATTGCCAGAAGGGGTAGATTTGGCAAGACTGGAATAGTGGGCAGCAGAGGGAGGGTATTTGGTCTCTGTAAATTTGGCAGGTGATAGGAAAAAATTCTCATGCTGGTATGTAGTTTTATGACCAGAGATTTGAGGGTAGATACATGATGTTAGTGTCAACACATACCGGCTTTAGCAAATCTGGGCAGTGCACACCCAGTCTTGCTAGTTCAGACTACTTTGGTAAGCTTTGTGTCATGATTCTCTGCATCTCAGTCTCAGCTGGAATGAAATCAGGACATGTGACATTACTATTCAGACATCTCCCATTCTTCTAAGTACATATTACTTTAAACCATAATAGTAATTTTCATATCATGTTATTTTTATTTTTCAATTGGCTGAGGACACAGTACATGCAGAGAAGATTATTCATCAGACAGTAACTGCCTGGCACCCACAGGCTACATCATAGCAGTTAAGCTGAGATCCAGAGACTGACAAACAAGCTATAAAAGCTAAAAGGCAGGATTTCTTGTGCTAGATCAGTTATAATAATTTCACATCACAGTGCTTTACATATGTGACATTTTGTATAATAAACAATTAACTGCCTGCTTTTGACATTTCAAAGTTAATGTGAAGAGAGTTATAAAAGACACTGTAAACATCACCTCCCCAAATGAAGTGGTAAATGCTGTCGGCCTCTGGGAGGGTGAGACCTAATTACCGCTCACCGTGCACTCTGTACCTTTTTACTACTACTGGCGTTTCATTGTCTTTGATAAACAAGATAATTGATATAAATGAATGTGATCCTGTAAAATGGTTCCCCAATTACAGATTTTCATGCTGGAGGTATAATTTTCCTTATGGCACATTACTGTTAATCTTTAAATGGGTAGGTTGGTTAATCTGCCTTCCACAAGAAGACATTGAGTGAGTCACCTCTTATCGCAGATGACAAAAACTTTATAAATAGGGCACAGGAAAAAGGAGTAATGATCACATTAATGAGCAAGCGCCATGTGGATTTTTGAGCGGGAGGTTTAGAGGTGGGAATGCAAGAAAAGTATCTTGGCGAAAGAGGACATGCCGTCCTCCTCAGGAAGAGGACAAAGCAGCGTGTGGTGCAGACAGACAAGGCTCAGCTTTCCCCTCGCCTTCCTCATCCGGCCCTCCTCAGCCAGGGCGTGATTTGCCGCACTGACTGACTGACAGGCCGGGGATCGCAACCAAGGAGGCCTTAATGTGCTTCCTTCCTTCATATTTGGTGGAAGGCTTTGCAAAATTACCATTTTGTCACTTATCCTAGTACTCAGCGTTCTCAATCCTCTTTGGAAGGATCTCTTTAGAAAATGCCGAACAGAGCAAGCAGAAGAGCTGCGTACGTTTGCCCCCAGCTGGGAAGTCTGGGATGAAAGGATTGGCAGTCTACTTTGAAATCCTGTTTCTTTGTATATATGTATTTTACAAGAAGGAAGAATGAATGAAAAAGAAAGTAGGTAAACACTTAGGAGAGAGTGTAAAATGGCATATCCATGACTTCCCTTAGGGAGTGTTGTGTACCTTATCACTTGGAGTCTTGGTGATCTAAAATAATAATAATAATAATCATTATTATTACTTGTCTAAGGCATTCTAATATTTACTTTTAAAAACTGATTTAAACTCGTGGCCAGGAAAACCATAGTGAAATGAGATTTCTTCCAGGACAGTTCTCTTTGGCAGTGTTATCACAGAGCCTTTCAAACATCCAGCATGCTAAGGGTGGTTTGCTGTCCAGTTTAATGTCATCTCTTCACCGAACGAATGGGCTGCCTCCCTCCCCCTCTTCCACTCTTGAAAGGTTAGCCTTTCTTCAGAATAGTACAGGTTTTCCTACAACATCTGTCAACTTGGCAACGAGCACACCCTAAGGAAATTATGAACATTTGAAGACCATCTAAATACTGTAGGGAACCTTTCTCTCCCTTTTTCTCTCCTCGCTCTCTCTTCTCCCTCCTGCTTTGCCCCAAGAAGAGTGGGGCAGCCACATGGCATTTTCACTGTCTATCTCACTGATAAATTATAAGCCTATTTGTGTCTGTGACTTGTTTAATGTGTTTTGATTTGCTTATTCCTTTGTGATAGCTCCTGAAACCTCAAAGCAGCGACTATCATAAGAAGGCAGGCTGTGGGCAGACCCCTTTGTTTAATGAAAAGAGACCCCCTAACCACTGTACTGTTACCACAAAGAGGCTTCTTTGGTCTAATGACTCAGATGATCTTGATCTGATTCAGTAGGTCAGAAATTGCTGTCCCCAGCAAATATCGACCAGAAGGAACTGCTTTCTTGGTTATTCTGAAACTGCCAGCTGCATATTACACTAGCAGGTGCTAATAGTTTTTTGCAGGTCAGTAGAATTGTTATTGGTTCTTCCTTCATTTGCCCCTTATCCTTTTACAGTTACAAGGTGGCTGATGAGGATACGTCCCCTATTTCACGTAACACCCAGATTTCTGCATGCTGGTCTCACCTCCTGTTCCACACGGGGAAAATCCTGCCTCTCCATATCTGGGGAAGTGCCAAGCCTGGCTCTTATGTTTCTCTGAAACTTTCAAATTTCTCAATATTCATAAGATGGTAGGGAGAAGAAGGGATTATTCTTTGTATAGATAGAGAAACTGAGTCACAGGATGGTTAAATGGCTTCCTTGAGATTGCCTGGGAAACCACTTACAGAACTGAGGTTAGCTCTTTTGGTACCTGCCTTCCAGTCCATCGCCTTGTCCAGTAGATCTTACAGCAGAAGCTGGGAAGGAAGAGCAGCCATTTCCCCCTCTCAGAATTAAAGTGTGTAGACATGATGAAAAGAGCTAGAATGCAGAAATGAGATACTTATTAACAGGCAAAACCAAAAATATTTATAATGAAATGTGACTTTAAAATATTTGTGACTTTAAAATACTTGTGGCTCGCGCCTGTAATTCTAGCACTCTGGGAGGCTGACGTGGGCGGATTGCTCGAGGTCAGGAGTTCAAAACCAGCCTGAGCAAGAGCGAGACCCTGTCTCTACTATAAATAGAAAGAAATTAATTGGCCAACTAATATATATAGAAAAAATTGGCCAGGCATAGTGGCGCATGCCTGTAGTCCCAGCTACTCGGGAGGCTGAGGCAGGAGGATCACTTGAGCCCAGGAGTTTGAGGTTGCTGTGAGCTAGGCTGACGCCATGGCACTCACTCTAGTCTGGACAACAAAGCGAGACTCTGTCTCAAAAAAAATAATGTGTCCATTTTTCATTTCCCAAAGCTCTAAGTATAGACCATTAAAAGAATTAAAAACTGTAGTAAAAGGCTCTTCTTAAATTACCTTTTATTGTATTTTAGACAAGATTTTTTCATCATACCCTGTATGTCTACTGAAGAACATAACATGAGTCTGCTTCCTCAATCTAGACTAACTTTGGCCTCCAGAAAGTACTATGCATTGTATGTTTTGCCAAGGTTTCTTTCTTGTAACAGTTCAGCAGCCTGAGTAGGGTTGTTCCAGGTGACTTGGAAGATTCTGGCTGCCTTTGAAGCTAGGTAACCAGATTCCCTCAGGTCCCCTGAGTTCACATCTCAGGAAGCATTCCCTCAGTCACATCCAGGGACTTGCACAGTTTACTCACAGCCCTGGGCTGGTGCCTCAGCCTGGAACTGTGAGGGTGCCCAGGGAGGCACGCTGTTTGCTCAGGCACCCTGTGTGGTTGATGAAGGAGTCTCAATTCTGTGCTCAGTATTCAGAAGTTCAAACTCACTTTCTCCTAAATTACAGTCCTGCTCCCAGGAGATCCCCAGAGATTCTTTTCTTCTCACACTACTCAGTCCAGGATGTTTTGTAGGAGCTAACACATATGAGAATTTGGTGTTCTCTCTAGGCTTTTTCTCTCTACCTCCAACGGCTGTGGCAGGAAGTTTATGCCAAAGTGGAATTGTAGGAGCATATTTGCCACAGATATGACTGGAACATTTTCTTTACAACTGCAGTCCCCAGGCCATGGACTGGTACTGGTACTGTGGCCTGTTAGGAACAGGGCTGCACAGCAGGAGGTGAGCAGCGGGCAAGCAAGCAAAGCTTCATCTGTATTTACAGCCACTCCCCATCGCTCACATTCTGTCAGATAGCAGCGGCATTAGATTCTTAGGAGCTGGAACAGTACTGTAAACTGTGCATTCAAGGTGCATTCTAGGTTGTGGGTTCCTTATGAGAATTTAATGGCTGATGATGTGAGGTGGAGCTGAGACAGTGATGCTAGCACTGGGGAGGGGCTGCAAACACAGATTATAATTAGCAGAGAGGTTTGTATAATTCTTGCATTATATATTACAATATAATAATATTAGAAATAAAGTGCACAATAAATGTAATGCACCTGAATCATCATGAAACCATCCTCCCTGCCTGGGTCCTTGGAAAAATTGTCTTTCATGAAACCAGTCCCTTGTGCCAAAAAGGTTGGGGACCGCTGCCTTATAACGTGGAGCTCCATTTAATGTTTGAACACCTCACTATTGGTATTACTTTTAGGAAAAACTCAAATTTTATAGTTATTAATGCATGTTAAAGAAATATTATTTCAAGGTCTTAAGACTCAAGTCAGAATCAATTTGACTTGAAATTGTTAAGGTTTGAACCAGATGCAGTCTCCAGCTTAAAAAAAAGAAAAGAAAGCTACTACTTTGTTAAAGGGATAGTTTTTTTTAAAAGCACCAAAATCTTCCTATAAAAAAGTATTAAATAAACCACCACTTCTTTTGGGGGGCTTTAAACTACGTTTTGTACATTCTTTGTTCTCTGACAATATGAACGAGAAACATCCCCTGAGCTATGATGACATCTCTGTTCTTGCGTCACAAAATTGTTGTGACCTGACAAGACCTTCAAACTAGTAGTGTAGAAAAAATTAACTGTTGATTTCTTTGTCTTTTAGGACATAATGAAAAATAAATCCTTGTGAATACAGCTTATAGAAAAAAGATGGCCTTTACATTATACCTTTTTTTTTTTTTTTTTTGAGACAGAGTCTCACTCTGTTGTCCGAGCTAGAGTGCCATGGCGTCAGCCTAGCTCACAGCAACCTCAAACTCCTGGACTCAGGCAATCCTCCTGCCTCAGCCTCCCAAGTAGCTGGGACTGCAGGCGTGCACCGCCATGCCCAGCTAATTTTTTCTATTTTTGGTAGAGACAGGGTTTCGCTCTTGCTCAGGCTGGTCTTGAACTCCTGAGCTCAAACGATCCGCCCGCCTTAGCCTCCCAGAGTGCTAGGATTACAGGCATGAGTCATCGTGCCCGGCCACATTATAACTTTTTGAGAAAGAGTTTCTAAAACTTGCAAAACCAATTTCAATGACTGTTTTTATGTTGGGTATTATTTTCCATGTGTCTGCATAAATAACTTGCCAGTGTATTTAGGGGGTAGGTGTAGAGTCTCTTTCTCTGACAGGTTATGTCCAGAGAAAATTTTAAAAGTCACCCCAATTAGATATTGCCTATTAGTTCAAACATAGAGCTAGATGTTAGAATATCTTTTTTTTTTCACACCTGTAAATGCTTTTGTCCTCAATTTTAAGGTCTTGCTTGTACAGTGAATCCCTCTTTGATATACTGTAGTGGTTACTGCTGCTAAACATCTGATGCTTGATTCTTTAAGGCCTGTTTGAATGAACTTTCTCAGTTAAAACCTCCAGCATTTAAACTACAGGAGTGTCAAACTACACATATGAGGGAACTTCAAAAATTTCATGGAAAAGTGGGATAAAAGATAAAAATTAAAAATATAAATTTTATTTCTCAACATAAGCTCCATCAAGTTCAAGACACTTTTATAAGTGATAATATCAGCCAGTTAGACCATTCCTAAAGAACTGAGGGTCCTGGTAATTAACCATGTCAATGCAGTCTTTTTTACATTATTAACTAAAGAAAAATGGGTGTCCTTTACAGGTATATCAGGAAACAAAAAAAACTCAGAAGGAGCCAAATCAGGACTGTAAGGTTGTGCTTAATGATTTCTCATCAAAACTCTTGCAAATTATCTTTGTTTGATTAGAGAAATGAGCAGGAACATTGTCATGGTAGGGAATGACTCTCTGTTGGAGTTTTCCTGGGGAGTTTTCTACAAAAGCTTTGGCTAACTTTCTCAAAATACTTTCATAATATGCAGATGTTATCATTCTTTGGCCCTTCAGAAAGTGAACAAACGAAATACCTTGAACATTCCCAAGCTTTGCCATGACCTTTGCTCTTGACTAGTCCATTTTTCTTTGAATTGAAACTTCTACCTCTTGGTAGCCATTGCTTTGATTGTGCTTTGTTTTCAGGATTACACTAATAAAGCCATGTTCCATCTCCTGTTACAATTCTTCAAGGAAATTCTTCAGGTTCTTGGTCCCACTTGTTTAAAATTTCCATTGAAAGCTCTGCTCTGGCCTGTAGCTGATCTGGGTGCAATAGTTTGGGCACCCATTAAATGGAAAGTTTGCTCAACTTTAATTTTTCAGTCAGAATTGTGTAAACTGAACTAATTGAGATGTCTGTGGTATTGGCTATAGTTTCTGCTGTTAATCATTGGTTCTCTTTAATTAGGGAATAAACAAGATTAATTTTTCCCTGAAAGTTGATGTGGATAGTCTGCTGCTTCAGGCTGCTTCTTCAACATTGTCTTGTCCCTTCTTAAAAGCAGTTATCCATTTATAAACCACCAATTTCTTTGGGGCATTGGCCCCATAAACTTTCCATAAAGCATCAGTGATTTCACCATTCTTCTACCCAAGCTTCGCCATAAATTTGATGTTTGTTCTTGCTTCAATTTTAGCAGAAATCATGTTGCTGGGATGGGGGCTCTTTTCAAACAGCTGTCTTATCCTTCTTAGTGCCTCAAATTAGATCCTGTTTACACATACTACAAGTTAGTATGAGTTTATTTTGGTACAAAAAATTGTGAAATCCATGCTTCTTTGAAAGAATCCATAGTTCTTTCATAAGATACAATTTTCCAGGATCTTTTTGAAGACCTCTCGTAAGAAAGTAAACTACAATTATTTTTGGAATGTGCTTTCTTTCAAATGCCCTAGCATAAGGAGAGAGAGAGAATTCACTGACCCTGGTGAACTTGTACCTTTGAAATATACCGTCACTTTGCCATCTTACTTCTGTCCCTAGGGATAGCCATCTCTGATTTCTCATCTCTGAAAAGAGGACCACTTCCTCTGAAGTTTTTAGAGCTATAACTTCATAAAGTTTGCATGTGTTTGAAGGGGAGAGGATAGAAGGGACCACAATGAAGTTTAGAATAGTGTTACCTCCTCCTGCACTGGCTGAAATGGAGCCCAGCGAGATTGTCAAAGGCCTTAAAGATACGGTGTGATTTTGCAACCTTGGTGATGTAAAAATTGAGGCTAGAAACAGGAATGATCAGAATACTTAGATTAATAGTAATTAAAACAAACAAAAAGCAAAGAAAGAAGGAAAAGGGGCTCCAGCATTCAAAATGCACAGCCTGGTTTCTTCCCGTGGGCTTCCCCTGCAGGTATGGAGAGGTGGTCACGACCGAATCCCTTGGAAGTGGTGTTAGGTAGCGGCTTTCTCACAAAGGCAGCCGAGGGAGACTTTGGGAAAGGAATAGCTTGAAAATTATATGCCATATATTAATCAATGATTTTTCTTTGGTGATGTGATGATGTCATAGATGATGGATCAGTGATTTTTCCTAACCTGATAGATACAACTAAGAATTAATGTAACTACATACCTATGGTGTAGAATACATTTTTTGCAGATTTTTGGGAGTTTCCAAGAAAGAGAGCCTTGTTCTCTAATTAGCTATTGTTCCTTTACAGCTGTTAAGACATAGCAGCTGCGGATATTTTTTTCCTTTTGAATAACTTGACAGAAGGCTGGATTGCAGTTAGGTTGGAAGCTTGCCTGATCTGGGGCAAGTTCCTATATAGGCCTGGGGATAGAGGCTTCTAGGGTTTTTCCCCCTTAGGAAAAATAATTTAGGTCTGTGAGGGAATATCTAAGTATGACTTTAAGCCAATAATCTTAGTTATCTTTTTGAACAGGAAATCTTTCGTATCTCTGTGAAAATGTTGGCAATAGAAAACAATCTACTCTGAGACTATTAAGTACTTATTTGCTGCATGAACCGCTGTGCTGTTAGAAAACAATTTTGTGATGAAAACAGCCAGGGAAACATTGAATAAAGCCCAACACAAGCACAGTTTTTGAAGATGACAGTCCTCTGTAAGTGCTAAGTGTTATTTCATTTTAAAAAATCAGCTTCAAGTGGGTTTTTCCCCACCCCCGTCAAAGGTGATATCTGGAGAGAGTTAAATAACATGTCAGTCTTATCTTTAAATATAGCTGGTACAGGTGGCCCTCAGGTCATGTCCTACTGAAGTAATACTGCCTTTTTAAAAATTTATTACTCCTGAATTAAATTTACTGGCAAGCTGTTGGCTACCCCTGGTGCTGCGTAAGAACGGAGAGCAGTGAAATTGTTTTCAGATCACTTTTTCTGTAGTTCCCCGCAGTCTGAGTCATTCCAATATTCATACGCTTGCAAAATGTATACACTTTGTTAACATGCAACTTTTGCATTCAGAGGCAGCAAATTAAATTTGTCTGAGCAGAATTGCTATGTGCGCAGAGGGGGAAAAGTAATTTCTGCCCAGGCAGTTCCCCTTTGCCTTTTGCTCCTAGCACATGCTTTTTAAATAGGTGTGTAGCTGAAGGATGGCAAAGGAAAAGCAGACAGAGACAGCCGCAAGACGCTGGGTTTTGGCAGTAGGTTTTGTAAACAAAGTGACACAAATTGGGGCAGAAATTCCAGTGGGACAAGGGAGGAAACTGGAAGACCAGAAATATAGCACAAAGCTGAGCTGCATCCAGATGGTGTTTTTAATAAATTTATCAGATGCATATGAAAGACGATAATGAACATTCAAAATGGGGCGTGGCCCAGTCCCTTTGGGAAGAAAAACAGTATGGAACCTTCTGTGCATTGAAGTCAGTTAGAATCACTCTCGAATTCTTCTCAGTAAAAAAGACTACAGAACTTATGTAAACCATTGAGTAATTATTAGGCAGCCCGATTACGTGGGCTGAGCTTTGTATTTCTAGGAGGAAGAATTAATAACGGAATTATTTCCTGCTGAAATGGAGGAAGTGGCCTATATATGTTAGGAAACCCAATGGTGACATTTAGGATAAACTTTTTCTGTCAGAATTCCTATAGTGTGACTAATGCAGACATTTCTCCCCCTCAGGCCCAAAGACCTTTTTATAGTCTTTAAAAGCTGCATTGTTATCTATGTTCTTCCTCTCCCTTTGCCCCACTAAATGTTTTCTCTGTCAGAAAATATTTTAGTCTACCAAGAGTGACCAGACTCTCTGTATGTGGGACAAACATTTAGGGGAGAAGTTGAGAGAGCAGAGGGTGTGTGTAATGCTTATATAGCAACTCTTCTGCCTCGGGCATTTTTGTTTCCTTTTTAATGTTTAGATCAAGACCCAGAGATTGATCATATTTTACTTTTCTAAGAAAACTTTCACTGAGAAAGCAGTTTTTTCTGCTTTATTCAGTAACTTTTGGATTTTCTTAGCTTTTATTAAGGAACTATGTTAAGCTAGGTTGAGTGCCACAACCTTACATAAGCATCATTTTCCTGCTCTGATTTATTCACTCAACAAGTATTTATTGAGCACCAACTATCTGCTAGATACTGTTTCTTGACAATGCGAATACAGCAGTAAAAAAAAAGAAACAAAAATTCCTGCCCTTACGAGACTCATGTTCTAAACCTCTGATTGTCAGGTTAGATCAGATTGAAATACTCCTTTGAATATTAAGAATTGGAACAGTGCTAGAATGATTGTCTCATCTTAGTGATTTACAGAAGGTAAATCCACTGGGTTTGTGCCCAGGCCCCTCTCTTCTTTCTAGTTGTTGGTATCATTCAGTTATTATAGTCTTAATTTGACTCATTATCAAAAAGTAGAAATGAGAATTAAGAAAAGTGGCAGTCCTGTGATTTTGCATGACACCTTATGAAGTAGATAGCAGAGTTGATTACCAAGTTAGTAGCCTTCCAGCCAAAGCTGTGTCTTGAAAGGAAATTTGAGACTTGGGGCAAATTTCACTGATGTGGTCAGTCTCTGTGGGGTGTGTCTGTGTTGGGCTCCCTTTGTAGATACAGGCTTTAACTAATACACATTAATAATTATGTTGAGATCAAAGTAGCAACCATGGTATGATATTCTCCAGCACACAGATACAGGATTCTATAAAAAGGCAAAATTCTCTAATGTAGCATATGTGTTAGAGCACCTCAAGATTTAAGAGGGTCATAGGGAGATATTACTAGAACGGTTTTGCGTAGAAAATATGTTAGATACTGAAAGAATATTCTTTAATAAACCCATTTGCATTATTAATAAATGTATTTTTAGAAAAGGAATGCTGAGTGATTATCCTAGCCTTGTTTCCCAAAGAGCTTGAAACCATACCAATAATGATTTTGTGATAGTCTCTGTTGTAGGCACACTAATTGAATCAGATTATCTGAGGATAAAATTCTGAAGCAGTAAGATATAGTGTAGGTGAAAATCAACAAACTAAGGGAGAGGTAACAAAGACAACTAGTGAGACCAAGTTGTCTATTGGGGATATCAGCATGCAAGGTAATTATTAAAGGTTTTATCCTTTCAGAGGCTTACCATCTTTCTGGTTTTCATAAAAAACAGTGTTAAAAATGTGTGAAACTTTTAAGAAAAACCAATATTCCATAAAAGCAAAAATAGATAAATGGGATTACATCAAACTAAAAAGCTCTACACAGCAACGGAAATAATCAGCAGAGTTGGAGGGAATATTTGCTACTATGAATCTAACAAGGGGTTAATATCCTGAATATATAAAGAACTCAATTCACCTAATAGAAGATTCCCAAATAATCCAATTAAAAATGGACAAAAGACCTAACCAGATATTTCTCAGAAGACTTACAAATTGTTAAGAAATATATTTAAAAATGTTCATCATCATTAATCATCAGGGAAATGCAAATCAAAGCCACAGTGAAATACCACCTCACCCCAGTTAGAATGTCTGTTATCAGAAAGACAGAAAATAAATGCTGGTAAGGATGTGGAGAAAGGAGAACACTTAGGCACTGTTAGTAGGAATATAAATTAGTACAGCCATTATGGAAAACAGTTTGGAGATTTTTCAAAAATAGAACTAACGTTCTATCCAGCAATCCCACTACTGGGTATGTATCCAAAGGAAAAGAAATCAGTTTATCAAAGGGATACCTGCACCCCCATGTTTACTGTGGCACTCTTCACAATAGCCAAGAGATGGAATCAACCTATCAGCAGATAAATAGGCAAAGAAAATGTGGTACATATTCATAATAGAATACTATTCTGCCATAAAAAACAAAATCCTGTCATTTGTAGCAACATGGATGAAACTGGAGGTCATTATGTTAAGTGAAATAAACTAGGTACAAAGACAAATATCACATGGTGTCACTCATAAGTGGGAGCTAAAAAAGTTGATCTCATGGAAGTAGAGTAAAATTATAGTTATCAGAGGCTGAGATGGGTGGGTGAGGGGCAATAAAGAGAGGTTGGTTAATGGATACAAACATACAGTTAGATAGAAGGAAATAAGTTCTAATGTTCAGAAAAGAGTGACTATAGTTAACAATAATGTATTGTACATTTCAAAATAGCTAGAAGAGAGGACTTGAAATATTTCCAATATATAGAAATGATAAATACTTGAGGTGATAGATACCTTAAACACCCTGATTTGATCATTGTACATTCTGTGCATATAATAAAATATACATGCCGCATAAATAAGTACAAAGATTATGTGTCAATAAAAAGTGTTTAAATTGCAAAATAACTGTTAAGATCCTTTTATTGTTCAGAAGAAGGGAATATGTAATTTAAAATTTTAGGCTTTATTAAAGCTAGTATTCTTGTCTAAAATTTAAGAATAGTAAAAGAATAGAAATGTAAAATATAACTTCCAAACCAAATCAACAGAGATAGCTGGTAGGGAAAAGAAAAGAAGCTATTCATCCATTTAGAAAACTGGAGCAAAATGTACAGAAAGGTGAGGAAAGCAGCAAAGAAAAAACATAAATGGAAAGAAAACTGAATCTAACTAAATATATCAGTAATAACAATTAACGTAAGTCATGTAAATCTGCTACTTGAAAGACAAGGACATTGAATTTTTATAAAACCTATTATGTTATTTACAGAGACCAGAAAAATAAAGAGGTGATGCTAAGGAAATAGTAGCCAAAGTAAAGGTGCTATAGTTATTTGACCTCAGACAACATAGACGTTAGGGTAAAGACATTATTAGGAATAAAGAACAACAGTATATAATGATGAAAGTTTCAGCCCACCAGAAAGAGATAATAATTTAAAATGATATACTTGAAATGATGTGGTCTCAAAGTATGTAAATCAAAAGTTGACAGAATTTTTAGGATAAATTGATAAATCTATAGTCATAGCAGGAGATTTAAGAAACATCTCCCAGTAATTAGTAAGCATATAAGTGACTTAAATAATACAATAGGTTTGAGCTAATTAACATACATAGAATCATATGTCCCCCAAATTAGATAATACACATTCTTTTGAGGCATTTATCAAAAGTTAATAAGAATTAACCATATACTAGACCACAAAACAAATCTCAAATTCTAGTCATATCAGACAGACCACACTTTTTTGTTCACATTACAGTGTAATTAAAAAATCAGTAACAGGGCTGAATGTAATTAAAAATCAGTAACACATAGCTCATACCTATAATCTCAGCACTTTGAGAAGCTGAGGTGGGAGGATTGTGTGAGGCCCCAGGAGTTCAAGACCAGCCTAGGCAACATACCGAGACACCCCCTCCCCATCTCTACAAAAAAACAAGAAAAACTAGCCAGGTCTGGTGGTGCACGCCTGTAGTCCCAGCTACTCAGGAGGTTGGGGCAGGAGAATTGCTTGAGCCCAGGAGTTTGAGGCTACAATGAACTATATTGGTGCCACTGTACTTTAGTCTGGGTGACAGAGTGAGACCCTGTCTCTAAAAAAAAAATATATATATATACACACACACACACACACACACACACACACATACATACATACATATATATATCAACTTTTAAAATAGCATATATCCTACAAACCTAAATTGCAGAACATTCTACACAATACCTGACCAGCACTTTTCAAAACACTAAATATCAAACCTTGATTTTAAAGGCAAAACAGGAGTTAGAAGTAAAATACAGCATTAGCTTTAAATACATTTGTAAGAAAAGAGATTCATGAATTAAGCATTTGCTTCAAGTAGGGAAAAAATAGAGTAAATTCAAAGGAGCAGAAAGAAGAAAATAATAAGAGAAGAATTTAGTAAAATAGGAAATAAACAATTGACAAAACCAAACATTGGTTCTTTGAAAGTGCTAGTAATATAAATAAATCTGTGTAGAACAGATCAAAAAAGAAAGAAAAGGTACAAATGAACAATATTTGGAATGAGAAAGAGGATATACTATGAAAATTTTTATGCCGGTATATATGAAAATGTGAACAAAATGGAAAATTTTCCTGAAAGAGCCAAGAATGTATAAGATAATTTTGAAGAAAAAGAATAAGGAAAAGGAGGGGGAGGAGAGGCACTAAGAGATTACTATGAAATTATCTTAAATAGTAAGTAAGACAGCCTGGTAAAGGCACATGTTGGGCAAATCTGTCAGTGAAACAGAATACAGATTTTAAAAGGAAATGCAAATATATATGAAAACTTTATATGTAACAATTAGTGGGGAAAAGGATGGACTGTTCATTAAATGATAATGGGAAAGTTGGTCATTCCTATAAAGATGAAAATAATCCTATCTCACAGCATACCAAAAATAAATTCTGAATAGATTAAAGAACCAAACATGAAAAGAAAAATATGAGAACTTTTAAGAGAAAATAGAGGAAAGTATTTTAATGGGTTTGGTATAGGAAAGAATTTATAAACAAGAAAGGAAAAACACAAATCATAAAGGAAAAGATTAAATATTTAACTCAATATATTGACCTACAAAGCTTTGGCATCCTTCAAATCAATTAGAAAATAGAAAAATAGGCAAAAGATAAAAACATGCAGTTGACAGAAGAGAAATTGAGAACGATTTCAGAGGGAAAAAAGGGAAAAATGTTCAACTTCATTTAACAAAGAAATGAGAAACTAGAGCCACATTGAGATCTCACTTCACACGCATCTGTCTGACGTCACCACCAAGAGTTGGTGAGGATGTGAAGCAATGAGTTGGGAGTATGAAGTTTTACAGCCACTTTAGTGAATAATTTGGCAATATCTAGGGAACTGGACAGGAACTCATAGCAATGAGTGCTAAAAACACATATATTCTTGGGATACTTCACTTAGTAGCATGGGTTCCAGCTCTAACCAGTAAAACACATGATGTGCTATATCGCCGTTGTTTCTTAGAGCTGAATAGTACTCTACAGTATACATATACCACATTTTATTAATCCACTCATGAAGTATACCAAGAATGGAAAAACAAGCACCACATATACTTACCAGCAAACTGGTATTAACTGAGCAGCACCTAAGTGGACACATAGGAACTACAGTAATTGGGTATTGGGCAGGTGGGAGGGGAGAGGGGGGCAGGTATATACATACATAATGAGTGAGATGTCCACTGTCTGGGGGATGGTCATGCTGGAAGCTCAAACTTGTGGGGGCAGGGGGGCAAGGGCATTATTTGAAGCCTTAAAATTTGTACCCCCATAATATGCTACAATTTAAAATAACATATATTTATATGTAGATCTATAGATATCTCAATCGTGGATATTCCTTTAAGAAACTTACTCAGGAACACAAGCAGATACCTTGGTTTGTAATGGCAAAGAAATCAATGGTAACAATCTAAATGCCCCTCTGCAAGAGACTAGATATATAAATTTTGGGATATTCACTCATTGAAATACTTTATATACTTTAAACAAATTACCAGATTTATCTGTCTGGTGAATCTTCCTTCATCCTGGTTTCATATTTGGAGTCCATGTTAATATTGCTCACCAAATACCCCGTTTCTTCTCCTGGGCACCTCTCCGGGGTGCACAGCAGAGTTGTGCTTTCTCATCCCCTTTGAAGTTAGGTAAGGCCATGTGACTTGCGTTGGTCTATGAAATGTGAGCAGAGGGATCTGTGTGTTACTTTGGGGAAAGGGTTTTAAGAACCAGTGCCCAGCTTACTCTCTTCCCACTGTTGCTGTGATTGAGGAAGCACATGTCAATATGAAGCCTCTGTCACTGGGATCCCTAAGTGATATGATGAGCAGAGCCACCTGGCTCTGGCTGATCATCATTGAATACATGGGGTGAGGGAAAGACAAATGTGTGCTATGTTAAGCCACTGAGAGAATAGGGGCCTGTCTGTTACTGCAGCATAACCTACCTACAGTATTATTGTACATCTCAGCTCAATTTTTTTTTCTTTAAGAGATGGAGTCTCTCTGTTGCCCAAGCTGGATTGCAGTGGCATGATCATAGCTCACTGCAGCCCCAAACTCCTGGGCTCAAGCAATCTTCTCACTTCAGCCTCCGGAGTAGCTGGGACTTCAGGCACATGCCATCATACCCAGCTAATTTTTTTAAAAAAATTTTTAGAGGTGGAGTCCCGCTATGTTGTCCAGGCTAATACCAAACTCCTGGGTTCAAGCAAACATCCCACTTCAGCATCCTGAGAAGCTGGGATTACAGGTACAAGCCACCAGACTCGTATTAGCTCAGTGCATTGTACATCTTCTGCTACTTCCTTAAGTTCTGTCTTCCAAATCAAAGAATACAGACAGCCCCTTTTCCATGAGATGGAGGTACCATGTCTTACTTACCCTTTTCACCTCTGTTTCTTTCTAAAGTCATGGTGAGCTTCTCTGAGCCCCTTCTGTGCCAGTAAACTGTCCTTACAGGCAGTTTCACCTGTGATTTTTTCTTGTTGCTTTGAAGTTAAGCTTCATAATCAAGGGATTCACCACCAGAAAATCCATCCCCTCTCTCTCTCCCTCCTTCCTCCCTTTCTTTCCTTATCTTGGGTGGCTTTCCTCATCTACAGAGAGCAAAGCAATTGGTGAAGGCATATGTGGAGGGCTTAAGTACAGGCATGCCCAACTTTGGAAAATTAATGCGTTGCTTAGAAGATATATACAGAATTTTTTACTCTACATCATTATAAATTTAAAATTGTTTTGGCATGGTGGTAGTATATCTCACCCTTTTTCTTTTGATAAGAGTATATTATTATACTGAAAAGTACAAGTTTACATATCTAATGAGAAATTGTTTTCTTTTGCAATTCACTTTTCAATTATCCTAAGTAAACTACAAATCTTGAATGTAAGTAGCTAGGGTTAATTGTAGATTTGAGTTAAATAACTTAAATGTCTGAAGAAAATTGTAGATTTTGGGCTTTAAATGCACAGAAAAGGTCCTAGGGGCCCTAAAAGGCCCTTACTTCTTATCATTTTCTTCTCGGTGTTTAGATAATCTGTGTCATAGTTGACAGGCATCATTTTGTGGAAGCTCTTGACTTTTGTAAGTGAGCAGGTTGGTGTGGACTCAAAGTATAGAGACTCATAATAAAAACAGAGCTAGTGTTTCAAGATGAAACAGTTCATGAATGAAGGAAAGAACATCTGTGTTGCAATGTACAGAATAATAAAAGAATCACAGCTGAGGACAACTGTATATTCTGAAAAGGGATTGTTACTATGTTCTGAATCACTTTCCTATTTTATGAATTCTAAAATTCTGAATTTATCATATTTATTTAAACAAATCCTCAGAAGAATAAATGTAATAAATATCTGCAGCTTAGAGACTAATAAAACAAATGCCTATGTACCCATCACCTAGCTTCAGAAACAGAATAAGACCAATATTTCTTGGAAATGAAATCAGTTAATGTTTAGACCTTTTGGTGGTGGTGGGGGGGTCCTCCTAAGATTTTATCTCCCCTCTTCCCAAACTATCTTCAATTTTATGTAATAATTCCCTGGATTTCTTTTTTAGTTTTACATTTATGTAGATAGCCCTAAACAAAGTATTTTTTAGTTTAGACTTTTTAAAGACTTCGTATAAATGAACTCATACTCTTGTTTTTCTATGCCTTACTTTTTTTACTCAACATTATGTTGTTGAAATTCACCCATTTAGATATAGCTATAACTCATTAATCTCAATTTTAGTTTCTCATTATAGAAATATTCTACAATATATTTATCCAATCTATATTTTATGGGCTATCATGTTTCTTTGTTATAAACTATATTCAGGTTAATTGCTACATGTGGTTTGGTTTGTTTCAACCTTAGGTTCAACTTTATTTTTAAAGCTATTTAGCATGGAAAATATATTTATATCTTAAGATAATCAAGAGGCTCTAATTTCCGTTTTATCATTGATTTGAGATAGCAATTAATTAATTTCATTCTGAGTATACTATTGAGGTATATTTGGCTTCTCTTATCCTGATACCAAATCTTGTGTTTGGATTCACAGTTCCTATGGAGAATGTTGCAACAATTTCTGATTGTGCCAGTGTGATTGAAGGAGTCAGTCGGAGCCGAAATGCCTTGCTGAATGGGGACACTAAGAATTATGACTGGGATTCTGGCTACACATGTCACCAGCTAGGAAGTGGTGCAATTGTGGTTCAACTGGCACAGCCGTACATGATTGGGTCAATACGGTAAGAATATTCTTTCTCATTCATTAGCTTTAAAATGGAAGGTACACATACAAGTTCTTATTTTTTTGTAAAATGATCCTAATAACTCCAGTGAGCAAACTGTTCTTTGCTCTAAATAGCGAAAAGGGAGTGGGAGTATAAAGAGAGGAGATGACAGTGAGATGTAGGGTGCTTGTTTGGGTTTTCTGGTGGGAAGGTACACCAAAATTAGACTTATGGAGGAACTGGATAAGAGGCCTCTCTCTGGGTATGGCAAACCTCCTTCTCAAGTCTCATTTTGTCTTGGTTAGAGACTTACAGGGTAATGCCAAGAGACGTTATATAGAATGAAAAATCATTTTTGACTTTAATAAATGACTCTATAAATGAAGCAAACATCTGAATATGAGGTCTGGTTCTAAAAGATCTTAGTGATCTTTGTATCTGGGTTTTTTGTTGTTCCTTTTTGTTTTATTTTAAGAAGGGAACTTTAACTTTGTTTGATTTATAGAATTATATCATTTTTAAACATGAAACTGGCGACATCCCCCAGACTGTGTACACATGCATGGCCTAATGAGGGATGTGTTCTGAGAAATGCATAGTTAGGCAATTCCATTGTTGTGTGAACATCATAGAGTGTCCTTACCCAATCCTGGCCAATGCAGCCTTCTACACACCGAGGCTATGTGGTACAGGCGATTGCTCCTAGACTGCAAAGCTGTACAGCATATGATTGTACTGAATACTATAAATAGTGTGACACAATGGTAAGTGTTTGTGTATCTAAACAGAAAAGATCCAGGAAAAATAAATATTAAAAAAAAGAAATGGTACACCTGTGTCAGGCACTTTACATAAATGGAGCTTGCAGGACTGGAAGTTGTTCTGGGTGGGTCAGTGAGTGAGTGGTGAGTGAATGTGAAGGCCTGGGACATTACTATATCCTACTCTAGACTTTAATTTTTTTTTTTTTTCTTTTTTGAGACAGCGTCTCGCTTTGTTGCCCAGGCCAGAGTGAGTGCCATGGCATCAGCCTAGCTCACAGCAACCTCAAACTCCTGGGCTCAAGCGATCCTCCTGCCTCAGCCTCCCGAGTAGCTGGGACTACAGGCATGTGCCACCATGCCCGGCTAAATTTCTCTCTCTATATATATATATATATGTTAGTTGGCCAATTAATTTCTTTCTATTTTTATAGTAGAGATGGTGTCTAGCTCTTGTTCAGGCTGGTTTTGAACTACTGACCTTGAGCAATCCGCCTGCCTTGGCCTCCCAGAGTGCTAGGATTACAGGCGTGAGCCACCGCGCCCAGCCTCCTACCGTAGACTTTAAAAACACTGTTCACTCAGGCTACCCTATAATTTTTTTAAATAAAGTAATTGTTCTATGACATGATGACATCACTAGGGAATAGGAATTTTTTAGCTCCATCATACTCTCTGGGGACCATCATCATAACTGAAACGCTGTTATTCAGCACATGATCGGACTTTTAATTCAGGAAAGCTATCTGGGTCTTGAGTAGGCTGCTTCCCCCCCCCCCTTCTTTTTTCAACATTCTAAGAAGGGATCTGAAAGGCTAATGTAAAAATGTAATGCAAATATAATATTAAGATATGTATATACACAGACACATATAAATATTTCTGTCTCAGCCTGCCAGGGCTAGAGGTGTTGGCAGGACATGACTACCTTGCCCACATCATGCTCCATCGTGTTTGCTTTGTTGTTTCCTATTCCCATTTTAAAGTCAGCATGTATAAAGAAAAAAATAGCACAAAAAATAATGTAGTAGGATTCTAATGAGCAAAGGTTTATCTGTGTTTAGGCTAATAACCACAGAGGTTAAAGCTGCTTGCCAGGTCACTGGGACACCCTGAGGAGTTGATGCTGGGTTTCTAGGAAAATTCAGACTGTGGATTTCTTCATTTAAATTGTCAACCTCATTTTATAAAGGGCCACATCACAGGCTAAGTACCGTAGGCAACAAATCACAGATAGAGAAGCCCTGAGTTCATAGTGGGGGCCAAACAACTCACTTTGTGCTTAGGAAAGGGGAAGAGACAAGCCACATCAGTCTAGACAAGCCACTAGTACAAATAAACTCCCATCAAACAGCAAACAACGCCCCTTCCTTTTCTCAGCTGTTTACACTAACTAAAACTCATAAACCACCTATTTAATAAGCTATTCTAGAATTTTTGCCATTGATGATTGGAAACTTATCTGTATATTTTCCTATTACAAGCTGTCTCTCTTCACTTTAAAAATCCAGAAAACAATTGTCCTTCTTTTGTCTTCTGGCACTCCTTACAGTCTTCACAATTTCTTGAAGATTACCAGTCGTGTCTCTAAGATTACATCTGCAATTTCTTCCAGCAGGCTTGGGGTGTAACTCATCTGAGTCAGGAGACTTGAAATCATTTAAATTGACTAGATACTCTCTTTCTCTTCACCTATTTGGGACTTCAATTTTCTCTTTATTATGTTTGTTCTGCCATTTCTAATTTGAAGACCAGTCTTCTTGTCAATGAAGATTGAAGCAAACAGGCAGCTTAGTAGCTCTGCCCATTTTCTTTTAATATTCTTTGTATTCCATTTGCTTGCCTGGTACCCTGGGCCTCCCTCTCCACCACCGCCACCATCTAACAGCGTTCCATGTGCATCTCAAACCAAGACCTCAAACCCAGACATCTAAAATGGAATTCCACTATCCTCCTCCTCCCTGCTCAAGTCATCTCATTCAGTTGCAGCTCTCTTATGCCTAAATCGAAAACTATCCAGTGTGTCTGAGCCAAAAACATGAGAATCTTTCTGAATTCCTTCCTCTCCATTACCTTGTGATACAGCCCCCTTAATGTCAAGATAGGAGGGGAAATTAAAGGGGATACAGTAGGAAATCTAGAATTTTAGGTCCAGCAGGGACCTCACTAGGTCAGTGCCAGGGTGACAACTCAGAGAGAGACAAACCGGCTCTTCATTGTGGCAAGGCCACTGTGGCCTGTAGATCTACCTAAAGAATCAGAGATGTTGAATCTGACCACAGCACAGAGTGTCATTAGGGCTTAAGGCAAGAGAGAACAGTGTCTATTTGGTTTTCTTAAATATGGAATGAAAATGGTCCCTCCAAACAATTTTTCTTTTCCTCACTCAGAGGGGGATGAGAGCATGAATACAACTAAAGACAGAATTATATATCTCAGCACAGTATGAAGCCTCCGACTTCCTTAAGCCTAGCTATTGTTTTTTCAGTAAGAAAATCCATGCAATTGAAGCCCCATATAACTGGCTGAGCGTTCAAAGAGACACGTCTCTGTGAAACCAACATTATGTTGTCAGGAACTGCATTTGCCTCTTCTGTGACATTATTAAGAGGGAAGGGAGAGAGATTTCGTAGCCACCAATGCCTGTGGACGATGCTGGATATCTTGGCAGGCTGTGGTTAGCAGTAGCTGATGTAGCCAGATAGACGTTTATTGATGGGAAACTAGATCAGTGGCACCTCTTCATGGGGCTAGGTAATTGACCAATGACAGGTTGATTAGTCAGTGACATTTGACCCACAGCTTCTATTGCTTGTGATGACTGAGTTGCTTTCCTAGTCACTGTATCTGAAGAAGCTGAGCAATTCTGAATCAACACCTAGGGGGAGGGCATTACAGAGCAGAGTGACTAACACTTCCCCATCTAGGCAAGAGGAGAGCTAGAAATCCTGGAGTCTCTCCCTCTGTCTGCAGTGGGGCCTCGTCTCGTGGTATACTGGCTGTAACAATTCTTGTGTCTTCACTCTTGGCAAAGGACTCAAAGATGAATATCTTGATCATTGCATTCTTTATTCCTAAGGGAGGACATAATTGTTTTGGGTATAAGTGTTTCTTTTGTTTGCCTGTTTTCATAGAGAGAAACCATTTCTTCCTTTCCTGAGAGTTCACCCTGTAGCTACGCAGACAAGCAGAGCCGTCTTTCTTGACAGACAGAAAATGCATGGGCCTAACAGTAGTCAGTGGGAGCCTTACCCTCCTAGTGAGTCGGGTTCCAGTACCCCATGGTATCTTGCAGAGGGTGAACTGAGACATGATCTCTGACCATCCCTGTGTCCCCCTATTTCATTCAGTCAACAAAATGTACTAAGCCTTTTACCGTGTGCCAGGCACTACTTACTGTGGGCGCCGGGGCCCAGCACTGAGTAAACAAACATTGGTGCTCTTGTGGAGCTGGCATGCTGGTGGGGACGGGGGAGATAAACAGTAAACAAACACTGCTGGTGATATGGCAGAGATTTGGACATGTTATGGGAAAATCAGGAGGGAGACCCAGGGGTGGAGACACAGTGCAGTTTTAGAGTGGGTGCTCAGGGGAGGCTGCACCAAGAAGGGTGATGTGTGAGCAGAGCCTAAAGGATGGGAAGAGCAAGCCCTCTAGGGATCCTGAGGGTGGGCATCACCGGCAGGGTGCCGAGGCCCTGCAGGGGGCGCACGCCTGGCAGGCCGCAGGAGCAGCTAGGAGGCCCTGCGGATGGAGAAAGGAGGCAGGGGAGAGCAACAAGCAAGGTGAAGGAGGGAACTTTGAGAGGGTAACAGCCCTGAGATGCTTTGTTACCACCTTTCTACTCAACACCAACTACCAAACCCATTCCACTCCCGCACCCGATCCCAGCGTGTCATCAGCATTAGAGGAGAGCAGGGGCAGGGCTGGGAGGCCCTCAGACCTTTAGAAGCCGCTGCCTCTGTTCCTGACCTGCCTTGAACCAACCAGCTTCTGGAGAAGAGACTCTAGTTCCTACCATTAAATAGGAACCTCTCTCCCGCTCTTCTGTATTTCTTTCTCTTTCCCTTGGCAGCCTAACTGGGAAATAAAGGAGTTTGTCCTTGTTGTTGCTAGGTTTATAGGCATAACAAAAGGTATTGATTTTATTTTAGAGAAAAAAGAGAAATTACTTGGAATGTGCCTTAAAAGTGGATAATTGAGTAGTAATTATATCATCTTCATGCCATTTAAAAAACATTAAAATTTAAATAACAGGAAATCTTTAGAGGCCTGACCACATAAAAAGACCAGAGTCATAATAACTAACCAAATCTATCTAAATGTCTTAGTTTATAGTTACTCTGTCAGCTTAGTTTAAGACTTATTATTGCCTGGGTACAGTTGCTCATGCCTGTAAATCCTAGTACTTTAGGAGGCCGAGTGAGGAGGATTGCTTGAGGACAGGAGTTTGAGACCAGCCTGAGCAACATAGTGATACTCTGTATCTACAAAAAAATTAAAAAATTAGCTGGTCCTGGTTGTGCATACCTATTGTCCCCACTTCTAACCTGGATGACAGAGCAAGACCTTGTCTCCAAAAAAAAAAAAAAACAACAACAAATAAAACACTTATTATCATTCTACTTAATTATTATATCCTTTTTAGTGTTTTCAGGCTGATATGAGAAATCAAATATACTATGCACGAAGTATAACTATTACCCAGTCTTTTTCTTTTTCAGCTAATAAATGCAGCACTTTGTTGAGACTCTAATTATGATAGTCAATTAAGTCAACACTTTTTAAATTGGCTTGAAAGTTATGGTTTTGTAATTGGTATGTGCAATAGTATAACTAAAATACCCATAATGCTTTAAGTAACAAACCTAATTATAAGTAAGTAGGCTGTCCAAAGATGAGATAGTCAGATAGATGCAGCTAAATAAACCTGTCATTTCTCTGGGTGTTGTATTAAGGAGTTAATGACACAAAAATATTTTTAGTTCCTCACTTGGAAAATGTTATATAAATGCAATATGTTAGGACAAAATAGGTCTTGCCCAAAGTATGTTCTTGATGGGTATTCAAAATTTCTTTAATCTGTAGGGATGAAGCTCTTTTTATTTTGCAGTAAGAAAAAATAGTTCTAACACTTATAAAAGTTAATATCTGAATGTCTGAATCATAGATCAGTTTATGTCTTACAGTTAGTTATTAAACATAAGTTAAAAGAAGTAGTAGCATGTTGATCCAAAAAAAAAAAAATTACATATGCCACAGTGGTCCTTATTCATCTGTCATATTCTTCTTTGTGAACTGTTAAACCCATCCCAGCTTCAACTGCCCTTTCACTATGGTATGGCTACAACCAACCCTAGACTACCTATTCAGTTTGTAAATTAACAAGACCTCTTTTTTTTCCCTATCCAAATAAAAAATAATTCTTTATTAAATTTTCTTAAGAGTGTATAAAGTAACATGGGCTTATGACAATGTTTGAAACCATGCTATAATGGTTTTAAGAAAACAATAACAATTTTTTCCAATCTTCTCTCTGCCTGTCTCACCTCAATAACCAATATTACCATCACCATAGTTATGGAAATATATAAGCAGATATAGATATATAAAGGTAGTAGTAGTGTTTTTACAAAACTATGATTATTCTAATAAAAATATTCTACAACTTCCTCTACTTAATAGTGCCTCATGGTTATATCTTAAGTCAAAAGATGTGTGTGTGTGTGTGTGTGTGTGTATGATTCCTTTAATAACTGTATAATGCTCTACAATATGTATTTATCATAATTTATTCAACCATTCCCCTATTGATGGACAGTAGAATTATTTCCTTTTCTTAATCACTACAAATAATGTGAAAATAAGTATCTTTCAACATATATCCTTCCACATTGGTGCTTTTGTTTCTACTGGATTAAGTTCCATGAGCTGATTAGGGTCACAGTATATGAGAATTTTAAATTCTAATAGCCATTGCCAGAGTTAAAAAAAAAAAAGAAAGAAAATAAAATCTCCTTTTGACTGCTATTTTTTCTTCTTCCTACTGCTGACCACCCTCCTCATCCACTTCCCTCCCAAAGGATAGGCACAGAAAAGAAAAAGGAGAGGAATCATAAAATATTCAATTTTTTTCCTATTTCATAGTTCCAAATGAAGGCTTAGTTGATAAGGGTGGGGAGAGAAATTGAAGCTAATGACTCAAATAATGTTTTGTAATTATTTGAGTATTTTCTATGTCTCTGCAACCCTCAGTCTCCAGTAGGACCACAGATAATCTCAAATTGAACATAGTGATTTTTTAACATTGTGATGGGCTTGAATCTTTGCAGCGGTTTCCAAGTGCCTAGTATGGTTGTCTGTGCTGCGAGTACTCAATAAACACTCATTGACTGAACTGACAACATAGTATGTTAGTGCAACTAAAGGGAGTTCTATTTATCAACTAAATTGGACATCATATCTGCTCAGTGTATCTGATCTAAGTGTATGTGAGGAAACTGCTAAAGATCTGGCATCTTGAGCAAATGACCGAGATCAAGCTCTGGAGTTAGACACTGACGTTAGTGCAGGTAGGGATGCTTGCCTCGCCTGTTCCACGCTGTTTCCGTCTCATTCTGTCTGAGGGCTGGACGGGCAAGCAGTACATCTGTTTACATTAAGACATCCTTCTTTGCAATCTAGAGAGCTAGAAATTTCCTTTTTATAGTCTGAAGAATACAACAAACATCTAAATATATGGCTCTTCTAGCTTGGATTAAGATTGCCTATAATTCTAGTTGAAATTGGAAAGATAGTATATACAAAATTTGCTTCATTTCAGTCATGCTGAGTGTCATGTCACAACCCTGAACCAAGGCATTCTTCCTTGTCTCACTGATCCATGATTTATTACTAACTGTTGTTTCTCTCTGAGCCTCTCTGTATCACACTAAAGTCTTCCCTTATTACCCTCAAACTCAGAGCTCTAGTTCCCAGAAAAATCATAGAATAAAGAATTGTATCTGTGGTTCCCAATAGATGCTAGAGTCTGAACTGTGTGAACGCTTAGGGGGCCAGAGATCCTGGAACCTCAAAACAGTTTGGGGACATAGTAAATATGCCTCAACCAGTTTCATCCTAGAGGTATTTCAAGACTAGTGAGTATTGCTATGGCAACTAAATTGTGTGTTATCCTGTCCCGAACTCCCATTGGAAAAAAAAAAAAAAATTGTGTGTTAAAAGTACAGAAGGGGCGCTAGAATTCAGATGTTCTTTGGAAAAGCAAGAAAGGTTAAATGCCCAGAGAGAGAGAGAGAGAGAGAGAGAGAGATTGATTTACCTCACATGCCAACCATTTATCTCTCTTGAGTAATTGGAGAACTTGACAACTAGTCATCATAAAATATAGGTGAGTACATGAAAAAAGAATCCTTTTAGTTTTCAAAGATTAACCTATCAAGAAGGCATTTTTTACAGAGGATCTGAGCCCCATCTGACCCATAAACCTATGTTTAATAATTATCCAGAATTGTTGTTTAAGATCCTTCTAAAACAAATACTTCACAAATAGTGATTTAAGCAGCCATTTTAAAAACCAGAATTGTTCACCTTGGAACATCAAATGAATGGAAAGCATCCACATCCTCCTCCTTTGGTTTTACTTTGGCAGATGTTTTATATATTGCTGCCCCAGGGTAGGCCATACAGAGTCACAGAAATGTGGCTGTTCTCATGAGAGCTAAGAGGATAGGACGTTCAGCAAATTGAAATTTCAACAAACTTAATACATCAAATTGCTTTAATATATCTTCTGAGTATTAAGTGAATAAAGCTATTCTGAAAACTGATGAAGGGTCACAGTCATTTAACGTTAATCCTTGAATTATTCCAAAGCAGTTATCTACCTTTGAAGATATTCATATTCCCCAGGTACCCTTAAATTGGAGACTTTTTCCCCAGGAGCCCAATTTTGTCACCTTGTTAAGATGCTGTTGGTGCATCTTAGTAGCACCTGATGTCAGTGTATTTCTCTTTCTCTTTCTCTCTCTCTCTCTCTTCTCTCTCTCTCTCCTCTTTCTCTTCTCTCTCTCTCTCCCCTCTCTCTCCTTTTTTTATTTTCCAAAGCTTAGCTCTTTGTATACTGGTAACCACAGAGGCACTTAAGCAACCCACTCTCATATATCTAGTTAAGAACGAGCAGAAGCACTGAGATCAAGAAAAACTATTTCACCTCCCATTTCTGAATCTTTCTCCTAGGAAAAAATGATTATGATGTTGGGCTGGTTGGTGCCCCACAAGGACTCCTTTCAGCGACTTTTCTGGACACTCAGGGGCTTAGCTCTAGCTGAGTGAGGAATTTAGTTTTTAATTTTTTCTGCTGTGTTGCCTCGTTCAGCAGTGTATCACATTCACTGCAAAGAGTATTACTTACATAGATAAATGCAGAGTATGCTTTTACTTCTCCCTGGATTTTCTTTTCTTGCAGCCCTTAAGACCTAATGGTGAGGATCCTCTTTCTTCCTTTCACCTTCTGATGCCTGAAACCATGTCCCTCAATCATTATGACATTACCAGCTTTGCCACATTATTCTCTTACTGTAACCGAACACCAGCCACGACTGTTGAGACTTTCTATACAGTTTGATGTTTACAAGTGGCTAACGGTTCTTTTAGCTGCCATGGTTTACAGTAGTTCTGGAGCTTTAGCTGCTTCCACTGTCTTCATTTATCAAATAAAGAAACCAAAGTGTAGTTTGAGTGTTTCCTCCTCTTCTCCATCATGAATATGGAGACGCAGCTGGTGCTAAAACTCCACCTGGAAGGTTCTAATCTGTTGCATGATCCTACAGAGCCTCTATGGCCTTAAACAGAAAATGAGAGAAGGCATCATATCTTCTGGTTCAACCCATCCTTGTTTCCTAAGGCTGTAAATTGTAGAAACTTCCAGTAAATGTTACAACTAAGACTTGACAACATTTGTTTTTGTTATTGTTTTTTATTACTCCTCTTACTATCATTCCCAAAACATTTGTTTCTGTTACTAACACTCATGTACTCCAAAGGAGCTTACATTCAGGTTGCATTTGGCTGCAAATAACAGAAAACCTCATTGAGAAAGACTTTTTAAATGTCTTTTAGTTTTATTTTAGTTTTGTTTGTTTTAGTCTTATGTAACAAAAAGTCCACAGGGAGGTTGCTGCCAGTATTGGTTCTGCAATTCCGTGATCTCTGCAATTTTCTTGGTCTTTTTGCACGTGTGTTTTTGCCCTAGAAAAACAAGACTGCTGCTACAGCTTTAACTACGGTGTCTGTGTTTAGGCAGGAAGGAGGACAAAAGGATAAAAGGATAAAGAGCTCTACCAGCCAAGTCTGTCCCTTTTTATTAGGAAAAGCCAAAGCTTTATTTGAAGCCTACCCAGCCAACTTGCACTTAGAATTATTAGGAAGGGCTGTGTCACACCATCAGCCCTAGCGAGGTTGGCTAAGAAATTGAGGGTCACGGTAAGGGGCTGGCTTATCTAGCCAACAGCTCTGCCACAGAACCCCATCTCTTGTTTGATGTTTCATATCTGCTTTAGAATTTTAACAAATCTCTATATTTTGTTCCATATTTTTAAAAAATTGTATTGAAATATTCACATGCCATACAATTCTCCCATTTAAAGTGTATAATTCAGTGAGGGCTTTTTCCCATTTATTTTTAAGTTTCCCTTAGAGCCCACAGCATCGGATGTATCTAAAACAGTGATACAATAATTACATTTTATATTATTCTCAGTTTCACAAATGTTCTATAAATAAAAAGCCTATGTCTAGTTGCTGCACAAGTCTGATCCAAAATGACAGGCATTGTTGATACTGTATATGTTTTATTTCTTATGCATGAAATTTACTTCTTGAAAAAAAAACCTGCAAGTTTCTGTTACAAACATTGAATCTACTGGTTTTCTACAACTGGTCTCCTGTGCTTCACCAACACAGTGAGAACTCATGTACACAGTGAAATTTAGGTGGCAGGGCAAGATCCTAAGTACCTTCCGATTGTTCAAAAGGAGAATAAATTTTGTTTGGTATGGTTTTACTATAGTTATATATATTTTATCATATCCAAATTCTTTTTAAAATTGTCAATCCATACGGAATCTGTTAACCAGGTACATTTGGTTAACCAAAGCATCTGTTACCTAACCAGAGAATTGACTATTCTTTTGTACATATAAAATTTCAGTATCAGAAACGTCACCGCATATCTGTGTTATTTTATAGTGGCTGATTAATCATGTCAAAAGTCTTAGTAGAAATAACATTTTCAGTCTTTAAGATCCAGGGTTTAAAAAGTCATGTCCATCTATTCTGGAATGAAATGATACATAAAAAGACCTCTGACTTTCAAAGAGGATATGGGCAATGACTGTCATATTACCTCCAGTGTTTTCCACCCTCTGACTTCTGAGATAATTGTGGGGTGTTCGGTAGGATTATAGTGAGTCTTTCTGGCTTTGAGGACATTTGAAAGAAGAAGTACGGTCAGTGGGAAGGTAATTATAGCAATGCTATGATTTTAAATCTTGGGAAAAGTTCAAATACCCTCTGCTTTTCCTTCTACCATTTCTTTCTGCTTTTCCCTATATCCATCTTCGCTCCTCCCTAAAATTGTCATCATGGAGATGTTGATCAAATTGGTGAGTTTGCAGGACTCAAGAGTGGGCCACAGTTCAGTGGAATCACTTCTTGTGTGTCTCATCTCCTATGGGGCCCTAAGTGGTGTGGGCCTGGACACTGCTGCCTAGGAGGCCCCACCTTATCTTATCTGTGGTTTTGCTTTCTGTGGTTCTGGTTGTCCCCAGGTAGCCATGGTCCAAATTGTTGATATTAAATGGAGCATTCCAGAAATAATACATAAGTTTTAAATTGCATGCCATTATGATTAGTATGGTGAACTCTTGTGCTGACCTGCTTCATCCCACTTGGTACATGCATCATCCCTTTGTCCACCATAGCCACACTGTATATGCTACCCACTTGTTAGTCACCTAGTAGCCATCTCAGTTATTAGATCAAAAAAACATAGTATATAGTGCATAGCGTTTGGTACTATCCATGGTTTCAGGCATCTACAAGGGGTTTTGAAATATATACCCTCATGAATAAAAGGAGACTACTGTACTAGAATGTGTATTGGGTTGATCCTTCCTTATAGAAGGATCTAAGAACCAAGAATAAGTTTTGAGTGTTGAAGAAGGCAGAGAAGGCCTCCTGACTTGTTTGGGTTTGAAGCTGTTCAGACACAGTTAGCTTGGGAATAGGAAGTGTTCCACGTTCCTAATGCAAAGGGTTTTGGGGCCAGAAGTTGCACTAATGATAACGTATCCCTTTGTTTCTCATTTGCTGGAACATTCCTTGGTGTATACTTACCTCAAGAACCTTAGGGGAAGGGGTTGTTGGGATCTAGGATGGTAGATCTTGTTCCTCAGTCCCTTAGGCATGTACCATTTAATTGGCTACAGATGTCCAGTGCAAACCCTTATCAATTCTTTTCCTGATATCTAGCCCTTCTGTATTCATTTCTTCTCTGAGGTTAAAAAATAATAAAGCACATATAATCAAGCACTATCTTTATTAGGAAGATCATAGTAATCCTGTTAGAAGTAGATAAAGCATTATCTGTGGAGAATTGTTTGAGAATTGGTGTTAACCAGATAAATAATATCTTATTGATAATAGCCTTCCCAGTAAATAAGAAAATGGGTTTGTCATGATTGTGTTCACGATAGTCAGATTTTAACTGTACATGTTAGACTCAGAGACAAGTAGAAAATTCATGGAAATCAGTTGGATCTATTTGGGAAGAACATGTTAAACAGATTCATCCATTTAAAATTGGTTCCATTAAAGATTCTAAATGAGTAGTTCTGTTAAAATGCTAAGTACAATAAGGTTTTTATTGTTCTATGTTTATAGACTGCCTGGTCAGCTATCTTGTAAAATGCTTTTTATAAAAACAATAGACAGAGCTGGCAAGGGGATAGATCTATACAAATCCATTTCTCCTGGTGACCAACAAACAACTCAACACTGTCAGCCTAATTGGTGTTTAGTCTGTGATGTCATCTTCCTCTATAACTGATACATTATTATTTTACTGATGTCATAACGGCCTTATAAATGACTATATAATTTAGGTTTTTGGTATATTGTTTATTGACTTTAAACATCTCTATTCACTCTACTAATTCCATCCCCTTTGGTAGGGATCTGGAGGGTAGTGGTCAGTGACTATCCTATTTGCACATCTTCACTTTGAGAACGCAGCTCCTGGGCATTTTGGCAATTCAGGGAGTATGAAGGGTTTGGGAATGGTTTTCATTTTTAATTGGAGCTATTGCTTCTTATTTTATTATTAATTTTTTGGCATGATTTTCTTTCTAGTTTTTTTTTTTTTTTTTACTCTTAGGGGGAATACCACAAATTTGGGGTGAAAGACAAGCCAAGAATTGCCAGTACAGTTGTCACAGTAACAAAGATAGGATTATGACTATAGCAGAATCTACAAAGATCCACGTGGAATTTGCTGTGTGAAAATCTATTGAAACATTCAACAGAAGAAAGAGACTTGAGACATTTCTAGGCTAAGCACAGCCTTAGTTTAAACTGTACCTATATTTCTTACCTTGGTGCCATAACTCTTTACTGCTCAATAAGAATAGCTTTAAATTTTCTTTCCATTTCTGGTGTCAAGAAACTTTTTCTATAAAGGGATAGGTGGTAGATAGATCCTTTAGACTTTGCAGGCCACACATACAGGCGCTGTTGCAACTCTGCTAAGGGGGCATGCTGTGTTCTGATAAAACTTGACAAAAAGAAGCATCCATAGGCCACAGTTACCAATGCTTGATCTAGTCAGCTCCTTTCCTCACTAACATCTCTGGCCCATATAAGTAAAAGTGAAAAAGAAGAGAAGTGTTGGAGAAGTTTATTTTCCTCTTATGGTTTCAAAATATGCGCATGATACTTGCAAGCCTGTTATTAAAAGATGTGAATATTGAAAATCAGCATTTAGTTTGGGAACAAGATATATGACCACTGGGGTTTTCCTACTGTGTTTCATGGGAGAATGAGCCTGTGGGTCGCCGCAAGGAGGGACACTAGGAAATCTGGAAGGCAAGGCTCCAGCCCCCACTCTGACCACAGTAGAGCAGTTCTGTTTGCATCTGTTTTAGATGCTGAGATTCTTCCAAGACATTGTTTATAAAAGAGGTTCTGCTGCTAGAGAGAGTTTTTTAAACTATTGGTTTATATTTTTTGCAATTAGTATAATGCCTCTTTATAAATGAATACTTTATAAAAAGTACCAAAAGATTTATCATATGTATATCACTTAGTAACTAAAAGGAAAAAATAGAGTTAAAAAAAGGAACCACAAATCATCTAAATTAAAATCCATCTCCTTCTCTCTCTTCCCTTAAACACCTGCCCCGCCCCTTTAACAGATCTGAGAGGGTATGGTTCTAGAGCAAGTCAGAGGCAGAGTTGGGACTTCTGTCTCCCATCCGCTGCCACGGCCACTCATTACGCCGCTTGCCTCAGAGTGCCATTGTGTCCGTCAGAGGCTTAAGGAGATCCCTGGAGCCCGTTGTGGTCCTATAGGCCGAGCAGGTTACTTGAAGCCTCACCATTTCTTGTTTCCTAGTCCCAGCACCAGCTCCTTGGAGGTTACCTCAGGGATGTTTCCCAGCCCCCAATACCTAAATGTTGGTTTTCTGAACAGTCTGCTGTGTCTCAGCTGCCTTAGTTGGGTCCTCTTCTGCCTCTCCGCATAAAACTCAGTGCTGGCTCTTGGGGATTCAGTGCCAGGGTGGGAGGATCCCAAGACATCCGAGGTCTCTCCCACTGTGGGCACAATCCCTTCCCTGGCTTGTGAAAGTTCCTAATCTTCCCTGTCCACACCTCTCTGAATGAGAGTCAAGGCGTGCTACCGAGTACCGGGGAGGGGCGAGTGTGCCTGCGCACTGGTGTCTGCGCACTCCCTAGGCTGTGCTCCCTGGGTGCCCGTGTGGGTCCTGTCAGCCAAATGGGAAGAAAATTAAAAGGGGTCCAGAAGATAGGGTTATAGGGCATAGGGGAGATAAATGTTTGTTCTTCTTGATGAGGAAGGGTGAGCCAGCTAAACAAAAGAAACAGAGTTTAATTCGCAGAGTGGGGTATTCTAATGAAGACTCATGCTGTGCTTGCATCAATGTCGCAAGGTCTAGCTGCAGCGGGCCTTAGGTGGATAGGAGCGATGTATTCTTCCCTGCCTCCCTCTCTCAGATTTCCTTCTTTCAACCATCCAGTGTCCGTCACTGGAAAGCCTGGTTTCTGAATAAGAGTTTACCCTGGTAGCTTGCCTGGAATACATTTCGAAGGATTACTGTACATGGCAAGGAGACTGGCCTCTGTGCCCAGTGCACTCTGGTGAATATTCATGTCGGTACCTGTGAGGGTTATTTCTAGAAAGGCAGCTCTTGCAGAATACATTCCGAAGAGGGAGTGCTTGCTCATATCTGACAATCCTTCAGCCAAACAAAAGTGGGAGGGAGGGGAAGCTACTTCACAGTTCTGGCAAGTATTCATGAGACAGAAACTACATCCTCACATCCTCTGCAGCAGTGGGGAGAGCTGGAAACCCTCCCCATGCAGAGCTTCCACCTGGGCCTCCCGCTCTGGGGAGAATAGTATATGTAGTTCCAGAAAACAAAATGGCAACTGCCCATTTAGCTTTTGGTCTTGTAACCCACACCAGTTTGGTTTAATTACAGCTGTTTAGCAGTTAGGAAAGTTGGAGTTATTAATGCTTATCTGAAAACTGAATTAAAATTTATGATCCTGGCTTTGAAAACCTGGATCAAGAAAATTTTACTGAGTAGCCAGTGATCAAAAGAATTCCATTGAAAAATGTAATTAGCCATTTTTTCCTCTAGCTGTTACAAAAAATTACACAAAATATTGCTTTTTTCCCCCCAGCTTCTCACTGTTTTTTCAAAAGATTTATTACAGTTACATAATTAAATTGATTAATTATCTTTTGTTTATAAGAACTTATAGTTATTAATAGTAGTTAGAATTTTTACCTTTATATACTGGTAGAGAAGATGTTGCTATTATTATTCTCATTAATGTTGTCTTTCTTTTAATGGTAAGTCGTGTTCCACATGGAGGATTATGATTTATTAGATACCTCAGCCTTTAGTCAGAATAATCTACTTACTGTAAGTGTTTAAATTTTGTAGCACTTGCAACTTATTATAATTTTTTGTGTTTTAAAGGATGGTGGTTTTCATGTGAAAACCTTCACAAAACATTTCATGAAGGAAGTTCATTGGAGAAGGGACTAACATATAGGAAGTTTAAGAACAAGTAGATGAGGGCCGAGCACGGTGGCTCACACCTGTAATCCTAGCAGTCTGGAAGGCCAAGGCAGGAGGATTGCTTGAGGTCAGGAGTTTGAGACCAGCCTGAGCAATAGCGAGACCCTGCCTCTACTAAAAATAGAAAAAACAAAATTAGCCAGTCAACTAAAAATAGAAACAAAATATTAGCTAGGCATGGTGGCGCATGCCTGTAGTCCCAACTACTAGGGTGGCTGAGGCAGGAGGATCACTTGAGCCCAGGAGTTTGAGGTTACTGTGAGCTAGGCTGACACCACGGCACTCACTTCTCAAAAAAAAAAAAGAACACGTAGATTAGAGAGAGAAAGACAGGATTCCATTGTCCAGGGCCTACCAGAATACAGCTTTGAGAAGCGGGAGGCAGCAGTAACTTAGTAGAGAGCCTGGAAGGAGGAGTGAGCAACAGCTAGCACTGGTGGCATTGCCAAAGGAGGGTGAGGGTCTGAATTGGGTGGGCAAGTGTTTTAAAGTCATTTTCAGCAAGAGCTCAGGACTTTGTAGATTGTGCCCTGTGGGGAAAAGAAGATGATTTAAAGCTGGAGCAAAGGTTGAAACCCAGATCTGATTTGGGTGAAAAGGTCAGGCTGATAAGAAAGAAAAAGAGATGTGGGAAAATAATACTGGCTGTGTCAGGAGAGACCAGAGAAAAGATTTGGTAAGAACAAAAACAGAGCGATTACATTATTGAATAGGAAGACTTTTGCCTTGTAGTTGATGCCTGCTGGAATGTTCTCTTGACTGTAGTATTCAGAGACAAGCCTCCTCACCTGTTTTACCCTTCAGTTCTCTCCCTTTATCAGCAGTTTGAGAGAATACAAAGATCTGCGTGTAGCTAAATTGTGATTTCTCCCACAGACACAGATTCCTATGAAAACTCGACCCAAGGGAATAGAAAGGAGCCGTGAAGCTTATTAAATTTCTCTTTGGCTCTGCTTCTTGGTGCTTTGTAGGCTGGGTGTATGTGGACACATTAGCATGTGGTCAGAAAGGTGCAGGAGAATAAGCTCCAGAGACGAAATAGGGGTTAGAGTTGATGTTTTCATAAATTATCTCTTACGTGAGACTCTCCAAAATGGTGCGGGGGTCTGGGGACAAAGTACTGGCTTGGGGGGGAGGCTTCTTTTCTAATTGAAACATAATTCAGTCTATGGAGTGTTGAAAATGCTGTACTGGGATGAGCTATGTGGGTTTTGAGAGAAGGGTGATTTATCTGTAGTGCTTCTCTTTCCAGCATGTCTCCTTTCCTGCTTCTGTGTTTAACTCAGTAGAGCTATGATCCGCAAGGCATTTTGCTAGGGACCATGAAGAATACCAAGACCCTTGGCCGTGTGTGGTCCCTGCACTCTAGAAGCATGATCAGGTGGTTCCTCCTGAATAGATTTGGTCCTAAAAGCTGAGGGGAGGCCGCTGTATGGTGTTATGCAGAGAACCTGGAGCCACGTGACTATACTCACCAACCTGTCCCATGGCAGCCCACATTGGGGCCATTTTGTTACACAGGGGTCATAAGTGGTTTTGTTTTGTTTTGAGCCAGTCTTGCTCTGTTGCCCGAGCTAGAGTGCCATGGCATTGTCACAGCTCACAGCAACCTCAAACTCCCAGGGCTTAAGCAGTCTACCTGTCTCAGCCTCCCGAATAGCTGGGACTACAGGTATGCGCCACCACACACAGCTAATTTTTTCTAGTTTTAGTAGAGATGGGGTCTCACTCTTGCTCAGGCTGGTCTGGAACTCCTGAGCTCAAACAATCCTCCCGCCTTGACCTCCCAGAATGCTAGGATTACAGGCGTGAGCCACTGCTACTGGCCAATAAGTCTTACTTAAGTAAGATCCAAGAAGTAAAATTCTTAACACTCAGCTTATAGATCAGTGAGTTCTGAGCTCTTTAACATGTCCTTCTCTTCTTCTCACCCTCCTAATAATTTCATAGAATTGAGGCCAGGGAACAGAAAAACTCACACAGATACAAATTGCCTTCAGCTCTTAACAGAAGAAACTGATTCTGGACTTTAAAAATCACAATAGCCCATAATACTCTTCCTAGCAAATGAAGCTAAACACGAACTGGATGTGACACCCAGGGAGCTAAGCCCTGTGGTACGGGGAGGACCTCAGCGCTTCTGCCTCTTACACATCCTTCTCTGATCCTGCCGGTGAGCCAAATGAGGCCTATCCCACTGGTTGTGTACACTTGTCATGATGAGGAAGCTGCTGGGATCAAGGCAGATGGCCTCGTTGCAGAGAGGGGAATTGATGATGCCAAATTTTAACACAGGGAAAGATCTGTAAAAGCTGCCTACCTGCTTAGTGTGTCACTGCCCAAAAGGCCTTAAACTATCCTAAGGCCATTTGAACAATTCCCAACACTTGCTGCCAACATCTTGCTTAAGGAAGGGGCTGTATTGGGAAGAGTCACCTTCAAAAATATAAGAAAACTGCTTTTCTTCTCAAGAGCTGTTTGGCCTGGACAAATTTTTCTTATATATCCACACTGAAAGCATAAAATGAAAGGATTTTCATCAGTTTGGACTGTGTAGTATGAAGTCTCTAGACCATAAGCCTAAGCCAAAATTTATTTGTTAAAAAAAAAAAGAGTTTGCCAAATGATTGAGTAATCTGTAAAAGCTTGCTTGGGCAGTGTTTAGCCCATGCAAGAAAATTAACCAAGGAACTTAGAAAATCAGATTTGCATTGAAAGCAGGAAATGTGTTGATTATAAATTGTTTTTTTCCCAAATGTGATAATGTATGCAAAAACATTCTGAAACCGGTGAGGTCTGTGCAAATGTGAGGTGGTATTATGATTAGTTGTTCACATTCATTCCATACTCAGTATCCATTGAGTTTTGCAGCTGCAGCCATGACACTTCTTGGTAGGACGGTGTTGGTTTATGTTATCACCTAAAACTTGAAATTAAAAACGTAATCCCTCCAAAGAGTGAAAAGATGATCTCAGCTGTTAAACGTTGGTAGTTATTTATTGTCTCAAAGTTTTGGAAAGTTTTGTTCCATCTAGCTATCCACAGTTATATCCTGTAGGCATATTCCCTGTTGATATTTTTCCACTTTCAGATAACTCACCCGGATTATACTGTATCAGATGTAAGATTTGACAGGAGGAAAAAACCCTCCCTTTATTCTCCCCCTTCTCGATGAGCCAGCCTACATAGTGCAGCCCAAGTGCATACTTTGCTGCCGCCTCACACTGCTCATCCTGGGGCTTCAGTGACTAAACACAGAAGCGACATGTGCCAGACAACCGAGAGCTTCCACTTGCCTCCTCCCCTGGCCAGCTGCTAAAGAATATTGTTCACCGGTGCCACTGTCTCTTCCCCTTTTAGAGGAATCACTCTCCACATCCCAGATATGAGAAATTAAACACTGTCAGACAGTACAGAGACTCTCTGATTTCCTCTGGCTAATAATGTATTTCCCAAGAACCCATTCCAGCTGGTGAGCAGCCTGGATTTCCCTCCTCCTGCTATTAGAGGACGACTGGTATCCCCTTTGCCCTAAGAGGCTGTGGCCCACTCAGAGGCAGGACCCCCGTGGTGGCAGCTTCCCAGGGGTTCTCATGTCTGGAATCTGCAGGGCAGCCACCTGGTCTACTTCACACACTTTTGATAAAACATTGTTACTTGGCTCTTGTCTCCTGCTGAGAATCTCATTTTGGGCCTGCTGTCCTCCAGCAGCTCTTCTCAGCTGCGCCTGCTCCCCACCTGAGCACGAAGCTGCGCAGTCGAACCCTGTGACAGCTGACAATAAGGAGCCCTCTCATCTCTGGGAAAGTCCCTGTTTCTCACCAGTAAAGTTGTTTTTCTGAAGCTGTATATTAATTCCTTCTGGCAGCTGTTGCACTCCCTCCTGCCTCTCAAGAGTAGAGATTAGAATAGAGCCCCTAACGTGTTGTTTGTCTTTCTGCTTCTGATTCAGAAGAGCGAGAAGCGGACTCTCCTGAGTCAGGTGACGAGCCGCAGCACCCCTCACCTTCCCCTCACCTTCCCCTCACCTTCCCCTCACCTTCCCCTCACCTTCCCCTCACCCCACACCTTCACCTTCCCACTCGCCTCTGAGGAGTCTCTTCTTCTGCGCCATGGCCCCCAGGTCCTCTCTGTTCTGAGAGTTAGTCCGCCCTCTCTGACCCCCCTTACCCCTCAGCAGCAGCCCACATAGTCTTGGTACTTTTCCTGGCCTTTCACTCACTGACCCTGACCGTACCCTCCCTGTCCCTGTCGACACTGCTCCCGGGCGCCACGGCTGGGGGCGTTAGAAACTCTCATTCCACCTTTGAGAGGCTGCCTCCCTGCAGCTCCGCTGACCCCACTCAGTCCACTCTAAGGCCTTTTGCCTTGCCGCCCACGCCGCAGTCCCACCTCCCAGCTTCTACAGAGAGTCCTCTTTCAAACTTGAATGAAAAGACTGCCATCCACGGGGGGGCTTTCCCACCATTCCCGTCCTCACCTCTCTAGTCCTGTAAGCCATCTCGGCATCATTGCCTCATTTAGCCGTACCTCTCCTCTTTGTTGAGTGCCTTTTCTGTCCTGTGCCCTCCACCAGGAGCTTATCTTAGGCCCTTTCTGTTCCAAATGATGAAAACCAAGTAAAGATGGCTTAAGCCATAAATGGTGACTTTACTTAAATGATTGGGAGAATTCTCATGGAATACTAGGTCAGGAACTTGAGTGGCGCTCCAGGGACTGAAAGCAGACATTGGCAGCTGTTAGGGGTCCAGGCAGCTCTCCCTGGGCCGCACTGCCTGCTTCTCACTGCAGATGATTTTCTTCGCTGCTTTGTGCCTGTGATGAAAGAGGGTCGCCCCAGAATGTCCACACTTTTATCACCTCATTTTAAGTGAACAGAGCCAATTAAGGTAGAATCTCTACATTTCTGAGAAGGGAAATCTGATTAGTTCACCATGGGTCAGGCAGCTTTCTAGGATGCAGTTGTGCCTACAGTATAAACTGGGCTCAGGAGCCTCCCATATCTACCTTGAGGTTGGGCTAGAAATAACTCTAAAGAGAGGAGTTACTATGTAATGTACAGACATACCGAAAATACCTCTGCATATGCTATAGCAGAGAATTCTAAAGTGTTAGAACTGGAAGAGCCCTGAGAAACCATCAAATCTAGACATTTAATTTCACAAGGGATGAAACTGAAGTATTAGTTAAGTGACTGGCCTAATGTAACTAAGTCTGTACTCAGTATATATTTTTTGAATTATTGAATGGAAGACAGTTATTTCTGAAGAGCTTAAAGGATCTTTAACAAAGAATAGTCTGTATCAATTTTTGAGGTCAGGAGTATTCTTTGACTTTAACTGAAAGATTAGGAATTGATTTGATGACAAATTATTACAATATTACTAATATCCTGACAGGTGATCTTCCTTTAGTTGTTTGTTTTCACCCAAATGAGAAAAATCTTAGCACAGCAGCAGTATGGCCCCTGGCCTTCCAGTGGGGTCCTCCACAAGTGCCGGGCAGTTAGAAACAGGCGAAACGGGCACTTGCTCCTGGTCTAAAAGGCACCAATTCAGTGGAGAAGCTGTTGATCTCAACTGTTAGACCTCAGCCATTGTTCGCAGTCTGGCACAGAATTAATCCCTTAAGAAAAGGATGAAAAAAATGCCATTCAGCACAACATAGTTTGTCATCGCATGCATAATGCAGACTTTCCAATTAGAATGCTACAATTTGGAAACTTTCTTCACAGACTGATGAGAGAGCAATTATTTTAAAGAAGGGAAAACTCAGTCCACTGGGTTTGCCTCAAGTCACTCCTGACTCAAGCCGCAAAGACAAGAGTTTTGAAAACATATTCGTTATTGAATTTTATATCAAAACACCGGCAAGGAGAGCAATTAGTTGCTGTAAACTGAACCCCTGGTAATCAATGGTATGTAGCCAGCCAGAGCATTTATGGAAGATGTAAGCAAAATCGCATCTGCTAATCAATTTGAAAAAACCAGCACTTTACTGCTTTTAGAGAAACTCCACGATGAGAATAGGGAAGATGGAGGAGACAACATTTAATAACACCAGGCATTTCACGCGGTGCTCATTAGTTAGAGAGGTTTGTGGCAACAGCTAAACACAGACCCGATCTGCATCAATAGATCTTGGCCAGCAGCTTCCTTTCTTCAGCCCGATTTGAAAATGGCTTCTGATGTGTGGGGGAAGTCTGGATGGCTGCGTTTAAGGAGCTCATCTCAATTAAGGTCATAGGGAGTGTCTGTCCTGGGCAAGCTCGCTGTGCAAATATTCCCAGCCAGATTACAAGTCAGAAATATCTCTGTGTTGTTGTAGGTGCAAAGACATAAGAACATACTTTGCAGGCGGGGAAAGAAGTGAAGGGAGTTGGTGGGTTTTTCAGTTGTGCCTTATCAAAACAAAATTCCTCTCTATGGAAAAAAAGAGATTGAGCCAATTGTTTTCTTCAGCTGCGCTTGGGTTTTTTTTGTTTGTTTTGTTTTGTTTTGTTTCAGTCAAATCAAGAAAGGGATTTTCATTCCTGGCTAAGCCTAAATTCCAAGCAAATATGCATCCTGGCACATAAATTAGAAGATCTTTTTAAAACTCTGCAGCGTAGGTGAGCCTGAGCCTTAGGCTTGATGACCCGAGATCCATCAGTGTCCTTTTTGCACTCAGGAGTCACTGTGACCCCACATTTCCAGCCCCCAGGGACTCTTAATAGAGGAATACAGAGGAGATGTCTCAGCTAGTATATGCACTTGGCTGCTGTTCAGAAAAAGGAATTTAGGCCAGGAGAAATTATTGAGGTAAAGATCGATAGACTAAGCTAATAAAAATTAATATCCTCAACATGCAAACTATGATAGGCAGTGGATTAATATCCTTTAAATAGAGAGGACATTTTGTAAGTCATTAACAAAAGGATAAATGTAAGTAGAAAATGGGTAAAAATGGTCAAGTTCAATGGTAAGTAAAAAACTGCAGATTAATGAGATATATTTCATCTATCAAATTGGTAGTATTTTTAAACAATACACCATATTGTTGAAGATGCACAGAAACTGGTATTTGTTATACACTGCTTGTAGTATGAGTATAAATTGATACAGATTTTTGTTTAGGGTTGTAGTGAAAAGAGGTATACAGCTATTTTGTGATACATATCAAAGCCTCATGATGTTTATATACCTTGCTCCAGGAGTTTCACTTATAGAAACTTTCAAAGGCAATAATCATAAGATTTAGCTAAGAATGTTCGTCATAGATTTTTTTTGTAACAGTCAAATGTTATCAACTACTTAAATGTCCAATAATAAGAGACTGATTAAATAAATTACAAGATATCCATACAGTGAAATACTATGAAGTCAGTAATACGATATAGAAGAATATTGATGATACAAAAAGATATTCATAATAGACCATTAAGCAAACAAAGCAAGTTACAAACAGTATGCACTATGTGTATGTGTTTTAAAAATTACTGGAATTGCGGATGGTCTTCATTTTAAAATAATAATTTGCCTTGAAACAAATTAGAGGACTTTATAGAATAAGCTACATATAGAGCATGCTATATACAACTCTGAAAATTCTTCTAATATTCTGTCACTCTAAGAATCTCCCCTAGAACACTTATGATACTCATAATTGGTCTTCCATTTTTAACTTCTCCATATGCCATATCCTCAAGGCAGTCATTTTCCATGAAATATTTTGAGATCTGGTTAGGTTCTACCCCAAAAAGGATGGATTGTTTTTATTTGGATATTCTGTAGAAACACTAACTCATGATTATCTAGAAGGATAGCAGTTACAATAAACCTGGCTTTCCATAAATAATTCAAAATCCCATTGGAGAAAGTATCCTCAACACTGTCTTCCAATAAACCTGTTACTAGAGCTGTTAAATGAAGAGAATGAGGAATTAATTTGAAGCTTTTCTCTGGTTTTAATCTACTGTCACATAATTATAAGTAATATCAGCCCACAACATGTGTAGAACATACACCATGAACAGAGCTCACATATTGGAAGTAGAATTTTTAAAAAGAGAAGGATCAAAAGTCTTTCTAAAAGGTTTATAATCAAAATGAGAGCCAAACATAGAAATAAAAAATACACTTTGAAATTACCCAAAATAAATATAAATTATTAATAGCATGGGCTAACTACATAAAAGTACTGAGAGATTAGAATAATATTTGTGGAGATGACTAATGATGGAAATGATTCACTTTCTTATCAGGCAAATTTGTGTAACCTAAAAGCAGAATTTTTGGACACTTAAGAACAGTAGTGGAATGTGTTCTGATTCATTTAGAGTACTTTGAGAGATTAAATACTCAGGTGAATTAAAGGAAATCAGTAGGTGTCATCTGTTTAAGCTTTCCCAAACCTTTTAACAGTTTTCTCTGTTTAAAATATGAGTTCCAAAGTATTAGGTAGTGTGGGTTTAGTCATTGATAGCAAACAGAATTGCAATTGAAAACAAGGAACAGAGAGAGTAAGGGGAAAGGGAAAGGCAATCCTAATCCTCAGTAATAGCTTTATAGGTAACACTAAACTGAACTTGTGGGAAGGATTTTCATTGATTATAATTGCAAGATTAAAGAAAAATAATACAACTATTTTTATAGAGAATAGGTTACAGATTGTAAATTATGACCCAGATACATCAGCTGGGAGTAAAGGAAACATTTGGCAGCAGGATTTTAGAAATGAGCTTTGGGTCAGGATGCCAGGTTGGAACCCTGTACCTACCACTCACTGTGTGAGTTTAAATAAGTTACTTAACAGCTTTAAGCCCTGCTTTCACCATCTATAATTTGGTAAGCATAATAGCGCTTGCTAACAAATATTTAGAAGGATTTAATAAAATAAATTGTATACAGCATTTAACACAGGGCCTGATGCACAGTTTGCGTTAAAGAAATGTTGGCTGTCATGATCACTATTATTGCTGTCATTACAAGGAACGTATTTGTTCAGCAAACACTGAGTGTAAAGTTCTGTGTGTGACATTATGTTGATCACTGAGTATAGAAAAATCAGTGAGACATAGGCACTGCCTTCAAGGAGCTCACTGTCTATTCTAGCAGGTTGAGGAAGCAAACACACATGACCAACTAGAAAACAATAAGATATATCGTGTACGGGAAGGACTTTTAAGTCTGAAATCATAGAAAGCAGTGATCCTGTGGCACTGTCAGAAGCAAAGTACTGACCCTGTATTGCAATGCTCAGATTCTTTTTTTTAAATTCTTATATTTTAAATTGAGGAATAACACAGTGCACAAATCTTTTATATATAGCTCAATGAATACTTACATGCAGATATACCTGTGTCACTACCACTCAGATCAAAACTAGCACATTTCCAGCATTCAAGAAGATTCCCTTATTCCCTTTCCCAATTGATATCTACCCCAGAGGTAACCACTGTTCTGATTCCTGTCACTAACAGGTAAATTCTATCTACTCTGAGCTTCATGTAAAGGGAGTCATACAGTTAATGCTCAGCTTCTTATCTGCACAGAAAAGGGCATAAGAAGAACAGAACCAAGATAATCAGTTTCTAAAAAATGAGTAAGAAAGTTTTACTAATGAATATATGTTTGCTTGTATCTCTAAATCAGATAATCTTACCGAAACTATGCAAAAATTCTGGTGAGAATGAGATGGAGCCTAAAACATGATAATAAAAGTCATGAGGTTATCACCAAGTAGAAAATACAATTAGAAAAATCAGTTAGAAAGCACAGATTCCCCCATGAGCAGTGGTCAGCCCAGCCAGCCTGGAGAGATCTGAAAGAAGCCGGAAGGATGACTTAAGGACGTCTTCTCCCTGTAAGCCGATCTAAAGAATTTTGCCACTAGGGGGACAGGCTGCTGGGGATTGGGTGACTTGTAAAATAAACTCCTGAAGAGACAAGCCTCTCACCACAGACCGACTCCACCTCTTCTCTTCATACTTTTGTTGGGATTCATTTTCTTTTTCTAGTCCTTGAAGTGTGGTAGGACAAAGGATACAGGTGGGAGGGAGAGAATGGAGAGATTCCCTGGTGCCTGTAGCCTAAGGAAACAGCCAGTTAGAACATTTACAATCTTTGTCTTTCCCTTTGTTCAGGTTACTACTTTGGGACTGTGATGATCGAAGCTATAGCTACTACGTCGAGGTTTCTACCAACCAGCAACAGTGGACAATGGTTGCCGACAGAACTAAAGTCTCCTGCAAGTAAGTTGCATCCTTTCAGGAATTTATTCCATTTGGAATCAGGTTCCAGAGAAGATTCACAGAATCACCAATTTTTTTTTTTTTCTTTTTGAGACAGAGTCTTGCTCTGTCGCCCAGGCTGGAGTGTAGTGGCATGATCACAGCTCACTGCAGCCTTGAATTCCTGGGCTCAAGTGATCCTACTGCCTCAGCCTCCTTATGAGCTAGGACTACAGCAGGCACACTCCACCATACCCAGCTTGTTTTTTAAAAAAATATTTTAGTAATGGGGTTTTGCTATTTTGCCCAGGCTAGTCTTGAACTCTTGGCGTCAAACAATCCTCTCACCTTGGCTTCCCCAAGTGCTGAGATTCCAGGTGTGGGTCACCATGCCCACCCTGAATTATGTTCTTCTTTGGAGGTTGAAAACATATTTTAGTGATCCTTTACTTTAGTTTTAACTATTAAGTACTTGTATGAGAATTTGCTTGATGTGACCAAACAAGGTTTCTCTATCTTGTGGTATGAACTTTACTCACACTTCTGAAAATGACATGTGTACCTAAATAGGGAAAAGAAAGATATTTTCCTTATGCAATCCTTTCTCAGGTCCTCCTCCCACATCCCACACTATCCCGTTAGGATTTTGTTCGTCCTTAGAGAATTTTGCTGAAGTGATACGCACATTAGTAGTTATTCTGGAGTTTTATTCTATACCCCACACTTATATTATTCCTAGGGATAGCTTTAACTATCCCCTCATCTCAGTGTTAGCTGTGCTATTACACAAAATAAGGAAAGCCTTGTATCTTAGGCTCTCCACAGGCAAACAGAGGCATGTAATGCATACGGCATTGAGGCTCTGTTTGAGCTTGCCCGGTTGCAGGAGAAGCTAGGAGGAAGGATTCTGTGATTCTGACCAGCTGGCATCATGGTGTGTGGTAAGAGCTCAGTGCCTTTTTGTGTAGAGCCAGAATCTCTGAGAGGCAAGGTAGAGCAAAAGGCTATTTCTTTTTTCTTTTTTAAATCGAGATCTAATTAACATAAAATTAGATAGAATTCACCCTTGTAAAGTGTACAATTCAATGGTTTTTGGTATATTCACAGAGTTGTGCAACCGTCACTACTATCTAACATTTCAGGACATTTTCCTCACCCCAAAAAGAAACCTCTTCCTCATTAGCAGTCACTCCCCATTTCCCTTCAGCTCCCCCAACTCCAGCATCCAATTTCTGTCTTTATGGATTTGCATTTTCTAGACATTTCATATAAATAGGATCGTATAGTATGTGAGCTTTTTTTCTGGCTTTTTTCACTTAGCATAATATTTTCAAGGTTCAGCCGTGTTATAGCATATGTGGGAATTTCATTTCTTTTCATGGCTGAATAATATTCCATTGCATGCGTATATCACATTTTGCTTATCCATTCATCTGTCAGTAAGCATTTGAATTGTTTCCTCTTCTTGGCTATTATAAACAGCGCTGCTTTGAACATTCCTATACAAGTTTTTGTGTGGACATATATTTTCAATTCCTAAGAGTAGAATGGCCAGGTCATCTGATAATTCTGTGTTTAACTTTTTGAGGAACTGCCAAACTTTTATAGAGCAGCTGCACCATTTTGCATTCCCACCAGCTATGTATGAGGGTTCTAGTTTCTCCCATTCTCACTACCACTTGTTGTTGTCCATCTTTTTGATCATAGCCATCCTAGTGAGAGTGAAGTAGCATCTTAGGGTGGTTTTGATTTGCATTGCCCTGATGGCTAGTGGTGTTGAGCATCTTTCCATGTGCTTATTTGACCAAATTTTTTAATAGCATTAATGATGCCTTGTTTGATGCAATGTCTGATACCATCACCACTATTATTATTGTAATTATCAGATAGCATGTTTATATTGGTTAGGTTACCACTTGCTACTATAACAAATAAGCTTCAGGATTTCAGTGGCTTTGCACAATAGTTTATTTCTCAGTCATGTGACACTGTGAGTGTTCCTGGTTGTTTAGTGGCTCTTCCCCACAGGTGACTGAGGAATTCAGACAATTTTTATCTTGTGGGTCTACCATGACCTAGGCCCTCATCAGCCTTAGCATGTAGCTGGCAGAAGGGGAGAAGGTTCTGAAAAGCCTTGGCCTAGGTGTAGTGTACATCCTGTCCACTCACATGCCACTCCCCAGTGGAGCATAAATCTTGCAGCCGTCTCTGCCTCTTTTTCAAGGAGCAGAGCTGAGATCTAAACCCAGGGCTCTTGCCACGGTACCACATTGCCTCCTAGGACTCAAAGCATTATTACTAAACAGGGCTAAGCCAAGCTAGATGATGAAAAGAGGGAAATGAAGTGGCTAACTTATTTCCAATCTCCTGGAACCCTTTTTATACAATAGGAAAGCCTCCAAGGCCCATGAACAACCACCTTTCATCTTTCCACAGTCTGTTTATTGGGTCCACACCTCTCACACCAGACGCTCTGCTTCCTGAAAGATTGTCATCTTTTACATGTCATACTGGTTACTGCCACCCATCTCTTCTCTCTTTTTGTGTTATAAACTAAATTCGTCATCTCTTTTATGTCCCTCTGTTGGAGATGCTATACAATGTGAGTTTTCAACAAGAGCTGGCTGACTATTGACTAGGTACATGTTATTATTATATTTATTACATGTTGTTATTATTATTTGTATTTAGTTAAATGATTTTTTTTCTTATTTCAAAAACTCGTTCACTCATCAGATCCTCTCCCAGTAGCTTTGCATTAAGTTGTCAACATTTTTTTCTCTTTTTAATTATTTCTTTCCATCATTTGGTGGATTTAAATAATTTATATGTTTTTAACTTTGTACTTTAGCACTTAGATGCTATAGCAGTGTTTTACAAATTAATAAATAAATAATACATTAGAAGAATAAGAGTACCAACAAGAAGGCAAGTACCTGTTAACCCTCTTAAGAATTTTATGTCTATAGGCATAATCTGAATCTGTTGTACCTCCCATTTTCAAGTTAGGACTTAAGAAATATAGAAGATACGCAAATGATAAAAGATAAAAGATTTTCCTTTTTAACTGATATACTCCAGAGCAGACCTCAAGACAGAATTCTATTAGTGCCAAGAATTATAGCCTGTTCTTTGTTTTGAAATAAAGTATGTCAATCATGTTATAAGTGAAATTATATGGAATCTTTAAAGATCACAACTCTGCCTCTTGATAGCATTCTACCAAGTTGAGAAATCAGAGCACAAAATTTTGTTGTCCCATGGCAGATCCCTAGGGAATGAGATTCTCCAGTGTGTCTGTTAGCTCTGCTTCTGGTGTGGGATATTTTCTTTGATAGCTCCCCTAAGTCTTTTCTACTATAGTTGGAGCTTCTCTTGGTTTGCTTTTAGGATAAAGGGTCAATTTCTATTGTAAGCAATCCTGTTTTTGTAGTGACAAATTTTTGAAAATTACTTCTTGCCCCTCTTTCTTCACATAATCTAATTGTATACCCTTTAGCCTTATTTCAAGACTTCATTTTCTAATCACTCATTTCTTTTCTCTGCTGTCCTCCAAATTGCTGAACTCTAAAACTGTTTTTAACATCAATTTTTAAATTATAAATGTAAAACATGCACATGGAAAATTAAACAGTATAGAAGAATATATGTGAAAAGCAAAATTTTGCCTTCCAATCTTCTGTTCCCTTCCTCAGAGATAACTACTTTTGACCCCTTTTTTTGTTTTTGTAACTTCTCAACAATAAGTAATATCTTATACCTGTTTAATTTATCAACTTTACTAACTCCCTGCTATTAAAAAAAGAGAAATTTAGCTCACTTAGCCACTCTTCATTTTGTTAGTTATATTTATTTTTAGTTCTATTTATCTTTTAAAATTAAACTATGTATTTAAACCTCTGTTTTTTATGGACATCATTTATGGCCAACATTTCTTAATTCTATGTTGATGAGGAAATTTCTACCCGTACATTTCCGTCTATTTTTCCTCTTTCTACTTCCCATCTTCTATTAGTTGTTTTATTATATTGACATTGTAAATATAGCAAAACTATACTATATAAATATGATTTTTATTTTTTATTCTATACCTATAGTTAAATCTTCCATGTGTTAACTATAAATTGACCCAGAAAGGGAAAAAACACTAAGAACTAATTGTAATATTATGATTATATAAACATTGTTCAAAACAGATCTAGTAATTGACTACCAGTAGATCTAGAGTAAAGAAAATATTGTTCTGTGTCACTAAATTTGTGCCCCTCTTGGAAGAATTGTACTATATTCGGATCAAATAAATTACATTTTCTTATAAGTGTTCAGAATTATTCTACATGTTGTTTAATAGCTTCGTATGAGACAGCTTTTTGTTTTCATGAAGTTCCTAATTGCTTCTTTTTCCTGTTAGAGAAGCTTACGAAGCACCTCTCTATAGCTATGGGCCTAAAATTTCTTTTTCCTTCCTGTCTAGACTGGTAACACTGTTTCTTTGATTTCTTTTTCTTTTTGTGTAATATAGCAAAAGGGTTTTATTAACCCATTTTCCTTTGCATGAGATATTGACTTTGGGCCTGGTTACCTTTCTAGATCTGGTCTTCTGAAAACCTGATAGAAATGAAATGTCAGCTATGTTATTAAGCCACATTGCTTGGGATAAAAATTACCCGATTGGCAAATTACATTTGGCCTGGGAGGACTGTAAATACTCATATTCCACAAAAAGAAAAAGAAATCAAAGAGACAATATTACTGACCTACATAGGAAAGAGAAATATCCAAAGCTATAGCTTTGGGGCTCCCTAAGTGAGATGACTTTTGTAACTGGGCTTATTCCTTGTGGTTCTGGGATCTATGCTTCTGGAGTTGTTGTAAGAGATGTTTACTTCTCTTTGGAATGTGAGGCCTCTAAGCCAGAGTTCGTCCACACCTGCCGATTGTTGGATCTTATACACTTATTTGAGCTCTCACCTGTAGGCCAAAAAGATGAGCTCATGGACAGTTGTGCAGACTGCTGCTACAAAGAGTCCTGCTGGGAAGAAGTATCCAATGCTGTCCTGGTAGCTTGTTGTGTTTCCTTTTCTCTCTCTAGGTGAATTGGAAACCACATATGTCTTGTTTGGGTCTTTTGAGCCTGACATTTTAGTAAGGAAATAGCTTGCGGCTATTACATTGCACAGAGTAAATCTATGGGTAATTTTTTTTTTCTTAGAGACAAGGTCTTACTCTGTTACCCAGGCTAGATAGAATACAGTGGTGTAGTCATAGCACACTACATCCTTGAACTCCTAAGCTCAAGTGATCCTCATGCCTCAGTCTCCCAAGTAGCTGGGATTCCAGGCACATGCCGCTACACCTGGCTAATTTTTCTTATTGTTTAGAAACAAGAATCTCGCTAAGTTGCCCAGACCTGTCTCAAACTCCTGGCTTCAAGCAGTTCTCCCGCTTTGGACTCCCAAAGTGTTGGGATTATAGGCATAGCCCCCATACCCAGCCTGTAGGTAATATCTTTTTAGAAAATGTATTTGGAAAGCAAATTTTCAGAATTCCTGCATGTCTGAATCATAGTTTGACTGGGTATAAAATTCAGCTATTTTTGGAAGTTTGGAAGCTTGTATTTATTACCATGTAGCATCTAATGTTGCTGATGAGAAATCTAACAGCAATCTGATTCTTATTCTTTGTGGTTATTTATTTTCCTCTATAGATTCCTTTAGGATCTTCTATTCAGTCTTGGCGGTCTTAAGTTCGTAATGACATGGCTGGGTGTGGATGATTTGTCATTCATCCTGCTCATTTGCTTTAATATGGAAATCTGCCCAGTTGTCCTCAATTTATAAATCAGTAATATTTCATATGTTTAACATTTTCTAGAAATTCACCAAAATTTTTCATTTGCTGATGTCCTCCAGTTTTCAATGTCTTTATGAATATATTTCCTTTGTATTTCTTTAATGGCGTGTCAGTAGTTTCCAAGAAGGGAGAGAGGGAAATGTGACTACAGTCTCTGCAGTCTTGAGCCTGAATTCCCCAAAGCTCTGCAGCGTGGGCTGACTTGTAGTCAGCTGCTGACAACCCTCAGTGACGCTGCATCATTGTCCTTTCCTTCCTCGTGCCTTGCTGTGTCTCTGCCATGTTGTATAGTTGTCTGGTTTCCTGCCACAGTGTACCCCTGACATATTGACCTCATTTGTGGTCATTTATTAAACCATTTCTTTACTTTGTCATGGCCCTATTGAATAATAATTATGTCTGCCAAAGTGCTAGTGACCTCGGCCATCATCTGTCTGAGACTGCCCTTGGCAAATAGTCTGGCAAATGTAAATGATTAAATATAAAGAATTAGGTAATAATGAAAATTTCCTTTTTTCCCCTTGAGAATTCTGTGGTCCTAATATAGAACTACCTAGTCTTTCTAGCTTTTAGCTTCTAATCTTATCACAAATTGTCTATCTGCCTGCCAGATTTACCATCCAGGTTACCTTCTGAATAAGTTTATTCTCAACCTAGATTCAACCTAGATGTTTATTAAAAATGACATTGCAAAGAGTTTCTAATAACTTTAGAAAACACATAATTAGAATTTTTAGTCCTGGCGCGGTGGCTCACGCCTATAATCCTAGCACTCTGGGAGGCCGAGGCAGGCGGATTGCTCAAGGTTAGGAGTTCGAAACCAGCCTGAGCAAGAGCGAGACCCTGTCTCTACTGTAAATAGAAAGAAATTGATTGGCCAACAAATATATATAGAAAAAAATTAGCCGGGCATGGTGGCGCATGCCTGTAGTCCCAGCTACTCGGGAGGCTGAGGCAGGAGGATCGCTTGAGCCCAGGAGTTTGAGGTTGCTGTGAGCTAGGCTGACGCCATGGTACTCACTCTAGCCTGGGCAACAAAGTGAGACTCTCTCAAAAAAAAAAAAAAAAAAGAATTTTTAAAAAACATACAAAATTATAGAAGTATTATACAAGTAGGAAAAAAATTATGAAAGAAGAAAACAAAAAGGAAATATGCCAAAATATTAATAATAGCCTTCGTATAGTGGGGTTATGGAAATTATGTCTAATTTTCAACATTTTTTGACCAATCTTCATGTAGTTCTTTTAAAATCTAAAAGAAAACAATATTTGCAAAAAAATTTTTCTTGCTGCAGTCATAAATGTTATTTGTCCTTGCCATTATTTGAGTAACATATGCTGACAGAGTGGCATGGTTTATTCACTGCCAGCAGTAAACAGAGAAATTAAATAAATGCTATACACAGCGATATCCTAATCAGCTTTTCAGAACTTGACACTACTTATCCCAAGCATAATTGTGCTTCCCTGAAAAGGACACTTGAACCACATTTTCCTTATGTGTCAAAGCCCAGTTCTCTTTTTTCCTTTTGCCTTTCCTTGGGATCCTAAAGTCCATTTCCATCTGAGTTTCCCCTCTCAGAGGGGCCTGGCCTACTTGGGAGGTTGGAGCACCCTTCAGAACAGGCAGTCCCTGCAGCATCCTAACGTGAGGAAGTTTCTCCCCTGTGCATTCGCTGAGAAGCACTTTGGCAGTGCTTGGAGGTCAGCTTGGCTGTCGCCAGGTCTTTAGCATGATTATTCATGTCTGAGAAGCATTGCATGTCTGCTTGCTGAGTGTCCTGGCACTGGGTCCTGGGCTCTGTTTCCGTATCTGGTGCTCTTTATGCACTAGGAATCTTAGGAAGAGGAATCATACTTCTGCCTCTAAGTGTTGCAGTAGCTGAAGACAACAGGGTAAATTAAAGATGGAGCATTGCAGCCTCAGGAAACTCCCCCTAAGTGTAGCAAGATTGAAAAAAGGTACAGTTACACCTAGACAATGTACTGTGCATCTTCTTCGCCGTTGTTAGTGACAAAGTTGAGAATGCTTCCTTTCACCTGCTTTCTTAGTTTGACACTTAGCAGTCAGGTTGGGTTGGTTCCAGGAGGTCACTGCTAACCATGTGATTTGGATATTTGCGCAAAGGACCCCGTGTCACTAATGTGGCGCAACAGAAAGAGCAGGTTGTAAAGGAGAAAATGTCTTCACCATTGATACGACTGACGACTGACGAGAAGCAGTTGGTAGTTAGTGTCAGGTTTCCATTTCCAGGAAGAAATTGAAGCTCTTGACTGTCACATAGATCCCTCATTGAAATATTACTATTTCTTCTGAGTTTCTGCTGTGGTAACAGACGGGGCTGTTCTCAGATTTCTCTTCCCTGCCAGGTTGGAGGACTGTGCTTGCTTGTTCCTTCTAGAAGTGTGAGCCAATTAATGGGCTCTGGTTGTGTAATTGTCACTTTTGAAATGCTCGATGAAGATTTTATTTTTTTCTTTTCATACTTAATTCCATTTTTCTGCACAGCATTTGACAGTAATGAAAAAACCAGTCATGTTCTTTCTGTTTTTTGTTTAAAGGGCAAATATTGGTGTTAATTTTGTCAAGAGTTTTAGAACTTGAACGATAAAAGAAACATGTACATGTAAGAGGAATGGGAAAAAAATGAAAAAAAAAAAAACCCAAAATTCAGATAGCACACATGCACACAGAGGTCAAGTCTGATCCTAGGCAGATTCTTGTGATAATAATGAGATATCAGAGCTTGCTCTATAGAAGGCATCTATATATTAGACCATACTCGGAGACACTTGTTAATCAAACTGTTACCTATGGGGTTATGAAGTACCATGAGTTGATGAACAATTGAGAGTTGAAAACGTCAATAGGGAGTCAGCCAGTCATACCTGCACATTTAGGGGGATTTATCTTCTGTATTGCAGAAGATTTTTTTGAAAAAATTTTCGCATATGTTAGAAGGCACACAGAAAAAGTGGATTTTGCTGCTAAAAGTATGTGAATTGCCTGAGTTCTAAATTTAGAGCTATTAGCGGGTTCTGTGGACCCCAGTGGAAGGTTCTTCCCTACCCAGAACATTTAACATTGAAGGAGCTGGAAGGAAATAAAGTCCTCTTGTGTAACAAAAGATCAGGAGGGAGAATCTAAGAGCTCCCATTTCCCTCTTCCTTCCTTAACCCAGGAGCCACGTTATTCTGTGAGGGTAATAATTTTTCCATGCCTGTTATAAAAAAAATGAGGGATACCTCAATAAAACTTTCTCAGTGAGCTGTGTTAGCACACTTAAAATGTACATGGTCAGAAAGATTTTTCTTTTATTATGGAAATAACTTTCATATTAATATTACATTCCAAATGACAAAAATAAATCAAGATCACACTATTTCAACCACCATTATCTCTCTCCTGCTCTGCTCCTCTCTACTGATTGGCCTCTCTGCACCCTCCCATGAGTTGACTTTACTCACTGTATCCAGAGTTGCACTTTTCTGGCATTATTCCCACTTAGGACCCTTCGCTGACTGCGTCCTGTTGCTCTCTGGATCAAGACCAGAATTCTTCATGTGGCCTAAAGAACCCTACACAGTCTGGCCCCTCCTGCCTCTCCAGACTTCCGTGTCACATTCTCTATGCTCTCCATGTTCCCATCTCCCGGGCATCCTCTCTCCCCCACCACCGTCACGCTGTCCTCCTGCAGAGCCTTTGCTCAGGCCGTGGAGCCCGTACCTGAGAACCTTTTGTTCTCAGCTCAGGGCCACTTTCTCAGGCAAGTCTGCCCTGACCACCCACCTCAATCAGATCACTTTGTCGTCTCCTCTCATACAACCGAGCTACTTTCCTTCACAGCCTATATTGCAGTTTGCAGGAACCCATTCCTTGACATGGTTATTAAATTATGTTGTTCTTCCCCACCAGAAGGTAAGCTGCACAAGAGCAGGGATTTGAGCTGTTTTGCTCACTGTTTTATCCATAGTAGCCTAGCAAGGACCTAGCACTTGTGGGGCTTAGTATATGCTGGTCGTCTGAATGGATGGACACGTGAGTGCCATCACTCTCTCTCCAGTCATGTCTGTGAGTTGGTTCCATTGTCCTGTTACTGTTGGGAGCTGTCATTGTCACAGAGCTCAGTCTGGAAGTCTGTCCATCCCAGCTGAGATGCTGTCGCATGGAGCAAGGAAAAGATTGTGGGAGAGAAGAACAGTTGCTCCTGATGATGCAGTCCTTGAAGACTATGAATGTCTTCCCAACTCTTCTTTATTAATCCATTCTTGATCTATAATTCTTGATTCATTTATAGCCTTATTGTACAGATTTTAATTCAGTATTACAAGTGATTCAGTTTTCTCTAGTCTCTATATCTATCCTTGCCCCTCAAGTTAATAACTTGGATCTTCTAGTAATAGTTTTCCATTTGAGGTTGGTTACTGGCCGGAAGTCCATCACCTTTATTTTTACTACCCTTAGAGACAGTAAATTTTTTTTTATGGAGAGGCCAAATGCTTCTACAACTGTTTGCCACCTGTGCCCCTTTCACTTCGAAAATTGATTTGATTTAAAATCCCAAGTTTGTCTGGTTAATATGTTTCAATTGCTCCTCTGGATTTACAGAGTAAGAATGTGAAGAAGAAGAAAAAAAAACTGAACCTAAACTCTGGAGAGGGACTCTAAACCACTCGCCAAGGCATGCTACATACCTCTCCCCCCAGGGTCTGTTCACAGAGCAGACCTCACTCTAGAATCCTGGAGCTCTGTATACCTCCATGGCCTCAGGATGCCTGCAGGGGCCAGCCCCGCACTGCTCAGAGAGGTGCTCAGTTGGCACCCTTTACCATGACCAACCTTGATTAATCCCTTTTCTGAGGTGGGCACTGCCAGTAAAACATGGGAACTGCCCCTCAAGGGGCCTCTAGTTAGTCACATAACCCCAATGTTTATAAGCAAACTGAGCGCCAGACATAGTAACAGCCAGCATGGGTGTCTGCAGAAAAGGGTAGTAGAGCCGATTTGTTGGTCAGTGAACAAAGGTAGCAGGAAGGAAAGGCATGGTAGTTTTCATCATATCTTCTTAAAATTTTGTAAACTGGCTCAGTTTACCAAATTATAGTCATATGTCAGCAACCAGCCTAAGGCTCTGTCTTGGTAATCATGGATGATTAATACTGGCTCAGCTCTATTCCAGAGTGCTAAGGGGCTCATGTTTTCTTCCTGTGTTTAAAAAACAAAAGAAGAATGAGGAAAAAAGTGTTTCTGTGAATTCAGGGGTCCTGCACGCACACAATGTCAATTTTCAGAGCTGAAATTATCTGGCTCATTCTCTTAGCTTCAGCTGTCTCTTCCATTCGTATTTTCCACCGGCCCCTTCTAGAATGGCTTCTCAAACTCGATTTGAAAGAGGAAGCTCATTGTCATCTTTGTCCACTAAGCATTTCCTCCCCTGTGATGTCCCTCTGATGTTTGGTGGTCGCCCCCTCTCATGGGCATCTCCTGCCCCTTTCACTCTTTCCCCCTCTTTGCTTTCCACAGCCAGGGAGGTACCACACCCCTTCCTTTATACCTTTTCTTCATTCTTTCTATTCCCATCTTAATTTAGGCCTTCATACGTCTTTCCTGGAATGTTTGTATAGCCTCTAACGGATATTCCTCAGTCCGTACTCTGTGTCTGTTGCTGTTCTGGTGTCTGGAGCACTGTTGCTGGGTTGTTCTTGCTGTGAGTCCTTGATATCCTGAACAGGGACCTTCCGTGGTCTCCTGAGGAAAGCCTCAGATCCTTGCCTGGGTCATCTTCTGTCTCCACATGACCAGCTTTCCCAAACATGTTGTTTTCGAATATTCTTCCACATGTTAAACCAGATGTCCAGATTTCAAATATATAATTACTATATATCTCTGACTCTAACCAAACTTTCCAACCCTTATCTCTTTAATTCTCTCCTCACGGTCATGTTCCTACTTTCCTTTCAGTCTGGCCCAATTACTGTTGTCAGATGAGCCCATGCTTTGGATCAGCTAATTATCTTTATTTCCTCTGGCTGTTCTTTAGTCTCTACCAGACCCAGCCAAATGCTCCATGAGTTCTTCCTTGATCTTTCTCCTCCCAAACACAAGTGACTGCTTCACTGTGTGAATGTCCATTGTAATTTGCTCACATGTAACTGGATAATATTCACTCTTTCTCGAATCTGTTTCAGAGAAGGGAGGAAATAAGGGGGTAGGCTTGGAGGGAGGTTGCTTTTTTAAAATCTAGCCATTTTTCAAGGTATACTGGGATTCATCCCCTTGGAAGTACAGGGCTATATTTTCCCAGGGTAGCCTCCGTAAGTATGTAATCAGATGCACAGCCCAACCAACTTTGATTCAGTCTGATATTTGTTGAGTGACCTTAGTAGGTGGAGGCTCATACATACAAAATTGTGAGGGAAAATACTGAAGAAGAGACAGGACATTTCTCCTCTGAGGGAACTTGCAGGCTATACAGAACATTTGGGAACCATCTCTGCCTCTCTCTCTGTCTCTGTCTCTCTCTCTCTCTTATACACACACACGTACACAGACACACATGCGTGCACAGTATAAATAAGAAACAGGATCCTAGAATCATAAAATATTGTAACTGAAAGTACCTTGGAAATGATAGTCCAAGCCTCTCATTTTACAGATGAGAACTGAGACAGAAGGCACAGTGCCTCTCCCAAGTTCTCATCTAATGGCAGGCCCCATATTAGAACCCAGTTCTCCTGACTCTTGAGTCATTTTTTCCTAGAATTTTGCATGGTCTGTAAGACCATAGTCAAAAAACAAACGTATAAGTGCTGAAAGAATATAGTCATGATTAGAGTATGGAATGAAGCTAGGGAAGTTTTTCTGAAAGATGCATTTTGACCCTACCCACCTGCTACTGGCCCATGTCCAAGCTGGGACAACTGGTGATTTCCCAACTGAAGGAACCTATGGATTTTAGGTTTTAAAATCACATGAAGGTACCAGTCAGAAATAGGCTCACCTTCCAGAAAGTGTGATGAAGGCAATGGATTATAAAGAAAGCAACCTGTATTTTCATATGATTTTCTACCTTGCTCTCACTATTACTTCTATAGACTATTAATCTGTCCAGTCTATTAACTGTATCATAATTCATACTTTAAAAACTGGTTTTAAAAGTATAGCTTCTATACCAGTGGGCAAATCTAGATTATCTAGGGACTCATTATCCAGGTTGTATTATAGTGTATTAGCCTCTGTTTTTCTTCCCTTTTCCTTCCTATTGCCGATTTAAAAAAAAAAAATCATTATGCTGTTCATTAGGCCACTTATTAGACTATTTCCTTCCACCAAAAGAGACTTGCACGTGTGGGTTTTTTTCTTCTGCTTTAAGCCAAGATCCATAAAGTGTATTTTTCCCCACAGTTGACATTTTCTTTTCACAATCCTTTAAAATGGAATGTAAGTGAATTTCACCACGGTGTTATAAATTATATACTGAGTATCAGTAATAAACATTTCTTACAAAGTTTTAAAGTGTAGTTTCAGAGTGGTGATTATCTGGAATTGTACACATTTACCAGCTGCTTTGGAGGGAGTTAGCGAGTACTTTCTGCTCATACACTTTTCACCTCTTTATCCAAATTTATACGACAGTGTGGAGCCCATGTAATAAACCTAAACAAAGCCAAAGAATGTTTATTCCTAGTAATGTGATTCAACAGTCTTGACCTGATGAGTGATCATCTTGTCTGTCCTTCTACCTCCAGGCAGGGTTGTACGTTAAATTTGTCTCAGCAAGCCCATGGGTTTACCCTGGTGAGGAAGACTGGACCATATCCCTTGCTTCCTCATTGCAGGTTCTCAGAGTATTCGTGTAAATTTTTGATTCTCAGGCAAAGGAAGATAGCACATGTTGGTACTGCTCTATTAGAGAAGAATAACTTGTTTATATTGTTCTTTTTTCCTTCCTAATTCTCTAGGGAGTTACTGAATTCTCTGTAGGATTTAGCAGTGCATATATAGGCTTAATAGAAATTCTGACTGCTGGAGCTTTAAAATGTATAGTTTTTTCTCTAGGATAGGCTGAGAGTGGGGAGAAGAGGGTCTCCTGGAAGCTTGTTTGTTTGTTTGTTTCACATTTCTGAGTCTTCTGAATTCATTTTTCCTAATTAAAATAAAGATCCAAACCTATGCTAATCTAATGTTGAGGCCACAGATTTAAACTAACAGGATTTGAAAGTTCATGTTCTCACAGCACCATTGAGCTCCTCCTGTCACAGCCTCTGCCTGTTTGTGGCTGCTTCTAATGGGCTAATCAAAAGCCTCTATTGCACAGAGATGTGGTTATATGGCCCTGTGAAGACAGGGCCACAACAATGTTAAGTAGTAATCGAGTTTTTAGCAAGATGTGGCATGTACTGAGAATCTACAATTACAGATGCATTCATTTTTGGATTTCTAGTCTGATTTTCAAATTTATACCTTTCACATTGCATTAATATGGTATTCTTACATTAATATTAATTAACTTTATAAATTTTTGAGGAGATGAGAAGGGAACACAGGGTACAATCTTCTAAGCTTTTCATGTTTGGAGATAGAACAACTGATATTTTCAGGCAGTGTTTTCTTCTTTTGCCACTTCCTTAGTTAAGATTATTATTCAACTAATATTGAATCATTGCCCTGCCAGGAACCCCAAACTGTGGGGCATGGGCCTAGGCTAACTCAAAAATTTGATATTTACCCATTCACTAATTTAGCAGACATTTTTGCACTGCTGCTTTAGGTCAGGCTCTGCGCTGGACACTTCCCTCTTGTCGCGGGCTCACTGATTAATCTTCCTGGGACCCTGTTAGATTGAGGGCCCTTGATCCAAATGCAAATAGACACTTTTGTGGATTCTGACACAGTGTAGCTAGACTAGACACTCTGAGTGAATCAGTAGGACAGTGTTCATAGGAGCGAGCAGCATGCTAAATCTGGAAGCACATACTACATAGGTGGAAAGGGCTTGGCCTTGGTAGATAAATAAAGCTCACTCATTCTCTCTTCAGTCTGCCCGAGGGAGTTCACATGTGCCTTTCAGGTCAGGTCTTCCCAGAGACGGCAGGATTGTAGGCTGCACACTCAGCCAGTCCACGGCTTTGTTACCTTTGTGCTGGAAACAATAACCTCAGCCACAGGGAGGCTTAGGAAAGTGACTGTGTTTTGTTGCGCTCCTGTGCCAGGGCTTGGCAGCCCTCTCTGATGGTAAGTGTGATGTTCAGTTTGTAATGAGCACTTGCACTTTCTGTAAACTGTGTAATAGTATATAATAGGCAGTCATTTTCCACTTATCCTTGATAACAGGTGGTTTCTGTTTGGCTTTTAGTGATAGCCAAAATGTGGGTGTTTTTATCCCCCTCACCAATATGATAGATTTTCAGAGGCATCTTTTTTTCACAAGATAGATTAACAAATTGTTTCCTAAGTTTGCCCAAAACGTGTAACGGTTAATATTGCCTTGCCTTAAAAAAGTCAAAGTCAAATAAAATGGTTTCAAAGTAGCCATTTATGATAAAATGACTGTGTATGTTCTTCAGCTCGTTTTGGCTGTCTCCTGGCTGCGCTTTGACTCAAGGGATTAGTATCTTGAAATTTAGCCCAATAGCTTGGATTATAAAACTGCCAAGTCTTAAATTATTGTTTTAAATTTCCTATAAGAGATTATATCTTAAGTTTAAAGTGAATGCGCACTGGATGGCTTGGTACCCTTCCCTGAGAGAGTAAGGGGGCTGCTGTGCTGTCATCCTTCTCCTCTGAGCCACACATTGTAAGACTGAATGAGGTGCTTGCCCGGATTTTTTTTTAATCACTGGAAAATACACTTAGAATAGAAATAGACAAAAGCGTTACATTGTAACCCTCCCCGCCTCTGTTTAAAGGCTTCTCTTTATTTTCCCTTACTACTTGGAACACACCATAAGATTCAGTGTTTTTCTGTAATAAGTTAAGATTGCTTTCTCATGAGACTGACTTTCCCCTTTCTGAGAAATGGCTGGCATTATCTATTCATTCGTTCGGGTCTATAGGCCTCTTGCTAACCATTTACCCCTATTGGACGGCTTGAGTAAGACCAGCAACTGTTGATTTTGTGGTGTCAGGGAAGTCTTATGAATCACAGTGATGGGAGCCCTGGTGCTTCCATGATCACTGGGCACTGCCATTTATCTGTCACAGAGGTGGCCTTCCTGCAGATTTCTTGCCTGGGATTTTGATGTGTGTGACTTGCTACAACCAGGATATCAGTGAGTGGTAGCAACTGAGATATGGAAGTTGCTTGAGCCAACCTCATATTTAAGAGTATTTTGCCCTTTTGGCACAAAAGGTAGGATTTGCTCGTCAGAATGACAGATTGATCCCCTCTGTGTGTGGAGCTCTGTGTGGAGTTATGCAGAAAAGAGAAGATAGACCACTTGCCTATAGTCTGTTTTGAAAACATACACATCAAAAAAGCCTCTCCTTTCAGCTGGCTGTTCCCAGGTGTCACCTAAAAAGCAGACTGGGGTTGAGTTATTGTTTGCTTCCCATGTCTGCTTAAAAATTCAACCAAATCACAGAAGGACAGGTGCTTAGTTTAGGAAGACAGTTAGTTTATTAGAACTAAAAAGCAATTGAATCGCACCTGTATAAAGTTTAACTGCTCGGCAGCAAGGTGTGGGAAAGTGTGGGCAGAGACCAGGCTTCCCCTGAGCTCCTTTTGCAATGTTGCTCGGGGAAAGTGCTTCCCATCCATGTGGCACATCCATCCTCTACCTTTGTCCCCAGATCTGAATCTGGACACACTATCTCAATGACTGGGGTTTGGGAGCGATGGTTTTCTTCCTCCCGCTGTGCCTGCCGTTAAAACTGCTACTCTGTATGTGGAACTGAATCCATTCTGCACATGAAATGCACTGACCCAGGTAGAAGCAGATTTTTAATCAAATGTCATTAGAACAACCCATTTGCTGCAAAAATTTCTGGAGTCCTAGTGTTACTATGCCTACATTTTCCAGTTGTTTACTGGGATCTGATTTCTAGCCCAGCATGTTATCTGTGGGGTTTACTGAGATCAGTTGAATTAAATTAGGATTTATAGTTCTTCTCTTTACTTAGGAGTGTACATGGAGATCCCCTGTTATAGATACAACATTCACAGCATTTGCCTGTTGGCACACTGTCATAACCCAAGTGAGGGTCTTTCCTTCAAACTAGAAGTTTCCCCTACATCTGATTTGGGTGGTATTAGGTCATTAAATATGAAATGTCCAATTTAAAATCAAAAGTGTAGTTTATTATATCTCAAACAAGAAGCAGTACAGTTAATCAAAGTCTGTATCTAAACTGTCAACACAGTTTTGCCATCTTAATGGTAGCTTGTCTACCGGCAGTGAAGAAGCCTGGAGAGCGAGTGGTGATGAAATCGCAAAAGGCGTTTTTCCACAGCTTGTTGAGAATTGAATATTTTTCCATTTGAGAAGTGTTCCAAAGCCTAGAAGTGGTAGTCAGTTGGTGCAAGGTCTGGTGAATTCAGTGGATGACACAGAGTTTCCAACTCCAGCTTTTGTAGTTTGAGCAGCATTCTTTTTTGTCACATGTGGTCTTGTAAAAGGATCTTCTATTGACCAATCTTGGCTGCTTAATCACAAGCGTCCTCATCATTTTGTCCAGTTGGTTGCAGCAGACATCTGCTATAATTAGTTGACCAGGTTTCATGAGGCTTTAGTAGATAATATCAGTGCTGGACCACCAAACACACACCATTAACTTTTCTTTTTATGAATATTCGGTTTTGGACTGTTTGGGCAGTTCATCTTTATCCAACCTTTATGCCAAATTTGGTGATTGTCAAAAAGAATCCATTTTTCTCACATGTAACAATACAGTGTAGAAGTGGTTTGCCTTTATGTTATGACAGCAAAGAAAGCAACTTTGAGACAATTTCTCATCTGACGCTCATTTAATTTACATAGTATGCATCTATCCAGCTTCTTTTCCTTTCCCATTTGTTTCAAATGGCCCAATATTGTTGGAACAGTAACGTCAAACCTTGCTGCTAATTCACACGTAGGTTGAGATGGATTTGCTTCCACTACAGCTTTCAGTTCATCATTATCCACCTTGTTCTCAGGTCACACATGTGGCTCATTTTCAAGATTAAAATCACCAGAATGGAACTTCTCAAACTATCTACATACTGTGTGTTCATTAGCAACATCCTTCTCAAACACTTCATTGATATTTCAAGCACTGCATTGGTTCCATGATGGAACTCATATTCAAAAATAACACAAATGTTGGACTTATCCCCAGTTTTACAAAAATTGTTCTAAAAAAAATTTGAAAGAGAATCACAAGCAAAAACATACGTTTGAATGACTGAGGTTTTATCTTCACAATAAATATAAAACAAGAATGTCAAAGTGAAATGTCAGAGATAACTGTCAAACAGCACCTAAGGAAATTGGACATTTCATACTTAATAATCTAATAATTTAGATTTCAGGTTTGAGGATTTGTTGAAATGATGTCATAGACCAGTGTTCTTCTGTAGAAATGTCTGGGTCATATGCTTTATTAATTATACTGCAAATAAAAAGTAAGGTGAGAGGTGGGAGCTATGGAGAACTCAGGATTGTATTTTCGGAGAGGACCTAAAATCTATGCTAGTGCTGCTAGTTCCTGGTTTCCATTCTGTCTAGAAAAGAGGCCGAAGAGGAAAAGCACCTAAAAGAGGGTGTGGGAAAGCAATGTAAAAGCTGTTGTAATCATTATTACTTCTCAAGTGAGGCATTCCTTTCCTATATAAGAGCATGTAACTTATATTTTCTTGAGAAATAAGAATTCTGGCATAAAGCTATCCAAGTGTCAGGCTCCTGGTTCTAAAGTCCTGTCCCATGCAGCTATTTTCCCGAGTGATAAAGCCTGCCCTTTTAACTTCTGGCCTCAGGTCTTCCATTGTCATTATGCCCAAGGGGTCTGTGGACACAATTGTGTTTCAGTATCTTTGGATTCCTTGTGTATTTTATTTTATGCATTTGAAAACATTGTGAGGAGTTCATAGGCTTCACCAGACTGGCAGATATCCATGGCACAAAAAAGGGAAGATCTAAGGGTCAACCAAATATTCACATATGAAAACCTTTGGATAAAGCGGACATTTCAATAAAAATAGGAAGTGCCAGTTACAGATGTCTTTTTTTTTTATTATTGTGTCATTCCTCTTACCTGACTTCTGTTGATCTCCTGTGACCTTTGCCTTCTGATATGCACCCTAGGTCTGGGGCCATTTGCCGCAAAGATGAGCATGGCACGCCCATCTTTGTCACTCTACCTCCCCACGTTAAACTTGGAAATGTGGTGATCTCAGTTGTTAAACTTGAGCCAGTGGTGATGGGAGCCAAATGGACTTCACAGCAAAACCCGAGCCTTCCTTGTCAGCTCAGGTTTCAGAATCGTTTCTCTCTTTGTAGCTGCATTTGCACATTAGTCCTACAGATTTGTTCTAAAAGATCAGGGCCAAGGAATGTGGCCAGCCCTAGGCTTCCCTGTCGCCCTTGCTCTAACCCTCCAGTCCTCCCTGCCTTCTTTCAGGACTCCCTCATCACTGATGGGGAAGTACAGTTTCTACCTGCAGGAAACCTATGCAGACCTTTATCCATTCATTCAACCCATTTTTATGAAGTACCTGCTATGAGGTCAGTCCTATGCCAGGCAGGAATCTGCCTGACCACAAAATTAAAGAGCTCACAGGAGTGGGCTTGCACTTGGCTGCCCTGGGTGACTGCCATGGTTCAGGCTCCCTGTAGCCTAGCAGTTTACTGTGCACCTACTGTGTGCTGGGCACTTCACTCGTGGAGGGCTCACAGCCTGCCCCCAAGGGAAGGACAGGCTAATTGCTAGAATTAGGTGTGCATGTATGAAAGTGAGAATCTATGTTAGAATCTATGTTTAATATGAAATTGTATTAATCTTAGCCTTTCTATTAGGGACTGTGTTCTTAGAGTACTCACCAGTATCTTGCCACCAGAAAGAAAAGTGTGAAATGTGGCAGCATTATCTGCACATGAAAAATAGGCAAAGTAAATAGGCAAAATAAAAATTCCTGGGCTGGAAATCAGGAGGTGTGGCTCTCAGCCGTGGTCCTGCCATTGACTGGAGTGTCCTGGGGCAAGGCATTTACTCTCTCTCTGTGCCTCTGTCTCCATGTCTGTAAAGTGTTGTTCCTAAAACAAGGCCTGGTGCTAGGCTCTGAGGGCTGGGGATTTTTGTTTTTTAGGAGATGGGGTCTTGCTCTGTCGCCCAGGCTCGAGTATAGTGGCATGGTCATAGTTCACTGTAACGTCGGACACCTAGGCTCAAGCAATCTTCCTGCCTCGGGCTCCCCCAAGTAACTGGGTCTATAGGCATGAGCCACTGTGCCCAGCAAATTTTTTAAAATTTTTTTGTAGAGACGAGGTTTCACTGTGTTGCCCAGGCTGGTCTTGAACTCCTGGCCTCAAGTGATCCTCCTGCTTTGGCCTCCCAAAGTGCTAGGATTACAGGTATGAACCACCATGCCCAGCTGGGGACTGTTTTGATTAAAATAGTACCGTTCATTGTTATGTTATTGATACAAATGTATAATAGTTATGTAAACATAATATATAATGGATTTACCTCCAAAGTTCCTTCTATCCATACATGCCAGAGCTCTAAAGCCCTAGGATAGTGTGTTGCCTGGACAGATGTACACACACCCGCATGCATATATGCTTGAGTCGAACCAACCCCTGTAGCTGCTTCTCTCTGTCTCCTAGCCCCTTGCAGCTGTCATTAACCGTCATGTGCCTGCACCCACGCAGCTACAGGGTGATAGCTCCACCTCCAGAGCAAAGCCTGCCACCTCCGATACTCTTCTTGAGAAGTGAGAAAACAGAACAACAAGCCGAAATATATTAAACACCTCGAGGTTCCTGGAGATGAAGGCTGTAATAGATATAGTTATATATTTGAAAGAAATAGTCATATAGAACAACAAATAGAGATGCTGAAGCACAAGGTCAAATGAACTTGTGTTCAAAGAAGGGTCAAGAAGTTAATCTTTTTCTGCTCAAATCATAAAGTGCATACCTCATGGCTGGAAGCCTTTTCCTAATGAAATAGTAACATCCATTAGGTGTTGGGTGTGCATTAAAAATGTCTTCACATTTGTATTTTTAGCATGGACACAGTGATATCAGTTAAAATAATTAGCCCTTGCCTGTAATCTAAAAGCCTTATCTCTCTACTCTTACTTTTTTAGAAGGCAGATGTTTTAAAACTGATTTGAAAATCAAATTTGCCCTTCAGTGATTTCATTTGGAAGAAACAGAGAAGTAAACATTATAAAGAAGGCTTTTCGTACATTATGCATGCAAATGTGGCAGCCGAATTCAAGTTCACAAGTAGAGGTGGATGACTGTTCTGGTTGAGAAAGGTTGAAATGTTTAAATGAATACAAAGGTCATCGACCCACAGACTGTGTTCTTCTGTCATTTGGTAGCAGGGCTATTGCTTCATGTTAAACTGTACCTGCCAAAAGGAAAGAACTGAAAGGCCCTGCCAGGAAAAGTGAGGCCACATTAATAGGGCAGTGGCTGTGTCTAAACAGTCCGGGTATGCTGTTATCAAGCCCTGTGTTGACACAGTGGAATGGGATTAAGGGGGAGTATGCTCTTTTGAAAATACTACACTGCTGGTGTTGAGACTTTGGAGGCTCTGGTCACAAAAATTTGAATTTGTGGGGCAACTAATTTCTCTGATGTATTTATGAGTTTGTCTGATAGCCCCTCAAAGGTGAGGGCTATGTCTCACTTATCTTCAGATCACCACAATTTAGCACAGAGCCCGACATGTGGTAGGAGCTTAAAAATGGTGGGAAAAAGTGGATGAATGAACTTAGGAATGAATGAGTTAGTGGTTATATTTTGGGGGCAATTTTTCTTTTTTCTTAATGGAATTTCAACACAGATTTTGACAAACTTAATAGTGAAAGATAAAGTTTTCACTAGGGAAGAGCAGAAAATGAGATTTAAACTAGCCCAAAACAAATTCTTGCTCAGTATCCTGAAGATCAAAAACTTGAGCCCACCTACAGATCTGGAGAGAAGAGGTCTTCCACCAAGGAAGTGTGGCCACCCTGCCTAAAATTTGAATTAAAAATCCAATTGGCCCAACTCCTTGGTGGGTAGATCCCAAAAGGGGATAGATTGCCAAGAAGGGCTTGCAGGGTGGGCCATTACATGATACTAATCCATGGTCCAGAGAGGCTTATTAAAAAGTCTTCATTTAATGATCTGCAGCTCAAAAGTCCAATGACAGGAACCTTTTGGGAAGATGTTTCTCTATGCTATACTACATCTCTCTTGTGTCTTTATTTCTTTTCTGTTTGAGAAGCTTTATTTATCTCAGGTTTCTTGGGGAATACGATGGAAAAATTTCTGGGCTGTTCTAGTTTCCACCCTCCTTTCCTGCCAGGAGGATTCAGACTGGGCGAGAGGCTTGTTCCATTTGGAACTCATGTTCCCTCGCCACTCACTCCTGGCACTCTCCTCACACTGCACAGGCAAGAGCCCAGTCACCTCTGTCTTTGAACAGCTGCAGATGGCTCCCAGAGTTTCTCTGAATACATTTAGCTGAAGCTATTTATGTATGTGTGTATGTATGCATTTACTTTATTTACTGATTTAAAAATAAGGTCTCACTCTACTGCTTGGGCTACAGTGCAGTGGCATAATCATAGCTCACCACAATCTCAAACTCCTGGACTCCAGTGATCCTCCTGCCTCAGCCTCCCAAGTAGCTGGGGCTACAGGCACGCGCCACCACACTCGGCTGATTTATTTTTATAATTTTTTGTAGGGACAGGGTCTCAATGTGTTGCTTAGACTGCTCCTGCCTCAGCCTCCCAGAGTGCTAAGGTTATAGGCGTGAGCCACCACACCTGGCCTGAAGCTATTTACGTATCTCTAATCATTGGATATTATAAAAGGGCTTTCTTTCAACAGGCCTGTGAGCACCCACCGCATGCAGGGCGCAGAGTGAAGCACTGCATTCACACTTGCTGTCCTGTGTCCTGGTCAGGTTGAGAGTTCACTGACCTTGCTCCTGTGTCCTGGAAAGTGGATTTTCTGCCTCACAGGCCTTCAAGGAAGCCTTTGAAGGCAAGACTCTAGGAGGCCTATTAACAAACAAACAAAAATGATAAGAGATCTTCTCTGGCTTTCTTATGAATTTAGGGGAGTCTAGGGTGTAGCTGCCAGGTGTATAGATGGCTGATCTGTCAGGAAGTCAAAACTATGCCAGTTCTGCTAATGTGTCCTTGTATCTCTCAAAACACGGTGTATACAGAGAGATAGTGAAGGAGAATCTCTCACATCGGTTTCCTTTAGGATTGAGTACTGTGGTGGGTATGAGTCTAGAGAGGTGTACTGGCCACAGTGGCTCATGCCTGTAATCCTAGCACTTTGGGAGGCTGTGGTGGGAAGATTCCTTGAGACATCTCTACAAAATATTAAAAAATTAACCAGGCATGGTGGTACGCGCCTGTTGTCCCGGCTCCTCATGAGGCTGAGGCAGGAGGACCGCTTGAGCCCAGGAGTTTGACATCATAGTGAGCTTTGATCATGCCACTGCACTCTAAGGCAGAGCAAGACCCTGTCTCCAGAAAATAAAAATAAAAAATTTTAAAAGAGAGGAACACTGGTGTTCTCCATCTCAGCCTGCCCCTGAGGGGCCTCCATCCCCAGAGTGGCAGCTGTGGGCTCCGCACTGCTAGAGGGAGAGCAGGGAGGCCCCTGGCCAGCTTCACAAGGTGACCCACAGTGTCTGCTGACAGGATGTCCTAAGGGAGCTTAGTGGCCCCTCAGAGGCAGCTCGCCTTAACCTCCTTCTTCCCCGACCCTTCCACACGAGCTAATGCCTTTTTCCACATCCACTTTACGTATTCACCCAACCTGGAAATGTGTAATCGTTCTCAACTCCCTTCTCTCCACCGTCCAGTCAATTCTCTTTGCCACTGTCCTTCTTATTGACTCTCGGCAGCCTCCCCTCAGCCTCTCCCTCCACCTCCAGTCTCTCTTCTATCCTGTCTCTTGAGCTACTGGTATAAAACAGAGCTATCGTACCACCACCTGCCCACAATCCCAACACCTCAGCCTGACGTGCGAGGCCCTACGTAGTGTGGTCCAAGCTTGCCATCCACTTCATCTCGTCTTGCTGCCACGTACACCCTCTCTTTCCCTGCTGTGGACACTCGTTCTCAGGATGCAGTCTGTGCTGGCTCATCTTTGAGCAGTGTCCATGTGCCACTGCCTGCAGTGCTGGTCTTTGTTGGCCATCCCCACCCCCACCCCTTCTCTGACTGTGAATTCTAGGTCATCCTTTAAGCCATGCTCTATGTTACCTCCTCTGTGTATCCCATCCTAACACCTCCAGACTAAGAGTAACTAGAATTCCCAACTCAGGCCAAACGTGGGAAAGACCTTCTGCTTTTTCCTGGTCAGTCCAGAAACTGGACCCATGGACTTGAGGAAGGGGGAGGGAGGGTTTCAGTCAGTGGTTAAAGGATAAAGCCACTTAAAGGGTTTAAGAGAGGAAAAGTGTTCTTTTTTTTTTTTTGAGACAGAGTCTCACTCTGTTGCCTGGGCTAGAGTGCCGTGCTGTCAGCCTAGCTCACAGCAACCTCAAACTCCTGGGCTCAAGCAATCCTCCTGCCTCAGCCTCCCAGGTAGCTGGGACTACAGGCACGTGCCACCGTGCATGTCTAATTTTTTCTATATATTTTTAGTTGTCTAGCTAATTTCTTTCTATTTTTAGTAGAAATGGAGTCTTGCTCTTGCTCAGGTGGGTCTCAAACTCCTGAGCTCAAACAATTCCCCCGCCTCAGCCTCCCAGAATGCTAGGATTATGGGCGTGAGTCACCATGCCCTGCCGGAAAAGTGTTCTAATTGCACATCTCTTCTCCGGCGATGAGGGCAAGAACTGGATCTGGTTTATTCAGTGCTGCTTTCCTGCCATGCGGTAAAAGCTAGTACATGTTAATGTGAGTGAATGATCCAGGAGATCATCTGTTTCCTAATCTGGAACTTAAAAGAACTTAAAAGTCACAAGTGAGACTTGAGGACCTCTTAGAGCACACAATCAGTAAAGAGAAAATTCCACTCCAGGGTATGTACCATAGAGAGATGAAAACATATGTCTGCATATAAACTTGTACAAGAATGTTCCTAACAACATTAGTCATAATGTCCCAAAAGTAGAAACAATTCAAATGTCTATCAACTGATGAATGGATAAACAAAACATGGTGTATCCATGGAATATTATTTGGCAATAAATATACTGATACATACAGTATCTGATACAGTACTGATACATACTACAACATGGATGAGCCTTGAAAACATTTTGCTGAGTGAAAGAAGCCAGTGAAAGACCATATATTGTATGACTCCATGTAAATGAAACATCCAGAATAAACAATAACAATAAACATCCAGAATAAACAAATGCATACAATCAGTAGATTATTGGCTTCCAGGGGCCAGGGGATTGAGAAGAATGAGGAATGACTGCTAAAGGGTACAGGGTGATGTACCACCCTGTTTTGGGGTGATAAAAATGTTTGAAAATTGAGTGTGTTGATGTTTGCACAACTCTGTGAATATACTGAAGACCACTGAATTGTATACTTTAAATGGGTGAATTTAAAAGTATGGGAATTATATCACAATAAAAACGTCAGTTTTTAAAAAAGAAAAGAGAGACTGTAGAACATTTCCAGACCAGAGCTGAAAGTACCCTTACAGGAAGGACTCTCAGCGTCAGTGAGCTGGGCAGCTCTGGGCAGTAGCACGGCCCTCACTTTGCCCCACTTTGCCAACAGGAGCACTGCAGGTTATAGACCCCTGCAGCTTTTGGCTCACAGCAGGGCCACATGCTATCGGTCGGGTTTACAGCTATTGAGAAAGGAGGCTGGGCTAACACTGCAGCAGAGAAACACAGCTCTTCTCTGCCTTTTCCATACAGTTCTTTTGAGAAGGAACAGAGGTGTGGTTGACAGATTTGCTTTGCCTTTCTCCCCCATTTCCTGCACCTACCCACCCCTTCTTTATTTCTCGCGGTTCTCTCTCCATGGACGGGCTGGACCAGGGATCACTTCTTAAATGCATTTTAATTTATATATTCAAATTCATAGATTTTGTTCTATGGCTTTTGGTGAGAGGAGGGCAAAACACAGACCAGAGTGCCCTGCTCTCACAGTAAGAGGAATGGCCCTATCTTTCTCGCATGTGGCTGAGCCACAGCAGGCCACTGGCAGCCAGTGCAGGCCTCCAGTGAGTCAGCTCAGTGGCCTTGGGTTGATGAGCTGCCAGGCTCTTGATAGACCATCCAGCCGCTTTATGGCCCACTTTATGTGTTGGCCACTAGAACACAAGTATAAGTTCCTACTGTAAATGGAGTCTTACACTGGCGTTGTAGTGGGTTCTAAGTCAATAAAATTCAGATTTTAAAATCAGAATGATCCTTGCCCTTAGTGTTATAGTGGGCATAAATATATATAAATGCGGGAGTTAGAGACATTTGCATGTACTTTACCTGATTGAACAGCAACTCTCTTAAATGGCTCTTTCAATGTGAAAACAATCTTATCTGTAGCCGCAGAGCTACATGTGAGATTTTAATTTTGCACTGGCAATGTAGAGGTCTATCTAGTGCATGGTTTTCAAGTAGCATGTCTGTGTTATCCCACATAATACATTTTTACTACCAATTATTGTCTGACCTAACTCACTGCTGGTAATTCAATTTGATTCTTTGATGGCATCATAAAATATTGATAACAAAGTAGATAATAATAGAGGTGTAAGAATGGAACCAAGAGCCATTTTTATTAATGCAAGTGAAGTCATAGCAAATATATTTGATTTCTCCTGATTCTGTAATTCTTACCATTATTCATTCATTCAACAAATAATAATTAGGCACCTACTAAGTGTTAGGCACTGATCAAGGCAAACAAGATCTCTGCTTTCATCAAGTTTCCATCCTAGTGGGGGGGAATAACAGATAAATGAGAAAGTTTTAACTGCTGATAAATGCTATGAAGAAAATGAAACAGGGTGGGTAGAAAGTGACTAGGCCATGGCAGGCAAGAAAAAGCTACTTGAGGCCAGAAAGGCCATTCTGAGAAAGTGACATCTGTGTTGAGATAAATGGTAGATAGAAGCCAGCCTTCCAGAGGCTTGGGGAAAAAGAATTCAGGGAGAGTTAAGGCCTTGAAGAGGGAATGAACATGGTGTATTGCAGAGCAGAAAGACGGCATGTGCTGCTTGAGCCTGGGGAAGGAGGCAGAGGCAGGTATGAGATGGACAGAGAGACCAGTAGGTCTCAGGTTGCGTATGAACGTTAGGTTTGGTAAGGAATGTGAATTTATTCTAGGAGCAGTGGGGAGTTACTGGAGGGTTTTTAGCAAGGGAGTAGTAAGAACTACTTATTTCTGCTTTTTAAAGTTCACTCTGGGTTACTGTGTAGAGAATGAATCGTTGGGGGGAAATGTGGAACTGGGAGATTGCTAAGGAAGCTGTTGCTGTAACCCGAATATGAGATGACAGGGATTTGCACTGGGCAGTGACAGTGGAGATGGTAAGAAGTGGTTGGCTATGGAAACCAGGGTCAGCTTGGGAAATGGGGGAGAGGAGAGAAAGAAAGGCCTTGCTAGTGTTTTCTGACTCTGTCCTTGGTCCTGAACATTTCTCCTCCCCCACCACCACCCCCTTTTTAAAAATCAATGCCCAGAAAGGGATGCTTCTCTGGTTTCTGATGAGACAAAGCAAGAAGGGATGACTAATGTGATAGATGACAGACATGAGATTCAAAATGATCTTTCTAGGCCCTAATGTGGGACCAAACCAACAGGATGAGATTTAATGGGGATAAAGGTGATGCTCTCTATTTAGGTTCAGAAAATCAATTGTACGAGTACAGGATGGGGGCAGTCAAGCTTGAGAGAAGTTTATGGGAAACAGAGCTATGGTTTTAGTTGGCCACAAACCCAATATGAGCTAATAGGAAGGGGCTGCTACAAACCTTAGGCAGTCTTAATCCACACTGGCTACATAGTGTTCTTATGGTTATACGACCTTTGTGTTGGCCAAGGCATGTTTGGGCACATGCGTTCATGCTTAAAGAGGTAACTTGAAGATGGCCAGATGATGAGAGTTTAGGAAGCTGCTATGCGGGGGGGACGCCGGGACCCATTGAAGGAACTAAGGAGAAAACGAGATCAAAGGGATGGTGGGGTCATCATATTTATCTTTAAGTGCAAAGCTGTCTTGTGGGAAAGAGACCCTAATTCTGTTAACCCCAGAGGTTAGCATTAAATGCTTTTTTTATTCACACCTTCAGCACACATTTAGTGAGCATCTATCTATTCTTTGCCAGTTACTATTTTTTAATGTATCAAATGTTTTGATTTTTAATTAATATATTAATTAATATATTTTAAGAGACTTTTTTAGAGCAGTTTTAGATTCACAGCAAAATTGAGAGGAAAGTACAGAGATTTCCCATATACCCTCTGTCCCCACACATGCATAGCCGTTCCCCATTATCAACACCCCCCACCAGAGTGGTACATTTTTTTTTTTTTTTTTTTTTGAGACAGAGTCTCGCTTTCTTGCCTAGGCTAGAGTGAGTGCCGTGGCGTCAGCCTAGCTCACAGCAACCTCAGACTCCTGGGCTCAGCGATCCTACTGCCTCAGCCTCCCGAGTAGCTGGGACTACAGGCACGAGCCACCATGCCCGGCTGATTTTTATATTATATATATTAGTTGGCCAATTAAATTCTTTCTATTTTTATGGTAGAGACGGGGTCTCGCTCAGGCTGGTTTTGAACTCCTGACCTTGAGCAATCCGCCCGCCTCGGCCTCCCAGAGTGCTAGGATTACAGGCGTGAGCCACCGCGCCCGGCCCAGAGTGGTACATTTGATACAGTCACACCTCACAGGCACCCAAAGTCCATAGTCTTCATTAGGGTTCACTCTGATGTTGTACATTCTTTGGGTTTGGACAAATGTATAAAGACATGTATCTGCCATTATAGTGTCTAACATTGTATTTTCACTGCCTTAAAAATCCTCTGTGCTCTACCTATTCAACAACCCCCACCCCACCAAATCCCTGGCAACCACTGATGTTTTTACTGTCTCCTTAGTTTTGTATTTTCCAGAATGTCGTCTAATTGGTATCGTATAGTATGTAGGAACTATGGTACTCACTTATGGCCCAGAGAGACAGTATATAAATAAGTAAGTGTAGTAAAGTATTCCAGATGCCAGCATGGAAGTATGCACTGAATACAGTAGGGACACAGTAGAGGGAGTGGCCATTCTACCTGAGATGGGTGGAGGAAGGTCTCTTGGTGGGAGTGTCACTTATGCTGAGCCTTAAATAATGAGTGGGTGGGCCGGGCGCGGTGGCTCACGCCTGTAATCCTAGCTCTCTGGGAGGCCGAGCCGGGCGGATCGTTTGAGTTCAGGAGTTCGAAACCAACCTGAGCAAGAGCGAGACCCCGTCTCTACTATAAATAGAAAAATTAATTGGCCAACTAATATATATAGAAAAAATTAGCCGGGCATGGTGGCGAATGCCTGTAGTCCCAGCTACTCGGGAGGCTGAGGCAGGAGGATCGCTTGAGCCCAGGAGTTTGAGGTTGCTGTGAGCTAGGCTGATGCCATGGCACTCACTCTAGCCTGGGCAACAAAGCGAGACTCTCTCTGTCTCAAAAAAAAAAAAAAAAAAAAAAAAAAATAATGAGTGGGTGTTGTCCAGGACACTATCTGTGGTGAGGAAGGACACTTGGAAGTGCTTTAAGCAGATGAAGCAGTGCATGCAAAGGCATGAGGTGTATTCATGTAACTAAGCATGGCTTGGCATGACTGGAGGCCAGGTTGAGAGGTCAGCTCTGCCTGTTCTTGGTTTGAGGGTGAGGGAGATTTGTCCAACAGTATGCCTTAGGCAGCCCCTGAGGTATAGTACACTAAAGGGAAGGGGCTATAGAGAAGGCAGAAGGGTCAAACTGGGACCAGCTTTCGAAATTTCTAGATACTGTGTTAGGAAATTGAACTTTATTCTTTAGGTAGTGGAGAGGCATGATAAGACGGTGACTTATTTGGGCAGATAGTTCTGGCAACACTAAGCAGAGTGAATGGGAAGCAAGAGGGACCAGAGACAGAAATATCAGGGAGCAGCTGTCATAGAAGAGAGGTAGTCAGAGTCCACACTAGAGCTATGGCAGTCAGGTGATCCAGGGTAGAAGCTGAAGTGGGCGGAGGAGGGGTTCTTAGGGCATAAAAATTTTGTTATAACTCTATACCTTAGTGCCCTCGGGGGGCAAAGGGTAGAACAAAGTTGGGGGAGTTGACCAATCACCAGGCTGAGCACCTGAGGGCAAAATAGTCAGAGATCCAGGAATTTCTTCAGAGGAAGATACCACACATCAGTCCAGAAAGGCCACTATTCCCAAGTCAGTCTGCTTGTAAGAGCACAAGGTACCTCTGCCAAGAAAGATTACCAGCCCCATGCCACCTTCCCCATCACGCTGTCACTCAGGGCTCTATCGGCAGTAGGAGCTGCAAGCACAAAGGAAAGTGATCCCTTGGTTTTTTCCTAGATGTGGAGCTGTGACCTTCTGCAGGTGTCTTCGTGGTCTTTCTGAAGCACTCTTGAACCTATTCTGCAATCAGCTAACTCAGCCTGTCACTGTGGCCAGCCAGCCCCGCCATCATGGCTGCCTTCTGCTGTTGGATCACTTTCCTTGCCTGCCACATCAGAGTAGAGGGGACAAGGACAGTAACTGACGCTATTTGTCTAGGGCTCTGCAGCATTCAGCCAAACCCCATTGTGTGGCTCTTTATTCTCCAGCTCTTTTTGAGAGTTTCATTGTTTAGGCCTTCAAGAATCTTTGGATTAGAAATCTGAGGAATTCAAAGCCAGGATGTAGAAGAATGTAAGCTGTGAACCACCTACTAAATATGTGCTCCTAAAACAACACTGAGTGGCAGCACTAATGACTACAGCCAGGACTTCAAAGTACAAACCCCAAAAGTAGTCTCACTGGGAGATAAATCAGGATTCCAGAATTCTCAGAAAACTTGAAAGGAAATTTCTGACCTGCTGTAAACGGTGTTCTGCATGTCTTTGGAGTATAGCATTTGGTTTCCCTCTTAGTGACTTTGCATATGGGAACTTGAGGCACATGCTGGATGAGAAAGCCACTCTAGGACACACTTGTTAAGTATGACCCTCACACCGCCCCAGCCTCTGCGTGTGTCAGCTGTAAAACCCTGGGTCGAGTGTGGTTACAAAGTCGATTGCCTCTAAAGCAAGCCTGCTGTCTCTGGGTCTTTGTTTTATTCAGGGCTGCTCTGTCAGCTGCAGACGTGCCTTTGATAGGCCACAGCAGTGTTTTTCATGTCTAACTAGTGTGTTAATGTTTGTGAGAGACTCTGGTTAATTGGATCCCCATGGTACCACAAATGACTTTAGAAGCATCTCTTGTCAGGGGCGATAAGTGCACGTGCGTGTGCGCGCATGTGCATGTGTACACATGGGTCCTCACACTTGAGCAAGCACCATGAGATTTAAGTGTTCTTGGGCCCAGATCTCAGGTTTGAGGGTTTTAAATACTTGCTTTTCCAAAGTCAAAAGTCTTGACATCACCCCTGGCTTTTTAACCTTTCTCCTCTCCCACTCTTCACTCGTGTCTGCTGTTTTGGGAACGGTTGGAGCAGCCCAGCCGGGCTCATCTTGCCCCATGTCTAGCCCCCATTCCCAGCTCTAGGGGTTCTGTCATGAGCCTCTGCCATCTTGCTGACTGCTGTGAGCCACCCGATCCCCCCTTACTGATTCCTTTTGCAGAGTCGTAGCACCAGTGAGTACCCCTATTCTCTCATGCCTGCAGTGCTCTGCTCGGTTACTGTGCATGCTTCTGAGTACCGGCCTGTTTCCCTGCTCTGCGTGGAGAAGGGTGGCCACAGTCAGTCGCTCATGCACAGGTTGTCATGCTCTGATTGTGCAGTCTGACCACCTCGGCAGGAATCAGCATCTTATTAGTTGTCCACAGAAGAGATGGCTTCCCACTCCCCTCTTTGAACCCTGAGGTGACCTATTCCTAGTAATCTGAGCAAGCCTAACTAACATTCCTATGCATGGAGCAGAGAGACGGACAGGGCATATGAGGGCGGATGTGTTTAGAGGGGAGTGAGCAAGGCACAGGAAGAGCTAAGTACTTTAGAGCAACACAGACTAGTGTGCCTTAGGATTCGGGACCCCTGGAGAGTAGAGCAGCAAATCCTCTTTTGGCCTTTGGCCTCATACTTTCCCTCCACCAATGGACTGCGCTCACTCATCGAGCACTAGTATCATTAGTCATCTCTTTCTGTGTGTGTTGTACCTGCCTTAAATGACTTGGTGTGTGTGGAGGTAATCTCTAAGTGGTAAATCTCTATACAAAAGTAAGATGTCATTAGATCTCCTCAGCTAGGTCATAAGCTCCTTGAAGCCCAGGGTTGCACCTGATGCTTGTTTGCACTCTCAAAATAGTCCCTAATATCCCAGCTCTTCACCTGGATGACTAAGTGGCCCCTTGCAGCCAGGTGAGAGTTGACCTCCCCTGTTATTCTCATTCACGGCATGTGTTCTTTTCCTTCAAAGCACCTGTCATAATTTGTAATTTTATGTTACTTACCATTTACTTATTTATATGTCTTTCCCATTAGGCTTTAAGTTCCATGAAAGTGGAGACCCTGTCTGCTTTGTTCATATCTACATTCTCGGCACCCATGTAATGCCCAGCAGCACATGTTAATTTTTTTCTAAATTTACTGAAGCAGTGGTTCTTCAGGAGGACATTAGTAAGTTTAGAGCCAGAGAATGTCCCTGTTCTCCTAGATCCACCACTGGGGAAGCTTTGGCCTTCACCTTAGGTTCTGCTGGGCTGGTTTCCTAATGTCCCCTGAGCATCCTGCACTTTCCTACTACCTATGAATTTGACTGCTGATGACTTGGTTCAAGTGACTCTCAAAGCCTCTAGGACACATCACTGGGCAAGAGGTGGCAATGACCATAGCTGATTTATTCCTATTCTAGTTGTCCATGGCGTTGTGGGGAAAAAAGACATGGATGGCTTTGGGGCCCCACATGCAGAGGGCATTTCTGCCCTTGAAATTGTGGTACAAGTGCAGAGGCTGCCCTGGTGGCACCCACAAGAGAGCGTGCTCTCCCATATCTTCCTGTCCATGGTGATGATCTTGCCCTCTTGTCAGAGAGCTCATTAAGACATCCATTCACCACATCCCAGCAAGAATTCCATCAGAAGTTAGTTACTTTAAATTAAATGGGACTTACTGACCCTCATGTATGGATTTACCCTAATTAGATTGTGAAATTGTAGCATCATTCTTATAACCTTGAAATTACATTTTTATTCTGAATTACCTAGACTTGTAAACAATGTAAGCACCACCTAACACACATAATCTGCAGTAAGATCCATGTTAAGCTGTACATTTGTAATCGGTGATGTTGGGATAGCTTTGATTAAATAAATCATGAAAATCATAAATGGAAAAAAAAGTTAGCTCTATCCCTGAACCAGCTACATAATAGTTTTTGGCTTAATAATGGAGCATTCTCTCTTTTGCAGATCTTGGTCTTACGCAGGTTTTTCTTTTATATCTTCACCTTTCATTTATGGCACTCCCTTACCCTTGTTCAGACCTTCCAGTCGACAGAGCTTCTCCATTTCTACCGCTTACACATTGTGTATACTGTGGCTGATAATCTCTAAGAAGCCTTTGTGTGAGGCGTTTTGGTATTTTTTGTCCAACATTGGTTTTGCCCCAAGGATCCTCTTGCCCAAGCAGTAGCATTGGATTTGGACAATCCTTTTCTTCCTCATCATAATGAGATGGCCCTCATCCAGAAATGTGCTCATAGCTATATTCAAGATTAGGAGTATGGCTCAGAGGGCCAGGGGCTTTCCAGCTGAGCCGGGCAGGCAGTTAGATAAATCCAAGAAGAGGCATGACAACAGAAAAAAGGAGGTTGTCCAGGCCACAAGATGCAAATGTTATTACTAAGTTGTCCATACCTCATAATTTTAAAGAATGTCCAGTCTCTCCAAAAGACTATAGAAAGAAGTAAGCCCAGGACAGGGATTTCCAAAGCAAGATGAGAAAGTGGGAAAGTTTAGGGAAAATATTGGGGCTGTAGGTAACCTATTTAAAAGTAACTAAATAAAAACAAAGGGACAGAGGGAGTAAAAGAAAATGGCAGAAATGAGTGGTATAACAGGAAGGCACACATGTAGATGGATGAGGAACTGGGTAGGGAGGAAGGAGACTTACATCTAAGTTCAGAATTCCTGTATAGAAAACCTTCCCCTGTTGAGAAGGGTGATTATTGAATGCTATAGTTTAGTGAGATTGACTGTTGGGATGCTGTTCAATTTTTTGTTGTGATAATCTACGAATCTACCCCCAAACTCAAGATTAGAACTTCATTTCTGCTAGCTTGCCCTCATTAGATTTTTTTTTTAAGTGAAGAATAAGTAAAGAAAGCTGGAATTTGATACTGGAAAGAACAGATGTGGCCGTACACCTGTTTAGGTGTGTGTAACACATTTAGCTCTAAACATGTGTTTTACATTATGTGTAAAGGTACAAATGTGAGTGTTTCTATTTTTGAGAGACAGAGGTGAGTGTTAAGTATTTTTTACCAGAATTCTGCCCATTCATGGTACTCCCATAGCATTATATAATACATCTCATTTTGTCCATTATTAAAATCAGGGTTCTTTCATTAACTAAATAAACTAAATGAATTATCAATGCTAATTTAGTTCTTTCTCTCTCCACCAATGTGATGTTTAAGAATTTTTATTAAGATAATTTTAAATGTTGTATTTCAGTGGCTATAAAAGCACTATTATTGAAGACAAATCTTATATTTCAGTGTCCAATTCATAAGTGCTTACACCAGTCTCTTCCTTCTCTGGGCTTCATTTCTTCTTCTGAACAATGAATAATTATTCCAGCGGCTTCCCACTCTGTAAGGATATTTGGAAGATAAATGAGATCATATCCCTGACAGCATTGCCTGCTCTTCAGAGGAAGTCTGCAATATTGTTATTAGATTATTATTATTATTCTCTTCCAAACTGCACCCCACATAATGCTTGTGGTACCCATGGTCTAGCTAGGCTTTCCCTGGCAGAATGGCTTCAGTGCAGTGGCTCATGCGGGGCTGCTCTCAGAGATCACTGTGACATTCCGTGGGCAGGAATTTAGGGGTGTCTTTGGCCCATGTGTCCATGAATCTGGGGTGCTGGGATGTCTGGGACTGAAGGGAATATGGTAATAATGGCTTCCTGGGGGGAGGCTTTTGGACAGGAGGTGGCTGTGTAATTATAGGAAGGCAGGTGCTGATTTACCTATTTGCCAGTTTATTTTCTTTTGGGAGGCAGTGTTTCAATTTACTGCATTCCTTGGAGGTTTGACATATCAATTAGATGTTATCGACAGTAAGAGAGGGGCAGTTGCTGTAGATGTGAAGTTTTTACTGGTAGGCCATGAAATGACACCCCAAGGGACTGTAACAGAGTGGCGTGATAAATATTGTGTTACCTGCACATGGGCAGAGGGACTGATTAATAGGGGAGGATGATTCTATCTCCTGCACTAAAATGTTATTTATTCATTTGCTGTCAATCAAACCTTCTGTTCTAATTGGCTGAAAGGTTAAATCATCAAGATCTGCTCGTAAACCAGGTTAAGGCAGGAAGAAAAGCAGTGCTAAATCATAATCAGTGGCTTATTTATTTCTCTGCATTGTTGCATCTCTGTGACCTTGGCGAGCCTTGGTCTACCCTCTGGTTACAATAGCAGCCCTGAGCCAGGACGCACACGTGTGGGTAGAGGGAGCTGGGAAGGAGGCGATGTGTGTCCAGGCGCGGTGCTGTCACCAGAACCTGAAGAAGGAAGGCAGTGATGGTGCTTGGTGTGACATTGCCTCTGCATCATTAGACCGCTGCTGTTCTTTCTGCTGCATTGTTAACGTATAGCTCTCTTGTACAACGCCTGTAAAAAGAAGAATTATTTTTGAAAAGACAAATATATTTCCACACTAACAGTTTTATAAAGATGTCAGCGAATAAGTAAAGGCATCATTAAATCACATTTTAAAGGCAGCCTTCTCGTTGTGATAAATCTGCATTATCAAGTCTCATTTCTGAAATGAATCATACATTGTAAAACTTTATGAGAGTTGAGTAAAAGATCCCTGTTGGCCAGTACAAGTGTATATTGTCAAACCATGCAGAAAGGATAGCTTCAAATCCCAGTGAAAACACTGATAGGGTTACACCCCTTTCTTCAAAGCAATATTTCAAGTACAAGTTACTTTTGGATGGTAAGGAGCTTTTCTCACTGCTAAAGTAGCTTATTCAGAGAAAGCCGAGAGTAAACTCCTGTTCAAAGGATCACTGTACTCAGGTTGGTGCTGTGAGAACACAGCTTGCTCTTCAGAGAGGCTTGTAAAATCAGCATTCCAGAACTGCAGCGCCCTGATGGGGCACGCTCACCACCTAGGACAGCCCTGAGACATGCCCCCCACTGCCATAGTCCCAGCCTCACACCCCCTGCTCCCACCTCCACTGCCACCAGACCAGAGAGGCAGCACGCTTCAGCCTAAGGAGTGGACTGCTGTTTTGTTATCTTAATAATTAATACGTTCATATCCATGGCTGTTTATTTTAATATTTTAAGCATAGACAGCTACACCAACACATGACTCTGATATACCATATTACCATATTAACTACCGTATGATATATTGTTGATATACCATATCAAAAATATATCAGCCAAAGAGGGTCTAAATAATTGTCAGCTCCTTGGAGAGCTGAGTAAAGATGGCAGGGGTAGCCAAATGTTCAGTGCTGGAAATGATTTGTGTTTGTGTGCGTATTTTAGGTCATCATGTTGTGCAGCGGTGTAACAAATGTTTGTTGGTGGCTTGTGTGGCAACACCACCCAACATTACCTGCTTTTTCATCTTTTTAATGACTGCTGAGTTCATTTTACTGTAGGAACACATGCCTGTCTTAAGACCACCTGACTTTAATTGTTAGTCAATGACAAAACATTGCTGTTGTATTGTTCCATAGTAAGATCTCAAGTGAGATGCATGACAATCAGGCTCCTAGGCAATGTGACAAAACTGGAAGAATTTCAACTCAGAAAATCAGAAGGATGGAAGTTGAGAAGTGAATTTAGGTGGCCAATTCAGTAAAGAGGGAGTGTTTAGTCTAAAGAAGAAAAAGTGATAGCAATGACTTAATAATGTCCCTCTCCTCATCCTCCTTCTGAAGAAACAGACTAAGCAACACTTGAATGTGTGTTGCTTCTTACTACACCATGTACAAAGAACTAGTTAGGCATCACTACCTGTCAGTGTAACCAAACCTGGTGCACAGCCTGGATGCGCACTCAGAAAAAATGTACGAGAGAGTGGTCTATTAAAAAGTCACACTCAACAAATGGATTGTTCTTCCCACATCAGATAAAATGTCATATATAATTAGAAAGTGTCCGCCGGGCACGGTGGCTCACGCCTATAATCCTAGCACTCTGGGAGGCTGAGGCGGGAGGATTGCTCAAGGTCAGGAGTTTGAATCCAGCCTGAGCAAGAGCGAGACCCTGTCTCTACTATAAATAGAAAGAAATTAATTGGCCAACTAATATATATAGAAAAAATCAGCCGGGCATGGTGGCGCATGCCTGTGGTCCCAGCTACTCTGGAGGCTGAGGCAGGAGGATCGCTTGAGCCCAGGAGATTGAGGTTGCTGTGAGCTAGGCTGATGCCACGGCACTCATTCTAGCCTGGGCAACAAAGTGAGACCTTGTCTCAAAAAAAAAAAAAAAAAGAAAGAAAGTGTCATTAAATTTTAGGGCCTGAGAAATATACAGTCTGTTGATCAGTTGGGATTTGAGAATAAAGAAGATTAAGTCAAAATGAACAGCATTCCCTCTATAAAGCTCCCAGTCATAGCCTCAGTACCTTCTTGGGAGCTCCTGGCTGTGCTACACACACTCAGCCTCAGGGTTAGAACCCAAGTAAGAGTGGGGAGACATTCCATACCAAGAAAGTCAGGGCCTGGACATAGGCCACACCTATTGGAATGGAACAGAACATTTGGAAAGGGTTCTGCAGTGGAAAGGAGTACAAGTCAGGATAAGCAATCCTCAAGCAGGTCCAGCAGGTGCAGAGGGTAGTTCTGGACGACAGACAAATAGCACAGCCTAGAAGCTGGCTGGCACTTAGGTAATGTTCCAGGTAGGTGGCAACAGGTTCAAAAACAGACTGTAGCCCAAGGAGGGCTGGGAAGCTCATCGCAGGACCTTAGGCCTTTTGAGAGTTCAGGGGATTGGGTTGAGCCAGGGTTCAGGGCCAGAGTTGCCCACAGTCTGCTTTTGTCCAGCCCCTAAACTAAGAATAGATTTTACATTTTTAAAGGTGCTAAAAAATAAAGAAGAATATGGGACAGAGACCTATGTGGCCTGCAGGGCCTAAAACATTTACTATCTGGCCCTTTACAGAAAAAGTTAGCCAACCATGAGGTTAGGCATGGAGTTGAATACATTGATAGAATCGTTATTGGAACCAGAGGTGGGACGCACTATTGAATTACCAGGAATCAGTGAGAGCCAATTCCTGGACCCAAGTACATAACCAGAGCAGGATCCAGACCAAGGCTCACCTAACTGTGGAGCCACTTCCTGTATTTCCCCTTCCAGAAAGAAGACTGGAGGAAGAGCCTGGGAGAATCTGCATGTGAGAGAGGGTCAGGTGGGTCCTGCAGCAGACAGGACATGCCTCAAGAACACGGGTGTGGTGGCAGCAGGGTAGTGCCCTACGTTCATAGTGATAGCTTACAGCGCACTCACCCAGCCTCTGTCTCATCAGATTTTCACAGCCACCTGCAGGGTAGCATTTTCCAGTTGTGAGAGCAAAGACCCAAGAGATAGTGATTCACCCAAGGCCGTGCAGCTAGTGAGGACCAAAACCTAGGCCCAAACCTGGATGTTGTGATTCCTAGTCTGGTGGACTTCCCATCCCATCACAGCCCCTCTCACATCATAGTAATCCTGAGCCAGCAACCCTCTGCACCTGGCTAGGTACCTTTGGAGTACTTTTGAGGGCTGCATTTGGAACTTTTCTGCCCACAGTATTATCTCCTTATCAGTCACTACTGCTAAAATTATCTTCCTAAGACTTCCTGATCTCTTACTCCAAAGCCTCCTATGATTTTTCAACTTGCTGCCCTCTACCCAGCGGGGTATAGGCATGACCTATCTGTTACAGAATAGCAGTTCTCAAAGTGTGGCCCCCTAGACCATCAGCATCACCTAGGAACATGTTATTAAATAGAAATGCAGATTCTCAGGCCCCACCTCACACCTACTGAATCAGAAACGCTAAGAGTGGGCCCAGCAGCCTGTGTTTTAGCATGCCTTCCAGGCGATGCTGAACTTCCCAAGTTTGAGATCCCCTGGAATAAGCACATCAGAATGTGCATCAGAAGCATTTATGAATGCATGCCTGCACCTCCTCCCCATGGGACACCCTGGACGGGAGCATTGCTGGTGTTCTGTCTAGAGGGTGGTTGCCGCGTTCCTCACTGATTATGAAGGTGTTAGTGACAGCTACAACACAATTCATTGTATAGTGGTTCTGTTATGAGAACCAGTGAGAATTTCACTGCCACAGCAAATTCTTCAGATGCTGTCACCAACTGCTAAGCATTCCTGTACTAGGGGGAAATAATAGAGTTTAGGAGTATGGGACATAAACCTGCTATTATTATACATGCAGAAAACCTGCTTCTCCAGGGACTGAGACTTGGGAGTTCCAACATCTAAGATCTTCGGAGGGAACTGTATTTCCCAAATGCTTACATTTCTGTAAAAGGCATAATGGACTCACCCAGCTACCATAGTCCCAGCCAAGGACTCCCAGGAGTGCTCTGCAGAACCTGTACCAGTATGCTGGTCCCCAAATCTGTCTGCTAATCTGGGCATTTTGAAAGTTGGGAATCATAGTCTTTCCCACAAAGGCTATAAAATTGAAGATAAAAAAAAAAAATCATACGAAACAAAAATAGCCATCATTCACTGGAGGCCCAGTCACATATACTGAATCAACAAACTGTGTGATGTCAGAGTTGCATTCTTAATTTAGCATTTCCCCTTCATGATGTTTTGTCATATCCAAAAGAAATGGTTCTAAAACGGCACTGGTCAACTTTAATTATAGAATAGAGCAGTGGTTCATCATAAAGAATGAAGGGTGAATATATAGACATACTCCCCAAAGTCTTAACATTGATATTAAGAGCCTTCTCCATAGGGCAGTACTTAGGCAAGGGGTGGAATAGAAAAGAGTTATGCAAGGGATGGAATAGAAAGGAGTTATTAGCGGCAGTGGTGTTAGATTGGGGGGAGGGATTTAGTTAATCTCTAGTTTAAAGGCTCTTTGGTATGAGTTTCAGATCTAGAGTTCTGCTGACTTGATGGAAAATAAAAAAACAGCTGAATGATAAAACAGCTGAAATTTCATCTGTCTCTACATCTCACACCCCACAGCCCTTCAGGACTGCCCAGCAGGGCACCAGTGTGATCCTGATGGTGGCAGAGCCATCACAAGGGAGGAGATGAGCAAATCATCTGGCAACTGTAGGAAAATCCACTTTGTGCTTTCACACACTTGGTTGAACTTTTCAAAAATATTGACTAAACAACTTGCCAGCTGTGATTACCAACAGCTCTATTTGACAATCTTTGACAGAAAGCCAATGGGCATGTGCGACGTCATCTAGCGCTAACAGGGCCTTCGTTAGAGCCTGCGAGGAGATGAGCGCACTCCTGGACCTGGAACAGCCATTCCTGTCCCCGTGCTGCTTGCTGGAGCGTCAGTAAACTGTTTGCTGAGCGAGCCAAGAGGCAGACATTGAAACCTGCCTCTGCATTTCCATCACTCTCAGGGTTTTTTATGTTCCGATCTCCAGGAACACAAATAATATTCTTTCTAAGATGCTGCAAAATACAAGTGATAGAAAATATCATGGAAAAGGTGAATTGCCAGACAGTAAGCCCTCATGACCGAGAGCTTATTCATAAAATGATGACAAATTTATTGCGCACATTCACTGCTGGCTTTCTGAGATTAATAGCTGATCTATCTGATTTGAAAGGCTGACAATAGAATCAGAAAGAGTTACTGGTCAGTTTTCTCACCCATCCCGTTCACCCAGCAACCCTCCTCCCCAAGAAATAATATAGAAAAATAAGCTGATTTAGCTTCAGCAACAACCTTATGGTATTTTATTGCAGGAGATTTCCATGTGCCAAGGATAACTTTTAACCTTGTTGAATGCAATTTGACTTCTTGGCATCTGCCTTCAACTCTGTAAAACCCTCAGGGCAGGAGACTAGCACAGTGAATAGGGGTAGATTGAAACACAGTCTGAAAGGAAGCCATATTTTCTGATGTGTCTCGTGGCTGCTTGTTTACTATGAAGTAGTAGTCATTGTTTGATATCTTAGCCTTGGGGGCAGGAACAAAATTCAAAGCAGGTGTTAAGAAATACACTGCATCAAATCTTGGGCACACACATAACACAGGAAACCTAGGTTTGCAAAATATGGGGAGAGAATCTCTAAGGTTGCTGGCCTGAAGGGAATTAGGATTCCTCACAAGAGCAAGGGACCTCCCAAGCAGCCTCCCTCTCCCTGTTTTTGCTCCTCTGACCAAATAAAACGATCTGATGATTTAGATGGCCTACCTCCAGTCTCTCTCTGTGCCTAGCTAAATCCCCCTGCCTGTCTTGGCATCTGATTTTGTGTCATAAATTATTTAGCTTATCTAACTTAAAATATGTATTTAACGTATGACCTTGTCACCTGCCTGTCTCATTGTCCACCTGCTTGGTGAGCTCACAGGAAGCCAGCAGTCTAGCTCAGTCCTTCCTACACTCTGGCATCTGCCTAATGCCACACGGCAGCCTGGTGGAAGGCACTGAGATTCGAGGAGGGAAGCAGGGCTGCAGGGGAAGTTAGTTCTTGCCTGCCTTAGGCCAGTGTGTGGCAGGAATCTGGGGAAGAGGCCAGAGAGGGACTTGGAACCAGCCAGTGGAGAGCGAGGGGCCTGAGAGAGAACATGCACCCTTTGTAAGTCTAAGAGAGGTCTAGGCCAACAAGGATTAGACCCAGAAAGTCGTCAGTGCCAAGCTGACAGGTGGTGATGGTGATTTCTTTTTAATCAAGAAAATTTTTGAAAAGGAGAAATGATTTTTTAAAATTCCACGTCTTTGACAGAAGCTGTCCCAGAAGGAAGAGGGTTGCGTGCCCATACCGCTGCACAGCAGTTTGCAGATCAGTCACTGTCTCAAGTGTTCACTTAGGATGCAATGCTTTGTGTTGGATATGACAGTTAATGCAAATTCCAGAAAGGGCCTTTATGGGGCCTGCCTCCAAGACTTGTCACCTTTTTATTACAGAACTCATACTTAGAGGTTCCAGTGCGTTAAATAGCTCTAGGCTAATCTTGGGCAGCTCCGTGCTAGGAGTGATCGTTTTCTTCATAGAGAAACATTTTTTTGGACTCTGAAGATTTTTTAAGCTTTTCCCATCGCCCACAATTTCTTATCTGTTCAGCTGCAAATATCAGGCCCTCAATGGCTGAAGAGGGAGAGTCTATTTTTAAAGTTTTTACTGAATATCTGCCTGGTGTTAGGTGCTGAATGAATTTGGCATGTCATCGGATCTGGAATACCCGCAGGGGCTTACTGTGATTTTTAGGTATGAAATTGATCAGATTTGATTCTAAGAATGTCTAGGGATCCTTCTGGAAGGCCACTCACTAGCTTAGCTGTGTGTGCTCTAGTAGGTTTCTGAGGTCAGGGCCCAGTTTTGTTTTGCATGGGCTTTTGGCATGAATTTCCATAAAAGCAACTTTTTTTTTTTTTTTTTTTTTTTTTTTGAGACAGAGTCTCGCTTTGTTGCCCAGGCTAGAGTGAGTGCCATGGCGTCAGCCTAGCTCACAGCAACCTCAAACTCCTGGGCTCGAGTGATCCTTCTGCCTCAGCCTCCCGAGTAGCTGGGACTACAGGCATGCGCCACCATGCCCGGCTAATTTTTTATATATATATCAGTTGGCCAATTAATTTCTTTCTATTTGTAGTAGAGACGGGGTCTCGCTCTTGCTCAGGCTGGTTTTGAACTCCTGACCTTGAGCAATCCGCCCGCCTCGGCCTCCCAAGAGCTAGGATTACAGGCGTGAGCCACAGCGCCCGGCCTTTTTTTTTTTTAAACCTGAAATTCTGGGGCCATTTAGTCTTCCTTGTGTTCTAAATCCTTTTGTTATTTAAAACACTAGGAAATGAAATTGCCAAATTCTTAACATTTAAGAACTGGTTCTTGCCATTGCCTAGCCCTCACATTCCAGCCTGCAGTCTGGAGGATGGGGCGGCCGGGCAGTTACACGAGCCCCTGAGGAGGAGGCCCCCCTGAGGAGGAGGCCGCTCTGCTCCCAGGCGGAAAGGCGCCACTACTTCATTAAGCCAATAACTTTGTGTAGCATTGTTTGCTGGGGACAGGGAATCCCCTGGGGAAGGCACATGGACTTTGCTCTCTCCTTACCAGCCTCCAGAGGTGCCTGCTGGCAGACACTGTGGCCCAGCGGCTGGCTCTGTCGTCGCCAATCAGTGGAGACCTAGACCTTGGTTTTTGTATATTTCAGGCAAATTTCAGCAAAATTCCCAAGCTCCTAAGCTAGGCACTGAGAGGTCAAACGTTGGAATGAACAGCGTGGAGCCCATGCAGGGCCATGTCCCATAGTCCTAGCTGACCCCTTCTCAGCCCCCTGACTTGCTGATTTCCCTCCTCATGCCAGCCAGCAGTGGGGGGCCTGAGAAGGGTCAGTTTGTGGACTCAAAATGGGAGTGGCAGAATGTTGGTCTAGACGCTCTGCCTGGCTCCTGGAGTCTGGTCTGAGTGTTTATGCCCAGGGACAGCTAGGAGTTTTGGCCTCCCAAACAAGTGGCAGCAAGAATTTATTTGTTAACTATACAAACACACACCCGCTCAACAACAGACGGGCTTGAGGCAGAGTAAATATTTTATACAAAATCCATATGTATTAGAGCCTTTGGGAGCTCCGAGGACATGGAGAGACCCTGGATGATTTGAGGATGAGGACCCCTGCCACCTCCCGTCTCCACACTGTATCTTGTGAGTTGGTTTCTTATGGTTCTTTGAGGCTCTAGATGCTTAAACTTTGAGCAAGAGTAGCTTGGACAGTAGCTATTTCTGAACCCATCTCTTATTCCCTTATTTGTTCAAAATCCTCTTAGTGATCTGAACTTTGCAAAATAAAATCTTTGTACCTAAAGAGCTCAGCTTCTCCCGAAAAAACTAACAAAGGCTCCTAAAGAATACCTTTTGCCCTGAGGGAGTTAGAGGAAGGGAGCTATTGGCCTTGGAGCTCAGAGTTGTGTGACCCACTTGGTGTTTGGGAGGGTCTGGGACTTCTGACCACACAGCGGTGTGTTCCAGACACACTCCTCGAAGAGTCCCAGGTTTCCCTCTCGGCCTCTATGGTCTCTTGGGGAAGGCAGATAATAGACAAGAGCATAGGCCATTAATTATAAGATCCAAGTGTGACAGAATCCCTATTAGAAAGAACACATCTCTTCAAAAGACTTACTAGACATTTAGAACTGCTGCAATAGAGTTTAAATTTGTGAGGGAAACCATTAAACCTTGTAAGAAAGAAATGCCAGACCAAGAGGGTGCTTTATAGACACTTAATTTGATTGACTAGGCCTCCCCTGTTTCTACCCCGCACTAAGCTCTTTCCCAGATGCAGACACACACACACACACACACACACACACACACACACACACACACACACACACACACACACACACACACACACTCTCTTCCACCACCGCTTGTGTACAAACATGGATACAAAGACAGGAAGAAACATGAATTTGCTTTTTTTCTGCATGATACTCAAAACCATTGCGTTTCTAGCACAGCTGCTGCTGCAGGAGAGAGAAAAGCACTTGGCCCCAGAGTGTGTTTATGTGTTTGAGCAGAGAAAGCGATTTTTGTTGCAAGAAGCTCTAAGTGAGACAGACAGAGTCAGAGAATGAGAGAGAGAGAGATAATTATCTAAATTATGTTCGTGCTATTATCGAAGACGAATATAGTTAAAATGTAATTAAATATGACGGGCTAGCAGGATGTAAGCCAAGCTTTGGAATGCTAATCATCAATTACCGCATCCCCTTAGGGGAATCAGGGAGCTGTATGGCAAGGGGTGGGAGCAGGAGCTTGGGGATGGGGGCTGAGAGAGATGTAGAGTATTAAAACAGCCCCCACCCTGTTCTCCCCCACTTAGTCATTCAAATACTCTGTGAATGTCCCTGGGACACATACCTTTCTGTAGCTGCCCCAGGGGTTAGAAGCTTTCAGCTCCACTCCTATGAGGAGCCAGCAGGAGGGTCCTGACCTTCTCTGGGAGAAGCAAGCCCTCTAAAAGGGAATATTATGCTATGAGAAGAGGAGGTGAAACCCAAGACTGGCTTATGTTATAGCAGTAACTGCAAGTGCATTTACCAGAGAGAGGCTTGACATTCCCCCTCCGCTAGAACGCATAAAATGCCCACCTGAGATCCAGGAATGCCAGGCGGGAAGTCAGAGACTGCGGGACTGTAATTAGGGTGCCACGTGTCTGTGCCGCTCCCACCACTCCTTCCCCAGCCTGCACGCTACAGTCACTGGAGGAGGTTATAAAGGACTCTGACGCCCAGATTTTAAGTTTTAATTGGTCTGAGGTGTGGTCTGGGAGTTGGGATATTTAGAAGCCGGGCAGGTGTTTCTGATGTGTGGCCAAGGCTGAGAACTGCTGGTCTAGCTAGAACCAGATTTCTGCCAACCACAGGAAGACAGGCAGCAGGGACTGAAGACTATTATCAGTTCTCATATCCTTGTGGGAACTTCAGCTGTACCTGTCTCAAGGCCAAGAAAAAACAGTGTAAGACTATATATATTATTAAATTTTTAAAACACTGAAACAAGGCCGGGCGCTGTGGCTCACGCCTGTAATCCTAGCTCTTGGGAGGCCGAGGCGAGCGGATTGCTCAAGGTCAGGAGTTCAAAACCAGCCTGAACAAGAGCGAGACCCCATCTCTACTATAAATAGAAAGAAATTAATTGGCCAACTGATATATATATAAAAAAAAATTAGCCGGGCATGGTGGCGCATGCCTGTAGTCCCAGCTACTCGGGAGGCTGAGGCAGGAGGATCGCTTGAGCCCAGGAGATTGAGGTTGCTGTGAGCTAGGCTGACACCACGGCACTCACTCTAGCCTGGACAACAAAGCGAGACTCTGTCTCAAAAAAAAAAAAAAAAAAACACTGAAACAATTTTTATGTTAGTTCTGGTGCTAGATCCCCAAGTAAGTTTGAGGTTGGTGGGATTTCTGTACAAGAGTTAAAATCTTAAATCATTCCATTTTTACCACCACCTGAGCTCTTTCCAAGGCTGGGGTAGAAACCTGGCCCCCTCCTCGGACTGGGTGGGCGATGTGAGTGAGCGAAGCAGGCCAGGGCGGGCTCCAGGCAGTGAGACAGCCCCCAGAAGCTGTTCTCAGCTCCAGCCGCATTGTCATGCAGGAAAAAGGACTCATGCATGCCTGATCTTCTGGTGTTTGAGAAAAAACAGAAATCTGTATTTTGGTGTTGAATCTCCTGATTTTTAAAAATACTCAATAAACCAGCAAAACATGTCTATGAACCTCCCACGTGCAACTTCTGATCTCAGTGAGCCTTTGGCTGATGAGCATGTGACCAAACGGTCACTAACGCCATGGCTGCTAACGCTGTGTTGCCCTGCTGCCTCCGGTCTGCAGTCAGGTCAGAACAACTCGGCCCCGTTTTTCCTAAGCCTGGCACATAGATGTTCTTCATAAATAGTTGCTGAATGGACAGACAGGGTGAATGGGGCAAGCCCAGAATTCCCTGTAAGTCTGGGCAGCGAGATAGCCATAAAACGCAGTTAAGCATCATCCAGAACAATGAGCTTACTCCTGTGCTAGGGGAGGCTGAGGCCTGCACCCTGAGGCTTCAGTTTAGATTGGCATCAGCGATCTGAGGCTGACGGAGCTCTTTAGAAGGGAATGAGCAGGACCGGGGTGGATTTTGCGTGTGCTGCGTAGGACACCCTGTCTAGCTCTGCCTCTGTGAGACAGCAAGGAAAGACATGCAGGCCCAGTTTAAGAGCTGCGAAAAGGTAGTGATTCCCTTGTTACCCAGTGCTGTGGAAAATGCCCTCTCCCTCACATACCCGGTCCATAGATCATCTTCAGATAGGATAGACGAGATGAATGTGGTCCTTGGCCCCCACAACCCCGTGCCAGACGCTGAGAGCAGCAGGCTGGAGGGACGGCGGGCAGCGGGGGCCAGCCCGGGAGGCGCTCTCACAAGGAACTGTCAGAGGGATCTTAAGGCAAGGCTCTGTGTTCACTCAAGGCCTTTAATACCCGTCACATCTCAGTGCCAAACGACTTGGAAGGGCACCGCCGTCACTGCTGTAAGCTCAGTTGACAGGGGACAGCCTTTATTATTTCCTCCCTTTTTGAGAATCTTTTCCAAAGGCTCACACTTGCCTTCCAGCTGTGCTCCCACAGGTTGTAAATAAATCTGTTCTCCACATACCCTTTCCATCCCTTGTCACCACGGGCCTTGCTCCTTTTTTGGTCCTGCTTTTTTTTTTAAATTTTAAATATTTTTATTTTTGTCAAAGTTACACATGGACATAGATTTAAGAGTCAAATAGAAGCACAAGACTTATAACAAAAAGTAGCAATCTCCTGCTTCACCTTTCCCTACCCTAAGTCCCACTCTCCAAAGGCAATTGCTTTCCTTTTCCTCTTCTAAACAAAAAAATTAACATTTTGAAAAGATGTATTCAAAGCAAATATACTTAATGTCATTTAAAAATCAAAAACTATAGACAGCAAAATGTCTCCCTCCTACCTACCTCTGCCTCCAGAGATAGTTTATGCATAAACAAATGTGTGAGGCCAGATGCAGGTGTCTCATGCCTGTGATCCCAGCACTTTGAGAGGCTGAGGTGGGAGGATGGCTTGAGGTAAGGAATTTGAGACCAGGAGAGGCAACATAAAATTTGTGAGATACATCTCTACAAAAAATTTAAAAATTAGCCAGGCATGGTGCCACATGTCTGTAGTCCAGCTATTCAGGAAGTTGAGCAGGAGGATCGCTTAAGCCCAGGGGTTCAAGGTTACAGTGAGCTGTGATCATGCCACTCCACTCCAGCCTGGATGGCAGAGTGGGACCCTGTCTCTTAAAAAAAAAAAAAAAAAAAAAAAAGAACTGTAGTCTCCCATTTTGTTTTGTTTTCTCCAAGATCTCGGCATAATTTAAATGTCTTTAAAAATTCACATCAACTGTGGATTCGGCTAATACATATCATTACATCATTGGCCCTTTTTTTTCAAATGCAAATTTTTCTATGCCTTGGAGATCCCTTGAGTTTCCCTCCCTCCGCCCCTTCAGCTGCTTCCTCTTTCGTGGTGGGGATAGGGATCTGCCATAATTTACTGAACCAGCCCCCAGTGATGAGCGTTTGGGTTGTTTCTATTCTCTTGCAGTTCAAACAGTGCTACAGTGTAGTTCCCATTTCTGCCATTTCCCTATGCTGTGAGCATGTCATGAGTTAGTGCAGGGGAATTGCTAGCTCTAGCAGTGTATGTTTCTAATATCTTGCTAGTTGGAGGTGCATGAGTTTACAGTTCCTCCAGCAGTGTGTCAGAGTGCCCGTGTTCCCCCACCTTGTCCAGCATAACATGTGATCAGACTTTTAAATCTTGAGGCAAATATGTTCAACTCTTTTAGACCTATTGTTTTGGTCTGTGCCTTCATATTCTAAATTGTATGCCTCTTCTGCTATTTCTTGATTCCATTAGTGAAAATGTCTATTGTGGTCTTACTTTGAAAGATAAGAATTTAGCCTTGTCACCCTTTCCTCTCACAAGTCCATGCATATTCTTCTCTCCCGTAGCTTCCTGCTTAGATAGATCACAGTTTTTCTTTGTATCAGATTGTTTGCTTTAGCATGACTATGTAACTGTTGTTCAGAGCCAAGCCATACAGTATACTACAATCACCTTCCTTTTTCTATCATTTGTTTTTCCTAGAGTTGAAAATTGCTGAGTTTTCCATGTACCTAATTGATTTTCTACATACTTATCACTGATTCTTCCCCGTAACTCTTGTCAGAGCAGCATAAATTCTCCTAACCTGGCCCAACACATCTCTGATCAATCAGTTTCTTTTTCTCCTCTGAGATTTCTGCCCTGGGGCCACCTGCCTCCCCCCTTCAGTCTGGACTGGTTGTTCTCTGGGCCTGTTGTGCAGCTGTTATCCTGGTATCTCCTGTCCACCATCCCAGGAATTCCTATTGCCTTTATTCTATGCCAGATCCTCCATTTCCTGGATCCCATAACTGTCCTTGTCTTAGTTCAGTCCTTTATTTTGAAGGAGCACATTTTCTGGTATTTAATTGTGAATGCATTGGAGGTGATTTTTTTTGAGATTTATGCCTGAAGGAAGGTTTCTTTTTTCTGTCCTCACATTTGACTGGTAATTTGGCTGGGAATAGTACTCTGGCTGGGAACTAATTCTTCCCTCAGCATTTGGGAGGAATTGCTCCATTATCTTTTAACCCCCAGTGTTGCTTTTGAAAACTCTGACGTGTGTCCGATCCCCAGTTCTGTCTGTTGGCCTGCCTGTTGCCCTCCAGGAGCACTGAGGTCTTCTGGAGTTTCTCAGGAACGTGCTTTCGTGCAGGTCTTTTTTGTTTGTCACAGTGGCTACTCTGTGGGCCCTTTAACCTGGAAACTTCCGTCCTTTGTATTTGGGAAAGTTTCTCATGATGAGGACTTTAAGGGCCCTCAGGCTCACGCTTTCGCTGCTTTCTCGCTGGAGCATCTGCTAACTGGATAGCGGGCCTCCTAGTTTGAGCCTCTCATTCCCTCAGCCTTTTTCTTTTATTTTCTATCTTTGTCATTTTGTTTGACATTCTGGGAAATTTCCCCAACTTATTAATAAGTTTCTAACCTATTTGTTGAATTATTCACTTCACCTCAGAGTTTTAATTTTATGAGTACTTTCTTTTTCTCTAAATGTTTCTTTTTATATCATTTTATTCTTATTTCAAAGATATATTAATAATAATGCTTTCTTTTATCTTTCTGAGGATAACTTAGGGTTTTTTCCTTGAAGTTTTATTCTGCTTACTGAATTTTATCTGTATCCTCTGAGTTCTCTCCCCCCATTTGCTTTTGGTCTCATCTTTCATGTTAGAGTCTTTCCTTGGCGATCCCTGACTGGCTGTTCACCTTTACAGGTAAGACATTGAAAAGCCGGCTGGAAGTTCTGTAGGTGGCTGGGTGTGTGGGCTGCGCTGAAGCATATCAGCGGGTGGGTGTTCGCTGGGAGACCGCCCACTCGGTGAGAGCCGCACCCTGGCGCTTCCGTTCTTCAGGATCTGCACGGCCATTGCCTCCAGTCCTGCAGATACTAACTTGGTGGCCGATTTACCAGAGAGACCTTCCTTAAAGCCATGTGTCCGTCTCAATCTGTTCACACTGTTTTATTTTTGTTCACAGCCCCTCTTTAACTCTGATAAATTTGTGTTTTTGTCTGGCTTCCACTGGAATGTAAGCTCCTTCAGGGCAGGGACTTTGTTTTCTGCTGTATTCCAGTTCTAAAATGGGCCCATCCCATAGTAAGCACCTGACAAATATTGATGGAAAGGAAAGAGAGTGGGTCGTTATCTTTAGGGCCCTCCTCTTGGGCCGGTAGGAGTCTCCAGAGATGCCCTCCGGCCTCCTACCTTGGAGGTTAAGCCTGGAGCACGGTGGCCCGAAGGCCGAGTGGGGAAGGGGTGGGGGTGTCTCATCACCTAGAATATTCACTTCTGTGTGACTCCTCTGCTCCCAGCCACCGCAGGATCCCACCCTCTGCTATGCCTGGCGCCCCAAGCTGTCTCTGCTCAGGGTCTCCAGAGTGAACAACCTGCTGCCACAGTGCAAGAGCACTCATCCCGCTGTGCAGCACTAGGGGAGGGGGTGGGGAGTGCACCTGCTCCTCTCCGTGCACTCTGCCAGCCCTCCTGGTTCCGCCCTCTGCACGTCTCCACCCTCGGAGACGGCTGCTGACTCGAGGACTCGAGCCTTTCTGGGATTCTTGAGTGTGAATCCACTCGCTCCCTGCGTGTCTTCTCTCTGAGGTGCTGACACAGAACGATGCCATGTTTCCTCATCCTTCCCCTTCCTTTCCTTTCTGGTTGTGTCTGTGTGTGTCTGTGTGCGTATCGTGTGTGTGACACATAGCACATATATTTGATGGGAAGCATATATACATTTCTTTGCCACCTTTTTAGTGGAGGGAGCTCCATAAAGACCAAAGACTAAGCCATGTGTTCGGTTTGCTGTGTTTAAGTGCCAGTCTGGCCCTGCCCAAATCCTTTCTTATCTCTGTCTCTCTAGTGTTCAGCAGGTCTGCTGCAGGAAGTTTCTGACATTTGCATTAGATGCAGTAGCGTCACGTAACTTTCCAGATTCAAGAGGAGTAGGCACCCTCAGCCTTGGCACAGGATCCGGAATCATCAGAGAGGCAGGAACAGGAAGGCCGCTCTCGGCTGAGCCCTGCCATCTTCCTTTCTCCTGGCCCTGCTGTCTTCCTTTCTTTTGGGCCTGGGCGGTGCCGTCGAGAAGCACTCACACACGCCCCGCCTGTGCTGAGGCCACTGCACACTCCTCCCCGCCCGGCCGCTGGCCTGTCCTCTGCTTCCTCCAGCAGCGCCACATGGCAGTCACACCCCTTCTGGGGAACCAACTCCACTTTTCCCCCTAATTTTTATATTTGCAGTGTAGTTCATTCTGCCTCTGGCAAATTCTTTCTCATATAAACGCAGACACAGTTTTAATCCCTGTCTTCTCTCTTTTCTTTTTATTTCAAGAACCATTTAATATACATAAAAGAATAAATAGTAATATAACACTCACTCACATACTCATTCCCGAGAACTGACCGTACTTAATATTTTTTGCATACACTCCAAGTCTTTTCATTTTAATCAAAGAAATGAAACATTCCAGTTAATGTTGAAATCTCCTTTGTTCCCCATCAGTGGTCTCATTCCTCGCCCTCCCCCCAGAGACAGCCACTGGCGTGAATTTAGCTTATATCCTTCTAGAATATTTAAAGATACTTTACAGGCATATGTGTTTCCATGAGTAACACATGCAGTTTTGTGTGGGATCCGCATTGTATGTAGTATCCCACAACTTAGCCCGGGCAGTTACACGAGCCCCTGAGGAGGAGGCCGCTCTGCTCCCAGGCGGAGCATCCTCACACCCCCACCGGGGTTTTCACCCCAATTTCACGGAGGAAATGGAGACTTGAGGACGCTGGCCCTGCCTGGGGTCAGCTTGTGATCTACTCGTGTGATCCCCGCGTTTCTGCCCACTGTGATTTCCAGCCCTGGAGTCTGGTGGGAAGCTCACCAACTCACGGTCGTTAAATCTGGCTTCTGTTGTCCACTCCTCACCTGACAACTCTGATAGCTGCACAGGTGACTTAGCTTCTCTTTGCCTCAGTTTCCTCTCCTCTGAAATGGGATTCAAATTGGCTGCCTCCCTGCCCAACGGATCATGTCACAAACCAGATGAGATAGGATAAATCATGCTGGTGAGGCACTTTGTAAGCCACACAGTGGTCTGTGGATGGGAGAGGCTTTGAGGATGACATACTTGGCCCATTTTTTCACTTTCCTTATTAACAGACAACCTACCGTGTTCCAGCTGCATCCCTATGATTTTATATGCATTACAATATTTAATCCTCATTCCTCAAGCCGTAGCTTTAGAAAGATTGTTTTCTGGCTTGTTTATTACTACTATGGCAACAACATTTTTTCTTCCTTTATAAACATCATATCCATAGTATTTCAGCCTCATTATGGGTTAAATTGAGTTTATGGGTAGGCCTTGGAACCCCATCAAAATTTATAGCTGTATTTCTGTGGAAAAATTGCTTCTAAGCATCAAAAAACCAAAGTACAGGGGAATTTTTAGAACACACCAGTTTTTAAGTTGGGACCACTGTACTGTTTGCGTTGTTCTCTAATTAGTTTGTGAAAGGATAGCTAATCTCCCTGGTGAGATTATAGACTTCTTAAAGGTGGGCACTACATCTTGCATGGATCCCCCATAGTACCCAGCAGGTGCCAAGTTCAAGAATGTAGTCAACACATACTTGTTAATTCTTCCAAAGCCCAGCTGCCTGTCTTTCCCCAAGAAGTGGGTGCTGATTACAGTTGCCTGGGTGCCCCTGGGAACGTCTGTGGTCATCATCATCCTACACTGTCAGACTTGATGACTCACAGATGAGGCCCACCAGAACCAGTATGTCTTGTCCAGGTTCGCGCGGCTGAATGGTAATTATAACAGTAATAATAATATCAACTAATTGTTTTAGTTCTTTGTATGTGCCAACACATGGCTAGATGTTTTACATTTGTTAGTGTATTTAATCTTCACAAAGTAATTTTAGATTGTTATTTTTATTATTCCTATTTTACAAATGAGCATATTAAGGCCCAGAAAGGTTAAGCAACTTGCCTAAGGTCACAGAGCTGGTAAAAGCACAAAACCGAGATCCAGACATAGACAGCCTGGCTCCAGGCCGCGAGCTCTCGGCTGCTGTGCTGTGTGGCCCGCCCCGGAAAGCCCAGCAGTGAGCCTGCTGCCTGGACTGTCAGCCAGCCACCCTCTCAACTGGGGCTGCTTGGCCTGATAGTGCAGCGCTGGCATTTTCACTGGCTTCGTCTCAAGTGATCTATATTAAATCCTTGGTCAGTAGGCAAGACGGGTACTTTTTTAAATGCTTGCATCTACACTCCACCAACTTCTAACAATACAGAAAAGTACAAAAGTAAACTAATGATTCTTGAAATCCTTCCATCCAAAGCTAAAATCTTGATTTCAGCATTTGCCAACATTTTGGCAAACATTGTTACAGACACCTCTTTGAATACGTACGTGTATAGAGTCACGTTTACAGCTGGACATAATTGGGACCGCATTCTAGATGCACCTCTGTGACCAGAGGAGTGATGTTATTTCTGTCAGTGTTGGACAGATGAGGAAAGTACCTCTCAGAGAAGAGCAGTGACTGGTCGGGTCAGAGCCAGTACAGGCTTGAGACTTCACTCCTGTATGGGGTTTTTGGTTTTTATTAAGCCCTCAAAGCAGAGACCATGTTTATTTTTGGCCTCCTTGCTCCTTCCACCGCCCCGTCTGCACCCAGTGCTGGCTGTGTGCTGGGGGCCGCCAGGCCTCTGGTGCCCGTTGTCCTTCCCAGAAAGAAGCTCGCCTACCGGAGAAGAGGTTCTGTGCACTCGGAGTGGAACATTTGTGCAGCTGTCAGTGAAGCCCAGTAAAAATGGCGGGGCAGCTTTCACATGGATGAAACGGTGGTGGTGGTTTCCCGCCCTGGGAAATCTTGGCTGAGGCAGTATCCTTGGAAGTCCCACAGTGACTGCAAGTGTGGCCCAGCTGTGGTGACGGCTGTTCCAATGCCACCTTATCATTTCCCTATCAAGCAACGTTTCAAGTCATTTTGAAGAAGTTCAGGGGAAATAGAATCTGATAGTTGGGCAAGGAGAGATGTTCATGACCTCGTCCCAACTAAGCAACTTCCCTTCCTACTGATATTTGGTCTTAGCATTGGTATCTAGTTCTGCTGAAAATGAAATCATATATTCACCTCTCAGGCTGTGTTAGTGAAAATGAACTCTAATGTGATTAGATATTAATGCAGTATAATGGAGGATTGGTATTAAATTGAGACCTTCTGATCTTATTACCCCTCAAATGCTCCCTCCCGCTCAGGCTGCTGCCCTGCTTCCCCAAGCAGAATCGAGGGCGGCGGGGCCAGAGCCCTGGGCCCTGGGCTGCTGCGGGAGGGAGCCGGTGTAGGGAGAGAGGAGCGGAGGGGCTGCAGAGCAGTGGCAGGGAGAGGGAGCGGTGTAGGGAGAGAGGAGCGGAGGGGCTGCAGAGCAGTGGCAGGGAGAGGGAGCGGGCTCGCTGAGCCGCACTGCAGGGACCTCCTGTGCAGGGTGGAGGGCGGAGCCGGCGGGACCCCAGGGCCAGAATTCTGGGCCCGCCGGTGCGTGTTGGGGACAGGGAGCTTCCACTGCAGAGTTTTACCTTTATGTCGAGCATCGCTTGAAGACTTGACAGGCAGCTGAGACGAACAGCATCCTCACTGTCTCTCCTACTGCCCCCTCCGCACCCCAATCCTTTTTGTGAAACTGTGACTTGAACCTGATAGTTGTCAGTGGCTGTTGTGGCTTATCCTAGTTCTGTTTGCCTTTCCTGGAGGCATGGTCTGAGAGGCAGGCAGGGGTCCAGCTTTAGTATGTGCATGGCTTCCTTTAGAGACAGGGATGGGACTCTGATATTCTGCATGGTGTGAACCTCGGCCAGGGGCAGTTCCCCTCATTTCTCCTGGCCTGCTGGGGGAAGGGTGCCAGTGGGTGGTCAGTTCCACTACTCCCCTTGGAAGTGACAGCCAGGCCTGTGGAACCCCCACACGGCCGCGAGGGCCTCCCCGCCAGCCCGCAGGCCGTATCCCGCCCAGCAGCCCCCCACGAGACCTGGGGGTTCTGGGAGGACAGCAGTCCCCCACCACGAAAATGGACCACGAGCGCAAGCCCTGGGCATGGTCACATGGCATCACCTTCATGTATGAATAATAGCATTTTTACAGAGAGAGTGATTTTTCTTATTCTGTTTCTAGAAAATTGCTTTCAGAGGCACAGACTTTGCACACAAGATGGTAACGACTTTTTAATGACCTTAAGGGGACTGGTGTCCAGGCAGCAGTGAATCAATCTCAGTGGGAGGTTCATAGTGAGAGAGAAGATGGAACACCTGAAACCAAGAGGGGAAAAACAAACTGCAAATACATATATTTTCTTTGCTAGCATTACTTGGTAATTAGACAATTATAGGAAACAGCTTCCCAGCAGCTGGCATTTCCACTGTGAGAGCGGAGGAGGAATGGCAACAACTGTGAACTCCTCACATTTATTACAGAAAATATTACTGGAGTTTACAGTGGTGGGTGCCACGCACTCCTCCCGTGCGCTCTGATGAGCTGCCGAGCCTCAGCCCGAGACGGACCCTCCTCCCGGGTTTGCTCTGGGCCTGCTCTGCCGGCCCTGCCCACGCCGGTCAGTGAGGACTGGCCTTTCAAATACCGGGGACGAGTTTGAGCCACCCAGAGGCAGGCCAGTCCTGAGAGTAGACGGTCTGGGGGCGGTGTTTGGAAGCAGAAAAGGGGGCAGAGGTTTGTGGAACACTTGCCTCCTCCCCCGTGCCACCACGCACCTGGGGCGGTTAGATGGTAGCGCGTGACCCCACTGCACACCCCGAGTGCCGGGACCCCGCGGCCCCCACGCCCTGCCCCGCCAGCCCACTTCCCTGCCCTCTCCCACACGCTCAGCCCAGGAGCCTCCCACTCTCGTGGTGGCTGATGAGTGGCTGCGGCTGTTCCGCCGGCAGCCCTCTGAGGTCGCCCCACCGTGACCCCACTGCACACCCCGAGTGCCGGGACCCCGCGGCCCCCACGCCCTGCCCCGCCAGCCCACCTCCCTGCCCTCTCCCACACGCTCAGCCCAGGAGCCTCCCACTCGCCTGGTGGCTGATGAGTGGCTGCGGCCATTCCGCCGGCAGCCCTCTGAGGTCGCCCCACCGTGGCCCCATTTTATAAACCAGGAAATGTATTTTGTGAGCTCCTTCCAACCATCATTACATTTATATGTGTCGGCACTGCACTGTTGCCATGATGTGACCCTGGTCTGCATTTTGTGCTTGCTTATGGGGGCTTTATAAGAATTCTAAGTGACATTCGTAGATGGGTTGGGGTGCCTTCTTTGACAAGATTATAGGCTCCCAAATAGGGACACCGCGTATCCCCCGCCCCCCCAGCCCACATTAGGTGCCGCCTGCTGCCCTCCTTCAGCGCGGTCTCCCAGGGACAGAGGCCTCCCTCGGGACTCCGTCCACGCTGTCAGCAGGGTTAACGGCACCGTCTAACCGGGCAAATGGTTGTGTCCCCTCACAGGTCCTGGCAGTCAGTAACTTTTGAGAGACAGCCTGCCTCCTTCATCCGCATCGTTGGAACACACAACACAGCAAATGAGGTAAGCGTGTCTCCTCACGAGAGGTGCTGTGATATTTCATGATGTGCGGCTAAATGCTACATCCTGAGCTAAGCGGGACTGTTTGTTCTGCCCGCTAATGGCTCGGTGTTCAGACAGCTTGGTACAGAAGAAAGTCCTGCTATTGCACAGCTGGGACATCATTATCATTTCGGATGTCTCTCCACGAACAAATGAACACAGCTCCCACTGCTTTGCTTATTCCTGTCTGCAGAGCTGGCCACTACAGAGACCTTGAGAGGTCAAACTCCCCGTCCCTTGTCCCTGAGTCCTCAGAGTCCTCAGCCTCCCAAATGACAGCAATTTTATGAGGTTCCTTGCTTGGTCCTCTGAGCATGTATCTTACAGATGGCCATGCTGTTGACTTAGTTTGAGTATCACACTCTTTTATATTGTCGTACTTCATTTAGTGTGTCCCTCCAAAGGCCCTCAAGTTAAAGATAGAAAGCATAAGGAAGGGTAAGATTAAAATTCAAGAGGTAAATGAGGAGCATAAAAATAGTAACAGCCCTGCAATCTCACCCTTGCATGATCTTCCTCAGATCTATACAGGACTGGCTTTGTGGGCGTACCACTAGGACAGTCATGTGGGGCCCTGTGCTTGGGGTTTAATGCTCTATGGCACCATCTTGAAATTCTTAGTTTTTTTACCTTTGAATTATGCTTCATAAGGGGATGCCCCATGGGACAATGGAGCACACACCAGGGGCTTGGGGCCTCTGCTCACATGTGATCCTGCCTCCTGCCCCGTCTCACCTTCCCAGGATGGGCTTTTGGCCATCCACTCCCTGACCCGTGGTACCTGGCCTCTGCTTGGCCTCCTCATCCTCATCCTGCCCCACGACCATGGCACCTCCCGGCCCCAGCGGGGCCCTGGCACAGTAGAAGAAGGACCAGGACCTGGTGTGAGTCTGAGCTAAAGGCACAGGATAGGGCCCTGGTTCCTGTGAGGGCTGCACTGGCCCGGGGGACCCCTCTGCCAAGGGAGACAATGTCAATTAGCAAATAAAACACAGCAGGACAGCTCAAGAGAGAGACTGAGGGAGAAAGGAGAAAATTTTTTTGCTGCTCTTTGAACACGGGGCTCTCCACCTTCACCAAGCAGCTGGGCCCCGCACATTATGGAGTTGGCCCTGGATCCATGCATTGCCTTCGTGGAATCAGAATTTTCCCAGAACACATCAAGGTGTTTAAAATGCTTCAAGAAGCATCTTAAAAAGTGAAAATATTGTGAGATAGTTTATATTCATTTTGCCTTTTCTATTTATTTAGAATAAAAATGATCCACACCCACAATGTGTTTCTTGCAGACAGCAGCTTGCAAACAGAAACCTGGAACTTTTTCTCTTCTTTATTTAAAAACAAACCTTAAAATTACAAAAGTAAACCAATTGATCTCTAAATTTGGAAGCTAAGAGGAAAAAAAGTTAAACCAATTGATATTTTTTAAAGCAAAATTTAAGAATTCTAAACATCAGGTCATAAAAGCCCTTTTTTCTTTTCATGATGTACCAAAAGTAAATTTGAATCTGTATTTTAATACATATTTGATCCCACAACCAATATCATATTTTTAAAATTTTGCCAATAAATCCCAATTATTTTTACCATTTAAGCTATGTTAAATTAATTATGTATCATTTAGTAAATTTGAAAACAATTGAAATTCATCTTTACATAGTAATATATCAAACTAGAATTAAATATTTTTCATTTGCAGTCCTTGTTTCTTATACAATGAATCCTGCTGAAAAGACCAGGTTTTTCCTTTAATTTCTAAGTGGAACTTGAAAGTTTACATTACAGCAGAAGGAATTCTCAAGTCAGAAAAGGCTGAGAAGCCCTGAGGGAGGCCTGCTCTGAGTCCCAGCCCATCACCTCAGTGGCCAAAGGAATAAAGAAGAAATCATGGATGTCTTTTTCCAAAGCTATTCTAGATGAAGATATAATTTCCATTATAGATTCTAAAGTTAGAGTACAAGATCTCTCTTCCATGATGGGTCTCCCAAAAATAATCTGTGCGAGGGTCCCAACCACTTTGGTGGAGCCGGACCAGCCAGTTTGAATGGGTTGGGTGGTAGGTCACTAGCTAAGTGGTGCTCTGTCACATTTGGCTGATGAATAACTTGCTCATCGGCCTTATTGAATCTACCGTACTATTGATCAGGAAGAAAAAGCCTCAAAGTAGTGTTGTCAACTGGGAAACATCTTATGTCATAAAATAAATAAACTAACAGGATACCATTCTCAGAGCACACAGAGGGCACAGTCAAGCTGTTCAGCTATTCACTGGGCATCAAGAATATGGCAAACCCTCAAAGAACATTCTTCACTGCCGCACGCTGGGTTCTAGGACATTATTCGAAGTGGTATTCCTATCGCAGAGAAGAGCAGAAATGTGTGTGGGCGGAGTTCAGAGGTGTGAGGCATGGGGCTGCGTGAGGGACTGAGGAGAACTGGGGTTGGTCAGGCAACTCCCAGGAGACAGCTCTGAAGGAGAACTGTGACACACAGCGGGGCGCTTGCCACCTCATGGGGGAGAGGCAACAGCCGGAAAGGAGGCTGGGGTGAGAGTCCAGGGCAACCCTGATTGATGGTCCCCTGGTAGCCAGAATTGTGGGGTCAGGGCACCTCTTTCTCACCAGGAGGGTGGCCTACAGGGCAGGGAATACAGCCTGCCTGTCCCCACTTGTTTGCCAGGTGACATGAGTGCCTATCTCAGTCAGCCTGGGCTGCTGTTGCAGAATACCATAGACTGGGTGGCTGAAACAACAAATGTTTGTTTGTTTGTTTGTTTATTGAGACAGAGTCTTGCTTTGTTGCCCAGGCTAGAGCGAGTGCCATGGCGTCAGCCTAGCTCACAGCAACCTCAATCTCCTGGGCTCAAGTGATCCTCCTGCCTCAGGCTCCAAAGTAGCTGGGGCTACAGGCTTGCGCCACCATGCCCGGCTACATTTTTCTATGTATATTAGTTGACCAATTAATTTCTTTCTATTTATGGTAGAGACGAGGTCTCACTCTTGCTCAGGCTGGTTTCAAACTCCTGACCTCGAGCAATCCACCCGCCTCGGCCTCCCAGAGTGCTAGGATTACAAGTGTGAGCCACCGCACCTGGCCAATAAATGTTTATTTCTCACAGTTCTGGAGGCTGGAAGTCCAAGATCAGGGTGGTAGGCAGGGTCAGGCTGTTGATGAGGGCCATCTTCCTGGTCATGCCCTCACTCGACCTTCTCAGAGAAAGACAGACAGGCACAGAGAGCTCTAGTCTCTTCTTTTTCGTATAAGGACACTAAATCCCATCCTGGGGGCTCCATCCTCATGACCTCATCTAAACCTAATCACCTCCCAAAGGCCCCACCTAATACCACTCCACCGGGGGTTGGGACTTCAACATGGGAATTTGGGGGGGACACAAACATTCAGCCTTCCCTTTAGCCGCTGAATGTTTGTGAGCTCAAAGACTTCGTGCTGATTTTAGGAAGTACAGATGGAATTGGTTTTTAGCATGGACAGTAATATTGTCTTCGTGCATAAAAGGAAGAGAGAAGCGGGTCAGTAAGTCCTTTGCCGCAGCCGCCAGGCGGCCGTTTCCCCAGGTGCTGCCCATGCGGACAGCAGCAGGCGGCGTGGGGGCCCTGTGATTGAAGGTGCACTGGGGGCGTGGGGAGAGGCCGGCCTGTGTGAAAGCGGCCTGCGCTGCTGGCTGTTCAGAGGGGCCTCGAGTAGTTTGGCGGCCGGGGACCAGAGAGTGCCTGTGAGGACACCCCGACTCCGCACACCCAGCTGCTGCTGGGACAGCAGGGGGACCCCCACGACGGGAAAGCCGGGGAGACAGGCTGGGATGTCTTGCCGCCGCAGGCACGCGTCCGTCCCACCCCGTCGGCCAGGCCTCCCGTCCGGGGCGCTGTCTGTCTGCTGCATGCTAATCTCCCCGCTTTCGCCCATGCCGCAGCCTGCCAGTCCGCGCGGCTCAGATTTCTTGATCGCCTGCGCTGGCACGCTTCTGATTTCCTGCGGCCTCCGCGCCTCTCCTCGGGGAGGGCGCGTCTGCTGCCCGCATCTGTCTCTCATCTTCCTTTGTGAGCACCACGGCAACGAATTCATTTAATTTTTTAGCTATGTTTACGACTTGTGTCAATAAATTCCCCTAATGCTTACCTCTTAAAGACTCCACCACTTCTTCCGTGACCTCCTGCTCCTCGTGCACTCGGCACCGTCCTCGTGGTTTCCTGCGACGACTCAGAGCAGTGTCCTTTCCTTTCCCTGGCCTGGGGCTTGTCATCCTCTGCCCCCCCCCCCCCCACCCTTCGCTCTGTAATCTCCTTGCGTGGGTCTGGTTCCCGCACCCCCGCGTCTCTCCTTCACCCTCGAGCGCTGTTGTCCTCATCCTCTCTCTGCCCACGCCGCCGCTTCCTCCGTGCCCGGCACTGGCTGGCAGACGCGTGGCAGTTTGTCTTTCAGGGCGTCCACCTTCCCTCCGACTTGCATTCCTCTGATTCTCCTCAGTGCCTGTGACCAGAAAGGTCCTTCTTGGCCATTCCTCAGTCACTTTATGGTGGTCTCGGTCCCAACTTCGCAAACCCGTGGCCATTCCCATGTGGTTGCCCGCCTGCCCCTCCGCCAGCCGGGGGAGGCGACACTGACCCACGGGGGAGGCGATACTGCTCCCTCCTGCGTCTTCATGTCTGAGCAAGGCTGGAAACGGCCTAGACGACAGCACCGCACGCCGCACACCGCGTGGAGAGCCTCGTGTTTCCACCCCGCGCTGTGTTCAGGGCTGCGCTGGCGCTGATGTGTGGGTCTCCACCAGCCCCCTCGTTTTCATTTCGTTAATTATCTTACAAAATAACTAGGGCACACACCTATGTCTTTAAAACAAATCCAGCCGGATCTAAATGAGATCAAGTCTGTGGACCTATGAAAATCCGTCAGCAGTGTTAAAGAATAGCAGTGTTTCTTTTTGTGGCTTTTATGAAAACCTGGGTTTGAAAGTTCTGGAGTGATTTTTCAGTAAACAGGGAGTCCAAGGGCACAAGCATCCCTGGGGGTTAAAAAGGACTGTAGGAAAAAAATCCCTTTGCAGTATATAGAGGGAGGGTTCCTGCTCACAGAAACCCGCAGGAAAGCTCTTGCCAAGTCAATAACAGAAACCGAGGACGGTATTGACAGGCCTTAGGGCTCTCAGGGCTCCATCTTGCTGCGTCTTCGTGGTGAGGACGAGGCCGTGCCGTGTGCATCTTCGCGCCCCAGCGCCCCGCCTAGAGGCCTAGCTGCAGGACCGAACGACTCGACCTGTACGTCTGTCCCGCCCTCTCCCAGCAAGTCAGTCAAATACAGGAGTAAAGAAAAGATTTAGGAAGGCAACTTTTCACTATCAAGAAACCAAGGCGTTCCAAGATAGAGCTTCTGCAGTCATGCTGAGGATTTTCTCACACCAGAAAGCAGCAACTTTTATAAATGGAAAAGTATGCGTACCAAATATCTCAGCATCTCCCAGCTTAGGACCCTGTTAATAAAAATGATAACTATGATAAACTACAAGAATAGCAGCTAGTGTTTACTGAGCACTTACTGTGTGCCCGGTTCTATTCCAAGCCCTCCGTGTGTACTACACCATTCAATCCCCAAATGTGAAGTAGGCTCTACTCTGACCCTCAGCTTAAAGATGAAGAAACTCAATACCAAGTGTCGACAAAAATGTAGAGCAATAGGCAGTTCTTACCCAGTGTGGGTGCATGAACCGATCCAGCCAGTCTGGAGAGCGCTGCGGTGTGTCCTGCTGAGGCTGAGCACGTGGACACGCTGCCCCGTCAGCGGGTCACCCTGCTGCGTGCACTCAGGGGGAGCTCCCGTGCGAGTCCTGGTGCGAGTCCCGGCGCGAGTCCACTCTCCCCCAGCACTGTCACCACCCAACCGTCCAGCACAGAGACAGATGGACAGCGCCAGCGCATCACACAGTGGACACGGCCCGCGCACATGACTGTCACAGCTCGATGAAGGAAGGAAGCCAGACAGCAAAGAATACAACGTAGGATGACATCCACATAAACCTCAAAACCAGGCAAAGCTCAACTGTGACATTTATGCATACACAAGCAGTAAAAATGCTAAGAAAAGAGAAGTGGGGGGATGACTATTGTCTCTGCCAGGTATGCTTTCCTCAGGGTAGGGGAGGCACCACTGGTTTTTGACCCAGGTAGTGTTTTATGGGTGTTCACTATAAAATTATTCACCAAACTTTACATAAATTTATATTTTATGCACCATTTAGTGTCTAGTTTTCACAATCAAAAGTTTGGTTTGGGCCGGGCACGCTGGCTCGACCCTGTAATCCTAGCACTTTGGGAGCCAAAACAGGAAGTACCTGAGGCCAGGAGTTTGAGACCAACTTGAGCAACGTAGCAAGACCCCCATCATTACAAAAAAAACAGGAAAAAAAATTAACCGGGCATGGTGGCATACACCTGTAGTCCCAGCTACTCAGGAGGCTGAGCCAGGAGGATCGCTGGAGCCCAGAAGTTTGAGGTTGCTGTGACCTATGATGACACAGTGCAGCCTAGGTGACAGAGCGAGATCCTGTCTCATAAAAAAAAAAACAACAACAAAAAAAAAAAAAAAAACTGGTTTTAATGAAAAAGGAAATATTGATGAGGAAAGTGAAGCTGAGAGATGCTAACTAATTTGCACAAGGTCACCCCACTGTTGAGTGGCAGAGCCAGGATTTGAATCCAGGCAGTCTGGCTCTTAATACCCAGGCTGCTACGTCTCCCAGACAGGCATAACAGACAGTGATGTGCAGAATGAGCCCAGCTCTGCTCTGGCCCGTAGCACTCCCAGTTAGACATCGATGAACAGGTGGCTCCTGTGAGCACGCTTGGTACACCTGTTTGTGCTAGATCTCGAGAAGAAACTGAGGCAGGGCCATTCCTTAAGGCCGTTTACTGCCTGATAGAAATCAGTCTCCATAAAGAGGGCCTTAACTCCAGGTGCCATTTCGAATGGCCACACCGGGTCAGGGTAGGGACATCAGTGCAGTGGAGAGACGGGAGGCGGCAGCTGGTGAGGGTGGGTGCAGGGCCAGCACTGGGGGCGGGGGCACGTCCCTCCTTCGTAAAATGGATCAAGCGATCTCTCGGCCCCTGGGGTTGGGCAGCCATGAGCGAGCTTGTGTCTTGGAGGGTTTTGGAGGGTGGGGGGTCGCAGATCAGTCTGCACAGCGCTGTGTTAAGGAGAGTAATTGGCCTGTGAACTTGTCATAGGAGAGTCTGTGCAAGCCGGCTCCGCAGGACAGAGAGTCTGCAAGTGGCTGCTTGAGCTGCCCTCCAGGGCCACTCAGCTCGGAGCCTGGAGTGAGGCAGAATTTATTTACAGGCTTCTGGCAGGCCGGTGAGTGGCTCTGGGCTCCCAGTGCCATCCTCGTTCCCATAGCAACATGTAGCTCCAATGAAAAAAAATAAACAAGGAAACAGACTCAGTAAAAAAAAAATACTAAATACATACTCCTTCCTGGCCTGGCGATGATTTCCCAGACCCTCCTCCCCCAGGTCTGATCACGCCCTCTCTGGCTCCCTGAGGACTTCCTGAGGATCATCATCTCCGCCCAGAAGCCACCTCAAAGCATCACATGCTGGCTCCCAGGGCCAGAATTCCCATTGGGTTAGCAGCTGCCTGAAGCAGACAGCCCTGGGGCAGGGAGATTCGAGCAAATGGAGAGGCGAGCCCCTCCCTGCCAGAGCTCCTGGTCCTGGGGAGAATTCCAGCCTTCAAACTCCACTTCTGCAGGGGAGAGGACCTGGCCCTCCAGGGTTTCGTGTCCCAGCGACTGGGAAGGGATGTCCACAAAGAAAACCTGCTCAGGAATGGAAATAATGGCAACAAACCCAGGTTTCAGATGCCCTGTGTGGTGCATGCCGGGACTAGGTGCTGGGCCAGAGAGAAGGTAGCACAGGAGCAGCAGGGGCCGGGGTGCAGGGCAGTCAGGCCCAGCGGGCAGCCTGGCACCTATGAGTTTGCCTAGTAGTCGTAGCAGGAAGCTTCGATGGGGTCCCTCATTGCACTGCAGCTCTTGAGGGCAGAGACCGTGTCACGGCATCTTGTCATGGCACACAGCAGCTCCTCCACAGCTCAGACCGAGGCCAGAGTGTCGGTACAGGATTCCGAGGGAAATCAGCTCTCCGGACTCACTTACGACAACCTGGAGCTAGAGAACGAGAACTGAAGATTACACCGAGACCATGGCTGCCATGTCCTTGTAAAATGGTAGAAGTGTGGTGGAATGAGAAAGTCTGGAAGCATCGCCTGGCTGGCGGCACAAAAATGGGGGCTGGGGGTCGGGGTGGGGTGCAGTGAAAGGTGAGCCATCCAAACACAAGCAGTACTGAAGGATTTACATACAGATAATGATCAAGGCCAGGTGCTGCAGAAAGCCAGGCTAAGAGGAAAGGGCTCTGAGAAAGAACCATAGTGCACAGGGCAGGGGCAGGGTGAGCTAAGGGGGGGCCAGGCCCCAGAGGGAGGGAGCCTTGGAAGAGCTGTGTGGCCCCAACAAGTCACTGCACCTCCATCCTCACAGGACACTTGTCTTTAAATAAGGAGAGTGAACTAGATCTTTAAGATTCCTTCCCAGTGACACAAGAAAAAAGGCAGAAAAATATTTCATTTGTTGCATAATTATAAAAGAAGACCTTTGTATGGACATCTTTATGCTTGAACATATATCATGAAAGATTTTGCCAGAAAAAGAGAGGAAGAGCGACACAGCATTGAGCGTACGTCATCATGTCAAGCCCTGTGCGGTCCTCACACCGTTGTACTGGAGCAGCAATGATTCTGCATCCTCAACTGGCCTGGGTGACACTGCCCACAGGCCTGGGTGGGCGAGTGCCCAGGAGCCTCCCAGCAGCGACATAAATGGAAACGCCCCTCTCGGGAGGCTACTGTCCAGCGGTGTCCCGCTGCAGAGCCGGCGGTCAGGGACGAGGCTGGGAAGCTCCGTGCAGCTGGAGCCCTCTGAGACCAAAGGCACACACCGGGCCTGGCCATGGGGAGTTAGGAGCCACCCGGGCAGCCGGGGCCACACGAGCCAGCATTGTGGGAGAGTGGGGCCACGGCCAGGGTCTCCTGGTGCCTGTCCGGCAGGAAGAGGGCCTTACTGAGGCCACATCTGCCAGGTAGAGACACTCAGGCATCCCAGAAACCCGCAAACAAGGACATTTCCCTTTCTTTGTTTCTTAGTTTTTCAAAAAATTAGCTAAAAGATGCCTCTACCACTCTGCAGCCAAATTAATGAAGATAGAAGAGGGAATCTCTCTCCCCAGAACTCTGTAGGGTGCACACATGAAAAATAGCAGTCAGGAATTCCAGGGCTGCTTGAGGTGGTATGTGTTGGAAAGGCTCTTTTTCCAGAACCTTCCAAGAAGCAGAGTTGCAATTATGTGAGGGTACCTAGCCTTTGTGGATATAAGAAAATGATATTGGAAAGTTAAAAAAAGTTGCTGTAAGTAAGCACAGCCATCCAGAAACTTACTCCCATACCTAGCAAGGGGTCAGTACTTGTCAAAAACATTTGGGCAGGCCAGGTGCCGTGGCTCACACCTGTAATCCCAGCACTCTGAGAGGCCAGGGTGGGAGCATCGCTTGAAGCCAGGAGTTCGAGACCATACTGTGCAACATAGTGAGACCCTATTTCTACAAAAAATAGAAAAATTAACCAGGCATGGCAGCACACACCTGTAGTCCCAGCTACTCAGGAGGCTGAGGCAGGAGGATTGCTTGAGCTCAAGAGTTTGAGGCTGCAGTGAGCTATGATGATGCCACTGCACTCCAGCCTGGGCAACAGAGTGAGACCCTGTCTCAAAAAAAAAAAAAAAAAATGGGGTATCCTGTCACTTGTAAACAATACTGAAAAATTATTGTTCACAATTGGAAATATTTCCTATGAAATGAAAGAACTTGTTTCCTTAAGAGAAAACAAGATGTTGGGCTGTTCAGATACGCATATAAAACCACAGCTTATTAAAAGGGAGGTTTTGTTGGAAGCACGTGATCATCATTTTTTTTGGTTGTTTTTTTTTTTAACCTCCATGACACTCAGAGAAGTTCATAATGTTCAAAGGGACAAAAATAGACAGTCTGTTCAGTCTCTGGACGGACTGTTAGCTTCTGCCCTGAGATGAGCACAGAGAGGTGCTCGTGCCCACCGCCACCGGCGTCAGCTGTGTCTACTGAACGTGGGCCTGTGATGCCACCACAGCAGCCCCCATGGGAGGGATGGGAGGCTTCAGGACAGTGCCAGTCAGAGGCCGCGGCTTTGCATCTGACTTATGGGCAGACATCATTGAGGGAGCTATGTATTTTATAAAGATACGTTGCCTTGTAAATGTGAGCTGAAAGCTTGGATCAGGAATCCTATTTGTATCGGTTGGCATGAAAGCAGTGTGTGGAAATGACTCAGGAGAAACCAGGAAAGCAAGGCAGAGCCATTGATCAACATTTATTAAATTTTCCCAATTTCTGCTACAGTTCACAGTGGACCCTTAGGCCAACTTGGGAAAATTAGCAGAAGCCTCTGCTTTTAAAAACCTTAAAGATGCATCGAGCAAGTAGTGCTTGGGGAGTCCCTCTAACGAGAGGCCGCAGTGGCCGGCGGAGGACTCGGCCCGGCCACCAGGAGGGGCTAGCGCGTCGTGTACACCCTGCCGGGGTTCGCGGAGGAAAGAGCACCCCAGACTGTCTCAAACATGGGGAGAATTATGGCTCCCAGACAGGCAGGGCAAAGTGGCAATAAACAGCAGCTACAAAAAAGGACACCCGGATTGTGACTGCGGCTGTGTCGGATTCAGACACACGACTACGTTTCAAATTAGCCGGCTCCTCTCAGGGGAGAGATGCAGAGGCCATTGAAGACGGTTCAGCGAAGGTGCCCCTTCGTGAGCAGCGGCAATCCAACAGGCTAATGGGAGACTCCACTGCGGAGAGGGGCAGGGAGGGCGGTGCGGCCACCGGGTAATGGTTCTGCATAAATCAGCAGCGCGTCTCTGCCGGGCGCCTCATCCGCCTGCTCACACCCTCTCCGAGGGGCACCGCAGCCTGGGGGAGGTTTGGAGGGAGAGGCCGAATCGCAGGCGCTTCTGAGGACAGGGGGACTCGGGACTTGGCTGTTCCTCCTAGAGCGAGGCCCAGACGGCGGCAGCGGGGGGGTGGATGGCGGGGGTAGGAAGTGGGCTGAGGGGCTTGGGGCTCCAGCGGGCAGGAGGAACGGGGCGGGAGGAGCGGGCACGTTTCCAGATGCCGACACCCCTGCAGCAGGGGTGGGAACCTCAGCCTTGCTCGGACCATGGTGGCGTTAGAGTGGCCCAGGACCTGGCTGGGTGTTGGCTTACGTGTGGCCACGTTTGGTTGGAGGCTGGGGGCTTAGAGCATGGGCCAGGCGACTGAGCCAGGCACACTGTTCACAGAGGGTGGCCAGAGTGGGCAGGGGACAGGCTGCCTGGGGAGAGGTGCCGGGGCCCAGGCCTTTACCTGGAAGCACTGCCTGGAAGACCACTCCTCTCTGCCTCCCAACCATTCAAGGCCCCCGTGTGAACACCTGCCTCTCTGGAGCCTTCCCCAGCCACCCTTGCAGACAGAATTAGCTCGTCACACCTCTGAGCTATTACTGACCGTGCGCTGTTGACACGGTGTGTGTGTGTGTGTGTGCGTGTGTGTGTGCGCCCGGCCAGCCCCAAGGTTGGGTCCCGCTTGCAGAAAGTGAACGCACGCCCCAGTGCACGCTGCCTCTGCCCTCCGGGGTCCCGACGCAGGGACCTCATCGGAAACCAGCCTGCTCAGTCTGTGCCCAGGGAGGTCATCGAAGGTTAAGAAACAAAAGCTGTGAAAGGGTCTGTGCGAACCTCGCCGCAAATGCAGGTCTGCGCCGGCGCCCAGCACGTCTGCAGTCTCGGTCCCTCCCAGAGAGCCAGACCCTCTCCTCTCCTCTGTCAGTCTCATCGGGTCTGTTCCCACGTTCTGTTCTTTTCTCTTTAAAAATGACTTCCTGTTGATTCCAAGTTGCCAAATTTTACCTCAGGGGATTTCAAGGTTAAGGGTTTGTTTCATCTGCTTTCTTTAAACACTACTGTTATTTGAATTTGTTTCCACAGACACGTATTCCTTTGTAACTTCTTTAAATTTAAGAAATAGTTTTTGGAGCCTCCTTTGTCCAGAGTCTCTGGGCTTGGCCTCCTGCCCGCTGCCCGCCCTCCTGCACTCCAGGCTTCCCCAGGCTGCCTGTGGCTTCACCACCCTCTGGCCGGACAGCGTGGGTGACTCTCCCCACTGTCCTTCCGCACCAAGTCCTCCCTCCTCCACCCTTTCCTGCAGATGTCTCCTCCCCCTGGAAGCCTGCCCTGCCTGCAGCGTGCTGGCTGGGTCCCCTCCTCCCTGCCCCCAGGGCTCCTTGCTTGTGGCTTGCGCACCTGCCGGGCACCTGTGAAGAGGGCGTGACTAGGGCCTGCGGTCCCCGTGCTGTGGACTGTGCATGTGCGCCCTCCAAGCCTGCTCACGTGCACGCCGCGCCCGTCCTCTGGCCGGGCCCGCGGCAGACGTGGCGCTCACCGTGCACAGAGCCCTGTTCCTCCCGGCCACCCGTGAGGGTCTGCCTCTTCACATCGCTCTGTCTGTAAGACGCTCTTTTCCACTTAGGATCTTCACCACCGGCTAGTGACTCAGTGCGATTCACTGTTGCCCACGTGTCGCCTTTGAATCCGGCAGAGTCCGTGTGGCTCCGCGGAGGGCTTGGAACCAGCTCTAAAGTTAGTTGGGATGTGGGGTCCCGGGCGGCGCGGCCCTGAGGCAGAGCAGCAGGCATTAGGGCTCGGGCTGCCAGGGCCCCTTAACTGGGAAGAGCCTGCCCCGAGCTCCGCAGCGTCGGGAGAGAAATAGTTATGATTTCTTAAGGAGAAATATCCGTCGGAAAACACAAAAACCGCCAGTGGAGATGGGCTGTCGGTCGTGTTAGGTGTGTTGGGAATAACAGGCGTTTGCATTATTATCTGCAGACAGACTGGCTAATGGGCTGGACACAGTTGTGCAGTTAAACGGCCCCAGTCGGGCGAGAGGCAGATTCGGCTGGAGATGGGAGTGACGGTGGCAGCGAGGGCCCTGCCCCAGCCGGGACGCCCGTCACCTGCCTCAAGCCCCTCACCGGGACGAGAGCTGCTACCCGGCTTCCCCAGGCAGCAGAGACCGCCCTGCCCCTCACAGGCCCCTTCTCCGGAGAGCGCTAGGCCATGCTGAGATCTTTTTTAACTTTATTTCTCAATCCAGGGTTTTTATTGATTGTTTATTCCTGCGCAAGGCCCTGAGCGAGAGGAAGGACGACTGAGCCTCGGTCCTTGAGTCAGATCGGAGCTGACAGCTCCATAGACCAGGCAGGCAGGGGTGGGCTCTGGGGCAGGACGCGCCCGAAGGCTCGGCCGTGGGGGACGAACTGGCCTGGAAATTAACAGGACTGGAGAACCTTGCAAGAGCAAAAGGAGAGAAAAGCCATGCAGTATGAGAAGGGACAGCTTGAGAAAAGGTAATAAGGAGTAGGACAAATGTAAGTCAATTCTGGGATTAGTGTCAGCCTGGGGCTCAGAGGAGCAGCTTCGGAGCTATTGATGGAGCGAGAGAGCAGGGATTACACAAATAACCGATTAAAGAACACGATGGGGCGGGATAAAGAGCTCCGGTGTCAGAAGGGGGCAGGGCAGCGAACTGCAGCCTGTCCTGAAAAGGCATTGTTCATGGCGGTGGGGACGGGTTTGACCCTGGGTCCTATTACTGGGGAGAATGGCTGCTAGCCGGTTGGGAGAGGCTTTGGCGGAGGCGGGTTAAGGGTGCGGGGTGTGGCCCCCGAGGGCCCTGTCCGCTGGTGGAAAGAGGGGTGCCCACAGGTCAGCAGGACCACGTGGTTAACCCACCCCAAGTCTTGGTGCTTCAAAAGCTCACAGAATGTTAAACTATGGAGAAGACTGATTAATAGTTGCCACCTAGACGGAGATTCTCAAACTTACCCTGCCTAGCTCAGCGCAGAGCTGATGGCCCAAAATAGTTTTCAAATCTCCATAAAAGGTTGTCCCGTCTGACCTAGACCTGTCTGGCCCTGACAGGCAAGTGCCTGCAGATGGGCCTAAAGAGGGGGATTTTATTTTAAGAAAGGAAGGGAAAGGCCGCGGGTGGTGGCGCACGCCTGTAATCCCAGCACTCCAGGAGGCCGAGGCACGAAGATGGCTGGAGCCCAGGGGTTGGTTTGAGGTTACCGAGAGCTATGATGACACCCCTGCCCTCCAGCCCGGGTGACGGAGTGAGGCCCTGTTGCCATGGAAAGGAAGGGAAGGCGGCAGTGCCCGCTGCATGCTGGGGTGGCCGCAGGGGGAGGCGAGGGCACGGCCGGCGCCGGCCTCGCGCGGGATCGGCTCCCTGGAAGAGAAGACGGCCGCTGCCGAGCAGAGTGGGCGGCCAGGAGCTCTCGTGGTCTCGCTTAGTCTTCACGTGAGAGTCTGAAATGTGAAATTGAAACAGTGGTCGATTAGTGAATTGAAGTGGGTGTATGGAAAAAATAGTGATGTAGGAAGGTCAGTGCAGAATTTATATTTTCAATGTAATTCCACCATTCGTCTCCTCTGGGAACTGGATTCCACAGCAGGCGGCGTGTGTGTAAGTCACGCGTGCTCGTGCCGTGGGCGAGGGACAGGGCCCGGGAGGGTGGGGCCGTGGTCTCGCCGCCTCCGCCCCACTGCGTGCTCCCTCAGGTGGAGTGACAGGTGTCCAGCCAGCCCATACCCGATACCAGTGCCTCATCCTGCAGCCGGACAGGCCTTACCCAGGCATGGACTCACCAACACTGGCAAGTCCGAAGTCCGGTGGCTCCTCACCTGCCAGCAGGCCCCTGGGAAGGAAGGGTGAGGGCCAGTTCTCCCAACGCCGGGTGGGCCAGCTGTGCGTGCGGCCCTTGCGGCTGTCCACGCAGGGTGCAGATGCCCGCCGGCCGTGTCCAGTTATGCGCTTACAGTCTGTTCTTGGCATCTGCACCCAAGTTCAAGAGCAGCTGTACAAGTTGCATCATCTTATTTAAAAGCTGGAGCCTTTGACTAATTTAGAAGTCTAGAAGCCAGAGAGAAGAAAGAAAGCCTCAGGATGTGTTAGCACTTCATGGAGAGCTTCCCCTCCCCCTGTCCCCACAGCCCCTGTCACCTTCTTGCTTTGTTGATCAGATCGTCCCCTCAGACACAATATGCTCTTTCTGAGAGTAAGTGTGGAGAACTTTCATCCATGGGTTTTAGCCAGTGTGTCTTGAAAATGTCTTCATAATTCTGGAGAAGTTCCAGTTACATTTGAAAGCATTTGCATCACTCACTTCCTCTTCAGTTGTTCTGAGTTGGGAGCGTCTCACTCAGGCTGAGCCCCCTCACAGGTCCCAGGAGGTGATGGACCCAGGGCCTCGCACACAGAGGTCACCCTCGGAGTTGTCACAAGGGGGGCTGCGAGCTCCGTACAGGGCGTGAGGGCAGGGCCTGTCCTCAAGGTGGCCCAGGGCACAGTCGGTTCAGGCACACTCTCTGGCAGGTTTAGAAAATACAAAATGTGCATATCTGGAAACTGATTCCCTTAAAACCGCCAGCATGCTCCTAGGAAGGTCAGTCTGCAGAGCACAGACCGAGGCCCACTGCAGAGGGTGGGGCTCTTGCCCTTCAGAGAGCTGGAACAGGCACCCAGAGAGCGGACTGTCCGCGTGCGGGCTGGGCAGGGCGGGCCGGCATCCCTACCCCGCCCGACCGCGCTTCTCTCCTGCACCCGCAGCTCACGCTGGCATGTCACGTGCCTCGCGCCCAGCCATGCTGCGTGTTCTCAAGGTCAGGGCCGCTGTCACCGTGTTCTCTGAGGGCCGTGCCCAGCGCCGTGCCTTGTCCGCACAGGGCTGGCCCAGCGCCGGCAGAGTTCAGCGCGCAGCGGGCAGGCCAGCTCTCCTGGCTCCCAGCGGGTGGCGGAGGGCACGTGTGCCAGGCCGGCCGAGCCGTGTAAGGGTGGAGCCCAGGCCCTGCACGGCGCCCAGCGGGGTGTGCGTCAGCCCTTGCGGGCCAGGGAGGATTATACGGCAGGCAGGACCTTGCTCAAGAGAAGCGCCCTCCTGGCTCTTGTTTCATAGCAGCTTATTGAGGTGTGATTCTCACGCCGTGCATTCACCTCATTTACAGTATACCATGAGTATGAGTCAGTCCTCACCGAACATCAGCAACAGGTTTTGGAAACTTGGGCTTTAAGCAAAATGATGTTTAATGAAACCAATTTTACCACAGGGTAATTGACGTCAACAAAGATTAAGTTTCTATGGCATGTTTCTGCTCACAACAACATCACTAAACCAAATAAAGACCAAAACACTTCTCATATAAAACACTGAAATACACATGACCTACGCATACAGCTAAGAAAAATTAATGAGAACAAGTAAGATCACTGTTTGCCCAGTTAGCCCAGTTCTGGGTCAGGGTGGCTGGAGCTGTGCTGGTGGCCCGGGGTGCCAGGCAGATGCCAGCCCTGCAGGACGCCGCGTCGAGGGCTCATGCGTGCCACACTCGGCCACGCAGACACGCCGAGGACCTAACAAGAGTCCCTGGAGAAAACCCAGGCGGATGGGGGGACAGGGAAACCTCCCACCTGGCCCCGGTGGGAGTGGATTTTGCTCGACCTTATAACAAGACGACACATTTGAGGAACTGCTGTCCATCACCTTACAGAGTCGGGCGGCCAGCACCACCACCAACTGCTGACTTTCAACCCAGCTGCCAAATGCAAAAATACATTAATCTGAAAAGAAAAAGAGTCCATGAGACAAAAGTAAGCAAAAATGGAGTGATCCAGCGTGGACACGTTATAGGAATCATGTGGTGTCTGTAACTTTTGGAGGACAGGTTCATTTGCTTTTGTCCCGACTGATGGAAACGCGTTTACAGCCTCCTGGTTGCTGTCAGGGGTCTGCGCGGGGCAGGGCGGGCGGGGGAGGCCAGGGCTTCCCTGACTCCCACGTGGTGGCCCCAGCGCTGGGCGGGACAGGTCCTGACTTGTGGCAGCTTTGAGGTCACACCAGCCCGTCACTCACGGGGCCCTTTGCTTTCTCATCAGGTGTTCCACTGCGTCCACTTCGAGTGTCCGGAGCAGCAGAACAGCCAGAAGGAGGAAAACGGCGAAGAGTTGGGGACAGGGGACACCAGCCTGGTCGGTCAGCAGCTTGACCCGCACGCCCTGCGGGCCCCCAGCAGCAGCTCACTGCCCCCCAGCCCGCGCTCCAACTCGCGCTCGCCCAACCGGCAGCACCAATAAAGGAGGCAGGGGCCTGGTGTGACTCATGGGCCCAGTGACAGCAGGAAACAGTGTGTCCTCCCTGAGCAGGGGCCTTTGTTGACTGTCCCCACCCCACTCCTGGCTGCAGAAGCAGACGCAGAACAGGTTTTCTCCCAAGGACAGAAAGGGGCTGCCTTGTTCTCCTCGATTTGCTCGGTCAGGCTGGTCTCCCGGGAGACGCGGGTCCTCAGTCTTCACCAGGTCCCGTCCGTGCGTCTGTCCGCTCCTCCAGGCGGGCGCAGGAAGCAGAGGGCGCGTGCGGGGACCCTGCTGGCCGGAGGCTGGGTTTCCGCACTCCTTCACTTGCATGGGACACGTTGCCCTGGCAACTACGTGATTTCTTATTTCTTGTAGTTATTCTCCATTTGCCGAATCATAGGTGTTCCAGATCTTTTTGAAATGCTCTAACAGCAAATCACTTGTTTTCATCCCTTTCGACGCTGTAATTCCCCTCCCCTGGTTTTGCGCACGTCTCCTCGTGACACGCACCCGGGCGCGTCCGGTTGGGCGCGGAGGAGCCTCTGAGGAGGTTCGACACAATACACAGTGAGCAGAGCAGTCTGTGGACAGAGTTAGTGACCACGCGATCGCTGAGTTATCAACCTGTCATTCCGGAAACGCACCCAGCCTGCAAGCTGGGGCGGCTGACAGGAAACGGTCGCTGTGCTGGGTGCAGGTGTCCCGCGTGGCCGCCCGGGTCTGGCGGGCTTAGCTGCCCTCGGGCTTTGTTTAGTTCAGGAGGCAGCCGCCGCCCGGCAGCGTCCCACGAGCAGGGGCTCTGTGGCCTGGAGGTGGCTGCCAGGCCCCTGCGCTCGGCGGGCGGAGCGGCCGCTCTGAGCAGCTTTCCTCCTAGTCACCATCACAAGGGTCTCGTGTGACTGCTGCAGCTCCGTCTGGCTCTGCCTCTGTGATCTCCATCCCAGTGCACCTGGCCCTGGTCACTGCTTGGCCACCGTCTGCCCTCCTGCTGTCCCCAGACTCCCGCCGCCTCCGGACGGTGTGGCCAAGAGGGGTCACGGGGTCCTCGGTGGTCCTGCGACCCTGCTGGGAGCAGGGGTGAGGGCTCCGGGCCTGCTTTCTGGCGTCTCAAAGACACATTGGCTGGGGGTGCAGGAAGAGCCAGCGGGTCAGCTGTTTTCTCCTAGTTTAACTTAGTGTCGAGTGATTTACCCGTGTTGCAATAGTGGGGTGGCGTCAAACTGCGTGATTAAACGAACGGTTGTCTTTCTGCGTGAGCACAGCAGCAGCACACAGAGGGTCCCTGGGTGGGGGACAGCTGCTCCTGGGGGCAGAAGCCACGGTCCCCTCCCTCCCCCGGCTCTGCGTGTGGGTGAGCGGACGTCTCCCCCAGCCGCACCAGGCATTCCATAATGAGAAGAGGTTCCAGGGACAAATGGCAGATGGTGGGGCGTCCGCCGGCCGTGGGGCCTCCTGCACGTCACTGCCCGTCAGCACCCAGCAGTCACCGGCTAGCACAGAGCTCCTGCCCCTCAGCACGCCCTCACACGGCATCCCCTGCCCAGATGGGACAGGGCCAGATCAGGCATAGCGAGGGCAGAGTTCAAATGCCTCGAAAGATCGGTTCAAGGACTTCTTTCTGGACGTAGAAGTCGCCTGTCCAGGGGCCCCGGGCCTGGAGCGCTCTTCTGACCCGGGGACGAGGGGTGGCTGGCACAGGCCGGCAGAGGCACGCACCGCGCAGCCTGGCCCAGGCCACAGCGGCGGCTCCTGCCCCCTCCTGGCCTCGGCAGCTTCCTTCTGTCTTCCAGCACTTTAGAGATGCCCCTTATTATCAGGTAAAGAGAAGTAAGGGGACAGCGGGGCGGGACGTCAGCGGGAAGGACCGAGGGCAGGTCTCACACCCCACCCCGCTGTGGCTGCCACTCACTCAGACGGAGGCCTGGTCTCTGCTCCCTTGCCGGGCTGCGCGGGTGCCTTGATGGGCTTTCTGATTCGGGGCAGGAGGCTCTCGTACACGCAGCGGGGCCGGGACACCACAGTCAAGGTGTGTCACAGCAGACACAGGGCGAGGCCATCGTCTCCAGGTAACGGGGATGAGTGGGCAAGAAAGGTCCCCAGACGGCCCCCAGAAATGGGTGTTGCCAGAACTCCCCCACCCCCGCCCTTCATTTCTTAGCATGTTTTTTGGGAGAGTAGAAAGAAAACTTCATTGGGGCTTTTGGGGGAAGCCTTCAAAGTCACCTTTGGCAGCTCCTGGGAGGGCCATTTGGGGTGGGGTCCCAGCAGCTGGCTCCCGGCGGGACAGTCCTAGAGGCAGGCCTTGCTGCGAGCACTTGCGACATGGATGAGAACAAAACAGCTGTGCAGACATCTCTCTCTCACATACACACGCACACTTGTTCTCCCGTTTTCTGAGTGCTTTTTCTGTTTTTATTCTTCTGATTTTAGTTAGAACCATGTGCTGTGATGGATGTGGGACTCTTCTCCATTGCTCTTTAAATTGTCACTTTTTAAATCTTATTAAATGAAGTGTTGATTCCTGACAAATACATTTAAAAAGTGTTTTATTCCTAGAAGAGCTGGGAAAAGAAAGGGATGTGTTTGTTAGACTGATTCCTTGGCAAAAAAAAAATGAGTTTTTGAATTGTGCAAAAAATTGCTCAGCAGTTACTCCGTCGCCCCAATTGTCAAACTGCTGTTCAGACGGCTGCGACCCAGTCAACCTCACCTTCTTTTTAATCTAGACGATAATCTAGAGCCAAGGGGAAAAAAAGGTAAAATCTGCAATAAAAAGTAGAGCGTTCCTCGCACTGAGGCCACTTGGCAATAAACGGAGTGTTCCCTGTTGCAGACTTCATTTAAGAACCTCCCTTTGGACAGGGAAGAAACGTGTCAAAGAGGAAATGAAAATTAAATCTGCCTCCTTCCAGGAGTTTCTCCTCATTAGCATTTGCTGCCCGGTGTTGTATCCGAACCCGGCCTTCTGTGCGGTGACCAGCTCCTCCGCAGTGGCCAGGCGGTGGTGGCGGCGGGCACAGGCCATGCTCCATTTACTTTTGTGGCCGCAGCGATTGATTCTGCATGTTTATCCTGACAGCAGTTCCAGCGGGAGCCCAGTGCTCATTAGTGGCCCTAGGAATTTCCAGTGCAGTTCGTGGTTCTGTACCACCATGGGTTTTATTATGATGATATTAAATTACAAGTCATCCTGGTGCCTGGCGTTTACTCTGGAGTTTCCGGAAAAGAGAGAAGGGAATGGCTTAGACCTGCGGTCACCAACCCCCAGCCTGCCGACCAGCCCGCTCCGGTCCACGGAGATGAGCAGAGGGCCAGTGAGGAAGCATCTGTGTTTACGGCCACCCCCACCCCACCCCCCCACCCTCCCACCCACCCCCCACCCCCACCCCCACCCCCACCCTCCCGCCCCGTCACTCGCATCGCCACCCGGCTCCGCCCCCTGTCAGATCAGCGGTGACCTGAGATTCTCACAGGGCAGGCACCCACTGCAAACTGCGCATGCGAGGGACGCAGGCTGCGCTCCTTGTGAGAATCCAAGGCCTGATCTGAGGCGGGGCTGAGGCGGGGATGCTGGCGCTGGGGAGCGGCTGGAAATAGAGTATCATTAGCGGAGAGGTTTGACTCCACAGTAAATGTAATGCGCCCTAAAACCATCCCCCCCACCGCCCCGCCCGGGGTGTGGAAATAATTGTCTTTCATGAAACAGGTCTCTGGTACCAAAAGGGTTGGGGACTGCTGGCTTAGCTGGAGGGACAACCAGACGCCCCCATAGACACTCCTATCTCCCTGCCTAACACAGACTGAGACCCTGCCTGGTCCCAGGATTCTGAGGGCCTGGTGGTCTGCAGAGCGGATGACAAAGGGGGTGGGAAGAGTGAGGCCAGCACAGGTGGGCTGAGGAGGCAGGAGAGGCCCAGGGGTCCTCTGTCCTCACGGTCTGTGTGTGGTATTATCGAAACCTCAGGGGCTTTCGGTCTAGGTCTAGTTGCGTGTTGCACAAAGACAAGGAGGGTTGCCAAGGAAGAAGGGAATTTTTAATGCGACAGACATCAGCAGGTCAGGAGAAGCTGTCTCAAATCTGTCTCCCCAACTAAGGGAGACGTGGGCTGTTAGAGGAGGGCCACGTGCCGTGGGGCAGGCCGTGTGTAACTAACCAGGGGCTACATGCATGGGGGCAGGTTGTGGGGGGGTGAGCCTTGGCATCAGGAGTCTGCCCAGGGGTCTTCAGAGTCTCAACCCTTTGTCTTGCAGAAGATCCACCATTTCTGGGAAACAACTCAAAGGTCAGTAGTTAAGGGAGAGGCATCGAAATCTGTTCCGTGGCGAGGGCGGTTACAGGTGCCTTGCTTCCAGCAGGCAGCAGAGTGGCTGTGCCTTGCTCCTGGCCTCCTGGGTGCACCTCTGAGCACACTCCAGCACACGCAGGCCCATGTCCCCCCAGCCAGGATTTTGTGCTGGGCTAAGGCTGGGGTGAGGGGCAGGTGCATGGAAGATTACGGAAGAGCCACATACCAAGTGTTGGAAAATCACTGTTCTCTTTTTATTATTTTATTTTATTTTATTTTATTTTATTTATTTTATTATTTTATTTTATTTTATTTTATTATTTTATTTTATTTTAATACAGAGTCTCGCTTTGCTGCCCAGGCTAGAGTGAGTGCCGTGGTGTCAGCCTAGCTCACAGCAACCTCAAACTCCTGGGCTCAAGCGATCCTGCTGCCTCAGCCTCCCAAGTAGCTGAGACTACAGGCATGCGCCACCATGCCCGGCTAATTTTTTCTATATATATTAGTTGGCCAATTAATTTCTTTCTATTTATAGTAGAGACGGGGTCTCGCTCTTGCTCAGGCTGGTTTTGAACTCCTGACCTTGAGCAATCTGCCTGCTTCGGCCTCCCAGAGTGCTAGGATTACAGGCGTGAGCCGCCGTGCCCGGCCTGTTCTCTTTTTAAATTGCTCATTTAACCACTTGGGTGCGGCGCTCACCGGCGCGACACCTCGCCACAGCCGCGCTCGCAGTCCGCACGGCGGCTCGTGCTGTGCGTTGACGACGAGCCCATTTTGCTCTTGTGTGATGAGGAAAGCTTGAAAGCACTGAAAGCTTGTTTCACTTTACAGGCAGCTTTCCTTGTAGTGTAAATCAGAATAGGTAACATAGACATATCTGTTTTCAATACGTTATTTTTAAATGTTCACAATTTTATTTTGATAAATGAAAAATTAGAAAAGTCGAGTTTTGCTATTAACGCTAACGTCGACGCTCGGCTGTGGGCGCTCATCTGTGGCTGTCGACTGTAGCCGACGCTCGGCTGTGCGCGCTCGTCTGTGGCTGTCGACTGTAGCCGACGCTCGTACCGAAGTGGTTAAAAAATTAATACAAGTAATGCCTACTCATGGAATAACGTCCTGACCCAGCAGAAGGGGCGAGCGTCTGGCTCCTTCTTGGCTCTGGGTCACTCTGGACCTGGCCCATGTCCTCATTCGCTCCTTCCGAGCCACGCCACCGGCCACAGGGCTCCCTGCCCCTGCACCCCACAGCCCAGCCTCTGCCAGGCCAGCCAGCTGTACATGGACACCCCCTCAAGCTACTTTCTTCTTTTTTTCTTTTAAAGAACTGAAATATTCCCCCAGAGGCCTCCAGACCTAAAAACTCACAATCATCCACCTGTAATTTATGATAAATGTCTTGGAGCATTTACCATTTGCATCCGTGAGTATTTATAGCCCTGAGAAGGGAAGACGGGGGAGGTGGCAGAGGCCTGGAGCCACACACCTGTCCCTGCCATTGTCTCCTGCTTGGCAGAGTCCCCTCGGCCTTCTTCCCCAGGGCTGTCACTGGCCTTCGAAAGCCAGCATCTGGTTGCTGCTCCAGGCGGAAGGCACCCAAGCAGAGACCCTGGGCCAGGGCAGTGGGGGAGGCAGACAGGAGGCCCGAGAGGCCTTCAGGGCAGTGTCTGGGCCCCGGGTCGCTGGTGGTGAGGCTGTCCGAGCCCGTCTGTCTGCCGCGTGCAGCCCGCTTCCCGCCGTGCGGGCCCGGGGTTCTGTGGCCGGGGGTGTGGGCGCCCGTCTGAGCAGCACTGGGGGCTCTGCACCGTCCTCCTGCGCAGCCCAGGCTCCTGGCTAGCCCGTCCCCGTCCCCTCCCACCTGGGCCGATGGTGCCAGGGCCGGACCGTGCAGGCCTTGGGAACCTAAAAGTGGGGCAGGTTGCCGGGGCCTGGCGCTCCCCAGGCGGCTTCAGGGCAGCCTGCCGCAGGCGACCTTCGGGGAGGCCGCGCCCGCTCGAGGAGCAGCCAGGGTCTCGCCGCAGACTTCCTGCTATGAGTGTCACCGAGGCCATCCGTTCTCCTGCCAGTGCCCGGGGAGGTAAGAGGACGGTGGCTCGGGGCGCAGGGCAGAGGTGAGGCTCCTCGGGTGGCCGCGGGGCTTGGCCACGAACTCCTTTTGCCAAACTGGTGTCTGACCAGGACTCACCAGAGACTCGGAGCCGCCTCTGCCTCAGGGTCCCTGGGCTTGCAGGGTCGTGGTGCCAGCCCTGCCCCTCCCAGGCCTCTTGGGGCTGGGTGGCCCTGCCGGGCCTGGCTCTAATGTTCTCGGAGCTGGGTCCCAAACGCTAAAGCGGCCCATGGGCAGAGCCGCGTTGGGAATGCGCCACGGCGCGGAGGCGGCCTCACCGCAGCGGCCCAAGGTGCGAGCTGTGTCCGCGGACCTGCGCGTGAGCCGCTGTGGCTTCATTTCGGAAGGTGACGACTTCTTGTGCCCCCTTCAAGTCCCCCTCCCGCCGCCCCCTGCCCGCAGCCGCCTCGCGTGGACACAGGCCGCCCGGCCCCCTCTCTGCAGGCCCAGGACAGGATGGGGGTCTGCCTGGGCTCCCCCTCGTCCCCTCCGAGCCTCAGGCGGGGCTGGTTCCGAGCCCACTCACCTGTGGGGACCGCCGGGCACGGGGGGGGGGGGGGGCGGGGGGCTCGCACCAGGACAGCGTGACGCCTGCCCTGCGGCGCCTCCGCCTGGCGTGGAGGGGCCGGCCAGCTCCACACCAACACCGCCCGCGGCCGATTCGGTGCCGTGTGTGGTGGGAAGACAATTCCTTGTCACTTTGAACCCAGGTCCACTTCCCTTGTCATGTCTCCTGCTCCGAGCCTGGCCTTGGCTGCCACCCTTCTTCTTTATGTCTTGTGGCTTCTACATGACAAGCCCATGAGGTTTGATAGCCACTTCCCCCGTTGATCTTGCTTCCCCAGGGACACAGGACCGGCCCCTCCCAGCACGTGGATGTCCTGTCGCCCCACACCCTCCCCTTTGCCGGTGGTGCCACAGCCGAGTCCCCAGCAGCCTCTGCCACTGCGACAGACCCGTGTGGGTCCGTGTCCACACGGGACGTGAGGCTGCACACGCAGAAATCGGGCAGGTGTCTGTTCTCATCCCGCATAGTCTCCTCTTGGAACCTGAACCCCAGACTTCACATTGTTATTAGCTCCCACCTGGCGGCTCGGGCCGACCCCTGGAGCTCCTCGCCAGGCACAGCCCAGGCCTCACAGCAGCCCAGGCCTCGTCCCCGCGGCTGACCACCCGGCTTTGGGCCACCTAGAGCTGACAGCGTGTTCAACAGTGGGTTGGTGTAAGTGTCGAGAAGTCAAAACCCATCACAGAGCGCGCTGGGCTTTGCCATGCTGCCCCCAGGCCTCAGGTGCAGACCCTGAACCTGTCACCCTGTCGTCCAGCTCCTGCTGAGCTGGGGACAGTAAGGAGCAAGAAGAAAAAACGGGCCTGGCCTGCCTTCTCCTGCCCTCAGGCACTTACATCCCAGAGGGAGGGACACACCATCAGAGGGCAAATGTGGGCCCAGAGCGCTGTGCACCAGAGGGGAAGAAGGTTGCAGGCCGTGCAGGTTGAAAGCCAGGGAAGCTTCCAGAGAAAGTGGCAGACAGGGTGGCAGCCTGTTGCCCAGGCTGGTCTTGAACTCTTGGCCTCAAGTAATCCTCCTGCCCAGCCTCCCATAGTGCTAGGATTACAAGTGTGAGCCACCGCACCCAGCCTACAGTCCTGTTAACATTCCGTTCTTTAATTTTGGTAGGGAGTGACGGCAAACTTTAGGGACAGCCTTTGCCTTCTTCCATTGACAAGATTTTCCCACCCATGAGCAATGCTCATCTTGCATCACCTCTACCCAGTACTTGCCCAGGGCTTGGAAGGATAAACTCTTCTGAAACAGATACACATTTCATTGACCCCTTACCTACCTGGGACCTCAAAACTTCCTGTACATTCTACTTGTTTCACCTGTTTTAATTTTAAAGCTCTAAGGTCTTGGACTTTGAATTTGAGATGGCAGACTGCCAGTTCGAGAGGCAACTTACTAAATTTAATGTGCACAAAAGGTAAAATGAGCACATGCCAGGCACGGTGGCCCACACCTGTAATCCTAGCACTCTGGGAGGGTGAGACCGGCAGATCGTTTGAGCTCAGGAGTTCGAGACCAGCCTGAGCAAGAGCAAGATCCTGTCTCTACTAAAAAAACAAAAAGAAATTAGCTGGACAACTAAAAATATACAGAAAAAATTAGCCGGGCACAGTGGTGTATGCCTGTAGTCCTAGCTACTCGGGAGGCTGAGGCAGGAGGATTGCTTGAGCCCAGGAGTTTGAGGTTGCCGTGAGCTAGGCTGACGCCACGGCTCTCTAGCCCGGGCAACAGAGTGAGACTCTGTCTCAGGAAAAAAAAAAAAAAAAGTAAAAAGAGCACATGTTGTTGCTCTTCCTCCCTCGCTCCCTAAATCATAAGTAATGACCAAAAAGATACATAGTGTTTGATAGACCAAACAACAAAACAGAATGGCAAACGAGGGGTGGCAGACAAGCCAGAGGGCCGACCTGGGCCCTGGGCAGGCTGGACTGGACGTCCCCGTGTGGGACGCAGCACGCAGACGCGCGGCTCTCCTGGCGCGCAGCGGCCACTCCGCCACTCGCGAGGGACGGGCGTGGTGCCTTCCCTGCCCTGCTCAGCGGCTGTGCTTCGCCAGGGCGCACAGCGCAGGCAGACGTGGCTAGGGAGTCGCCACCACGCGGCCTCGGTTTTCCCGTCTGTCCAATGGTGCCAGCAGCAGCACTTCAGAGCTCCAGTGCCCGGCCTTTCTGGCACCAGGGACCGCTTGGTGGAAGGCGATGTTTCCACGGGCGGTGGAGCTCAGGCGGCCACGCGAGCCGTGGGAGCAGCTGCGACTGAGACGAGGCCCCGAGTGCTCCCCGGCCCCCGGCTGCTCCCCCAGGACCCCCCTTTTCCTAGGTGTCCTGGAAGACAGTTTCTCCATTTTCTGCAGATGGGGGGCGGTGGCGCTCTGCACCCAGTCCCTAGCAGGCCGCCAGCCAGGACTGGTCCACAACCTGGGCGTTGGGGACACAGCTGCAGAGGACTGTGAGGATCACACCCCGGTGTGTGCGCCAGAGGCGTGCCGCTGTTCCGATGGCCCGCTGACGGCGTCCGGCCAGCTACAGCAGTGGCCCGTGCGGCTGCATTTTTCCTCTGACGGAGCAGTCGTGAACCCGCCGGCACGCCTGCCCCAGCCGTGGCTCCTCCGTCCGCTCCTCTCCGCGCCACTCCTCCTGGCTGCGGCTCCCGTCCTTGCTGCTCCCTGTGGGCTCGCCAGGTCTCTGGGGCACCCAGCACCTCCGCCCGGGGGCCTGGTCCTTGGGGTGCGCAGGCCCGGGCAGACCGCCGACCCGCAGGAGCTGCAGTGGGGACGCTCCGCTGCGGCAGCTGAGTGTGGGGCCTTGGGTGACAGACCGTGGAGCAGTCCCCCGGTCTCCTCCCCAGGCCCTGCCTCCCGTCTCTGCCCCGAGTCTGGCTCTGGCACATGCATGTAGTCATACAAGTTTGCTTTCATGCCTGGCTTCTTTCACTTAGAGTGTTTTGAGGGTTACCCACACGGCTGCAGGATCAGCATTTGTTTTTTCTTTTTATGGCCAATGTCTGCTGTGCCACGTTCTGTGCACCCGCCATCCCTCCATGGAACTGGCTGCCTCCACCCTTCAGCTCTGGTGAGCAGCGCTGCTGCGAACACGCGGTGCGTGTACTTGAGTCGCTGCTGTCACTTCCCTCAGATGTGTCCCCTGGAGTGGCATCGCTGTCACTGGGCCATTGCTCACTCTGCATCTTACCTTCTGAGAAACCAGCGCAGTGTTGCCTGGGCAGCTGCGCCATTTGGCTTTCCCACCAGCACCGCACAGGAGTCCGATCTCCCTACAGCCCTGCCAACACTTGGTATTTTCCGCTTTTTGATTATCACCATCCTAGAGGAAGTAAATAGCCAGACTTCTTACATGCGGGCCCTGTGCCTGGGGCACACGTCTCAAGAGAAAGCGGGCGGGAGTCTTATCACACGTTCTAGATCCAGCCTGGGCGCTGGGGAGCATCGCTTTTGTCATGTGCACCAGTCATTAGAAGCAAGTCACCAAGGCTGGCCCACATCTAAGAGGAGGGAGCCCCGTTTTTGACAAGAGAAGTGCCAAGAGCTTAGGGAAGGAACGTTTTGAAATCACGACATGCCCATGGCACTTCTCACTCGCTCTCTTAGAGCAGCAGTTCCAAGTGTGGCTCGCCACAAGGAGTTTACGTCGGGATGGACATCGGCACGCTGCTGCCTTCGTCCAGAAAGTCTTGTCAGCTGGCATAGACCAAGGGCTTAGCCACCAAGTCGACTCCCGTCCCGGGACCAGCTCCTCACCTCAGCCTCTAACAGCGAAAGGACATGTCCCCGCCACCCCCAGCAGCACTGTGACCACCAACGACCACCCCACGCCCGCAGCCCTCTCCCTGGTTTACAGGGCTTAAAGTTTATACAATTTGAGAAGCCCCCACTTATAAAAAAAAAAAAAGAATAAAAATTTTATGACTACAAAATTAGGTTCAATGTGAATATAAGGAATGAGAAAAGAATTCACAACAAATTACACATTTTCTAAGGTTGACAAATACCCAAATATCAAAAAATCTGATTTTACTGGCTGTGGGACACCTCTGAACACTTTGTTCCTCTACCTTGTTGGGCTATGTCCTCTTTGCCCCTTCCCGTGATAATGATTTTGTAATATCAGAGAGGACTAAAACGATTCCTCAATCTTTCCTATAGCATGGCTGATCAAAAATTTGTTTTTTGAATTATTGATACTTCAGAAAAATTTCTTTCATCTTCACAACTCTTATTGGCATAGTCATGCGAATTTTAGAACCGTTGCAAATGTGGGGAAAGCCTTACCAAGTCCTTTCATGTCTGAGCTAGATTACGGAACATGTCGCCCATTCCTGAACTCACCTTTAATCCTCGGGAAGAGCACGGCGTGTCACACCGCACCCGCGACCGCGAGCACACTCCCACAAGAGCACACTGCTTGGGGCAGGCGGGGATGGATGAAACTGAACCTTCCTCTTTTAAGTCCACACATCTGCTGACTGCAAGAATGTTCCAGATCTAGCATCTGGCTCCACACATTTCAAGCCTCATTTCCCCTCCACGACCCACCTCCTCCCTGTGCCAGGTTCTGTGGGGCGTGTTCACGTCGCAGTTCCTACAGCCTTGGCCTTGCGCCAACGCCGGGGTGACGGGCTCCGTGGGCAGAAAGTGTCCCAGAGGCCAGCCCCACCCCAGGAAGGCTGGCCGTGACCTGCTGACTATGGAAGGAATTGCACACCACACAAATGTGTCCCTGACTCTACTTACCCATAGCCAGATCCCCAAGTGCCACGTGGCCTCACCCAACAGGAGAGAAGTGTGATGGAAAGGAAGCTGGGATGGAAACATTTGGGATGGAAGCTCTTAACCAACTGCAGTCAAAGCACCTCACTTTCGCAAATTTTATAAAATCCTGGGAGTATTCTAACACAGCGCCAAGGCTCAATCACCAGTGAGGGGCCTCCGGCTAAATAATTCCGCAGCAAGTCACACTTCTGCTCCGCCGTATCCAACCAGCTCTGCCCCTGCCGCCCGCGCCACACCTGCCGGTCCCCTCTCCTCCACCATCTATCCTCCCTCTCCACTGGATCATGCCGCCAGCGTAAACACGTGCAGCAGTTTCTCCTCATGTAAAAATGAACTCTCGTGCCGCCGCGTCCGCCCCACTGCCCGTCTGCCTGCTGCCACTGCAGCAAAACTCCTTGAAGAAGAGGCGCGTGGGCGGCCCGGCCCCCGCCCCGTGGTCGGTGCCCAGGCCCAGACGCGGATGTTCCAACAGCGTCTCTCACAGCGGCCACTCCCTTCTCCTTGCTGCTCTCCCCGTGGCTTCTGGGATTCACTCTTCTTCGCTCTCTTCCAACTTGGCTTGCAGCTCCTCAGTGGTCTCCTTTGCAGAATAGGATCCTCCTTGTCCCCCTGGACTTGGTAACATCGAGGTGTCCCCAAGCACAGCCTCCAGCCATCTCTTCTCCCCATCTACACTCTCTTCTTCGGTGACCTCGGCCAGGCTTGTGGCTTTAAATACTGGCTGCAATTCGAAAGTGCACATCCCAAGTGCACACCACTGTTCACGGCAACATTGTCACAACAGCCAAAACACGGAAGCAGCCCCATGTCTGCCGACGGATACGGAGATGAGCAAAGTGGCACCTACAGTGGGATTATTCAGCCGTGAGAAAGAGAAATCCTGACATGCTACGACACGGGCGGACCTGGAGGACATCACGCTAAGTGCAATAAGCCAGTCACAAAAAGACAAATAATTGCACAGTTCCACTTACCCAGTCAAATCCACAGAGGCAGAAAGTAGAATGGTGGCTGCCAGGGGCTGGGGAGGGGAATGGAGAGTCATGCGTTAATGGGCCGAGTTTCGGTTCTTTAGGCAGAGAAGAGTTCTGGAGACAGATGGTGACTATGGCTGTACATCACTACATTTGATAACACTAAACTGTACACTTAAAAATGGTTGAGATGGTAAATTTCATGTTATCCCACCACCATACAGAATCTGGAAAAAGCAGTGCTCCTCTGCAGCTGGCCCTCTCCACCGAGCTCCAGAGCGGCACACCGGGCCTGCTGCACGCGTCCAGCCGGGAGCCAGTCGCACCTCAGCTCCGTCTTTCCCTCTTGACCCCTCGTGCTCCCGCCCAAGTCCTTTTTTGTTCTGGAGACAGGGTCTTGCTCTGTCACCCAGGCTGGAGTACAGTGGCGTCGTCACAGCTCATTGCAATCTGGAACTCCTGCGCTCAAGTGATCCTCCCGCCTCGGCTCCCGGAATGCTAAGGTTAGCCACAGTCCCTGGCCCCAAGTCCTTGATTAGCGGAGTATCCATCCTTCCAGTTGTTCAGGTCAAAACCTGAAAGTAACGTACGTATGATCCCTCCTTCCCTTTCACCCACTTCCAGTCTGTCAGCAACTTCTGCTGTCTGCACTTCACGGCCAGTCCCGAAGCCAGCTCTTGTCACCACCTCCCTTGCCACCTTGCAGCTTGGGCCTTCAGTGCAGGGGCCTCCTGCTTCCCCCCTCCCTGCCCTCCAGGCCACTGACCCGACACCCTCCATCGCCGGCCTCTCAGTATGGCTCTGGCCCTGTGCGTCCCAGCCCTGCTGATTTTTTGCACAGTGTCGCCCCTCTAATATTCTCTGCACTTCCCTTATTTTGCCCCCCCACACACTGTAAGCAGTAGTCTCGGTCACCACTGTACCCCCAGAGCCTGGGAGGTGCCCCCATTTGAGCTCCCGCGGCACAAGACCTTTGGGGCTTGTGTCCTGGTCATTACCCTTCCAAGTTGGGCACCTTGTCACCTGGAGCAGATCCCTCTCCTCCTAGCCTGGACTCCCTCCCAGACCGGGCCTCCCGACTCCCAGGGAGGGCCCAACCTCCCACCCTCCTCTAGAGCAGAATTTGAGTCGTAGCGACCTCGCGCGTGTTTGACTGTAACATAAGGCTTATTGCCCTTTGCAGTTCTGGAATCATCTGCTGACCTGCTATGGACAGAAGTGAGCTCGTGCTCCACACACACGCACGCCCTTCCCTCTCCCAGCCTCCTAGTAGAGTTTCACCACAGAGTTGTACCAGAGCAGTGTTATTTGTATTTACATAATTTGTATGTAAATGTTTTTCACAGCTGAGTCATGAAGGGTCTATGGTTCCTCTTCCCCGATATTTATTATTTGGCATTAATAAATTGGTTTTGCTTTTTTGTTTTTGAGAAACCCAAGCCCTAAATAGTTTTTATTTGCTTAATTTTCTGTATCTACTTCCCATCTGAGACCGCAGACCCCCTGCTGGGAGTGCAAATTAGGTGCCGACACTGGCCCCACGCGGAGGGGCCTGGCGCTGCCCACAGGCCTCCAGAGCCTGCTGCGCCCGCCCTCCCGCAGGCAGCAGTGACGATGGCTGCAGGGCAGGTACGTTTTTGGGGCCCCTGCAGACCTTTCTTGGGTATTGCTATTGCACCCACGTGGGGTTCTCCTTCTCAGTGACCCCTTCTCGGGGGTTGAGGGGTTCATGGTTCGCCCTATGTGGTGCTGATCGCTCCCTTGACCACACCCTTTCCCCGTGGCTTCCTGCTTCTCCTGCCGCCGTCCCAGGGGGCTTCTCTTCCTGCTGCGGATTTCCGAGCCATGAAAGCCTCCCTGAGGCGAGCAGCAGGGTGCTGATGGGACCCCGGCAGTGGGGAGAGCCTGGGCGTTGCAGGCTCCGAGGCCACCAACCCTCTCTGCTATTGCCCACCTGCCTGCCTCCGCCACAGGACCCTGCGCTTTTGTCCTTTTGATTGTCTCTGAGGACTTTTCATCTACCCCTGACAACTGCGTGGTATGTCCGCCATAAAGCTGTGGGGACGGGTGCCACTCCCCTGCTCCACCCCTGCCGAATGTGTCTTAAACACTTTACACAGACATGTCCTACGCACCAAAGAGTTCACACAGCAGATACATTCCTCTCAGCCCTCCCTCTGGGAAAACTTTCGTCACCCATCCTATGGGCCCTTCCTTGGGTGGGGTTTGGGTCAGGGAGACACTGTCTTCCTACCAGTACCAGGCACACAACCCCCCACAGTGACCTCCTTGCTGCTGGCACAGGCTCGGCCCAGTGACCCGCCTTCCCCCAGGGCCAGCCCCGTGGCCTCCCAGGTAGGGCCACCCAACAGAAACCAGGCAGGCAGGGGTTCAGCCTGAACACTTACCGGACGTGTCACCCCAAGTAACGCAGAAGGACTAATGCACAGCCCCGCCCCAATCTCTTCCCAGCGCCGGCCAGGGCGACACTGCACTGACTTTCTGGCTATGCCGGGACACTTAGGAGAACTGGAGATACAGAGACGGCCAGACTCTCATACAATTGGTTTAATTTTTTTTTTCAGCAGGAGAAAAAAGAATAAAGTTACAAGATTCTTTTAATATTTTCACAATGTTAAAACTAAAACTGAGCTCTAGGCTATGTGTGTAAGTAAATCTAGAACACAAAAGGGTTAAATAAGATTTTCTCTTTTAAAGATACAAGAATTTAAGCTTTCCTTACATTTAACAAACTTCACAGAACAGACACTGCAGGGGAACAAGCCCTTCCTCCCCTACGCCCAGCTCTAAGCCAGGAAGTGCGCACGGCTCCGATCCCTGTGTGTGGCCGGCTCCCAGAGCCGCTGCTGCCCACTGCTGCCTCCACGCAGCAGCCGGCGGGGCCTGGGGAGGGCCAGGAAGGTCGCGCGGCCTCTTCGGGACCAGAGCTTGGTGGGGGCCTAGGCAGGCCGCCTCACTGAGGAAGGCCATGCGGTGGCCAGAGGGCCGTGGCTTGACAGCAGTGGTAAACGCTGGACAGACCTGGCCCCTCTTGCCCTGGGCTGCCCTAGAGCAAGACACTGGTCTGGGTCCTGAAGCAAGAATTAAGGCTGGGGATTTTGCAGCGGATTCCACTCTGGTGGGGGTGGAGGGTGGGAAGAGCATGATTTCCTATTTCAGTATTTCGGATCAAAAAACATTTGCAGTTGCAGGTGTTCAGCTGTTAATCTGCAGACAGAGTTGAACTGTTTGTAGTTTTACAAAAAGGAAAGTTGCTGGGTTACACTATTCCAGTAGCCTACGTGCGGGCAGAGCCACACCGCCTCTGCAGGAGCCTCTTGCCGCCACCGACCTGGGTCAGCTGGGGCACTGGGAGCAGGGGGACTGCTGACCCCCCGGGCTTTCAAGGGAGCCCTAATCCTGTCTACTTGCACCCCCCCCCCTTCCCCACCTGGCCCAGGCTGCTGTGGCTACTGAACTCCTCTCTGCCCACCCTAGGCGGCACAGGCTGCGAAACACGCCCTCCCACTCCCACCTGCCAGAGCAAATGTCACTCCTGGAGCTGGGCCACAGCCACAAACCACTCTTCTAGACTGACCAAACCCCAGTCCCTGTGAAGTGTGCTGCCTGCCCTTACTAAACTTGCTGAGTGGTAGACGTGGCCTGTTGTTCTTGGGCTGTGGGGCTGCATAGAAATGAGAGCGGAGGCACGGCACCATCGCCCGGGCCCCCTGGAGGTGCGAGCAGGCTCCAGCTGGAAGGGCAGAGTCTGTGGGCAGCAGCTTCCCTAGTTGCTCCCAGCACTTCTACTGATCCCTGTTGGCTACGAAATGTCTTTTTAAAAACTCCCAATATAGAAATCTAGCTGCAGAGGTCAGGCTGTAGACCCCAGCCACAGCTGCTGTGCTGCCATTAGCCTTATTTGATCAACTGCCAGATCCCTGCACTTGGCAAATGGCAAACCAGAGCTAGTGGGGTCAGTGTGCTCTGGTCGCTTCTTGTGACCATGGGTCCTGTGTAGAAAGGTGGGTCTTGTTCGTGGACTAGTCTTGAGTGGAGCTAATTTTCAAAGTGAGGTTACTGTTTCTCTTCTTGTGTGATGAGTTTTCATAGTAAGTCAGGTAAAAAATTTCCATAAGAATCTGTCTCCCCACCCCCATTTCCAGCTCCATGGGAGAGCGAGGCCACCACCCAGCCCAGCCACGTGGCCAATCTCAGCAGCCTCCTGTGGCCAAGGCACGAGTGGCCGTCACGTATCCTGGCTACTGGGACTAAGGATAAGTGAAGAGGTGAATGGCCGAACATTAAACAGAGTTTCTGGCAAAGCCATGTGCGTCGTGGGAACTTTAACACCAGCTTCTACTCCTCTATTAACTCAGAGTCTCCATCTGGAACACTTTCCGCTTAAGGCTTTTTATAAGTTTGACTCCAGCAGTGACAGGTATGTGTTGTTTTAAATCCACTAGCCATGCTCAAAAAAAAATATTCTTCATGTTTTAATTTTATACAATGGCTAGCAGGCACCTTAGTAACCAGCCAGAAATCAATTTCAACCACCATCAACCCCTAAACTACAGTACCAGGATGGCTGGCTAAAGAAAGGAAACGGACTGGCTGTAGTCTGACATGTGCCCAGTACAAGGTATCTGGCTGACTTTGTCCTAAATAAGGCTAACATTAGTGAACTAAGAACAGCGTCATGTGGTGGCCATGCCCGGCCTTCAGGAGCACCCCTCCCCGATGCGCTGGCAGGAGCGCCCCACTTTCCGGTCCAGTTTCACCATTTTCATGATGGCTTCCTCTCGGCCGCGGCCCATGTGGTCAAACGTACAGTCATGCTGCTCGGGGAGGCGATGTAACATACAGAACACGTAACCTGCAGCAGCGAGAGGGACAGAGGAAAGAGTGTTAGGGTGACCTCCAAACGCCCACAGCCTGGCTCTTACCCTTGTCCAGGGCACAGAGGGGACATCTCGTGGGGGCACAACGGTCACCGCAGGGGCTCTTGCTGCTGAGGAGTTTATTGTGACACACCCATCCTGTTCCAACTGGGCCAGTACTGACACTCCACAGCTGCTCAAGTCAGTCTGACACCCCCAGAACTCCCAATTAACGGCCACTCAGAGCTGTCCCTAACTGGACCCCTGAAGTGAAGAACCCCAAGTTGACTGCTATAGTGAGACACCACCCATTCCCTTGGAAATGAGTGGGCTCCCAGCCCCCTGCCCACCATGCAGGCAGGAGAGCACAGGACTGTCAGCTCGGCACTTGCCTGGCTTGAGCAAACTGTGACATCCACCACAAGACATGCACCATCTCTCAGAGGCAGGGAGGGAGGACAAATGATTATGGCTTAAATAATAAACTACCTCCTGTACAGCAGGGCTTGGGAGGATGGTGGGAGTGATCAAACCCAACCCACAAGTGAGTGGAGACTCTCAAAGGAAAATGGGTTGTTTTAAGCGCTAGAAAAGGTATTTCATGTAAATAGAGGAAAGGACAGAAATGTTGAGCTCAAACCTCCATCTCTAAGGCACATGGCGCTTCTAACTCCATCTGGTAGGTGGGAGGCTGCAGTGCCCACACCCCCCACTTGCCCTGCCCTCCCAGAAGTGAAGGAGGCCACAGGTCCTCTCTTTTTAGAGCAGAGAAGTCCAAAGGCGACACTGTCCCAGCGAATAAGAAAAAAAGACCAGTGAAGCTGGCCGAACAAGGCACTGAGGAGACCGTACAAAGTCCTTCTGCACAGAAACCCATGCGGCGAGGGACTCGGGAGAGGCTCAGAGAACAGAAGGAAACAAAGAGCTGCATCAAGGTGTAGCGCATCCCCTCTCCACTTGCTGGTCAATTTCTAGAAGCGCTGACAGGTGTGCCTAGCACACACACCGGCTGTCCCCTGGGTCTGTTGGTCCTCTCCTTCAGGGAGGGAGGGAGGACAAGATCTGGTCTAGGAAAACGACCCGCCCATGCTGGCTGCTCCCCAGCAGTTGGATCTGGCCACACCAGCAGGCTCTATGGCCTAGCTCAGGTCTGCAGGGGTGAGCCTCCTGGTGAATCCAAACCCATTCCTAAAACTTCTCTCCCGGTGCATCTGGAGCAGGCATCCGCCAGCAGCCTGCCGGGACAGCGCTCTCCTCACTCTCTCTCCAAGTCAAAGGCATTTCTTCTCAAAGCTTTTTTTTTTTTTTTTTTTTTTTTTTTTTGAGACAGAGTCTCACTTTGTTGCCCGGGCTAGAGTGAGTGCCGTGGCGTCAGCCTAGCTCACAGCAACCTCAAACTCCTGGGCTCCAGTGATCCTTCTGCCTCAGCCTCCCGGGTAGCTGGGACTACAGGCATGCGCCACCATGCCCGGCTAATTTTATATATATATCAGTTGGCCAATTAATTTCTTTCTATTTATAGTAGAGACGGGGTCTCGCTCAGGCTGGTTTTGAACTCCTGACCTTGAGCAATCCGCCCGCCTCGGCCTCCCAAGAGCTAGGATTACAGGCGTGAGCCACAGCGCCCGGCCTCAAAGCTCTTTCTTTTAAGCCCAGATCCAGGCCATGAAGAATGGGTGACCACTCCTTGCAAACTGTGACTCATCCATCCCTACATCCTCAATTTCTTTTCGGAGCTGTGGAGGCTGTGGATTTTAGAAGAATAGCAGAAGTTGAAGCAAGGACTGAATGGCCAGGACTGACAAGAGTTTCAACAGCCTTAAGGTTTAAGATTAACTAAACATTCAATGGCCTTAACTTTTAAGATTAACTTCACCTAGACAATATTCCTCAGCCTGAGGGAGGTGGGGGTGGGTGCAGAAAGGGTGGTCTTAAATGGCCAGGGACCAACCTGCCTCAAGGATGTAGCTGACACTCACACCCTGCTTGGAAGCCTTGAGCTCAGCCTGCGTGCAAGGACGCATGCCCACTGCCTAGGGGCCTGGGCCATCCATTGTGCAAGGAAACATTATTAACTGCTTCCCAAGGAGAGCAGGGCAATATGTTTGACTCTAAATTGGGATTCGGTTTAAGGAAAAGAACAGATGAAATTTTCGTCTCCCGAGAAGCTGAGCTCCCACTTGGTCCAAAAGGAAAGTTAAGATTAATGAGCTCATGTGTTATATTTACTGTTAAGTTCATTACTTGAAGATATTGGATACCAGTTGTCTTTCTCCTAAAGGATTTCACAGCAGGAGCATGGATGGCCTCAATATGCATCCCCATCTAACAAGCAAAATGATCTTTTCATAGCAAAGCCTACCTGGTGCGGAAGAACCTGCTGCCAGTTGGGGCTTAGGGTGGGGGCACCAACAGGATGGCATCAGGATGTGTCTACAGACATTTCTACCACCAAATCCTTATTTATTTCTGTATCATCAGCATCTATAATAACAGGGCAGAAGGACCCCTGCTGCCCCTTCCCTTCCCTTCAAGATCCGGGGATGATGATTCAGGAGAAGGTCCCAGGGGCCCTTCGCTGCTTCTTTTTTTTTTTTTTTTTTTTTTGAGACAGAGTCTCGCTTTGTTGCCCAGGCTAGAGTGAGTGCCGTGGCGTCCTAGCTCACAGCAACCTCAAACTCCTGGGCTCGAGTGATCCTTCTGCCTCAGCCTCCCGGGTAGCTGGGACTACAGGCATGTGCCACCATGCCCGGCTAATTTTTTATATATATATCAGTTGGCCAATTAATTTCTTTCTATTTATAGTAGAGACGGGGTCTCGCTCTTGCTCAGGCTGGTTTTGAACTCCTGACCTTGAGCAATCCGCCCGCCTCGGCCTCCCAAGAGCTAGGATTACAGGCGTGAGCCACAGCGCCCGGCCCCTTCGCTGCTTCTGATGAATGCTGCCGGCTGAACGGAAGCTGCAGGAATGGATTACCACTGGAATAACAGCCCCTGGCTTGACATAACACCTCATTAGTCAAAGGCAGACCGATGGAGGGGAGCCTGGACTGGTTCCCTCGCCCCTGCCCCCAACGTTTGCTTAGATCTAGATCGCCTTCCGCTGGTGGGCAGGCAACTTGGTGGATTTGAGAGCCCCAGGACTGTCTGGAAAAATAAGTAGGGAGTGATAACTAGAGCAACTACCCCCAACATTCTCCCCACGCACCCAAGGATTCTTCATCCAGCCAAAATCGTCTTACTTCTCTACCCAAGTTCTGTGTACCTGGTTAAGACATACCTTGATACTTAGCTTTGATTTTTGAAAGGTGAAAACTATTAAACAGCAGGTAGATTTTGGAAACAGAACTGGTAACAATTAGAATATATGGCAGTCTAATTCACTGGGGAAAAGTCTGGGAGGAAATTTTGGAAGACTAACTTCCCAAGCTGCTGCACTGAGACTGAGGTTATGAGATGGCATAAATTAAGTTCGATTCTCTCTCCTGTCAGGATCACTCACTAAGAGGAAGTTACATGCTGGAACTTGTCCCAAATGCTGAGTAGATACTATCCACTGACAGCCACCGATGGCTGATGCATTCTGGTGTCAGTAGTTAGGAGTGGGCTGTCCTGGGTATGAGGGAGGGAGAGAAGAGGAAGAGGGTGGGAATGACTGGTGGGTGGGATTAAATCTTTATCCTCTTTTCTTGGTACCCCCAGATCTGCTCCTAGAAACTGCTGCAAGTGTTATGAAACTAAATTGTTCTCTGACTGAAGTCTAGATACTAGGCTGGGTATGCAGAGAGATGAGTTCAGGCTGCTGGGGAAGACGACTGCTCCCCATTTCAGTGATGAGCACAGTTTTAGCGCATGAGGGATTCTCAGTCTTGTCTTGGCTAGGCCAGCCTCAACACTTCCTCTACCCCATGCCTTAGAAAGTAGGTGGGGACCTTCCGGAGGGGGCCACAGAAGGTAGTGTCTAGAAGACATGAAAACATAGAGGACACAGAACTGATCAGCCAAACCATGACACTGGCTCTAGTATCACCCAGAGCATCATGCAATTCTTTCCCCCTCCATATTTAAAAGAGTTATATATTAAAATTAAATTTACTCATTCACATACATATTATCCCATGTCTACATTCTCCTTATGTAAAAATGAACTGTTTAGCAGCATATAATTTTAAAAACAATTTCAATATACATTTGTTTACAATAGCTATACAGCATACAGTGCTTTGGAGGGATAAAGAAGGATAAGGTGTAGGGGAATATGATTAAAAGAATGCTCACCCCCAAAAGAGAGGAAAATAGCCAAAGTAAAAGTTTTTGAAAACATGAGCTGCTTACTAAATGTGGTTTAACCTCAGCCATTTCCCCTGCCAAGTCACGTGACTGGCTGCCCTGCTCCTCCGAGCCCAGGATTACTGGATTTTCATGAAATACTGGCCCAGGAGGAAGCTGCAGAGCTCCTTTAAGACTGCCTGAGTTGGCCGGGCAGGTGGCTCAGCCTGTAATCCTAGCACTCTGGGAGGCCAAGGCGGTGGATCGCTCAAGGTCATGAGTTCCAAACCAGCCTGAGCGAGACCCTGTCTCTACTAAAAAAATAGAAAGAAATGAATTGGCCAACTAAAAATATATAGAGGAAAAAATTAGCCGAGCATGGTGGCGCATGCCTGTAGTCCCAGCTACTTGGGAGGCTGAGGCAGTAAGGTCGCTTGAGCCCAGGAGTTTGAGGTTGCTGTGAGCTAGGCTGATGCCACAGCACTGTAGCCCAGGCAACACAGTGAGACTCTGTCTCAAAAAAAAAAAAGACTGCCTGAGTTGTTTTCAGAAAACCTGCACAAGACACTCAAGAACCTGTGGGCGTGTTTGCTTACTGGCAATGAAGAGCGATTTGGGACAAGCCCTTGATTAAAAAGGGAGGGTGAAGCAACTCTGTAAATACTTTGTTCCACGGCCCCACCCTTCCAAGCAGGGCCATCCTGGGCACGGGAAGAGGGAGAGTAGTACTAGTGAGGAGGCCCAACCACAGCACATAGTGCCAGTCACCCCTTGCGATCTGGGCTGGAAGGTCTCCCCAGGGTCTCTGACAGCTACACCCTCAGTTTGAGAAGACCCTCTTCAGCTGAGTAGCCACCATCAAGAGGGGCACACGGAACAGGAAGGGAAGAAGAGGATGCCTGCCAGACAGCCACAGTGGCTGAACCACCACAGGCTGTCATCCCAGGGCCCTGCCCAAGCCTGTGGCTATGGACAGCTGTTGATGGGGAGAGGGCAATAGCTTCTCTGACTCTGTCACTAACGGACACACAGATTAGGGCAGAAGGCAAAGAAATACAATTCAAGACCTATCTAAACCTCTGTCCTAAAGGAATCCCACATGAATGAGAAACATAGAAGGCAGCTTTCAGGTCACTCAACCTAAACAGAGAGGCCTGGGGGGCTTCTCTTGGGATGACAAGTACATCAATGAAGGCCACTCATGTGTATTAACTAGCACATCTGGACCCATTCCTCCCAACACAGACACAGGGCCGATGGCCCCAGTGACCCGTGTTCCACAAGAGACTTGAAGACGCCCTATATCTGAAGGGTCTTGGAAACACGTTTGCAGAAGAAAACTAAACGGAGGCTCGTTCTTTTGAGATTCATAAAGGTTTGACATGCAGGTTTCTAAAAAGGCTCATCTGGTGGGAACCCAACTTCAAACTTTACTCTATAGCTTTTAAAACATCTGAAATTCATACAGTTCACTCAGATGCTCACAGCCACACCTCACCTCTGTTTACACAGGGAGGGCAAGTGGGGGTTTAAGACTAAACCTACAGGACTGAGAGCAATCTGCACAAATTCCACCATTAGGAAGAGAAGCCATAATACCCAACACCTTGCTCTAAATGCTACCAAAGTTGTAACAATATTTCCCATTTCACTAACTTATGTACAAAAATCAACTACTGTCACTGCCCAGAGGAACATGCAGTGGCATCGCTCAACCTAGCAGGTCTGTATTCTGTGGTCTCTACCTCTTGGCAGTGCTGGCATGCAGGGCGCTGGGGGCAGCTGAACCAAGACAGCCTGTTTGTCTGCTAGTTCTCTTCCCCCCACAGGCCACAGGGAAGGGCTACTCTAGGGGACAAGAGAGGTGGGTGGAGCAGAAGCCAGGGGACAGAGGGAAGGACCCGGCTTACATCCTGGCTGAGGTAGGGCTCCTTCCCTTGGCTGAGGCCCGGGGCCCCAGGCCAGCATTTCCCTCCCTGCCCTAAGAACCGACTGGGTTGGAATTGTCCTTTCCCAGAGAATTTCCTGAGGAGGACAAAGAAAGTAATGCTGAAATTCACAAAGTTTGAGTTCTTGACATTTTTATTCATTCTGTGCCAGACAGAAATGTTGCTTATCAGCTTTACCATGGGTAAAAAGCACCCCGTAAAGTTGGCAAAACTGGCAGCTCTGCACACTTTGTTTTCTTTCAGAATCCCCACTTGGAGCTCCCCCCAAGTGGCTGTTTTTGGGTTTTTTGGAGTTTTTTTGAGACAGGGTCTCACTCTGTCACCTAGGCTGGAGTTCAGTGGCACGATCCTAGCTCAATGCAGCCTTGAACTCATGGGCTCAAGCGATCCTCCTGCCTCAGACTCCAGAGTAGCTAAGACTACGGGCCCTTGCCACTATACCAAGCTAAGTTTTAAATTTATTTATTTTTTTTAGAGATGGGGTCTTGCTATGTTGTCCAGGATAGTGTTAAACTCCTAGCCTCAAGTGATCCTCCAGCCTCAGCCTGCCAAAGTGCTGGCATTACAGGAGTGAGCCATTGCACCTGGCCCCTAAGTGGTTGATTTATTAAAGCCTGAGACCTCCAGCTGCTCGGGTGTTTTTACCTCACTTGCAAGAAATGTTTTACACTTTCTTGCTCATTTGAATTTCAAATTGTCAAAAGTTCAAGCAGAACCTAAAAATACTGACAGGCCTTAGGGACTGAGGTACTGTTAAATGCTCTGCTGGTGTGCGGCCTGAGGTGGCAGTGTGCAGCTGTCTGTGCACAGAGTGTCCACCCCAGGTGCCTGCTCAGCAGCCCCCTGGCCTGAGCTGGGTGCAGCACAGCAAAGAGGCCAGGCAGGTATGTCCAGTTCCAAGGTAGATCAGAGACTATTCTTACAGACACACATGGGCTCCAGCAAACAAAACCTATCCAAGACCTCCCAAAGCCTCCTGAGTTAACCCTCCAAATCTCAACTACTAACAGGTACCACTTCATATCTAAAGTGTCTATTCAAAAAATAAATGGCAAATATGCCTGACCCACATGGCTGAAACATCCAGGGAAGCTCTTTCGAAAAAAGAATCACATTTTTCCTGCAAGGTAAAACTTTTTTAAAGCTCAGGACAGCTCACTGACCTCATAGCTCATTTGTAAGTACATGCTGAGAACAGCAGGTGGCTGCAGGAAAGCTTGTTGGAAAGCATTAGCCATTTATACTCCCACCAGCAGCAATCCCTGGATTACACCACATCCGCTGACCCAAAGCCCAAGGCAGAATTTGTAGCACAGAAATGTATTAAAGGATCTTAATGCGTTTTATTTCATCAGGCCCATGGCACACGCAAAGCAGATGCAGGTGTTTCGGGAATGAAATGTATCTGCTTTACATTCTCCTCCATCCCTGGCTTTGTATGGTGAAGGGAAAGTCATTACAACACCCCGGTAAACAGAACTGGATCCTCAGCTTGCTGAGCTGGCTGACATAGTGCTCTGCTGGGCTGAGAGAAGAAAACCAGTAGACGGACAGAAGTCAGCTGCCCAGGGCACTGGAACCCAAGCCACAGTGAAACACCAACTAGGTATTGGTCTGTCTGTTTTTCAAAGGAAGGAGAATTAGAAAATTCCACTCTACTCCTTAACAATTTAATAAAAAAAAACACTAAATAATTGAGACAGTTCTAATACAGAAGCAATCATTTGCTTTCCTACAAATCAATTACAACATCAGTTGCATAGAAGCTAAATGTTAGAACCTAAAGAGTGTGGCAGAGGCAAAGATGCAAATACCTCAAGCAAAGAGCTCCATGGGCAGCCGTGCGGACTCAGCAGAGGCCTAGAGCCCGCCCTCGCCACGAGCCATCACATGGCTCTAAGAGAGCAGTGTGTGGGGGGGGAACTGTGTCATAGTTCAGCTTAATGAAGCTCCTGATGCAGTTAGTACACACATAATTTTAAAAGTATAAAAAAAATTCATCATTGTTGATATCCTTTATTACTGTTTCTCCAGATAGCCCCATTCTTGCAAAAACCCTAATTACCCATTTCCTCTCTCCTGGGGAATATTTGTCCTGTTCCAGTAATGTCTCCTTCTATCACTTAGCTCAGGTAGCCCTCACTCTACCTGACAGAGAACAAGCCTTCCATTTACTCTTGCCTCTCCCCAGGAAAAACCTGTTTTTGCAACCTGGGGGATGAAGTGGGGGCGGCAGGATGCCCACCCCACAAAGAATATGGTGACTTGTGAGAATTCTGCCACACAAGCCTTTTAACGCCCAGTACACAGGAGAAGGGGGCTAGCTTCAGGCTCATATTCCAGGCTGTTTTATCTGGAGATGCACATATATTTAAAAACTGAGAGAAAATGGCTCAAGGCAGTTTTTGCCACTGAAATAATAACTTGGTCTTTAAACGTCATTTCAGTAGCTGAAAGTGGGTGGCATTAACCACTTGGTACCTGGGGCAGCCTTTAGGATCCCAAAAAACTCCTATAGGAGGTGCCTATACTCCTGGCTGTCCCCTCCCCCCACTTTGGGCTCTCTCAGGAGAAGAGTGTTATACAGGCAAGAAACTTATGTTTTGGGGGTGACCTTATCCTCTTTTCAGCAGGCCTTCTCTTTTAGCATTTCCTTATCCTTTAAAAGATTATCTTCTCCAACAAAGCAGTCTTCTATAAAACCAGTTCCAAAACTTCAGTGGAGGTAAGCAAAAAGGCAGTACCCATCCTATCCAGGAGCTCGTGGGGGCACAGACTAGGCCCATGGGGCAGCTCAGTTGCCAGGCTCCTGGTGCGTGGCTCACTAGGGAACCAAGACCTGTGCAGCCCTCCCTGAAGTCACTTTTGAAGGCAAGAGCCAGCTCATCCAAGTCTCAGAATCTTCAAATGGCAATGCAGTCAGGGGGTATCAGACTGCAAATGCCACACCTCTCTATCTAGAGTAACACCTCAAAAAGAAGGGAATATTTTCTATCTTTCTCTGCTGGCCTTTCAATCCACATGCTGGGGTCATAGGAGAGTACAAAGATGACAGATTGGAATTGGGAGAGACCTGTAGTACCATCCCTGTCCCTGCTGTCATGGTAAGTCCCTTAACAAGTGAACCTCAAGTTCTCTTTCAGGAATGTGTCCTTTGAACCCCCAAGTACTGGATTCAGGTTCTAGCTGTACTGCTCTGACAGCTGTGTGGCTCAGGGTGAGCCATTTAACCTTTCAGAGCCTCAGCTGTGTCTTCTGTAGAATGGGGATTTACAGAAAATAATGCCCAGGAAGCATCTGACACATTGTCAAGGCAGGCTGCCTGTTCCTGGGATGACTCTGCAAGGCGGTGTTATCCCTCTGGCCTTACACGGTATTGCTGACATGCTTGGCATCATGGCCCTGCCCCAGCCTGGTCCCTCCTCCGCTGCCCACGCAGCATTCTTCCCGCCCCAGTGGCCTTCACTTCACAATCCAGACTCCGGCTCTCTTCTCCTTCAAGAAGTCACTACTGACAACAGAGAATGAACGTGGACATATTCCTCCCAACATGGGATGTATACGTTTCCTCTCTCCCTCTCCACAAATCTGTTTTTACAGACTATAAATGCATGCTAAGTGACAAGCTCAGTAAAGATTTCTTTTGCAGATATGCAAATTTTGGAGAAACTTGATTTAAATATATGAAGACTACATGGTGCAGCCTGGAAAGCATTCAGTGGTTAGGGACAACATGAAAGGGACGTGAAAGTTTCCAAGGACAGCAGAGAGCAGCTCTCTGCCCCGGTGGAGGCATCTCCACAGGTACAGTTGAGAATTCTGCAAACTTCTCTCACAAGCACAGGCAGAGCACGTGTTTCCAAGTTCAGTCACGTACTGAGCACTTGTTGAAAAGCCTCGTGTCTACTTCCCTGAGAACGTCAGGCTGAGGGCTACAGGGGAAGTAAGAGCAAGAGAAAGGAACTGGCTGTAGACCCTCTACAATCAGGTTTTTACCCAGACTGTGCCAGTATCACATGCACTTGTTTTATGCGCTTCTTTTAAGAACGAAGTCACTCTACACACTTCTTGTTTTCACCGCAATAACTTGAAAAGGTCATTCTGAGGAGCTTAAGAGTATGAGCGTGCTTTTCTCTGTCTTCACAAAATCTGAGCTTTACAGTCACAAGTCCCACAACATCTGCTGTCCACTCTTACAAGAGAGTGTGCTGGGGAAGGAGGAACAGAGAAACTGGCTCACTGATTCTCCCCTCCCCAAACTGGCTTATTGAGTCACACCTCCCCTGGAGGAGAGGAAGCTTATTCAGTGGAAGAAGAAGGTTTTCTGCAGACAAGAGTTCAAATTTGAAGTCACACTATGGACTACAGTGAAACCCCACAATGAAGGTGCTAATCCCACAGCCCAGTTCCATTTTAGTTGGAGGGGTAGGTGCAGATGTGGCTCAGGTATGAGGACTTCACCAAATGGTTCCAATCTGGGTATGAAATACACCCCGTGAATGGAGACTAAAAACTGCTAAATTCAATGACCCTTTTCAGTTCTTATTTATTAGCATCTAGAACAGCGGACTACTCATGTGGAACCCAACACACCTGTTTACCTTGTTTTCCTTCTCTTTCTCTGCTTAGCTCCTCATTTACTGTCCTTGAAATATTAGAATTAGTGCTGAACCCTCTTTCTGTACTCTCTTCCAAGGTTTAAAATTTGAACTATATATGCTAAAAATCCTGAAATTTATCTATCTGCCCCAGACCTCTCTTTGGAGCTCCACACCTCTATATTCAATTATCTACTTGGTATCTTGGCTCAGATTTCAAGACACTTGCTAGTTTCCCACAAACCTGCCTCTCCTCCAGTGTCTCCCCTTCTAAGAGAACAAGGCCACCATGCAGCCAGTTCATGACACAAACCTGGAGTCATCACTGGTATCTTCCTTATTCTTCACATTCAGTTACCAAGTCTTGTGAATTCTAGTTCCAAAATCAAATCTATTCTCTTCTTTCCATCTCTACTGCAACCACCCAGTCAAAGCCATCAGTACCTTTTTGCCAAGGCTACTGCAATAGCCTCCTCTAGGTGGTCACCCCACATCAAATCCATCTTCCTCACAGCAGCCAAAGAGATTGGATACAACCTTGTCTGTGATCACTGCACCCCTTACTTAATGGTTCCCCACTGACTGCAAAAACAGCTTCCCCATTGTCGCATGCTCTCATCCCTGGCTGTGGCTTCCATGCCCCTTGTGTCATTTACCCCCTTGCACTCTGTGTTCCAGACACACCTCCTAACTAAATTCTTATTTATTCAGGCCTCAGCTTCAATGACTCTTCCTCAGGGAGGCAGTCCTGGACTCTCAGACTAGGTTAGAGCCCCATTATACACTTTCAAGCCATCTTGGACTTTTCCCACAATCGCTAGTCACAGTTGTCACTTAATCTCTTAACTTGTCTCCTTGGATAGATTTCAGGATATCAAGCACCATGCCTCTGTAATTTATCACATACCCTGTATGCCAAGAATAGTGCTTGGTTCACTCAAAATATTTTGATCAAATGAATGAATGAGAAGTTAATTCCAAAGAGACTGTGTTCTCTGAACCCGAGCAGACAAGCAAAGGTCAATCAGGAGCTCCAGTGGTTCAATTCAGCATCTTTTCCCTAATCTCTCAACAGTACTTGTCCACTTTTCTCTGTTTCTTGAAATACTTTCCTTTCTCATCTTCTGTGATATAACACTCCTGGATTTTCTTTCCACCTTACTGACTGCTGCTCTTTGGAACCTTTTATGGCTTCTCCTCTAAAGATTACCCCAGAATGAAGTCTTCCTGCACTTTTTCCGTATATATTCCCTCCTTTAGGTAATCTTATCTAGATCCAAGTAGAATCTCAATGCTGGTGCCTCTTAAATTTATACTTCCATCCATGAATTCTTCCTCTCAAATCCAAACTCCAATATCCAACTGCCTATTTGACAAACACCTCCAACCAGAGTGGCTAATAGGAATATTAACAGTAACATGTTCATACAGAACCCTTAAGCCTCCTAACCCTATATAGTTCATCTCCTAAACTTCCCTGCCTCAGTGAATGGCAATATATGCACCCAGCTGCCATTCAAATCAAACTTAGGACCCACTCTTGATTCCTCTCTTTCCCTTACTCCTCACACTGATGTTATTAGTGGTCTTGTTAGATCTAAATGATGTCCTCAATCTGCCCTGCACCTCCTCTTCTTCTCACGCATTCCTGAGACAGGAATGACCCCAGCATGCTGACAGAACAGAAAGAAGGCCAGCAGGGCTGGGATGCAGTAAGGCCAATGACTCCACCAGGGCTTGCTAGAGCCCACAAAGAGTGGCCCTGCTTCTGCCTTTGCTGCTCTCCAAGCTTTCCCCCTTCACAGCAGTTAGAGGGATTTCTGAATTTTTTTTTTATAAATGATCTGAGATGTACTTGTTTTATATTAATATTTGTTAATTCCTCTTTAAATAGGTAACATATGAATATAATAATTCAAATTGTATGAAATAATATTCAGCAGACATCCATTTTCTGCAGGCAAATAAGAATAAGAAAAAAAAAAGAAAAAAAAAATATTCAGCAGACAGTAAGCCTCCCATCTCATTCTCTCAGTTACCTAACCCAGAGGCTAGGCAACCATCAGTTTTTTATGTGTTCTTGAGAGTCTATGCATACACCAGCATTTATGTTTCTCTCTCAAAGGATTTTAAAAATGTAAATCAGATTATGTCACTGCTTTGCTTAAAACCCTTCAATGGCTTCTCACTATGTTTACAGTAATATTGAGACTCCTTGCCAAGGCCTGCAAGCCCTCACCTGGTCCCTGCCTGCCTCTCCAACTCTCCTTCCACACTGTGCTCCAGCCACACTGGACAGCCGTCTGCTCCTCAGCTATGCCCAGCTTGTTCCCAGCTCCAGGGCCTTTGTCGTCCTGTCTAGGGCACTCTCTTCCCAGCTCTCTGAACGACCGGCTCTCCCAGCTTTTCCATCTCAGCTCAGCTCTCATGTCCTCCCAGAGGCTGGCCTCTCCATCCCTACATGTGTCTCCCCTGGCCCTCATCACACTCTGTCATTTTATTGTATCACAGCACCTACTCCTGTCAAATATTATCTTATTATCTGTTCCCTTGTTTATTGCATAGCTCCCCCAAAGAAAAATAGCACCAAGAAGTCAGGGGCTTTATCAGTTTTATTCCCTGCTCTTCCCCTAGGACTCAATAAAAATTAGTAGAATGAATAATTTGCCACCTCAAAAAAAAAAAAATCTGAGTCAACATTTGACTCATTAAAAACAGAAGACAATTACTTCTATCAATAAAACAATGTTCAATGCTAGTAACTGTGCCCCTCCCCCTACTCCCAGGAGGTGACCCACCACCACACGGTTACCTGGGCAAATGGGTGCAGTGGGCACAATCAAAACACTATTCCTGCCTGCCTTTAGATGTATCTCATATTTTTTGCAGTAGCAGGTTTAGCTTCCTAATTATGCTTTTCTATTGCCATTATTAATATGAGCCTATATTCACTGAGCTCACTCTGAGAGGCAACACAGAACTGTCCAAGATTGCATTAGATGCTCTCCTAGAATTGAAACTGCTGTAGCTCATGATCAGAAGTGAGCTGAATACAGATAATGAAGAACTGAACACAATTATGCATTCCCAGTGACATTCATTTCCTACTCTACCCTGGTATGTTGGTCAGGTACACCAGATTCCATGGAAAATGAATCTTGGGTTTGGGGGAAGAGCAATTTAACTGATGCAAGAATATTAGTACAAACCTGGCCCTATAGTTTGTAAATCTGGACACCTATTCTCAATACCCTCGCCATGCCTTCCTGGGTAAATGTATAACACAGCAGAGTAAAGCTCAGGAAAGTACATGTCACCCTGAGTATTAAACACAAAGATACACAAACCACACTGTGTGCTGACTCACAGCTGTAATCTCCCAAGGGCTAGCGGGCTGACATGGTTTAAGAAAGATGAGCATTTGGATATGTGGAAAACAGTGTCCTTAGGATCCAGTGAGGAAGAGACCTGGTATACTCCTGAAAGCACAGGCAGCCAGGCTGTCTCCTTGGACCACAGGACCTGTCCTTAAACATAGTGCCACTGCCTGCCAACTCCCACTCTACAGCCTAGAACGCTTATCTCCTAGGCAGCAAATGCAAATATCTTGACTGATATTTAACAAAAATTTATGGCTCAAGGAGAAGATCTAATATCAGCTTGGAATGTTCATCCCTAGCTGCCCTGCAGCCCCAAAGTTCTTTTCTGGAGGAGCCGTCAGAGTAAATGAAGCCAGCCTGCCTCAGACCATGCGGAGTAGGGGCTGCTGTGGAAGACAGCTATCAGGCAGAGTGCCCCACAGGCCAGTCCCATCTGTCTCCCAGCCACCCACTCAGGCACTGTTCATTTTAGCATGTGCACCAGTTGGTGAGGCCTGTGATCTTGTACAAGGAGGTACCCACCCAAAGCAAAAAGGGGCAATCCCTGTCATCCCCTCCTTTCGACTGTGTCCCAGGCACTATGGTAGGAGTATGGCAATAAACCGTATTGTACTGGTGGCTCTACTTCTCAACTCCACTGGTGACAACAAAGAAAGAGAACACCCTTCAAATCTCAAGAGGGAATAAGCAGTGGCACCTCCCAGGCTCAGGGAGTCACGGCCAAACTCCACTCTCAGGTCAATGCCAGTGCTCTTCCCACATCCATTGTCACAGCTCCATTTTCGCCCCCTCTATGTCCTTACACTTCTAGTCTTTCTCTACTCTGTTTCTGTCTCCCCTCTCTCTGACATCTTGATTTCCCTTTACTTTTTTGTTTCTCAAGGTGCCGCAGTATCTTTGGTTGCCTTAACACCAGATTGACAGCGGAGGGAGCGCAGGCCCAAGGGCAAGCCAAGTTTGGTGACGTTGGTGAGTACACACAACAAGTAGCTGTTATCTGTGCACCTCTGATCTGCCTGCAAAGCTCACAGGAGATTTGTTCATTTCCTACTGAGCTCTTCTAATCCTGAATAGGGATGGGAATGTCTCTACAGACAAAGAAATGCAGAAAGGCAAGCCGATTCTTGGAGAAGCCAGCTGATTCAATTATTAATATTTTAGGCACTTCTTCAATCCACTATAGGGATGACACATCCCCCTTTTTCAGTTTTTTGCCTCTGAACTTTGCTCCAATATTTCATGGTTAGTCTCAACTACCCAGTTCTGAAGTGTAACAGTTCCTTCTCCCACTAGTTAGGAGAGTGCCATCACTCAGCACATATTCCCAGCCTATCCAGGGCCTGTTCCTGTTGAGTCTGTGGGAATGTACCATCTGACAGGACCTGTGGGTCCTGTCTCAGGCACCTCACTCTCTAGCAGCATGGTTTGAGTCTCAGAGACTGAACAGTTCTACTGCCTCCCGACACCAGGCACCATGTGAGAACCAACAATACACAAACACTCCATGCTTGGATGTCTGGTTATTAAACAGATACACTGACTGGTAAGGCAGCCTTCTCCATATCTGCCATCCAAAAGATGGCAGTCGTCTCCAAATGCAAATTCTCTTTTTGTAACACTAGCTATAGTATCGATCAACACCAGACTTTATTTTGTCATAGAATCCTATTCAGGCTCATTGCTGGTGACAAGATAGCAAAACATGAAGTGGCAAGGCTTTTCTTAAGAGCCTGTGTCTTAGGCTCCAGTAGTTGAGGAGTAAGCGCTGTCATGTGATCTTATCAGGACTGTAGTCTGCTTAGGTAAAAGCACTTTCCAGAAGCAGAAACCAACTTCATTGATATTGATCTTCTGAGAAGAAAGGTGCTATAGAAATCTCATCTAATAAATAAAGGATTCAGGCTCCAGTGTTGGGCTGTCAGTCCAGCAAGGGAAAGAAGCTATCAAGCTCAAGGAGTCAAAAGTATTTATTGGTCACCTGTGCACTATTTACAGAGCTCTATCCTAGGGGCTGTGTGGAGGAGAAGGAAAAAAAAGAAGTCACTAGTTCCTGCCTTTAAAGACAGCTGGAGACACATGGAGGGCAAAACAGCTGAAGGTCATAGGAGCAAAGCAAGAAATCAACTGCAAATAAAATCAATACAATTCAGCGATGCGTAATAAATCGGAGGCACTAAGGGGAAGTCAACTGCATAGGGTATCCTGAAGGAGGTAACTTTTCAAAAAATATGAGGTCATGAATTAGCACTCAGGAGAAAACAGAATGTAGATGTCAACAGGAATTAAGTGCTACTTTCCCTCATATTACCCAGATGCAGTGGGAGACAAAAAGGTGGCAACGCTGTGGACCCAGTCCTCCAGAAGCATCTCATCTAGATGTGGTAACAAGCGGCATATGGGACACAACTAAAAACAGTGCACTGGATGACTACTCATTAACATCATCTTAAGTGGGTTTTGCACAGTAGGGTACTCCATTGTTACCATTCAATGTTCAATAAAAAACAACTCTAAAACGTGGATGTGGTTAAGCAATGGGCTAACTTCTATATGGTTGAAAATATGTACAGCCCATGCTTTATTCATCTTCTCACTCTTTAAGGCACCCCATGGGCCAGTCTAGGGACATGAAAAAGTGTTGGGATTCTAGGAGTTCAATAGACCTGGCTCAAACCCCAGGTACTCCCTTCATATTTCTGAGTTACTAAAACTTCAAAGGCTGAGTTTTCACCTCTATAAAAACGGAGGTACCATTTGTCCAACAATGCTTTTATAAGGGTTAAATAATATAAAACAAGTGCAGGCACCCAGTATATAGTAGGTGATCAATGCAGCTATTCTTTTTCCTTCACCCAAAGGATGATGACTGCAGGATGCAGGGTGCTCACAGTCTATTTAAATGTTTACTAAGCATCACTGCACACCAGGTACTGGTACACCTGTAAGAGCTGAGAACCACAGAAAAATAAGATATGGCCCCTGCCCTGCAATATTCACGGTTTGGGGGAAGGATAGACATGTAGACAGACACAGATAATTTCAATATGCTCAGAGAAATATATCATAAACAGAGGTCCACCATGGATCTCACAGAAAAGACTTTTGTGCAGGTCATAAGGAAATCACAGGGTTTGTTTAAAAAGACACTAGATTTTATGAAGGCTTCGGGTCAGGAAAACTGTGGAGACAAACACTTAGCCCAATCTGGCATTCCCATTTCTGACCCTGTTCTTGATGTTTAAATACCAGTTCTTTGGTCCTCGTGAATGAACCTGCTCCTGGAGGAAAGGGGCTGCTGGAAAGTCCAAGCCACTGTGTTCAAATATGTAAAGAACAGGCTTGCAGAGGAGGAAAAGGATTTGTGATAGGTTGCTCTGGAAAGCAGAGTGAGAAGGAAGAAATATGTGTCATCTAAGGAGACTGGGTTTAGTTCAGTGGCAGAAGCACCTAACAGTCTTAAGTTGCCCAGCAAAAAGAAATGCCATACTCTCTCCATGCTGGAAATCCATACAGTGGCTGGATTACCCACTGGGGCACTGCTGCTGGGATTTCTGCAGCATCAGCCCAGGGGGCCGGATTGGCACCAGATGGATGACTTCTACGGTCCCTTAAGTGCTTGGATTCTATGTCAAAGAGTGGCAGGTTTATTAGGCAGGAATAAGAGACTAGTGTGGTTATAAACAGGTTTGTGACCTCCAAAGAACCCATTTTATTCATGCCCAAGATGAAACACAGGTTTTATTTATGCAAATACACCCTTCCCCAAAGTTGAGTATTTAATTAAACCCACAAGCATACCAAATAATTTAAATTAAACCAAGCAAGCATGCTACTCTGATAGTATATATGTCTTGTCTGATTTTTTTTCTTTCCAGCAATAAAAATTCAAGGGGGAGAAAAGTATGCAAAAATTAATAATGCTAAGGTTCTCTATCTAGATCTTAGTCCTTTAGCCAAATAATCCACTGGGAAAACCCTGAGGTGGCATGTGTACCCTGGGCCTCAAGAATTTACATGGCGACTGGCCCAGTCACACTTGGTGCTTGGGCCTACTCCAATATACTATTCCAAAAGGGCTTTCCCCTAATGATAACCAGCAGGCTCACCAGAACACCACATTTCTTTGATCTTAATTTTTTTTTTTTTTTTACATATTAACACTGACTGGGTACCCATCAGAGGCCACATACTCTAACAGGAGTTGTGGGAAGCTATAAAGCAACATGCAGTCCTGGCTGCTGCGGATTTTAAGTCTGGCAGGGAATAGGAGACCAGTGGAAGGAAGGCATGCATTATACACTCATGAGGTGTAAATTTCCAAATGAAAGACAATGGAGTTGACTGGAACTGATATGAAACTTCACTGATGTGGGTCTTACTCATTTGAAATTTCCAGTAATTCTCTTTAGTTTTAAATTACCTTTGTGTGTCCTATGAAAAACTGAGTCTACCAAGTGTATAGGCAGTATATCAAACTTTGAGGTACACCAGAATCACCTAAAGGACTGCAGTTTAATTTTCTAAAAAAGGAGCATCCCCTCTACCAGGAACTCTGAAGTACTGGGCTGAGGCCCACACTTTTTAGAAGAACCTACTGGAGTGACTAAGAGTGCCTAGCAGCAGATATTTGCATTCAGTGTGCTAAACACAGATCACTTTTCACTATACATTAAAGGCCCTGGAAAGAACATCTCAGGTATTAATAAAACTTCATGAACAACTTAATATTTTGAAAGAGAAAAAACTTTAAATCCCATTATTTTCCATAAATATTAACTACTTCGTATGCTTTTATTTTTTCTTTTTTACCAAAACCAGTCTTTATTTGGTGGCATGGCTGAGAAGGCTCCATACAAGGGCCACAAGTCCTTAGCAGTTTTGGAAGCTGAACTAAGAAGAGGCTAAGGGAGTCAGGTGTATTAGTTTGGAGGCGAGACCAAGACATGTACTTCAAAAGAGACATGCTGGGTTCAGTGGAGCCAACAGGTGGTATAAGTAGCTGAGACCTGATCTTAAATTTGAGATCAAAGGCTGCATGGAATACCACTACCTAACACATAGATGTGATCTAAGGCCAGTGACACTTCTGGTATCAGTTTCTTCCTTTATATTTTTTTAAAAATGAGGCTGGACTAAATGATTGCTTAGGCTCCTTCTAATCCTAATGGTATATGATTCTATTATCTACCTACCTATGTATTTTTGTGATTTTACATTTAATTCAAACAAAATCTTTCCAAGTATCTCTCAGTGAGGTTTGCTTTCATCACCTCAAGAAAGAAAAACCTGGATCAGCCTCTTGGATAACTGTTATGATACTGGTTGGAGAGAAGAGAGCCACTCTCAGGGTACAGGCTCTCCCCTCTCTGGCCTAACAGGCACGTGACATATAACTACACACAAAGGGAATATGCTTCATCTGTAAGCAGAAATGAATCTATGGGATGGCAGAATTCTTTATAACATAACTTTGTTGACCTTTAAAGGCCACAGGGTAGCCTACCATTGGCTAAATCATCTGTTTTTGGAGAATGTATTTGAACATTTCCCATGTTTTCCTAGAATGTATTCATCAGCTACAACTTGTGAGGGACAGCTATGATAAACCTATAGCTAAATCACACTTAATGGTGAAAGACAATGTTTTCTACCTAAATCAAGAAAAAGGCTGGCCAGGTGCGGTGGCTCACACCTATAATCCTAGCTCTCTGGGAGGCCAAAGAGGGCGGATTGCTTGAGGTCAGGAGTTCAAAACCAGCCTGAGCAAGAGCTAGACCCCATCTCTACTAAAAATACAAAGAAATTAATTGGCCAACTAATATATATAGAAAAAATTAGTCGGGCATAGTGGCGCATGCCTGTAGTCCCACCTACTCGGGAGGCTGAGGCAGCAGGATCGCTTGAGCCCAGGAGTTTGAGGTTGCAGTGAGCTAGGCTGATGCCACGGCATTCACTCTAGCCTGGGCAACAAAGCGAGACTCTGTCGGAAAGAAAGGGAAGGAAGGGAAGGAGGGGGGGAGGGAAGGGAGGAAGGGAGAAAGGAAGGGAGAAAGGAAGGGAGAGAGGAAGGGAGGGAGGGAGGGAGGGAGGGAGGGAGGGAGGGAGGGAGGGAAGGAAGGAAGGAAGGAAGGAAGGAAGGAAGGAAGGAAGGAAGGAAGGAAGGAAGGAAGGAAGGAAGGAAGGAAGGAAGGAAGGAAGGAAGGAAGGAAAGGGCAAGGATGTCTCAACACTTCTTCAACATTATGCAGGCAGAACAAAAAGGCAAGAAAAAGAAATAAAGGACATACTGACTGGAAAGGAGTAAAACTGCCATATTTGCAGATAACATGACCATAGATTAGAAAATCTAAGGCATCTAGAACTAACAAGTAATCTAGCAAGGTTGTAGTGAAAAACATAATATTAAAAAATTGACTATTTCTAAGTGGCAGCAAAAAAAAAATCTAAAAATAAAATTTAAAAATTCCATTCACGGTATCATCAAAAAACTAAAATATGAGTAAATTTAACCAAAGATATACATTGGACAATAAAAAGTGTGGCTGAGAAATTAAGTAAGACCTAAATAAAAGGGGAGACATATCATATATATGGGTTGAAATAGTGTTAAGATGGCAATTCTGTTAATCTTTTTGTAAAAACAGGTAAGATATTTTAAGGGTGAACAGATTCTTCACAAAAGAAAATATATGAGTGGCCAAAAAAATATGAAAAAGGTGTTCAACATCACCAGTCTTTAGGGAAGTACAAAATTAATATGCCACATACCCACTAGAACACTAACAATATTAAATGTTGGCAAGGATGTGGAGAAATTAAAACCCTAATGCACTGCTTATGGAAATGTAAAATGATAGAAGCCACTTGGAAAAGATTTTAGCAGTTTCTTAAAATGTCAAATGTACACTTAACATTTAACCTGGCAATTCCACCCCTATGTATCTACCCAAGAGAAATGAAAACACACGTCCACACAAGGCTTGTGCATCAATGTTTACAGCAGCTCTATTTATAATAGCCCCAAACTGGCAACAAACCAAATGTATGTCAACTGGTGAATAGATAAAGACTTATGGTATACCCATACAAACAAATACTATTCAGCATTAAACTACTGATACATAACACAGATGGATCTGAAAAACAACATGCTATACAGATACAAAACTATATACTGCATGAATGCACTAGTATTAAAAATCCTAGAAAAGGCAAAACTATAGCAACAGAAAGCAGATCAGAGGTTGCCTGGGCCTAGGGTAGGAAAATACAGGGACTGACTGAAAAGAAAAGTATTCTAAGAAGGGTAACCTACCCAAATAGCTTTGATAAAATTATTATTGTGCTGTTATTGCTGCTGATTCGACTACAGAAGCAGCTGCAAGTCACCTGTCAGCAGGGTGTGGGTGAGGATGTGACAGGCTGCAGCAGATGTGCCCTGCACACTCTCTTTCAAGAGCTCAGTATTTGAGGCTCCTTTGCTTAGGAAGGGGAGCTCTTCATGTTTCTGATATCTTTCTATATAGCCCTGTCGAAAGACATATGGTAGGCTGGATCTCTGGGACAGTGCTGCACTAAAGGGCTAAATACATGGAGTTTGTGTTCAGTAAAAGGCTTGATTTGTTTTGCTCTAATACCTCAACTTGCAATTTATACAGGGGCAGCAGAGGGACTAATCTACTTGGTTTTAGACTGGAACACTTACACATTAAAGATTAAATGGGGAATACAGATAGCATACTTGTGTTTAGGTGAAAGTATAGTGAGAGTGAAAGGAAGAGAGCAGCAAAAGGCAGAAAATCTCAGAATTTGCCTCTAGATTTCCAATTATCCCTAGCTCTCACACATATCATAACCTCCATCAAAAGGCTTTTTTGTGTGTGTTTTTTTGTTTTAGGGAGGGCAGACAGGATACTTCCTTGTCTTGAGTCACAGGTAACATACACTCCAGTTGCTCTCTTAGGAGTACTGGAGAGGCTTTGGACTTTCAATGCTAGACTCAATATAAACATAGGAGCTCCTAAAGGGCTGGGGTCTTTTGGTAACGTTTTCTCTGCATAACACTAGGCAGAGCATGGACTCTCTACTCAGTGGCAGTAATGATAACACTTAACTAGCCAAGTAAGGTTTAATTGTGATGAAGGATCTTAGGTGATTCCCTGCATAGCAGAGTTTTCTGAAGGATCCAGGCTAGAACTCTGTGCATGGAATAAGGTTTTTTAAAAAACATATTGCATTATTTTCTTTCCAAGACATAGGGCAGAATGCCAAACATTCCCAACAGGTTCACACTTGCATGAGAATTAAAATAAAGGCACAGACACATGGGCTGATTTTTGATGCTGGTGAACTGGATCAGCCTGGTAATTTCATGTCCCCAATATGTTTCGTAATCACTTCAGCTCATTGCCCTACTCTGGACATTGGGATATCACTATTTATTCACCATGCAGCCCCTTATAGTGGTGGCAACAGCTGCTGACACATGCACATTCCTTTTCATCAATTAGTTCACATTCTTCTTGCCAGATCATTCCCCTAAAAAGACTCACCAGCCTTTTTGGCTTTCCTGCATGCTTAATTTAAAAAAAAAAAAAAAATCAGATCAGATCATATTGACTATATTTCAAAACCGCTGATGGCTTCTCACTATAAACCAACATCAAAACTCCTCAGATTAGAATCTGTAATCCCTTTCCTCTCTTTCTAGCAGTCTTTCCTCACTTGATTCCAAGGCTCAATCCAGCTGCACAGAGGTACTCTCCAGAACACCAGAATAAAGGGAAGAAACACTCCCTCTTTTTCTACATCCGAGTCCCATCCTTTCTTTAAAGCCTCAATTGCAGAAACTGTCCAGAGTCTTCCAGTTGGAATTAATCTCTCCCTTCCCACATCCCTATAGTGTATGGCTTGTACTTTGGTAAAACTCTTTCTTATGGTAGGCTGCCTTGGGTAACAATTATTTTATTGTGTGTCTGCCTTCCTCTCTGGCCCAGCCAATCTCCATTTGAGTGTACATTAAAATCATCTTGGGGAACCCTGGAGATTCCAGGATTGAGGAAAGGTAACTACAAGATGGACCCAGAACACATTTATATCAAAGAATAAGGAAATGCTCCCAACCACCCCCCACCCCAAAAGATGGGGAGCATGTCACAGGAACACAGGAGCCAGCTTAAAGGAACTTCCACTGGCCAAATTTGAGACAATCTGAACACCAAAATAATTAAGTATAGTCGGCCCTCCGTATCCATGGGTTTCCATATGGGTGGATTTAATCAGCTGTGGATAGGAAATAAAGTTACGCCTATGATGGTTATGTCTGTACTGACACAGACTTTTTCTTCTTGTCATTATTCCCTGAACAATACAGTGCAACAACTACTTACATTGTATTTACATTGTATTAGGTATTATAAGTAATCTAGAGACGATATCAAGTATACCAGTGATTGTGCCTAAGTTGTATGCAAATACCACACCATTTTATATCAGGGACTTAAGCATCCTTGGATTTTGGGGGTCCTGGAACCAATCCCCCTCAGATACTAAGGGACAACTGTACAGTAATGAATCATAAACTACTGAAAAAGGTAACAGCCTATGAGTCCATAGTGATAATAGATAAATAAATGGGGGAGAGGAAGAGGCTTCACTTACAGAAGAATGGTAAATGTAGAAGGAGTGCTAGAGTTAGCAAACCGCTGCTTTGCAACCATCACAGTAAAGATGGGTTTAGGCAAGAATCATCAATGGATGCTGAATCTAGGGGAAATTTTTGATGAGGAACAGGGCACTTACAAGGTATTAAAGTGTTTTCTCACAGATTGCTTATTAGGTGCAAGGGGGAAACAGTAACTATGTAGTGGAAAAATCAGACAACACTTTGACTGAGTGAGCAAATCAGAATTAACATCAATAATGAGGGGCTGATGGACATCTTGGACATCTGTCCCTCCCAATATGAAACCCTGAGAAGGACACATTATTATTTATGTAGTATTCTGGCTGAGAATATGGACCCTGCATTTAATTATGAAGAAACCTCAGACAAACTCAAAATAAGGAGCATTCTATTAAAAAAAGAAAGAGGTATGTGTGTAGGATAGAAGGCCATATTCTTTAAAAATGTCAATATTATACACAAAAAAAGAAAGGCTATGAAAATGTTCCAAATTAAGTGTCTAAAGAGATGCGGTAACTAAATGCAACATGTGTTCATGAACTGAATCCTATGCTGGAGGAGAAACATGCTTTTAAAAAGGACATTATTAGACCACTTGACAAAACTGGAATACAGCTGAAAGATTTGATAAAAGTGCTGTATCAGTATCAATTTACTGAAATTGATAACTGTGCTATGGTTATATAAAATAATATCCCTATTCTTAGGAAATGTTCACTGAAATTTAAAGGGGTAAAGGGCCATGAGGTTTGTAACTTACTTTCAAATGATCCAGAAAAAAATGTTGTTTCCAAATAAAAAGCTGAAAATAATACCTGAGGACCCTTCCTGACTTAATTGCTTAGAGAGGGGTCCAGATATTCTAATTTTTTTTAAAGCTTCCAAGATTAAGAACTACCTAGAGCAGTGGTTCTCAAGGTATGGTTCTCAGACCAGTAGTATCAACATCACTTGGGAACTTGTTCTACTGAATCAAAACCTCTGGGAATGGGGCCCAGCAACCTGTGTTTTTTTATTATTATTATTTATTTATTTTGGCATATTATGGGGGTACAGATTTTAAGGTTTCAATAAATGCCCTTTCCCCTCTCCCCCCACAAGTCTGAGTTTCCAGCATGACCATCCCCCAGATGGTGCACATCTCACTCATTACGTATGTATATACCCGCCCCCCCCCCAGCAACCTGTGTTTTAAAATACCCTCCAAGTGAATTCTGATGCCCTCTCAAGTTTGAAACCACTGGCCTTGACTATTTCTAGCTCCTATATGCCCAACAAAACCTAACAAAATGCTTTGTGCATACTCATATTTCAATAAATGCTGCTGGATTTGGTTTGACAGTGAATGATAAGGCAGAAATGACCACTGAGGCATTTGTAAGACAATAAACTATCCTAGAAGCCCCAGCTAACACATCACTTTGAGCTTATAAAGTGAACAGAAAACTTATTTTGAAAATAATAAAGGAAGTCAGATACTCAGGAGGTTAGTAAAAGCACTACTATCCCCAAAAGGGACACATCTGCTTATAGTTTGTTAAGTCACCATCAAGTGAAAATATACAAAAATTTATGCAAGCCCTTAGACTGACATTTAAAAATTAATTCTGTGGTTCTAGCAAGCAATGCACAATGATTAAAAAGCCAAGCTGTGGATAATCATGCAAGATCTGCTTAGAGAAGACAGCATTCACGTGGCTGTGAGGTGGCCCAGATTTGATGAAGATGGCCAGATTTCAGAAGAACATCCTCTAGCAGATAAGACTCCTGCAATGAGAATGAACTAATCAATTTGCCTACTGAGTAGAAAATGAAACACATAAATCCATTTTTATGCAGTTGTTTTCTATCCTGAGAAGTTAAACTGTTGAAGGTACTCTAGGATGCAGGATATAATCCCAGCCTTGCTGCCACATGCCTTTTCTAACTGGCACCCTGAAAGATTTCACAGGAAAAGGGTGTTACTTTGGTACTGTTGATTTAAAGGTTATCTAGTCACAGTGAGGCAGAGGAGAATTCCTCTTCAAAATTCACCTCCTTATTGAAAGCCCATGGAGTGTCTTAGCAATTAACAATTCCTATCACCTCTAGCTGTTCCCTATGTGAGAAGGCTCAGAACTCGCCTTACAAATTGCTCTTTTGAAGATCAAAGGAAAGCTGAATGTGTCTGTGTGTGCTCTCGATGAGACTGTAATTTAATGGAATTTTTAGAGAAGGCTTCACTGGCAGTGTTTGGATGACAGCCCCGGGGCGGAGGATTCAGGGGAGCTTGGCCACTCTTCCCTTTGGAGCATCTTCCCTGCCTTTAATTGGCACCTCATTAGAAATTAATGAAAATGACATCCTCTGTTCTTCCTGCTCTAGGCATCGAATGCTACAAAAAGGCCCATCACAATTCATAACACATTCAATTTATATAGCAATGGCTCTTAAGCATTATTTATGAGATGTGAATTTCTTGTCAGCAGTTAATAACCTGTACAGAATGGAAGGGGAATGGAAGAAAAGATTGCGAATATATATATAAAAAAAAGATTTTCTGCAGTAAAGAAGTGCTCTGTTTGAGTTCAAACTACCTTCCTGAGTCTTCACTTTCAGTAGTAAATTACTGTGTTTTCCCCCTCTAAAACCTTTCAGGGCAGTTAAATGTCTCTCCAACACTACATGCATTCTCAAGGAAATAACTGTACAATTCACCCTTTCCTAGAGAGATCCAAGCAGACGGGCAAGAGAATACAAGAGTTATTTATTTGTCAAAGGCAGTCCCAGGTATTTTTAAGGCATGTTCCCATTGCTGTCCTTCATCTTTTGAAGTGTGGCAGTTGACTCAGTCATTTTTCTAGTATATAAGAAATGCTCTGTGTGGGCCAAATTGAACTCCTAGCCCTCTCTAGGAAGGCTACCATCTGGAAGGACTGCAGCAAGCTCAAGGCTTTCTTCCCCAACAGAAAAGTCAAATCTCGCTATAAGGACTCTTAGAATTGGGCATAAGCCAAGGGACATGTAGTTAGATGGTTTAAAATCATCTAATGTAGTTAGATGGTTTAAAAAGAATGCACATTTGTGACAAACCCAACAGGCACTTAGCAATCCAGCCTCCTACCCATGAGGGTAAAGAGCATGGCAGAGTAATCGGACTTACCAGAGATCAGTCAAGTTTGCTTTATTTGGGGAAATGTGAAGTTATCTAACTTGCATTTCTCAGTTTTCTTCGGCTGGGTGCTAAGAACTTAGGAAAGTAGGTGGTTTGCATCAAAGTTGAAGGGTAAACTGGCAGACTTGGTTACAAGACCTTTGGATCTTAGCACTAAATTGTGAAATCTCACTGCCTGCCTGACAGGGAGAGGAAGCATTAGCCACTGCCAGGGGGCAAGACAGCACATTTGACAAACGACTGCTTGATCTACTATGGCAAATCCTGTTTAATACCCAGGATTCGTTACTTTAAAGAAGAAAACAAGAATAGAAAGTACAGGAAAATTCCACAATTCTAATTTAGGTACAACCAAAGGCCTATGTTATAAAGCAACAGCCAAAATGGCCAGGTAGGCTCACAACAATGGTAATGGAGTGAAGTGCTGAAACTCCCCAATAACTCACATGAAGACTAAAGCCAAGTGTTTCAAACCGAATCCAATTTTTACAAAATAAATCCATTTATTTATTTATTTAGAGACAGAGTCTCGCTTTGTTGCCCAAGCTACAGTGAGTGCTGTGGTGTCAGCCTAGCTCACAGCAACCTCAAACTCCTGGGCTCAAGCAATCCTACTGCCTCAGCCTCCCAAGTAGCTGGGACTACAGGCCTGCGCCACCATGCCCAGCTAATTTTTTCTATGTATATTAGTTGACCAATTAATTTCTTTGTATTTATAGTAGAGACGGGGTCTCGCTCTTGCTCAGGCTGGTTTCGAACTCCTGACCTCAAGCAATCCACCTGCCTCGGCCTCCCAAAGTGCTAGGATTATAGGCGTGAGCCACCGCGCCTGGCCAGAATAAATCCTTTTAATAAAGGGATTTTTTTCCTGTGGAGTTTGGATTTGGTCAAGAGTTGTGCTTGGGGATCTGGAGGGCCACATGTGGCCTTGAGGCTGCAGGTTCCCCAGCCCTGTGTGGGGCAAAGTTGGTTAGTCATCAGACTTCAGAGTTTCTTTGACTAACCACAGTATCCCTCCCTGATCTATCTCACCAAGAATTTAAAATTACCTGGCAGGGTTGATCAAAACAGCCCAAGAATAAGGTTCTGATTTACCTGGGCTGTACCACATGCATGAACATAACTAAAGTTTGGAAACTCTGCTGATAGCCTTTGCTCCCACCACTTATCTTAACCCTCTTTACCTTTCCCACAAGCATTTAATAGTGTAACTAAAATGCATTTTTTTAAAAAAATAAAAACTTCTCTGGTGACACCTGGACTCCCTGTGCTGGTCCCTCTCTCTGTAGTTGAATGTACACTTCTAATCTTGTGGAGGACCATACACATCACAGTGTGTAACAAACAGAAATCTGGTCATGACAGGAACAGCAGTTCCAACTTAGTTTCCATGAGACACTAGTACACTCTCTTCTTCTGTATTTCCAAAAGGACAGATAATTGAGGAACAGGAGCAGCAACGGTTGCCTTTTTAGAAAACAGAGAACTTCCAGTAACTGAGATTTTATAACTGCTGAGTGAGCTATTTAGTCCTGGCTGCCAGCAATAGTACTTGGAAGACATCTCCAGCTATACTAGAAGTGAAAGGGAGCTTCTAAAGGGTACTTCTAAGGATGAAAGACAGGATTCTCAGAGGCTAAAGGCAGGTGTCAAAGTCTGCCTGATAACAGCTCTGTTCCCCAGAACAACTTTATAATATTATATTTTAAAATCAGGAAATAAAAACAAAGACAGAAAACTGTAAATCAGCCTAAAATAATGCAGCTATACAATTTTGTTCCTATGTTGATATATGTGGTCAAGAGGAGAGAAAGCACTGGCCTAAGTTTTGTTCCACTCTGGGTAGGCATAACATTTCAAAACATATATCCCGCCACTATGCCACAATTCTAAGAGGTGGTATTACACAAGCGAATACAGAAGGAAAGGTTACTTTAAAGTTATTTCCAAGTATTAACTGACTGAATGAATTAAGGTTCAAAGAAAACAATTTTCTAATCAAACCTTTATTTAAAAGAGATATGGAGGAGAAATATTCCATTTATCATGAAGAGTAAAAAGCTAATCCAAAATTAATTTAATATCTGAATTTTATGGTGCATAGTCCATAATTTTGCTAGTTTGGTAACTTTCTAAAGTCATGAATGAGAAGGAACCAGAATAAATGGTGGGGAGCAGTTACTGAAAGTAGTGAGCAGTGACAATGTAACACTAATGAAATATGTGTGAGAGGAGTTGGGAATGTTTTTGTCTTTTTTGTATGTGTAAGAAGAAATGATGGGTGTTCAGAAGCAAGAATTCTGTGCTCCTGATTTCTCAAGCTCCAAACGTATAGCATGCGGTGCTATAGCAAACCTATCTACAATACTCAGGAGATGAATGAAGGACTTCAGCCACTTAATTTCCAAAGCTGGGCCAGGGTGTTAGGGACATAGTCTCCATCATGCCATTGGGGGAGAGGCTTACCACAGCGACATGATCCCAATTCCTGCTGCACCAGCTCCAGTTTGGTTTGGCACTGGAAGCACCGACGTCGACTCTTCTGTTTAGATCGGCTGGTTTCCTCAGACCGTTCAGTATTCTCCAGTAGTCGTGGCCGTTTTACTGGCGAAGCCTCATTCTCAGACTGTGAATCTGACCGAAACAACACATTAGGGGATACGGATTAGCGTACTAATTAATGTACTGCCAGGCATTCGTCTGACCAGGCCACTCTCCTTGTCTGGGAAGGAACTGGACCCATGTAAGCAAGGGAGCCGTTCTGACTTGTTTGGTTTATACTGCACAAACTGTGACAGGTATGTACCTTTACTGTTGACTTCTAAACAAGCTGGGCTTGAGCTGGAGAGGAGAGGAGGGTGGGAGTGGCTCAAAAAAACCCGAGTTCTACACTGTTTTAAAAAAATAGCTAAGTTTTCATAAGGAGACCACTCCAGCTAGAAATGGGATCCTGTCTTTGTCAGTACCCCCTCAATGGGCCCTAGATGTTTACTGCTTATAGTGGTCATTTACCTCTTCTTGGGTATTTGCTTATCCTCGAGTAGACTGCAATTCTTTAGAGAATGGAACATAATCTAATGCGTCTTTTTTATCACAATGCTTTCATAATTCCATACTAAGCCAGTGTTTGATGGGTGATCCATAATCTTTTCCAGTAAAATTACTCACATTTCTACTTCTAAACACTCAAGAATGAGGTTTTAATACTGAAAATTAGTCTAACTTTGTTCAGAGTGAAGGGTCCCCCCGCTTGTTCACAAGCAAGCTGTCCCATGGCCTCCACTGTGGGGTAGTACAGTGGCAGGACCTGGCACCAGCACCTGGCACCTTGTAGTGGTGACAAAATGGCAGGTGGAAGGTGGTTAATTGTATGACAAATTGTCTTATGTAACTTCAAAAAAGTAATTAAAATGCAATAAAGTTCACATCACAGCCAGGCTGTAAATGACTCTTGCCTTCCAAAACAGGGCAGCACTCAGGGGCTCTGTACTCCTGGATTAGCTGCCACTGCATGCTGAGGATGTAACTCTTGCCAAAGTTCCAAATAGTTTCTTTAAATAACCTCTAGAAGGGAGTCTCCTAAATGATCATCTTCAAAATCATCCAGATCCTACTACTTCTCATCCCTCCACCACCCCTACCCTGGTCTAAGCCATCACCCTTTCTTCCAGCCTAGTATAAGAGCCTCTTAAGTCATCTCCCTGCTCACCACCTTGCCCCTGCAGTCTATGCTCCAAATAGCAGCCAGGTGATCCCATTAAAAATCAAGTTAGAATTATGTTACTTCCCTGATCAAAATCCTCTAACAGCTCCCCTTCTCAGAGTAAGAGTCCCAGTACTTACTATGACCCTCAGTGCCCCACATGATTTGTCCTCCCCTTACCTCCTGCTGCTTTCTCCTGTCTCTCCGTCTATACCAGCTCCTTAGTATCTCCTAACTCTGGGCCTTTGGACCTTCTGCTTCCTCTGCCTAGAACACTGTTCATCCAGATCTACATAGGATCTTCATCTCTTTTAAATCTTTGCTCCAAAGTCACATTTTATTTTCTTTTTTTCAGTTTTATTTTACAAGGTCATATTTTCAATGGTTTCTTCCCCGATCATCCTATCTATACCACCCAATCTCCCATCCCTAGCACTTCTCCCTTTTCTTGCTTTATATTTTTCCATAGCGCTTATACTTAACATTATCCCCTAGAAGAATGCAAACTTCAAGAGGGCAGGAAATTTCACCAGCTTTGTTCACTGACATGCCCTCCATGGCTATAGCTCAATAAATTTCTTGAATGAATGAATCTTCTCCTAGGCAGTCCTGATTTTCTATTTACAGTGGCTCTAGTGAGAAGCCACAGCTGTAGCATGCTGTCTGTGTGCCTTTCTCCAGCCTCCCTGTGTGTGAGGAAGATGCTGCACTTCACCCACCACTGCCCACTCACACTGACAGCGATGATGGTTTGCTCACAACCCGCCAGCCCCACTGCACTGCACACTGGCATACAGAGGCCCTGCACCATTCTTAGCAATTGTAAACTTCATTTTTCATCTCATTTAATTCCTGCAGTCCTACATGACATTTTCCCCCAATACAAACCAACTAAATAAGGCCTTTGAAAACAACTGAAACCAAGTTTAGCCTATTTCCCAGCTCAGCTGAGCAAAGTTGTCCAAACCCAGTCTGTGTGGTGACCGAGGCAGCCACAGACACAGCAGGCCCCCTCTTCCTTTTTCTAGAAGAGCAACAAGCAACAATCTAAATGTAAATCATTACCAAGCAGCTAGCCAAAAGGAATTCACCTTGTATGAGCCACAGTGCTCTCTGGGGGGCGGGGAGGCGTCATTTTACACAAACCAGCAATTGTACTATTTGTATTAATAATCCTGTGTAAGGCATATCTTTTTTTTTTCTTGTAACAAAAGAAAATTCTAGAGTAAAAGCATAACAAAAAAAAAATGATACTTGTTCTGAGACAAGGTCCTACATGTGAAACATCCTTAGAAGAAGCTATTCCCTGGGGCTGGGTGTCAATACAAGAAAGGGAGGCAGTTGAGGCCTTTTCATCATTAAGATGGCTAAAATTTGGAGGGCTTTGGCATGATGCCAGCACATCTCTGATGTAAAAGAGGACCACTCAGATTCTGAGCTTCTTTCATTCACACCTCTGATAGAACTGTCTGGAAATGCAGAGTTCACATTCAAAGCTCCTTCCACATGATTCTGTTCTAAACTATCAAATGTTCTATCTACTTGCAAAGCACCTGCCTCCATTTCTAAAGCACAGCTTTGCTGCAAGGAGAAGACAATTTAATTTCAATGTGGCAATAGAGCAGGAAAAAAAGAAGAGAAAAAAGAATTTCAGTTTAACTTTGCTATTCATAGGCTAACTATTTTCAAATAAGCAAGGGAGTGAGATGTGAAGAAAATTTTTTCAACGTATGATTCCTATGATTGGGGAGATGGAATTCATATTTACATTATCTTAATTGGTCATCAATCATCCCCTTGATGGGACCCCCAAAAGTCAGGAGGCCTGTCCATTCCTGATCGCTTTTCCTCTTAATTCCCCACCTTATCTGACCAACACTTGTTCAATAACAATAACAACTCTAAGGAATAAGTCTACATGGACCTGTGCTGAAATATTCCTTTAATCATTCCACATTAATATAAAGACCACTGAGTTGTTTGTTCTGGCAGGCTAGGCATGGGATATTCCTGAATAATGGGTCCTAAGGGAGGTTTCTAACGCTGCCACAGCATCTGGCTGCGCTGCATTGGCCATCCTAAAAGAACACCACTGAGGCCTAGTCAGTCCTCTGAAAGTCCATGTCCCAGCATCCATGTATAGAAAGTCTGAGCCACAGGAAGCAGTCCTTGATGATTCTAAACCAAGACAGATAAAATGTCTGAAAAAGTGTGTTATTTTTCAGAAGTAAGGAACTATTCCCAAACATTAAGAGATTCACAACTTTTAAGCTCTGAAATATGCCCATTTACCCTTCCCTCAGTTGATATTCTATCAGATGCCCTCTAATGGTCCCTACCACAACAAGAGAGGAGAAATAAGCTCCCCAAACGGTTTACCATCCTCCACATGCTGCCTTCCAGGAAGTTGATTGTGTTATATATAATTTCTTGGAGAAGCAAGCCATTCTTTGGCATTTTCTCACAAGCCAACTTTGTGTTTTAAGTAGAAGCTAATGAAGTAAATAACAGTCTATAGGATCATCATAGTCAGCACAAGAAATTTATATTTCCTCTGCTAATTACCTAATGAAATCTTGTGCCATAAGATGAGTTGCCTAAATAAGAGAAACATGTCCAGGGCAAGGATTCTAATTATATGATAATGAACTAAATAATTCAACTATTCAAATTATAAGTTTTATGTCAATTAGAAAAAGACTATCAGAAAAAAAAAAGATCCAAATATCTTTAAAATTAAAGTAACCATCTACTTTCCATAATGAATAAACTTTGATTATTTATTTTTTGCTCACAAATATCATTCCTGTTACTTTGAAGCATTTTTTATTTCCTCAACAATGACAGGAAACACCTAATAGTCTACTTGCATGCTCTGAACTAGGGCAGTAAGGGTTAAATATGGAGAGAAAGGTGAACAGAAATAACTCTTATATGCAGCTCTAACTGTCAAAAGAACGGAGTCCTTGCAAGGAGCATGCTCATTAGCAGCGGGAGGAGCTGCCATGGCAAAGCCAGAAACTGCTCCCACCCCAGGAGGTAAGAGTGACTTCTAATTAAGGTCCTTCATAAAGGGCCAACAAAGCAGATTTTTTTCCAGTATGCCTTTTCTTAAGAACATAATCTAGTCTGGATATACCCACGCAGAGCTGTCACACTCCCATGCCAGGTTCACAGCTCTTGGTACTCACCAGACCCCCCCTCCTCTTTCTCTGTAAATGTTTAACAGAATAAGAAAGATATCGCATTGGCTCTTCTAGTACAGCAGTCCCCAACCTTTCTGGCACCAGGGACTGGCTTCATGGAAGACACTTTTTCCACAGGGAGCAGGGTGGAGGTGGCGATGGGGAGCAGCTGTAGGGGCTGTAAATACATATGAAGCTTCCCTCGCCTGCTGCTCACCTCCTGCTATATGGCCTAGTTCCTAAGTTTCATGGAAGACAATTTTTCCACAGCGTGTCAGGTGGGGAGAAAGAGGCGGCATCAGAGTTCAGGTGGTGATAGCCCAGTTCCTAACAGGCCACTGACCGGGTACTCTGTTGGGGACTGCAGTTCGAAAAGTCTGATCACAAATCATAATGTGATTAAATAAGGAAGGATTATCTTAAGAAAAAGTATCTTGCCTATTAGCTTTCTTGGTATGAACATAACTACTGCTTGATTTGCGAAAGAGAAATAAGTACTATATAGTTGCCCCTCAGTATCCTCAGGGAATTAGTTCCAAGGTCCCCCCACATACCAAAAGCCAAGGATGCTCAAGTCCCTTATATAAAATGGCATAATATTTGCATATGACCTAAGCACATAATTCTGTATACAGCTGACCCTTGAACAATGTGGGTGCTTGGGGTGCTGACCCCTTGCACAAAAATTTGCATACATTAAATAACTTTTGACTGCCCCCAAACCAAACTACTACAAACAGCTTACTATTGACTGGAAGCCTTATGGGTAACATAAACAGCTGACTGACACATTTTGTATGCTATCTGTAATATATATCATATTCTTACAATAAAGTAAAACATAAAAAATGTTACTAAGAAAATCACAAGGAAGAAAAAATATATTAACTATTCATTAAGTGGATCATCATCATAAAGACCTTCATCCTTGTCTTCATGTTGAGTAGGCTGAGGAGGAGCAGGAGGAAAAGGAGGGTTTGGTCTTGCTGTCATAGGGGTGGCAGAGGTGGAGGAAAATCTAAGTAGACCCACACAGTTCAACCCCATGCTGTTCAAATGTCAACTGTACCTTAAATCACCTCTAGATTATAATACCTAATACAAAGTCAATGTTATATAAATAGTTGTTATACTGTATTGTTTAGCAAATAATGACAAGAAAGTCTGTACATGGTCAGTACAGATGCAACCATTCATTTTTGTCCCCAAGTATCTTCAATCCATGGTTGGTTGAATCCATGAATGTGGAACCAATGAATATGGAGGGCTGACTGTACAGTGATTTTAAAAACATAATCTGAAGACAGGAATTCTTCTAATTATACTTTCCATTTTGAAACTATTTTTCAACCGGAAAGATTGACTGGAGACAACAAATAGAGCCACTTCCTTTAAAATTCTGTTTTGTCTCTGACAGAAATTCATATTTGTTCCTTACTGTCACTGTTCTTGTCTTTATTACTCATGTTCTCTCCTGAAATTTTCCAAATAAATTGTGTCAGGCCTGTCAGAGTTGAGTCCCAATCTCTCTTAATCTCTTATCACTGTGCAGCTGGCAGCCTGCACACACCCCAGGCTGCTACCATGGCTGTGGCGTTCTGACATCTCAGGTGGGCTCTTAGGCCTCTGCACAAGCCAACACCCACAATATAGGAGAACAGGAGAAGGGAAGTGGCAACAAAAAGAAGAAAGCCTTCTCCTATTCCCTTTGCCCGCATCTTTTCTTAGTCTATGAAAGAAAGATGAATCTGTTTAATCTCAGGCTCTATGACAGCTTTTGAGGTACTCAATCAGTTTTTTTAGAATCTATCAGAGTCTCTTGACAGACTGACATTTATGATCCCAACAGCCATGTGCAAACATCAGTAAGAGCAATAATTAATGAACCCTCACACATCACTGCTGTCTCTCCTTCCATTTGAAAGGAGCTTAAGCTGTTAAAACCTCTGTCCATGAAAAATACCACTCTCACTGGAAAAACTGATAAAAAAAGAGGCTTGAAAAAACCTATTTTACAGGTAACTTCTCTCTGTGTTTCTCCTCATGCTTCACTTTCATAGTATATGAAGGATTAGAGTGAACCTCTTCTGGCATTTTACTCTGTGTGCCATGAAAGACTTTAGGAGAGAAAACTTCCCCATTACTCATTTAAAAAAAAATTTTCCCCACTTCTTTTGACTGGGATTTTCCCTTCTTATCTTCCTAATGGCCCTAGAATAATTTTGGATTAACATACCTGTTGAAAAGCCATTCCATGGACAGAGAATGAGGTTCAATAGGCTGATTATTAAAATTTTGTGGAGAATGACACCATCTTCATTTAATATGGAGATGAAGATGAATCTAGCTTGCAATACACCTGAGATGCCATGTCCTGGATCATAACCATTTTAAAAGTCAGTTGTTCACAAACTACTAGGCAGTGTAATTCCTAAGCATTAATTCCTCTCTCCTGCTGGAAACACCAGATTGGGAGATCTAGAGTGGCCGATCAGCAGGGTTGACTATCTTGGGAGTCTCTGTCCTTCACGGTATGCTCAAGAAACATAAGGGATCAGAAACCTTCCTGGGGCTAATCGTTACCATCTATCTGACTTTGGTCCTCATAACAGCAAGGCAGAAGCTGCTTCTGAAGTGACTCCTTTGGCTGGAAGACAGCATAAAGAGCAGCAGAACACACAGAAGTAGGGAGTCATGATAATCTGTGCCATTCAGGAGATAAGTACCCACATACCCCAAAGGCATTTTCTAGTTCTAATTTGTTTTTAAATTGTTTTTCTTGCTGTGTTGCCCAGGCTGGTCTTGAATTCCTGGTCTCAAACGATCTTCCTTCCTTGGCCTTGTAAAGTGTTGGAACTAAAGGTGTGAGCCACCACTGCCTGGACCAAAGGCACGTTTTAAAGACTAGGATTAGATTTCTCACTTCGTCACAACCCACTCTCTCCCCTCCAATTCCTGGTACACAAGAACCTGGAAGCTTATTTTGGTGGTACACACCTTGATAACAGAAACAAGTGATTATGAATTCATCAAAAAATCAAGTAGGAGAAGCTAACAGGCCATGGGCAGAAAGCTATTCATCAAATAAAACAATCTTAAATAAAAGTCATGGCACCAGAGTCCAACAGTTATAAAGAACAGAGTTTTCCCTCCAACTTTTCTTTCTAACCTGTATGCCTTCTATTTCTTTCTTTCTTTTTTTTTTTTGAGACAGAGTCTCGATTTGTTGCTCAGGCTAGAGTGAGTGCCGTGGCGTCAGCCTAGCTCACAGCAACCTCAAACTCCTGGGCTTAAGCAGTCCTACTGCCTCAGCCTCCCGAGTAGCTGGGACTACAGGCACGTGCCACCATGCCCGGCTAATTTATATATATATATATTAGTTGGCCAATTAATTTCTTTCTATTTTTTATAGTAGAGACGGGGTCTCGCTCAGGCTGGTTTTGAACTCCTGACCTTGAGCAATCAGCCCGCCTCGGCCTCCCAGAGTGCTAGGATTACAAGCGCCTGGCCTTTTCTATTTCTTTTTTTTGCCTGTTGTGCAGGCTAAGCTTTCTAGTATAATGCAGAATAGGAGTGTTGAGAGAGGACACCCTTGTCTTGTTCCCAGCCTTAGGAGGAAAGCAGTCAGTCTTTACTCAACCTTTTAAACAATTTCAAACATGCAGCAAAGTTGAAAGAATAATACAGTAATCACCTGTATACACTCCATTCAGATTCAACAATTGTTAACATTTTGTCATATACCTTAAACTCTCCCTTTCATATTTATACTTTTCCTTCCCAACCATCTGAAAATAAGTTGTAAACATCAAAATACTTCACCATGGAATACATACACATTTACTAATGAAGGCATATATGGCAAAATTATCACACCTAAGAATACTAAGAATAATGCCCCAATATCATCTAATATATTATCAAATATAAATTATCCTTATTGTTCTTAATGGCTTATATAATCAAGTTTCATGTATTACATTCAGCTCTATGTCTCTCTAAGTCTCTTTTAATCTAGAACAGTATGTTCTTCAAACTGTTCATTCATTCAAATAACAGACTTTCTGAACAGTTTTTTCTGTGGAATATGCCACATCTTGGATTCCTTTCTTCTTTTGTTTTCTGCCTTTCTTCCTTTCCTATCTATCTACAGATCTATCAATCAATCTGTGGCATCATTTAACTTTTAAGAAAGATTTTTAATTGTACACCTCCTCTGTTACATATGCAGAACCAAAAATGTAAAACTTTCAGCAGACACCTAACAAGCCCACATGGTTGGAGGGTTGGCACAAGTAAAGGGAGGTACTGTGGCATCAGCCCCATTGCTATTGCACCTTGGCAGTGGGGGGAAGAATGCTCTTCCTCCAATTGCCTCCACTGCACCCCTGCTATATACTGGACATCAGGATATGGTTCACCTGTGCCTTGGCAAGGAGTGGATGCTTAAGCAAATGTTAGGAGATGAGCTAGCTACTAATTCTCTCAACCATGATTTGTTTTAGTCTGATGGCATTCCCTGGGGCTGAAATTTATCCCAGAAAGCCACACAAATCATTCCTCCAATTATCTTCTTTCCAATGGCTTCTTGGCCTTTTTCTGATTGCCCTTCCCCTCTCTATTGACTCTACCCTATTGTTTAATAGTTGCTATAATGCATCTCTTCATAGCTATATCACTCAACTTTCTAAAATTCTTCCTTATTTTAAACCTAAGAAAACATTTCAGCAGATTAAAAAACAAAAGCTAAGGAAGGTTCATTTCCATTTAGTGCAATAATATTCCCCGTTTATTTAATCTGTTTAATTTATACAGGACTCTAGATTAATGGCCACTCTGTTAAGGGCCATGATGAGTCAGTATTTCTCAGCACCTACTTTGTGCCAGGCACTGGGCTCTGAACTGGCAGATCAAAATGGTACAGCAGTGATCTCTTCCCTCAAGGAGGCCACAATCCAGAAGGAAAGATGTATAAACAAATAAACCTATAGTAAATGGTATATTTATATATGAATGGAGTGCTATGAACACAAAAAGTGAAAGTGATAAAACCCAGGGGGAAGGACGATTAAGCAGGAGATGAGGGAAAGGTCAGAAAAGGTACCTCCTGAATTTAAGAACGATATTATATGTATGTAGACAGATGATTTCCAGCTCATACTTGTCATCCTTGTATTCTTTTCTATGAGGCCTGCCTTTCAGAATATAATTTGTATATAAGTTGTTGCTCATCTATCTTCTTCTCTTTACCCCAAATCATCAACTAAATAGACCATTTCACAGTCTAGGGAGCAGAGGCAATTGAGGAATGCCAGTTTGGTGGGCTTTTAGGGAAATAAAGCTGTTGTTTATCTTTCCCCTCTCTTTGACCCTACCTATTTCAATTTTTTCCTGGGGGTTCATGAACATCTCACTAAAATGTGAATGCTCAGCTCACAGTTTTCCTTCCACGATGTTTGTTTACCTTGATATTGGTCTATCTGCTCAGACACACACATGGTTTTTATTGTCAATTTTTCTCTATCAGGAATCTTCCAAGCCCATTTTATTTTTATTATTGAATATTTTATTTTGAGATAATCATAGGTTCTCATGTAGTTATAAGAAATAATACAGAGAGATCCCATTTACTCTTCACCCAGCTTTCCCCAATGGTAACATTGCACAGAACTCTAGGACAACACCACAGCCAGGATAGTGATATAGATGCCATCGAGACATGCAACATTTCCGTCACCACCAGGATCCCTCACATTGCCCTTTTACAGCAAGGATTACTTCTCTCCCTTCCCCCTTGGTCCCTAGAACCCCCAAGCTATGCTCCATTTCTACAATTTTGTCATTTCAAGAATGTCATCTATATGGACATATAAATGGAATCATATGGTATATAATCTTTTATCCAAGCTCATTTTTAAGGCCACTCATCATAGCAGTTGGGTATGACAAGAGATTCCTTAAGTTAAGCTTCCATAATAATTGCAGTAATGAACACTAACACAAAGCACTTATTCTTACCAGTACTTTCTAAGTGCTTCTACATATAAAAAAACTCACTTTGGTTTTGTAATAAGGCCATGAGGTAGCTACTATTATTACCTGCATTTCACAGATTTAGAAACTGAGGCACAGGTTAAGCAAACTGCCCAATGTCACATACATAGCTAGTAAGTAGAAGAGTTTGAATTTGAACACAGACAGCCTAGTCTCAAGTCTTTGCTTTTAACCACCATACATCCTGTCTCCAATAGTTGTTACATTTTAAGATTCTACTTCTGTTCTCCCATGAGAGTACCTTACCATGAAGACAAGTTTGTGTTACTGTCTATGTATACAAAGACCCAGCTGTCTCTGGGATGAGGGTGGGGACAGATCCTGAGCCAAATAGGAGAATGAAAACAAGCTCCTCTCTCCATTCCACATAGACTCCTCTTCTCTAAATGACTGTCAATTTTTCTAGGATACATCTCTGTTGCTCTTAGACTATAAGATAATTTCTCATATCACTTTCCACTCCTGCTAATTCTCTAGATTGTAGTCACAGTATTTAATTTATATAAAATAAGCTTTATTCTTTCTTTTTTGATGTGCTTTGTTCCACCTGTCATATCTTGGACTTAATATTGGATGTAGACACGTGTTATTTTTTAAAACTCCGTCCACAAAAGTTTCTTTACTGATTATTTGTAGGATGACACAGAACAGATTCTTCCAATGGCACAGGAAAAGCCAGATACTTCCATTTGAAATTTTGTTTCTCTTAATAACCAGATAAGGCAAAACATGTCTTCTTTCCTTTATATGGACCCCACAGGCAGAAGTTAAAGCTTCCTCTTCTTAACCACTCTCATAGCCTCCCATAGCTCAGCTGACAAGTCTCATATACCCTCCCAGTGCCTTTTTTAATAAAGAGACCTCATATATTCGAGTATGAGAAATCTGGTAGATGAGCTGTAGGAGGCTATGAGGGTGGTTAAGAGGAGGAAGATGCTGGGTTCATTTGAAAAACTACAGCTATTATCCCTGTTTCTTAAGTGCCATTTCCACTGCACTAATTAATGAAAGGGCATCACCAGGAGCTAAGTTCCACAAAGAGGTGGCTAGTCAGCACAACCTGTCAGGCCAGCAATACAGTAGTCATCCTACATGGTTGATACTGGGCCTAACACCACTTCCTTGTTTTAGCTTCTTCATTAGCAAGATACCTCCTACCTGTTCAACTAAACCATATTACTTTTTCCCATAGATGTTCCAGTTCGCATCACAACTAATGAATTACCCTCGATAGATAACCTTTCCTTTTAATAACATATGTGGGTATTTTAGAGTTCAGTAACATTACAATGCATTGATTTTTAAAAATATTACATTAATACAATCAGTACAGCACAAAATAAGTTAGCACTACTAAGGTAAAGCAAAATAGATAGAAAAGCAAGATTATGAAACCTAGAGAAAGACCTACTTCTCAAAGTCCACATGCCCAAATCCTGTAATTTCTGTTCCTTGACCACAATCAGTCTATGATGAGAGTTCAAACACTCTTACAATAAGATTAGTTTTAAACTTCTGTTCTACTATTTTTTTCTAGTGTTACCAGAAAAATAAGATCAGTCAAGATGTATTTTCATCCATCTAAACAAAGAGAAACTTGAGAGGTTCATAAAGTAGCTATATATCCAGATTTATTTTTAAATACAGTAAGTCTTTACTTAATGTCATCAACAGGTTCTTAGAAACTGCAACCTTCAGGGAAACACACAACAGGTCCTCAACTGAGGTCATTTTGTTGTAAAGCCGATGAGAAAAAAATTGGTTCTGTCATACATTTGTTTCACTTACAGTTGGAGTTTCCAAAAATCTGTTGATGACCTTAAGTGAGGACTTACTTAAGTAACTGTGTATAAAATGTAACTGTGTATAAAATGGACAATACTGTTTCCATTTTCTTAGAAAACTCATACAGAAGTTAAACTTCCTAAAAATATGGAACCAGTCTTCCATGTACTCTGTAGTTATATGAAGCCTAGAAGTTTTCAAATCATGCCATATAAAATTATATAATTGAACAGCTGGGTAATATCTGTTACTATGGTCACTTCCTCTTACTGTTGACTTATATTTGAAGAGGCCTGGAGGGAAGGGACAGGCCAGAAGTCTCAAATAATATTGTATAGCAATATCTTGGTTTCCAAAGTATGGATGACTTGCCCAGGGGTTAACCTGATCTGGTACTGGGTCTTTTTCCAAGAGGACTGAAAACAGGTGTCCTCTGTGAAGAAACACTGAGTATAGGGGTAGGGAAATGGGTAATGATGAATGAGACACTAATTCAAGTAAATTTTCTGAATTTTTGTTAAAAGCACACATATAGACAAAAAGTAAAACATTCTCATGCAAAGAGAATGCATTCTCACCCCTATGAAGTTTAAAAACACCCCCAGGCAGGACAGTTAATCTTCTAATAGTTTTGTCTGACTTATAAGATTCTAGGGTTAGGGCAGAATCAGCTATGTATGTTTAGTACTCCAGTAGTGCTCAACAAGATGATGATGATGGAAGAGGAGGAGGAGGTGGTGGAGGAAGAAGAAAGAAGGAAAAAGATCTCTATAACAGGACAAGTTCCTAATGATGGTAAATCTTGCAACAGGAGACTGTCATCCTGTGGAATGTACTCCAGGTTTAATGCACAGGAAAAATGTTTCAACATTTATATTTTGCTGTTTAAAAAAATCAGCTTGAATGCATAACTGAGTAGATGCTAAAATTAAATAGCTGATTTGTTTTTAAACTATTTTTGTTTCTAATTTAGCATCAGCTTAATTCAGTTCCTTTTCCTACCTATCATTTAGTTTCTTCTACCCAAAATCTAATCCTTTGACTCATTACTCTCAAGGCAAATCCTTAAGCTTATAAAAAAATAACTTCTGTGCCTTGTTTTAACTCCTTTTTATGTGAGGCTAAATGAACCTAAAGTTAGATGTCTTCTAGTATAGAAGAGTGCCCAGAGAAAGTTTTGTACCTTTTCTTCCCCCTGAATGAGTGTATTAAGTGTTCCTTACGCAGGGATGTGTCGGCGCTAATGCAGGCACTACAAAGTGTGCAGAGGGATGGGGAGTACTGCAGAAAGCTGCCTAAAGAAAATGGTTTACAAAGGAAAGATAAATAACCTTATTTGTAAAACAAGCAGCTGGAAAATCAGAGGCAAAAAATTCTGCACAAAAACTATCAACATAAAAATTATCTTTAGTCCATATTTGAACCATGAGAGAAACAAGTGCCTAACATTTTAACCTCAATTCAATTTTGCTCAACTCTTTGCTGAAACAATTATCATCAAGATGTCCTATGAACAACAGCACTAAAAATCAGCTATATAGTAATGCTAAGTTCCCAATTTTGACAATTGTACAACGGCTATGTAGGATAAATCCTTGATCTTAAGAATTACACACTGAAGTTTACTACAAAACGGTATCAAGTCCACAACTTACTCAAATGATTAGGGGTATGGATAAAATACACACGAGAGAGAGCGAGAGAGCGAGAGAGAGCGAGCGAGAGAGAGGGAGAGCGAGAGCAAGAGAGAGAGAGAGAGAGAGAGAGAGAGCGAGCGAGAGAGAGGGAGAGCGAGAGCAAGAGAGAGAGAGAGAGAGAGAGAGAGAGAGAGAGAGCGAGAGAGAGAGAGAGCGAGAGCGAGAGCGAGAGCGAGAGCGAGAGCGAGAGCGAGAGAGAGAGAGAGAGAGAGAGAGAGAGAGAGAGAGAGCGAGAGAGAGCGAGAGAGAGCAAGAGAGAGAGAGCGAGAGAGAGGAGAGAGAGAGCGAGCGAGCAGGAGTGAGCAAGCAAGCAAGCAATAAGCCAGTGTGGTAAAATGTTAACATTAGGGAATCTGAGTAGGGTAGTATGTGAGAATTTTAGGTAATATTCCTATAACTTCTGAAGTCTTAAAATTATGTTAAAAAAGAAAAAAACCCCACAACTATACGCCAGGGTAGTCATACTTAGAGATGAATGGCTACAAGTGCCTGCTGAATTCCTTCCCAGAAATGCTGACACTACTCAGGTCTGATGGGAAAGTGCATGACAAAATGGTTGTAGCAGGTAATCAACAGGAAGGTCAAAGCTCGTGCTTTGCCAGGTTTGTAGTGAAGTCAAAACTTACCTGTAAGTATACTTTAATGATTACTCGCAGACTTTTCATGTCATCTCTTAGTTTAAACTTCCTCCAACCTGAATAAGGACCCATTTCTAATTGTATCAATTACTGCGACTGCTGTTCCAGGAAGGATGATGACCAAAACCTTAAGATGTGATTTTAATCTTCTAGAAATGGAGTTATCAACAGGATGCTGAGAAAGAAGTAGAGCTGAATCTCGTAAGTTGCAGGAACTATCGGTTAATGCCAAGCTGCAAACAAATTCTGCCACAGCTAACACCTCCCATTCAAAACTACACAAGTTCACTTCCCCCATTCAGTTTTCTTTTAAAAGCCATCCTGCATATTTGGACATATAATTCAAGCACTGGAAAAGAGTAGTTCAACTTTTTCTAGAAAAAAAGCAGCAGCAGGCCTAGCGCGGTGGCTCACACCTATAATCCTAGAACTCTGGGAGGCCGAGGCAGGAGGATTGCTCAAGGTCAGGAGTTTGAAATCAGCCTAAGCAAGAGTGAGACCCCATCTCTACTAAAAAATAGAAAGAAATTAATTGGCCAACTAAAAATATATAGAAAAAACTAGCCGGGCATGGTGGCACATGCCTGTAGTCCCAGCTACTCGGGAGGCTGAGGCAGAAGGATCGCTTGAGCCCAGGAGTTTGAGGTTGCTGTGAGCTAGGCTGACACCACAGCACTCACTCTAGCCTGGGCAACAAAGCGAGACTCTTTCTCAAAAAAATAAATAAATAAATAAATAAACAAAAAGCAGCAGCAACCACTGCAATTTTTCAAACAAATATGTATGTTCCTTGGTCCATATTCAAGGTAAAAATCTTAAAGGTTTGTCTACAGTAGTCTCTTTCTTTATCCCCTGCTAAAGTAACAGAAAAATTAACACAATCTGAGTTAAATGTTCTATCTTCTTGCTTATATATGTATACATTTTTAATAAGTTTTGAAAGGGCAGATGGATGTGGAAATGCATAACATGTAACTATTTCCCCCGTCCACTGAACTAATAGAGAAGTGGTTTATTTAAAATTCTGAGTTGTGGTTCTGCTATTCGGGAATGGTTTTCTGAAACTCTGTGGGTGGATACTGGTAATGAAACAGAGAATTCAGAACGACAGGGAGCATAAGGCCAAATAAGCTTTTATAGCAGAGTATGTGTATGCACTAAAAATAATTATACGTATATAGCGGGAAGCTGGTTAACTGAGCCCACACAGGCACTTGGCTGTTCAGATAACTAATCACAATATGAAGTCCCCCATGACAAAAATGCCTCCAAGGTTAAACTGTCTGATTTTTAATCACAAACTACTGAATTTATTGGCTAAAGTATCTTCTCATGTTGTTGGCTTGGATGCAACAGCCAGTCTTTTTAACCACGATTTTAACAATAAGAAAACTATTAACCCTCTGTTGCCCCTAAATTGTGATTTACTCTAGAAAGGAGTTCTCAGTTATAAGCATAAAAGATTAGATAAGAGCTCAGGAAATAGGAGTATTCATTTATTTAGAAGGCAAGCTTGTGAAATCTCTGTTAGGATTACTTTTCACCAATACATTCAATAAAATTGAACTTTTAAAACAAAGCCTAGAAAAAAAAAGCAAAACAACAAAAACAAAAAAGAAGTTTGATTTTCCCAGTTCTAATTCCCAACTTTCTGTCATTCATAGCCTTCATCAATTCAAACAAGGGCTAACTGCTCTCCTCCTTTCCAGAACTCTGATGACCTCTCCCTACTTTCTATGTCTGTATTCTCCAATCTGATTGGCCTTGGGTCCTTATTACCAGTTTCTGATTGCAACTCTTTTTCCAAACAGACCATCTGTGTGAGTCTTTCTCACTTTTCTCTACACTATCCCCAAATTTACCTTCATTCTCATTTCATTTGGATCATCAGATATCATCTACTATTCCCTCCTAACAACATTATGGTTTGATCTATTATTATTCATCCTAATTCATAGTATAGAAATCAAGGCTCACAGAGAAATCCAACAACTCTTATAAGTTATGAGGTTGGTAAAAGGAGCCGGGCGCGGTGGCTCACTCCTGTAATCCTAGCTCTCTGGGAGGCCAAGGCGGGCAGATTGCTCGAGGTCAGGAGTTCAAAACCAGCCTGAGCAAAAGCGAGACCCCATCTCTACTATAAATAGAAAGAAATTAATTGGCCAACTGACATATATATATATATATATATATATATAAAATTAGCCTGGCATGGTGGCACATGCCTGAAGTCCCAGCTACTTGGGAGGCTGAGGCAGGAGGATCACTTGAGCCCAGGAGTTTGAGGTTGCTGTGAGCTAGGCTGACGCCATGGCACTCACTCTAGCCTGGACAACAAAGCAAGACTCTGTCTCAAAAAAAAAAAAAAAAAAAAAAAAATTAAAAAAAAAAAAAAGGAAACACTGGAGTGTGTTCCCATGTAGTCTGCCTCTAGAGCCCACATTCTCAACCATCATCCTTTACTTCCTTTCCTTTAGGATCAGGAGCTTTAACTTGGGTACATTCTTATCCCCTAGATTTCCTAAGAATCGTGTCATAAAAGAACCACTGAGGCTACCCTTTGTCTTTAACCAATTATTAAATCAGAAATCAGTCCTTTGTCCCAGATAACTTTGAGTGCAAAAGAGTGCACTACACACTCACATTTTCCTCTGATTTCTACCCAGAGCCAGCTAAAACAAAGCACAAAAATAACATGAAGAATGAACTCATTTAATAACAATAATTGTATGCTTCACATAACCAATAAACAAGAGATTTCAAACAAATTTCTAGAAACTGATAAAGAATTGGAGTGGGTTGAGGCTGAAACCTCATGGATTCAAGCCACTGTGTGCAGGGAAAGTCTTATGAGGCTCTGGTCTCAGAAGCAGCAGGAATAAGGAGAAGCAGAATGAGAAGGAGGGCAGAAAGCAGAGGGAGTCAGTAAAAGTGTATCTGCAGAACAACTGTACTAGTCTGCACCTCCCACCCTTGGCAGCTAGTCCACATTTACCCAGACTAGACAGCTCCTCTTTAAAGAAACTGAATATTCAAACCTAGGTATAAAAATAAAATAAAATACAAGACAAAAGAAGAGAAGAGAAAGGAAAAGAAAAACGAAGGGGAAGGGGAGGGGAGGGCAAGGGAAAAGAGGGGGGGAAGTGGAGGGGGAGGAGAGGAAAAGGAAGAAACTGAGTAGTCTATCTAGGCCAAGCTGTTTTTTTGGTCCCTTGTGGTCAAATTCTTCTTCTGAATTTGAAAGCTTGACAGCAAGTTCTCAACCTTCTCACAACTAACTCTGCCAGTTAATACCTCCACCCCACTCTCTCCCACACAGATTTCCCAGTAAAAATTCCCACTCGAGAAAGTGATGTGGTAGAAAACAGTCCTACCCTCCCAATTCATCCAGGCCTTCTTTCTTAAAGGTCAACAGAAAATCAAGCTTTGCCAGAAAATGAGTAGAACCAAAATCATGAAGAAGACCAAGATAAACATAAAAACTGGCCCCACTGATAACTCAGCAAACAGCAAGAGCACAATGACAAATCTAACCACTAATTAACATGCTCAGAAGACATTAGTGTAATTATTATATTCATAAGAATAGGATACTATGAAAAAGAAATCTTAGGAGAACCAATGTGAGCTCCAGGAAAGTATGATTATTGAAATAGAATCAAAAGAAGAGTTAGAAGACAAAGTCAATAGAATCATCCAGAAAACAGAGTTGAAGACTACGAGAAAGGAGGTAAGAGAAAGATGATCACCACAGCAGTTCCAACATATAAATTATAAATTATAAGAGTCCCAGAAAGAAGAGAAAAAGTTGGGAGATATCAAAGACTTCTAGAGCTGAAGGAAGACATCAGTCTTCAGATCTAAGGGGCCCAGCAAGTATTCAACATCTTAAGTGGATAAAAAGGATTCCCATTAGACACCACACTGCAAATATCAGAATACTAAGGATAAAAACATGACACTAAGAGATCTAAAGGTGAAAACAATCCAAATATATTACTTATAACAATGAAAATCAGTGGCACCTTTACTTCTCAGTAATAACATGGAATGCTAGAAGACTAGGAAGCAATGATTTTCATTCAAGAATTCTTACACAAGATAGAAGTGGGAAAGACATTTTCAGCTATGCAAGAACTCTAACACTGCTTTTCTTAGGCACTAACTTCAGGATGTATTTGGAAAATGAAGGAATAAAATAAATAAAGCGTGAGCAGTAAAAGGAAAGTCGAGGGTGACACAGTAGGCTTAAAGAACATCTAGTCCAGGCATCCTCAAACTACAGCCTGCAGGCCATATGCGGTGTGTTTTTGCTCGTTTGTTTTTTTACTTCAAAATAAGATATGTGCAGTGTGCACAGGAATTTGTTCACAGTTTTTTTAAACTATAGTCCGGCCCTCCAACAGTCTGAGGGACAGTGAACTAAAAAGTTTGAGGATCCCTGATCTAGTCGGTTGTCCAGATTGGAGCAGAAAGATGAGGGCTCCAGAAAGGAAGTTACAAGTATAATTTATAGATACAGTTAAGCAGGAAGTAGTGACATAACACTAAATATTGCAGGAAAAAAGAAGTCCAGTTATAAACGCCAAAGGGGAAAAAAACTATCAAAGAGTTATATATAAATATAAAACATACATAACAATTAAAATATAAATATAAAACAAACCATTAATAAAATGTGGCATGATTTTTGAGCAATTGATAGAATATAGCAAATAACTAATTTGGCTTTGCCGTAGGAACATTCTCTTTCAATGGCCTAGAGATTGTGACATTAGACCTATAGGAAAAGAAATATATTCTTAGCATATAACTTGGTGGCCTGGCAGGGTAAAAGCACTTACGGAGTCAGAATAATGTAAATACCATGTTTTAGAGGTTTTAGAAACAGCCTATGGACATAACATGGAAGATTTGCTTGCAGTTACAGCCTGGATGTAAATACAGGTTGAGTATCCCTATCCAAAAGTCTGAAATCTGAAATGCTTCAAAATCTGAAACTGACTGAGCTCTGGGCCATGTTGCTCAATGGAAATGCTCACTGGAACATTTCAGATTGCAGATTTTCAGATTTGGGATGCTCAACTCGTAAGTATAATGCAAATATTCCAAAATCCTAAAAAATATGAACTATGAAACACTTCTTATCCCAAGCATTTTGGATAAGGGATATTCAACCTGTAATTAACCACCATAACAATGTAAAAATTACAAGTGTAGCTGACAGGAGATATGATAAGGAAGTTTCTCTAATCAGAGGTATGAATATCCTCATTAAGAGATGGTGCCAAAAGTCAATGTATCACCAAAGAGAAAAATAAAAACCAATAATAAACTACCAAACGCTGGGCTGAGGAATAATGTGAGCTAAATCTTCATTTCATACCAGTTGATGTCTCAAAAAATAGGGCTTTAAGCATTTTTTTCTTCCACAGTTATAAGGTAACTTACAGAATGAAAGTACTAAAACACAAACTGTAGAGAGAAAAGCTGGTCAGTTTTGTGGAGTAGGATTATCTCCAGACTATCACTTTCTCTTCTAAGCTATTCTATGGTATAATGTGCTACCATATGTAACTTTTGTAAAAAAATGAAAACTTATGATTAAAAAACAAAGAGAGTACCACTTGTTCTTTCTTTGTTCCCTTCTTCTGGATTGACTGTAGTACCCAGAGAAAGTGTCACTTTGGCCCACTACAAATTTAAACTATTTAATGACAGCTTGGATTAGCTATTACTTGGAGATCCTATTTTCCCTCAGACCATAACATTTCTCCCATCACAACCTCAGCTCTCTGCTGCTACTTACAGCTCATGGTACTATCTATTTCTTTATTCAGAAAATATTAACAGGCTTACCCCCTATTTCATTTTGTCTCAGCTAACTGTGCATTTCCCTGTCTTAACCTTCTCCACACCAAGAAATGCCATGACCCTGTCTCTCCCCCTCCAACCACCACTATTTATTAGTTTTTAATGGCTCAACTAACTCCATAATGAATAATTTCCATGTGCTGCCTTTATTTCCTCGTTATCAAGAGCCTCTTTAATGACCTCAGGCTTTGATTTCCCACTACATTACACAAAATTTTTTCAGGTTTTCCAAAATCTACTGTTACCCATAAGCAACAGCTTTCCTTAGTCCTCCTAATTCCTAACCCCTCTTCTCATGCATCTTTCATGATCCTGTAGGAAGCTTTCTCCTTTCTGTAGCTTAACTCACTGGCTCCTCTTTCTCTTTCCTGCCCCCTGAATACAGTCTTTAGCCCTTTGTTCTTCTGTATTCATTCCCTTACCCATTTACACAGCTTTAATCACTGCTTCTAGATTGGCAACTTCCAAAATAGGTCCATATTTATAATTTCCTACAAGATTACAATAATCTAAAATTTAGCTTGAAACTGAAAATAGTTTCTACTGGTTTTTCTTCCCACTCCTTCCCTGACATCAGTCACAACTTTCTTCCCTCAGTTCTCCAGGTTTATATTTCTGCCTTCTTTCTTCAGCCAACTCTAATCAGCCATCAAATCTTTATTTTTTAAAATCACCTTTCTCAGAGTCATCTCTCTTTCTCTATTCCAACTGGCCACTACTCACAGAACACTCTCTGAATAAATAAGTAGGATTTGATTTTTTTGTAAGCTGAATATTACTTTACATGCAAAAGGAAAAAACTTATATTAACCCAATGATAAGGCATTTTACAGACTGAAGGACTCTCCTATAAAATTAATTCTTAGTTTATGTGGCATGTAATATTGGGTTTATCATATCAGGCTTTTGTAAAATGAGGTGAATCTAGGCATAACGTAAGGCATAAGAGAAAAACTACAATTTCTCTAACAGCAGGAAGTGTCCTGATAGGTTAGTTTTGAAGATACTGCATAAAGAGGTGTATTCATTTAAAGGCACAAGTGACAAACAAACGAACAACCAGAATGCTCATAACTCCTGGATCAAACCGGTAAGCCCTCTTCAAAAGTATTCCTCCGTGGCTCTGCTACAGACTTCTATCTCAAAGGTCGAATTACTGTGCTTTAGTGAATCTGAGTGATTGAGGTTGAACAGAGGTATATCTCAATCTTCCCAAGTACTTATGTGCTACTCAAAAGCATTGCCAAGTCACATTTGAAGTTTTCCATTCATTAGAAAATACTGTCCTACTGTTACACTTTCCCTCCACATTCCAGTATTCCTTTATCACCTCCTGGTGACTCTAAAGAACTGAACTCTAAGCATTTCCCTAGGAAGGTAATGCTTTAAAAGAAAAAGGTCACATTAGTATTATATTTGCTCCTAATGAATGGCATAATCTATCCTTCCCTGCCTGCACTTTTTGAAATAAACGTAAGTTACATCTCTTGCTCACTAAAGGTGGAATTAGTTGTATTTGTTTCTATACTTACTCTCTTTATGGCATAAACTCCCAGGGCAAGATGCATGTTTATCACTTCTTTTGCATGTTCCTGTAGAATCAAAACAGGACTCTGTCACTGTGGTCTTTTAATAAAGTGCTGGACTGGCTGACTAACCACAGTGTCTCAGCTGGTCCTATATTCCACATAAGCAACCACTTCTGAAGGTGTGATCCATAACTATGCCAGCAGGCAATACAATAAGATTACAGCTTTAATCGGCCATGATCATGAAATATTTCTCAAGACCCTTCATAAGGGAGGTGTCTTGGAAGCAGACATAGGTATGAGGAATAAATGCCAGCCCACCTGCTGGCAGGGGAGGCAATGGGACTGTCTTTTCAGATAGATGAGCAAGCAGGAAAACGGATAACACAACTTGTCTTGGAAGCAAGCAGCAAGATGAGGCAGTAAAAACCCATCAGCATACATCATCCTATCATGGCCCAGTGTCATCCTCAGCCTCTATTAGCCCTCGCTGCATCAGCGCAAGTCCCAGACACTTTATCCTGTTTATAATTGCTGATGAGCAGTAATAAGGCCTCCAGGCCTCAGCTCCGTCCGTTCCACTTCGGCACCCACCTATTAGGTAATAACTTTTATTTACAGCCTTGCTTGATGTGCTGTTCTATTAGTACAGCTAGGAACTGAGTAGGGCGGAAAAAAAAAATAAAAAAGTCTCCTTAATGGGCAGTATCATTGCAAGGCTCAGATGATTTATAGTGCAGCTTTGTGGCTGTTCTATCATGCTGCTTCTGGTTAGACTGCTTTGGGAAGGCTACATTTCTAACATGCTGCCCTTTAACAGGCAAACACATGTTACGGGACAGCACCTAAAAGGTACTCCCCAGACCCACCTATCCCACCAAAAAAAGAAGCCATCAAAAGTTTTAAAGGAGGAGAGGGGAGAAGGGTATTAAATTCCCTTGATATCCTTTTCAAATAGTGTTGGCTCAGGCATTGTGCCCCAGTGGAGCAATAGAACAGCTAATTAATGGAAGTTCAGGGCTCTTTCTCCTTGGTAAGAATGCAAGCTGTGACAAAATAAATGACCATAAATGTAAAAAAAAAAAAAAAAAAAAAAAACCACAAAAAACAAATAAGCAAAAAACCCACCCAGCTATAACTGCATTTGTGGATCCAAGCAAACTGAATTTGCACAAAGGATATGGAGCATGAGAAGCACAACACCATAGCCTAGGCTTTTTACACACACACATCTCCAAAATAGCATCAAGCCATATCACGCTTTACTTTACTTTTTATACTAGAATGCATTTTTATTTTCCAAGTGCAAAAATTCCTCTTGATGAGACTGGCACCCTAGCTTGATATTCACTTATTCACTTATATTCAGCCTTTTCTCAGAAGGGGAGCCTCTCCTGAATAAAACACAAACAAGGCCTCTGAAACAAGCCTTTGACTTTTAAGTCCAGCGAACTTGCATATTATGTACTGAGCCTGCCTACAGCACAAATACAGCAACTGGTGGCAACGGGACCTAACTCTCATTTAGGGCTACAACTAAAAAACAGTAAGCTTTCCTTGACCTTTCCTGAAATCTATACATTGTGTGAGGTGCTTCTAATCTTACCTACTATTATTTACACTCCCTAATTCTATTTTTTAACATAAACATTGAAGCAGACTAAAGTTTTTATAAAGGGAGGGAAAAAACAAAAAAAAGCATTTAGCAGGTTATTTCCCTTCCCCAGTCATCCACTCGACCAAAACCCACACACTTGTCAGTAAACGGCCACTATGATAAACCATGATGAACTTTGGTGAGAACTGCATTTTTTTTCCTATGGCAAAACATGGCAAGATAGCACCTTTTTTTTTTGAGACAGAGTCTCACTTTGCTGCCCAGGCTAGAGTGCCGTGTCGTCAGCCTAGCTCACAGCAACCTCAAACTGCTGGGCTCAGGCAATCCTCCTGCCTCAGCCTCCCGAGTAGCTGGGACTAAGGCATGTGCCACCATGCCTGGCTAATTTTTTCTATATATTTTAGTCGTCCAATTAATTTCTTTCTATTTTTAATAGAGATGGGGTCTAGCTCTTGCTCAGGCTGGTTTTGAACTCCTGACCTTGAGCGATCCACCCACCTCAGCCTCCCAGAGTGCTAGGATTACAGGTATGAGCCACCACGCCCAGCCAATAGTACCTTTTTGATTACAGAAATTTTTGCAATCTTGCCAAATATTTTATATTAATTTTATCCCCTGCCCCAGGGTCCTCCTTCAGGATCCAAGATGATGAGTGCACAAGGTAAAGCATTTTTTAAAATACTTTTTTCTTGCTTTGACAGATTTACTGTTTTGATCTTTCTTCGATGGTTACATTAAATGCTAATAAAAAATGAAAGGTTTATATCTTCCTTAATATTCTCCTGATGGAAACTTGCATATTACATAAGTAGGTCAAATTTCTAATTTTCTGCCTCAAATGCTGATACTGCAGACCCGAGGGAAGAGCTATACCTGAAGGACCAACAAGAAAAAAAGAAAAAAGAATTGAATTACACATCTGGATTCACACCCAAAGCCATCTTCCTTTAAAACTCCACAGAGCAGAGGAAGATTATGAAGTCCTCCTCAGAAGAACCACCTACAGCATGTAATATTGACCAATATAGTTTGTAGTCACTAAACTCTCCAGGATTAAATGTATTGGTTGAAATGCTTCTGTGTATATTGACTTTACCAGGAGATAAAACATACAATTGTAGGTATTGCTAAGATTTACAGGACAACCTCTGATTTAAAACCAACACCCTTTAGCTTCTGAATCAATTTAAAAGATCTTATATATAAACTTCTCGGTAACACAACAGCAAGGAAACATTTCCCTTTAACTGGCTTCTGAATACTGATGTCAAAGTGTTCAGCACATCAATCTTCTCTTAACTCCCAGGTGAAAGGCTGTTTCTTCTCTTCTCTTTGCAAAAACAAATAATAATATTACAAGCAGAGCGCCCAAAAGAAGTGAGTCAAGGAAAGGTCTGGGTGGAAAAAAGAGAAATAATCAATACAAGGCTATTCTAGTTCAGGTCATGTTCATCATACTGAAAGGAAAATAAGTGATCCAAAAGGATAACCATGGGAGGGCGGGAAGAGGGAAAGAGAGAGGGAGGGAACGGAGGGGTGGGGGGAGGGAGGGAGCAAGTAAACATAGCAGGCAAGGGATATATAGCAAAACTGAATTAACATGCTTCTTATAGGGTGGAAAGATGACACTTTTTGGAAAAACTGCCTTGATGTTTAATGGGACAGTTTCTATTACCATCTGCTTCAATCTTAGGCAATACTACAGCTCCCTTATGCCATGAATGGTTATTTTATTTGCTACTCTACTAACTATAATCACATTTAAAACATACAGCATTTTTTAAACCATCATTTTTCAAGTCTATCAGAGAGAGTATTATCTACTCAATATATTTGCTAGAAGAAGAGTAAAAGTGAATATTGATACAGTAGAGCAAAAGTCTGTTGATAATCTTGTCAAGTCTATAAACGTGTCTATGAATTTTTTCTTATTTTAATTTCAGAAATAAAAGGACTATAGAATGAAAAGGCAAAATAAAGCCCTTTAAGAGTAGGCAACTAGGGCAAGCACAGTGGCTAATGCCTATAATACCAGCAATTTGGGAGGTCAAGGTGAGAAGATTCCTTAGCTGCAAGTTTGAGACCAGCCTGAGCAACATAGCAAGACCCTGTCTCTTAAAAAAAAATTTTTTTTTTTAAATAGCCAGGCATGGTGATGCATGCCTGTAGTCCCAGCTACTTGGGAGGCTGAGGCAGGAGGATGCTTCATCCCAGGAGTTTGAAGCTGCAGTGAGGTATGATCATGCCACTGCATTCCAGCCTGGGTGACAGAGTGAGACCCTGTCTCAAAAAAAAAGAAAAAAAGGAAGGGAAAGGGGAAGGCAAAGGGGAAGGCAGGAAAAAGGTAAAAGGGGAAAGGGGAGGGGAGGGGAGGGGAGGGGAGGGGAGGGGAGGGGAGGGGAGGGGAGGGGAGGGGAGGGGAGGGGGGCAACTAACTAGGGAGGAAGAGGAGGGCAACTAACTAGGGAGGAAGCAATACCCTTTTTTTCATATGCTAAAAAGTTTATCCCTTGATATTTTCAACCTAAAGCCAAGAGGTAGTCAATGCCATACTTTGATGATGCCAACCCACACCACAACAGAGGAGCAGAGTTCTTGGGCTAGTCACTTTCAAGGATCCTGCTGCAGAGACTATTTATACAAGTAAACTTAAGACAAGCATAGTTCTCTATCTGTCCATTACAGGTTAAATGTTAAGGTTTATTAATGCAAACTGTAATAAAAATATAAAATAACTTTTGCTATAATTTTGAAAATAAGTCTTAAAAGATGTCACATAGCATGTCTTTTTTTTTTTTTTTATTTTTTTTTTTATTTATTTTTTTTTTTTTTGAGACAGAGTCTCACTTTGTTGTCCAGGCTAGAGTTGAGTGCCGTGGCGTCAGCCTAGCTCACAGCAACCTCAGACTCCTGGGCTTGAGTGATCCTTCTGCCTCAGCCTCCCGAGTAGCTGGGACTACAGGCATTCGCCACCATGCCCGGCTAATTTTTTATATATATATCAGTTGGCCAATTAATTTCTTTTCTATTTATAGTAGAGACGGGGTCTCGCTCTTGCTCAGGCTGGTTTTGAACTCCTGACCTTGAGCAATCCGCCCGCCTCGGCCTCCCAAGAGCTAGGATTACAGGCGTGAGCCACAGCGCCCGGCCAGCATGTCTTTAAATAAGAAATCCTAATATAAGGCAACAAACTTCCCTCTTTTCCCACAAGGCACTTAAAACATAATAACTTCATGAAGACAGCCACCCAAACAACCAAATATCTTCCAAATAAAATTACCTAAAGAAGATAACGCTTAAGGTATAACTTGACAGTTAGAAAGATGAAGGACAAAAGGGAATCTTCTGGTGGTTTGTTGCCAAGGGAAGCAAACTCTTTTCTTCACAATATACTTGTTCTTGGCAGGAATATTGTAAGAATTAAAAGGGAACATGTGGAAAACATTCTGAGCTCTTTGAAAAAATGTAAACTCTGTCTAGTAATCTGAAGGTGTGATATGCTTTAACTCTCACATTCTAACCAAAAGCAACTTGGGACTTGGCAGTACGTTTCAACTCTGTTGATTGTGGATATCCCAGAGCTCTAAAAAGATAGCAGGGGTAGAATGGAGTAGGGGCAACCACACACCCTGCAGTTAATTTTTTTCTGCTTAAATATTAAAATGATCATGTTGCTATTTTTTTCTATCTAAAGATTACACCGAGTTTAACTGTTAATAGTTCTGTGTGGCTAAAAGCCAGCATCTAAAGAAAAGTTTTTCCTATCTAGCTCACAAGACAAACTGATCTTTCATTTGCTACTACAGTTACTTTTGGCAATCTGCTCCTTATTCTCAAAGTTATCCCAAAGAAATTTCTTAAAAAGAGTTCCCTCTCTCATTTTAATATGTAAACCAAACCACTACTACACTGCTATCCACCTCTAAATTACGATAATACCCTTTACTTGATCAAAACAGTAGTCACTTGAAATATAAATGGAAATCAATTAATCAACCTCTCAGGTGTTTACTTACTAAACCACATAATAATGAGTCTAATGCTAATCTGTAGATCTAATTTTCAAAGAACTAAAGGTCACTATCAGTTTTTCACTCTATACTCCTACCTGAAATATGTGGTCATATACCTATACTATGTATATATTTGTGTGTATGTATATGCTATATATAAACTGTATGTGTAAACTAAAATGTATGTTATAAAATGAATTTACAAAATAGAAGTTTAAGAAGGCTGAGATAAAGAGTTTTTGCAATTTTCCCTTACCTAATAAACTGTACATTGTATGCTCTTCATCAGAGACCAATGACTTAAAGAACCACTTTATTGTAGCCTAAGTATTCTTTTTGTAACACACATAATCACTAAGCTCAAGACTGTTTCAGGTCTAACCTTGTATGGACAGATCAGCTGGTCAGTAAGATCTCACTTAGGGTCTCACTCTTGGCTCCTAAGAAATAACACCACTGTAAGGTAATTATTTACTGACCATTTATGCCTAGAGGCTCATGCCGGATCTGTCTGGGAGATCTTTGGGAGAGCCCCTCATGGTAGAAGCACCACAGAGCACGTGTCAGAGTCAAGAACCCCACTCTTGAAGAACTTACGTATAAGTACTACAAAGAACATCTGGCAATATAACAATAACAATTAGTGATTTCAAGAAAAATTATCAGAATCCCCACCATGGGCAACCTGCCAACTGCAGGACAGAGAGAAAGACAGAGACAAAGACAGTTAACCTGTGGTTCTCAAAGTAAATCACTTAATTTATCTTTCAAAACCAGGATGTTCTGTTCTCTATTAGAGTCAGGGCCAGTATTCAAGGCTGAGGCAGTCCGGCTAGTCTGAGAGGGCACAGAACGGGCTTCTTAACCCTTTGCACTCGAATGTTGAGTGTGACTCGACATCAGTAGCAGCAAGAGAAAAAAGCAAGCAAGTGCAAAGGGTTAAAAAAAAAAGTACAGCAGGCTGAACTTGATGACCTTTAATGCCCATGCTGAGAAATGTCAACTTTTCCTCAGGCTTTTCAGGAGATGGCCTGCACACTGCATTAATTTCCTTCCAAGCCAGAAATTCTCAATCTTTTTCTAGCTAAAAAGTATGTATTCACCTAAAGGAAGGCCTAGAAATGTGTCACTGAGAGCTCAATGCTTCTCATATTTCACTTATGAAGATCTGAAAATACGACCTTCAGTTCCCACCATAATACTGACATGCAACAGAGAATGTGATTAAAATAAAATTAATTAATAAAACTGGGTATGGCAAAGAATGCTGGTACTTCTACTTTATTCTTCCTTACACCTAAAATACCTATTGATGTTTTTATCAACACCATGTAGTTGGTATGCCACTGTAAAACACAGTATCTTTAATAAGATTATAATAGCAGCTACCAATAATTGAAGGTGTACAAAGTGCACTTACACATATTATTTCTTTTCTTACATCAAACCTTTAGATGGACTTATCATCTCATTTTACAAAAGAAGAACAAGTTTTGAGATGTCAATTTACTTAAAATCACCATTTGTAAGTGGCTAAGCTAGAATCTGAAACCAGATCTGGCTCTAGAACTCATATTTTAAAACTACTTCACTATATGCTATATTTCTAAATTTGTGTTTAATTTTTTTCATATTTTATTCAATTATATGTTTTTCCACTGTCTGGTTAGGAGAAGAAATAATGACACTAAAATTTGAAAAGCAGTAACAAGATGTAGTGAAAAAACAACACAGGCCTTTGCATCTGAAAGATACGTGTCCAAGTCCTGGCTCCATTACTTACTAGCAATATTATCTCTGGAAATGTACTTAACTTTCTGAGTGCCCTTTTTTCATCTATAAAAGAGGAATAATGATAACTATCTTACAGAACTGTTCTGAAGATTAAGTGAGCATGTTTATAAAGTATATTGAATGGTGCCAGGCAATGCAGTGAGCATGCAATAAATGCCATTTTTATTTTTAGATACACAAAATAGTATAGGATCCGAGAGCAGGAAACAGATCTACCTAGAAGATGGACACAGTACATGATATTCAGAGGAGAGGTTTCTGCTAGTTTCAGTGTCCAAGCTGAGCGCACAAGTCTCTTCCCCAAACCTCTGAGGATGATCCATTGTGCTCAAGGTTCACTCCTTGACTGCTACCTGAACAAGCTGGTAATGCTAACAGGTAACTCTGCTCTGAGGGCCAAGACTGGAAGGAAAGAAGACAGACTAAAGTACACTGTTCATTTGAGGTTTTGGATCTCAAATCAAAGGGCTCTCAATGTTTTCAAGCTTCTGGCTAGAGGGGGCAGGCAGCTGGCTCTCAGACTGCCCACTGGCTAATCAGGACAATCTGTCACTCCAGGGCATAGTTCTCTTCTACCTCAATCAAGTAAAGAAATTCACTCTACCTGGTAGAGCTTGGGGATTGGACACAGGAGGGATAAGAGCGTACCAGGACTATTTTACATACCCCTGCCTCAAAGCTGGCCATTTGGAAGAGAAGAGTAAAATTAAGTTCTATAGAGTTCAGTGCCTGGATGTTACTCTGAAACTATGCAAAGACAGGCCTGTTTGAGGTTTGACATCAAACTATCAGCATGTAAAGGAGCTGAGGTTTCAGTGTAAGTTTGTACATGGAAATAGCTTGTGCTATTTTTCTTGGGGAGTTATAAGGACTTTTCAAGTTATGAAACATACTCTGACTGTGACCTTTAGAAAAACAATAATTATTTTGACTCTTCCAAATATAATCCTTTAGATATTTTAAATTGCAGGAAGCACTATTTAAAAAGGCAAATATTGTTTAAAATAAATTAAGCTATAGGCTAAGGGAACAATGGGCATTTTGACTGCTCTTTGGATAGCTACAAGATTCATGACTTCATGTTTAATACAAATGTCACAGATGCACAAAGATGTTTTTGGAACTCTATGCATCTCAAAAGAATAATTTCAGCATATCCACTGCTTTAAGATGAACAAGAGAAAATAATTTTTCAAAACTACTAGGATACTATAATAGTCAATTTAAAATACTGATTTTTCTATATTAAAACTTCTTTCATCCTCCAGCCTCCATTATTCAAACAAAGTTTTTTTTTTTAGTAGGTCTAAGACTTAGGCAAATTAGCCATATGCTACAAACTGGGCAATGATCTGCATTTTCTGTATGTTTCATGTTTTAGTAACATTCTTCAGATATCAGGAAGTAGGTAAATTTTGCTATCCACCTTCTTAGATCTAGGGCCAGCATTAACTCAGTCAATCTGACCCCCTGAAGATTACCACTCTGATCTCTGCTCACACTCCACTCCCAATACTAAGCACATAATGTATCACTTCACAATTGATGGAAGAAATTAGAATACCCTAATTTAGAAGCACGTCAATTTAGAACCAGTTGCTAATTTCTGTGAAGAATTCAGATAAGGATGAACTCACATAAGAATGATGTACATACCTGTACCACAGGATCTTTTGGTTGGTGTGATTAACGAGACATGAGCTGTATCTGTGCATGGCCCACCTAGAAACAGAAAGGCAGGCACATCAGTCAGGACACATATCCTCTACATGCTCATAGTTACTTCTGAATCAAGAGAAACCTAAAAAGTAAAGGATCATGCTGCAAATATACAGGAGGAGGAGGAAAGATGGTAGAGGTGATGGCGGGTTAATTCTAAGGACCTAATTTTAGTTCAGCAATTTACTCTAAAGTACTCCATAGTCTTTCTACATTCTAACATGCTTTTCATAAAAAAAATCAAGTCTTACAAAATGTTAACAAGTTAAAGAATAAAAATTTAATCAGAATTCAGATCTGGTTAGAAGAAATTACCCGTAAGTTTAGGAAAATGAGTTCTTCCACAGAATGATAAGGAGTTGGTTCCTAACCTCTTAGACTGGTCTCAGCAGTAACCTTACCTCTGAATTTATTTAAAAACTAGCCTTGTTTGAAGAGGGAAACTCCATAAGAAACAAGAAACTGCTTAGCAGAAGAAATAAGGATCATTTCAATGTATAAGGAAAGTATTACTGATCAAGGAAGAGTATTTAGTTTTATTATAAGAAGTATTATATGAAGAGGGCCTTTATAGAATCTTGGTGGGCCCAGAGATCTGATGCACAGGCATAATTCAAGAGTATGCAAGGGATGTAATTAGTCAGTCTTCAGAATCAGGACTGAAGTTGATATTGATACTGTATACATAACCCCACATCTCCCAGTGGACATGCCCTACGTTCTGAATTAAGAAGTTACTATACAAATATGAAGATCAGTGGTTCTTGATATCCCTGGCAGGGGCAGTGGTGATGATCATAAAGGAATAGAATACACAGGCAAATGTTACACATTTATTTTGAAAAGGCTCCCTAGGTGACCATGACTAGCAGAGGAGAAACATGGTTACTTGGCATAGTTCAGCAGTCCCCAACCTTTTTGGCACCAGGGACCAGTTTCAGGGAAGACAATATTTCCATGGCCAGAGGGGGGTGGATGGAGGATGGTTTGGGGATGATTCAAGTGCAATATATTTATTGTGCAGTCAAACCTCTTGACTTATGATAATCTGAATTTGCAGCTGCTCCCCAGCACTAGCATCACCATCTGAGCTCCACCTCAAATCATCAGGCATTAGACTCTCATAAGGAGCACATAACCTAGATCCCTCACATGTGCAATTTACAGTAGGGTTCAAGCTCCTATGAGAATCTACTGCTGCCACTGATCTGACAGGAGGCAGAGCTTAGGCAGTGATGCAAAAGCTGGTGAGCAGTTGTAAATACAGATGAAGCTTTACTCACTCACTCACTGTTCACCTCCTGTTGTGTGGGCTGGTTCCTAACAAAACAAGACTGTACTGGTCCACAGCCTGGGAGCTGGGGACTGCAGTTGTATATTACCTATGACAAGATTTCATATCATTGAAGTTACTCGCTGAAAAGCAAGGAAAGATGAAAAGGCTCTGAGATCTGTTCCTAGGGTTTACACCACTAAGATTCACAGGATTAGAAACTTGGAGATCCCACCTAAAAATTTCACCATTAGCCCACTCTTTCTTTTATCAAGGACAAAATGGCAACAGCCCTTAAGAAGACACACAGGGGAATTTTTAAAAGGGAAGAAAAACCAAGTAAGTACATTGTTAACTTCAAAGAAGACTTAGTAAATACCTACTATATGTCACCAGAGGTTAGTCCCACAGTCTGGGAGTTTATAATCTTTGTAGGAAGACAACATTTATGCACATAAATAAATAACAATACACGACAGCAATCAATAGCTGGATGGAAAGTGGTCGGTCAAGTGCCAAAGAACATGAAACAGGCAATAAATGCTAGATGTAATCAGGAAGAAGGACATTCGCCATTGGCCGGCATTACATGGAAATCCAACAATTTGAAAATGAGGCAAGAATAAATTGGAGAGCTTTGCAAGTCAGACCAGAGAAGAGGGTATTTTAATGGAAAAAATTTCTATAAGTGTCACACTCACCAGAGAATGCTTAACTTACTAAAATTCTAGAAGTTCAAATGGGCAACTGTGACATAAAAATAGGCAACATGAAGAGACAATGAGCTACAGACAAAACTAACACAGACTCCACAATCTCAAGAATCCTGTTGGTTTTTACAGCTCCATAAAATACTGTAGCTTCTGCTTCCATTTAAAGTTTTTTGTTTGTTTTTATTAACTGAAGCATTCTTATTTCTTGAATAGTATTAAATATAGGCTTTTATAGAAGACTCAGTTTAACTCTGGCAATTACTCCCTACTTGCCAAGTAATCTTGAATGAGTGATCCTTACTTTCTTTAACAAAAAAATAGGAATAGCAAAATTGCCAATAAGCCAGATACTTATTATGAATCATCTACATAAAAGGCTTCATCAACTATAAAGCTTTATATTATGTATCATTAACACCTTCTCTTCCACCAGGTTTCTTTTTCCTTTACTTTTTCCTGTACCTGCAGGAATCAGAATCTTCCACCAGATTTTGCTCCCAGGGGTCAAAAATCACGTTGTCATCTACCTTTGAGTGATGGCTATTTGGACATGGGTGCTTAATAATGCTCATCATGACTAATTATTTAATTTTATCAGAAGAGTGATGCACATTTTTAAAGAACTTTTTTTTATGAGCTATACTATAAAGTATAACATAAGAGAATAAAGTACATTGGTCTTAAATGTACATCCTAAGAGATTTTAGATATACTTGTGTAATGACCATCAGATAAAAATATTAGAATATTTCCAACATACAGAAAGTTCTTAGAATCACTTTAAAAATATAGACTCTGGAAATTTTCATGCAATAAGTTGAGGTGGGCACAGGAGATTTGTGTATATTTCTAAACGAGCTGAGCACAATGTAAATATTAACAGCCCAGTTGGTTCCAATTTCTGATTACATTTTATTATGCCTTACCATAATAAATATCTGGCCAGGATCACTGAGTTCTTACAACAAAGTGAGCTGCACAGACCACGAGACTCAATAATGACTAGTTACCTACCAAAATACTTTTTTTTAAAGGACAAAATAATTCATCCAGTAAAATTATAAAAGAAGGGAGAAATCATCAAATCAAAATGCCTAAAGAAATTCGGCTGGGCGTCATGAATAGACAACCCATATTTACAAATGTCCTGGATGATTATCAAATAAGAGAATATCTACCTCATCTTTAGGTTGAGAGTTTATTATTTTAAAAACTTCCAATGAATGAATTTCTGTAGATTTTGGCAAATACTCAAATAACTTTAAGGCTACCTAGCACATCTCAATATGCATCATCATGAAAGTGTTCTCCAGAGAGCTTGTTAAACTAACAACCCAATCCAATGTATTCACTACATTAAAGTACAAATAGAACCATAGTTGAGCCAAGACAAATTGACAGCAAGAGTAACGGGTAGTGATAATACACCCCAGCTTTGATAATTGGGCAATATTATAAACAGAGAGCTTTGAATTAAATTTGGTCTGGCAGACTATAACCTATGTAACACTTTAAAATCTAGAACAGAAGCATATGAGCACCACACCTATATTCTACACTAAGTGTGCTGTCATCTAAAACTCCCATACTCTCACATAAAAGGAGCACCGCAGGAGATTATAGTATCTACCCTTAACAATTACAGATAATTTCAAATCAACTTTATTAAAATGAATGCAGGGAATAAGGACTACACAAGGGAAACCTCTTTAGGCTTCTGTCCACAATAATAAAAATATGCCATGTGGTTTCAGTAAACAAAAAGGTTTTGAGAGATGATGGTAAGGATTAAGGTCAGTGGATCTGCTACACCAAAGGAAGTTGCTTTTCTTTTCTGGATTTTCTAATGCCTGCAAGAGGGGTCGGCATATGTCCCAATAAATCACTATCAACTCTTCTCCCACTTTTGGCCTTTCTTCTTTCCAAGCAACAGGGTAGACAGAGATAGAAACTGAAAAGCAAGGTAAGAAAAGCTCTTCATGATTGTGGGTTCTGTAGGTGAATGTAGAGAGAGTATGTGTGTTGCGTGGGACTCAGGTTGGGAAAATAAACATATTTCTAAGCACAGAACAATTCAAACCATTACCTTCTAGTCTGTATCAGTGTCAAACAAGTTTAGAAAATAAGTTTTGGGGTTTTAACTGTTTAAAAAATCATAAATTTCTTTGCTTAACATTACAGGGTCTCTGGAGGTTCTAAACCAGATGATGTTAAGCCTAACCAACCTGAAGTAACTTTTAGCTAGTCATCATGAGTGCTTGTGCATCATGAGTATTTATTTTGCTAAAGCAAAATGAGCTATACTATAAAGTATAACATAAGAGAATAAAGTACATTGGTCTTAAATGTACATCCTAAGAGATTTTAGATATACTTGTGTAATGACCATCATATAAAAATATTAGAATATTTCCAACATACAGGAAGTTCTTGGAATCACTTTAAAAATATAGACTCTGGAAATTTTCATGCAATAAGTTGAGGTGGGCACAGGAGATTTGTGTATATTTCTAAACGAGCTGAGCACAAGTTTTTTTTCCCCCAAGTTTCATTATCTGGAGATATTTTATAACAGACTAGCATTTTGCATTTGATATTACATTCAGAGAACTTTTTCCTTAAAAAATGTCAAGTTTCAACAATTTGAAGTTTGGAATTTGCAAGCGAATAATGCCTTTGATAGCATGGGGTTTGTGACCAGAGGAGAATGAATATCCTACCTTTTCTTCTAGGGATGTTTCTATTCTTCTATTAAAGATATAATACATAATACAGCACTATGGATTGCATTTGCAGTCCCACATAAAAGCCACGAAATGATATTCTTCAGATGAATTTCTAACAAGTAGAAATCTTTACAACATTTGCAATAAGGCAGTGGATTTTCCTGGGGAGACAGTACTGATTTCAGCCCTGTAAAGCTGAAGACATGGGTCAAATCTGCATACTCACTTCATTGTAACCTACAAAAACAGGACTAAATAAAGGTAGCCCATTAACTATCAACATTCACATTTCAAAGTGAAGTAGCAGAATTCTTAAAAATTTTCAGAGTTACTGAGCATGCCAAAAAACCCTGAGCTACCTACTCATGTAGTAGTCAATCTCATAGACTAGCTGAAGACTGTAACTCAAGGAGGAAAGTAGAGAACACTAGTTTAGAGGAAGGCTGCATTTAGCCTAGCAATCCTTTTAAACACTCAAAATCAAAGGCTGAGTAAATACAGAAAAACTGTATTTCTCTTTAACCTTGAAATAGAGATCAAAAATCTACTCTGAAAGGTTTTGTTAAAATAGCTGTGATGACAGGTTATTTTTGGCTCCTGGTTCCACCAGCCCTCACTGGCTGCAGTTAAACCATGTGCTTAAAGCCTGTCAATTAGAAAAAATGGACTGTCAAGGAGTCGGTCAGCTAAAAATTGCCAGAAGCTCAATAATCAAATATTCTACTATCAGCCCTTTCATGGTAACTGCAAAACATTAATACACAAAAATAGCCATTCCTTTTGCAGATTTATAACACTTCAATTTTCTTGCTTAATTAACATGACATTTACATAACAGTATCTAATTAATTACCAAGGCAAGGCACTGTGGGCTAATTAGAAATGCATCATCCTTTTTTAACCAGCTTGTCAATTCTATTCTATCATAATCTGTACACTGTTTCCCTTTGCAGCATCTCACTTTTCCAGGTTCACAGTTCTAAAGGTGATTTTGGACAACAAATTCAAGAGCTACAATTCCCTCCTCTCTATAAAGATTCAGAATATCTTATCAAGCATTTCTTTTTTTTTTTTCCTGGTTCTGTTGTATATGTTTATTTTTTATTTTATTTTTTTTTATTTTAGCGTATTATGGGGGTACAAGTGTTAAGGTTACATATATTGCCCATCCCCCCCCCACCTCGAGTAAGAGCTTCAAGCATGTCAATCCCCCAAATGTTGCACCTCTTACTTGTTGTGGCATCTCACTTTTCCAGGTTCACAGTTCTAAAGGTGATTTTGGACAACAAATTCAAGAGCTACAATTCCCTCCTCTCTATAAAGATTCAGAATATCTTATCAAGCATTTCTTGATGAGACTTCTCAAAAATACACCAAAAAACAAAACAATGAAATGGATATAGTGAAATAAACTACACTGTTTCCTGATATATCCATGTTAAGAATGTAAAATTATCTTCTAAAAACTTCAAGTTATCTGTATTTCTTGAGCAGTAAGATATTCCTTCTTTACAAACCTTCAATACACACAGGGAGATTTAAAATAGTAAAGAATTGATGGTAATAAATGAGTATCGGATACAGATCAGAATGCACAAGAAAATGTCATCTCTTCAGAAAAGAAAATCCATCCCCCAACCTCATACTAAACCAACAATTCATGATGTATTTTAATCAAAAAGGGCATAACTAACCTGTACACATAACTGAGTTTGAAAAGCACCATCCATTAAAAACAAGGATACATGGAGATATACTGAGTGGGAATCAAAGTATACAGGAAATCTTGTGCACAGATAATAGCCCTCCCATTTCTCAAAATGAAGCTTCCAAATTAAACCATTTACAAAGCTTATTAAAAGATCTAAGTGTTAATCTCTCAAATTAAAAATTCTAATCCTAACTCAGTGCATGATCTTTCATATCATTTAGATCTAAATTACAGATTTATGAGAAGGGGATTTTCAAAATGGGTCAGAAATTGCTATTGGTAACTTACCTAGTTTGTTCATAAGAGTGCCTCAAAATTTCAGTGCATTCCACTTAATCCCCTTAAATAATTACAGGCATGCCTCGGAGATATTGCAGGTTTGGTTCCAGATCACCACAGGAAAGCGAATATTCCTGAAATCAGGAATGCTTTCCATTTACATAGTACTGATGGACTCTTTAGAGGAATAGGGGTGGACATCTCAGCTGGGGCAAGGGGATGTGTTTTGGAAGGAATGCTTGTCTCCCGACCCAGCAATACAATTAACAGAATGAACCTCAAGGGCAGATGCAGTTTTATTCATCTTGGTCACCTAGTACACTAGGTATTCAAAATGTATTTTTCACTACTAAATAAAAATGATGGAGGCCAAAAGCAGTTAGTGAATATACCCAGCTATTCAGAAATGAAATTACTAATAAATGCAATTGATTTTCATCATATTTACATGTAGATCTAGTATAGCAGTTCTTAAACTTTTTGGTCTTGGGACCTTTTTACACTTAAAAGTTACTGATGACACTAAAGAACTTTTGTATATGTGTGTTGTGTTATATCCATTGGTATTTACCCTATATGAAATTAAAGTTGACAAAATTTTTAAATGTTTTCATTTAAAATTAACAAAATTACATATCAACATAAAAACATACTCTTTTATGAAAAATGACTATAAAGAAAATAAATAGAGTGACCTAGATTATAGGAAAACACCTGGATCTTCCTATCTGCACCTACATTCAATCTGTTGCATATGTTGATTACATGCACATGAAGAAAACTTGCTCTTACATAGATATGTAGTTGAAAAAGATAAGGCCTTATGAATTCCCTTAATGGGTCTTGGGAACCTCTACAGGTCCTCAGACAGGACTTTGAGAACCACTGGTATAGAAGAAAACAGTGAACCTAAAGGTTAATATAATTTCTAATTTCTCCATATTACCATATTACTTACATGCCAGTTGACTTATTCTAGTCTTGCAGAGACCAATTGATGCACTAAGTGTAAATAACAGTAAAAGGTTTGCCTATTCTTAACAAAATGTTAGTATTTAAGTAAATAAAGGCAAGGGATAGTGGAATAAACTCTATAGTCGTAATTTCAAACCAAGATATTCTATGTCTGCTACTTATGTAGGAAGAGTAAAAATATGTTTTATGGAATTCAAAGGTTTCTGGACAAGCCATTAAATTTGTTCAATTTCAGTTTTTTAGAGGCACGATCTCTCACCTAGAACACTTATGACCAAAACAGAGTTTCCCATATATTAAGATGCTGACAAACACTCACCATGAATACTTAAAATGTAATAAAGCCAAACAGCAATTAACAATAAAATTCTAAGACATCACCATCTTGTGGATCAAAAATAGAACCCTTTTTTAAGAGGTTAAAATATCACCTGGCTAATAAAATCAGTTCTAATTTTAGACACTATTTTGTGTCTCTCTTGTGACAAAGCATACTTAATATGGATATGAAATCAGAGGCTGTCACCTCTTCAATTTAGGCTTCAGTTTTGACTATTTACAGGATTAACTAAGGCCCAACTCAGATTTCTACATTTGCATTTTATCATCAACACAAGCATGATTCTCATAACAGCATTAATGGAGACACCATTCAGCATTACAAGAGCCTTTTTTTTTAATGCATAGTTAGTTCAGTTAGCTCTTGGCCTGCATCCGCAGCTGATAGAAGGCTGCAGTGCTTTCCTTAGAAAAGGAACTGACTTGTACATGTTCTTCATAAGAGGCTTCAGAAAAAAATGAAAAAAGACATATATTTAGACCATAGGTACTGCCCCATGGACTTATAAAAAGAGCTTGGAACACAGGTGCCCTTCCTCTCTGACTCTTTGCTAAGCCTCTCCCAGAGTTAGCTGTATCATAGCTGGAGAGTGTTCACAGTGACACTAAATGGAAGGTATCTTAGTCCAATCTTGTTTTTACACACAGAAGTGAACACTGTCAGGTCTCACTGATAGGACCTCTCTTTGAAACTAATAGTTGAAAATGTAACAATTTGAATTATGTAGTGAAGGGGTTATACTTATATCTTAGAATTTTAAAAATTCCTTAATATTGTACAATCCTATTATATTTAATAAATCTAAAGAATCATCCTTTAGATGCATCAAAAAGTGAAACGATTTAAAACTAACAGAGGCCATGAATATAAAATATAAGGTTATACAGTCATTCTTTTAGCACTGGCAGTTCTGAATTTTCAGAAAAGTTCACAAACACAATTAAAATATATTCATGAAGGTTAAAATAACTACCTCTAAAACATTCAAATCGATGCCCCATTATGATTTTTTTCAGCCAAACATTTTTGTCATAAATAAAGCTTCAATTTAGTTTAAAACAGCATAGTGTCACCTATTACCTGTACCTACACAAAATAAAAACAATATGACAACTACAAAGAGCTAAAGCTGTGTGAAGTGTGGTTATTCACTATGACCTTTACTTTCAGAGAAGTACAGAGCATTTAGTTTAATAAGACCATTAAAAAAATCTGTATTTGTAAAGGCAGAGTAGAAGAGTAGAGCGATGATACAGCTTCAAAACCTAGTCTGAATAGCAGTAACTGTATAATGTTGCTGGGTACAGTGGCTCATGCCTATAGTCCCAGCACTTTGGGAGGCTGAGGCTGTAGGATCGTTTGAGGCCAGGAGTTTGGGCAACACAGCAATATCCTATCTTTAGAAAAAAAAAATAAGAAAAATTAGCTGGGTGTGGTAGTATGCGTCTACAGCCCTAGTTACTCTGGAGCAGGCGTCCTCAAACTACGGCCCGTGGGCCACGTGCAGGTGTTTTTGCCCGTTTGTTTTTTTACTTCAAAATAAGATATGTGCAGTGTGCATAGGAATTTGTTCATAGTTTGTTTAAACTATAGTCTAGCCCTCCAACAGTCTGAGGGACAGTGAACTGGCCCCGTTTAAAAAGTTTGAGGATCCCTGCCCTGGAGGCTGAAGTGGGAGATCACTTGAGCCTAGGAGTTTCAGCCTGCAGTGAGCTATGATCATGCTACTGCACTCCATCCTGGACAAATAGAGAGACACCTTGTCTCTAAAACAAACAAACACATACTATATAATCTCATATGAAATCTTTGTCTTTATAGGGAACTAACCTTTCAGATTTGGAGACTTCTTAAGATACTCCTGAAAATTAGTATTAACATTTGCTAGTATTCGCTATGCAAAGGGAAATCTTAGCTGGGCACAGTGACTCATGCCTCTAATTCTAGCACTCTGGGAGGCCAAGGCGGGAGGACTGCCTGAGCTCAGGAGTTCGACACCAGTCTAAGCAAGAGCAAGACCCCATCTCTACTAAAAACAAGAAAATTAGCGGGGCGTGGTGGCATGTGCCTGTAATTACAGCTACTTGGGAGGCTGAGGAAGGAGGACTTCTTGAGCTCAGGAGTTTGAGGTTGCATGCAGTGAGCTATGATGATGACATTGTAGTATAGCCAGGGTGACAGAGCAAGACTCTGTCTCAAAAAAAAAAAAAAAAAAAAAGCAGCAGCAGCAGCCTCAACAAAAGGAAAGCCAGGGCACTTTGCTATTTTCACTTTTATCTGTAGTGTTGTCTCAAAGAAAAAAAAAGATAAGAAATACAGGAATTCCTTGGAGGAAGCAATTAGTATAGATGAAATAATTTTGAGATGAGTCATAAAGGGCATGAATAAAAATGATAATATGCGTGGCATGGTATCTTCAGGGGACAGCAAGGGTCTGGTTTAATTAAAAGCTGAGCATCAGTGCTAGGAGGGGTAGGTAGGTAGACACGCTGAGAGTCTAGATTACAGTGGAAGATATCTAATACAAGACTAAGAATCTGGATGACTATATAGGCAGTGATAAATCAATGAAAGAATTTCCTTTATTAACATGATATCAATAGGAAATTAGGTTCATGGATTAGGAAAGTAGAAATAAAAACACAATGATAGGCTGGGCACAGTGGCTCACGCCTATAATCATAGCACTTTGGGAGACCAAATCAGGAAGCGCTTGAGGCCAGGAGCTCAAGATAAGCCTGAGCAACATAGCAAAACCCTGTCTCTACAAAAAGTATTAAAAATTAGTTGGGCATGGTAGCATGTGCCTATAGTCCTAGCTACTGAGGAGGATTGCTTGAGCCTAGGAGTTTAAGGTTGCAGTGAGCCATGATGACACCACTGTACTCTAGCCTGGGGCAACAGAGCAAGAACAACGCGTTTCCAAAAAAAAACAAAAAAAGAAAAACAACAGCCAAGTACCACAATGGCAGCAGTGACAACTTCCCACATCTTTAATATTTCTTTTTTCACTGAGCTAAGTAGGGAATCATAAACAAACACAAATTAGGAAAGATAAACAATAGCAGAGTAACTAAGAATAAATTTTAGTTTATATTTTAGTTTGATACAATATATATTCTGAAGTTAAGAGCACACTTTAATGGTAGAAATGTTAAAAATAAGAACACTATGTATGACTTTATTCCAATAAATTTAGAAAGCTAGATGAAATGAACATTTTTTATAATAAAAATTAATCACTAAAACTGACTTAAAATGAGGTAGAGCATATAAATAGTCCAACAATCATGTAACAAACCAAAAACTTATAAGACCTAGTTGGAATAAAGTTATCAGGCTAGTCAGTTTTATGAATAAGTTCTCCAAGATTACAAAGAATAGATACGTCATATAGTGCCAGAATATAAGATGAAAAGTTGCATTATAGCATAGGAAAAGATGAAAAGTTTTCTGTAAGATTAACCTAATATTAAGACTAGACATAAATAACAAGCCTATCATACATAAACGGAGACAAAGTTAATTCTCACTTATTAAAAAGATATAAAACTTCCAATAAAAGTAGCATTTTGAATCCAGTATACTGAAATAACTAGTATAATTTATTCAAGTAATGTAAAGATGAATTAACATTGGAAGTCTATTAAATTAAGAGATTATACATCCAAGGAGAAATACCATAAAATTATCTCAACAGATGCTGAAAAAGCATTTTATAAAACTTAACACTTATCTCTAATTAAATTTAAAGAAAGGAATTAGGAAGTTATATATTAGGAAGTTTCTTTAACCTGATAAATAATATCTATAAGAAATCTATAATAATTTATAATACTCTATAAAGAAATCTATAATACTGTATCTGTGGAATACTACTAGAAAAACTAATGTAGTTTCGTTAGTCAGGAATATGAAAAAATCTATAAAGCTACAAAGAAGAAATTCTAGCAAGAAGTGCATTAAGGTCTATTTTAAGAAAATAAATCTTTGCTCAGTAACATATAAGAAGGCTTAAATGAAGAGAAACTACATTCCTATATGAGAAGACCTAATGGTTTATAAAAAGGTCAATTTAATCCTAAATAAATCTATATATTCAATATGATCCAAATCAAAACCACACTGTAATTTTTAACAGAACCTGACAAGCAGAATATAAAATTTATTAAGAGAAAATATAAAAGAATAGCCAATAAAATTTAGAAAAAGATAAACTAAAGGAGAATAGCTTTATCAGATATTAATATATACAAAAAAGCTATATTCCAGTTTCAGGGATATACAAGTAGACCAATGAAGTAAAATAAAGAGCCTATAAATAGATTTATGTTTACATAACAGTAATGGCATTTCAAACCAGGACTAGTCAATGAATGACTTTGGGATAAACGGTTATGCATATGGGGGGAGGAGGTAAATCCTTATACCTCATAGAATATACAAAATAAGTCCAGATGTGTTCAACAGCTAACTATAGAAAAAGATAAACTATAAAAGTATTAAAAACATATAGAAAAGTATTTTAAAACCCTGTCATTTAGAAAGTTTTCTAAGGAAGAGACAAACCTAGAAGACAAAAGACCAAAAGACTAAATTTTTCTAATAGAATACAAACAAGGCACCCAAATCAAAATTAGAAGCCAAGTAACATACCAGAAAAAATTACTGACAATATATATAACAAAGACTTATTACCCAGAATATATAAAAAAATTCCCACAAATCAGTAAGAAAAAAACAGCAAATAAAAAATAAATAAGCAAAGAACACAGAAAGGCAAATCACTAGAGACTTATAAATAGCTAATAAACATATAAAATAGTTCTCAATATCCTATCAGGAGATGTCAGGAAAATGTACGTTAAAATGAGCTACTCTTTTACCCAACTTGCCAAAAATAAAAACAAAAAGAAACACCTAATGTTGGTAATGGTGTGGAATATAATCACTCTCAAACACGATTCTTAGGACTATAAAGTAGTATAGTCATTTTGAAGAGTAATATTGCTATGTATATAAAATTTAAAATATACATATTCTCTGACTTGTTAGCTCCTCTTCCATGTATTTATCATGGAAAAATAACACTTAAACCATTAGTCATGTGCAAAATGATTATTTGACATGGTTTATAAAGGTGAAATCTTAGAAACAGCTCAGGAGAAAATAATTTAAAAACAGACAGTAATAGTATAGTAATATGGAATACTATGCAGCAGCAGTTTAAAAAGAATTAGTCAGATCTCCATGTGCTGACCTGGAAAGACATCTAAAATATATTTCATAAAAAAGCAAGTTACAAAACACTATGTGTAGTATGCTCACATTTATATAAAAATAAACAAAATCTTATATATATGTAAACATATATACAATTGCATAGTAAAAGAAGTTATAATACAAAATAAATAAACAAGTGGCTATTACTGGGAAGAGTAGGAATTTGGTAGTGGTGGTGATATTAAAAGAGAATTTTCAGGCCAGCAGTGGTGGCTGATGCCTACAATTCCAACATTTTGGGAGGCCAAGGTGGGAGGACTACTTGCCAGGAGTTCAAAGACCAGCCTCGTCAACATAGCAAGACCCCAACTCAACAAAAAATTAAAAAATAAGATGTGTGTGGTGACGTGCACCTATAGTCCCAGCTACTTGGGAGGCTGAGGCAGGGTAATCGCTTTCGCCCAGGAGTTCAAGGCTGCGGTGAGCTATGATCACACCACTGCACACCAGCCAGGGTAACAGAGCAAGATCTTATCTCTTAAAAAAAGAAGAGAAAGGAGAGAAGAAAGAAGAGAGAGAAAGAAAGAAAAAGTATTTTCACTTTCTATTCTATCTAAACCTAAGTCTCTCTAATTTAAAAATGAGAATGTGGTCATACTTCACTTGCATACTTAAAAATATGATTAAAAGTTAAGAAAGAAGAAAAAGAGCCAGCAAATGAATAACTTTTATTTTGACTACAGCTTGAAGGTCAAATGACATTACAAATACTTGAACAAGTTCCTACCCAACTAACATGGAATAGAAATAATTTCTATAAAAAAACATTGCAAACTGCTCAAGTCCTGCATTTTGACAGGGATTAACTTAATGATACCACCCATTGATTCCTCATAAATTACAGCCATTCATTCAATTCAGTACAGTATATAATACAACTGAACATTATCATACTATACTGCAAAGTATCAATCTTTTTAGAACACAGCCCTAATAAAAAGTAGCATGCTTTACAGACCAGCTTTAGGATGAATAAATAAATGCACTGGGAGAAAAAAAACACCTTTAAATTAGAATCAAAAGAGACATTTAAAGTTTGGGCATTCTTCATTATGGGAAAGAATCTTCCACTTTGAGACTATTATATATCAGAAAAGCTCCATATGCTGTATAATTATCTCTGATAAATGGCCTGATGCTTTGAGCTTCATTAGAGAAAAGGGAAGAGAAAGACACACACAGAGAGAACTGTAAATAAATCTCCCCACCATATTTCACTTAAGATGAGCCCAGCAGGAAGTCATAAAATATTTTTTAATAGGTAATATTTTCTAAATGCTCTACTGCTCTACCAGAAGAAGCCAGCCCATTTTGTCCATTATTTGGTTGGCTTCCTAAAGTAGGCATAGTCTGAAAAAGGGAAAACTGGTTTCATTCAGAGATTATTAGAAATTTAATTGGTAAAAACAAACATATTAAAAGTTTAGCCAGTTGGTAGCAGTGATATTAGGTTTCCAGGGGACAGATAAAGGCTTCTCAGACAGAAATGAAGATGAGTAGTCAATGAAACCCAATGCTTGTGCAAAGACCCAGAGGTAGTCTAACAAGGACATGTTAAAAGGCACTACCATTTAAAAAAAAACAACAAAACCTTTGGGGGAGCTAGGGTATCACCAGAAACCAGTCTCCAAGAAAATGATGGAAATCTACTTGCTCAACCAAATTACTTTAACCACAAGTAAAGTATGTTCTCAAATTTCTATTTTGGGAATCAGTGTCTTATTAAAGGAAAATCCAGTCAGCACTTGGAAATGAAGCTTTAGTCTATGGCAATTACCCAACTCTGCTGTGGTAGCACAGGAGCAGCTATAGACAATATATAAATGAATAAGTGGGGCTGTGCCCCAATAAAACTTTACTTTTGAACACTAAAATAAGAATTTCATATAATTTTCCTATGTCACAAAATACTATTTGATTTTTTTTTTTCAATCATTGAAAAGTATAAAACTCACTGTTAGCTTGTGGGTAGTACAAAAACAAATGATGGCCTGGATTTGGCCTGTGGGCTACAGTTTGCCGACCCCTGTTGTAAACTATAGTTTTATATAAGTGCTGGTTGCTGCTTAATTCCTAATATGTGCCTCCACAGAGCTTAGAAGAGCATTCTCTATGAGGTAGGTCCTCTCTAACTGCTAGATCAGAATGTCAGAATATTTGAAAACAAGCTTATTTTTTGCCATTAATCTTCCCTAGTAGCAGGCATCCACTCTCTTCCTCTCCTGCCTAGCAAGAGATAGACCAGCCAAGGCCCCTCCCACACCTCCATTTCCATCCAACATTGCCAGTGGGATGAGGAATGGGGGGTGGGGTGGAGTTGAAACCCGGTAGATACATACATCATAAGGCTCTCAAACAGGTCGTAAGTAGGGATGCTCAGGTCCTTAAAAGCATGACAACAGAAAAGCTGACTTATAGATAAGAGATAGGGGGGCATTTTCTCATCTTTAGGTCTATCAGGTAAGACTCAGCCTTAAGGTGAGCAATCACTGGTCCATCCCTTAAGAACAACAACCGAACAACAACCAAACAACAACTGATTCCAGTATTTTAACTACAGGCTGACATTATCCTTTCTCTCTTCAAAAGTTGGGACAAGAAACATAACTACGAATCATATTTCATCTCCTTTAGGAAAAACCTGGAAATTAGGAGAATAGTAAATACGTAGTAGCAAAAGCAAAATGAAATTTTAAAAATTATTTTTAAGAGTTTGTCCAACACCCTTTCCTCTGGATAGGCTACATTTGCATGCAATGTCCTTTAGACTATAAATCACAATAGGGACCGGCAGCTATGGTGAGGTGGTGGAGAGCCAGGCCTTTGTACCCAGACTGCTTGGTGATCTTTAGCAAGATACTGATCACCCTGTGCCTGCATTTTCATACCTGTGAAATGGGTAAGACAAAAATATCGACCTTACAGGGTAATTATGAAGATGAAGTAGGTCAATACGGTTGACCCTTGAACAACATGGGTTTACTGGACAGAGGTCCACTTACATGTGGATTTTTTTCAACCAAATACAGATCAAAAATACAATATTACTTGTGTATACAGAGGGCCAACTTTTGATACAAGCAAGCACTACAAGGCTGACTTTGGGACTTGAGTATGTGCAGATTTGGATACTGAGGAGAGAGGTCCTATAACCAATCCCCTAAATATACTGAGGGATGACTGCATATAAAGTACTTAGAACAGTGCCTGGTACTTGATAAGTATAGTGGTATTAACTATTCCCAATATTACAGCATTTAAATGCTGTGACAAGTCCTTTAGTCACTATTTGAATTTGTTTACATTATTTTTTGAAAACGTTTTTAATAGCTAAAGTTTCATGGACTCTTCTGCAAACACACAGTTTGGGAGAGGGAGAGATATGTGCATGCTCAGACAGAAGAATACCACTTAAAGCTTTTTGATATCTGCTTTAACTGACCTTTAGTCAGGTGTATTAAGAAATTATTTTGGATAAAAATCAGTCCCATTTCTATGCTTTACTTTTGTCAACAGTTATTACTCTATCTGCAGTCTTTTCAAAACAAATTGTACCCAGATTCTCACCACCTTTCCGCTTATATATTCATTTAACAATAAGTTGAAGACAGATAAAGCAATACTCATTCTCTTAAATATCAAGGAAAAAATTAAAATCCTTTCACAAGGCCCAAAGGTAACACAGCATTTCTAGCTCTATGCAACAATAATGGATTTGTAACTATTAAATAGTTTACAAATTATGTGGTACTTGGATTTGGCATCCCAAACCTATTTTCCAGCAACTACTACATCTACTTCTCCACATCTCTCTAGGGGAAACTAAGAAGGACAAACAGATAAAATTCTGGTCCCTTGAGGATAGATACTGAAATATTAACATAGGTAACCACCTGTTGCCTCTTCCTTCATCTTTCTTCTCCTAGGCTGGTCACAACCAAAGAAATTTACAAGGTGTAGCTGCATCAGGCTGTCTAATCTCACCTGGCAATCTACTTGGTAATCGCTTTATTTCCTACTGACTTACAAAACACTCACCATACGGCTTGAACAAACCTGAGTTACTTTTCTCACTCCCCTATTCCCCAGCCCTAAACCTGGCACACATCTCTTTAGGATAGGTGCTTTCAACCTAGGTGAGGCAGTAAGGCCCACCTGAGAAAGCTTTTGCAAATGACACACTTATTAACACATCTACTAGTTACTGCCTCCCTTCCACCTCGAAATTCTTATGCACCTGTTTGGGAGTACAAGCCAGAATCTCAGGGAGAGGCTTATATACCGTGTTTCCCTCAAAATAAGACCTACCCGTAAAATAAGCCCTAGCAGGATTTCTAAGCATTTGCACAATATAAGCCCTACCCCGAAAATAAGACCTAGTGATGGGCATGGCTACGCAGTGTATCTGTACAACCCATGTGTTTCGTCGCAGAGCGGTAAAGAAGATGAGCAGCCCTTCTCATCTGCCCCATGAGAGCTCTATTGCTCGACATGAGAGATTAGGGCCAATGGTTCTAAAGGAAATAGAGTCGCAAGAAATTCAGGATGGAATTTGTGGTTTGGAGAGTTATGATGATGTTCCAGAAGATGACTTAACTATATTTGAATAAATGTAGATTGTTGTACTGTACTTAAAAAAAATAACATATCCCCTGAAAATAAGCCCTAAGGTGTCTTCTTGAGGAAAAATAAATATAAGACCCTGTCTTATTTTTGGTGAAACATGGTATTTGAAAAGGTGACCTCACGTATAGAGACCTAATCTTTATCATTTCTGTACCCAACACTTAACCTAGTGCCTAACATATAGTAGGTGCTCAGCAAAGATTGCTAAATGAATATAAAAACCATAGGTATAGTTTATTAAGGTAACTGACCACATAATCACCAAATCCAAATGCCTCTTTGTCAAACTAAAGCATCAGCAGCATTTTCACAATGTCATGGCAATATGCTACACTGGTTGAAAGTATGGACTCTGGATTCAAGTTAGCGTGTTAGAACATGGGCACCACTGACAAGCAGTAGCTCTGTAACTTTGGGCAGAAGTTACTGAACCTCTCTATGCTTCCACTTCCTCTTCTGTAAAAAATAAGCATTATAAAAACTACCTACCTTCAGAGGCTATATTGAAAATTAAATGTTACTGAATCTAAAAAGCTTAGAAGATTGCTTATTAGACTATAGTAAATATTAGGTCATTAAATGTGAAATGTCCAATTTTGAATCAAAAGTGTAGTTTACTGTATCTCAAACAAGAAGCAGTACAATTAATCAAAGTATGCACCTAAACTATCAACAGTTTTGCCATCTTAATGGTAGCTTGTTTATGCCTGCAGCAAAGAAGCCTAGAGAGCAGAGTAGTGATGAAATCATGAAAGGCATTTTCCACAGCTTGTTGAGAATTAAATATTTTTCCTTGCAAAAAGTATTCCAAAACCTAAAAGAAGTGGCAGTCAATTGGTGGAAGGTTTTTTGCAACATGTGGTCTTGCACGAGGATTGGCCTATCTCTACTGACCAATCTTGGCTGCTTAATCACAAGTGTCCTCATCGTTTCATCCAATTGGTTGCATTAGACATCCAAGGTAATTGAATGACCAGGTTTCATGAAGCTGTAGCAGATAATACCAGCACTGGATCACTGGGTGTACGCAAACACATATCAAGGTTTCTCAACCACAGCATTACTGATATGTCAGGCTGAACAGTTCTTTGTTGTGGAGAGCTGTCCTATCCAATGTAGGATGTTTAGCAGCATCACTGACCTCCAGACATTATCAAATTGTGGAGTGGGGGGAGGGAATCACTCCTGGTTGAGAACAACTGATATACTATAATAAATGTATTCAATTTCCCCTGCTAAATAGTAAATTATTTAAGGACAGGGATTATGACTTTCCTTATTTTATATTCTCAAATATTACCAAATATAATAGTTTATGATAGATTTAGATAAATATTTGTTATCTGATAATCTTTCCAAAGTCAGTAGACAGAACATCCTACTCTACCATATTTCTAGATATTCATTAAACTTAAAACACTAAATTTCAACCTTGAATAAAGCTCTTAGAAGGCAAAACCTTCTATGTCATAATATCCCTATAATTTTCAACAAACACCATCAGATACAACTGTCTCAAAAGAGACAATTATAGCATTATAAAAATTAAGTGGACAATAAACTTGCATATCACATACATAACAGTATTTTATCACTGAGGACATACAGAGGAGTAACAAAAATCATTTCCCTCTCCCTTTAAATACACTATGTTCTACGAAGTATAGTATTATCTCAGATAAATTCTTAGAAAGAGTCAAGGCCCATATAATGCCACAGATACGGTTTCAATCCAAGGCTCCTAAATCAGGGTTAAGTTTCCTGGACCAGGGGTTCTGAATCCTTGCTACACATTATAATCCTCTGCAGAGTTAAAAAGAACATATCCTTGGGCCTCCCACCAGACCAATTAAATTAGAATCAGAGCATGGTGAATATTAAAATTGTTTTAAAAATCCCCAGTGGATTCTAATGTGCAGTTAGAGCTGAAAGCCACTGCTCTAGATTGGTTCAAAACTTCATGCACGTTGACAGTTAATATAAAAAGCTATCTCTTAAGAAAACCTTAAACTTTATGGAATGGCTGAAACTCATTCTATAACTTGCTGAGCTTAGGCCCTATATCTGAACACTTATCTTGAATTAAAAGAACCGCTGTCTTTTTTCTGGGATAAGGCATTACCAAGAAGCTCATAATATATATGGTTCTTAGGCTGTTCTCCCTACCACCTCTCAGAATCTGGACACTTACATTCCTCTTTACTTGGTGAAGTTACATTCAGTTCTGTCGGAAGCGGCTGCTGGCTGGGACTAAGAGTTGGCGTGGTTATCGAGGTATTGTTGTTGTCACTGGTGGTCTCTTCGGAAAACAAATCTGATTGGCTGTTACTTGTACTTGGAGCGGAATCATCGTCTGGTTGTTTCTTTTGAAAATCTGGAAAGAGTGAGAAAACCAATTTAATCAAGGAGTTCAGACTTTTGAGTAATAGAAAACAGTAGAAGTTAATGCAAAAACTAAAGACAACAACAGCAATAATAAAGACTAATTTAGGTGATTAAAAAACAATGGAAAAAAATACTGGTCAAAAACATATAAGATTGGTGGAGCTACCTGGAGATGAAGTTTCCCAAAGTTCTTATACTATTCAGAAGAGAATGGCAGACACACTGATTTTTATGTTTGATTTTGCAAAGCCAAAAGCAATGTTAACATTTTTAAGGGTAATCACTAAGGAAAAAAGGAATAAAGAAAAGTTGATCAAACTTTTCAGAAGGAAAGGTCAAAAGGAAAAGGGCAGCACGGAAAACAATATCGCAAATAGAAAACATGTAAGATGGTAGAAATACGTATAAATATATCAGTAATGGTACTAGATGTAAACAAACTCAACTTAGCTAAAAGAAAGAAAATTTAGATTAAATAAAGTCCAATTATTATTAATATGTATTCAGTGTGCAGGAGACATACTAAAAACATAAACACGAGGATAAAGAAAGTGTTTAAGTAAAAATGACTCTTGAACAACATGGGTTTGAACTGTGTGGGTCCATTTATATACAGATTTTTTTCAGCCAAATGCATATACAGGATTTGCAGGATGTGAAACCTGCCTCTACTGAGGGCTGACTTCGCATATAAGTGGGTTCCACAGGGTAGACTGCAGGACCTGAGTATGCTGGGATTCTGGTAAAGGGAAGGGTCCTGGAACCACTCCCCCATGTATACCAAAGGATAACTATACACACACATCCACACACACACATACATTTTTTTAATACCAGGCAACTAAATACAAATGAAAAGAAAGCCAGTATAGTGAGAGTACTGTCAGAATATGTAAACTTTAAGGCAAAAACCACTATTAGAGGTAAATAGGATCATTATACAATGGCAAAACTAACAATTCACTAAAGCCTCAAAATACATTTGCTCCCTCCGTGTACGCAGGGGATTGGTTCCAGGACTCCCACATATACCCAAACCTGCTGTCAGCCCTGTGGAACCAGCAAATATGAAAAGCTGGTCTTCTGTATATGCAGGTTTCACACCTTGCAAGTATTTTTTATGTGTCTGGTAGAAAAAAATGGTATATAAGTGGACTTTCAAAGTTTAAACCCATGTAGTTCAAACGCCAACTGTATGTAAAATGAAAATGGTTATATACAAGAAACTGAAAAATTTTCTATAAGTGAAGATTTTAATATTCCTGTCTCAAAATTATTAGTAAAGTTAGAGAAGATTAATAAACATAAATAGATTCGAGTATCCAATAATTAGAGAATAAATTATTTTCAAACATGTAGAATATTTATAAAACGTGACTAAGACCTGGCTAAACCTTGACCACGTATTAGGATATAAAGCAAAAGTCTCAACAAATGCCAAAGAATTAGTAAGATACAGACAATATTATTTGAACACAGAGTAATTAAGTTAAAAACTGATTTAAAACCTCTATATATTTATGAATTTTAAAAATATACTTTAAACTCATGGGCCAAATCAAATTATAAAATAGAAAATACTTTATAATTAAATGATAGTGAAATTACCATACACCAATATTCAGTAAAGATAAAGACACATACATTACCAACACCCCAGTCATTTCATTCCTAGGTATATGCCTGAGAGAAACTCAACACACATATTCAAGAAGACATGTACAAGGATGTTAATTATATATTGTTTGCAATAGTAGAAAGTCAGAAACTACCTAAAGGTCTATAAATAACACTATATTGTACACAATGAAAACAAATAACTATTGCCATATATAACGACATAAATGAATCTCATAATCAAAATGTTGAAAAAAATAGTAAGCCACCACATAACATACGAGATTGTACTGTATTTACATAAACCTTAAAAACAGGCAAAACTTAAATATATTTTTTAGGGATATACATTCTTAAGCCATTTTTTGAAACCCCCAAATATTAACATAATTCAGGATAGTGATTACCTCTTAGGTTAAGAGAAGGTAGTGTGATGGTGAGAGACACAAAAATATTCAAAGAAATAGGTCATGTCCATTAACAGAAAATAGATTTTAAAAGGCATATTCATTCATACAACAGAATGAATGAATTACAATTGTAGCCTTATTTATTTAACTGTTCTATGGCAGTTGAATGAATAAGGCTACAAGTATAACAGAAAAAATCTCAAAAAAAATGTGTGAGAGAAAAGCAAGCAACCTATATAAGGATATATACAATATAATAATATTCATATAAAATTTAAATATATAAAAATGCCATATATTGTTTATGGATACAAAATGACAATAATTATAAGATAAAAACATTGGAGGAAATAACAGACCAAATTCAAGACAGTGGTTATCTCTTGGGGGCCAAGGATTAAAGAGAAGAACAGGCGTCTCCTATTCTGCCATTTTTTATTTCTTAAGCTGGTGGTAGGCATGTGAGTGTGATTATTATCTATATTTTCTTATGTTTCCTTAAGAAAATCTAATGCTCCTTTGTGAAATACAGATTATTCTTTACTGTATCAGTTCAGAGAAGTAAAAGATCCTTACAATTCCACAGTCTTATCTTTTGAACCACAGAGAAGCTGTTGCTATGATGTTCCATAACCTCATCAGAATCACTACATTTTGACATATTCTGAGAATAAGAATATCTAGCATTTATGATGCCATTTACTATGTACCAGGCACTGAACTAAATGTTTTATGTGTATAACTCACTTACATTCAACCTCAGGAAAACCCTAAAAAAGAAGGTATTAATATAAATAGCATCATTTTATTGATAAAGAAACCGAGATTCAGAAAGTTTAGGTAATTTCTAAATTAACAGCTAGTAAGTAACAGGGACAGGTCCATTTGACCTGCAGTTCCCAATCCCCAGGCTGAGGACTGGTACTGTGGCCTGTTAGGAACTGGGCTGCACAGCAGGAGTTGAGCGGTAGGTGAGCAAACAAAGCTTCATCTGTATTTACACTGCTCCCCATCATTCGCATTACCACAACAGTTCCGCCTCCTGCCAAATCAGCAGTAGCATCAGATTCTCATAGGAGCACCAATCCTACTGTAAACTGAGCATTTGAGGGATCTAGGTTGTGCATTCCTTCTGAGAATCTAATGCCTGATGATCTGAAGTGGAGCTGAGCCAACGATGCTAGTGTTAGGGAGCAGCTGCAAATACAGATTATCATTAGTGGAGAGGTTTGACTGCACAATAAGGGTAATGTGCTTGAATCAGCCCCAAATCATCCTCCAACCCCTACCCCTGGTCCATGGAAAAACTGTCTTCCATGAAAGCGGTCCCTGGTGCCAAAACAGGTTGGGGACCGCTACATTTGACAACACAGCCCATGGTCTTCAATCACAACCAGAGGCCATAGCATTGTGAGCACAAAACTAACCTAAGCAAGAGGCCTTCATGCCAAACCCCCAACCACTGGCAGCACCAATAGCGAGTGCAATGTATGTAGCCAGAGGTACTAAATGCCGTGCCCATCAGTGATCTAAAGGCTCCACTGCCTCTTTTCTGTGTATTTATTTCTCATAGCTACTTTCTTCTTTATGTTTTGACTTTGTTAAATGGCTTATTATCTCAATGTTATTTGTATAGCACCTTCAAGAAAAGAGTCCTAGATAAATGGAATAAAAATACTGCAATAATGATACTTTATGTCATGTCATCTCATTAGCTCTCCTATGTCAATAATCATTGTGTCCCTCCCATAATCATTTCTCTACTATTTAATTAGAAATGTTATAAGGATCTAAAAGAACTGAAACTGAGTCATCATCTTATCTAGGGAGGAGAAAGAGGGAGGGGGGAGAGAGAGAAGGTTAGAAATCCCAAAAGTCTATTCCAAAGGTGAAGGGGAGCAGATTTACATTACATGTAAAAGAAATAAACAACAAAGTACTAGGCAGAGACTCTGCCTGGAAACAGTGCAGATGAAGCATCCAGAAACAGCTACTTCATCTGATCCAGACACAGTAAAGGTCGGTTCATTTGTTATTCTACCATTCTCATATAAATGAAAAAACTAGAAATATCCAAGCTAACCCATGTCTACAAATGAGAAAAAAATTAGGAACAAGTATCAATTGGCTAATTGTATACCCAAAGATGTAAACTTATCTTTGAATAAAGCTGTGAGTCTAAGAGAGGTTTATGGGAATAAATCTTTTTAAAAACAAACTGTTATTTGTAAAACCTGAAAAAAACCTTTAAACAATAATGGGATTACTATTCAAGAGTGAAAAGCAATTGCTTCTCTACTTTTTGGCTAAGATCAAGTGAAGAGTGAATAGCAACCAAGATCTTGGCAGTTTACCTCATTATCAACTAAGGAGAAAAATAATTTCTAAACAAAAATACTCTTGAAACTCTTAGTATCCAGAAATGGAATGTTTTTCATAAGATAAAGTGACCTAATGGTGCCAGCTAAGCCAAAATGGCCAGTGAAGTCACTGGGTTGGCTGCCAACATACTCACTGGGCATATTTTTCTCCATTGTTTTCAGAATGATTTTTTACAGGTCAATCTTCTTACTTTTTACAAGATGCATCTCAAAAGCCTGGAAGTACTGTGGAAAAGCACTTTGCCATGTCCTGCTAACAAGCCCATTCATCCGGGCAATCTCTCTAGAACCATATGTGACCTATCCACTACTCAAAAACTCAATTTGACATGCATATTTTCCACTATTCATCTCTTAGATGCACTCTACAGATTTGGTAAGATGCTTAGCTTACTTACACCCAAACTCCACTTCCAGATTATGACAAAAATTTGTCTTTCAAAATAGTTTCATCAAAGCAGGGAATATACAAAAGTGATTCAGAAAGAATTTCAGAAATTTCACTACTTTTTCTTTGAAAATAAGTTAATTCTTTTTAACCTTGTTGAGTAACCTACTTTTTTCTCTAAGCAATGTATCATGAATTATTTTTGTCAAATATAGATCTGTATGATCACAAATGAGTTCACAGTCTGTCCATTTATAGATATAATAAACCAATTCACTATTGTTACACATTTTCGGTTACCAATTTTTCACTATTACATATAAGATTTCACTGAGCTTCCCTAGGTTATATCACTAACGCAGATCAACTGGTAAGAGAGGATACACATTTTTAAAGCATTTGGTACATATTGTCAAATTCTCTTGGCATAATACTCTGCAATATCCCACAGTACGAGACTTACTATAGTGTCTAAGAATCATCTGTCCAATTAACAGTCTCCCACATCACACAGGTTCCAGGACAATAATGGTCCCCAATATATGTTAACTGGATAAACACGTGGCCAATGTTTTCCTGTAAAAAGTCCATCACTGGATTACATTTTAAGTATTTATCAACTGTTATTTTAAGCCTTTCACAAACAATTTTGTGTGCTTTTAACAGTACTTCTAGCATCATGTGGGTTAGCATTTCTAAAAGATAAAGTGCTCAATACCTATGAATTGGGCTCACTAATAAGACTTCTATATCATTATCATAGACACTAAAGCTGGGTATAAAGAAAATAAAATTGGAAGTCAAAGAAGAGCTAAGAATTAAATGCCTACTATGAGCCAGGCACTCTGTCAGGGGCTTTACCTTTATATTCTCATTTACCCCTCCAAATAAACTGGGCAGTAGATGTCATCCCCACATGTCAGTACAGGATAGTGGGCACGGGAAATGTGGGCAACCTACCCCCTTCTAACAAATGCTGAAGCTGGGGTTTGAGACCCACATTTACCTGACTCTAATGTCTGTGCTCTTCCCACTATAGCATGTACCACTGAAGCAACCACCTCCCCAGCCTCCTAAAAATGCAATAGCTTGTAGCCTGCACAGGAGTACTTTGCTGGTTCCCACATTTCCATGCCCAGTCTCCAAACTCCACCTGACTATATACCACAGATTGTAACTCCATGATCATACTGGAAGCTTTAGTTTGTTATTTCATACCATAAAATACTTCACATTTCAAGTAGTCAATCAAAGTAAAATAAAAAAGGTTGCCAGGGGTTTTGCTTGTTAACCCACTTACAAATAAAAATTCATTTCCTGTATCTCAAGAGTTTGGTTCATGCAAGGTACTATATAATAGGGTTCTGTTCATCATCCTCTCTCCTCCCAATTTATGTCCATAATAGGCTATAGCCTCTATTCATACATATATTTCTAGGTTTCTAAAGTTGCATAGCTCCCACCTCCCTACTGTAAAATTTAAGTAACTTATTTTTTAAAATTACAAAGCCATTAGCAATAGCCAGCCAATTCATAAACCAGACTTCTAGCTTTCTGATTAAAATCTTAATAAAATTCTAAGTAGTTGGATGTCAACCTGGGTTAATAGCCTTAGCAAGAAAAAACTGGTTTAAACAATAGTAAGAACCAATGGACTTGGTTACTATTAAAACCTTAAAAGGCTTGGAACCTAGCTTATGGGAAAAATTGTGATCTATTCAATGTGGCTGAGTTTATTTAAACTTCCTGTCATGAATAATCTCTTTTCAGCTTCTTTAAAAAACAAAACCATAAAACCTTTACCCTACCAGATACTCACCTACTTTCTCAGGATGATTCCTTCTCTTTAAAAATTAGGCTGTCTTCATTGATCTCAGAATAGACAGATTAATACTGTTTTGTTTCTGTGTGCTTTTAAACAAGTTCAAATATATATATATATTACATGCCACCCTCAAGCATACATCCTTCTAATGATAAATGACTCCTATCCTGTATTCTCTATTTATGTCCATTAATGTGTGCAATTTGAGGATCTCAAAAATTTAAATAAATCTTGTTTTCTGCCCTTCCTATCTCGTGGGATGGTACAAACACTCACCTAGATACTGAAGTCAGAAGCCCTGGAATCATCTTGAACTCCACATGCTCCCTTAATTTTACATCTCAAAAATCACCAAATCTAGTCATTTATACCTCCTAAATATCTCTTGACTCCATCCACTTCTCCATTACCACTCTAGTCTAAGCCATCATCATCTGTCACATTACTTCAATAGCATCTTTGATCTTCTCTCTGCTCACTCTAATCCACTCTCCACAATGCAACCACAGTGTCTATAAAAACCAAATTCTGATAATGTCACTTCCCTAACCCCTTGAATGACTCTCACTGCCTTTACAATCAGATCCAAATATCCTAAACATGGCTTAAAAGTTAGGAGTCCCTTCAAGAACTGGCTATTTCTTCTTAAGCCACTGCTCCCCTTCACCCTCTGCCTGCTTCAGCTGAGAGGATTCTCCAGTGGTTTTGGCTTTTCAAACACTCTATGCTCTTTCTCAATCTGGAATACTTGATCATGGCACGTGGGAGATTTTATCCTGATATTCACCTTGGTAATTCTTATTCATCTTTAAACTCTTAACATAAGCACTACTTCCTCAGAGAAGTCCTTAAGATTACCTAAAGAAGGCACTTCATTAACTATTTTTTGGAAGGTGCGGTGGCTCACGCCTATAATCCTAGCACTCTGGGAGGCCAAGGCGGGCGCATTGTTTGAGCTCAGGAGTTCGAGATCAGCCTGAGCAAGAGCGAGACCCCGTCTCTACTAAAAAAATAGAAAGAAATTAGTTGGACAACTAATATATATATATATACATATATATATATGTATATGTATATAAATTAGCCAGGCATGGTGGCACATGCCTGTAGTCCCAGCTACTGGGGAGGCTGAGGCAGGAGGATCGCTTGAGCCCAGGAGTTTGAGGTTGCTGTGAGCTAGGCTGATGCCACGGCACTCTACTCAAGGCAACAGTGAGACTCTGTCTCAAAAAAATAAAAAAGTAAAAAATAAATATTTTTTGGATGAATGAATGTCTATTCACTGTATATCCCAGCCCCTATCAAAATGCCTGCCACATAATACACAGTATAGATTTCTTGAACTTATTGGATACTGATGAATACAAAAAGTTGAAGAATATTAGTTCTCTTAGACAGTAATAGATTTTATTTATTTATTTGTAGAGATGGAGTCTATGTTGCCCAGGCTGGTCACAAACTCCTGGGCTCAAGCAATCCTCCCATCTTGGCCTCCCAAAGTGAGGGATTATAGGTGTGAGCCACTGTGCCAGGCCATAATGGATTTTAAATTGCTATAAAATTTATTTATAGGAGGCAAGAGCACTTATACATACAGTAGAAATATCAAGACCCCTGCCAATAAGCAGATGTTTGGATTTTATAAATTACCCCCGCACATATAAAAATTTTCTTTCTTACAACTCATCATAGGTAACTGATCCAGACATTACTCAAAAGGTCTCACAACTCACTTCCTGTTTGCTTAGATTCAGGCCACAAAGCTACAAACTTTTGAAAATGGAGATAACATTAGACTCGCTCCCAAAAGCATGTCCTCAAATATTTCTCCCCAAAAAACAGGCAACAAGAGACTATATGAAGTTGACAAAGCTTGCTCTTATCAGTAATTAAGCTTGTTTTATAATCTAGTTTATCACAGAAATCATAAAGATCTTAGATTCTTCACACCTACAGAGCCAACTGCTCAGAAGTGTGAACTAGCAAAAAAAATTATTTGGAGTGAGGCTTGTTTCTTATACAGCATTTATTGTGCAGACTATACAGTTTTTCCAGTAATAGTGTTTCATATTCATTTACAGGGCATAAATTAACAATGTTAACATTACAGCAAATATCTAACAATCCATTAGTACTACAAGAACAACAAGAGACACATTTACCTCGTTTCAGTCTAACCACAAAACGTGTCAATTTTTTAAAAACTGAAAACGGAAGTTTTATGAATATTGTGACATTAATCTAGTTCCAACAAAATGTGCATTTGATGATGATGTGTGTGTGTGTGTGTGTGTGTGTGTGTGTGTAATCAGTTCAACCATCAAAATTACCAACACGAATGGATGTATCATGGAAAAATTAGACAAAATGAAATAGGCAAACTAGCTGGGTGTGGCGGCTCATGCCTGTAATCCTAGCACTCTGGGAGGCTGAGGCAGGCAGATTGTTTGAGCTCGGGAGTTTGAGACCAGCCTGAGCAAGAGCGAGACCAGGTCTCTATTAAAAAAAAAAAAAAAATTGGCCAGGCATGGTGGCTCACGCCTGTAATCCTAGCTCTCTGGGAGGCCGAGGAGGGCGGATTGCTCGAGGTCAGGAGTTCGAAACCAGCCTGAGCAAGAGCAAGACCCCGTCTCTACTATAAATAGAAAGAAATTAATTGGCCAACTAATATATATGTAGAAAAAAATTGGCCGGGCATGGTGGCGCATGCCTGTAGTCCCAGCTACTTGGGAGGCTGAGGCAGGAGGATCACTTGAGCCCAGGAGTTTGAGGTTGCTGTGGGCTAGGCTGACGCCATGGCACTCACTCTAGCCTGGGCAACAAAGCGAGACTCTGTCTCAAAAAAAAAAAAAAAGAAAAAAAGAAAAGAAAATTGAAAGAAATCAGCTGGACAACTAAAAAATATATACATATAAAAAAAATTAGCCAGGCATGGTGGCACATGCCTGTAGTTACAGCTACTTGGGAGGCTGAGGCAGGAAGATCACTTGAGTCCAGGAGTTTGAGGTTGCCATGTGTGAGGCTGACGTCATGGCACTCTAGCCTGGACAACAGAGTGAGACTCTTGTCTCAAAAAAATAAAAGGCAAGCTATAGCCTAAAAACAAAACAAAAAACTTCTAACATATTCGTTTACAATTGATCCTTAATACCATCTAAAGATATCCCCTTCAAGCTGTTAATCCTTAGTGATTAATCACTCCAATGCCACAGTTATGGCATGAATGTAACTGCTGGAGAAGCTGGAGCCTGGAAGATTTTTGTCAGCCTGGACCTATGGCTTCTAAAGTCCCATAAAAGCTTCAGTGACAACAGAATAGAGCCCACCCGAGTCAGAGCTTCAAGCATGTCCATGCCTTAGATAGTGTGCACCCCACCCATTAGGTGTGTATATATTCATCCCTTCTACCTGCCTGACACCTGATGAATGTTATTACTATATATGCACTTAAGTGTCGATCAGTTAATACCAATTTGATTGTGAGTACATGTGGTACTTGTTCTTCCATCTTGGTATAATTCACTTAGTACAATGGGTTCCAGCTCTATCCAGGATAATACAAGAGGTGCTAGCTATATCATCACTGTTTTTTGTGGCTGAGTAGTGCTCCATGGTATACATATACCACATTTTATTAATCCACTCATGTATTGATGGGCACTTGGGTTGTTTCCACATCTTTGCAATTGTGAATTGTGCTGCTATAAACATTCTAGTGCAGATGTCTTTTTGATAGAATGTCTTTTGTTCTTTTGGGTAGATGCCCAGTATCTACCCAGATCTTTTGGGTAGATGCCCAAGGATTGCTGGATCAAATGGTAGTTCTACTTGTATCTCTTTGAGGTATCACCATATTGCTTTCCACAGAGGTTGTACTAGTTTGCAGTCCCACCAGCAGTGTAGGAGTGTTCCCATCTCTCTGCATCCACACCAACACTTATTGTTTTGGGACTTTTTGATAAAGGTCATTCTCACTGGGGATAAGTGATATCTCATTGTGGGTTTTTTTTAATTTTATTTTTGAGACAGTCTCACTCTGTTGCCTGAGCTAGAGTGCCGTGGCATCAGGATAGCTCACAGCAACATCAAACTCCTGGGCTCAAGCAATCCTTCTGCCTCAGCCTCCTGAGTAGCTGGTACTACAGGCATGTGCCACCATGCCCGGCTAATTTTTTTCTATATATTTTTAGTTGGCCAATTAACTTCTTTCTATTTTTAGTAGAGACAGGGTCTCACTCTTGCTCAGGCTGGTCTCAAACTCCTGACCTTGAGCAATCCTCCCGCCTCGGCCTCCCAGAGTACTAGGATTACAGGCGTGAGCTACCATGTCCCTCGTGGTTTTTATTTGCATTTCCCTGATGATAACAGAGATGTTGAGCATTTTTTCACGTTTGTTAGCCATTAGTTTATCTTCTTTTGAAAAGTTTCTGTTCATATCCTTTGCTTACATTTTGATAGGGTTGTTTGATTTTTTTTCTTGCTGATTTTCCTGAGTTCTATATAGATTTTAGTTATTAGCCCTTTGTTGTATGTGTAACATGTGAATATTTTCTCCCATTCTGTAGGTTGTCTGTCTGCTCTCATGATAGTTTCCTTGGCTGTGCAGAAGCTTTTTAATGTGATCAGGTCCCATTTATTTGTTTTTGTTGTTGTTGTGATTGCCTTTGGGGTCTTCTTCATAATTCTTTGCCTAGGCCAATGTCTATAAGAGTTTTTCTAACATTTTCTTCTAGAATTCTTATGGTTTCATGCCTTAGGTTTAAGTCTGTTATCCACCGGGAGTTGCTTTTTACTCCCGTTTTAGATCACTGATTTTATAATTACAGTCACAGTCCTCGTGCTATCAGCCTTTTGTTTTACTGTGTAGAAGTAATAGGAGAAAAAAATAACTCCCACTGGCACCTCCATTTTGTAGATGGAGGGTGGAGGTAGGACCACTTAGGAGTGTTCCTGCTCTTAGGCACTAATGTTTTCTTCCATCTTGGTCATCCTTGTCCTTGCTTAGCTCTATCCATGAGGGCAGTTCCTGAATTTAATAAATTATTCCTACCCTCAATATTCCCACTTCTACTCAATCTTAAGTCTTCCTTTATTTAAGGCCTTTTGCTAAGTCGACCACTGCATTTGTTCCAGGAAATTCAATTGGGAATGGTGATGTTAACTTTTGAGACACACTTTCCCTGAAAAGTTGTAAGATGTTCAGTACAAATTTTTCAAACAATATATTATATTTTAAGAATGTCAATCTCTTTCCCAAAGAGTAAAATACCACACACTGGTTTAAACTGCTAAGAGAAATTTTTCTAAAGGATTAAATGAGTTTACTAACATTTTCTTATTACATGTATTAAAGCATATCAGGAGATGTCCAGAGAAGATGGCCATGATTTTCACAAGATCAGGGCTAATTTTTATCCAGTGAACCCAAGGTAGCAGAATACATTATGTATATATAATTCACAATCCTCCAAAAAGTATCTAATAACAAAAAAAGTGTTCTTTCTGAAGAGCATTATGATAGTTATGGAAAAGCTGTAGCTTCACATAAAGGGTTATCAACTACAGATATAAGAGATTTCTCCACTGGTAAGAAAAGCTCGTACACAATTAATCTACATATCCTCTGTCACAGTGTGGTTTTTAGGAGCGCAAAATTGGTCTGCCTGAGTTTAAATCCTGACTACCTCATTTTTTTTTTTCAGAGATGGGGTCACACAGGCATGAGTGTAATGGCGTGATCATAGCACACTGCAACCTTAAATTTCTGGGCTCAAGCAATCCTTCTGTCTCAGCCTCCCAAGTAGCTAGAACTATAGGCATGTGCCACCATGCTCAACTAATTTTTTTATTTTTTGTAGAGATGGGGGTCTCGCTGTTACTCAGGCTGGTCTTGAACTCCTAGCCTCAAGCAATCTTCCCACCTCAGCCTTCCAATGTGCTAGGCGTGAGCCACAGCTCCTCAGCCCTGACTCTGTCTCTTAATAGCTGTCTTTATCCCAGGGACCCACAGTGAAGGAGTGGCCCTAACTGGAAACACTGCTGGTCTTGTGGCAGAGGGAAAAGAGAAATGGAATGAGAAAACTGCTCTTCAAGTTTCTGACCATAGTGGCACATAAACTTGTCATTCACATTTATTGGCTAGAAGAAGTCACGTGGCCAAGTCTGATGATGAGGTCAGGGAAGTATTATCTTTCGTGTGTGTGTGTGTGTGTGTGTGTGTGTGTGTGTGTGGTGGGGGCAACAAATACATGGGAACAATAATGCAATCTGAGGTTTATAACATGTATGCACAGAAAATTTTACATATAAAATTTGGAACAATCTTATTAAATTATATGTAATATTATATATGTATATGGGCACATTTTCCCCCTCAGGAAATGCAACAAAAATATTATATTCTGAAAAGTAAATCACAGATCACAGACCAGAAGGGCTTAAAAGAAATCTGATTGGGTTTGAAAAAGTCAGATTGCAAACATATGGCATTTACTAACGATTTTATAATACCAGATCAGTACTTCAGTCCTAACTCTGATTTTCCCTGCTGCTGATTACTAGACAGTGTGGGCTGGCAAAATAATCTGAACTTTCCACTAGGCTGCATTAAATTCTTTTATAGCCTTATAAAAATATGAGTATAAGCATGCAATAAAACCATATTAAGCAGATACTGGCTTATTGAAAATAAGGTCTTATTTGAAGACCTTTGAATTTCCAGACAACTGACAACCTTGTTCTTCATAAAACACCAGATAATCTACCCCTAATTCACAAATTTTTGTTTTAAATTAATAAGGCCATGCTATGTTGATTTTATTTTATCTTTTACTGACTACAACTCATGCTCATTCTAGATTCTCAAATGGACACAGGCTACTAAGTCAATGTATTAAAATATTTATAGCTCCCTATCAGATAGAGAAAACAATTTATTAGAAAGTCTTTCTTAGGAACCAACTATGTCAAACCTAGTCAAATAATCCAATCTGGTTTGTCTAAATTTCATGTAACGTAAGTGAAATTTGGTATAACTAACATATTTAAAAAATATTTTTCATTTGGGAATATGCTTTTATTTGTAAGTATAACTGTTTTGAATGGGATGGGGGATAGGTAGAAGTTTCCCATTCTAAAATCATCTTTCAGATATTTAACAGCATGTAATATAGGCAAATTTCCTCTGTTGTTAGCACTCAACAAATTAGTGATAAAGTTCTATGTAGATACAACTCTCATTATCTCTACTCTTTTATATGTAGCCCATTAAGAGGCCTTGTAAACAAAAATTCTTTATAACGTCTAATAATTTAGGAAATTCACTGGGCTTAGATCTTGCATTAGTCTAAGAGATGATACTTACCATTATTTCTGACCAATGGGCAAAAGGAAAATTATCATAGATAATGCCATTGGCTTTTAATGAGTGATGCTATAAGAAAGAGCCATGTGGAACACACTATTTTTTGAAGAACTTTTACTGAAAACATTGTTCACTACTCTTCTCACTATCCATTTCAGAGTTCATAAGATGTTGATATGAACTATTTGTTCAGTATTTCCATTTTTGCTTTGACCCCTATGAAGCTCGAATCTCAACCTGCACTGCCTTTAATAATTACACAGATGTTTATGGCATAAATTTCTTTAATTCCTCTTGTCTTCATTTTACTAATCAATGTGAATTTTCCCTTTGTCCTGATATCTTCATTTAGAAAGAAAAAGCTATAGTAATATATATGGTATTTTTTACTAAACTACCATTTTCAAGAAAGGTGATAATAAATGATAATAATAATAAACTCACTTTTTATGCAGGGGATTTCATAAAGATAACACTTGAAATAATATATATTTATATCTGTATTTAAGTGAAGGCTACTGATAAAACCACAGGATGAAAAATTATTAGAAAAACAAGTATATCAAATTAGAAATAAAATTTTACATGAATTGCATTAGAATTTCTACATGGGGAACCACAGTTGTAGATTTCATCTCATTTTGTCTTTCATAGTAAAAAATGCATGCATAAGAAATATCAACTAAATAGAAGTAAATAGGTTTTAAAGCAGGACATGCCAAATCTAAGTTAAAGATCTAAAAATGTGAGGAGCTGAAAAGTAATGCACAAACACAAAAATGAACAGAGGATGTTTAGGAGGCTAGCTACAATGTTGCAAAAGCAGTACAATTTTCCTTACACTTTACACTTCAATTGTCTCAGCACAAATCATACAAATCTGAAAAGACTGGCTCAAAAAAAGAAAGAGTAATTATTTTTGCATCTTCAAATGTACTTTATCAAAAGGAAAAACATCTCCCCAACACAACCCACCCCAAAGCTTGCATTTCACCAAAGTGATCTGCCCCTTTCATTTGGCTTTGTATGTGAATAACACTGTAGTGCAAACTCAAGGGAAAAGGCTAGCATGTCAATGAAGGCTGCGGCACATTTCCAATTTCTCTTTTAATATTGTGTTTATCAATTTGATAGATGTTAAATTCCATTCATCTTTTTTCCTAAAAACTAAAACTGAGAGTGACAGGAAAAATTACATTCTCTGCAGCAAAAATGTTGCAGAGGCATTAAAGACACCTAGTCAAGAGTGAACTATGGCTCTAGCACACAGGAGCTCAAATTCTGCAAGATGGCTAAAGGACCAATTTTAGTCATTTCAGATAGGTTAAAAATGTTACCTTGCAACTATAAAGAGTGTTGACTAGCCTTACTTTCAACCAAACTAAAATCCAGCAGTAAGATTTTTGTTTTTTTTTTTAATTAAATAAATCTTCTCTATTAACCATGTAGTCATGGCCAGAAATAAACACACCATAGGCAATAATTAGTGTACTACTATGGGTATAAAAAAATGGTGCAGAGGTTCAGTTTAAAGGGGGAAGACATAACAAAACTGGCTTTTCTAGTGGTGATTGTAATCAGAGGGACAGATTAAAGACTTTGGAATGAATTTATATTGGAATGGTATTTGAGTTGGCCACAATTACTTATACAAGATAAGTAGTTCTTTGTGACTGCTCCCCTGACAGAGCTGGCCCCAAAATCTGTATTATTTTTTACCTTGTCATTTTAAAATAGCTTCCTAGAATATACAAATGTAATTTTAGAGCTTAAGAGCTTTCAGAAATAATCTGCTACAAGGTTTCTGATCTAAAAACAAAGTCAACAGTACCATCAGCATTTTAAAGAAACAGAATAGAAAAGAAAATAATAGAGTGCACTACACACAGCAAGGTCAAATTTTGTTTTAGAAAACTTTTTTTTTAATTTTTCATTATTTTTAAATTTTTTTTTCTTTTTTCCCTGTATCAGTGTAAGTACTACCAGAATGTTTTAGAAAACTTTTGATTTTGTAATATATATTTTTATGCACATATATATATGTATATTAGATCACAATATAAAATATAGTTCTTATTGTAGGTTGTAGTCAAAAAGGTTACAATACCAATAACAGAGTACATAAATTTTATATGAGGAAACTGAGGCACAGAGAAGGAAAGAAACTAACCTGTTCTGGGCATCTTAATCACTGTGGCAGGATCAAGTGGGAAACATACTAAAATGTCTGATCCAAAAAATGAAATGTCCCCCATTGCTAATCTATACTTTGCCAAGTAGGTTTTTGTTACTTACTATAAATTATATATTATATTAATCATCTATTATTTAAAATATACCCTAAAAGTCTAGTTCAACCATTCAGATAAGTTGTAAAATACTAGTCCTGAATGGTACTGAAAGACAAATAAATCCTTCTTTATCTTCACTTCTCTTTCCTGCAGATGTTTCTTGTAGTGGAAAGCCAGTAATAACAAAATTTCCTTATGATTATTAAAAAGCAGCTCAAGAAGTATATATCTCAAGAATTTAAATATGCACACATTTTCCCCCTTAAATTGACCAAAGGTATAATTTATTTAGTCCACGCGTTATTTGAAATGTGCATACTTTTTAATCCACCAATTCTAATTTAAGAAAAGTGTTTTAAGGAAAATAAAACAAGTAGAAAAAATATATATAAAAAACAGTGGTAACATCACAAAAGAAAATGGGTATCAGCTTAGAGGGATTCCCAGTAGCCAAATGTGACAATTTGAACATCAATAATAATATAATAATAGTAATAAATTATAACTTATTAAAGTTAAAAAGTAGGAATCCATGGGTTTATACTTATACAATTAAAAAATGGGCAAAAAGGAAAAACTCACCTTTACGGCCAAAAGACCATAGTGTCAAAGTATCTTTCATAAATTTCTCATTAATTATAAAGGAAATGTAGTGATTTTTATAGTGGAGAGACCTGAGGACACCACCTTAATCACATGCCTCATGATATGATGCACTGAGGACTCACCATCATTTTTGTGATATTTCTCCCCAAAATGCTTACGCTGAATCTAATCATGAGGAAGTATCAGGAAAATACAAATTGAGGGACATTGTAACCAAATAACTAGCTTATAGTTCTCACTAATATCAAGGATCAAGGAAAACAAAAAACAGACTAAGGGACTACTACATACTAAGGGAGATAAAGAGACATAACAACTAAATGTAATGAAAGAATAAGACCTTGATTAGATGATTGTGGGGCTAAGGAGATAGCTAGCTATCTACAAAAAGGATATTACAGGGACAAATGATGAAATTTGAATAAGAACTGTGGATTGAATAATAGAATCGTGTGAGCATTAGATTTCCTGATTTTCATAATTGTTCTGTGGTTGTATAAGTGAATGCCCTTGTTCTTAAGGAAATACACATGGAAATATTTAGGGATAAAAGGACATGATGTCTTTAACTTACACTCAAATGGTCCTGGAAAAGATGCACAAGTGTGTGTGTGTACATACATATACACATACACATACAGAATGATAAACAAATTGGGTAAAATGTAAGCAACTGATGAATCTGCATGAAGCATATATTGGGAGCTCCTCTTATTATTTTTTGCTGCTTTTCTTTAAGTTTGAAATTATATCAAAACAAAAGGCTTTTTAAAGGTATGTCTACAGAAGTAACTCAAGTGTCCACTGAGGGATGAATGTATAAACAAAATGTGGTATATACAATTTCACTGTATGTATTTTCTTCTTAAGGAAGAAAAAATCCGTCACATGCTACAATAAGGATGAACTTTAAGGACATTATATTAAGTGAAATAAGCTAGTCACAAAGAGACATATACTATACACTTAAGCATTAAGATGGTGACTTTTTTGTTAGGTAAATTTTGCCACAAAACATATATAATGAATTAAAATTTTTAAAAAGATGCATATACAAGAATAGTCACTACAATCCTGTCTGTGTTAAACCACCAAAATATCCTTTGATAAGGCTTATCTATGTATAGACAATGAAAAAAAGTGAAAAATGAAGGCTTATAAAGTACTATGTTTAATAAACTGTACAAAAATAAAGTTTTTAGCTTTTTTTAGTTTTTTATCCATTTCTTTCTCAGAGCCTCAGTGGATATGCACTGTACGTTTAAGAATATTATTTTCTAAACTGATGTCATGATTGGTTTTTTTATAGTAAGCATGTATTTTCAAAAATATTAAAACCAAAGCACAGACAACATGACAAATACCTATTTATCCCACCACGTAGAATTAACTAATTTTAATATTTATAATAGCTGCATTATATATATTTGTGCATAAAAATTTTTTAAAGTATTACTACTAGTAAGCTGCTGCTCCTCCTGAGTGCCATTCTGCTTTGTAAACATAACCATTATGACTTTGGAATAGCACCTTGCAGGTCATGTATTTATACTTGTATTACCCATGCATATAGAGTATTGGTTTTCTGAATTTACATAAATAGTATTATACTGCATGTCTCCCAACATAACTAGCTTTCCTCAATGTTAGTTTTCCCATATATTCATGCTGACACATATGTATCTAATTTATTCATTTTAACTTCTGAATACTACTCCATCTTATGAATATATTATACTCCCTTGTGTCTCCTTCTGAGGCAAATCCCTGTAAATCCTTGACAAAGCTAGAACGAAAATGTGTATAGAAAGGTTAAAGAGGGAGAGAGTGGCCAATTAGTTCATCCTGTGACTTTAAGTATGTTTTGAAGCGGGCTATCAACAATCTTAACCTTCAAGTTTTTAGAAAATATTGACATCAGATAGACAAATCCTGAGATTCTATATATTTTTAGATCATCTCATTATTCTCCCCCAAATTTTACAGTCTTGTAAAATTGTCCTTTAGTAAGGAAGTAAATAAAAGGAATAAAACACTAACTTGTAATACCCCATAACTTTTTTATTATATTAACACAATACAAGGAAACATTTAGAAGAAGAGACAGTTGGTAAACATTCTTTATGGCACAGTTTCTCAAAGGTGTCAAATTTTGGAACACTGAAAATATAGCCTGTCAATCCCAGCTTGAGAAATGTTATCTAGGTTTTATTTCTAACCTATCTTATATTTAAAACAAAACAAAACAAACCTGTTAACTTTAACTTCCATGGTTTTACTTCTAACTCAAAAATAAAAACATCCTAGTTAGCTTGAGCTTTAAACAAACCCAAGTTTCGATCCTAGATACGATCCTACAGCTACTAAGATATAGTGCTGCCCCAAGCAGCTTATGCAATATAGATTCAGATCCTTCTTGGTATGCCTTGCTTTCAAGTCCTCTGTATCTGGAATGACATCTAAACATCCAAGACTAATGTTATTGGCAAAGACAAATGACTATGGGGGCCTATTGACAATGAAATGGTACAGGTAAGAATTCTATAATAAATTTTCTAACTCATGCCAGAAACTTTTTTTCTCTCTTAAGAAAAACTAAAGCACCAAATGGGGGGAAATGACTTTCAGTTGATTTCTCCTATATGACTGTCTTTGGAGATCCTACCTCAGAATGTCCCCCTGGAGGCCCAGGGGGAACCCTGTCATTTAAAAATATCCCATTTTATAAATAATTTCCCTTGTATATTCTTTCCAAATCCAATTAAAATGGTACATTTGGTTCAGTTTTAGTTGGTAAGATTCATTTCAAGTTCACAAGTTTTAAAATGTCTCTATGAAATAAAAAGTCATGAGCCCTTTCATAAAGAGCTAACTGACCAACATGCTAAGGAGAACTTCCTCCTTGATTGCAATCAAAGGCTGCATTGCCCTTCCTCCTCTGCCTTTACCACACAGGAGGAAGCAAACTGTGTCATCAACAGATATTAATAATAAAGCGCTCTAGCAGAGCTACTTCTACTCCTAAGGTCTTCAATACCTTGATGGCAGAAAAAAGGCCAGGCTGAGATACAAAAGGCTAGAGGACTCTCTGATCAGCTGCTTAATCCTTGAAGATCTGACGTGTTAGGCTGCAGAGCAGCCCTGGAAGCCTTCTTCCCCCATGTGTGGACTCCCATGAAGGAGCCAAGTATGGCCCATTCTGCTTTCACTCTCTAACTTCTCTGTTCTTTGGCACTTGTGCTAATTAGCTCATATTTTCCCACATAACCCCCTCACATATAATACATACTAAGATCATGTGAAGTAAAAGTCACTCCCTGCAAGAAAAGATGTTAAGCCTCGAAAGTTAATCTTTGATTCACTCGACTTTGTAGTAAACATTCAGGAATATGCTGGGTTGTTATCAAGTGTTTGTACTTGGTGAACAGGCAGCCACTTGGCTGGTCTCCATAACAGCTGAGAGGGTACATGACAGCACACCCTATACTCACAACCTATACTCACATACTGGGAGAATAACAAAGGTGAGCTTCTTAAAGGGTCCAAGAAGTCCTCAGCTTTATTAACGAGTAACAGCAGTGGCAACATGTCCTTTGTCCCCACAATGGAAGTACCACAATGGGGCTTTGTGTGGCCCCATCCCAATGGAAGTACCACTATGTGTGCCCTGTTCTGGGCATAGATAAGCTCTTTCCTTGATCTATATTAAAGCATGAGTACCTTTTACCTATCAGCTGATGACTGTCAATCAATTATATTAACAACATCACCTAACTTCATGGGCAATCTGGATGCTAGAAAAATTTTTATCAAGAAGTTACTTAAGCTTTCACCTCTAAAATGGTGATGGGTTGGGGTTATAATGTTTGTTAAACAAGCATTTAGAACTGTCACAGTTCTCTTAAAACCAAAAATCTGATATGAACTTACAACTTGTGAAGTACAACTGTAACATAATCTAAATTCTTCCTGTAGACAAGTGCATATTGGGCCAGCTTAAAGGAAAATGTAAGTTTTTATACTTATTTAAGTATGAAAATGTTTGACCCAATTTATGCATGAGATGAGGACACAGAAGGGGGGAAAAAAAGAATTTCAAGGCATTGTTATAATTTATTCCTGCACTATGAGTGTGCTTATCCTCTTTAATTAGTTGGAGTACACCAACCACTGTTTGTATTACACTTCATGATTTGAGAAAACTGAGATAAGAATATGGCAAAAAATAAACTGTTTACTGACATCCAGGGTCAGGTTCCATTCAACAACCCTTGTCAGAAATTTTATTCTACTGAACCCAAGATTGCTAGCTCATGCCAGACACTGGGAAGACTACAACAGGAAGGCTACGCCAAGGCTTAGTTATCACTTGGATAATACTAAAAACATCTTCTACTCATTTCTGGATATTTTATGTTGTGTGTGCTTACTCATGATATCTTACAAACCTTTAAAAGGTCCTAAACTAAAAATAGAAATGACCATGGGATACCTATTCTCTGTTCACTAGAAGATTACATAGCTTGAAGAAAAAGAATATGTTGGGATAGCAGGCTATTAGGTCATTAAATATGAAATGTCCAATTCTGAATCAAAAGTATATCTCAAAACAAGAAGCAGTACAATTAAAGTATCTGCCTAAACTATCGACACAGTTTTGCCATCTTAATGGTAGTTTGTTTATGCCAGCAGCGAAGAAGCCTGGAGAGCAAATGGTGATCAAGTCACAAAAGGTGTTGTCTACAGATGGTTGAGAATTGAATTCTTTTCCTTGCAAGAAATTGGCCAAAGCTTGGAAGTAGTAGTAGTCATTTGGCGAAGAGTCCGCTGAATACAATGGATGACAGAGTGTTTCCAAGTCAAGCCTTTGTAGCTTGAGCAGCATTGTTTGTGCAACATGTGGTCAAACACTGTCCTGCAGGAGGATTGGCCTGTCTCTATTGACTAATTAATCTTGGCTGCTTAATCACCAGCATCCTCATCATTTCATCCAGTTGGTTGCAGCAGACATCCACTGTAATCAACTGACCAGGTTTCATGAAGCTGTAGTGGATAATACCAGCACTGGACTACCACACACAGACCATTAGCGCTTTTTTTTGATGAATATTCGGTTTTAGACTATGTTTCGGCACTTCATCTTTATCCAACCACTGTGCCAAACATTTGTGATTGTCAAAATTAATCCACTTCTCATCATTCATAACAATATGATGTACAAATGGTTCGCCTTTACATCATAACAGCAAAGAAAGGTAAGCTTCCAGAGGATTTCTCTGCTGATGCTCATTTACTTCATGTGGTACCCATCTATCTAGCTTCTTTACCTTGTCCATTTGTTTCAAATGGTCAAACACTGTTGAAATAGTAACATCAAACCTTGCTACTAATTCACATGTAAGTTGAGATGGATTTGCTTCCACTACAGCTTTCATCCAACTCATCACTATCCACTTTGGTCTCAGGTCACCCACATGGCTCATTTTCAAGATTAAAATCGCCAGAATGGAACTTATTAGCCACATCCTTCCTAAACACAGCGTTGATATTTTAAGCTGGTCTACACTGCATTGGTTCCACATTGGAACTCATATTCAAAAATGACACAAGTTTTTGACTTATCCATGGTTTCACAAAAATTGCTCTAAGAAACAATCTGAAAGATAATCCCATGCCAAAATGTGCATTTGAAAGACTAAGGATGTACTTTCACAATAAAAATAAAACAAGAATTGTCAAAGTGATGTCAGAAATATGAACTGTCAAATTTAGTACTTAGGGAAACTGGACATTTCATACTTAATAACCTATACATGACTAGAATTTATTTAGATCCTGCTCTTTAGGTAAGAACCACATTACATTTTTACAAGCTCCAAAGCAAGTTGGTATGTTAGGCAAACTGAAAAAGTACTGTCTGCCCAGGGAGATAAGTATATGTTATATAAAAGATGAACTCTGATTTTATAGTTTTGGGGTATTGAATCACATAGTTTACCATTTCAATTATATTTTAAAATTTTAAATATATTTAAAATTTACATGTTAAAGTTTGCTTACCAACCTAGTTTCTGAAGTCTCTATTTCTATTTGGTTTATTTGTATAATTTCTTTATTGATAGTCTCCATTTGATGAATCACTGTAATCATACTTTCCTTTAAACTTGTTTATAATTATAATTTTGAAACATATTTATAATTTGAAGTTTTAGTCTAAGTCCAATATCTGGGCCCCCTCAAAGGCAATTTCTATTGTCTGCTTTTTTTCCCCAGTGTATGGTCACACTTTTCAGTTTCTTTGCATGACTTATAACCTTTTGCTGAACATTTTCAATATATTATACCAACTCTGGTTACTTACCCTCTATCCCCCACCCAACCTCAAGTCTGGGGCCCGTTATTATTTGTTTAGTAGTTCGGCTGGACTAATTCTGAGAAGTCTATTTACCCTGCAGTGTATGCTACCTCTGATGGACCCCCTCAGATTTTTTTCCTTGTTTTTATCTTTTGGCCTAGCTTCCTAGGGGTTGCCCTGGGTTCACATAAACCTCTTATTGGTCAAAGGTAGTGCTTAAGCTTCCTTAGCCAGTTAGATTTTTACCTTTTACTGTTGAAAGTGTGTATGGAAACTGCTATCATTTTTCAGAGAATTTATGATTTTGTCCTGTGTTAGCCCAGGGAGAGTAGACTTAGAATTCTACTCTGAGAGGGAACCCTACATTCTTGGCTACACTTGCCTGGGGTAGACCTTCCATAACATGGAGCTTGGAGAGGTAGTGGATGGCAGCTGGTTGGGGCTCAAATGCCATGGGCTCTTGTTGTTCTTGCACAGATTTAGTAGACTTTTTTGAAAGCATTTTTCCATTTGCTGTATGCCTTTAGGACAATTTGCAGAGACATTAATGTTATGTTTTCTTTTTAATAATTTTCACTAAATGGTTGTTTCACTGGGGAGATGGTCCACTGAGCTCTAAACACCACCATTCTAGAAATTCTCACCCTGAACTCTTTATTTCTAGAAAATTAAAACATCAACATGAGAAGATGGAATCTGCACCTTTCCTAGATTGGTGGTATGTGCTTGCTGTATTTTTTTTTTTTTTTTTTTTTTGAGACAGAGTCTTGCTTTGTTGCCCAGGCTAGAGTGAGTGCCGTGGCATCAGTCTAGCTCACAGCAACCTCAAACTCCTGGGCTCAAACAATCCTGCTGCCTCAGCCTCCCAAGTAGCTGGGACTACAGGCATGCACCACCATGCCCATTTTTTCTATACATATATTAATTGGCCAATTAATTTCTTGCTATTTATAGTAGAGCTCTTGCTCAGGCTGGTTTCGAACTCCTGACCTTGAGCAATCTGCCCGCCTCAGCCTCCCAATCCACATAATCTTGATTTCCACTTAACATTTCTTGATCATTTCTTAAAACATATGACCAAAATCTGAAATTCCTGATAAAATGGGCTATTTCCTTGAAAATATCCTCCCCTATTCAACTAATTCTAGGGATAGAGAAGTCTACTTAGGGTCCAATCTGACTTTCTGTTGAGTTAATACATGTAAGGCACACAGAACAGTGCCTAATATATAGTGAATCCAATATATGGGAGCTGCTATCATTCTTATCCTGTAGATAACCTCCCCAGCACAGAAGTCACCAAGGGCTTTCACCTCATGTCTAATGACATTTATCCTCCATCCCACTTCAGCTAACAATTCCCAAGATAATAACCTGACCTTCGGTACCCCAAAGAGCCCACTTCAGAAATCTTAAAATCACCATCACATATTCTGACTACATTTACTTTCTTTCCATAGTCTGTGCTCCTTTCCTTTATTTGCAACTATTCTTACTTTTCTTCTCCTTTTCCCCTCAAGTGATCAGTTTCTTGCCAGTTTTATCTTCCTTATTCTACCCAGCCCAAATTCCTACAGTCCATTATTTGGACTAATACCACTAATCCCCAACTCCCTTGCAACTCTGGCTTCTGTTCCATACATAGTTCCTGCAAACAAACCCTCAAACTTGAATAAATCCACAATATGCTCTTAATCTAGACCGCCCAATTTTATTAAAAAGGTTTACATAACTGGGTCAACTAGGGACAATTCAAGCCAACCAGCATCCCTTTGACTCACCCCATACAGTGGGTTCTTACCATCAGCATATAAACATACTAAAATCTATTTCCAAGATACATGCTGAAAAACAAAAAAGCCCTCTTTTGACCTTTGACTCCATAAGTATCACTCTCTTTCCCTTTTCATTCAAGACTCTTTAAGACATATAACCACCTGTTCACTGATTGATTATCAAGGGCCAAACACTGTGGCTAGTAGCTTTTTCCTATTTTGACAAAGTACGGACTCACAGAGATGAGGAAATAGACTCACGGAGACCAAGTCACTTGTCTTAGGTAATATAGCTAACAAGTGGTAGAAACAAATAGGACATTACCACAGAAAGCAAACACAGATTGAAAGAAATAATAGTATTGGGAAGTGATTTCCTTAAAGCAATCATTAGGTCCCCAGAGAGCTGAAATTCTTCAATAGGAGAAACTGGCTTAGTAACACTGATGAAGAGAGGTAAACTTTCTATTAGTCAATCCCATGCTTAACTTACAAGATTTGGTTTTTAAGTTAATGTAGCAATAAATGTGAATTCTTTTAGTTATTTTCCTTTAAAAGTTCAAGATTCAAGAGTAGAATCTGTCTTGTTATAGTCTTTATGCTGTTAGCTCAAACATTAAATTCACAAGTTAAACACACATAATACTTTTAAAAAGACTCTTTTTAGGGGGTGGTGTAAAAACAATTGTATTTATAAATTAAAAGTCTTAAATGTAAAATAAATACCATTCAATGAACAAGCTACAATTCTTGTTGGTTGCTCACCTTAATTCCTTTTTTAAAAAATATCTACATCAACTTTTAAAAATGCCTACTAGAGCCATTCCATTTTGAGAATCACTCCTTAGAAGTGATTGTTTTTCATATACCTGGTGTCCCCACTTGGGGAGAAGACCCATTATCAGCTTTTGACCAAAGAATCTTCTTAAAAAAATTTATTCTGATTTTATATCAATTTTGAGATAATATTGGGAAAAATAATCTTATTTATTTTTAGTTACTTTGGTCAAGAATCTTTTTTAAAAAGACACCGCATATTTTTCAAGACAACCCAACAAACACATGATGTGCTCCCTCTGCTGGCTCTGCAATAGTTCTTCCTTAGATATTCCTTACATCTTTGAACCTGAAATGCCAATACTTTTTTTCTAATAAAATAACTAGAGAAGGCTGGTACATCCCAGTATAACGTATCAGGTGCCCTTTCAGTAAATCAGATTTAGCAAGCATTTATTAGACCAACTCCAGTGGATTTTCCCCTTTCTTATTCTAGCTTAATTTTTTGTATTTTAACATCTCCATTTCTTGTATGGCTCAAGTAGAGATGGAGGTGGAGAAGGTAAAAGCTTTATACAAAGAGAAGAGGAAGAAATTAGTTTATTTCACTGAATAAAAGCACTGAAGTATGGAATGTGGCACATTTGAGTTCACACAAACGATGAAACTGAGTGTAAAATAAAACAAGTAAATTCAAATCTATATATTTTTTAAAAGCTGAGGAAATCATTTCAGTAAGAAGCCCAACTTTGTATTAACACTTTTTCAGATTCCAAAGGGAGGAAAGGGTTGGAAACCTGATGCGAAAGCGTGAAAATATTCTTTCATTAGAAAGTTGTATTTTTAAATTCTAGAATTAAATCATTTGCAAAATATTTATTTTGAAATAGTAAGTACTCTCTTAAACAAGGACTTTAACTCTGCTTATTTAAATATCTAAGCTATTCATTTTAATTGTTTTGCCAAGTGCCATTAAATGAATGTCACAAAAGTTATTACAGAGATGTCCTGTGATTGATTGAGTCATCCATGAAAGGATTTTAGAAGAACATAAAAATTTACCTGTTTCTCAGGTATCAGTAAAATAAAAGATTTTTATTTAACTCAAGGCAGAGTTGCCAATTGTGTAACAAGTACAGTTAATTATAAGCACTACCATAGGAAAACTATTTCTATAGAGTGGCATGTAAAATTCAGTACAAATAGAAAAATGAGTAAATGGAAGGATGAATAATCTTTCCAGACAGAGCTGAATTACTGCCTTAAACTACTAACTGTTACACACATGCTGTTCTAATTACCTGGTTAAAGCAGGCTGCCGACCATTCTGTGAGCCCCCCCACAAATGACAAGCTTGGTCTCACAAAGAGGTGAGGAGGCAAACATTGCAATAAATATAAGTTCCATTAACTAGGTCAAACAAACAGCTGGTCCAATGACTTCAACGAAACATTTCAACCTGATTTATATGAAGGCAAAATGTCCACCTTAAAAAAAAAATAATGAAGATTGGTAAAGTTGGATTAGTATTTTCTAGCTTATCCTTGAATTTTATGTCCCTTCTCATTATCAATGCCAATCTATGTTATATAATGTTTAATTTGTATAAAGAGTAAACTAAACCTAAGCCCTTTCCTATCATCTAGAATCAGATCTAAATAAATTATTTCAAACTTAGGTCTCAGGAATTTAGTTCTTAGATAAGGGTTTACTTGCAGCTATTATGGCTAAATGTTCAAATTTTTCAGCTAGTAGTCTTCTGTTATCTTTTCAAAAAGCTTCTCACTTGCTTTATACCCAAAAGCTACATCTTTATGCCAACAAACTAACTATAACAGCTTTTGTATTATTGGGAGGGCAACCAAGGCTTCGATCTTACCTTAAGAGTAGCAACATTGGTACTAAGTGTAATTGCATAGGCATAAAACCAAAACTGATCATTACTTTCTAGTTTCTAGATCTGAATAACAGTAATTCAATTCAGAACATATCACATCAATGAAATGCTGAGTATAAGGAAAGAAGTTTGCTAGGTTCTAGGTAAGATAAGACGTGACATCTGCTTTGCAGTTACAACTTGAGCTAAACAAAGTCCAGGGACTCCTGTGTTCCTTGCCTGGTCATCTTTCCCGTTCAGAATTATTAGATAAGCAACTTCTCTCAGTTTCCCTTAATACTAGCTTTTTTTTTTTTTTTTTTTTTTGAGACAGAGTCTCGCTTTGTTGCCCAGGCTAGAGTGAGTGCCATGGCGTCAGCCTAGCTCACAGCAACCTCAAACTCCTGGCTCAAGCAATCCTCCTGCCTCAGCCTCCCAAGTAGCTGGGACTACAGGCATTTGCCACCATGCCCGGCTAATTTTTTGTATATATATTAGTTGGCCAATTAATTTCTTTCTATTATAGTAGAGACGGGGTCTCGCTCTTGCTCAGGCTGGTTTCGAACTCCTGACCTCGAGCAGGGAGAGGAGAGGGGAGGGGAGGGGAGGGGAGGGGAGGGGAGGGGAGGGGAGGGGGAGGAGGGGAGGGGAGGGGAGGGGAGGGGAGGGGAGGGGAGGGGAGGGGAGGGGAGGGGAGGGGAGGGGAGGGGAGGGGAGGGGAGGGGAGGGGAGGGGGGAGGGGAGGGGGGAGGGGAGGGGGGAGGGGAGGGGGGAGGGGAGGGGGGAGGGGAGGGGAGGGGAGGGGAGGGGAGGGGAGGGGAGGGGAGGGGAGAGGAGAGGAGAGGAGGGGAGGGGAGGGGAGAGGAGAGGAGAGGAGAGGAGAGGAGAGGAGAGGAGAGGAGAGGAGAGGAGAGGAGAGGAGAGGAGAGGAGAGGAGAGGAGAGGAGAGGAGAGGAGAGGAGAGGAGAGGAGAGGAGAGGAGAGGAGAGGAGAGGAGAGGAGAGGAGAGGAGAGGAGAGGAGAGGAGAGGAGAGGAGAGGAGAGGAGAGGAGAGGAGAGGAGAGGAGAGGAGAGGAGAGGAGAGGAGAGGAGAGGAGAGGAGAGGAGAGGAGAGGAGAGGAGAGAGGAGAGGAGAGGAGAGGAGAGGAGAGGAGAGGAGAGGAGAGGAGAGGAGAGGAGAGGAGAGGAGAGGAGAGGAGAGGAGAGGAGAGGAGAGGAGAGGAGAGGAGAGGAGAGGAGAGGAGAGGAGAGGAGAGGAGAGGAGAGGAGAGGAGAGGAGAGGAGAGGAGAGGAGAGGAGAGGAGAGGAGAGGAGAGGAGAGGAGAGGAGAGGAGAGGAGAGGAGAGGAGAGGAGAGGAGAGGAGAGGAGAGGAGAGGAGAGGAGAGGAGAGGAGAGGAGAGGAGAGGAGAGGAGAGGAGAGGAGAGGAGAGGAGAGGAGAGGAGAGGAGAGGAGAGGAGAGGAGAGGAGAGGAGAGGAGAGGAGAGGAGAGGAGGAGAGAGGAGAGGAGAGGAGAGGAGAGGAGAGGAGAGGAGAGGAGAGGAAAAGAAATCTGCCCAAAGTTACAAAGCTAAGAAGTGGCCGAATCAGGATACAAGTACCCAAGTCTGTTGGACTCCAAAATCTGAGCACTTTCCTATACATACCAAGGAAAGATTCCATAACAGAGACAGGTTTGCAAGTATATCTTGACTTGAGAATTGAACTGAACATGCTAAAGGAAGACTGCTGATTTCAGAAGGGCAAGATAGGAAAACATAGGACTAAACATAGTGAGGTCACTATAGAGAAGTTTTAGGCATAAAACATAGATCTACTGAAGAGCAGGAGAACGGTTTGATGAGAATAGCAGTTACGGAAAACAATCTAAAACTTTCAAGTATTGAGGATGTGAGTCAGGAGGTCAACAAAAGCTATAGAAAAAGCCAAGTATGTGTGATTACAGAATAACCGAGTATTTTTAGGAAAAAAAGGGTAAACAAATAAGGAAGCAAGCAAACAAGAGGTAGCATCAAGAATGGAAAAGAGGCCAGGCACAGTGGCTCACGCCTGTAATCTTAGCACTCTGGGGGGGGCCAAGGTGGGAGGATTGCTTGAGCTCAGGAGTTGAGACCAGCCTGAGCAAGAGCGAGACGCCATCTCTACTAAACACAGAAAAATTAGCTGGGCATTGTGGCATGCACTTGTAGTCCCAGCTACTCGGGAGGCTGAAAGGAGGATGGCTTGAGCCCAGGAATTTGAGGTTGCAGTGAGCTACGATGACACCACTGCACTCTACTCAGGGTGACAGAACTAGACTCTTGTCTCAACAAAAAAAAGAGAAAGAATGGAGAAGAAACAAAAAACACTATGTGGTGAATAAAGCAGCAACTTGGAAATGGAAAGACCTGGTTAGGGGTGGGGAACCTATGGTCTTAAAGCCACATGTGGACTTCTAGGTCCTTAAGTGCAGCCTTTTGGCTGAATCCAAATTTTACTGGACAAATCTCTTTTATTAATACATTTTTGTCTTTTATATTTTTGTTTCATTTTTTAAATGAATGTATTTAAAATACCAAAGAATAAAATATGTTTCAATGAAATAATCCTCCCAGATTGACCAGCATAATTAGAACATTAGCAAGCCATAAGGGCTAAATTGATGGCTGCCATGTTCATGATTTAGTCTTAATTTCCCCCATCTGACTGGGCCACTACCACACAAGCCTGGCTGGTGAGAATTTATGAGGGTTGAGTATGCCAGTCTGTTATCAGCTTTTGAAAATGGTGCACTATGCTTCTGTTTGAAGTAGAATTTGTGAATAGTTGCACAGTTTGATAGTATTTTTTAATTCTGTCTGATTAACAGCCATGATGTGAAAGAAAACCAAGAGAATGCTAAAAGGAAGAAAACATTTTTCAATGAAGATTGGGAATTGAAATATTATCTTGTTTCTGCTAAAGATACGATAATTTGCTTATTTTGTGATACTGTAATGTCAACATTAAAGAAATTCAATGCACATCGGCATTATAACACTCATAGAACCACAAATATTTTAAATTAGAGGGAGAGCCACAACAGTGTGTACTGTGGAAATTAAAAGATGAAAAGCAAAAGCAAAGACAATTCTTTGAAGCAGCAATAAGACCTAGAAATAATGCCACTGAAGTAACTTATAAAGTAGCTTATACACTCAGGAAAAAAGGGAAGCCATTCAGTGATGTAGAAATTGTGAAAGAATGCACTATCAAAGTTGTAGGATGCTTAGACCACAGTAACAATTCAAAGTATAAACTACTGCCTCTTTCAAGGAGAACTGTAACTGAACAGCAACATGAATTAGCCTCCAACTTAAACAAGGTCATGTAATACTTTAAAAGGAAAGTACATATTATTCAATCGCTTTAGATGAATCAACAGATACCTGACTCATAGGTTTTATACTTCATACAGGTCATACAAGAAGATTTTCTTTGCTATGAAAAGTTACTCGTTTTGGGCACTCTTGCGAACAGAACATGGGGAATAGATATCTTCAACAACTTTCCAGATAAATGTAGTGAAGTTGGACTGAATTTGGTAAATTTAGTGAGTGCATGTGATAGTGAACCTTCTATGACAGGAAAACATGAAGGGTTTATTGCACAGATTAAAAAAAGTATTAACAGATCCAGATGCTCTCACTTCTTTTCATTGTATCTTGCATCAGCAAAAACATCTCTGTGCTAAAGCTGTCAGTTTTGTAACATGCTAAAGTTGAATGATGAGGTATGCAGTGTGGATTTGCTGTATCATTCTAAAGTGTGTTGGCTATTGTAGGAACAGGAGTTAGCCAAAATTTTATCTACGAGAGACTAGATAAATTTTAGGAGAAATAAGAATCAGCAATGTGAATTATTGAAAAAGGATTTCTATAGGAAAGCAGCATTTCTGTGTGATATGCCAAATCAAAACGAGTATTTCTTTGCAAGGTAAAACTAAGTCTATACATGATATGTGGCAAAAAATCCAAACATTTTGAAAAAAGCTATCTTTTATCAAAACATTTCTTCTTCAAAAGGAAATTTCAGATGAACATTTTCCCCAGTTAGCAAAGGTCACCGACAAGCAGGATGATAGATCATTTAGAGAATACACAGCTATTATAAACCTATTAATTGGAGAATAAATGAAAGGTTCACTGACTTTGAGAATCATGACATCACACTCAAATTAGCATTTCAGCCTCACCTAGTTGGTATCACCAAGGCACCTAAAGAATTACAGATGGAAATGACTGAGCTATCAGCAGACAACATTTTAAAGTCATTGTTTGCGCCTGTAATCCTAGCACTCTTGGGAGGCCAAGGTGGGAGGATCGCTCGAGGTCAGGAGTTTGAGACCAGCCTGAGCAAGAGCGAGACCCCGTCTCTACTAAAAAAAAAAAAAAAAAAATAGAAAGAAATTAGCCAGACAACTAAAATCTATATATAAAAAATTAGCCAGGCAAGGTGGCGCATGCCTGTAGTCCCAGCTACTCGGGAGGCTGAGGCAGCAGGATTGCTTGAGCCCAGGAGTTTGAGGTTGCTGTGACCTAGGCTGACACCACAGCACTCTAGCTGGGGCAACAGAGCAAGACTCTGTCTCAAAAAAATATATAAATAAAGTCACTATTTGAAGCTAAGGAAAATCAAACTGAAATACAAAAAAAAGCAGAATATCCACACCTCCGCCAACATGCCTGAAAAATGCTTTCTTGCTTTCCTACCACTTACTGCTACAAATCTACGTTCTCCTACCAAACCAAAATCAAGATGCTCTTAAGCTCACAAATAACTGATATCCATCTAATGGATCAACTGAAATGTGGACCTCCATGCTGCAACCAAATATTCAAATGCCTTCTAACAAAAAACAGATACAACACAGTCATTAAAAGGTTAATTTTAAAATTAATACCTTTCATTGTTTGAAATTATTAAGCACATAGTAGTTCAATTTTTACAAAATAATGTACATTTTTAGTATATCTAATTGAATTTCTTGAATGTGGCCTTATTTGATTACAGCTAACTTAATGTGGCCTTCCAACATGAAAAGATTCCCCCCCGCCTGACCTACGTTCTGTTCTGGCTATATAACTTTGAGAAGGACAGCTCTTTACATCAGTTCTATCTTTGATCTATTACTCAGATTGCCATTCTTACTCAGATTGCCATTTGTATCCCATCTCAGATAGAACCTTAGCAAGCTCTTTATCCATTTATTGCCTTCCTTCCTTTATGTTATTATTGGTTCTACATCTATTTTAAACTTCAAAAGACACTAGAATCGTTAGTTTTCACAGTCAATATTCATTTAAATTAAGCCACTGTTCTTCATTCCTTTTACCAGCTTGTCTGGCATTACCCTCCCCCCCACATACACCCAAAGTTTTGGTGTGTTTTGTACTTCTTTTAACGTAGATAGATCTACAGGTGACAGACTCCCTTCACTTTTTGTTTGCACAAAAATGTCTTCTCTCCTTTATTTCTGAAGAATATTTTCCTTATGTTTACATTATAATCTGACAATTACTGTTTTTCTGCTCTTTTAAAGATGCCCTCCCACTGCCTTCTGGATCTCACTGTTTCTGTTGAACAATCATTTGTCTGTCTTATCATTGCTTCTTTGAGTGAAATGTTTCCTTTGCTCTGAACACTTTAGTTTTCAGCAGCTTGTTCTCTGTGCTCCCACAGAGTCAGTTTTACTCTTATAAGCACTGGTGTGGATTTCTCTGTATTTCATGTTTTGGTGATATAGCTATAGAAATTACCAAAATTTAATCACAATGAGAAAAAAGCATGGAAAATAAAGAACAGAGTATCCAAAGGCAGTCAAACAAAATGTCTTACATATGTGTAACTGTAATATCAGAAGGATAATAGGGAAAAAATGGGGCAGAAGTAATATTCAAAGAAATCATTGCTGAAAATTTTCCATAATTAATAACACATACCAAATCCCAGTTTAAGAAGCTCAGAGAAAACGAAGCCAGATAAATACCAAACACACAGACACAGCATATCCTATTTAACGTTGAAAACCTAGGATAAAGATAAAATCCTGAAGACTGCTATAGGAAAAAAAGACATGCTGAAGCATAAGCTAAGAATTACAGCAGACTCCTCATGGGAAAGTATGAAAGCTGGAAGAAAATGGAGTGACATATTTAAAGTGTTGAAAAGGAAAAACAAAAACAAAACAAACAAAAACCCAGCCAGCAACCCATAATTCTACACCCAGAGAAAATAATCCTAAAAATGACGGTGCTTGCTTTGGCAGCACATATACTAAAATTGAACCAATGCAGAGAAGATTAGCATGGCCCCTGCCCAAGAATGACATGCAAATTCATAAAACATTCCTTATTTTTTTATTTAAAAAAGAAAAATTAGGGATAAAGATCTTCTCAAGCAAAAAAAGAAAAGTAAAAAAATGTATTGCCAGCAGAACCACATGACAAAAAATGTTAAAGGAAGTTCTACCACACATAAGGAATTTGATACCACATGGAACCTTAGATCTACACATAGAAAGGAAGAGCACCAAATACAGAATAAGGTTCTGTATTTAAATATAAGCTTCATATTTTCCTTATATATATTTGCTCTAAAAGATAGGTATCAGCCTAAAACAAAAATAGTAGCAATGTTTTGTGTGTTTATAGCATAAAGATAAAATATATGACAATAATTTACACTCCTACTGGAAATGCATGAGGATTTCTGTTACTCTACATCCTTATCAATACTTCATGCTCTCTTGTATTTCTCTGATGACCTAAAAATTGCAAGTTATTTTTCATATTGTTTATTGACCAGTTGAACATCTATCCTTGGTGTAAAGTGCCCAAAGTTTTGCTTGTTTATCTATAAGGTTTGTTGGTTTGTTTTTTTGTTTGTTTTTTTTTGGCAGGGGGAATGTGTATTATCTTTAATTAATTTATTGCCATTCTTTATATATTCTAGGTGTGAGTTCTTATTTTAGTTATTTCCAGAGAGATCATACCAATTACAACCATAAATGCTGTGCTGTCTGACTGGTATCAGAGAGCTTCAAATCAAGCTCAATACTTTAAGAGTAAGCTAAGAAGTCACAAAAATGACATTTTTATTACCATTACCATCATTTTAAAAATGTTTTGCTTGTTGGTATTTGGTAACACAGATACTGATAATGTAGCAATAAAGTCAAAATGAAAAACTTAAATCAGAATAGCTACCTTTCCTAAGATCCAGAGGCTGAGATTTTATAAAATCAATTTACCCTAGGCACTCTGAGATCAGCAGTCAGAGAGAAAGGCACCTATATGTAATAGTTAGTGGATATATTTTAATGGAGATATATTTCAATAGTTTTAAAAGCTGTACTGTTTAAAGAAGATGAGTAAAGAAGCTAGACTGAATTTTAATAGCTTTTCTATAAAATCTAATTTTCTCAAGGTAGGAGTTTAGATAAAACTGAAATAGCTATGCAGGTCCAAGACTGAAGATTTGGGTCCTACTGACTTCCTACTTTTCCTGTATTGACTATTAAGGAAAGCTTAATTAAGACAGTCAAGAGAAATATGTTTCTGTGATGAGTGTCAAGGTCAACCTCACTGAAAACATATCTAATTAGAGGTCATTAAAACAATTTCTTACAAGCAGAAAATAGAGCTTGATTTGGAGTTGAGCTATTATGCTCTGTGCTTTCTTCACAAAGAAAGGAAAAAGTTAAATCACATATTTATACTCTATAATGGAATTCTATTATACATGGAAAAATCTATCTATCTATCTATCTATCTATCTATCTATCTATCTATCTATCAATCTATCAATCAATCAATCAATCATAAAGCAGAAACCAGACCAAGATCCCACAGCATTACTTCAAGCCAAGGTGAAAAGCTGTAACTTGGAATTTACTCACTGGCACATTAATTTTGACCTTATTTTGTTGCCACACTGCAAAGGAGAGGTCAAGTAAGTGGATTCTTTACAACAATAGTACTTTAGGTCAAAGAGGCTTTAGTTGTAATGGCACATTATCTTCTAAACCTAATCAAGCAGATCTAGAGTTGCCTGAGAAAATTAGAACAAGGACATTTTGACTGGATAATAAACATAAGCATGGAATATAGATGGCTGTACATTAGAATTCATAGTTTACTAAGGCTATGAGATATTTAATTTTAAAAAGAGCATTTAAGAGAGGAATAGTCTCTAAAAATCATAATATAACACACAAAAAATGGTATAATGTTTATCTAAAACTCTCTTAATGATATATCTACTACACAAATATTTAGGTGCTACAAGTCAAAATTTACATTAAAGGCTAGAGACCTATGTTTTCTAATTAATATATATCATTATAAAAGTATGTCATATAACCTGTGTGCTCCGAAGTCTAAATTCAATATGAGGCACAAACTACAGAAGAGAGAAGAGGAAAGGAAGAGCCTAAGCTCTTTTCTGGGATGTTAAAGGGAGGCTTATGAATCTCTCATGAAATAAGGAAGTAAAGACAAATTCCAAAAATTCTGGTAACAAATATGCTCTCCTACATGGAGTGACAACTCAGACAGAGCAAACAATGCCCTGGGGAATGTTTAAGCCCAGCCTTGGATAAAGCAATGTCTTCCCAGTCCCTGCAACAAGAGGCCTGCATGAATTACACAGAGAACATAAGAAAGGCTCCACAGCAGGGAAGCCATGAGCTTCATGAGTCCTTGTGCTCAAATTAAATTAGCTGTGCTCCAACCATGGATAGTGGCCATGGGCTCCTGGAGACGTTTTGCTGAGTCAGTCTTCTACTCACCCTACTATACCTCCCATCCCCCTAAGATATCCAGATTGGTTTCAAAGCCTCTGCTGAGAGTATCAGCCTTTTGTACAAATATTAATATTTTATATCTACCAAGGCAGCCAGCCGTGAAGAACAGTTTTTCTTCAAAATTTTGCTTTGATTCCTTGCTACTCTCTTTGAGCTACTGAAAGCTAGATAAGTTTCACACACACCGCTGGGTGTTTCAAGCCTTAGTACATTCATTAATATTTTATAGACTTAATTCCAAGGCAGCTAAACAATATATTCTATTAAAAATGCTCTATTATAAAAGAGGTACTTTTAGAAGGGCAAGCTGCTGCCTAAAATATACTTACAAAAGGAAATGTTAACCTTGGAAAAAAGGTATCTTCATATGCTATTCAAAGCTCTTTGGTTCTTTTGAGAAGGACCTTAAAGATTCTATAAATCCGGCTTGGGGTTTCTAAACAAGGACCAAGTAAGAAAAGACTACTTGTCCACAATGATGCATTTAAAAGGCTTGCTGAATTTAATATTTTAAAAAGCAAGATGTAGAATGACATGGAAGAAAATTACTCTACTCTACTCTCCTAACTATCCCCTGTTTTGAAGGACTAACAGACTTTTGTACCCATATGACAACACCATTTCGCTTGAGCTAATCATTCATTATCTATCAGCAGGGTCCATGTCCTTAGAGCCCTATAGGCTTCTGAAGGCCTCCCTTCTGGACTGGAAGAAAAATTATTTATGAAATGGAATAGGAATTTACTCAGTTTCAAAAAAAGTTAGTAAATCCATTCCTTATTTAGTAAACACTAACCAATTCAAACACTTGGGCCTGGAATTTCATCTGTAAGAAAGTAAACTAGCTAATATGCAGGTGGGAACTAAAACTAAACTTGTTTCCTCTATAGTGTGCCCACACCTTGAGGAAGATATCTAGTATTAAACTACATACACACACACACACACACACACACACACACACACACACACACACACACACACAATTAGGCTATTTTATTAAAATGTAAAGAGCCATATAACACAAGAAATACTAAAATAATACAAGTAATAAATGCTAACAGAATCCACAATGTGATACAGAACTTCAAAGTTGAATAAGCATCCTCTGAGACCTTACATAGTTACCAAGCATTTTTTGATGTCTCCTGTGAGTAGACAAAGCCTCCGATCACAATGCTAAAACAGGGGGCAAAAGAAGTAGCAGTCCCAGGACTTGGGACTGGAGAGTCAGGATTCATAAAGAAAATCCATGAAACAATGTTTAAAGTATAAAATGATCCAGTATAAATGGGATAGGTGAATATTTAGGGAATGGAGAGATTAAGAAGTTTCCTTGAAGAGCTGGGTTTTAAAATGGATTGGAAAATGATCTGTCAATAATTTATAATTTAAGTAATAGGTTCCTTTTGTAATAGCTTTATTGAGATACAGTTCACATACTATAAATATCACCCATCTAAAGAGTACAATTCAATGCTTCAATGGTTTTAAGCACAGTTTTATAATATCTTCACAGAGTTGTGCAACCATTACCACAACCAATTTTAGAACATTTTCATCATCCCAAAAAGAAACCCTGTACCCTTCAGCAGCGATTCCCTCATTACCCTCCAACCTTCTGGTCAACTCCCACCCCAGCCCTGGTCAAGCACCATTCTACTTTCTGTCCCTGTGAAATTTGTCTATTCTGGACATTTCATATAAATGAAATAAAACATATAAGGTCTTTTGTGACTGGTTTATTTCACATAGCATAATATTTTCAAAGTTCATTCATGTTGTAACATGTATCAGTACTTCATTGCTTTTATGGATGAATAACATTCCCTGTATGGATGAAATTAGCTAAAGATGAGTGTAAGCAAGTTATCTGTCAGACTAATCTGCTGTTTAAACATTAATGTTGTGTAGCCATAAATACCACTAATTCAGCATAACGAAATATCTCATAAGAATAAAATAGAAAAGAATGAGTTCACAAGATGCAATATTTTCATGTACACTTTTTGCAGTAATCTGACCCCAGTGTTAACTCAAGTTTCAAAAAATAAATAAATAAAAGCATTCAGAGAAATTCTCTTCCTTATTGGATGTACATGACATACCATTTTCCTGCCTTAACTTGGATATTTTGCCTACTAAAAGAGGAATGACTCACTCTAGCCTGGGCAACAAAGCAAGACTCTGTCTCAAAAAAATAAAAATAAATTAAATAAATAAATAGGAATGAAAACAAATCACTTCTGAGTGGCGAAAGCACCATAAGGAATATTATGAAAAGTGTATTAATATGAACAAAGAAAGACCTTTGTCTCTCCTTAGTAATGTCCCCTCATAAAAGTATGTGACTTGTAAATTCCTGGAGGAAAAAATGGTTTTTTAATGCTGTCATTTTTATAGCAACTATATTAACCCTTGAGTTAGAAAATGGAAACTTACTGCTAAAATGAAAGAATGCAATGAATAGGCCCAATATTAAAATCTACTAAATATGTGAAATCTGAGAAGAGTATCTCTCAGAATGATCACATGATGTGACTTTTCACCAAATATACTATAAGATTCAACCAAAATAAAATAAAAATACATATGTAATTTGTATAGAGGTGAAATTCACATAAAATAAAATTAACCATTTTAAAGTGAACAACTAAATGGCTTTTAGTGCATTTAAAATATTGTATGACCACTGTCTTTTTCTAGATCCAAAAAATTTTCATCATCCTAAAAGGAAACGCCATACCCATTAAGCAACTGCTTCCTATTCCCCCCTCCCCACAGCCCCTGGCAACCACCAATATATGTCTGTCTCTAAAGATTTACCTATTCTGTGTATTTCATACAAGTGAAATCATTTAATATGTGACCACTTGTGTCTGGCTTCTTTCACTTAGCATAAATGTTTTTGAGGTTCATCATCTACAGTGTAGAATGTGTCTGTCATTTCTTTTTATGGCTGGGTAATATTCCATTGCATGGATATACTACAGTTTGTTTAATCATGCATCCAATGATAGATATATGGGCTGCCGCCACCTTTTGGTTACTGTGCATAGTCCTGCTACAAACGTGTGTATATGTACTCGTTTATGTATCTGTTTTCAATTCTTTGCAATATGAATTGCTCAGTTGAATCATATATCTTTGCAGAAAGGAATACTGAACCCAGTGATTTCTATAGTTAGCCAATATTATTAATCTGCTTCAAAAAAATTCAGAGACTGCGCTTCGGTGTGTTGCCTAGGCTAGAGTTATAGGGGCTATTCACAGGTGAGACTTTAGCATAACACAACCTCTAACTCCTGGGCTCAAGTGATCCTCCTGGATCAGTTTTTCTGAGTAGCTGGGACTACAGGTGTGCACTATCATCCCGAACCTACTTTTTAAAATTGGCTTTCTTCCTATTGATAATAATGAAGTAATTTAAACAGTGACAGAAAGTATTAGAAATCAAATTGAGTAAACAAATGGAAATACCACTTAAATTACTCAAAAATCTTTTTAAAAGCTAATTTTTCTTCAATCATTCCTGATTTTTCCAGACAAGTAAATGACATTTTTCTTGTGGGTGTATAAAACTGTTCTTACATTTGGATATTTTCCTCTTGCCAAATTAAATGCTTCCTCCCTGCCTGTGCCAAAAAGTCAGATTATAGACAGTTTAGATGCAGTAGCACGTTCTGGACTCTAAAGTTTTCAAATCTTAGTTATTTTAAATTGACAAATAAAAATTACATATATATTTTTTGTGTATAACATGCTATTTTGAAATAAGTACACATTATGGAATGGCTAAATCAAGCTAATTAACATATGCATTACTTTACATATTTTTTTTCCTCTCAAATCTTTTTAAAATGCAAAAACTTCTATGTTGGTTTTGGGGTTTTTTTGTTTTGTTTTGTTTTGTTTTTGAGACAGAGTCTTGCTTTGTTGCCCAAGCTAGAGTGAGTGCCGTGGTGTCAGCCTACTCACAGCAACCTCAAACTCCTGGGCTAAAGCAATCCTCCTGCCTCAGCCTCCCGAGTAGCTGGGACTACAGGCATGTGCCACCATGCCCAGCTAATTTTTTCTATATATATTAGTTAGCCAATTAATTTCTTTCTATTTATAATAGAGACGGGGTCTTGCTCTTGCTCAGGGTGGTTTCAAACTCCTGACCTTGAGCCATCCGCCTGCCCTGGCCTCCCAGAGTGCTAGGATCACAGGAGTGAGCCACCACGCGGCCTTGTTTTGTTTTTGAAACAGGGTCTTATTCTGTCACCTGGGCTAGAGTGCAGTGGCATTATTATAGCTCACTGCAACCTTGAATGCCTGGGCTCGGGAAATCTTCTGCCTCAGCCTCTGGACTGCTGCGACTATATAGGCACAGGACACCATGCCCAGATCATTTTTTTCATGTTTTATAGAGACCGGGTCTCACTCTTGCTCAGGCTGGTCTCGAACTCCTGCCTCAATCCTCCCTCCTTGGCCTCTCAAAGTGCTAGGATTATAGGTGTGAGCCACTGTGCCAGCCTATGTCATTATTAAAATATCTTAATAAATGTTAGCAATAATACCTCAATCAGACCAACTATGTTCAATGAAAAGGAGAATGTCTACTTTAAAATACATTTTATACACACATAGCTTCTTCTCCAGAGGTTTTCTGAATAAAAACTATCATAAAAATCAAACCTTCCTTTATTCAGTGTCTGGCTAGCTTCCCCCTGAAAGCCCATTCTATACTTATAGATTCATGGCTAGAGACTGTTGAAAGGTATTACTGGCTGGGTGCAGTGACACGCCTGTAATCCTAGCACTCAGGGAAGCCGAGGCAGGAGTACTGCTTGAGCTCAGGAGTTCGAGACCAGCCTCAGCAAGAGTGAGACTCTGTCTCTACCAAATAGAAAAAAAGTTAGCTGGGCAACTAAAAATAGAAAAAATTATCCAGGCATGGTAGTGAGCACCTGTAGTCCCAGCTACTCAGGAGGCTGAGGCAGGAAGATAACCTGAGCCCAGGAGTTTGAGGTTGCTGTGAGCTAGGGTGATGCCAAGGCACTGTAGCCTAGGTGACAGAGTGAGAGACTGTCTCAAAAAAAAAAAAAAAAAAAAACGAAAGATATTTCTTTTTCAACCACATTTTCCCCTAGTAAATTACAAGCTGAGGAATTCACAAAGGATAGTGCATTCTATTAGCACATTTGATTTTATACTACTTATCTGCAAAGAATATGCAAATTCTTCGTCCTTAAAGCCAATCACCCCCAACACACATACTTGCTCCCTAAGTTTACATGAGAAAAAATAAAGCCAACAAAAGTAAGAGTCATCAAGACAGTTAGTGGCAGAACTATTCTATACTCCTTATTCCAGTCTGAAGCTGTTAAAATCAAGTTGTCTCACGTCTCTTCTCCTAGCACTTTGGGAGGCTAAGGGGGGAGGATCAATCGCAGACCAGCTTGAGCAACACAGCAAGGCCCCATCTCTACAAAAAATAGAAAAATTAGCCCAGCATCGTGATGCACGACTGTAGCCCCACCTACTAGGGAGGCTGAGGCAGGAAGATTGCTTGAGCCCAGGAGTTTGATGTTGCAATGAGCTATGATAACGCTAATGCCCTCATGCCTGGACAGCAAAGCGAGACGCTGTGTCCAAAAAACAAACAAACAAAAATACTCAAGTTGTGCTGTGTCCTGTAAAATCAAAAGAATGATAACCCAAAAGTCAAGTACATATTACAAATTAGTAAGAATTATCCATTTTACCTATCTACTCTTAGATAAATTCTGACCAAATGGCAAAGGGACAGAAAAGAACACTGGCTAAAGGTTTTGGACTCAAACAAAATCAAGTCTGAATCCTGTTCATACTTAGGAGCTATGTGACCTGAGCAAGTCACATTAAAATTTTCTGGGCCTATTTCCTCATTTGAAAAAATAAATGTGGGCAAGGGGAGGAGGAAAAGGTTGTTTTAGAATTAGAGAATTTTATGACTTAGCATGCCTGAACACAATACACTCTAAATGCATAAATGGTAGCTGTTGTTATTAAAAGACCAGCAAAGAGTTGACTTATTTCTCTTGCAGAGATTAGGTAGAAATAATTGCATTTATAAATAGCATCTCCAGGAAGAAGCAGAAACAGTACCAAACAATGTGGCATTGCAATGACATTAAAATTACGATCAAGCTTCCTGTTGGTGAAATAAAACACATTCCCTCTCCTCCTTCCCTTCCCCTCCTTCCCTCTCTCCTTTCCTCCTTTCTTTCTTTCCTTCCTACTTTGGACAACAGAAAGAGTATAATAGATGCTGATTTAAGAAAAGCAAGCTATGGTTTATAGCAGAACTTATCAAACGTTAATATGCATTCAAAGAACTTGGGGGTCTTACTCAAATACAGATTCTGATTTAGTATTTGGTAGCTCTGGTGCAGGGCCTGAGATTCTGCATTTCTAACAGGCTCCCAGGTAATGAAGAGCACACTTTGAACAGCAAGAGTTTACAGGATACCACATTCAAAAAATAGAATAAAAATAAAAATTTAACTTTGGTTCTGATACTGGACTTAATTTCCAAATCACAGGATTACATTAGTGCTAGATACCACCATTAAGTCTGCTATGATATACAAACCTATATTTAAGTTGTTTTTTTTTATAAAAAATATACTTTTTCTTTTTTTTTTCTGTTTCCTGAATCCCTATGGCTATATATATTTAAGTACTGATAGTTTCTTAAATACTTATCTAAGCCATTCTTTCTCTACCAGGGCACTATTTCACACAACAGTGCTGGTGCCATTCTCCCTGTCTCACACGAAAGGTCTCAGAAAACAGAGGCACTTGTGTTTGAACGGGAAAAGGAAGGACTATCTTGGGCAGCCCTGTCAAGTTAGAAAATCTAAGGTTCTAACTGTAAGCCTACTCAATTTTACCTTCAATGATGTATGCAACGGATGAAGAGGAAAGGTTATTAACTCTACCATCACTGATTTTCCACCCACATCGGACACCTAACCCAAGAGGAAGAATTACGGTACCACAACTTATTCAGTGACAAGGAAAAAGAAAACTACATTGTGAACAGGAAGATACAGGTGAAGGCTTTTAATGTTATATAAAAAATGTGTTTTTTCCTAACCCCTTCTACTTCCAGGTTCTACCTTACTTTCACTAGTCAATGAAAAATTCTAGTCCTCAGGGATATATTATAATTGAAATTTAAAGCTTCTTTGGTTTTATCAAGGGAAAAAAATTTAGGGAATCACTAATTCATATAAAGAAGATAAGCATATAGCTATGAACAGCACAGTCCTTCCTTCTTCCTTGCTAACTTTCTCACCTCCACCTTTTAAAAAGGGCACAGTAGGAGACTTAATACTCACTGGCTTTCATAGACAAATCATTAATCTTCTCCACATTAATTATCAGAGCAGCTAGGATAATGTTTGCTCTAATCTAACAGATTTTTGTTTCAAACCCAATTGTAAAACTCAGCAGGGTGCCATATACAACTTTAATGAGAACTTCTTACCTAAGATTCCTGTGATATATTCTGAATTGTTAAATTTTACTAGTTGGAGGTCACTGAATGAAGAAATGAAAAGGTTAACCAAGAAACAATTTTTAAAATTCACTTCCTTTCATATCTTTTCTATTCATACAAGTATAAAAGACTAATAAATTTGATCCAACTGATAGCAGAATTTATGTTTACCTTGTGATATCTAAGCCAGATCTACATAGCTCCTTTATACACCACTTTATATCACATCCCATGGCTCCCTACAATTAATGCAGAGCAAGGGAGTAGCTCTGTAAACTGGCTGACAGCTGTTTAATGGGAGAGGTGGAAAGTAGTGGACATATCCTGGCAGTGTGCTTAATGGATACACAAACACCATAGTCATCAGCCTGAAGTGATTCTGGCAGAAAATTAACTTAGAGATACAAAACTCATTTGGTGAGAAGATCCACAGCAATCTGGACAATATCAGACTGCGTAATGGGGAAAGGAGCAAAATAAGAAAATGCATTTTCTAAATTTCCCTTTAAGGAGGAAGAATTAAAAAAAAATTTTATTGACATGCCACTGTGTAGCTTTCTTGCCTTAACATATAAGCCAGCAGTTGTCTCCTCTTTGGAAAGCAAATGCTACCATTTAATTATAAATGATGCAATGGATAGTTATGTCAGAGACTTGTTTGTTCATACCAAAGTGTCGCTAAAGCACAGATTTTTATGAGATAATTTGGAACATGTTTTTTATCATCAACTGATTTACTTTTTAAATTGTTTTCCCCGTCACTGTGACACTGAGGTCAAAGGAAGGAAGGAAGAGAACTAATATATGCTGTGTTATTAATTATGACATTCTGCTATAAGAATATAATCAATATATACATTATCTTCCAATTTTCCTAACTACACTGGAGGCAGGTATAATTACCCTCACTTTACATATGAGAAAACAGAGCCTTAGACACATTAATTTGTCCATCTCACACAGCAGTTAGGTAGCAAAGCTACGATTTGATAATGTGTCTGTATCTACAGTCTATGCTATACAGGCCATCCTACAATTAAATAGCACAGGCATTATGAGAAACCCAAAATGGTGTTTTGATATTAACATTTGAGATGTCTTTTATCAACACAGATAACCCTACTTAAACATGAAAAGCAAAATCAAAAAAAGGATTCAAAGAAAACATCAATTTTTCTTTTCATATAATTTCAGAGAAGGGACAGCCTTTCAATCTGACACAAAACCCAGATGACATGAAAGTACAGACTAATATATTTGACTACATAAAGATAAAAACTTTCTATATTTCAGCACATATCATAAATGATCAAATGACAAATACTTGGAGGAAATATTTATAACACAGTATAGAAAATGGACTCATTTCCTTATTATGGAAGGGTTCCCACTAATAAAAGAGAAAAAGATCCAAAGCTTAATAGAAAAATAGAGAAAGGACATAAACACACAATTCACAGAAATCTCAACTATTCTTTTTAAGTGTGTGAAAAAAAGTTCAACCTGAGGAGATACAAAAATTAAAGCAAAATAAAATACCACTTTAAAAATCTATTAGATCAGCAAAGATCAAAAAGTTTGTTCCCTGCTGCCAAGGGAATGGACTCTCAAATACCACTAGTAGGAGTATAAATCGTGCAACTTGCGTAGGGAGCAATTTGGCAGTATCAAAACTAAAAGTGCACATTGCTCTTGGACCCATCAATTCTATGTCTATGAGTTCCTCTTACAAATATAATCTTGGATGTACAAAGTGCCCTATGTGTACATATAATAACTATAAAGTCGTTTTAGTAAAAACCGTGGGGGCGGGGTGGGGTGTCTAAATATCCAAAAACAGAGAACTGGTTCAATAAATTGTAGTATAATATAATGTAAAACTATGAAGCCATTAAAAAAATGAGTCAACGTCAACTTTATACTGACAATGAAATGACCTCCAGGACATTCTGAGTGGAAAGAAAAACATACAACATAATATGTAAATATGAAAACCAAAATAAGTATACATATGGGGTAGCAAACTGTGGATCTGTGGATGGGGATTCAAGAGACAGATTTACTGTATACCCTTTTATACCAGCTTAAAAATTTTGCGGAATGTCAGAAACTAAATTAAGTTTTTACATTAAAAAAATTTAATTACATGCTTTGAAAAGATAGTAAAAAAAGAAAAACATTACTTGAGAAAGCTTTATTGTAACTACTTAAGATGTATTATAAGATACAATACTTTAAGGTATTGTATCTTATATTTCTTTGTATTTCATTTCAAAATGCAAACTTAACTAAAATTTTTTTTAGTTAAAAAATTTTACTATGAGAAGATATGAAAGAAATATGTAATGTCAGCAGATCCCTTTTATAACAAAGATTATGAATGACAAGGCTAATGACCATATTATATAGACTTTGTTTTAATTATTTAGGTGTTTTAATTATTTAGGAGTCAGGTTACAGGTGACATTACCTGACCCTTATTTTGAAAGCCACATATAAACATGCTAAATTCATATTATACTAAGACAACTGGCTTCTCAGCTGTGATAGTGTAATGTCGTCTAATTCACCAACAACCGCAAAAGAGAGCTGACCCTTTCAGTCTGCAAAAAGGAACAGAGGGGGTTGGGGTAATTATAAGTAGTTTTCTGGGAAACTAGGAAATGCACACTTTTGAAAAAAAAGATAGAGACTTGGGGAGAGAGGACAAAACCCAGAACTAGAGATCTAAGAATTGTGACATGATTATTTTCTGTGGTTAGAGAAAATAAAGTTAATACCTATTTCCATCATACAAATAAATAGGTCCATAACTTTAGCTAGGAAGGTAAAATATGAAGAGACAGAAATATACATATAGAAATATATAGTTCCTTTAAAAAAAAAAAGAAGAAGAGGGGTTTTCCCCCCTCCAGTGAGTCACAAATAAACACCAGTTCTCTCCCCTAGCCCAACTTTTCAAGTATCAAACAAGGAAGTTCTAAAAATCTGAGAACACTGTTTACAGTTTAGTATTCCTAAAATGAAAAGACAGGCTCTGCTAAAGTGCCTTCAATGAACAGTGGTTTAGTGGAACTAAGCAGATCAAGCTTTCAGACTTTATTTTAAAAACACTGAGCTACCTCAGGAATGCATGGCTCACTGGGCACACTAATAACTAGCTTCAAATACCAGCTGAAGTCATCGTGGGATGGAAAGGCGATGCTTCTAACTGAATGCCAAACAGTCTCTGCCCAGACCTCCCTGCATGGGTTCTTCCTCATGTGCTTTATCTCAAAGCACATGAGCACACTCCGTAAGTTGTGCATTATCTTCTAGACTGGTGTTTCTAGACATGACCAATTCACTGGCATATGCTGAAAGAGGAGGCAGTTCCATTTCTACCACACAGCTGGGCTCAAAATACTATTCCCTCACTCCCCTTAACTGTGGACACCCCGCAAACATTCAAACTCTAAAATGCCTGATATCCTTTGACTGGGAAGGACTTTCAAAATAAAATTTCCTCAGTTGTCAGTATACTTCCCCCACCTCCCAATTTGATGTATTTGGCCTAAATAAAGATAAACAATGCCAGGTTAGAAAAGGGAAATTCCAGACATCAGGGGAGGGCGGGTGACCTCTACCTGCTTCCCTCTTTGACACAGAGTAAGGAAGGGCCCTGTGGCTATCTGAGTCTGGCTTATAAATATGATGTTTCCAGAGATCCCTAAAGCCAGCTCTCAAAGAACAGTTTAAAAAGTACATTAATAGTAATCCTGTTTTGAAAATCAAGAAAATGATCACCAAAACTATTACCTTCACAGAAATGATTTTTTTCAGTCCATGAAACATTTCATTTGTTGTACCTACATCTGTTTATATATCTACACCAGTTATTTATAATTTTCACTGGATGAATTTATGAAGAATAAGGATTTTCAGTTACTGCAAAATTTAAAGTAACTGATCTATTTTTAAAAGAGAATTTTCCTTTTAAAAATCAAAGTTACCCAAGAGGAAGGCATGATAACAAAGTTAACCTCAATAATCTTTCATAATTAAGTTTGCAGGTAGAACCCAGTATAGAATATAACTGATGTGCTCTCCATACCATAGATTTGCATTTTATAAATTTTTAATTATGCCAGTCACAGAAAACAAGCAATACTATACATATAACATATTGTCCCTGCATCACCATTCCTCTCTACTGAAGGATGGCTCCTTAAAACAAGAATGATTTAATCTAGGTAGTTAAGGCCAAGAAGCTATCCTATACTGAGCGCTTACTATTTGTGGCATTACTTTTCTTTTTAATCTCACAATCCACCCCTAGGAGGTAACTTTGATTATTATTTCACAGATGAGCATACTAAAAAGCCCAAAGTTAGACAGCTAACAAGTGGATAGACTGGAATTTTTTTTTTTTTATTTTTTTTTTTTTGAGACAGAGTCTTGCTTTGTTGTCCAGGCTACAGTGAGTGCCATGGCATAAGCCTAGCTCACAGCAACCTCAAACTTCTGGGCTCAAGCAATCCTCCTGCCTCAGCCTCCCGAGTAGCTGGGACTACAGGCATGTGCCACCATGCCCAGCTAATTTTTTCTATATATATTAGTTAGCCAATTAATTTCTTTTTATTTATAATAGAGACGGGGTCTCGCTCTTGCTCAGGCTGGTTCTGAACTCCTGAGCTCAAGCAATCCGCCCGCCTCGGCCTCCCTGAGTGCTAGGATTACAGGCGTGAGCCACCGCACCTGGCCTAAATTGGAATTTTAATCCAGATATATTTGACTCCAAAACCTAAGTTCTGAACTGCTGCCTTAGGTTGCAGAGATACATGCAAGAAATGGTCTGCTATTCTACATTACTAGAGATAACTGAATTTGTGGCCCCTTATAAACATACTATCCTAAATGTATCTAAATCACATATTTTATAAATGTATGGAAAGTTACAGAGAATAACATGACAACTGCACCCATGAGCCAGCTTTGTCTAATCTTAACATTTCACTATATTTGCTTCAGAGTTTTAACATGAAGAAAATACTGTAGGCCAGGCTGAAGTTCTGCATCCTCTCATTCCCATTCCATTCCATTCTCTCTTTCCCAGAGGTAACCACTATGCTAAATTTGGTTCAGGACTTGCATTCCAATGCACATTTTTATGTTATTTCTACAAATAAGCTTTCACAAATAGTATGATTTTGCATGTTTCCAAAGTTGATATGATGGCATCATACATATACAACATTCAGAAACTTGTTTTTTTAAACTCAGCCATGTTTCTGAAATGTATTCCTTGCTGACAGGTGCATGGTGTTCTAGTGTAAGAATAAACACAATTAATCTATTCACCTGTTGCTAGACAGTTGGCTTGTTTCTAATTTTTCCACTAATACAAACATTGCTACAATGAATATTCTTATACCTGTTTCCTCTGCACAAGCATTTTTTAGAAACAAATGCCAGGCCAAAAGGAATGCTACCTTTATCAAATATTGTCAAATTGCTCAAGAAGGTAGCATTCAACTCAAACTCCCACCAAGAGCAGAACACACATCCCCACTAACATTTGGTATTGCCAGACATTTTAATTTTTGCCAATATGATGGTGTGAAATTATCTCATTTTTGTTTTAATTTGCATTTCCCTCATTAGTAACAAAACTAACCATGTTTTCCTAATTACTAGCCACAATCTTTTAAAAAGAAACAACAGCACAGTTAACTAATTAAGCATCAAGGACACAGATATAATATTAAATGGATATAATATAAAAGTTTTTCCTAAAGATAAATATTCCATGTTAAATTTTGGAATATAAGAGATAGTAAAATATATATCCCCTTCTCCCTGTAGACCTTAAATAAATTATAAGTTTACATCTATTAGTTTTGGTTTAGTCATCATATTGGTAAAAAGAAAGAGGCAGAATTAGATAATCAAAAGTACCACCTTCCAACTAAAAATGTAATCTAAAATATAGTCCAACCATTCTATGGGAAAACCATATAACTTGATGTAGAAATAAATGAAACAAACAAAAGACATGCACAAAAAATAAGCAAATTGCTTTGTGTTTATAAAACCTCAATAATTATTTTCTGAATTTACAGAATTGTATCTGCATCACTTTTAAGTATCTTAGAAGAAATAGTAATTTGTACCTGTGAAGCAGAAAGAAAAAGAGATAGAAAGAAGAAAGAAACAGAAATAGAAGTGGGTTGATGCTTAACTAGACACCATTTTCCCTATATCCTTCTGATTAAAAAGGAAGCCTTTAGTAAATAGGGCCCCAGAAGGAAGAGAATTTCACACAAATGGCAATATAAATGAAAAGAGATGACTGAAGTCAAATATATACCCTGTGTACACCAGTGTTTTTAAAAATTAAAACCAAAATTCTCTAATATTTTACCAGTTAGAGATTCATCTGAGTCAACAAACTCACTCTCTTTCTCCTTTAACAGAATTTGTAAAAAGTTTTACAAACTTTTACAAAAAAGTTGTAAGACTAATAGCAAGAAATCCCACATGCCCTTTACAGGATTCAACAATTGTTTTACATTTTGCCCCTATCTGCTTTATCATTCTTATTTATTCACTCATTCTCTATCCCCTTGCCCTCTCCACCCCACTTCTTCAAAAAAATTTTGGAAACCATTTGAGAGTAAGTGAGATAAATATCTCCTTAAGTATTATATTAATAGTAAATATCTAGATGTTAAGCCTGTTGGTTATCTGCAGGTCTTAAGCCATCAAAACCCTCTGCGCCTGTCTTGGATAGGTATTTTCCCACAAAAAGCAAAGTTTTAAATGTCAGGAGTTTAACTTTAGCACCTATGCAATATAGGTTAAATAGGGCCATGTTTCATAAACTTTTGCTATACACTGGAATCGCATGGGGATCTTTTTAAAAAATACTGATACCTGGCTCCCATCCCAAATACTTTTGGTTTAATTGGTATGAGGTGTGACAGGGCCACTGGAATTTTTTAAACTCTCCAGTTTAAAAATGTGTGGCATCACACCTGTCCTGTTAGTCTGTGTAGAAAAGAGGAAAAAAAATGTAAAAGATATAGAATTAAAAAAAAAAAATGTGTGGCAAAGTTTTGAAATCAGTTTTATGGCCTAGGCACCTACACACCATTTGAAATATTGGTTCAAGGAAAATGTGTTATACTTCCAAGCAACCAATTTAAAACACACAAGGCAAATACTATCACATGGCAATATGAGGTAGGTAAAAGCTTTCAATATATGGTTTTAGGTAAATACTTATTCTGTGCTTTCTATGTACTGTTCTAGAACTTTAGGATAAAAAAAGGGACAGCAAAGCTAGCAAGTAGGCAACACATAAATAACTATAGCAGAAGGCAGGCAGTAAGTTCTGCATTTAAATATTTCAACACTAATATCAACACACAATGTATTTACTCTGAGGGTTCACAGGAATGGTGAGTGGTACAGAAAGAAGGTACATTTAAGATATTCATTAAAGGAGAAAGAGGACTTTGCCAGATAAGATTGAGGTAGAGTGAAAGAACATTCTGGGAAACAGCATCAGCAAGAACTGTGCCACAGCAATGTTAAAGAATGATCAGTTTTCCATTAAAACCCCAAATGGAGTTGAATGAAATGCAGGACATAGTAGATAAAACTTGTATATAATCATCAATGTAGGACACTGATACTTTAAGAGGGGAGTCTGCCAACCTCCTCCTTTGCTGGCAAATTAATAAACTACTTTCTTTCTCCTCAAACCACTTGTCCTCATTCTTCTGATGTGGCCTCAGGGACAAATGCCAAACTTTCAGTAACATCCTCTTTCACTTTTGAGGGTACCAGGGAAATTTGAGGAAATTATTACTTTGTATTATTAGAAAATTTGACCTTGGTGTGTGTAATGGCTAGGCAAAAATGACAATGTTAGAAGTGGCTGACTATACTATAGGAGGCTTCTCATTTCTTTGCACATTAAATAAGGGTGAGGCTTAAACACTTGGAAAAATGTCTTTGTAAAGAAGTACACTATGAAAGCCAAGAGGCAACATTCTAATATCTGCTTATCTTAGAGGGATTGCTAAATTTCCTCATAACTCCTCTGCATGTCTCCTTGTAAAATCCTATGGTGAATTCCTAAGATTTTGTGTTACTCTGGCATCCATTTTTAATCTTCCTCTAACCAACACACCCAAATTCCTTGAAGAAGAAGAAGAAGAAAAAAGCTTAGATTCTCTTTCTCTCTCCTTTTGAGTATAAATTTGCTGCCTGTTTTCTTTAAAACTCAAGGGCTTCTCCAGATAAACTTTTAACATTTTCCATATATGAAGGCACAGTCTGAATTTAACTGTACTTTTTTTTACTTTTCGATGGAGATTATCTTGAATTTTTTTTTCTTTTTCATGGGACCTCAGAAAAGTAAAACTATACTTTTAAACTAATGTTTTACTTGTCTTATGGTTAAAATTCTAAAGTTAAAATTATGAAGTCTTTGTGTGTACATAAAAATATATGTTTTATCCATATAGATGTATATGTCTAGACATGGTTATATATTGTCTATACATGGTCCCAAATTGACTTAAAAATATGAGTACTCGTAAATTAACGCACTCAAATGCCTTTCAAGTTCATCTGACTAATATTAGTAAATAGTTTTAAAATTATTAATAAAATAACATCTTCAAAAAATAATCAATGCAACTTCAATCTATATTTTAAAAATTAAGGATGATGTACATAATAGTGTCTGCCACATAGAGGTGGTAAGTAAGTGGAGCTTTTTTACTTCTGAGTTTCCCTTTTTATTTCTCTGGCTTAAAAAAAACAAAACCAAAAAGTTATCTAAAATAAAATTTAGAAAATATTAATACAAAAAAGTATAATTATGAAAATAAAGTCATCCATAATCATACTACTCAAATTATGGATATGTTGATATTTAAGGTAACTCCTTACTAAAGTTGTTCATCCAGATTTATTATTCCATAGAGTTTACTCAAATAACACAAAAAAAGAATTATGTATAAACGAGTCCCTCGGCCATTATCCCTCCTGATGTATACTAAAAGAGGATCAGACGCAGTTGCAATATGGCTGTAGCAGCCACTAGAGGGTGGCCATGTCTGATATATCCGTCACCTTTCCCTAGTTTCCCAAAGGCCCTTAACTGACATTCAAGATTTCTGGACCCTAATACCTCATTACATAAAGATTAAAAATTACTATCAAAAAGAAAAGAGAGACCTCTTCAGGGTAATGAAGTGTTAACAGGATATCAAATATGGCTACTCAGATACCTCACCAAATTTCTTCCCCTCTACTTCTTGAGAAAAAGATGCAATTTCTCCAATAGGGATGCTTACATTACACTGCATCCAGCAGCAACATACTACATTCCATGACTGCCTTCCACGCCCCCTCCCCACAATTTAATATAACTGAAACACAGTAGGCTAAAAATCTCAATTCTGAATACTACTACAGAATTTACCTCAAAGTACAACACATATCCCAACTATCAAATGTCAATACTTAAATATATCTTCTTTTCTATATTTTAAAACTTCACATTATAGTTTCACTAAAAAAATAGAATGAATTATGAAATATAGCTATGTATTCTTTTTTTTTTTTTTTTTTTAGACAGAGTCTCGCTTTGTTGTCCAGGCTAGAGTGAGTGCCGTGGCGTCAGCCTAGCTCACAGCAACCTCAAACTCCTGGGCTCCAGTGATCCTTCTGCCTCAGTCTCCCGAGTAGCTGGGACTACAGGCATGCGCCACCATGCCCGGCTAATTTTTTATATATATATCAGTTGGCCAATTAATTTCTTTCTATTTATAGTAGAGACGGGGTCTCGCTCTTGTTCAGGCTGGTTTTGAACTCCTGACCTTGAGCAATCCGCCCGCCTCGGCCTCCCAAGAGCTAGGATTACAGGCGTGAGCCACAGCGCCCGGCCTGTATTCTTTAATAAACTGAGAAACAGGTTAAAACCATTTTGAAAAGATTTACATAAGGTTTTACCTCCCCCACATCCTCTTAACTGATTAGGTATGATCACAATGATTTACGGTATTTGATAACATTTACATAAAACAGATTTCTGGACAACCAGAAAACCAATTAATATAAAAATAATTGTACTGCTGAGTGTGGAGAATCAAATAATGTTCTGAGAACATACAGATTACAAAGCAAGATGGTAACAATCTGAAAACAAAAAATTTTTTCCTACTTGGTGTTTTCAACAAAAATGCCACAAAGTACAAATCCACATCCATTAAAAACAAACCTTCAGGAAACGCAAATTAAAATAATGAGATCTCCACACATACACCAGAATAACTAAAATTTTTTTAAAAATTAACAATACCAGGTGTTATCAAGGATGTGGAGCAACTAGAACTCTCATACATTATTGGTGAGAATGCAAAATGGCACAGCCACTTTGGAAAACAATTTGTCAATTTCTTTTAACTTGCTATACTTTATCGTACAGCCCCCAAATTCTATTCTTGTATATTTATGCAAGAAAATAAAAGCATATGTTCACATAAAGACCTGTAATCAAATATCCATAGCAGCTTAAATAAAAATAGTTGAAAACTAGAAGCAACCCAAATGTCCGTCTATTCAACAAATCATGATAAATCTATACAGAAAGCAATGAAAAGGAACAAACTACTGATGCATGCAACAAGTCCCAAAGGTATTATGCTAACTGAAAGAAGCCAGACACAAAAGACTATATACTGGACACTTCCATTGATATGAATTTTAGGAAAAGTGGTGCCCAGCCCTGCGGTGGCCCACGCCTATAGTCCCAGCTACTCAGGAGGCTGAGGTAAGAAGACTGCTTGAGCCCAGGAGATTGAGCCAATCTGGGAAATATAGTGAGACAGATCTTGTCTCTTTAAAAAAATGATAGTGACAGAAAACATGTCCGTGGTTGTCAGGGACCAAGGTGAAGAGGAAATAGGATGACTAAAAAGTGGTATGAGAAAATTTGGGGGGATGATAGAAATTTTATAGATGGATAGATAGATACACACACATATACACACATACAAAAAATGATTGTGATGGTAGTTACACAACTTTATACATGTCAAAACTCTAAAAATTATATCTTAAAATTAATTTTATAAAATTTCATTAAAGACCTACAAAATAAACTGATTCTAACACTTACTAGGCCAAGACTTAATAAATTAATCAGATGAGAAATGAAAGACTGGTCAAATGAAGACATACATATAGGGAAATAATTTTTTTCTTTGGATCTTAAAGCACCCGTAATGAATATATACATGTTCTTACATGTAAAGATAAACACATGCAAGACATTTTTTAAAATTTTAAATAGATTTAGGGGGTACAAGTTGAATTCTGTTACATGTATATACTGTACAGTGGTAGAGTTTGCATTTATGGTGTACCCATCACCTAAGTAGTATATGTTGTACCCCATAGGTAATTTTTCATCCCCCCCACCCCCTCCTCCCATCATCCCCTTTTATGAGACTCCAATATTCATTATACCACTGTGTCCCCTTGTGTAGCCATTGTCTAGCTCCCACTTACAAGACAGAACATACAGCAGTTATTTTTCTGTTCCTGAGTTACGTTAAATGGCCTCCAGTTCCATCCAAGTTGCAGACATTATTTGTTTCTTTCTTATTGCTGAGTAGTACTCCATGGAGTGTGTGTATGCACACAGGTGCATGTACACATACACCACATTAGGTTGATTCCATATCTTTGCAATTACCAACTGTGCTGAGATAAACATATGAGTGCAGGTATCTTTTAGATATAATGATTTCTATTCCTATGGGTAGATATCCAGTAGTGAAATTACAGGATTAAATGGCACATCTACTTTCAGTTCTTTAAGAAATCTCCATACTGAACCCCACAGAGACTATACAAATTTATATTCCCACCAACAGTGTGTAAAGTGCTCTCTTTTTACCACATCCTGCCAACATCTATTGTTCTTTTTTACTTTTTAATAACAGCCATCCTAACTGGAATAAGGATATCTCATTGTAGTTTGAATTTGCATTTCCCTGGTTAGTGATATTGAGCTTTTTCATGTTTGTTGGTCATCTATATATTTTCTTTTGAAAAATGCCAATTCATGTCATTTGTCCACTTTTTGATGGTGCTGTTAAGGGTTTTTCTTGCTGAGTTATTTGAGTTCTATGTAGATTCTGGATATTAGTAGTCGTTTGCCAGACACACAGCTTGCAAATATTTTCTCCCATTCTGTAGGTTGTCTTGTTAAATCTTTTATTTTTTTTGCTTTTTAGTTTAATTAAGTCTCATTTGTCTGTTTTTTGTTTTTATTGCATTTGTTTTTGGGGTCTTAGTCATAAATTCTTTGCCGAGGCAATATCCAGAAGGTTTTCTTCTAAGACTTTTATTGTTTCAGGGCTTACATTTAAGTCTGTAATCCATCTTGAGTTAATTTTTGTATATGGTGAGAAAGAGGGATCCAGCTTCATTATTCTGCATATGATTATCCAATCTTCCTAACACTACATATCGAATAGTGTGTGCTTTCCCAGCATATGTTTTTGTCTGCTTTTTGAATCAGTTGGTTGTAGGTATAAGGTTTTGTTTCTAGGTTCCCTATTCTGTTCCTTTGATCTATGTGTCCACTTTTATACCAGTACCATGCTGTCTTTGTTACAATAGCCCTACAGCATAATTCGAAGTCAGGGAATATGATACATCTAGTTTTTTCTTTTTCCTTAGATAGAATTGTGTTAGCTGTTTAGGCTCTTTTTTGGTTCCATATTAATTTTATTTATTTTTTTTTCTTTTTCAAGTTCTTAATGAAGTCTTCAACATATTAATTTTAGAATTGTTTTTTTTTTAATTCTGTGAAAAATGACAGTATTTTGATAAGAATTACACTGAAACTATAGATTGCTTTGGGAGTATGGTCATTTAAAAAATACTGATTCTTCCAATCCATGAGCAGTTTTTCATTTGTTTGTGTCCTCTATGACTTCTTTCATCAGTGATTTACAGAGATCTTTCATCCTCTTGGTTAAATTTATTCCTAGGTGGTTTTTTATTTGTTTGTTTACAGCTATTATAAACAGGATTGAGTTCTTAGCTTGGTCATTATTGGTGCATAGAAATACTATTTTTTTTATATATTGATTTTATAATCTGAGACTTTGCTAAATTCATTTATCAAATCTAGGAGTCTTTTGGGTTTTCTAGGTATAAAATCATATCAGAAAATGGATTATTTGACTTCCTCTTTTCCAATTTGGATGCCCTTTATTTATTTCTCTTGCCTGATTGCTCTGACTAGGACTTCCAGTACTATGTTGAGTGAAAGTGGGCATTCTTGTCTTGTTCTAGTTCTTAGGGAAAATGTTTTCAATTTTTCTCCATTTAGTATGATGTCGACTGTGGGTTTGTCATATATGGTCTTTCTTATTTTTAGGTATGGTCCTTCTACGCTGAGTTTAAGGGTTTTTATCATGAAGCAATGCTGGATTTTATCATATGCTTTATGCTTTCTCCACATCTACTGAGATGATCATGTGGTTTTTAATTCTGTTTATGTGGTGTATCATCTTTTATTTACTTATATATGTTGAACTACCCTAGCTTCACTGGAACAAAACCCACTTGATCATGGTACATTATTCTTTCAATGTGCTGCTGGATTCGGTTTGCTAGTATTCTGTTGAGGATTTTTGCATCTACGTTCTTCAGAGATATCAGTTTGTAGTTCTCTTTACCTGTCACATCCTTTCCTGGCTTTGACATCAGGGTGATACTGGCTTGGCAGAATGAGTTAGGGAGAATCCTCTCCTTCTTAATCTTTTAGAATAGTTTCAGCAGAATTGGCACCAGTTCTTTGTACATCTGGTAGAATTTGGCTGTGAATGCATCAGGCCCTGAGTTTTATTTTGCAGGGGGGGGGGTGTGATTTTTTAATCACTGATTCAATCTTACTACTCATTGGTCTATTCAGGAGTTCTATTTCTTCTTGGTTCAATATTGGGAGGTTGCATGATTTCAGAAATTCATCTATTTCCTCTAGGTTTTTTAGCCTGTGAGTATATAGTTGTTCTTAATAGTCTCTGGTGATCTTTGGTATTTTTGTAGAATCAGTTGTAATGCCTCACTTTTCTTACCTGATTGTGTTTATTTGGATCTTCTCTGTTCTGTTCTTGGTTAGTCTAGCTAGTGGTTTATTAACTTAGATTGTCTTTTTGAATAACCAACTTTTTGTTTTGTTGGTCCTTTGTATTTTTTTTTTTGGTCTTTAATTTCATTTATTCATAGTTATGCTCTGATCTTTATTATTCTTCTACTAACTTGGTTGTGGTTTGTTCTTGTTTTTCTAGTTCCTTCAGGTGCAATGTTAGGTTAATTTGTGATCTTTCTTCTTTTCTTGATGTAGGCATTTAATTCTACATACTTACCTCTCAAGCATTGCTTTTACCATATCCCACAGGTTTTGATATGTTTTATTTACATTTTTATTTATTTCAAAATTATTTAATTTTCATTTTTATTTCTTCATTAACCCATTGATCATTAAGGAGCATGTTCTTTAATTTCCATGTGGTTGTATAGTTTCTGAAGTTCCTCTTCCTATTGATTTCTAGCTTTATTCCACTGTGGTCTAAGAAGATACTTGATATGATTTTTTTTTTTAACTTGTTAAGATTTGTTTTGCAGCCTAAAATATGGTATATCTTGGGAAAATCTTTCATGGGCCAATGAAAACAATGTATATTCTGTAGCTGTTGGGTGGAATGCTCTGTAAATTTCTGTTAAATCCTTTGGTCTAAAGTCAAATTTAAGGTCAATGTTTCTTATGTGATTTTCTGTCTTGATGGTCTGTCTAGTGCTGTGAATGACTGCTGAAGTCTCCCACTATTAATGTATTGCTATCTCTTTCTTTAAGTCTAGTAATATTTGATTTATGAATCTGGGTGCTCCAGAGTTAAGTGCATGTATATGTAGGATCATTACATCCTCTTGCTGGATTGATGCCTCTAACATTATATAATGACACTGTTGCTCTTTTTTACTATTTTTTCATTTAAAGTTTGTTTTATCTAGGTTTAGCTACTTCTGCTCACTTTTGATTTCTGTTTGCATGAAATATCTTTTTCCACATCTTTACTTTCAGTCTACATGTGTCTTTATGGGTAAGGTGGGTTTCTTGTAAGCAGCATATAGTTGGATCATTTTTTTTTTTTATTCATCCTGCCAATCTATATCTTTTAAGGGGAGAATTTAATCCATTTACATTCAAGGTTAATACTGATATGTGGAACTTTGTTCTTGTCATATTAATAGTTGATTTCTAGTTGTTTGACAAATTCAGAGTTTTTTTCTTTGTAGTTTGCTGAATGTCTGTCATGTTGTCTTTTAATTCCTCTCTCTTCCTCCTTTGTGTGATTGTTTTATAAGACTTGTGAGTTTTATATATTTGTTATGGTAAATAGTGTGACACCTTTTGTTTCCATGTTTAAGACATCTTTGAGCATTTCCTGTTGAGCCACTCTAGTGGTGATGAATTCTCTGAGAGTTTGCTTGTCTAGGAAAGACTTTATTTCTCCCTTCATTTATAAAGTTTATTCTGGCAGGATACAAAATTCTTGGCAATGAGGTTTTGTTTTTGGTTTTTCTTTTTTTCTTCCAGCACTTTGGAAATGCCATCCCATTCTCTTCTGGCCTGTAAGGTTTCTACTGAAGGGACTGCTGTTAGTCTGATGGGGTTTCCTTCATAGGTTGACTAGACACTTCTTTTCTCTTGTTAATTTTAAAATGCTCTCTCCACTTTGACTTTAGTCATTCTGATTATAATAGACGGTGAAGAAGTCCCTTTTGCCTGGAGATCACTGGGCCTCCTGTATCAGAACATCTATCTCTCTTGGTAATCCCTGAAAGTTTTCAATGATCATTTCCTTAAACAGGATTTCTAAATGTTTTGTTCTCTCTTCCTCCTTAAAAATACTCATAATCCAGGCCGGGCATGGTGGCTCACGCCTGTAATCCTAGCACTCTGGGAGGCCGAGGCGGGCGGATTGCTCAAGGTCAGGAGTTCAAAACCAGCCTGAGCGAGACACCGTCTCTACCATAAAAATAGAAAGAAATTAATTGGCCAACTAACATATATAATATAAAAATCAGCTGGGCATGGTGGCGCATGCCTGTAGTCCCAGCTACTCAGGAGGCTGAAGCAGGAGGATCGCTTGAGCCCAGGAGTTTGAGGTTGCTGTGAGCTAGGCTGACACCACGGCACTCACTCTAGCCTAGGCAAGAAAGCAAGACTCTGTCTCAAAAAAAAAAAAAAAAAAAAAAAAAAAAAAAAAAAAATACTCATAATCCATAGGTTTGGTTGCTTTATGTAGTTCCAGATGTCTTAAGGGCTTTGCTCATTCATTTTTATTCCTTTTTCTTTATGTTTATTTGACTGGATTATTTCAATAGACCTGTCTTCATGTTCTGAGATTGTTTCTTTTGCTTGGTCTAGGATGTTTCTGATGGTTTCAAATATGTTTTATATTTCCTTCAATGAATTTTTTAGCTCCAGAATTTTTTTTTTAATGCTATTTATCTTCTTGGTAAATTTCTCATTCACATCCTAAACTGACTTTCTAATTTCTTTGTATTGGTTTTCTCTTACATCTTGCTGAAATTCTATAGAATTAATATTTGGAATTCCTTAACTGCCAGTATGAGGAATTATTTTGGATTGGTATCTGTTGCTGGACAATTGTTATGGTCCTTTGGTGGTGTCATTTCCTTGCTTCTCATGATTCCTGTTTCCTTCCATTAATATCTGGGCATCTTATGTAGCAGTCCCTTGTTTCAATTTTTTGAAATTGCTTTTGAAGGGAAGAATATTTATCTAAACATATATATATATATATATATATATATTTTGTTGGTTGAGCAGGACACTTTGGCTTTGATTTTGAGTACCACAATAGTGTGGTCTTTATATAATTTCTTGGGCAATACAAGAGTTAGTGGTATCTGTGATTTCCTTGGTGGTTTGGGGAACAGTTATTAGTTGTGGCTGTGGTGAAGTTTTTCTGGGGACTTGAACACCAGCTGAACCAGTCTTTAGGCCCCAGCAATGGAAACAGTGGGCTGAGTATGCCTAATTTTAGGCCCCAGAGCAACTTATGCCAGTTGCAATGTTAGAATGTCCTGGGGAACAATTCCTGGGCCTTCAGATGGCTTGCTCAGAAGCCAGTAGTTGGAGCAGAGGGCCAGGTGTATAAGTGGGTTCTCAGGCCCTTGAACAGCTAGTGTGATGTGGGAGTAGTAGAAGTAGTGGTAGAACCACCCACTAAGACCCAAGTAGTCTTTGTTGGTGTTACTGGTAGTTACAATGGAGTGGGCAGGGTAGTCCCTAGTTCCATAGCTGCCCAGGTATTATCTAAAGTGTGCTTTGAAGAGTTTGGTCTCCCCTGTCCCCTCCTGGCTGGGTAGTAGCAGCAGCCACATCACCTTAAACTCAACCCAAGGGGGGCTCAGCTTTAAACTCCCACAATGATGCCTTGGGCCTGTGACCAGAGAACATGCGGCCCCTTCCAGGCAAATAGTATGGGCAAGATGCTCAGGGGTGTGCCATCCACTCACATCAGGTTCTCACTGCAGCCTGTAGCAGGGCAATAGGCATTGTCCTGAGAGTACATAGGAGAGTGTGGGTTCCCCTGTCCCTCCTCAGCTGGGCAGAGCTGCAGCTGTGTCTGCCTAAACTTAGCCCAAGGAAAAGGGAGGGTATGCTGCCCAAAATGGCACCTTGCCAGCCGTAGCATGGTGGACATTGTCCCAGATGCATGCCGGAAAGCCTGGTTTTCCTGCCCCTCCCAGCCAAGTGGGGGCTGCAGGTGCATCATTATAAATTCAACCCAAGGTAGGGTGCAGCCCAGTGTCAAACTCTCAAAATGGTGCTTTGGGCCTGTAACCAGAAAGGCTGGGGCTCCACCAAGGCAGGCAGTGTTGGCAAGAAACTGGAAAATTCTGTCCACTCTCATCTCAGTCTCAACGGCAGCCTGCAGCAGCATGGTACAGAACTTCCCAGGGGAGTATGGGAGTGCTGGGGCTCTTCCATCCGTCTTCAGAGCCATGTAGTGGCTACAGGCATGCATGCAATTCCCTGGTATCTAGGCTTCCAGAATGTCAGGCTGAAGCTGCTCTAGGCTCAGATGCCCATGGGATTTTGCATGGGTTCCCTTTCTGGAGCAACGTCTCTCTGTGATCTCAAAGCAGCTCCCTATGGTGGGCCCAAAACCCACTTTCGATGCTTCTTTTCACTTCTCTGGTGAATCATAGTGTTGTTTCCTAGACAATCTGTTCAAAATGTGAGAATCTGCTTACTATTTAGGTTCCTCTCCATGGAAGATACACCTGTCTAGTCAGTCATCTTGATCCTATCACACAAGACACTTTTATAGGTGGTTATTAATTTACTGTCCACAACATAGAAAAGCATTCAGTCACTGCTGCTTAGCACATTAAGTCATGGAACATGCCTTCTTATCACTTTACTCACATGATCGTCACTATGCTAACTAGCCATGGAACCCTTAGAAACAAGAGCAGCTACCCCTCAAACTCTTGGTCCTAATCTTTCAAAAACACAAATGGGGAAATCTATTATATTACATCTCTAGGGCCTGCCCTAATTATCGGCAGAGCAACACAGCATGGGAAGCACCACAATGACCTGTCTCCTGTACCCTTATCATAGTGCTTAAACCTCTATCACTAGTCACTCCTTTGAGTTATTAAATGGTCTCAATTATTGTGCAAATATGTGGTTAAGGATCCACATTAAGTATGATCAAATCAATACAGTTTATGGATACTGAGTTTCTTTTCTGGGGAGATGAAAACGTTCTGAAACTAGATTGTAATGAGGGTTGAAAAACTCTACAAGTGTACTAAAAATCACTGAATTGTACACTTTAAATGAGTAAACTGTATGGAATATGAATTATATCTCAATAAAGCTAGTTTTTAAAAAATCAATACAATTTATCATGCTAGTTTAGAACTTGAAACTGAAACCAGAAAATTTTTATGCAGCATGAAGGCATGGGTAATGGGATATGCATTAATGACTTTGGGAAAGACAGCCATCAGAAAGAGCTTCAGTGAGCACTGGGATAGGAATATGGAGGAGCAGAAAGGAGAAAGCATTGGCTTATGATTGGGAGAGTGAGCCTCAGAAAGGAACATTAAAAGGATTACTAAAGGCAATCCAGGGCTGATCCTGAAAATCTGTTGTCCTTAATATAAATTTGTTGCTTTTCTACAAAGTATTATTAACATTATTGTTGTTTCTCTTCTCTTCTTTCCAACTTCATGATTATCATCTGTTTTGTTTTTTTCAATCACATACTAAAAGTATCTTAGCCAATTCACTTTTTGATCCATGAAACTGCCTTGAACTATAAAAAATTAGATAATCACAGAATACCAAGACTTAAGATAACACACTGCCAACTTTCCTATCTTTATAAAAGAAAAAATTAATGTATACAAAAAGTAACTTGCCCAAGGTTATCAGCTGAAAACAGAGTAAAGACTAGAACAAATTCCCAATCCAATGCTGAATTTATATACCACAATATATCATTCATCTTAGAAATTCACAAAGGGTGTAATTATTTCTTAAAAATCACACAATCATGTACATATGTAATTTTTTATGCACATGTAAAATGTTTTTTTAATCCCACTAGAGAACTATAAAATAGACAAATATGATCTTAGGTACATCCAATATACTAGTGTTGTCATTCACACTTAATTCAATTGGTAAAGGAAGGCTTTGCTATCAAGTTGCAGATTTTGCCACAGTGGAGCAATAAATTATAGGTTCATATTATTTTCAGGGTTCTGATACAATTACAAACTATTAGATATATAAAGCATAGCCATATGAGATCACCTATCTTAAAATGTGACCTTGCAATTAAGCATTCATCAGCTATCTTTCACATTCTGTATATAAAGTATTTAGATAAAAGTTCAGCTAAGTTTACAAATGAAAAAAGAGAAGTTAGAGCTTTTCACAATCTGTCATTTCTACATTCCCAACTGAAGTCCTAACAAAGGCATGAAAAGATAAAGGCAAAAGACACATCATCAAACCTGAATTAACCTTATTAAAATGATGCTATAATACATAGACTTTAAAAGTCCCAATTAAAATCATGTACTACAGGTCCTCAAATGACTGTCATTTCATTAATGTCTGAATTAAAAAAAAAAAAAAAAGTCAATTCTTGACCAGGACTGCTGTCTGTGGGGAGTTTGCACAATTGCGTGGGTTTTCTCTGGGTACGCCAATTTGCCCCTACATCCCAAAGATATGCACCTTAAGTTGACCGGCGTGTCCACATGGTACCAGTATGAATAAGTGTGGATGGGTGATTGTACCCTGTACTGTAATGGTTTCTCTTCTAGAGTTAGTTCTTACCTGGCACTCTAAGCTGTTAGGATAGGCTCTGGCCACCAGCGATCCAAAACTGGAATAACTTGGTAAATAATTATTTTGTTTTTATTAATCTTTCTTAAATGTATATGCATAACTTACATTTATGTCCATGTTCACTATTACAAGTGTTTTGATCTTTATTCAGAAGTTTAGTGATGTTTTTGTGACCAGAAATATGCCACAGGAATTTAACTCTTATTTATATCAATTAGCCTATGGTGAAATTGATTTCCTTATATATTGTTTTGCTTAAAGTCACAGTTTCCAAGAACCTACCGATGATGCTCATTAAGTGAGAACTTACTGCACTGAGGCTTTGGGCTCCAAGGCAGCCCGGATCCTTTTTGCCAGTTATCTAATAAATAAGGAACAAAGTAAACTTTTCACCCCTCCCAAATATTCTCATTTCATCAGGAAGGCCAAAATACGTAATAGAGTATAAATTTCAGAGAAGGTAATATAACTACAAGTTATTTTTTATTCTAGCAACTGATTACATACTGTCTGTAACTTAAAAGGCAGTGATAACTACCAGTCATAAAATTTGCTTCCTTAAAATGTGTTCAAATCAAAACAAAGAGAGGTCTCTATATTGAATGTGAATATAAGATGAAGGAGACCTAATCTGGCCCAGGAATTTCCTGGGAAATCCCCATCAAAAGAAATTAAACCACACCCACATTGAAAACAAAATCTGGATAGTGGCTACATATTATTGGTTAGGGCAGGATTCTAGGAGAGTTCAGAGTACAGTTTTGGCAAGCTATTGCAGACTAACAGATATATGAGAGAGATTTTGAAGATCTTTTTGTCTCTCCAGATATAACCATTTTTGGATATTTACACTGAAGATGCAGAGTGGGAGATAAACATAGGCTCTTTTATAACCAGCATTATTTTGGAAGGTACTTCCTGCTGAGGGAGAAAGAAGAAATCCACCACCAAAAAAGTATAGGATGTCAGTGACAAATGAGGCCAAAAGCATTTATCCTGTGTTAAGATAATGCCACCCAAACCTCGTATTTTCTCCCCTTCCACACAACAGTGCCCGGCATCAGAGATCACACACTCTTAGCTTAGTACTGTCTTCAAGCAGCTTACATACATTTAAGCTGGCTAATGGTCAAACAATCTGGGGGCCAAGTAGGGGGAGAGGAAAAAAGGGATGAATTGCAGGGGGAACGGAAGAGGATGAGAGAGAAGATGGGGAAGTAACAGGGAGAAAGAGAGAAAGAAGAGAAAGAGAAGTGGGAGAGGAGAAAGGAGAGAGGGAAGCAAGCGAGATCTCTGTGATACACATGAGGGGAGTGGAGTTCTCATTCTCATGTTCAAAATTCTCACTCTAAACAGAGCACTCAAACTGGCTGGGGTGAGGGGTGGGGTAGATGACTTCTAAGGGATTTCCAACTTTTATTTCCATGTTTATTTCAACATTCTATTACTTCTTGTTTAATCAAAAAATTGTGATATAAATATCTTCCTGCTTAAAAAAAATGTTCCTCTATTTGTGCTTTTACCTAGGTTTTCCTAAATATAAAACCAAGACTGGAAGGATAAATCTTAAAAACAGTTTCCAAGCACTTTAGATATACCAATGTATATAATCTCTACTTGATAAGCTAATTACAAGCCATATTATCATTAATGTAGGTCTCAAAGCCTTTCTACATTACACTTCTAGGCTACTCTGAGTTGCTATTCTAAACAACCTATTTCCTCTAATAATTGGATAAGGAAAAGGCTATGTGAAAGTTATTTAATTAAAACTCTTGCTTTCAGAATGGTCCCTTAAATAAGTATTTCACAGCATCTTGGCATGTGGGTCACCTGGGGATCTTGTTAAAATGCAGGTTCTGATTCAGTAGGTGTAGGGGTGGGTCCTAAGATTTGAATTTCCAGCACTGCCCAAGTGATGCTAGTCTCTAGATCGTAATTTGAGTACATTGTTCCAAAATTTCACATTATCCATTCCACAGTCTCTTGGGAATTAAAGAAAATGTGAAATTTGTTCTTTAATTCAACATGTACACTACCCCTTCCTTTGTGAGTACCTACTGAAATTGAATTGGGTTGCTTTCTGAGTTGTATTTAAATTTTCTATAAGATTCTCTGGTTGCTGAACCTAAAATTAATTTAAAATACCAGTCTGCAGCAGTGCTTACCACTGGGCAAGAATTAACTTAAGAGCTGGTACAGGCCAACATCATAGTTTCTAATTTTAAACTGTTTACATTATTGTTCAAGTTAATTATGATCATTTGATTAGTAATTCCTAAATCCTGAGCCACAACATAGGTGATGAAATTTTTATAGTTAAATGGGAAGAGTAAGGACAATATCAGTTTTTCATAAAGCTAAATATAGTCAACATTGTTACATTTTATTTGTTATAATTTACTTTATTTATAACTCCACATTGGTGATTTCCCTTTTAAATGCGAGTAAACTAAATAGAGAAAGGTTGGTAATCTTATGTTCATCACTTTTTTCTTCCTTTTTAATTTTTTAGCTGCTTAATACAATCTAAAAATATAAGAACTACCAAATTTAAATAATTTCTCCATACCTCTCCCTTTTTTGAGAAATGAGGATGCTATACCCTCAATGGGGTTCGTGTGTATATAACTTTAAAAAATACTCCCTACCAATTCCAATGTGTCAATTTACTAATGGAACTGTGCTGACTTTCTCAGGTAAGGGTGGTGGTGGATGGCAGTGGGGTTGTTACAATACTTAGACACACAATATTAGGCTTTGACATCCGGTGATTTCAAGGAATTCATACCTTTTCTTCCTCCCTCCTCTCTGAACAATCCAGACAAAATCGTAAGTGAAAACAACAACAACAAAAACCCTTTTCCTCTGCTCTACAGGCTTAGCACATGTCGGTGCTATAAAATTTTTGCGTTCAGAGGAGAAGCATGTAGAAAATTTTGTAACCTGTGTTATTCATAATAGAAAGAAGCTATGCTTTCCTTTGCTGAGCACAGGCAGGTTATCTTGCATTGATTGGTAACACTGAGTGAGGACAAAAGCACTCAGAACAGCAGAGTTCTAGGAAAGAAGCCAAATTTATATTTAATTTAGAAAGGACAGCCTCTTAATTAGGCAAATTTCAAATGTTCTTTAAAAAAAAACAATTAGAATTATTTAGTGTAAAATAAAATTAGGGTGAAATTCCTTACCATCTCACATTCTGTCACAACAAACACAGAGATACACAACAGCTGGTCAATTTAACTTACTAATCTACCAATCTACACCGTAAACCAATCTACACTAAACTGAATGTACAGAGGACATGAGCACACACACAGACATTTGGCAAATCTTTTGTTATTAAACATTACCTCAGGTCCATTAAATTCACTTTCTCCCCCAACATCTCTCCCCCAAAAGACTATACATATAAATTGTATACAGTGTGTTATACTGGGAAGATGATGACTTTCCTGTGGGGCATGATGCATGTTGAGGCAGTCACTGCAGGAAACTAAAGTTAAAGTGACCCATATTGTATATCTTCAATGCATTACAAGTCTCAGAGACCATGCAGAGGAGAGATGCTGAAGCTAGCTGACTCTTTCATTGTCTGAATTTATTTAGCACACCATAAGAAGATTCTTCTGGTTCAATGATCTGTGATTACCTAATTAATAACTTTTTATAGATATTTCAAAGGACCAGAATTATGTGCTTAATAAATATGCCAAATGCCCATATATTTGCTCATGTCCTCTGAACTGTACATTTAGTTTAGTGTAGATTGGTAATAGCCAAGTAATCAACTTTTCCTGATATACAATAAAGAACTATAAAACCACAGTAATATTCTGAATCCTATTTTTAAAAATGTTCTAGAAACCTGATCAAATTAAGATTTTTCAGCTGTAATATTCTTCTCCTGACATGTTACATTTTATTAACTATCCAGAATGTAATAACGGTATAATAATTAAAAAGACTTTTAAAAATCCATTACAAGAAAAGTGATTATTTGATTTAATGCATCCAGATTCTTGTATAACATTGTATAAATGGGAAGCTATTTGTCTTACTTGGCAAAGGAAGCAAAATTACTGATTTCAATAGTGTTTTGAGAAAAGCAGTTTTTGTCTACACTGTTTTCTGCTTTTTATAATAATTCCACCACATATGCTGAAAATATATATGATCATGACTGATTTAGAATGAAGTAAAAAGGTATACATGTCTTAAAAAACTCTGTACATAACTCTAAAAGGGCCCCAACCTTATGAAACTTCCAGTGTCAGAGAAGAGTACCAGAAAAGATCAGATTTAATTAACCTGGCACTTGCCTATTAACATCTAAAATACACCTTAAGTTCAGTGACTTAGTTATCATTATCCTTCCAGAAACCTATTTCTTAAAATACTCTTGTCCAAAATAAGGTTGCAAAGACAGTTTTTTAAATCCTTCCTTCTCTTTCCTTCTCATTTCTTCCATTCTTTTTTTTTTTTCTTAAAGAGAAAGACAACAATGAGAAACACATGACTAATTTTGAGTGTAAAGAAAACAGAATATGGTGCATTTGAAGAAAAAGTAAACTGCATTGCTCGGGAAACATAGGTTACAGTCCTGGATCTGCAACTTACTAACTACATGAGAGATAGGTCTCAGTTCTGGTAATTCTAAAATAAAATAATGTATAAACTGTTTTTTTAAACTACTGGATTTTTCCCTCTCTAATCAGAAAATGACCTTGTGATCATCCATAGCCATGAATTCTTTAAATATTATCTTTCAAAGTGTTTTAATATACATCATATCATTTTACACTCACAAGAATTCTATGATATGGACAGAACAAATAGTAGCATTATCATTCTACAAACAAGTAAACTGTCTCTCAGTCAAATGAATTGCCCAAGAGCTAAAAACTGAGAGAAAAGGATGGAGGCTTGTCAACTTTGTTTAAGAACTCCTTCTATTACATTATACATGATTCTGATCTAGAAAAGTCAGGTGCTATTAAAAGTATATTTTTGCCAATCAACTGTTAGTTCTTATTGGCAATGTAAAAATGCACACCTATACTCATTTTATATACTGGCACTATAAAGAAATTAAGATTTGATTGCAAGGAATTATCCTTAGAAACCATCTGTCAGTGTCTATCATCTTTTGGTAAAGACATTAAAATCCATCTTTGATAATTCAGTACTCTTTATCAAAAGATGCTTTAACAGATCTGTACGGTGAGAGCAGGTATATAGAATATGTCCATAACAGAGCCCAAAATAAAACCATCCCATGTGGAGTTCCTGGGGTTTGAAAGGGTACTAAAGAAATTTATCAGAGATTCTCTGCAAATCTGCTGAGCAGACCCTCATTTTTTATCTTGTTCACATAAAAATTTCAAAGTTAATGCTCTTTCAGAAGCTGATAATCTCACTAAAGATTGTCCATCTCCTCTTGTTACAGGTGTGAACATCTCACTATTCACACATACTTTTATAAATCTGTGATGTCAAGGAAATCAACTTTTGGAGTTAGAAGGGACCATTCTAGTTCAAGACCTTTGGCTTTTAGGTAAGCCCTGGCTGATTACTTACTGAACACCCCAAAAGAACTACCATTCTTTTTCCCAATCCTGCACACCTTTATCACATGATGATAATCTATTTTACAGCTGGAAATTTAATAGAAGGGACAAAAGTTTTGACTTTAAATGGTTAAAAAATAAAGGTTGAGAAATTATCTTTGGATTTCATTTTTCCATACTATTCCTATCCTACAGTAACATGTGTTGAGCTAAAATTTCAAGTTTGAAGATTTTGCATTTATATTTTGCACATTCAAATATTCAAAATTTAGAAAGTATAAAATCAAAAGTACAAATAAAAAATTGTTACGTTTAGTGTACTGTTCAGTTCCATCTGAATGAATATCTACTTATTCTTGTCCAAAACAACAACAACAAAAACAAACAGCTTTTGGCATTTATAATAGTGTGTCACCTTTATCAGGACACTGCTGTCCTAAAGCATCCTAACATATAGAAAAAAAAGAGGGAGGGAAGAAAGAGAAAGGTGGGAAGAATGGAGGGAGAGAGGGAGAGAACAAGGGGAAGGGAGAGAGGGAGAAAAGGAAAGAGGGACAGAAGGAGAAAGGAAGAAGAAAGAAAGGAGAGAAAGGGAGGGGGAGGGAGGGAGGGAGGCAGGGAGGCAGGGAGGGAAAGGCCCTTGGAAGGCCCTCCCATAGCCTCTCTCTCCATCTTCTATACCTAACTTCATGTTGCCAAATTTTTTTAATGGAGGACTCTAAAATTTCTCCAAGGCACCACAGTAAAACCTCGAAAGCTGACCCCAGAAAGCTGGATGATAAACCTTGGCCATCCTTCAGTCTGATATGAGATATAACAAAATTAATGAGAAAAGCTGGGAGGAAGAAAAAGTGAGTTACCCCTCAAATGATATTAGAGTCCTAAAGAAAAAATAAGCCAGTGCTTTCATTCAGACTACAGAAGATGTTGGCAGGTTAGAGTGAATCCACAGTAAGAAGCAGTGACTGGGGGGTGCCCTGAAGGCAGAAGGAAAACAAATAACAATGTTAAGATTCCGGACACCTTTGAATAGTAAAAAGTTTTTTATTCTAATTTCATTAAGTCCACTAATAATCAAATACAATGTAGGAGATGTTTTAACTATAAATGAAGTTAAAACACAGCAGGATAATGGGAAAAGGGCAGAAAACTGTGGTGGTTTAGTTTGCTTAGTGCACCATGGGAATGGCTCTCATTTCCAGCCTACACTGTGTGCTTGTGAGCAATCTGGTTGGTCCAGCATGTGGAAGAGTGGCATTTAGTGAGTGGCACCTTTGCTTCAAATAAAGAAAATGTAACCGTGGCTGCAGATATGGCCTGGGATCCCTCTGAGCAGTTTACTAAGAGAGGTAACTGAACTGTATAGATCCTTGGTGAAATATCTTTCAACAAATCTCTGTATGAGGGGCTTAATGCAGAGAACTAAAGAACTAAGATCACTGTCGTTTTCCTGATAGATGAGAAGTACCATTCTTTGCCTATTGTCATTGGAAAAAGCGCTGATGGCCTTCTGGTTTTAATCGAGATTTGTAGCCATTCTGTTCAAGCGTGGCTTTTTAAAAAGAAAATAGCAACAACTGAACTTGAACAGCATAACGAAGGCCCAGCTGAAATCAGAGAATCTGCTCACAGAAAAAAATTAGGACCTGCTTTCTCATCCACTGAGAGAGAATATAAACCAATCCTCAAACTTCTATAGACTTTGTATCATAATGATTACTATTTTCTTTAGAATAATCTAAAGCAGCACTGAAAAATTGTTTGTATAATACTGTTTTCTAACTATACATTGTCCCAAAAGTGTCTATGCATTGTGCAAAAAGTGAACTTGGGAAACATTTGGTATTAAATAAACTGTTTTTTAATAAACTCAAAAAAAAAAAAAACAGTAGTATAATTTATAACTAAACCATAAGCTTCCTGATGGCATCATCTTTGTACCCACAATGTCTTCATAAGGGTTGGTCAAGTATTTATTGTTGAACTAAGCCTACTGTATGTTTATATAGTGTTAGTATACCTGACCACTTACAGTACTTTATTTTCTTCATAACTCTGAGTATTTTATAATTTAGGCTCTTTATTAAACTGGACAAAATTTCTAGGGCTTCCTTCATTTAAAATATTCACATTTGATTGTATTTGCACTGATAAAAACACATATCAATTTACTAATACAATAAATTAGATCAAGTTTTCCTTGTCTGGTAATTACAGACCAAAGACCTTGCTCATAAAAGAGGAAGGGATACTTTTGATTGAACAACCACTATATATTACATGCTAAGCACTGTCAGATAATCCAGCACTATCCTACCTTCTAGTTAATCAGTCAAATATAATCAAGCTATTTCCTTTTGATAATAGGAGCAACTTGATCTTTGAATTAGTCTTGTTTTCACTTTAATATGTCAATGATTTTAAACAGTGAAAGAGAAATAAAAGAGTATCAGTAGAATTTTAGCCACTTTAAATCAAATCTAATCTAAAGATTCAAAGCTAATACTGAACCCTAAAATTCCAGTGAGTTCAGGAACTATTCTTATCCACATTTCAAATAATAGGAAAGCTAAAACATAAACAATAACCAGAGAGGCAAGCATAAAGGTAGCAACACAATTGTTAAACTCTGTATTTGTCTGATATCAATACTTAGACTAAAAGAAAAGATATGAGAACAACTCAGGCCTACAGCCATAATTCAATTATTTTGCTTTTTATTCCTAGGGACAAATAAGTTATCTTTACTTTTATTCTTCTTTCTCTATAAGAGCTTGCTGGGAGTTATGGGAGTGCACAAATATGTGCTTATCCATTTTTTGAAAAAGGTTTTCCAAAACTAGATAAACTTGACATGTCACCATACTAATTACATGATACAAATTTAGGATGTTTACATATGACCATGAGACAAATTAATGGCTGAAAAAGAACAAGTGCTAATATCAACTCTGCAGTTTTATGGAGTAAAAAGTAATTCTGTACTTTCTAAAATCTAGAGCTCTGAACCTCTGGCTTTAAAAGCCTACTAAAAGATACGATTCTAATATGCTTTGTGTTGCTCTGCTCTGTGAAAAAGATCCTAAGAACAGGAAAGACTCAGCAGCTCATACCTGTAATCCCAGCACTTTGTGAGGCTGAGGTGGGAGGATCACTTGAGGCCAGGAGTTCAAGACCAGCCTGAGCAAGAGTGAGACCTTGTCTCTACAAAAAATACAAAAAACTTAGCTGGGCATGGTGGTGCTCACCTATAGTCCCAGCTACTAGGGAGGCTGAGGCAGGAGGATCCCTTGAGCCCAGGAATTCCAGGCTGCAGTGAGCTATGATGAAGCTACTACACTCCATCCAGCCTGGGTGAAAAAGTGAGACTCCGTCTCAAAAAAACAAAACAAATCAGAAAGATAGAAAGAAAGATCCTAAGAACACAAAATAAATTGAGCAGGAAACAACACCAGGATGGAGATCATTTATAACAGAACGCAAACTGTCTCACAAGATACATTTGGATCAGCCCTTCGGTTCTTAGACCTAACTATAGTTTCAGGGGCACCTTGTACCTTCTAGAAGGTTGAACACTAGTAGATATGGACTTATGAAGAGGGAAGCAGTGAACCAGTTTCATAAATAACTGAACTTTGTCTCTAGGGGATTAAGAATATTATTCAATTTGGAAGTTGGTACTATCCTACTCTAGGTCAAGAGAGTATGATTTATTTAACAAGAATGAATAAAAATAAGTCAATGTTCTACACACTAAGGGTGACAGTTACTTTGAAGATTAAACAAAAAAAAATCCCCTCTGCAAAAGGAAATATAAGCATTCTTCCATTTCTAAATTACTCTGCATTCTTCAACCTGTTCTCCCTTCAAGTGTAATTAGAGCAAACTCTGAGCTTTATCCAGTGCAACAGAGGAAGGTCAGTGTCTACAATTTTTTCCATTTATGAATGTTTCTACTTAAAAAAAGAAAGAAGCATTATATAAAATAGAAGGTAAGTATAAGACCCAGAGTCAGGATCTATGGACTTTTCGCTATTTCATAAACTTTGTTTGGAGAGCATGGAAAAACCAGTTTCTATTTCTCAATTTCAGAATTAGATGAGAAGAATTTATAATTACTTAGCAGAAGGTGTTTGGGTCTCAAAAGTGATAAATATGAGACTCAAGATGACTCGCATGCTGAAATCTCTTAGTACTGTCAGAGGAAGTTTTTTTGTTTGGTATCTGAATTTGCTTTTAATTTTTTTTTTTTTTTTAAACATTCATCAGGGAATAAGCAAAAGCAATTCTATCTGTATCATACAGAAAAATTTTCAAGTAGTTTTAGTTGTAGAATAGTTTTGAAATAGTTTTAGATTTATAAACAGTTTTAGATTTATAAAAAAGTTACTGGGCTAGTACAGAGAATTCCCGTATACCCAGGGGCCAACATCCCCTGTCATTAGCATTTTACACTAGTATGGTCCTTTTGTTGCAATTAATGAGCCAATATTGATACCCTCATTAACTAAGGTCCATACTTCATTCAGATTTTCTCAGTTTTTATGTAATATTCTTTGTTCCCGGATTTTATCTAGGATACCACATTACATTTAGCTGTCATGACTCCTTAGGCTCCTCTTAGCTATGACAGTTCCTTAGACATTCCTTGTTTGTGATAACCTTGATAGTCATTAAGAGTACTGTTCAGTACTCTGTACCAGGCGTCCTCAAACTACGGCCCTCAGGCCACATGCAGGTGTTTTTGCCCGTTTATTTTTTTATTTCAAAATAAGATATGTGCAGTGTGCATAGAAATTTGTTCAAAGTTTTTTTTAAACTATAGTCCAGCCCTCCAAAGTTCTGAGGGACAGTGAACTGGCCCCCTGTTTAAAAAGTTTGAGGATCCCTGCTCTGTATAATGTCCATCAATTTGGGTTTTGGGTTTAGACTAGGTTTATGGGTTTTGGGGAAGACCACAGAAGTAAAGTGCCATTCTCATCACATTATATCAAGGGTATATGCTATCAACATGAATTACCACTATTGATGTTAATTGTGACCATCTAGCTATGATAGTGTTTGTCAGGTTTCTCCATTAAAGTTATTTCCCCCCCCTTTTCATACCGCACTGTTTGGACAGGAGTCTCTATGCACAGCCCACACTGAAGGAACAAAAAATTAGGCTCCCTCCTCCCTAAGGGCAAAGTATCTACATAATTTGGAATTCTACATGGCAAATATGTCTCCCCTTATATTTATTTAATCAATCATCAATTATATCAGTATGGACTCATAGATACTTATTTTATACTTTGGGTTACAACCCATTTCTACTTTATTCTGATGCTCAAATTGCTCCAGCATTGGTCAATGGAAGCTCTTTCAGCTGGCTCCTGTGTCCCATTGACATGCCCCCATTATTGTGGGATTTTTTTTTTTTTAAGTACTTCCTTACTTTCTGGCACTATAATATGCTCCAAACTCATTTCATATACCTACCCCAGTCCTAGAACTAGCCATTTTTCCAAAAGCTCTGGATCTTTTTATTGGAGAATGGTATTAGAAACCAAGATCTAGGTGCTAGGTATAATCATTGCTACTCTCATGTCATTGCTTCTAGGTCCTCTCAGTTGATGAAGCAAGGAAATACATGTATGTGTATCAACCTGTGTATACATTCATATCTATAAATACTTCTACATGTAACCATCTGTGTCTATTAAGCTACGCATGGGTTCCTACGGGTATGTCCTTCTATAATCCATCACCACATGGACCATTCTAGCCTCCTCCCCTTACTCAACTGTAAACATCCACTCTAACAGTGAGAAACCTGGCTTCCACCACCTATTTACCTAACTGTTCAATTCCAGTATACATGTATAGCAGTATCAAAATTGTTAGCCTATATCCCCATGAAAATAAACTTCATCAACTAAAGCAGCAGTTCTGAACCTTTTTGGCAGGGATGGTTTCATGGAAGAAAATTTTTCCATGGACCTGGAGTAGGGGAAGGAATCAGGCAGCGATGTGTAGCCCAGGGGCTGGGGACCGCAAAAGTAGAGTACAATACTCATGTGTAAGTCTTTGGCCTTTAGTCTCACAGAATCCACTTATTTCCAAAATTACTTAGTTCAGTGAGGCTATTTCATACATCTGTAAAACAGTCTGTTTTCTCACATTCTACATTCTATCCTGGGATCTCCCAATCTCCTAAAAGTCTCCTGACGTTTTGTTTCTTTTTTTCTTTTCTTTTTTTTTTTTTTTGAGACAAAGTATTCCTCTGTTGCCTGGGCTAGAGTGCAGTGGCGTCATTATAGCTCACCACAATCTCAAACTCCTAGGCTCAAGTAATGCTCCTGCCTCAGCCTCCCAAGTAACCAGAACTATAGGCAGGCATCACCATGTCCAGTGAATTTTTCTATTTTTTGTAGAGACAGAGTCTCACTCTTGCTCAGGCTGCTCTCAAACTCCTGGCCTTAAGCAATCCTCCCACCTTGGCCTCATAAAGTGCTTAGTATTACAGGCGTGAGCCACCATGCCCAGCCCTCCAAAATAATTTTTTAAAATATCATACATTATCACCCTCTCTGCTGTAAAGTTCCATATGTTTTGACAAATGTCATGTACCCACCATTCCAATACCATATAGAATAGTTTCATAACTAAAAATCCCCTATGCTTCACCTATTCAACCCTCCTCCTTACCTTAAGAACTCAGTGGCAACCACTGATCTCTGCACTATCACTTTAGTTTTTCCATTTTCCATAATGTCATATAAATTATACAGTATGTAGACTTTTCAGATAAGGTTCTTCCACTCTGTACTTTGCATTTAAGATTCATCATTCATGTCTTTTTGTGGCTTGATAGCTAATTTCTTTTTATCTTTGAATAATATTCCACTGTATGGATATACTACATTTTGTTTATCCATTCACCTATTAAAGAACATCTTGGTTGCTTCCAGTTTTTGGAGATCACAATATATCTGTTATAAACATTCAAATGCAGGTTTTTGTGTAGGACTTGTTTTCAAAGGAAGTTTCAATATAGCAGTTACCATTATCATCATCTCTTCTTCTTGAACAATCTCTGAATTCTGTTAACCATGCATGGAAGTCATCAAAGTCACTCCCCCACCAACCTGGTGCATCTCCCCAAGAAGGCTCTCATGATCTAATACAATTATCACTGCACATCAGCTAGCCACTCTTTTCAAAGATCACCTAAGAATTCAACTCAATCGAATAAACACTCACTAAGGACCAGGAATTGTACATACTAGGATTCAAAGGATGAAGTGAAACAACAGTCTTGGCCCTCAATGAGGGCAGTAAAGCACTTCCAGTTAATTCACTGAAGCACTTGGCACCACAGAAGTGCTTCACGGTGCACCCAAGCTTGCCCCAACAGCTACCCCTCTCCCAGCAGTGGCTGTGTTAATCTCAAATAGGAGCTGGCATGGGGTTCCCTAAGGATATGAACTGCCTGTGTATTTTTAGCTGAGTCTTCTCTCACCACTATTCATCTGAGCTGGCTAAATTCCTAGCTTTCTGTAGGTATGAATGACAAATCCACTTTCACTCTCATTATCAGAGTCAACAGGCATTCCCAAAATTTTATCCATCCCCATTTCTATATAGGGCATGGAATCATATACCAGCTATACTCCTGAAAATATAAAAACTAAGCCAAAGAATAAGACTGAGATACTAAGACACTTTAATTTAATATCACCTACATCTCTGCAATTCTTACTTTTCCCAAAGGAAATAAGAAAATAGTATAAATAACTCAATCCCTTTCTATTGTTTACAGGCAAAATGACTGAATAATACAACAAATGACTTCATAATTCGTAACCTGCATTATTCTGCAAATTTATTTCTTCCTACCTAATTCACATAATATAGATACTGCCAGGCACAAACAAACTAACATGTGAGGTTCAAGAGTACATGTGAGGCTGGGTGCAGTGGCTCACATCTGTAATCCTAGCACTCTAAGAGGTTGAGGTGGGAGGACTGCTTAAACTCAGGAGTTTGAGATCAACCTGAGCAAGAGTGAGATCTCATCTCTACTAAAAATAGAAAAATTAGCTGGGCATGGTGACGTGTACCTATAGACCCACTTACTGAGGAGGCTGAGGCAGGAGTTTGAGGTTACAGTGAGTAATGATGATGTCGTCACTGCACATGGTGTGACAGAGTGAGACCCTGTCTCAAAGAAAAAATTAAAAAGGAGTACACATGACCCACTTCTGAGAATTTATCCTAATTTAACAGAAGAAAAATGTTCTAAGCAGAGAAATGCTCATTGCTACATTATGTATAATAATGAAAAATTAAAAACCAAAACAATCCCAAAAGTAGGGGAATGGATGAGCAAATGTGGATAAGTTAGGTCAATCGTACAATATGAAACAATTCAAAATAACTTGAAAACAAATTAGAAGTATGGAAAATGTCTAATACAGAATATAAGATCACAAATACATTTTACACATTGCAAAAATATATATAGAAACTGAAAGAAACTATATAGAAAATGATTTAGATAATGAAATCAACCAAATTTTTCCTTATAGTTTTTCTTTTACAAAAAAAGTTAGTGTATTCCTCCATAGACAGAGTTTTGCAGGTTCTTCCAAACCATACTCAACAGAAAAAAAGATAACCTAGTGGGGGGTGGGAGAAGGTAGGAGCAGTTGAATCCAGGAAATAAAAGATCTGACTGTCTGGTTTAAATCCAGGCTCTGCTAGCTTTTAATTCTATAATAGTTACTAATCTTTGTGAGTCCTCCTTTAAATTGGGGACACTTACACTTACCTTTATCTTTGTGATAATAAAACAAATGTATGACAAGTATATGATAAATGTAAACAGTTATTATTCCATTCATATATGTGTTGATCAGATAATAATGTTTAAGAAAAATACTGGGAAGAGTATCAATATAATCTTAAAGCAGCACATATTTTGTGCTGATTACTTATATAGTGCTGATAAAACTATAATTGTTGAAAATCTCTTAAAATTAATTTTCTGTAAGAAGCCCCATTGTTTAAAATTTTTATTTAATAGTACCTTGTAAGAAAAAAAAAAAAAGATCACCTACTATCTTTTTGATATTTCAAATATATTTTTACTCATTTTACTTGTTGATTTTGTTTGTTTTACTTTTGGGGCTCATTAATAGGCTTTTTAGGCCAGGCACAGTGGTTCACACCTATAATCCTAGCACTCTGGGAGACCAAGGCAGAAGGATCGTTTAAGCTCAGAGGTTCAAGACCAGGCTGAGCAAGAATGAGACCCCATCTCTACTAAAAAAAGAAAAACTTATCCAGGCGTTGTAGCACGTGCCTGCAGTGCCAACTAGTCTGGAGGCTGAGGCAGGAGGATCGCCTGAGCCCAGGATTTTCAAGTTTGAGTGAGCTATGATGACGCCGCTGCACTCTACCCGATGCAACAGAGTGAGATTCTGTCTCAAAAAATTAAAAAAACTAATAGGCTTTCTAAAAACTATTAATAAAATTTCACTCAAGGAGGAGGCTCTGCTTTACTCATCTTTGTATTTCTTAGCACCAGGTACAGTATACAACCTATATAGTCAACAATAAATATTTATCCATTGAACGCTTAAACATGTTTTATTCCCACTGCAGAATTAAACTATATATCAGTATGGCTAAGAAACAATTATCATCACACATTTCTAATGCAGTTTTCAAAAAGAAGATTCCTGTTTTATTCTAGAACCTTTCATTAACAGAAACACAAAAAATGTGCACAAAAAGCCAATCGAATGGGCTCTCTAGATATATCTCGGGTTGCTAAAAGCAACTTGGGTTGAGAATTTAATGCTTGAAGACAGTAAATTTTAAAATGCTTGCTTCTACAATTATGAAATGGAAATGACACCCCAGATTAGCTTCCCTCAGTATAAGAAAGAGGTTATCAAATTAAATTTCTACTAAGAAGACCACTTCAAAAGGAGAGAAATAAAATCTGGTTAACAGGGTCTGCCAGGAGTCAAGAGCTACCTTTCTGCCCTTGACATAGTATACTGCATCCCTGTATACACAGAACTAATATTCCCACACAAGTGCCCCAGCATTATGATGCTGCCACCTTCCTGCTTTCACCCTTGACTTTTACTCTCCCATTCATTCATTGTCACATTCAAGGAGCTATTCAACCACTATATCACTACCATGACAAAGGCAGTTAGAAACACTGGATCAGCTGGAGAGCACATTCTAGAACATGAACATTAGAATCGCTCCCCTCTTTTCACCTTCACCCAGGTAAGAAACATCAAGGCTGACACACCAGAAACCTGGAGGGAGCTGCCTGACATCTAGCCACTAAACATGAATGCTTATGAGGCACAGAACAGCACCTGTAAAACTCTGGCTCTATATTCTTGGTAAATCTTCATTGTTTCAAATGACTCCAGTGAGCCACAAAATGTAACAAACTGCTTAATCTAGCCTGACTTGTAACTAAGCAGCTGTGCTTTATTGATGGAAAGTGGAAGGTAAGAGTTACAAATCACATATTTAATATTATAAAGGCATCTACATTGTATTTGATAAATATAGACACCCTGAAGAAGTAAAGAAATACCGTACACCCTACCAAGCATACAATGTCAAAACAATGAAAAATGTTAAGACTTCAGCTCATAATTAGTCATTCTACCGCTAGGGAGGTGTTGGCAGGCAATTTCTGGGGGAAAAGTAATGTCTGAGCTTGGAATGAGCAGTCTCTCTCTCTATCGAAGAAGTGGACACTTAAGAACTGCTTCAGCCTGCTCATAAATATTCCCATTCACAGACAGATACTGGGTGGTCTGTGTAATCTGATTGTGAGTAGAAGCCATTGTAAGAAAAATAAACCAAAGAAAGGTTTTCTTAGTTCCCTCATCCACCACGGGAAAGGAAGTAAACTACCTGTCCTCTGAAAACACATCAGGATTTTTCTTCCAGTGACTCCCATCTTTGGGATCATAACATTATAATCATCATATAATCATAATTTTTTTCTAACAGAAGGAAACACACACACACTCCATGAACTTGTTCTTTGCACCACAAACACATAATTTTATTAAGTAAACATAAAAATAAAAAAGTCAGAAATCCAATTCTCTTACTGGTTCTATGACATACCCTATTTGAATAGTAGTTCAATAATGATTTGTTATTACTGGTTACATCACTTTGTCAAGGAAGATTTAAATATCTTTCCAAAAAAATGAAAATATCACAATGAGCTAGAAGAATTCATTCAGTTACATGCTAAACAAAACAAAAATACTACCATATTGTGTTGCTATTGCATAAAATAAATATGTTTAAACTAATCATTACTATGTGACACTTTTGATCTTAACAGACTGAAGACAAACTACGAAATATTTCAGAAAAAAAATTTTAAACTCCTGAGTTTTTAAAGGAAACTTATAGTTCTGTACCAGCGCTTTACCGTTATTGATAACAATAAATAGTTCATGTTATCAATAATTGAGAAAGAAATAATCTCTTTAAAAACAAAATAATTTTTTAACAGATGTGAGCAAAGGCTGCATTTTTAGCTCTATGGCTTCATTATGTTCTGGGTCTCATAAAGGAGATCAAAAAGCATGTCTACAGCTATTAAATAACCTGGTTTTTTTTCTAGATTGAAAAGACGTTCCTTAACTATATAAAATTTTAACCAAAAGTAAGCGTAGACTGCACATATTACATAGTAATCATAGATGGAAAAAAATATATGTATATAATGAAATGCCCAGTGGGTCACCAACTTAAGCATGTGATCAAAGCTGGCAATACCAAGAGAAGAAAAATCTGACATTATAGAACTTCCGATGTAATAAGAAGTACATGTCATCTAATAAAGTATTCTTGTCAAAAAATGTTCGGGCTGAATTTAATTGTGAAGAAACCAATTAGATGAATCTAGAATGTTGGATACTATATAAAAAAGACTTTGGCAACTGCTTAGACTCTTCAAAAAAAAAGTCAATGTTAAGAAAAACAAACCAAAAGTGTCAGAGGGACTGGCTGTAGGTTAAAATAGAATAAAAAGACATAATCAAATGCTTGAATCTTGACTGGATCTTGGATTAAAACAAAATTTTTAAAAGTGCAATAAAGTACAGTTTGGGGCAATCAGGGAAATTTGAATAGTGAGTGTATATTAGATGTTATGGGATTGTTGATATTTTTCTTAGGTGTATAATAGTACTATGGTAAAATAATATACTTATTCTTAGGAAGTGTATGCAGAAGGATTTAAGAGAAGTGTCAGAATGTCTGCAACTGGCAACAAGGCAGCAAAAAAAAAAGAGGGAGAAGAAGAAAAGGAAAACATATATCGAAAAATATTAGTCATTTATTAATCTAAGTGAAGGGTATAGAGGCATTCACTGTTCTGGTGTTGTAACTTTTCTGTAGGTTGAACCTTTTTAAAATTCAAAGTTGGGAAGGGGAAAAGAATAATTGTGGAAGTTTCACTCTTTTCATCCATTTGTAGTACTTTGCTTTGATCCCTCAAACCACTCAAATTGTCATTGCTTTTCTCTCAGCAGCAAAAGATGATAAATTAAATGGTGATGCATGATGGGCAGCAAAAACAAAAAAATTCCTTTTTTTCTAAGCATAGGAAATACTGCCTAGAAATGCGATTCCAACTGCTTGATGACTTGGGATATAGGGGGAAAATAATGGAGAAAGAGAGAGAAATGCAAATTCATAAGAGAGCCCTTCAAGGGTGAATTTAAAAGCCTAGTGTAAGAAACATAGTTCCCAAACCTTATTAACGAAGTTAAAAGAAAAGCCCCAATTTAAACAAAGCCAGTCAACAAGAGTAGTAAAATATTTTCCAAAAATGCAAATCCTATTGTCCATTTATGAATTTAAAGAGGTTACCAAACATGATTTATCACCATGGATAAGAAAATCTTAACATTTCAAATGTTTATCTTCAAATGGGTTAAGTGCAAAAAGAATGCTGAATATAAAAAGTTTAATAACCAGAAATCATTTTTCTGGTGAGATTAAGTGGTTTATAATATGTAAAAGCTAAAAGATTAAAAATAGTCTCTGAAAAATATGAAACTCCAAAAGAGGATCTGTAAAGAATGAGAAAACGAGGCTGGGCACAATGCCTGTAATCCTAACTTTGGGAGGCCAAGATGGGAAGATCACTTAAGATCAAGTTTGAGACTGTAGTAAACTATGATGACACCACTGTGCTCTAGCCTGGGAAACAGAGTGACACCTCATCTATACAAAAACTTTTTTAAAAATTAGCCAGGCATGGTGATGACGTGCACAGTAGTCCTGACTAAGTGGGAGATTGAGGCAGGAGAATTGTGTGAGCCCAGGAATTTGAGGTTGTACTCTAGATTGTACAACAATGAGACCCTGTTTGGAAAAAAACAAAAAAGAAAACTGTGCCAGGCACATAGTGGGTACTCAAATATTTGCTAAATGAATACTTACTGAAGACAAAAGTATACCACATCCCTTTAAAATATGCTACTATTGTCCAGAAAATAAAAGCATGTGAAACTTTTTCTCTATTTAAAATTGTAACATTGCAATAATCACACATATATGTTATACCAAAGCAAAATTCTAAGAAAAAAAAAATTCGGACCAGTGGCTGTCTGAAGACACAATTTACTCTATCAAAAAATCATCACAAGTCCTAAGGGGATCCTCCTTCAGAACAAAGAGTCTCTACAGACCCACAGAAGGAAAATGAGTTCTGGAAGCCAATGATATCACACAGGAATAGCTTTTAAGAATCAGGGCTACTCCTTATATTTCCAGGGGTTTCCAGAACCCCTCTTCCATTGGGAAATACTTAACCCTTAAGAACTTACAGGAGCTCTTTCAAAGGACACTGGGTTTTAAGTGGCATGATATCCTTGGTAGAAGTCCTTGGTAGAAGTTGATTCCTAGGAATATAAACTCCTGTTCCTTACTGAACTTTTGAGAGACAGAAAAGTCTATAATCACCTCAAGGATAACTGCCGTGCCTGAGGTCATTATTTTTGCATTAAGTAAAATAAGAGTACTTCTATGTCTGTAACTAATTCAAGAACCAGCACCTGAAGCAAGGCTAGACATAATGGAGGTAGCCCAAAGGACAAGGTGAGAAGTGTTGGTTAGACTGGCCATTTAAAATGGTGGTCATTGGCCAATGTGGCTTTTAAGCATTTGAAATTTGATTAGTCTGAATTGAGATGTGCTATATGCATAAAATACACAGTAAATTAAGATGTCATATGAAGAATATACAAAAACCTTAATAATTTATATTGATTATATACTGAAATAGTATTTCATATACATTAGGTTAAAAACATTAAAGTTTATTTTTACCTTGCTTTGTTTTTGCTTATGTGGCTACTAGAAATTTTTAAATTATATGTTGCTCATGTTCTATTTTTATTGGACAGCACTAAGTTAGACACTCTGACTAAAAAGAGAGCTCAATAAAAACAGCAGCAACTTATATTCCTTAGAGGCACTTAACAGGTTTTGAGTACGTGCTAACTATGTCAAATACAATATTTCCCTTAGTCCTCACAGTGGCTCTAAGAAATAAATACCCTGGGTTGAAGGAAAGGAAACTGTGGCTTGGCGGGCAGGGGGCGGGGCAAATCACAGAGCTACTAAATACCACAACAGGGCTTTAAATTCAAACCTTCTGGTTCCAGAGCTTAAGCTCAGAATCCCCTAAGCCAGTGGTTCTCAAAATGTTGTTCATGACTATGAGCATCATCTGTGAACTTGTTAAAAACGCAAATTCTCAGACTCTTCTCTAGATCTAGAGAATCAAACTCAGGAGGTGGGGATTATTAACATTTTAAGGAGCCTTCCAGATGATGCTGATTCAATCCTAAAGTTTGAGTACCACTGCCCTTGGGCTTGTCTATACCAGTAACACCCACTCAAATCCTCCCAAAAGAGAGTAACTGTGAGAAGCTTTAGAAAAGGCTAGTCTTTGTCACTGTATCCTTTCCAGAATCTCTTCAAGAGACCTGCTCTATGTCCCAGATCTGGTGAGCACTGAGACTCTGCAGGTACATTGTGATTTTCTAGAATACCCCTTCAACAAGCCCATCATCTAGAGCAGCATTTCATCAAATCTAACATCCAGATTACAGATTTAAATGCAATTAAAATCACAAAGTACTAGCAAAAAAAAAATGTAGTTTTTTAAATGATGACTATAAGGTAAAGGCCTAAGTATGAATCAAACTCTGTACTATAAAAGAATGATAAACTCAATAATGTATTTAAAAAAAAAATCCTGAATTGCACAAAAACATCACAAACAAGGTTTCAAAAACATTTTTTACAAGAGGCAGGATGATATCTGTAACAAAAGGACTCATTTTTTAATTTATAAAAATGATCCCTACAAATCAAAGGAAAAGAACCATCCAAGAGGAAAAAAATGCATCCTCAAATTAATTAATTCAAACAGATGGGTCACATAAAGGAAATGCAAAATCTCAATGAAAATGAAAATGACATTTTGTTTTTCACTTTTCAGACTGGCAAAGATCAAAGAGTTTGAAAACATGTCTAAAGGTAAGCTTCTGCTATTCTTATGCTTTCCCTCATGCCTTCTGCAATTCAATTTATGGTAATTCCACCCAGAAATCGGTCAAGTCAAAAATCTTGATATCATACTTGATCTCTGTCTCTGTTTCTCTTCCCCGCTCCCTATCCCCCACATCTCTGTCAGCAAATCCTGCCAGCTCCAGCTTCAAATAAGATTCAGAATTCAACTACTTTTCATCACCCTCAGTGTCATCACTCTGATCCAAGGCATTGTGAAATCTCCCCTAAGTTATTCTAGTAACCTCCTAACTTCCCTTGCCCTTGCCCCAAGTTAAAGTGAATCACTTTAACTGGGAAAATGTAAAGAAGCTCATATCACCATTCTGCTCAAAACTCTTGGAGTTTTGATAAAAACCAATGGATTTTTATCTCATTCAGTACAGGCTGAAGTCTTTACTTATCATGATCCACAAGCCACCTTACTCCCTGGTCTCATCTCCTACTACTCACCCCTTTGCTCTCTACTGCAGACATACCAGCCCCCTTGCTGTTTTTATATACATCAAGGCCACTCTAGCCTCAGGATCTTTGCATCAGCTCTGCCTGAGATGTTGTTGTGCCAGACAGCTGCATGGTTAGCTCCCTTACATCCTACAGATTGTTTTTTAAAGGCCTTTAGATAGGCCACTCTCTCTAAAATTTTACTCTCTGACCCTGGCCCTTTATATACTGATTTGAAGGCAGAATATGCCTTCATTGATTCAATGTGCTAAGTCTGGCTATCTGATTCTCCTTATGTAGGGAATCTGGTGTGAAATTTCCTTTGGAAGCATTTTTTTTTATCTACTGAGTTATGAAATTTTATCAGGTGGCATCTTGTACAGGGTCTTACCTCATTAATCTTGCTTATTATTTGGTATGGGTTCACTAACTTTGAAAATTTCAGTCTTTAACACTGAAATTTTTCTTTCATTATTACTTTTATCCCTTCCCACTTTTTTCTGCTTTCCCTTTTAGGAACTCCCATTAGACAAAGTTTTTGAGGAAAAATAATGTTGAATTTAGACCTTTAGACCCAAATAGCATTCTTGCCAGAGGGCAAATCACTGATATTTTCAAACTTAGAGGCTATCAAATTTACCACTTAGATCTTTCTGATAACAATACCAGAAGATGTTCTCCAACATCTGAACTTCAGCAATAGGAAAATGTGTGATATATAAAAAAGAGTGGCAGGCAAGGCAAAAAGTTAAACTCATGGTTATGTCTAAATAATCGCTGCTGCCTAACATAAAAGAGAATGTACAAAGGAAATGTTCCCTGTAAGTACTGTAGAGGTCACTCTTTTTGTTTTTTAACCAAGCAAATACCTAACACCACAGAAACACGATTACCAAAGATTTTTAGGCAATTTTATCCAATCTAATAACATCTCAAACTTATGTCCAAACCCAACTCCTCATTTTCCCATCAAAACTGCTTCTCTGATAGCCTTCTTCAGCTCAGTAAACTAAGGCAATTTGGTTCTTCTAGTTGCTTAGGCCAAAAATCTTGAAGTCATCCTTGATCCTTCCTTTTCATATCCCATCAATCAATAAATCCTGCCAGGTCTACCTTCAAAGTATATCCAAAATCCTAACAATTCCTTCCAAATCCATAGCTCTCATTGATACCATCATAATCTCCAACTTTAATTATTGCAATAATCTCCTAAATGGTCTTTATGCATCCTCCTTTGCCCCCACATAGCAGCCCAAGAAACCCATTTAAAACTAAGACTGATCACATCACTCCTTTGATGTGATCAAACAAACCCAACACTGACTTCCCATCTTATCTGGTCATGCTTGAGGCTCTGTTTCAAGGAGGGAGAGGAGCATGGGTAATATACATAACCTTAACACTTGTACCCCCATAATATTCTAAAATAAAATTTTTTTAAAAAGCTAAAAGTTCTTACTAAGGCCCACAAGGGCCTAAATGACCCAAGTCTCGTGTTACTTCTGACCTCATCTCTTATTAGTCTCTTAGTCTTTTACTCTGTGGCTGCCAACACAGTGGCTTCTTTGCTGTTTCTGGAACAAATCTTAGAACATTCTCCAGTCTCAGGGCCTTTGCACCTGCTGTAACCTTTGTGTGACACTCTTTCCTCACATATCCATATGGCTTGATCTTTATCTTTTGCTATGGACTAAATAATTGTGTCTCCCCCAACTTCATATGTTGAAGCCCTAATCTCCAATGTGATGGTAGGAAGTGGTGACTTTGGGGGGTAATTAGGCCATGAGTCCTCAAGAATGGGATAAGTGTCCTTATAAAAAGATATACTAGAGAGATGATCTCTCTCCCTCTTTCTCTGTCATGTGAGGACACAAGAAGGCATCTGCAAACCAGGGAGACGGCCCTCATCGGGAACCTAATTGGCCAGCACCTTGATCTTGGTTTTCCCAGCCTTCAATACTGCAAGGAATAAATCTGCTTTTTAAGCCAGTCTATATGATATTTGTTACAGCAGCCTGAATTGACCCCTATTGACTTCCCTACATAAAATAGGAAACCTACATATTCAAACACTCCTTCCTTCCTTAGCACTCTCACTCCCTTTAACTATGCTTTCTTGTTCCCCATAACACTCATCACCATCTGATGTACTATTTGTGTGTTACATATGTACTTGTTTCTCTCTCCCACAAGAATATAAGGTTCTTGAAGATAGAGACTTTGCCAGTTTCATTTCCTGCTATATTCCCATGCTAGGATACTACCTGCTATACATTAAATGTTCAGCTAAATATTTGTGGAATTAAAAACTAGACACGTAAAAAATACACAAACAAGAACACCACTCAGGAAGCTGCTCACTGCTTTACTTCTGGAGCCTAAAGGAGTCCCTGACATAGAGCAAATACTCAATAATGTTGGAGGATGAGAGGTAAGAAGTAGCTTAGAATCTAAGTTAAGGATACGTTTTTAAATAAGCCAGAGGAGTTAGAAGAACTATGAGGACAAATCAATGTTAAATGTTTGTTTTAACTTAGAATGAGGGCTTGACTATGCAAACTATGTATGTAACAAAACTATCCTGTCAGGAAAAGTAGAGACAAAATGACAAAATAAACATATTTCAGAGCAGTGACATTTCTGGCAGAGGTGGGAGATGGGGAAAAGTTTACAACAGATGTAGCAAGATACCACAGCAAGGACAAAATTTGGCAGGAATAGAAACCATAAAGGTCAAACTGGAGATACATATTGAGACCACATATTTACACAGCTTACTGGGAAAGCAGCATTAAAGTTCACAGCCAGTGATAGAGAGAATCCTATGTGCTTCTAGGGTTATCAGAAAAAAGCACTTATCACACAGTCCAACAGGGTAATAATGCAGCTGTGTAAGGGCAAAGATAACATTACTATGGGAACTTTGCATCCAGTTTTTTCTACTTAATGGCAAAATTAATATTTTCATCTAATGTAGCACTAAAAACTTTTATGAAAAAAATAACTTATACAATATTTTCTTATAACTCCAATAACCTTAACTAGTAGTTTTCAAAACATGCTCTATAAGAGTAAGAATATGCAAATAATTACAACAGTTCTAGACTTGCCTGAGAAACTCAGAATTTCTTTCCCGAAAATATTAAACCTATTTAAAAGAGATTACTTTAAAGAGGATGTTCCATTTTTTAAAAAGGACATTATTTTAAAGAGGATTGTTCCATTACTGTCCGACACGGGCATGTCTGACAGTAATAATACTCTTTTTTCTTTTTGAGACAGTCTCATTCCATTGCCCAGGCTAGAGTGCCATGGCATCAGCCTAGCTCACAGCCACCTCAAACTCCTGGGCTCAAGCGATCCTCCTGCCTCACCTCCTGAGTAGCTGGTACTACAAGCTGGTACTACTAGTAGCTGGCACACCCCACCATGCCTGGCTAATTTTTTCTATTTTTAATAGAGATGGGGTCTTGCTCTTGCTCGCAATCCTCCCGCCTCGGCACTCAAAGTGCTAGGATTACAGGTGTGAGCCACCACACCCACCCAGTAGTAATACTCTTTTTAAAAGAAAGAGCAGTTAAGACCAAACAAATCATGACCAAGGGTATATATGCCCGTTTCCAGTGAGAAGAGTGAGTATGTCATCCAATCTATCTGGCTCTTGCTCCTCTCTTATCCCTCTCCTCTCAATCCTGATTAAACAAAATGCTTGCTAATGTTCTCAAAAGTTCTGTGTCATAACAATAGTACTAACACAGCTGTTAAGATTTAGACTCAGCAAGTCTGGGGCAGGGCCAAGATATTTAAAGTTTACAAAGATTCTGCAACTGAGTTTGAACTACCATTTGAAAGGAGACAATTACTTCATTGAGATGCTCACTATTTTTTTAGGTTTATAGTCCCACTACCACCCACAAATATACATGTCCTCATCGTTATCAGAAGAACTCACTCCAGGATCTTATTTTTTAATTGCTATAAAATGAATTCTGTTACGATTTGATTGTAAACTTTTTTGGCTATACTCACCAACTGAAGGGAACCCTAGATATTGACACTTGGAGGACTTCTGGAGCAAATTCAAAACTCTGAACCATTTTGTCAAAATCTAGAAAATTATTCCATTGAATATCACCACCTGCAACCTCTGACTCATCACGTTACAGAAATGAACTTCTCTCATGCCTGGAGATCCACTGGCTACTCACTTCTGACTCCTCTCCTTTTGTTCTGAGTATTTACAATGTCTCCTAGAACTAGGGTTAACTTTCAAACTTTACAACAGGTACCACAATCTAATTCAAAGTCAAGTCCCTCTCCAGCTTAAATGTTCTTGAGTGTTTTTATCTCAGAGATAAATCACTGCCCTATATGCAGGAAATGTAAGTTTTAAAACTGATAAACTGTAGGTTATCTAAATGAGACCATGACTCTCTTTGTATTCCCTGTGCCTGAAACATTTAGTAAACATTCTGAAATACTTTTTTTGCTGACATAATTATGACTTAGGCTTCTTAATAACCCCATGAGCATGAAACTAAGTTTGCTTTCAACTATTATATTAAAGAAATAAAGAACAGTGAGAAAAAAAAATCCTCTTTCATTGTTAAATATAGATGGTTAAATTATATAAACCCCTGCTTTCTTCAGAAATTTATACCTTGCTCAAATGATTAAACTTTTTCCTTTTTTTTTTTAAGACAGAGTCTTCTGTCTAGAGCTAGAATACACTGGCATCATCATAGCTCACTGCAACCTCAAACTCCTGACTCAAGTGATCCTCCTGCCTCAGCCTCCAGAGTACCTGGGACTAAAAGTGCACACCATCACACTCATTTTTTAATTTTTAGTAAAGGAGGTGGGTCCTCATTCTTGCTTAGGCTAGTCTTGGCCTCACTGGCCAAGTGGCCTCACTGGCCTCAAGTGATCCTCCTGCCTCAGCCTCCCAGAGTACTAGAATTACAGGGGTAAGCCACTGCATTGGCCTCAGATTAAACTTTCTTAAAGAGAGAGAGGAGTAAATGAATTGCCAAAATAGGAAAAAAGAAGTAGTGGGGGAGAAGCCAGGTCAACATAAAGCTGGACAGACAGGGGACTCAGGATTTTTTTTTAACTAATGAAAACACTCATTTTTATCCATTAAACTAAGGATTAAAAAATCTACAACTGGTTACTAGCCATATACTATACTACGTGTATTTTTAAATATAGTATGTATATTTTTAAAATTGGTAGAGTTATTTATTTACTCCCCAAAGAAAGTATTTCTTATGCACAGGAGGTACTGGTATTAGCTTACTAAAGTAATTTCTGGTGCCTATAATGGCATTCAACCACTGCCACTCCCCCCAAATCCATTTAAATCCTCACCTAGGTAATAGCTGATGAATCCCATCAGAGCTCAGTCACATAAGGGCACAGACCACAAAGTCAAATGTCTATAATAATTAAACAGATAACTTGAGGGAGTAAAGTAAGCTAGGTTCAGGACAACAGGAAGCAGTTTAGTCTGGCAAATTCCAGGATGTCTGCCAGTCTAAAGGGGCAATATCTACTAAACTCCAGCCAATGACAGACACAAAGATATTTTAAAAGAAAAAAAAATAATAATCACATTTTATAAAGACAAGACAAACATTCAGAATTTATGTAAAACTTCACCTAGTTTCAAAACACTGCAAGCCAAATCAAACATATCTATAGACAATGTCTCCTTTTGTGTTTTCCTATTAGAACACAAATGTCCCTGAGAGGGACAGTTAACAATTTCAGGCTAAAGGTATCAACACAATGTTTTTAGCAAAGCACCTGCTGGATAAAGACTAATTTAGCTGTTAAAAGAGACTGAAAGAATAAAAACCAAATTTCACAGTTCCACAAACTGACAAACCTCTGCCTCTCCTATCCCACTTACCTCTTTTCCTATATCTTAATCCTCCTTTATTTATTCCTCTTTTTTCTTTCACAATTGCTTGCATGTTTTGTTGTTTGGGTGGCACTGCGAACCTTAATAACATCAACCTTAACTTTACTTATGAATTTTTTACTTTGAAAATTAAAGTTTAAGAATAAGGAGTTCAAATGAATTTTAAGATTTTTTTTCAGGCCACGATTGTTATGTTCACGTATCTTCCAACTATCACTTCCCTATCCCTGATCCCACCTTAGTTCTTAATACATAATTATTTGTTAAACTGAGTTAGTTTCATTATAAAGAAATTTTAAGTTTTATTTCATTTTATTTACTTTATTTAGAGATGGGGTCTTGCTATATTGCCCAGGCTGGCCTCAAACTCCAGGGCTAAAGCAATCCTCTCACCTCAGCCTTCCAAGTAGCTGGGATTACAAGCATGTGCCACCACACCTGGCTTACATTTTAATTTACAAAAGGACTTCCTTAAGTAACACATTACTTTGATAGTGCCTTACCTATTCCCAGTATTCAATAAATACTCATTGCCTAGTTTACAGATCGTTATTTATGAAACTGAAGGAAATAAAAGTATTGGAAGTCTTACTACACAGTAAACAACTAAAAATGAAATATCCCTTTTTAATTTTTTCAGATAATTTTCACATTCAACCTTTTGAGATTGCTAAAAATAAAAAGCACAACTGCCGAAGCAGGCCCATGAATTCATAACACATACAGCAATGACCTCTCTGATAATCAACAGATTAAGTCCCAGGCTTCCATATTCTCAAAAGGGAGATGTGCTGACAGCAACCACAACTGGCCCACTGGTTCAGACCAGCTTAGCTGGACCCAGCTGAATCATGCCTTAACCTCTGGAAGAGCAGCTCACTTTTAAAGACTAGAGTTGTACACACCTGGAGGCTAAGTTTTTTTACCATATAAGTGTCTACCAACTTATCAGGGGTGACACTGCTTTGTTCAAATTATGTAATCAAATACAATTTAAAAGTTGTCAGAAAGTGCAATTTCTACACCCTACCATCAACTAAACCCTAAGGGAGTGATTGTTGTTCAAATTTTTAGTTTTCTCTCTAGGACCACCTGGGAGAATGTGAAAGTTTAGACTGTATAACTCCTGAGCCTCCATTACAACCCCCATGATAATATACTCCCTCTTCTCACATGTACAATGAGAGACCTGGATAGTTTTACTTAAAAGCTCTTAATCCTCAGTTTACCTGATCCAATTTCAGTTTTGAGTTTCTTTTCCAGCAACTCTTAAGTGTAAGGATTGACATTTCATGACCTTTATTCTTTCTTCAAGTTACTGACATAAATTTCATGCTCTATCTTGCAATTACCATATTGGTCCATTAGATACATTTTATAAATCCAAGACACATTATAGAAGCTTAGTGATCTTATTTTTCCTATATGTAAAAACACATTGCCATTTCATCATCCATGGAATTACTTTATCATTACTCTTCCATTATATCCAACTATGCTTACAAAAAGACTATAATAACAACAAGGAAAAAAATTGAGGCTGGGTGCAGTAAGTGCAGCATCTCATGCCTATAATCCCAGCACTTTGGGAGACTGAGGTGGGAGGATCACTGCGGCCAGGAGTTCCAGACTAGTCTGGGCAACACAGTGAGACCTAAACTCTACAAACAAAAAATTTAAAAAGAAAAGCCTAGTATGGTGGCACATGCCTATAGTCTCAGCTATTGGAGAGGCTGAGGTGGCAGGCTTGAGTCCAGAAGTTTGAGGTTACAGTGAGCTATAATCAGGCCACTGCACCTGGCCTAGGCAACAGAGTGAGACTCTGTCTCACAAAAAGAAAATGATGGAATCACTTATACCTAAGGATGATACCACAGTGAAATAAATCCTTCAGTTTTCTTATTGCATGGCCCAAAGTACAGTCGGGTGTCACTTAATGATGATGATGTCTTCTGAGAAATGCATCATTAGGTGATTTCATCATTATGTGAGCATCATAGAGGGTTCTTACACAAACCTAGAAGATATAGCCTGCTACACACCTAGGCTATATGGTATAGCTTATTGTTCCTAGGCCACGGTACAGCATGTACAGTACTGAATACTACAGGCAGTTATAACACAATGGTAAGTATTTATATATCTAAACATAGAAAAGATACAATAAAAATACACTATGAAAGATTAAAAATAGTACACCTCTTTATAGCACTTACCATAAGTGAAGTTTGCACAACTATAAGTTGCTCTAGGTGAGTAAGTGAGTGATTTTGAGTGAATGTGAAGGCCTAGGATATTACTATACACTACTGTGAACTTTATAACACTGTATACTTAGGGCTACACTTAATTTATAAAAAAAATTAATTTCTTCCTTCAATAATAAATTCACCTTAGCTTAATGTAACTTTTTTACTTTATAAACTTTTTTATTCTTTTGTAGTAACACAGCTTAAAACACAAACATACAGTGCAACTATACAAAAATATTTTCTTTTATTTTTATTCTACTATATAAGCAATTTTCATGTTTAAAATTTTTTATTTTATTTACTTTTTAAGCTTTTTTGTTAAAACTAAGACACAAACACACACATTAGCCCAGGCCTACACAAGGTCAAGATCATTGATTCCACTGTCTTCCACCTTCAAATCCTGTCCCACTGGGAGGTCTTCTGGGGCAATAACAGGAATGGAGCTGTCATCTCCTATAACAACAATACCTTCTTCTGGTATACCTCCTGAAGAACCTGCCTGAGGCTGTTTTACAGTTGATTTTTTTTCAATGAATAGTTAAGAGTACACTCTAAAATAATGATCGAAAGCATAGTAAATATATAAACCAGTAACATAGTCATTTATTATCATTATCAAGTGTTATGTATGGTAAATACCCATAACATGCTAGATTTTTAGACTAGAAGCGTAGTAGGTTTATTTACAGCAACATTACAACAGACGTGTGAGTAATATATTCTGCTATGACATTACTAGGCAACAGAAATGTTTCAGTATGGAAACACTGTCATTGTCAGTCTATCCTTGATGGAAACACTGTATACAGCCCATGACTGTATTTGCATCATCTTTCATCCTCCTGAGGGCTGCTCTACTGCTTAGGTCATTTACAAATATAAAAATATATATAATTGGCTAAATTTTTGTTATACAACTCATGTTGGCATTCTACAAAGAAAAAATTTTAAAGTATATTATTTCCCCATGATCCACCACCCAGAGAGGAGAAGGAGAGGAAAGGAGCATATCATATCAAAAATGTGTGTGTGTGTATATATATATATATACACACACACACTATATTTTTATATATTTATATTTATCTTATAAAACAAATACTATGATAATCTATTTCAGCTTGCTTCTTTCACTCAAAAATATAAATATTTTAAAATTAAAATTCATATTATAGGCCGGGCGCGGTGGCTCACGCCTGTAATCCTAGCTCTCTGGGAGGCGGGCGGATTGCTCGAGGTCGGGAGTTCAAAACCAGCCTGAGCAAGAGCGAGACCCCGTCTCTACTATAAATAGAAAGAAATTAATTGGCCAACTAATATATATAGAAAAAATTAGCCGGGCATGGTGGCGAATGCCTGTAGTCCCAGCTACTTGGAGGCTGAGACAGAAGGATTGCTTGAGCCCAGGAGTTTGAGGTTGCTGTGAGCTAGGCTGACGCCATGGCACTCACTCTAGCCTAGGCAACAAAGCGAGACTCTGTCTCAAAAAAAAAAAAAAAAAAACACATGGGGTCACCGAAAGCCAGTTATAATAATGGCTCTCTTCTTATCTCAGAGTCCTGATTAAGGTAGTACCCTGATTTATACATATTGACCTGATCATGTTGCAGTTTTTGTTTAAGTGCCCCTAATTTTTCTGAATACAAAAAACAAGTTATTCCTATGAATAAAATTCCTATGATCCTAAATCAGCCCAAATTCTTCTACCTATACATCTATCACCATCTGCATTTCTATCAGCCTCTAGGATGGATGTACCACCTAGGTCTAATTCCCCTAGGATCAGGCTATTCACTTTCTTATTTCCCTTTTAAGAAAATCTTGTATTTTAAATTTACCCCCTCCCCCTTGCTATGTTCTCCTGGTGACCTTAGAAGTATATTCTAATTGTGCCTTTTTGTGCACAAGAACAAACAGAAAGCAGAGAAATAAATTCCCATTATAATTTTTCAGGGAAGATTTTACTTCACCAAGCAAGGTACTGCTTACCCTACAATTAATTTTAATATTGTAGCAGGGAAGTTTTTTTCCTTTATGTTTTAATCTGGGGACAAGAACAAATCCAGTAATAGAACGTCAACATTAATTTGAGGGGAGATGAAAAATGACTTAATAACACTGCAGCGGGATTAATATTGTACGATAGATCATGAAGCCATAAAACTCTTGACAAATTCATTTTTGTATCACTGTATATTCTTGCTAATAGGGCAGGGCATATTTGAAAGGCTGTTAATACCTTACTGCCCAAATGCTGATCAAATTGCACTGCAAGGGAATGTATTTTGCAGGAGGTGGGAGAAGAGAATAGTCCTCACTCATCAGTAGTTTGCATTTATATGCAGCATAGAGAAGAATAAGGGCAGAGTGATTTCATGCTGGAAGTTAACACTTGCTTGAAATCAAGTGATACAATTCAGAAAATGAGTTGATGGTTACTAGGAAATCTGCTTCCACTTCAAGACTCTCTAGCCAAGGAATTAAGATTGGAAAACAGATACAAATGATACAAAAGATTTTATCCCAAACACCTCTAAACAAAGTGCCAAACCCATAGACCAAACAGAGGAATTCTAGCCTAGTCTGATATAACAGCAGCTACCAGGTCCTCAGACAAAATGTACACTAAAAACAATTTCTACTTGTAGGCAAAATGGGCTAAGAGGGACTAGATTTATCTTCCTGCCTAAAACAACAAAAAAACTCATAGAAAAATACATGAGATAACAGTTTGCAAGACTCTGGGTATCTGAGCCCAAACAAACAAACAAAAAGGACAGTGATCCCTGAGAGATGAGAAGCAAAAAAATCCAGCCCGTTATTATAACTGTCTTGGCTTACTGCCTTGAAGAGAGTTCCCAGGCCACGAAACAGAATCAGAGAAGCGAATGAGAGGTGGGGCCCAGCAGTGGCCCTGGCTGGTGCAGCTGCAGCTCAGAGAGGCCCAGTGCTTGGTTTAATGCTCTGCTGTTGACATCTTAATATTCTAAATAATTTTGGAACAAAGGGCTCACATTTCATTTTACACTGGGCCCTGAAAATTATATAGCTGGTCTTGCCCAGCAAACAGCCTGAATTAATGAAAAGGCTGAGAGTCTGATGAGAACAAAGCAGCTACAGTTCAAAGAAAAGAAAATCAAGAAGAGAAAGCTGTATATTGGTAGGGCATCCTGAGTATGCAGCAGAGGACATATCAGCACATGCCTACGAAAAAACTAACTGAGGCCAGGGAAAGAACCATTAGAATGAATTGTTCTGACAGTGCTTGAACACACATACATAAGGCTCACAATAGTGCCTATTCCCTACAGTCACAGACTGGAAAAACTCATAATTTATAGGCAATTGGATGGAGTACCAAGAAGGTCTTGCCTCAGAAATAGAGAACAATTAACCCTAGACTGAGCACCACTCCAAATCCATCTTAAAAAAACAACAATCATAAATGCATGACTGTAAAAGATCAAATTGTTTCTAAGTAACTTAGTTACTTGGAAGCTCAAGAACAAAGCTCAAGATGTGTATACAAAAATACTGAGCACCCAACAAGGCAACATTCACAGTATCTGGCATCTAAACAAAGATGATCAGGTATACCAAGAAGCAGGGAAATCTGACCCACAATGAAGAGAATAATCACAACCAACCCAGAACTGACAAAGATGTTAAGCAAAGGAGGATATTAAAACAACATAGCAGAATTTGTAGGCTGCCACTACAGCAGTAGTTAAGTAAGTCATTTTTAGCATTAAATATCTTTACTAGAAAAAAGGATCTCAAATCAATAAATTTAGTTTCCACCTTAAGAAACTAGAAAATGAGGACAAATTAAACTCAGTGTAAACAGAAGAAAGAAAATAATGAAGATTAAAGTGAAAAATCTATAAAATAGAAAACAGAAAAACGAGAAAAAAGCAATGAAACGAAAAGATGGTTCTTTAAGATGATCAACAAGTTGATAAACCTCTAGCTAGACTGACTTGGGAACAAAAAGGAGAAGACATAAATTATCAATATCAGAAATGAGAGGTGTATTCACTACAGTATTACAGATATTAACCCTTTGCACTTGGATGTGGAGTGTGACTCGACACGGTTAGCAAAAATTATAGAGATTAAAATTACTCCCTGAATGTATCAATAATTTGAAATATAAAAAAATCCAAATAAATAAATTTGTATGAAAAGAAACTCCAGTTTTTTATCCTACTGCCACGCTTTGTAAAATCTGGGGCATTTAAAAGATTAAATCCCGAGTAGAATAAAGGAACTGAGAAAAAAGCAATTGAGTGCAAAGGGTTAAAAGCATAATGGAATATTATGAACAACTTTATGCCACTGTAACAGAGGTAAAGGTTGGAAAAGGGCAAAGAAATGTTTTCTGAGTTGTCTCTCTAAAACCCCCACCCTTTGGGGAGATTAAAACCTGAATTCTTATTCTGTAGTCCCAGAAGCTAATTATCAAAGGAGCAGGAAAATGTTCTTTGCTGTTTATTTTCTAGTATCTTAAGCCAAAGGAGATGGCTGAACAGAATTGTCCTCAGGGAAATAAGGTCCACCCAAACCACCAATTATAGTTAAAACAACAGCCTGAAGCCATGACATGTGACACTGGTCATGTAGACCCAAGCCCAACTGCTGAAAAAACTCCCTTTTAAAAAGCCCTCGAGTGAGGCTGATGCCATGGCACTCTAGCCTGGGCAACAAAGTGAGACTCTGTCTCAAAGAATAAAAATAAAAATAAAATAAAATAAAAATAAAAAGCTCTGCATTTCAACTTAAAAGCTAAGATAGCAGTCTTTGAGACGCTATTCCACTGCCCTCTTCCTGTACTGGCAAATTAATGAATTTCTCTCTCCTCTTCCTAAAACCACTTGCCCTCTTTCTTCATTCTCAATGATTCGGCCTTTGGGACAAGTACTGAACTTTGGGTAACATCATAAGTACAAGTTAGAGGAAATGGGACAAATTCACTGAAAGACAAGCTCATTCAGAAGAAACAGATTATCTGAATAGTCCTGTATGTCTAGATACATAAATACTTACTATTGTGTTACAGCTATCTACAGTGCTCAGTTACTAAAACTAATATGTTAAGTTTATCAAAGTTATAAAATATAAAATCAATATACTAGCAATCTTTATACTAGCATTGAAGATACTAATTGTTTAGGATAAATTTGATAAAACATGTGAAAAACCTATACAACAAAAAATATGAAATACTGCTGAGAGAAATTAAAGAAGGCCTAAATATATTAATAAAGCTGTTAATGTTAAGATGTCAATTCTCCCCCAAAGTGATCACACATTCACAGCAATCCCAATGACAAACCCAGCAGGCTTTTTGCAGAAATTGACAAACTGATTCTAAAATTCATATTGAAATGAAAAAGACCTAGAAAAGCCAAAACAATTCTAAAAAAGAAGAAAGTTGAAGGATTAACACTATCTGATTTAAATAATTACTATAAAGTTTTAGTAATCCAAAGAATGTTGTATTTGTATAAAGACAAACAGATTAAGGGAACAAAATATAGAGTCTGGAAAAAAAACTCCACATATATATAAACAACTGGTTTTTGACAAAGGCCCAAAGACAATGCAGTGAAAAATGGGGAGCCTTTTCAACTATTGGTGCCAGAAAAAATAAACTTGGATCTATATCTCATATCATATATAAAAATAAACATAAAATAATTCATAGATTTAAATATAAAACATAAAATTTCCTGAAGAAAATGTAGGCAAAAATATATTTAAAAGTATAATCTATGAAAGAACAAATGGATAAACTGAACTACAGCAGCTGCTGTAGGTAAGACCCTATTTAGGAAAAGACAAAATTAGCCTTCACTTCATAGCACCTGCCAAAAACCACCTTTCTGAATCACAGAAGGAACTGGAGTGAAACAGTTATTTCTCTTTGTTACTCATATTTAACTTCACAAAAATATACTTATGCTGTGATAGTATAAGCAAGGCAACTGAGGCACCTAAAAAGAATGAGATGGAAATGTGAGGAGAGAGAGTTCACCAGTTCATGACTAACAGGCCAGTTTCTTGAGTCAAGCATGCCTCATTTCACACAATATGTGATCAAAAATTATTTTTTTGGCACACTGACCTATTTTCCCATTGATTCACATAGCTTCACTTTTGACTAATCTTCAATTGACAACTTGAGTAACTTGAGGTTAATGACAAACTTTAGAGAAACTAGTAGTTAGAAGAACCTAAAATGACTAACTTGAAAAGCAAGAATAAAATATTGTTGTACTGTGGACAATCACTCCCAAATTCACCTACATATGAACTTTTCTTAAAGTACAGAATACTTGTGGGCAGAAAATTTTTCAGGAAAATAATGAAGGTAAGTAAAGGTATGGGAAGTAGACAAAAGAATTTGTTGTGAAAAGGCAAAAGCTACTATTCTACTTCCAAGTTCAGCAATTTGAGTAAAGCATAAGTTGACTGTTTTCTCCTGCTGATAGAAGGCAATAAACTCTCAGGTCACTAAAACTGTCTCTATGAGATAGAGAATGAATCTAACCTATAATACAATATACTACCCACTGTATTGCTCACCTAAGGTAAATGTTTTATAAGTAGATGAGAAAGAACATTTCAGAATTCTCCTAAATGTAAAAAGTGGGAAGAGTGGAAATCATTTCATGGAAAAATCAAGAAAAGTCACAAACTAATTCTGATTCTAGGCAATGTTTACGCCTTTCAGCTTTAAGAAAACCACAGATTACTTTCAGAACCTCTAGCTTAGGTACTCAGTTTAATGCTTCAGAGCTGTGCTAACACAGAAACCAACAGTCACATGTGGATATTTAAATTAACTAAAATGAAACAAAATGGAGAATTCAGTTCCTCAGTCACACTAACCACATTTGAAGTGCTCAATAACCATATGTGCCTCTTGGCTACCATATTGGGTGATATAGATATAGAACATTTTCATCAATACAAAAATTTTTATTAGCACTACTCCAGAGTGACCAATTTAGAGCAAGATGGCAGCTCTTTTACAACTCTTTATTAGTCCTTTAGATATTTTCATAAATGGGATTTTAACACAGCTTTATAACATGCTTTTTAAAGTTTAGGTACTGAGGTCACCAATGAAATGAAATTAGTTTCAAATACCATCAACTTAGAATGGAGCACAGAAATTTTTTTAATCCCATAAAATTTTCTTTACCTTGGGTGTATTTAACTACTTGAAAAGTACCATCAATAATCTATGGCACTCAAAGTTGTTCTGCCCCCTTTGGAACACTTCAAAACTAACAAAGAAGAAAATCATGACAGTTTTACCAAATCAGCAAATCAGGAACTAAGAAAAAGCAGTCAAACAACTGAAATTCATGAACATAGTGACAGAAAAGCTGATGACTTTGACAAATGAACTTGAGGGAGGGAAATGCCGACAAAACTCAGCTAAGTGCAAAGTTTTTTGCAAAATAAACTACCATTTTATTAATGGATATAAATGTTGGCAAATTGCATGAATAATTCAGGTCCATTTTCAGTTAAGTGGAATCTTCACTAAAGCCCTATATTATTGACTTCACAACACTTGTCTCTACTTGACTGCTAACAAAAACTACTCTAATTCCAGTTTACAACCAATAGTAAAGACAAATATTATCTCTATCGTTCACCTAACTCTTTTACTTAAGTACCTTCTGCCAAAATAAAATCTCACCCCAATGTCATATAAAATTCAATAGGGCTGAAAACCTTACAAAGGGAAGGGCATAAAGCATAGCACCTGGCTCAACTATCAATCTGCTAGTAACATAATCCCATTCAAATAAGATAACAGTGACCCTATTGTGACCCTATGAGATATTTTGGATGTTTCAAATCATACTTCATAAATCCTAACTATAGATCCCCAAAACGAACATTCTCACATAATTACATATATCTTCAAGGGTCCAAAAAATGCTGAGTTGACATATCTGTTATCCTAACACCATATTTAACATGTATCAGACATCTGGGGACGTAGTTTCATTAACAGAAGAATCATCAATTATTCTGAAGCCTCACAAGGGCAAATATAGATTTTGAATGGCTGACAAAATATGAAGACTGGTTTGATGAGCTGATGCTCTTAGAGTAGGGGGTTTGTGTGCCAAACCCAGTTTTATGTTGGTCCTCTGTGTGTGGCCAGAAGCACCGCTGGTACCTCAGTCACTGGGGGAAAAACAGGAGGTAATGCACTGAGAGGTGTAACAACTAGGTCTTATAAAGGCTAATATTATAAATTACTAACAGGTTAAAAAAATAGGAGAGAAGTTCTTTTAACCTAGAAGAAAGAAGCGGAATAATTCAATGCACATCTAACTTTGGTCTTCCATATTTTTTCCCCTCCTATGCACCCAAAAATCAGTTGAGGAAGCAACTATTTAATGAGAACAAGATACCAACTGGAAGAATTTGGAAAAAATGCAATATGAAATCCTTGTTTCTGCTATTAAGGCAGAAAGGAACTAGTACAAATATGGAAAGCAAGCACTGCTACTTCAGAAAAAAAGACTTTAAGTAAATCTTAGAAATAAGGATGAGATTGCTGACTAGAATGAATGAAGAGTAAGTACATTTAGTCATTTTAGAAGAACTTGGCAACATGAGGAAGTGTGACCCAAAACTTTATCCACCATCAGCAACAAATTTTGAAAATGTTCATCATGCTACTCAGAAGGCAGTCACATCAACAAGTATCAAAAGCAAAAATTTAATCTCAACTAGTGAGATAATAGTCAACGCAGGACTCATTTCCTCACACAGATACACAGAACAGCACCTCTTTCATTTACAAAATGTGCTTGAGTATATTCAGTAAGAGGACTGTGCATTAGTCACAGTAATAAGGGTTGGCGAACTAGATGATTTAGAAAAAAAAATCACATAACCTAAAGTCTAGATTATGGGTTCAAGAACAGGAACTGCAAAAGTACTTTGATTAAGGTGAAGAATAGTGAGAAGAGTAGAGACAAAAAATTATACTCAAATAAAAGCTAAAAGATATTCCTGATGCTGTATGGCATCACTCAGAGATCTCTGTGAACAAACATACCTATACCAAAATCAAAAACCACATTATCAATCAAAATTTTCAATGTGGATCATCATAGTAAGACTGAGGAGGAATAAATGAAAGTTCCAAGACCATGGCATATTTGGTTGCGGGGCTTTTTTGTTTGTTTTAAGATAGGGTCTTGCTCTGTCACCCATGCTAGAATACAGGGGGGCATGATCATAGCTCACTGTAAGCTTGAATTCCTGGGCTCAAACGATCCTCCTGTCTCTGCCTTCAGAATAGATGGTACTACAGGTGTGTGCCACCATGCTTGGCTAATTTTTAAATTTTTGTAGAAATGGAGTCTTGCTATGTTGCCCAAGCTGGTCTAAACTCCTGGGTTCAAGTCCCAAAGTGCTGAGATTACAAGCATGAACCACTGTGTCAAGACATATTCAGTCTTTTTTTTTTTTTTTTTAAATCACTGAGAACTTCTATTTCAATCTTATTCCAATCCTTCTATTGCCTACGTGAAATTAGAGTTAAGAGCTCTGACCTCTGGGTCCTGATCCTTAGTGCTAGAGCATTAGGTAATTATTGCCAAAGAACCAAATTCTGTTGATAGTCACTAAAATGGGCTCCTCTGGCCTCTCAGTACACTGGAGGAAATAGGCTAGAAACTTGGCATGTAAAATTTTTTTGACTTTTAATTTTCACATAATTTTAAACTTTAAAAAACTGCAAGTGTAATTCAAAGAACTGACAAATACCATTTACCCAGAATTACCAACTGTTCACATTTTCTTGGCATGGAAAATCTGACACATTTTTGACCCTTGACCTATATATGTTTTTCTTCTGGAAATGACTTTACATCCTAACAAGCCCTCTAACTTCTCTGGCTTTAATGATACAAAATGAATTCAATACAAGGGGATTTGATTATTTCCTAAAGATAAACACTGAGCAAGAAATACTAAGCAAGGTTCCCCATCAAAGCAGCATTTTCCTTCAGATAGTCATGAGGGAGTAAATTACTCCCAAATGACTGAATTCAGATATGGGAGGGACAGGAAAAAAAATTATGAATTAATAAGAGGAAATTTCAATAACTATTGGACCAATCCCCCCCACCAATATCTCACGTTCTTCTGAGTAACTCATTTCTCTGACTCTCTATACAGTATACTACTGTATACAGTCCCTGACCTACAATGGTTCAATTTAGAATTTTTCAACTTCTAAATAATGGTGCAAAAGCAATGCACATTCAGTAGAAACCCATACTTCAAGTACCCATAACAACCACTGTGTTTTTCGATTTACTACAGTACATAATAAATAATAGGCGATAGCCAACAATTTATTATATAATAGGCTTTGTGTTAGGTGATTTTTGTCCAACTACAGACTAATGTAAGTACTCTGAGTATGTTTAAGGTAGGCTAGGCTAGCTATGAGCACTAGTAGCCAAGTTGTATTCTTGACTTATATTTTCAACTTAAGATGGGTTTATCAGAATGTAACCCCAATGTAAGTAAAGGAGAATCTATTAATATATGTGATTCCTTAATACACCTTTCTCTTGCTATAAAAAACTCCAAATAGCATATATAGTAATGTGCTGCATAGTAATGTTTCTTTCAATGACAGACCACATATATGATGGTGGTCCCATAATATTATAATGCTGTATTTTTCATTGTACCTTTTTCTATGTTTAGATATGCAAATCACACTGTGTTACAATTGCCTACAGTATTCAGTATGTTAACATGCTGTACAGGTTTGTAGCCTAGAAGCAACAAGCTATAACATATAGCCTAGGTGTATAGTAGGTAACATGCTGTACCAGTTTTGTGGCCTAAAAGCAATAGGCTATAGAATACAGCCTCAGTATACAGTAGGATATACCATTTAGGTTTAAATCATATTCTATGATTTTCACATGATGACAAATCTCCTAACAATGAATTTCTCAAAATGTCTCCCCATTGTTAAATGACACGACTATAGTTTGTTTAACGGTGCTCAATTATATCTTTAAGAATTTTAGGAACAGGATTTCATGATTCCCCAGATTACTGAATACACTCTGGGGTATTTCAAAAATGCAGGATTAGAATAAATTTTCCTAATCAGTTTTGTCTGATGAGAAAACATGAGAAAGTATGCTGTGTGGGGAATGAGTATACTCTAGAGCAGTGTACTACCTTGCTCAGTCACTGTCCCATTTCTCACAGTGAAGAGATTTAAAGGCTCCCTGTTAGTAAATGCTAGCCATCCTTCTTGCTTATTTTCCTCATGGAGCAGCACACACCAAAGATAATATGTAGGTTTCCCACCTATACATTAACATTCAGCCTCAGGCTTCCTAGTGATCCTCTGTGACATGATCTATTTTTTCACCTTTCCAAGGAGAAGTCTCTGCAGCTAGTATGTCCCAACCCAACTCTTCATCCTCTTTAGCTTGTTGAATGCATGAATACTCTATCAATAATTAGGTTAGTCCTTTCAGTGATGGTTCTTTTTTCCCCCACCCATTCTAAGCCCTCTTGCCTACCCAGGAACATATCTCATTCCACATCCTCTACAGAATAGTATAACTTGTTTACCTTTTAAATCTCTAATGAGACTTCTAGAGACAGCCCATTAAGTGTAATTTCTTGTCAAAGGAACAATCCTAGTTCTTAGATCATTTGACCCAGGAAGACCCTAGGAAATGTTATTTTTCAGCTCTAATGTTCAATTCCTCCCATGTAGATAGTCTAACTTGTGCTCTCCTACTAGCAGGACAATCATTTTAGAGACTCTTAATGTTACAGTTTATATATAGCAGCCAAAATATCAAAATAAGAAGACTGAGTTAGTATAATATGGTCATCAAGCAAATACACTTGGGAGCCCATGTGGAGAGAGAAGGGTATCTACATCTAGAGAAGAAGGAAAATGTCTAGAATGGAGAGTCAGAACCCAAAAAGAAAAAACAGGACATCCATATAGTGGAGGAGGCAGTGACAGAGATAGGAGATTGGTAACATATAGGGGTGCCAATCAGCGACCAAGTGTATTAAGGATAATGGAAACCAAGTTTCTCATGGTAACAGGAGAAGATAATAAATAAAAAGAAAGGGAAAAAACTAAAACTAGAAAACAAATGTATCCTGAGGAATCAGATTGCAATTGGAGTTATCAATATGAATTCACAATTTTAAGTATTTGTAAACATAGATATATTAATCAATATAGCAATAAATGTGAATATACCCACTAAGGAGGTGTGGGAATAACAACACACCAACCGTAATGAACACACTAATCACCAAGATCTTGGCTTCCAAATACTTTTTTCCACTACAAAGAACCAGCGCTCACTGGAGAAATGATTGATTGTCCAGGGCTGGGGTATGGAAAGCACAGTGTGAGCCTGGAATACCTTCTTATGCCAGAAAGCAAGAAAATACTCTAGAGTGATGGGGACATGTCAAAATAGACATAGAAATCAGGCCAGGCTTGGTGGCTCACGCCTGTAATCCTAGCACTCTGGGAGGCCGAGGCCAGCAGATTGCTAAAGGTCAGGAGTTTGAAACCAGCCTGAGTAAGAGCGAGACCCTGTCTCTACTAAAAATAGAAAGAAATTAATTGGCCAACTGAAAATATATAGAAAAAAATAGCTGGGCATGGTGTCGTGTACCTGTAGTCCCAGCTACTTGGGAGGCTGAGGCAGAAGGATCCCTTATGCCCAGGAGTTTGAAGAGAGTTTGTTGAGAGAGAGAGAGAGAGAGAGAGAGAGAGAGAGAGAGAGAGAGAGAGAGAGAGAGAGAGAGAGAGAGAGAGAGAGAGAGAGAGAGAAGGAAAGGAAAAGAAAGGAGGGGGAAGGGGGAAGGGGGGAGGGGGGAGGGGGGAGGGGGGAGGGGGGAGGGGGGAGGGGGGAGGGGGAAGGGGAAAGGGGAAAGGGGAAAGGGGAAAGGGGAAAGGGGAAAGGGGAAAGGGGAAAGGGGAAAGGGGAAAGGGGAAAGGGGAAAGGGGAAAGGGGAAAGGGGAAAGGGGAAAGGGGAAAGGGGAAAGGGGAAAGGGGAAAGGGGAAAGGGGAAAGGGGAAAGGGGAAAGGGGAAAGGGGAAAGGGGAAAGGGGAAAGGAAAGGAAAGGAAAGGAAAGGAAAGGAAAGGAAAGGAGGGAGGGGGAGGAGGGGGAGGGGAGGGGAGGGGAGGGGAGGGGAGGGGAGGGGAGGGGAGGGGAGGGGAGGGGAGGGGAGGGGAGGGGAGGGGAGGGGAGGGGAGGGGAGGGGAGGGGAGGGGAGGGAAATCAGCCTGAAGTAGCATCAAAGTAGATAATGGTAATAGAAAATTATAAACCACTGAATAAAACAGGAAACCATGAGCCTATATATGTAAATATTCCATATATTTATGGAATTATTCCATAATTCCAAATTATGTAAATATTCCATCTGTATGGAATATTATTACTTTCCCATGAAACATTTAGTAATTACAAACACAAGAAGGGTAACTGTACAATAATGAAGCCAAGCAGATACCACCTTAATTAAGCAGTAAGTAGTCATCACTAGTAATGCATCAAACTGAAAATGTATGTCATGTGACAGGGAACAATGAGAAGAACACCATTTATGTGACATTCCTCCAAAGATACATAACTTGAATCAGGAGGAAATAACAGATAAAACCAAATCAAAAAAAAATTTACAGAATAACTGGCTTGTAATTTCCAAAAGTGTCAAATTCATGGAAGTCAAGAAAAGACTAAGAAACTGTTTCAGAAAACAATGAGACATTATGGGGACACATGCTATAAAAGGCATTATTGGGATAACTGGTAAACTTGAAAGATGATAGCAACCTGATTTTGGTCATTGTATTTTACTTACATAGAAAAATGTTCTTGGCTGATGCCACGGCACTCTAGCCCGGGCAACAGAGTGAGACTCTGTCTCAATAAAAAAAAAAAAGAAGAAGAAGAAAAGAAAAATGTTCTTGTTGAAAATAAACACTGAAGTTATTTGGGAATGATGGAACATCAAGCTGGCAACTACCTCTCAAATGGTTCCAGAAAAAAGTTATTTGTGATGATTTTTTTATGGTGAAAAAGAAAATCTAAGCAGTTTGGCAAATGTAGGTTCAAAATCAGGTTCACTTATTAACTACAAGGTCTTGGACAAATTACTTAGCTCTCTAAGCCTTGTTTGTGAAGTAAATAATAGGGAACAATCTGTGGTGAGAATTAAGTGATGTATGTTTTTAGCACAATGCCTGGCACTTCATATGTGCTTTTTAATTAAAAGTTGTAATTTCTTTAAAGATAAAATCTGACACTGTAATGCGTAGTTTCCCCTAAAATACTTGGAAAGAATATCCAACCTTGGCCGGGCGCGGTGGATCACGCCTGTAATCCTAGCACTCTGGGAGGCCAAGGCTGGTGGATTGTTTGAGCTCAGGAGTTCGAGACTAGCCTGAGCAAGAGCGAGACCCCATCTCTACTAAAAATAGAAAGAAATTAGCTGGACAACTGAAAATATACATAGAAAAAATTAGCCAGGCATGGTGGTACATGCCTGTAGTCCCAGATACTCAGGAGGCTGAGGCAGAAGGATTGCTTGAGCCAGGAGTTTGAGGTTGTTGTAAGGTAGGCTGATGCCAAGGCACTCTAGCCCAGGCAACAGAGTGAGACTCTGTCTCAAAAAAAAAAAAAAAAAAAAAAAAAAAAGAATACCCAACTGTGACCACATTTTAGCATTTTACAGACTTTATTGTCAACCACAGCTGCTAATTCTACAACCTGCTATTTGCAGTTCTACAGATTCATGGTCTGTCATTGCCTTTGTGTAGAAGGAAACTGCAAATGCAGTTCCTCTTGTCTGCTGTTCCTTATTCAATAAATGGGGGGGTGGAGAAAGATGGCGGACGAATAACACCGCCAGACAGAGTGTCTCTGCAGAAAAGACAGATTCTAGCAGAAATTAGAGGAAAGAAGCAAGAAGACGAGCATACAGCGGACGAGGGCCGGAAGGAGGGGTACCTGAGACCCCGGGAGACTCCATGGGAGGAGGCTGCGGAGGAGAACTGGAGGCTGAGACCACCGGAGCAGCCCGGAGACCAGCGGCAAGGGTAGGTGTATTTGCTGTTTCCCCTCCCCTGCATTTGGGACTGCTGGTGGGCTCCCCAGTGGGTGGAGAGACCTGCGGACACCAGCCCAGAAACTTCCGCCACCAGCCAGCGGTGAGCCTGTAGAAGACGTGGCATCAGGTTCCCAACTTCCTCCGGGCACCTCCGTGTGCACAGACCCGAGCCGTGGGGCAGGCGCCATATTGCCTCCTCCTCCCCTCCGCCAACCCTACCCGAGGCTGCCCAGAGAGACAATACAGCCACCAGCCAGAGGCACCTCCAGGGAACGGGACCTTCCCTTTTGGGACCCTACAGCTGACTCAGGGGAACTCAGACTGTGAGCTCCCTACCCACCCACCCTCCCAGGTGCTGCTGGCATGGTGTTCCCAGGAGAACGGTGCCAACTCAGAGGCTGAGAGACATAGACCCAGCTTGGGCTCCCTATGGGTGAATTGGGACCGGAAATCCTCTCCCTGATGGGGATACAGTTTGAACTCTGGGACCCAGAGGTCGGACCTGCAGACCAGATCCCCTGCACCTAGGGCTAGCATTGCCCGGGGTACAGAAGGGTTATACGTGAACAGCCTACTGAGGTGTGTGTGCCTCCAGGGGCGGATCGGCGTCCTAGAGGGTAACCCTCCTCCCAGGAGGAGGCTGTGCGCCCAACCCAGGTGGTGTTCCTGTGCAGGGAACTTCCCTGCCAGCATCACAGTCCGGGGAGGCCTGGTGGCTTGTGGTCTGGCCTGCTGGCAGAGGCCCAGGAGTAGCTGTGGAGTTAGGGAGGGCGGAAAGAAGCGAGGCCCGCTCCAGACTGCGGGTCTCAGACAGTCCCACCCCTACACCCAGACTTTCTGGCTGAGTGGGACCATTCCAGCCCCGCCCTGACAGCTTTCCCTGGAAGCAGAGAACGGAACTTTGACCCCTGCTAACTGCCTGAGGGCAGACTTACCCAACCCAGCTCCGCCCAGAACAAGAGCTGATAACAGGACACAAAATCAACAGCATAGCCTGTTCCTCCAAGAAAACGCCACCTACTGACAGGGATGGCATCTTGCACAGCCTTTCCACGGCACCCACTGACTCAATATACAGGGAATGGTCCAATTTCACCCACAGACACCACCTAACGCCTCAGAAATTAAACAAGGTGTGTGAATACCCAAACAATAACTTAAGGAAAGAAACAACAACTGATCGACATGGGAAGAAATCAGTGAAAGAACTCAGGAAATATGAAGAACAAAACGGAAAACACACCCCCAAAGAGGAGCACCAGCCCCCTAGAAACGGACACCGACCAAAATCAGGCAACCAATATGACAGAAGAGGAATTTCGTATGTGGATCATAAGAACACTCACCCAGCTGCAACAACAACTCAATAACCAACACAAAGAAACCACAAAAAGCCTCCAGGATATGGGAAAAGAAATAGACACAATGAAGAAAAGTGTAACCGAACTCCTGGAAATGAAGAATCAATTCAAGGAACTACAAAATACAGTGGAAAGTCTCAAGATAAGGGTAGATCAAACAGAAGAAAGAATCTCAGAGCTTGAAGATAACACCCTCCAATTAAATAAATCAGTCACAGAAATAGAGCAGAGAAACAAGAGAAAAGAGCAAAGCCTACAAGAGCTGTGGGATTATGTGAAGAAACCTAATGTGAGGGTCATAGGCTTACCAGAAGGGGAAGAAGACAACACTCAAGGGTTGGACAAGCTGTTTGAAGATATAATAGAGGAAAATTTCCCAGGCCTTGCTCAAAATCTTGATATACAAGATCAAGAAGCTCAGAGGACCCCTGGGAGATTCAATGCAAACAGGAAGACATCACGACATGCAGTCATCAGACTGACCACAGTATCAACTAAAGAGGCCCTTCTAAGAGCTGTAAGACAAAAGAAGCAAGTAACATACAAGGGAAAGCCAATTCGAATAACATCAGACTTCTCTAATGAGACTTTACAAGCAAGGAGAGACTGGGGCCCCATTCTCACTCTTTTGAAACAAAACAATGCCCAGCCTAGAATATTATTCCCTGAAAAACTAAGCTTCATATATGAAGGAGAAATAAAAACATTTTCAGACAAGCAAAGGCTCAGAGAATTCACCAAGACAAGACCAGCCCTACAAGAAGTACTAAAAATAGCGTTATGCACGGAACATCATAATAATAACCCACGGATATAAAAATAACCAAAACCCAAAGATATTAAAGGCCAGATATTATAATGGCTCAAGACAAAAATCATAGCAACAACATCCAACCCAACAGAATGATCAGTAATCTACCTTACCTATCAGTTCTCTCAATAAATGTGAATGGTTTAAACTCTCCACTCAAGAGACATAGGCTGGCTGAATGGATAAGAAAATACAGGCCAAGTATATGCTGTCTTCAGGAAACACATCTAACCTGCAAGGATGCATATAGACTAAAAATAAAAGGGTGGAGATCAATATTCCAAGCAAATAGAAGCCAAAAGAAGGCTGCTGTGGCAGTTCTAATTTCAGACGATTTAGTTTTTAAACCAACAAAAGTAGTAAAAGACAAAGAGGGTCATTATATAATGGTGAAGGGCACAGTCCAACAAGAAGAGATAACAATTTTAAATATATATGCACCCAACTTAGGTGCACCCAGATTCATAAAGCAAACCTTACTGGAGCTAAGCAAATGGATTAATAGCAACTCCATAATCGCCGGAGATTTCAACACCCCACTGATGGCACGAGACAGATCCTCCAAACAGAAAATTAATGAAGAAATAATGGACTTAAACAAAACTCTAGAACAATTGGGTCTGACAGACATCTACAGAACATTCTACCCAAAATCCACTGAATATACGATCTTCTCATCAGCTCACGGGACATGCTCTAAGATTGACCATATCCTAGGACACAAAGAAAATCTCAAGAAATTTAAAAAAATAGAAATCATACCATGTACCTTCTCAGATCACAGTGGAATAAAACTAGAAATCAACCCTAACAGAAACTCACATTTCTACACAAAAACGTGGAAATTAAACAATCTCCTACTAAATGATTACTTCGTAAATGAAGAAATCAAAACGGAAATAAAAAAGTTCTATGAAGAAAATGACAATGGAGAGACAAGTTATCAACTCCTCTGGGACACAGCTAAAGCAGTTCTGAGAGGAAAGTTTATCTCCATAAATGCCTATAACCAAAAGACAAGAAGATCACAAATAGACAATCTAATGAAACGACTCAAAGAGCTGGAAAAAGAAGAACAGACCAACCCCAAACCCAGCAGAAGTGAAATCAACAAGATCAAATCAGAACTAAATGAAATTGAAAACAGGGAAGCTATTCAGGAGATTAATAAAACAAAAAGTTGGTTCTTTGAAAAAATAAACAAAATTGACACACCATTGGCTAAGCTAACGAAAAGCAGAAAAGAGAAATCTCTAATAAGCTCCATCAGGAATAAAAAAGGAGATATCACAACTGATCCCAAAGAGATACAAGATACAGTTTATGAATACTACAAAAATCTTTAGCACACAAACTGGAAAATGTGGAGGAAATGGACAAATTTCTAGAAACACACAGCCTCCCTAGGCTCAACCAGGAAGAAATAGATTCCCTGAACAGACCAATCTCAACAGCTGAAATAGAAACAGCAATTAAAAATCTCCCTAAAAAGAAAAGTCCCGGTCCAGATGGCTTCACACCTGAATTTTACCATACCTACAAAGAAGAACTAGTACCTATCTTGCAGAAACTATTCCACAACATCGAGAAGAACGGAAACCTCCCCGACACCTTTTATGGTTTTGAACTCCTGACCTTGAGCAATCCACCCGCCTCGGCCTCCCAAGAGCTAGGATTACAGGCGTGAGCCACAGCGCCCGGCCCCGACACCTTTTATGAAGTGAATATTACTCTGATACCAAAACCAGGAAAGGATGCAACAAAAAAAGAAAACTACAGACCAATATCCCTAATGAATATAGATGCAAAAATTTTCAACAAAATCTTAGCTAACTGAATCCAGATACTTATCAAAAAAAATAATCCACCACGACCAAGTGGGCTTCATCCAGGGATGCAGGGATGGTTCAACATACGTAAATCTATAAATGCAATTCACCACATAAACAGAAGCAAAAACAAAGACCACATGATTTTTTCAATAGATGCAGAAAAAGCTTTTGACAAAATTCAATACCCTTTCATGATACAAACACTTAAGAAAATAGGCATAGAAGGGACATACCTAAAAATGATACAAGCCTTGGGGGGAGGGGGGGAAATGGGCATTTATTGGAACCTTAAAATCTGTACTCCCATAATATGCCGAAATAAAAAAAAAAAAGGAAAAAAAAATGATACAAGCCATATATGACAGACCCATACCCAACACATCATACTGAATGGGGAAAAATTGAAATCATTCCCACTTAGAACTGGAACCAGACAAGGCTGCCCACTATCTCCACTTCTGTTCAACATAGTGCTGGAAGTCTTGGCTACAGCAATCAGACAGGAAAATGGAATCAAAGGTATCCAAATAGGGGCAGAAGAGATCAAACTTTCACTGTTTGCTGATGATATGATATTGTATCTAGAAAACCCCAAGGATTCAACCAAGAAACTCCTGGAACTGATCAATGAATTTAGTAAAGTCTCAGGATATAAAATCAATACACAAAACTCAGAGGCATTCATATACGCCAACAACAATCTAATTGAGAACCAAATCAAAGACTCAATTCCCTTCACAATAGCAACAAAGAAATTAAAGTACCTAGGAATATACTTAACCAAGGAGGTAAAAGACCTCTACAGGGAGAACTATGAAACACTGAGAAAGGAAGTAGCAGAGGATGTAAACAGATGGAAATCCATACCATGCTCCTGGATCGGCAGACTCAATATCATCAAAATGTCTATACTACCCAAACTGATCTACAGATTCAATGCAATACCTATTAAAATCCCATCAGCATTCTTCACAGATATAGAAAAAATAATTTTACGCTTCGTATGGAACCAAAGAAGACCCCGAATATCAAGAGCAATTCTAGGCAACAAAAACAAAATGGGAGGCATTAATATGCCAGATATCAAACTATACTACAAAGCTGTAGTAATTAAAACAATATGGTATTGGCACAAAAATAGGAATATTGACCAGTGGAACAGATGTGAGAATCCTGATATAAAACCATCCTCATATAGCCATCTAATCTTTGACAAAGCAGACAAAAACATACGCTGGGGAAAAGAATCCCTTTTCAATAAATGGTGCTGGGAAAACTGGATAGCCACCTGTAGAAGGCTAAAACAGGACCCACACCTTTCACCTCTCACAAAAACCAACTCATGCTGGATAACAGACTTAAACCTAAGGTATGAAACTATTAGAACTCTAGAGGAAAAAGTTGGAAACACTCTCCTAGACATCGGCCTGGGCAAAGTTTATGAAGAAGTCCCCAAAGGCAATCACAGCAGCAACAAAAATAAATAAATGGGACATGATCAAACTACAAAGCTTCTGCACAGCCAAAGAAATAGTCATGAAAGTAAGCAGACAACCTACAGAATGGGAGAAAATTTTTGCATCCTATGCATCCGATAAGGGACTGATAACTAGAATATACTTAGAACTCACGAAAATCAGGAAGAAAAAATCAAATAACCCCATTAAAAAGTGGGCAAAGGACTTGAACAGAAATTTTTCTAAAGAAGACAGAAGAATGGCCAACAAACATATGAAAAAATGCTCAACATCTCTAATCATCAGGGAAATGCAAATCAAAACCACAATGAGATATAACTTATCTCCAGTTAGAATAGCCTTTATCAAAAAGTCCCCAAACAACAAATGCTGGCATGGATGCAGAGACAGAGGAACACTCCTACACTGCTGGTGGAACTGCAAACTAGTTTAACCTCTGTGGAAGCAATATGGAGATACCTCAAAGCGATATAAGTAGATCTACCATTTGATCCAGCAATTCCACTACTGGGCATCTAAAAGATTCTACTGAGCACCAAAAGATCACCAGAACTACTCTAGGCACCAAAAGATCAAAAGTCACTTTATGAAAAAGACACCTTCACTCAAATGTTTATAGCAGCACAATTCACAATTGCAAAGCTGTGGAAACAACCCAATTGCCCATCAATTCATGAGTGGATTAATAAAATGTGGTATATGTATACCATGGAATACTACTCAGCTTTAAGAAACAATGGTGATTTAGCACCTCTTGTATATTCTTGGATAGAGCTGGAACCCATTCTACTAAGTGAAGTATCTCAAGAATGGAAAAACAAGCACCACATGTACTCACACCAGCAAACTGGTATTAACTGATCAACACCTAAGTGGACATATAGGAGTAACATTTATTGGGTGTCGGGAGGGTGGGAGGGGGGAGGATGGAATGGGTATATACAACCACAACGAAAAAGATGTGCAACATTTGGGGGATGGACACGCCTGAAGCTCTTACTCAAGGATGGAGGAGGGCATGGGCAATATATGTAACCTTAACACTTGTACCCCCATAATATGCTAAAATAAAAAAAAAGAAAGAAAGAAATCTGTATCTAAAAAAAAAAAAAAGAACTAGTGTTTTGTCATAGAGAGTTTGAAAAGCAAAACACTAAGATTTTTATATCCTACATTTGTATACAGTAAGCTAACATTTATACATCACTTACTAGATGCCAGGTATTGTTTGCTTTATATACCTTATTAAATCCTCATAGCAAGTTAAGTTCTAATACTACTCTCATTTTCCAGATGAGAAAACTAAGGCTCAGAATAGTCATATAACTTGCCCAAGTTCCAGAGTAAATGATACATCTGACTTCTGAGCTTAAACCATAGGGTTTTGAAAACCATATAAAGTAGGAAAAGAAAACTGTCAATTCACTTAGAAATGATGGGAGAGAAATTCATGAATATATAATGAACTACTTGGTGTTCTCTGAACATGGGTATTTTGGCTTGGCTCTGTGATATATAAGAAAGTAATCCACTTACTTTGCCTCAAGTAAAAATAAAGTAGGTGGTCACAAGAATACATACATCTCAGTGGGATCCAATGGCAGGAATTGGGTCACTGTCAGAAACCAAAGATGGATAGCTGTCTCCAGGGGGCTGTGCAGTCATTGACACTATCAATGCTTCTGCTTTGTTCTCTCTGCCCAAGTTTTCATCTACTTCAACCTGCATACAACCAAAGACGGCCCAGCCCAAGTATAGCTTGACATCACCAGTTTAAATATCCCTCTGCCTCTCCCAGAAGTCCACATTTCCCCCAAGAGCCATACAAGTCAGAGGTTAAGGACCAGCTATTTCATAAATCAGGCACCCCTGCTTGTCCAGTAGCAAGGCAGGATTGACTGACAAAGAATCTGAGTAAATCCACCTACCATAACTAGGGGTCAGAGAAGGACTCCAAAGTCCCATATTTATTCTACCATATTACCTGGTCTTTGAGAAGATGGGATTAATAATAGTCTATAAGGCCTGAGGAAAGACTTAGACTAAAGGGATTATTTTATTTAGCAGGAGTTAAGAGAGGAGGATGGGGGGAAAAAATAATGGAACAGAAGGAAAAACAGAATTACAACAGAACAAACAATATAGGGAAAGGATCTAAATATATGGAACACTGGCCCAAGCCTAAAACAGTTGACAGTTCTAGAGAAGTAGGATTGGAAAGATAACAGACCTCATAATTAGAATTTTGGGAAAAGTATAGGAAAACATGGTTATATATCTATCTTACATACCTTGTATTACTGACTTATCCTATTATAGTATGGTAGAATACTATATCCTGTAGACAGATCTGAGAAGGGTTTAACACCTACATCAATAGAACAATGCTATTAAATTCTAAGTTCAGAGGGAAAAGAGCAGAAAGTCAAAAATAGAAAGGGAGGGAAGGAGGCTTTCACATGCAGAAGCAGACTGGAAACCATGACAGGAGAACCTTTAATATTGAAGGTAAAGCAAAACGGAAGCCTAAGAACTAGAAACTAACCATAACCTTATTTATTAATTAATTGATTAACTAATTAATTAATTAATTTTCAAGGGGTGGGAGAAGAAGTGGGAAAGAACTCTCAGGGCAGATGATAGTCATTTAACTTGAAGATCAGTAAAAAAACTTTGATTGGAGAAGTGTCTATACTTAGGATGAATCAACAAGTAAGTAAATGTGGCTGCCATTTCTAAACTCTAAATAAAGGAAAGGCATGCACATGGGAAGGTACCTACAAGGTTCTGAGATTGTCGTTGTTGGCATAGCGCATACATGATAAGAGGATATAATTCTATAAAAGGAAGGATGTTGTCATGCTTGGGCAAACATCACTGATGGTGCTCCCTACTGCCTTATGTCCAGAGTGGAAAGTGTGTATGAATGTGTGCTGGCAACAGAGGCATTTGTCACAGTAAACATTTGGATTTGATATTTGGGGTTTCAAGGTTCACTGCATGTAATAAATGATTTTGCTAAGCATGGATTTGAATTGCCTGTATTCCTGGGCTGCTTTGTAGGCATGAGTTACTTGGTTGGTCAGTGTGCCTGAAGCAAACCAGCTGAGTGTGGTTTTACTATTTTTATTTAACACAGGATCTCAATTAATTCTCAGAACAATTTTGAAAGGTAGGATATTATTATCTCTGTTTTATAGCTAAGAAAACTAAGAAAAATATATACTACATTGGTATCTTGAAGATTTCAGAACACATCTCCCACAAATTTCAAGAGTCCACTATATTACTATTTCAATGTTTACACCTCTCTCCCCAATGAAACTTTAAGGTCTTTGAGAGGTAGGGACTATATATTTATTTCTCCCTAAAGTGCTTAGGATAAGGCAATAAACAGCATATACTCAAGAAAATTCTCTTCTAAACAAATGCAATTTACTTCCATACAGCACCCCTTCTCAAGTTTTAGAGGCCCAGGTGGTAAATGTTCTCAAAAAGAAAATAGTTTAAGTTTAAATTGGAAGCCTAAAGAACTTGCTTCTATTTAGTCTTTTTCTTTTTGGTATTTTTTTTATTATGTCAGCATATTATGGGGGTACAAATGTTTAGGTTACGTATATTGCCCTTGCCCCACCCAAGTCAGAGCTTCAAGCGTGTCCATCCCCCAAATGGTGTGCACCCCACCCATTAAGTGGGTAATAATTAATCAATTAATTATTAAGCTTCATAAAAACGAGCATTTTTCTGGAGCTGATTCCTGCTTATATCTGTGCTTTTAAAGTCTTTGCATTAAATTGGGGTAATTTTCATCTTCTAAATCCAGAATTAAATTAAGACTAAATAGTATCCCAAGAATGGAAAAGCAAGCAGCATCTGTACTCACCATCAAATTGGTTTTAACTGATCAATACTAAAGTGCACATATAGTAATAACATTCATTGAGTGTTGGGCATATGTGAGGGAGGAGGAAGGGATGGGTATATTCATACCCATGGGTGAACTAAGACCTTTCAGTAAGGTCCAAAAGTATTCACATCAAATTATTAAATATTTAACTATTTTATTTATGTATTTGACAATTTATGTGAAGTCATTATCATTTCTCCCTATAATATATATCCATATTATTCAAACTGACTTTATTTGAATGGTGAAACAATATAGATGAAATACCACCACAACCAATAGAAAAATACATAGTTATGTTAACAACTTGAAGCACTAAATGTTTTTTTTTTTAATTTTTTTTTTTAATTTTGGCATATTATGGGGGTACAGATTTTAAGGTTTCAATAAATGCCCATTTCCCCCCCTCCCCCCAAAAGTCTGAGTCTCCATCATGACCATCCCCCAGATGGTGCACATCTCACTTATTATGTATGTATATACCCACCCCCCTCCCCCCTCCCCCCTCCCACCTGCCCAATACCCTATTACTGTAGTACCTATGTGTCCACTTAGGTGCTACTCAGTTAATACCAGTTTTCTGGAGAATATATCTGGTGCTTGTTTTTCCATTCTTGGGATACTTCACTTAGTAGTATGGGTTCCAGCTCTAACCAGGAAAATATAAGATGTGCTATATCACCATTGTTTCCCAGAGCCGAATAGTACTCCATGGTATACATATACCACATTTTGTTAATCCATTCTTGGATTGATGGGCACTTGGGCTGTTTCCACAGCCTTGCAATTATGAATTGTGCTGCTATAAACATTCGAGTGCAGGTGTCTTTTTTGTAGAGTGTCACTGGATCATTTGGGTAGATGCCCAGCAATGGGATTGCTGGATCAAATGGTAGATTCAGTTGTATCGCTTTAAGGTATCTCCATATTGCTTTCCACAGAGGTTGAACTAGTTTGCAGTCCCACCAGCAGTGTAGGAGTGTTCCCCTCTCTCCGCAACCACGCCAGCATTTATTGTTTGGAGATTTTTTGATAAAGGCCATTCTCACTGGGGTTAAGTGATATCTCATTGTGGTTTTGATTTGCATTTCCCTGATGATTAGAGATGTTGAGCATTTCTTCATATGTTTGTTGGCCATTCTTCTGTCTTCTTTAGAAAAGTTTCCGTTCAAGTCTTTTGCCCACTTTTTAATGGGGTTATTTGATTTTTTCTTCCTGATTTTCGTGAGTTCTAAGTATATTCTAGTTATCAGTCCCTTATCGGATGCATAGGATGCAAAAATTTTCTCCCATTCTGTAGGTTGTCTGTTTACTTTCATGACTATTTCTTTGGCTGTGCAGAAGCTTTGTAGTTTGATCATGTCCCATTTATTTATTTTTGTTGCTGCTGTGATTGCCTTCAGGGACTTCTTCATAAACTCTTTGCCCAGGCCGATGTCTAGGAGAGTGTTTCCAACTTTTTCCTCTAGAGTTCTAATAGTTTCATATCTTAGGTTTAAGTCTGTTATCCAGCGTGAGTTGGTTTTTGTGAGAGGTGAAAGGTGTGGGTCCTGTCCCAGCCCTCTACAGGTGGCTATCCAGTTTTCCCAGCACCATTTATTGAAGAGAGATTCTTTTCCCCAGCGTATGTTTTTGTCTGCTTTGTCAAAGATGAGATGGCTATATGAGGATGGTTTTATATCAGGATTCTCACATCTGTTCCACTGGTCAATATTCCTGTTTTTGTGCCAATACCATATTGTTTTAATTACTACAGCTTTGTAGTATAGTTTGATATCTGGCATATTAATGCCTCCCTAAATGTTTTTTTAAAAGTAAAAATCCATTTTTAACACTCTTCACAACAATAGCAGGACAGAATACCTGGATATGGAGCCACCTATATGACTCCAATGCTAATGTGTCTATTTTGACAAGTCAGGCTAAGTGCATTTGAAGGAAACCATAACTACTGTGGAGAAACTGCATTGATAACATTGAAACAACATTTTCTGTTGTGCATTAATGTCTGAGAATTACACTATAGCCTGATTTATGAACCACTGTTTTGTGTTAGGCTATGTTGCATCACGTTGGTTAGAACTGCAGCACAAAAATAAAGCCCTGCCTTTAAGAAAATTAATTCAAGTCTTCAGTATCTTAGGCCAAATATTTAGCTTCTAGGATTACTAATTAGAATGATGACAGTGGTATGGTATTATAACAAATAATCTGATTTACATATAATGATTTAGAGTAGATCTAAATAAGCAATTTTTTTAAATCGTATTTTTATACTGATTTAAATAGACATCACTAAAGAATCAAGAAAAGCATTTCAAATTTTTTATGAATACTTTTTTCTGTCCATAGTCTGATATTATAAATTATTTCCTCCAGGAAAAAAAAGAAAAAAAATCAAAATTTAATTTTGTCTTCTCTTGCATTGATCTGTTCCAATCTCTCTATTTGATTTGTGTATAAGATTTTTGGACTAAATATAGTGAAACAAATCACAGACCATAATACCCTGTGTGTCACATACACAGCACATTTGAGTTTTCTCCAAAGGCATATGCATGAATTATTCCACTAGGAATATTTACCAGGGTCTTGCTGCTTCTCCTTCTAATTTCAGCCCAGGTCTGTATGCAACTATCATATGAAAACACTGACAAGTTTCCTAGAGTAGATCATATCTCCTTGAAAACAACTAAGGGTAGCGGTCTATCACATTTCTTAGGTAGAAAGTTGCTGGCATATCTATTTCCATTCTGTTCATTCATTTTAAATCTGTGCAACAATTTTTCCACACCAGCTTCTAGTTTAAAGATACTATAGCCAAATTTTCTGCTTGAGTAAAAAACAAATCTAGACCACCTTAGCACTGCTTACCAATATGTTTTATCACATGGCACCTAATAAGAAACAACTTAGATATGTATATGTTTACAGTTTACTTAGTGCCTTACGAAAATATTTGTCCCTTACAAACTCCTGGTAAAGCAGGTATCACCAAACTCACCAAGCAAAAGTACAAACTGAGGCTCAGAGAAATTTAAGTCATTTGTCCAAGTTACACAATGAACAAAAGGAGAGCTGAAATTCAATGAAAAAAAAAATTGATGCCAAGTCCAAAGGATTAGATCAGGGACACAACATATGGTAAATTTTTCCACTAGAATTGGCAAGTGATAGAAAAATGATTAGTTCTATTAGAAAAAATAATTTGTGTTTTCTGAAAGAGGGGAAACTTGCTTAACACATGACAGAAAGACTTTAAGACGGAATCATCCCAAACACAGTCAACAGTTCTGACCACACCAGAGCTGAACAGCAGCAAAGGAACAAGTGGCCAAGAAAAGAAGTCAGGAAAGCCATGGATCATTTCAGTTTTCTAAAATGAGTATACTTTTTTTCATAGTGTCCCTAAGAACTCACGGATATATGCAGACTCCCATGGACTTATTTTAAGGACTCCCGGGTAAGGAAATTCTACAATCATCAGTCCACTCCTCAAAATCTTTACAATCTTGAAGAACTGTCTGTTCATATCCACAATTACTCCCTTCTTCCCCACTTTTTTCCCTCTTAAAATCTGGCTTCCACATTATCGCTCTTAATGATCATTGACTACCCTAAAACACAGTTCTTGACCTCAGATACAAGTGCCTCAATAAAAGTCATTAACTCCCTTAAAAATGTGTGTGCAAAACAAGCTGAGCACAGCAGCACATGCCTGTAATCCCAGCTGCTCACGATGCTGAGACAGGAGGATCACATGAGCCCAGGAGTTCAAGGCTGCAGTGAGCTATGAATCTAGCCACTGCACTCCACTTTGGGTGACAGAAAGAGACCCTCTTAAAAAAAGAAAAAGTGTGCAAAATTATAAAAATTTGCACATTATTCTGAGAGAATCCACAGCTTTCCTCAAATTTTCAAAGGTTTGTGGCTCCAAAAAGATAAACACTGCTCTCTAAGGCAGGCGACCTTAAACTATGCCCTGTGGGCCACATGTGGGTGTTTTTGCCCGTTTGTTTTTTTTACTTCAAAATAAGATGTGTGCAGTGTGCATAGGAATTTGTTCAGAGTTTTTTTTAAACTATAGTCTGACCCTCCAACAGTCTGAGGGACAGTGAACTGGCCCCTTGTTTAAAAAGTTTGAGGACCCCTGCTCTAAGGTCACAAATGACAACAGTATTCATTAAATCTGATAACCATTACTTGGTCATTTTTACCTACCTCACTTGATACCACTTATTACCAAAGCTTGACATTCTAATTACTCCCCCTTTCCAGAATCTATGTCACTAGTGTCATCTAGCGACTGATGGTCACTACATATGATATTATGTCTCCTTTTCTTCTTCCTCTCCCAAGAATCTGAGCTCCTTTGTGCTCTCTATATTCAACTCCCTAAAGCCAGTGGTTCTCAAAGTGCAATCCCCAGATCACTGCAGCACTGACCCCAGCTCATGTCTACTAAATCAGACACTCTGTGGAGTAGGACCCAGCAATATATGCTTTAACAAGGTCTTCCAAGTACATGCTGCTCAAGCTATAGAACTACTGCCTTAAGCAGAATAAGCTTCAACTCCATTGGTTCATTTTGTCTTTCAAACACGTAATGAACCCTAGCTGTGTGCGAGTTCTTCATTTTAATGTGGCAACTGTCCAAATTGATTTTAGACGCTTAACAGAGTCCCAAATTCTGAGTACCCTACAGCGGATATGCAGTTCCTGAAATTACCTCAAATTAAGTCCAAAACCAAATTCATCAACATCCCCGCCCCCACCCTCCAAACCACCCCTCCTAACACACACACACACACACACACACACACACACACACACGCATGCACAATTTTCTTATTCTGTTCAGCAGCTGAAAACTTTACAGTCACATTTATTTCTTCTTCTTTTCCTACATATGAATCCCATCCAGAACCCGTGGATTATTTCATCCCAATGTAATTCAGATTCATCTCTTGCTACCCACCTCTCATTTCCAGAATACCACTTCTATTTGGGACTTTATCATATCTGTTGCACAAATCTAACCGGTAATTTGCCTAGAGGAAAATGAACCTAGAGGCTATCTGACTCCAGAATTGTAAGCTTTCAGTCATTAAGCTACACTGCCTCCTTGGAGTACACCAAAGCACTGACATCATTTAACTTCCTATTTAAGATCCTAAATGGCTTATAATAGTTCTTGGGTCACAGAACTTCTTATGACTTTAGCATTTACTGTCAAAACACCTATCACTCTGATTTACCCACAGTTTTCTTCTCATGATCCAACACTGAGCCCTTTCTATTCTGGGGTGCTGCATTTCCTTAAAAGCCCAAATACAATGCATTATTGCCTAGTACAGCAGGAATGAATGGCATGTGTATCACTAAAGAGAAAGCCCATGTAAACCGACAGGATAGCAGAAAGTCCCTAAAAAGCAGCCAATCTTTGGTTCACTTGATATTTCCTATTTCTAAGAACTAAACAGTATATCTTTTAGCTTTCCTACTAATTTTATAAAGATTATCTAGAGGATTTCCACTTCTAGCTAAGAAGCAGAAAGACTAAATTTATCTTCCTTCCTTAAACAACAAAAAGATTGGCAAAATACATGAAACAGTTTTCAAGATATTGGATACAAGACACAAAGAACGGTGACCCCCTTAGAGATAGGAAATTGGTAAGGTGGATGAATTCAGGCAAAACCAGAAAACTGCTGGAGTTGAAGAGGCAGAGCTGAGAGTCCAGAGAGACCAATGCAGCTAGAATTTACAGGACAAATTACTGGGAAGAAAAAAAGCAGACCTGCAGAGGGTCTCCCTTAGAATATTTAGCTCAGTACCAATAAGAATAAAGTGTATGAGGAAAGAGCCTGAGGCTAAGAACCACTGGAAAGGATTAGAAGGAAAGATGCCTGGTGTTCACACAGGGCTAGGAAAAGTGCCTATTCCCACTAGGCAGAGTTGAAAGTCTAATTCGTAGGAGACTGGCTTGAGTACACAAGAGAATCTTACCTCAGTAGTGTGGAATAATTAGCCCTGGGCTGTGTACTGTCAGGCTGCCTAATAAATAAATCATAAAATCAAGACCACCCAAAATCAAACTGTTTCCAAGTAACTTAACTCCATACCAGAATAAAGCATAGGAAGTTTTTAGGAATACAAAAATATACAACACCCAAAAATATAAAATACAATGTCTGATATCAAATCAAAACCAACACAGCATATAAAGAAGCAGGAAAAATATGATCCAAAATAAGGGAGAAAAGAAATCAATCAAAACTGATCTGGAATTGACAAGAGATATTATATTAGAATTGGTAGACACATATATTAAAACATATGGAATAATTATATTCTGCATGTACAAAAAGTTAGACAGGAATGATATGGACAATATAAGACTCAAATTGAACTTCTAGAGATGAAAACTATAGCATTTGAGATGAAAAATACACTGGATGGGATTGGCAAGAGATTAGAAATTGGAGATGATCAGTGAACATAAAGTATAATAGAAAGTTCCAAAGTGAAACACAGAGAAACAAAAGAAAAAAAAAAAAGAGCATCACTTAGCTATAGGATAACTTCAAGTGACCTAATCTATGTATAAATGGGATCCTCAAAAGCAGTGGGGGGTGGAGTGAAAACATTTTGATGAAATAATGACCAAAAGATTTAATGAAATGTATAAGTGCATAGTCCAAGAATCTCAAAGAACACCATGCATAAGAAACATCTAAAAGTTACACCGAGGCATATTATAATCAAATATGGAAGAACAAAAATAAAGACAACATCACAAACAATTCCAACTACAAGATAGTGTAGCGATACCTTTAAAATCCTGAAGAAAAAAGCCAACTTAGAATTCTACACCCCATGAAAATATCTTAAAAACAAAGACTAAATACTTTTTTGAAGTTACAAAAACTGAATGAATTAATCAACAATAATCTCTTACCATAAAAACTATGTTAAAGGAAGTTCCTCAGACACAGTGAAAATCACCACACACAGAAATGTAGATCTATACAAAAGAATGTCAAAAGCAACAGAAACAGCTATTACATAGGGAACTGTTTTAAGATTTTTTTCTTAATTCTCCTTAAAAGATAATTAACCAGGCTGGGCCAGGTGGCTCACACCTGTAATCATAGCACTCTGAGAAACCGGGATGAGAGGATTACTTGAGTTCAGGAGTTTGAGAACAGCCTAAACAAGAGACCCCATCTCTCCTAAAAATAGAAAAAAAATAGGCAGGTGTGGTGGTGCGTGTCTGTAGTTCCTGGAGGTTGAGGTTGCAGTGCGCTATGATGTTGCCAATACACTCTAGATGGGGTGACAGAGTAAGACTCTGTCTACACCCAAAAAAAAAAAAAAAAAAATCCTAAACAGTAACAATGTAGTAAAAGTTTTATAAATGTTGCAAAAGTAAAATATATGACAATAGCATCACAAAAGTCAGGAGTGAAGAAATGAAAGTATACTACTATAAAGTTTTTATACTATATGTGAAGTAATAAAATACTGCTTGAAGACAAACTGTAAGAAATTAAAGATGCATACGATACACCCTAATGTAAGACTAATATGTCAACAAAGGAGCAGTTCAAGTAACTCAAAAGAAAACCGGGAAAGAGGAGAAGAGAATAACAGGTGAGACAAATAGAAAATAAATATCAAACTAAGAGATTTAAGCCTAATCATAAATAATAACCATATTTAAATATAAATGATCTAAATGCCCTAGCTTAGAGGCAGAGAAACAACTGGATAAAAAAGCCAGACTCAACTATGTGCTTCCTACAAGAAATGCATTTTAAATATAAAGGCACAAACAGGTTAAAAGTAAAGAACAGAAAAAAATATACCATGCTAACATTAATCAAAAGAAAGCTAGTGTGGCTAAATTAATCTCAAAGTAGATATCACAGCAAATAACATTACCTGCAATGAAAATGGTCATTTCATAATGATAAAGAGATCGATTCATAAAGATGTAAAAATCCTAAACATTTATGTACTTAGAGCTTCAAAACACATGAAGCAGAATATGATAGAAATATAATAAAAAATAGAAAAATCTACAATTGTATTCAGATATTTTATTATCCCTGTCTCAATAACTGACAGAACAAGTAGGCAGAAAATCAACAAAGAACATAGTAACTTGAGTAACACATCAACCAACTTTACCTAATTGACATTAAAAGAACACATCAACCAAGGACAGCAAAATGCACAAGTGCACAAAATATATTTTCCAAGACATTTTGGGCCATAAAACAAGTCTCAATAAATGGACTGAGATCATACAAAATATGGTCTTTGAACACAATGGAATAAAAACAGAAGTAACAGAAAGATCTTTGAAAAATCCCCAGGGAGGAAAAAAAAGAAAAGGAAATGCCACAGTACTAAAATGTCCCATAAGTCATAATATTTATATGCCCATAAAAATGTAAATACCAAAGAATTATTTAACCAAAAATTTCATTATAAATATGCTGAGGGGAATAAGAGAGGATGGTTAAGAAAGAAAAGGCTTTATATTGAAAGAGCTCAGGAAATTTCACCCCCAAATGACTCCTTAGTATAAAGAATATTTTGAATTAAAGGCCCTTAGAGATCAACAAGTGTTGGAAGGAGCTTTCCCTCTACTTAAAACCAGATCCAGCAAGAAGAACAATTGACTTCCCTTCTCTTCCCTGTTAACTCAATATATTGCCAGAAAGAAGATCAAGAATGCAAGCAGATCTGGCCCAAATCATTTTAAATGTAACATTAATACCTGCCTCTCAAGGTTATTTAATTTCCAAAGAGAATCATTTATAAGTCAATCTGTTTCACCCCATCCATTCATTCTCCCAAATACCTATTTATCCTCCCTAGTAACCATTTATTGCTGCTAAACAGAATTACCTATATTCCTCATCTCCTCCATCCTTTAAAGAGAGGGCAAATTTCTAGACCTCACTGGAATATTGGGTAATCAGTCTGTGATTCTCCCAGAGTGCATTGTAAATAAATCTCTTTCTCTTACTAAGCTGACTTATTGTGAGTTCATCTTTCAGCGAAACTTCTGAGGTGAAGGAGGAAGTTCACCCTTACCCCCACAATGTATAACAAAAAAAAATGTACAACTGATAAATCAAGAAGCAGCAATGTATGTATATTAATCATAAATACAAAGAAGTTTTAATTTAGAAGAAATGGTAGAAAGAATTGAAAGCCACTGCTTCTAGGGAAACTGGAAGGAGTAGGAAGTGTAGGGCATTTTGTAACATGTAATATTTTGACTTTTTAAACTACATTCATGTTGGCCAGGAGTGATGGCTCACACCTGTAATCCCAGCACTTTGGGAGGCTGAGGCAGGAAGACTGCTTGAGGCCAGGAATTCAAGACCAGTCTGCACAACATAGCAAGACCTTATCTCTACAAAAAAATAAAAATACAAAAATTAAAATTAAAAAATTAGGCAGCGTGTGGTGGCTCACACCTGTAATCCTAGCACTCTGGGAGGCTGAGGTGGGAGGACAGCTCGAGGTCAGGAATTCAAGATCAGCCTGAGCAAGAGCGAGATCTCGTCTCTACTAAAAATAGAAAGAAATTATCTGGACAACTAAAAATTATGAATAGATAAAAATTAGCCGAGCATGGTAGCATATGCCTGTAGTCCCAGCTACCTGGGAGGCGGAGGCAGGAGGACTGCTTGAGTCCAGGAGTTTGAGGTTGCTGTGAGCTAAGCTGATGCTACGGCACTCTAGCCTGGACAACAGAGTGAGACTCTTGTCTCAAAAAATAATAATAATAAATTAAAAATGAAACTACATGCATGTAGTGTTTTAATCAAATGTTTTAAAAGATATTTCATCCACACTATCTAATTTTGTTTACAGTAAAGGAGGTATAATGACCCCCATTTGACAAATGAGGAAACTGATACTGCAGTCTGAGTAGTTTGTCCAAAGTCAAAGCCACTACATCTTCATCGGTTTAATTATGTACAACACCTACTATGGCATCATCTACATAGATAAATAAAAGAGGAAAAAAACATTAAAATTTGTTTTTAATTCTCATTTTTGCTTATTTCTGGAAATATTTTTATTTTTCGCTCTCTACCTAAGACAACTAATTTATTATCATAGCATATACTGTCATAAAACAAGGCATATTCACACTTACCCTCCTGCTAATGGATTTTTAAAATAAATTTAAACAAACATTTTAGCAAATGTGAAGTACAAAATTGTACACAAAATCCAAAATTAAACACAATTTTTTTTCTTAAATTTCAGAATATTAAGAGGGTACAAATGGTTCTGTTACATGGATCACTTTTGTAATGCTTGAGTCACAGGCATAAGTGTGCCCATCACTGGAATAGTGTTCACTTTACCTGTTAGGTAGGTTTTTGGCCATCCCCTCCTACCCCCAAGCACTATTTTATAATCATTATTTATAACTGTGGTAAAATACATGTAACATAAAATTTACCATCGTAACCATTTTTAAGTATATTGTACCAGTGTCATTAACCACATTCACTTTGCTATGCAACTACCACATGCATCTCCAGATGTTTTTTCATCTTCCCACTGAAATTTTGTATCTATTAAACAACTACTTTCCATTCCCCCACCCCCTAACAACCACCACTGTATTTGTCACTATGAATTTGACTACTCTAGGTTCCTCGTATAAGTGGAATCACACAGTATTTGTCCTTTTGTGACTGGCTTATATCACTTATCAGATTCTCAAAGTGCATCCATGTGGTAGCAAAACACTTTTTAAAGCTAGTTTCAAAAACAGTATCAAAACCAATTCCTTAATGCTTTGAGAAAATAAAGCACTGGTGAATTCAAGAGATATTAGTTAAAAAAAATTAATGATTGCCTCTCCCCCAACCACAATCAGAACACAAAAGAATAAAATAGAATAGGTAAGAATTTTAAAATATCAAGAAGGGTAACTTGCTAACTTAATAATGTGCACGCAGGAATGGAGGAGAGGTCTAATTTTGTTTTTTTGGAAAATCCCAACAATTACTTCTCTGAAGTTGTTGCTCTTCTGAGTTGTACAACAAAGGTGTATAAGGAAAGGCTTCTGTCAATGCAGTCTGGGTCTTTATTTCTATCTTAAGGGTGGGGCCACAGAAAAGACAAAAGTGCTAACAATGTCAGGTGTTCACAAAATCCTGAGTCCTAGTAAGTAAATCAGAAGTGAAATAGCCTCCATTCAGTCACTCAGAGCTCATGCAGGAAATACAAGAAATCTGACCTTTACAATATGCTTTGAAAAGGTTCCCCTGGTTGCAGTTTAAAAAAACAAACTTGCTGTTTGACTTTATTTTATTTTATTTCTTTGAGACAAGAGTCTCACTTTGTTGCTCAGGCTAGAGTGAGTGCCGTGGCATCAGCCTAGCTCATAGCAACCTCAATCTCCTGGGCTCAAGTGATCCTATTGCCTCAGCCTCCCATGTAGCTGGGACTACAGGCATGCGCCACCATGCCCAGCTAATTTTTTGTATATATATTTTTAGTTGGTCAATTAATTTCTTTCTATTTTTAGTAGAGACAGGGTCACGCTCAGGCTCGTTTCGAACTCCTGACCTCAAGCAATCCACCTGCCTCCGCTTCCCACAGTGCTAGGATTACAGGCGTGAACCACCATGCCCGGCTGCTGTTTGACTTTATATTCCCCATTACTCTCTCACTCTGAATCTCCACACTGAATACCCTGTATTTATTTCCATTTAAAATTCACAATGAGGTCCCAAGCAGCCTTTCAATGGAGCCACTAACCAGCGGTCCCCTAATTTTTTGGCATCAGGGACCATTCTCATGGAAGACTATTTTTCCATGGATTTGGGAAGGGGTGACAGTGTTTGCAGGATGATTTAAGTTCCTTATATTTGTTGTGCACTTTATTTCTATTTTTATTACACTGTAATATATAATGAAATATAAGTCACCATAGGTTGGGCCCCCATCATGAAAGACAATTTTTCTATGGGGGGGAAGGCACAGAGGTCAGGTGCTGATGTGAGTGATGGGGAGCAGCTGTAAATACAGCTTACCTCCTGCTGCTGTGTGCCCCTTCCCCATATTTCAGTGGGGCGGGGGGAGAGACAGGTGCTGGTCCCTAAAAGGCCAGATTGGGAGTCAGGGACCGCAGCACTAAACAGAGCAGAGTGTTAGCAGACCAACCCTTTAAGATACCAGAAACGCCATTCTGATATTAGGATGGAGTGGTTTCTCTGAATTTCAATTTATGATGCAACCAGAGTCACCAGCATAATTTTAACAAGAACAGGCAACCAGTAGTGCCTCAAGTATGTAGGTGTCTGACAAGCACTCAAGCAAAAGCTGGTGAAGGAGCTCAGGAAATTTCACCCCAAAATATAATGGTAAATAAACCTGTTTCTCTCATTAAATCCGCCTTAATTGTGAGTCATCTTTCAGGGAAAGGGGAAGCTTCCCCTTCCCCCCGACACTGTGCTTTTCCTAAGCTCAGAATATCAACACCAAAAAAGGAAAAAGTGGCTTAAAAAAAAGTCAGATATTTTATATGACAATTATATAAAACACTGTTTTAGACAAGACTTCATTTTTGTTTTATAAAGGTTACCATTTTAGTGTCCAAAAATAAGCAATTACCACTGATAACTAAGACTACGTCAATGATGCTCCAAAGCAAAATTTCCCATTGTCCAAAATTATCTGCTTCTACTTGCTGTTTTTCTAGATACTATACATTTTCCCCCAGTCCCAAAAAGACAAAATATTAAATATTCAGCATTGTCATTATCTAAGTTCTCAAACTGCTACCCAAGTTATAAACAGTACCATCTCCATGTAATATACACTGTAGGCTGAAACACAAAAGAAAAACAGATTTATTGCTCTTGACTTTCCTTCCAATGAAGACAAATTTTGGTCTGTGGGAAGCACATGAAGTTTTTTCTCTTCTCTTTTTTTAGGCTCCTCCTCCTGCAGAGACTTTTAAGGATTTTCAGGAAAGAATTTTATCTGATTTGTGATATTTTACAAACAGGCTACTTCATAGAGCTGCCATAGAAAGCTCGGCACTTGTCCCTAAGGCCACATCAGAAGAGCAAGGACAAGTGGTTCCTGGAGAAGGAAAGATGACTGCCGGCAAATGAGAATGGAGACTCCTGTCTAAAATGCCATCATCTTATATGTAAGTTTCCAGAATGTCCTTGTATATTCTATCCTGTACAGTGAATTAAACCTGGAGTATAGGAAAACCAGGACTTCCAGTTGACCACAAAGGAAAACAGTAGTTTTCTTAAAACTATGTGGTATTTTCTGATTTTCTTTTTTCCATGAGGGGAAAATATCTAATTTTAGTAAAACTAACTTCAGTTTTGTATATTTAAGATTTTTAGTTAAATTGCAATTCTTGGTCCATGTTTTGGAAATCAGATATTACCTGGCAATAGTATATCTGCGTTAAAACAATAAAAGCATTAGATAAAATAAAATGCCATCATCCTAATCATAAGCAGAAATACAGAGCTTTGAAAGTGAGGGTTTTCAGTTCTAGGCTATTATTGTTCAACTACAGTTGATGATTCTCCCCCAAAGACAATCCCTTGACCTCCACCCTCATGACCTCTGCCCCCAGTACCTCCATGGGACAGTTCTGTTGAGCCATGTCCATCCAGTAGCACAAAAAACAAAGGACACTCCCCTGCCCCGCCCAACCGTTGGCCTGAGGCAGGGATGCAGGTCCTAGGTCTCATCTTCAAGATTACTAACATAGTATGGTAATATGGAAAGGAGAAATATCCAATAAAAGATGAAAAAATAAGCCACTTTACCCTTACCACCTCAGTTCACTTTGAAACTCATAAATTCAGTAGACATTTGGAATGAGCACCAGTGTTGTGGAAAGGAAACTCTCTAAGATTCTTCCCACTCGACTATTCCATGGTCACCATTTCCTAATATCACCTGATCAATGACACACTTTTAGACCTCCTAAAACAAAAACAGCGTTACAGAACACTTATGATGTACACTGAGTAACTGAACAGGCATAGGAGAAATGAACAATCCAGCTCTCAGTTGCCATCAGAAGTCTAGGACCAGCATTAAAAGAAATTTTTCTTTTCTTAGATCCAGGTTCTCTGCTCTGTTACCTAGGCTGGAGTGCTGTGGCTATTGACAGCCAGGTCCAATCATAACTCTCTGCAGCTTCAAACTGCTGGGTTCAAGCAATTCTCTCCTCCTGCCCAAAAACTCCAGAGTACCTGGGACTACAGATGCATTCCACAACATCCAGCTATTGGGGGAATGGGGGTGGGAGAAAGACTTTTTGACATTAATTTGTGCTTTAGACGTGGAAATGAACAGCTCCTGGATCCTAAACCATATGGGTCAAAGAAAACACTTTATATAAAGCTGGCAAATTCAATGATGTTATTTTTTTCAAAAAATTATTTGTCCTGGTCTGTCAGCTTACCAAAAGGTTGTTATAACAGTGTTAAGAAGATGGCGATAGATTTAAGCCTTAATACCTTCACTGAGAAAACTAGACAATTTAAAGTGCTACCTAGATGTTAATCTTCAGAAATGAAGTTGAGGGCATTTAACAATAGTTATGACAATTATCTCAAGCCATCAGTAGGGATTGCAAGACTTTCATAGGACAGTATTAGAAATGTATGCTTAGTTCACTTTAATCCAATCAACTAGCCTCCTCTTGTATAGAGCTCATTTTTTGCAGAATTATTTCACCAACAGGGGTACTCCTACATACTTCTTAGTTGAACTATCCCATAGAAATGTTTTCTTCTTGTTCTCTCTTGTTAATAAATGCTAAAATGTTGTCTAAACCTATCACCAAGTCTTTATATGTCTAATTTTCCCCTTGATGTCTTTATTTCAAAGTTTTTGATGCAATCCTATTTTTTCTTCAAAATAAGTCCTATGGGAAATAGAAAAACATAAGCAACTTCATGCTTTCCTTATGCCAATGCTGAATTCTAGAGTTTATCTGATATATCAGCTAACAACAGAAATCTATTATTTTTAAGGTAAATGCAAATACAATGCCAGAACCAACTGATGAAGGTCTATAGAGTGAATTAGTAAACTATTAACCTATGAAGGTCTACTATTCAAAACATCTGTGCTTTTAATATTTGATGAAAGTGCCACTAAACTTTCAAACAGTCTTAAGTCATTCATGACTTAAAATTCCATTACTATCTGAAAATAACATCCACACAAGATTGCAAAACCTGACATTTATCTTTATAATTTTCTACTATCTTTGGGAGGGGAGTGTCTCTATTACCTTGAAAACTTGGCTTCCTATATTAAAAAATAAAAGGAGGCTAACATACTTATTGGTTTTATATACCCGTCACCTTGCTAAATATGGGTAAGTTCAAAATTAAGAAATTGCAGCAACCACTGGTTAAACACTCAGGAATTTAGAGAATTTTGCTAACACAACTCTCAAATGATCATGACAGTACAAACTTGTAAATTTATTTAGTCACATGAGGAAATTTTAAAAATCATATTTTATGTAGGTAAACCTTTTGCCCTTCTTTCCCCCCAAAAAGTACTGATCTTTAGATCTTTAGAAATGGCCCTTCTTTGTGAGTCAAAGAGTTAAAATCATCTCTTTTATTCCCAAAGGAATGTCAATACCAGGTGCCATGTTTTATTTAAAACATACTCTTACTCAGTAACCACTTTGTTCTAATTGGCAAGGCAAAGCCAGGTCCCCAAAGCACACAGCTCGTTACACTCAGTTTGGATTACAAAAACACAGGATAAAACAAACTGCATCGAAATGTACAAATTAGAGGCTCAGAAGTATGGGACAGGGTGGTAGAATTAGATTGTAATATGGTACGAAATCCACAGGGAGGCTGGGGAACAAATCACTACTGCCTTTATAAACTATGCAAGGTTTCCAAATGAGCAAATACACAAAGCAAAGGACAGGCTTTTCCATAACTCAACCAAACTGCTAAATATGGATACAACAAAACAAGAGTTTTTTCCACACTATTATGCACACATGTATGAGAGTGGGAGTACCAACAAGAAGGTTTAACAAATGAAACCTGCACATTGCACTGTCTAAATATGAAATTCATCTTTGCCTTCACACTGACAATGTGCAAACAGCCTTGCAATTAAATCACACTTCCAAACATTTTTTTAAAAAATCTTCTGAGAAGCGAAACACAGGAGACTAAATTAGAAGTGGTGCTTCACTATGCAGTGTAGAGAGCAAGGTTAATGAGCTAAAAGTTATATGAACAAGAATAAGAAAGATATTAAGAAATGAAGTTCTCACCACCAAAATAGAAAATGCGTTAAATAAAAACACTCCCCCACCACACATGCACACCTTTTCCTAAATTAGCTACTGTGTGAAGCTTTCAGCACTGTTTCTCTGATTTTCATTGGAGATCTAGAGACAAACTTCAACTAAACTAAAAGAAAAGAGCACAAGAAAAAGCATATACTCCTAACCTACACACAAATGCAAAACAATATTACTGTTATAGTCTCAAAGTACAATCCCAACTAAATCTACTTAGTCTGATTTTTAGAGTATAATCCCATCTAAATCTACCACCTTCACTCCTAACATCAAACAGTGGAAAAGATTAGGATCAGAGTTTAAACACCTAAGATCAAATCCCATCTCTTCACCTTAAAATTTAATCTTGGAACATGACTTAATAATCCATTTGAGCCAGTTTCCTTATATGTAAAATGGTGATATATAATCACCAACACTGTATGGATCAAATGCGATAGTATTGCATGAAAGGGCTTCATGATATACAAGGGCTGCAGCAATCTTGGTTATTATTGCAATTACTTACGGCCTTTTTAAAAACAGATATAATTGCCCATAGTCTTCTTCCATCTTTTTTCACAAATAATAATTCTTATTCTACTTCAAAGTATCCTTCTTTTGGCATATGCCATGTAAGATTATGTGCCATTTTTTCCTCCAAACCAGATGTCTTAAGGTATTTTTTCTTCTTTATATACAATATTTAGTCTAAAAGTAAATTAAGAAATTTAAAACAAATATTTGATAATAGTGAAGATTGTTAACATACAGTTAGATCTACTTTACACTCTAAGAGCCAACTAAGTACTAGGGGTTTTAAATGATATATAAAATTTTATAGCATCAAATATCGTATTTTAGTCATACATTAATGGTCCCAAAATAACGTCCTATTTATATACCATCCCTACTAGGGGCTAAGAATTAAGTACAGGCGGCTAATATCCAGGAAAAGTCCCAAAAAGAAACAGACAGAACAAGAATTACTGTAAGTATTATCTGTAGCTTGGTGGAGGAAAGGCTGCTGAAGCACAAAAAAGTCTCATGGTACTTTCCTGAGTCTATCTGACAGTTATCCATATTCCTGCAAAGCCTAAAAGGGAGCCCATAAACCTAAGCCCGATCATTCTAAGATGGTAGTTTGCATTAGTATGAAGCATAGGAAGTATTACCTTGTAACTCAGACTGCTTTTCATGTCATAGAGCATTGTCTAATTATATGAAAAGACAACCATGTTCAAGCCCTAGTTCTTGGAACTAGAGGTCTCCAAGATTCTTTGATAGAGGTACAACATCAGTACAAAATTTGAGCACATACTTCTTGTCTTCTTTTAAAGTAGTTATATATTTTTGCAGTGTATTCAATGATGCACCTTGTCCCTGCTCTCACGTCCCAAAATATGTCCACACCCAGAACCTGTGAATGTGATCTTATTTGGTAAAAGGATTTTGAAGATATAATTAAGAATTCTAGATGGGATAAGCCTGGATCATGGTGGGCCCTAAATCAAATGACATTTGTCCTTAGAGGGGGCAGAAGAGGAAAAGACAGACACACAGGGGAGAAGGCAACGTGAAGATGAAGACAGAGACTGCAGTGATGTGACTGTAAGCCAAGGAATGCGAAGGACAGCTAGCAAAAGAGAAACAAAGGAAAGCATGGAATAAATTCTCCCTCAAAGGCTCTACAAGAAATCAACCCTGCCAATACCTTGACTTCAGACTTCTGGCCTCTGTCAGGGATATAAACTTTTGTTATTTGAAGCCACCAAGTATGTGACATTATGGTATGGAAACCCTAGAAAACTAATATAGATACCAATAAGATTATGTACATTATAAAAATCAATGATGATATTTAAAGGATAAAAATAAATGTAAGTAGAAATTCTAACATTTTCTCTATGCCACAATGGACAATCCTGTGCACCAGAATGGAAACCATGCTTTAGACCAACATGTGGGCAGAAATAAAGCCAAGTGATAGACAAAATTATATTAAAAGACCCAGTAACTACCAAATTTCTTTCACTTTGCCTATAACACTCTGACACATGGTCACAATTTTTCCACTTAAGGCCAAAAAGAAGCTACCTTTCTCCTACTTAACAGCACTGAGCATTTTGTTTCCCATTAGAAATGCAACAATTGGCCGGGCGCTGTGGCTCACGCCTGTAATCCTAGCTCTTGGGAGGCCGAGGCGGGCGGATTGCTCAAGGTCAGGAGTTCAAAACCAGCCTGAGCAAGAGCGAGACCCCGTCTCTACTATAAATAGAAAGAAATTAATTGGCCAACTGATATATATATAAAAAATTAGCCAGGCATGGTGGCGCATGCCTGTAGTCCCAGCTACCCGGGAGGCTGAGGCAGAAGGATCACTCGAGCCCAGGAGTTTGAGGTTGCTGTGAGCTAGGCTGACGCCACGGCACTCACTCTAGCCTGGGCAACAAAGCGAGACTCTGTCTCAAAAAAAAAAAAAAAAAAAAAAAGAAATGCAACAATTATTTTTGATATAATTTCTATATATCAGCACACTGCTTCATTTATCTTGACTAGCACAATAATTAATGATACAACTTAAGAGTGTTTATTTCTAAGACATTAAACTACTATAGAATAAGAGATCAGAAAGGGCTCTCCCTGTCCAGCACTGCTAATCAGTTAAGGATCTGCTGCCCAGTCTTGCTTTCATTTGAGTAAGGAAGCTACACCACAAAGAACAGGCTTTCTAATATAAAAATAGTCTTTAACATATTCAAACAAGCATTAAAAAAAAATAGGCAATACTGCAATTGTGGTATAAAAACAGTAGCTGAAAAAAACTTCACTGTAATACTTTGAAATAAAATAAAATAGAGATTAATTGAAAAAAGAAAACAACTTAAATGTACATAATGAGGATTAGATAAATAAATTGGGACATATAATAATATAATGAGGGTGACCAATTAATTTGTCAAGCAAACTGAGACACTTCAAAGAGTACAAAGAGATGCTATTAATATTTTCACTGGCACAAAAAGCATGAACACTGGACATTAATTATAATGGAATATTACAGTTAAAATGAACTAGAACAAGGTATCAACATTAGTTTCTAAAAGTATTATTTAAAAGAATACCAGTTGTAAATTGACTAGTGCAACATACTGCTTATATATTTTTAAAATAGTATCATATATAGTATTTATATAAATATCCATTCATAATAGAGAGCATAAATACAAGGATAAGAAGGACAATAGTTTCTGTGAGGTGGGAAGATAATGATTGGGGTAAAAGAAGACTTTATCTTTGAGATGTTGGTTCCCTTTTCAATATTGTAAAGAAAAAGGCAAAATATTAATTACTTCCAGGTGGGTCTCTATATAATATTCTGAATTTCAGACACCCATCTGCCAGACAGATATCCAACAACAAGCACACATAATGGTTAAGGAGAGCCTGATGAGTTGAACTGTCTCCTTTTAACAAGCACATGACCAGTGTGTGTGTTACACCTGAGAAATCTTTCTTAGGCTTTCAGCTTTAAAGAAATCAAAGAATATACAACAGTAACCAAGTTAACAGAATTGCAAAAACAGAAATGCCCTACTCAAACACTTCATCTTAAAAGGAGCAGCTGCCTTTCTTTTGGGAAAAGATGATTTGGAAAATCAAGGTATAACATGCTTACAGATTCCACTATCCTGCTAAAATTTTATTCATAGGAGTATTTGTTTTTATATTATTTCTATAGGGGTCCCTGCAGTTTCTAAAAGGAAACATGCATAACAAAAAGAGATTGAATTTTTAAGACTCACTGTGTCCCTTTTACTGTAGATCCTCAAAATTCAGCTGTAACCTACCATTCTTCCCTTTCAAAAGTGATTGAAATCAGACTACTTCTACTCTAGCCTTCCAACAGGAAATGGAAGCAGAAAAGAAGTTAGTGTGTAGTCCTAAACACTAAATTCCAGATTCATAAAGAAATGTTTTAACTTACTTGCTATGAAACTGGAATTTGTTATCCTCTTCTGGAAATTACCATGAAACTCACGTTACTTTGAAGAAAAATGTTAGCATTTTTGTTTATCATTTCACCCTATGCCCAGCATTGTTGTACCACTTACCTTGAATGTCAACATTTAGATTCCCTATGCCATAAGCTACAGCTAATTTGATTTTGCTCATTCCAGAAAGAAACTAACCACTTCTGGAGTATGTAAATATACTTTACTTTTTAAAAATGTATAATTTGTGCAATTACATTAATAATACTTAAATTTGAAAATATAGGCAAACAAAATTAAAATTTAAATCTCTCCAACTGCTCCTACCAAGAATACCAAAATTAATTTTTTCATGTATCATCTTCCAGCTTTGTCCCATGCAACCATGTGCATATGTATTATATGTAGCCTAATTAAAAACATGATACTATACATACTGCTTTATAGTCTTGTCTTCTCAATCAGTCTTTAGTTCATGTCCCTATTTTTAAAAAGAAAAATAATCCCAAACTAATGACATGTTAAGAGCATAAATCACACAAATCTGCTATTCAATAATCACTTTGGATTTAGACAGAAAATTTGACATCAGTGAACAAGCTTGGTCATTTTCAGACTGAATACAAAGTATGCAGCATCGAGGAAAATGAAGCCTTGCTTTAATACTCTCTATTTCATCCCTTATGCCTTCCCCAAAGTCCATTTTGAATTTAAAACAGTAACTATACAACAATATTAAGAAATAACAGGCCGGGCGCAGTGGCTCACGCCTGTAATCCTAGCTCTCTGGTAGGCCGAGGCGGGCGGATTGCTCGAGGTCGGGAGTTCAAAACCAGCCTGAGCAAGAGTGAGACCCCGTCTCTACTATAAATAGAAAGAAACTAATTGGCCAACTAATATATATAGAAAAAATTAGCCGGGCATGGTGGCGCATGCCTGTAGTCCCAGCTACTTGGGAGGCTGAGACAGAAGGATCGCTTGAGCCCAGGAGTCTGAGGTTGCTGTGAGCTAGGCTGACGCCACGGCACTCACTCTAGCCTAGGCAACAAAGTGAGACTCTGTCTCAAAAAAAAAAAAAAAAAAAAAAAAAAAAAGAAATAACAAGTGAAACTGAAATGGCTACACAGAATTAATAGTTCTGGTCCATGTGACAGACACTAGTAGCAGAAATATATGAATCATAACTTAATATTTTCTCCAAAGTTAAATATCAGAACCCTGTGTCTATGACTACTATTTGAATAGGTACCTGAAAACAGATTATCTGCAAAAATAAGTATACAGTTGGCTCTAGAGTCATAATAGAATATGCTTCCTTATGACATAATTATGGCAATGTGCTTCACTAATAACGAGGTATAAGGCATAATTAATTAACCATGAAACAAAGGTAAGTTTAACTATCTTTCACTAAGAAATATATATATTTGAAAAGTTACATTAAAACAAATTTTCAGAAAATGAAATAACTTCACTATTACCTTATAACCTAGGAGACAGTTTACCTAGATTTTTAATTAATCTTCAACTGACAAGAAATCTTACACTTTAGTTCTTCTAGTCTTACCCTTTTCTGTAATACAACACAGTAAAGCATTAAAAGAACTGCTTTTTAAAGGAACTATGCTGTAAAAGGAAAAAAAAAGAAAAAGAAAGTTTCTTGTACTGTGAATAATTATCTCTCCTTTATTTATCCAATTTTATGTGAATCATGGAATAGCAAGTTTCTTAAAAGTTAGTCTTAAATGGAACAGTATATTTAAATAAATCATGTCTACAGTTGTGAAAAGTGCTGCCATAATGATAGCTTGGGTTTGCACTCAGAAAGTAATACCACAAGCAGTATCATTTCTACTCTGTAAGAGGAAGGACTGCTCATTAAATGCTATACTTAACTTTTGTGCGTATTTTAACATAGTAATAGGCTATCAGGTTGAGTTTATTCTTTCACACAGAAAATCATGAGTCCAAACTAGTCGATAGCTCGGAACTGACAAAGATCACAAGACATCAACTGGTTAAGCCCTTAACTGAAGACAGAAATTAAACATCCCCTATTTTATAAACAAAATGAGATTCTAAGATTTTCCAAAGCCATACTTCAGCAACACATTGGTTTTCAATTTTTTTCTAAATTTACACACACAAATACAAAGAGACAAACTTTTAAATCATAATCCACAGTAATATACATGATTTGTATCACAATCCTTACACATTTTCATTTATATATGTAACTCAAATAAAGGTTTCACAAAATAGTAACCTTACTATCTGTAATGTGCTGACATTTTTTTATCCTACTCAATTTTTTAAATGCTGATCATGACCCATTAAATTGATTCTCTACTCACTAATGAGTAACAACATCCATAGTTTGAAAAACTGCATTAGAAGGTAGTGTTTCAAGCAATAAATGTTTATTTGTCATAACAAGTAACATGTCATGAAATTTTGTTGCTTTCCATTGCAGACAGCTATTGATTCTTTTAGTAAAGTCATACACAAAACAATATAAAAATGTTTAATGAAAGAGAAGGATAGTATGACAGGTATAAATAATATTATCAAGGGGGTAGAAAAGCCGAAATTAGGCCAAAAGAGATCCTCAGACTAGCTTTAATAACTGGAAAGATCTGTGGCAAGATCAATTCATAACACATGTTCAAGGGTGCTTACATGCCATCCCTTCCATAACTTCAAATAAATTGCTAATCTGTTAAGCAAATCCTTTCTTTAGTGATAATAAAAAACAATGCTCTTGACTGGAAAGAATAATATATCAACTTAAAAGTGGGAGAATCCTTACCCAACTTCAGGAGTTAACAGGCTTCTCCTCACAGAATAGTCTTAGACTTGAGAGAGATATATCCACATTTCCAAACAAAGAGTTATGATGTGAGGAAGGAACATATAGAACATGTGAAACAAGAATCAATGGGGAAGGTAGAAAAATAGCAAACAGGAAATTTTAGAGGAATGGAGAAAATATAACACGGTAAAATTAACTCTTGCCTATTTGTTTTTACAACAACTAAATAATAACCTCAGATAATGAAAACCCAGAAGAGCAGTTTAAGTCCATTCTACCTCAAATCCTAATACTTGAGTCAAATACTTCCTGGTGCTCCTCCTTTAAATGTTCTAGTGATCCTGGATGGCATAAAAAATCTTAGAGGATAAAAGATCTTTAGGTAATACTACACAATTATGAAGAAAATACTAAAGGGCCTTAAATTTGTTCAGCCTTTAAAGGTAACAGAGGCCAAACAAGGGTTCAAGATAAGAGAGTTGTCAAAAAATATAAAATAAAACCAATACTCTCCCATTTCAAAGACAGGAATTTTGGTTGAGCTTTAATGCCTCTAGCACTGCAGTTCCCAACCCCAGACCAGTACCAATCCATGGCCTGTTAGGGACCTCACCCTCACCTGGAAAAAACTTAGGAACCAAGAGTCTCACAGCTGGAAGCTTCATCTATACAGCCACTCCCCATGGCTAGTGTCACCGCCTGAGCTCTGTACCCGCCTACCTGCCTCCATCCATGGAAAAATTGTCTTCCATGAAACTGGTCCCTGGTGCCAAAAAGGTTGAGGATTGCTGCTAGCAAATCCAGCCAGGTTAGGCCCTCTTCTACATACATGCAAAGGTCTGACACAGACATTTCTCATTCTAACAATATAGAAAAACACTATTATTTGATATGTAATTTACCAGTAACTAACATTTTAATGGCTTTTTAATAACTCTCACTCTTCATATACTCATATCCTTTCCCTTCTAAGTCCCTTCCTCTAAACTGAAACAGCCCAGGAATCTTTTATTAAAAGAAAGAGACAGGCCGGGCGCGGTGGCTCACGCCTGTAATCCTAGCTCTTGGGAGGCCGAGGCGGGCGGATTGCTCAAGGTCAGGAGTTCAAAACCAGCCTGAGCAAGAGCGAGACCCCGTCTCTACTATAAATAGAAAGAAATTAATTGGCCAACTGATATATATATAAAAAAAAAAATTAGCCGGGCATGGTGGCGCATGCCTGTAGTCCCAGCTACTCGGGAGGCTGAGGCAGAAGGATCGCTCAAGCCCAGGAGTTTGAGGTTGCTGTGAGCGACGGCACTCACTCTAACCTGGACAACAAACCGAGACTCTGTCTCAAAAAAAAAAAAAAAAGAAAGAGACAGACAGAGAGAGAGAGAGAGAGAGAGAGAGAGAGAGAGAGAGAGAGAGAGAGAGAGAGAGAGAGAGAAAGAGAGAGAATGAGAATATCTAAAGTGATGATGGTTGGGGGGGAGGGGCACACGCTACCATTTAGCAGAATATTTTATCAGCAACAAAAGTTACCGAAGTTAACATTTAACCAGCACCTACAGTTCCTAACCTACAACTTACTATCTCAACAAGATTTTAAACATGTTTTTTCTTCATTTCATTCAATTTTATATAAACAAGTTACAACAAATTCATTTTTCACACCATACATTTATTTTGAAAAAGAATCCTGAAAAATCTTTAACCTAGTGATACACAATAACTATTTTGAAAGTTATTTTCCATCTTTTAAAGTACGCGTACATTTTATAATGTACTTTTTCAGAAGAGTATTTAAAATTAGTGACAGTGGCCAAAGTAGTCTTCATGTTGTCTTGTACAACTCACGCCTCTCTTGCAATAATACATTCACTAAATTCTCCCTGTCTTCATACTGATATGACATTCACAAATATATTTTTAAAGTTCAATGATTTCTTTTGTTTTGAATTTCAGAAAGAACACAAAATTCTGCTTCAGCAAGCAGAATGTTACCAGTCATTCCAGGCTACTGCTACTAGGGATAGGAGGAGTATGAGGGTAAAGATAAAGAAGAAAGAATATTTTCTTTATGAACTTGAAAATATCTTCTTAATATCTTTAAAGGCAAAAGTAGCAAAGCTGTATAAAAAGTAAACAGGCATGGATCACCAGAAATAAACAATTACCACCATAGAAAATAAAACCATAACTAACCCAAAGAAACACAAAGACCGTGGCAAAACTTTGACGTCAAAGGTAATTTTTTAAACTTTATTTTCCTTTAGGGACATGAGAAAGTTCTTCATGAGTATTTGAGGCAAGCCTCCTTATTGATAGGTTTCTGACCTTCTCCCAAAACTGTTTTACTAAATTACAAGGGGGATCTCTACAAGAAGACAGATATACAATCTAATACAAGTTGAGTATCCCTTATAAAAAATGCTTGGAACTAGAAGTGTCTTGGATTTGTGATTTGTTTGGATTTTAGAACATTTGCATTTTGGAGCATTTTGAATTTTCAGATTTAGGATTCTCGACCTGTATACATTTTGTCTCTCTGCCACTTTCATCTTTACTATAAAGTTAATTACTGATCGGTGAGAAAGTTATTTCTTCATATCTGTAACAGAACATATGCAAAGCAAGAGAAGCAGAATACAGTCCTTTAACACAGAACAAATATTGTTAAAATAGCGGGGGGGGGGGGGAACACACCAATATTTCTTTCCTTTAAAAACCTAAACTATTTGACAATTTCTACACTTTGAATAAACAAAAGCTGCGAGCTTCCCCAACTCTCCCAATTCCTTTCCTCCTAGCTTACACATGAATGTAAAAGTCTAAAGCTTATACCATTATGTTCATTCCCTTGTCCAAACAGCATAATGAACAGAAGAAGAAAATCAACAAAAAATCTATGATAAAACTCTAGCCAGGTTCCTCTGAGCCCAACAGAGTTTCTAACAGGTCAAGGCAACATCCCTAGAATGATCCCAGCCACCCTTAACCAAAGTGTTAGTCTCTTAAAGCCCAAGCCTGCCAAAGAATTTACAGTTTGCTCTAGCCAACGCCTGAAGATAGGCCCTGACCAACCACTTAAAGCTTTTACTAAAAAGGGCTTGTAATCGTGAATCCTTTCCCGTCCCTTTGAGATATACATGTACCTCCTACAACTTGGGATTGTCTTTCCCAAGGGCCTGAAAGCCATTTCTTTAAAATGTAATCATCAGGAAGAATGGGGCCTCTATTTCCCTGTCTCAGAGCTAGCTAATGGACACAGCTGACCTAATCAGCATACTCTGCAATTTTTAACTTCTCTGCCTCTACTGAACCTCTGTTCACACTGCAGTAGACCCCTTCCTCCTCCCTTTAAAACTTCCAGTCACCTCTGTGCAAACTGAAGTTGACTTCAGTTCACGCTGGACTCTCTTCCCTATTACAACGGTATATTACTGACTAAAATCTGTCTTTACCACTTTAACTAATGTCCAGCTTTATCTTTGACAGAATGTATAAAGACAGTTAAACAAATCCTAATTAGTAAAGACTTAGTTATTTTATATATAAGATCATTAGAAATAAAGTTGGGTTTTTGGGGGGGGGGGGTAAGGGGGGCCTCTGTCTCCCTGGCTAGAATACAGTGGCTTCATCACAGCTCACTATAACCTCAAACTCCTGAGCTCAAGCGACTCTCCTGCCTCAGCCTCCCAAGTAGCTGGGAGGGATTATAAGCATGTGCTAATTTTTCTCTTTTTTGTAGACAGGGTCTCACTCTTGCTCAGGCGGCTGGGCTGTAACTCCTCACCTCAAGTGATCCTCCCACCTCAGTCTCCCAGAGTGCTAGGATTATAGCTGCCTGGCCATAAAGTTTTTTAATAAAAAAAGAAAGACCTAAAGGTTTGAACTTCACGAAGGAGTCATAATTCAAGAAGTTGACCAATTAGCATTTGGAAGCTAGAAAAGACCCTTGGCAAACATCAAACCCCAGTCTTTCCTTTTACATATGATGAACGTATGGTCCAAAGAGATTAAGTGACTTACCCAAGGTGATTTCAATATGGAATTTAATTAGAAGCATGATTCTCTTACTTCAACATTTAAATATTCTTTCCATTATATTCTCATTGATAAAGCAACATTCACCATTAATCATTCAAGTCAAGATGAGCAATGAATATAAACTGGCTGACTGAAAACATGCTTTTACAATTCCACTGTACACCAACAACAGTAAATCAAGGAAAGTTTGGTGCAAGTGCACAGGAGATAGGATTTCACTTATGGAAGACTATACAGTATTACATATATGAAGCACCTTGGTGAAGAGAAACTTTTTACACACAAGCTAAGAAAACAAAACCCCATGCATAGGTCCAAAGGAGGGTCAAATGATTTAGATAGTCTTCAAAACAACAAAAAGAAGAAAAATGAAAATAAATAAAAAAACCCTTTTTCTGCACTTACCAGCAAAGCATTTGGAACAGAGATTCATAGTCTTGCTGGACCTGGGGCAAAAAAAAAGAAAAGAAAGAAAGAAGAGCTAAAAATTCTGTATCACTCTAATCAAAACATAAGATGTCTAAAATGTAGGCAAAGAATTTCTTGGCCAGGCAACTGAACTAAGAAACTAATAAATTAATAAGAAGTCCCTAGCTAGCTACCCGCCCCACAAACAAAAACAACAAAAATAAAAACATTTTTTTTTAAACCTGTGAGTTAGCCAACGCTTTATTTATTGTGGTTAGTAGCTTTGGTAGCACCAAGTTCAGAAATATCATAATATGCCCAGAAGATGGCACAGGAGTCAATTTATCCCATATAACTGCACATTCCCCCTGTTCAAACTAGAATATATGCCACAAAGTTATCACTATAAACAATGAAAATTTTGTTTGTAAAGAGGTAAAACTTCCTCCTCATGTATACACTTATTTATCTCTATAATATCACTTAAACTTTTATCTGGTCTTTCCTCTCATTCTTGTCCTATTTCAGATCCTGGTCACATTATAACCCTGTTGTTGAAAATTCTTTCTTCAGATGCTCCCAATCAAATTATTTTTCATATCCTTTCATCCATTAATTATTGCTACAATTCACTGAATACTAACTTAGTATTTAGTATTTAGCATTTAACACACATTCTTAGTAATTTTCCCAATACCACTAAGAAGGCTGCTACCATATTGCTTTGCTCTTAAAATGTACTTTTTAAAAAAATCACATTAGCATTTCTGTAACCAGGAAACACCTTACAATTGGCTACAAGTGATGAATAATTTAATGAGAAAATGTCCCCCCTCCTCCTCTGATGTTACTAAATTGAGAGGATCTTAGAAGTCAAAGACATAGAGTCTCGTTCCCATTAGACAGGTGAGCAGCTTGCCCCAGGTCACAAACCTAGGAGATGTAGAATAATTTCTGACCATGGGTCTGAGCTAACTCCAAAGGCCAACCCACCATCCTCTATTCACAACACAGCACCTGGCACCACACGGCAGCCCAGGGACTACATGGCAGGTAATCAGTAATGACCTCTCTGTTAAAGTCATCTCATTGCTGCTTCCCTTACTGATCCTCTCCCAAGTGGACTTATTCTTACAGCTCCTTCTTGCAAAAACCTCTTAGAATACTCTATGTTGGACAAGTTGACCTATTTACCACTCGTTTCTCGGCAACACCCCTCCCAATATCTGAGCCTTGGACCAGAATTTCACCTACAAAGAGAATAGTCCAACTTTATTTTGCCTTCTGTACTAAATTTTACAATTAAAGAAAGTCTCCCTCAGGAAATATACCCTGACAACTCTGATAGTTTTCCCATGTGCTAGAATCCAAGACCTAACAGTAACTGTCACAGAGTGACAAGACTAAGGGAAGAGGGTCATTATTTCTCTTTCCCAAAAGAGATGCTGTGTCAACAACTGGATATTCCTTCAGAATTCTGCTTAATATAAACTCATCAAAGGCCATGAGGAAAATTACATATCAATAAAAAAAAATGAATGGATGAAGAGACGTGTTAATGGTGGCATCTAACATATTACATGTCTGAATTGTGGTGAGCATAATACCAGATGCCTTCAACTCCCATTTACCAATGAGCAAACAGAGGCCCTAAGAAGGTATATAACTTGCCAAAGATTACAGAACTATTAAGTAAATTAATCTGGTCTAACTCCAAACCCTGTGTTCTTTTCACCATGTTAAACTAAGGCCACTGCTCTAATATGGAAGGGCACTGAGGGACACACATCAGTCCCAAACCAGCACTCTAGTAGTTTGTGAGAATGGTCCCACGACTGAAGATTTAGAGTATGGTAATCAAGTCGGCTTCCTGAGAAAGTAAAGCCTCCTATGTGGAGGAAGCACAACCCCTGCCCCAACTCCAATCTAAGACTCCCAGTCATTTCAGTTCCAATATAAGGAAGAAATGGGGATGAAGGGATTCCTTTGTTGCTCGAATTCCGCCCCCCAGAGAAGCAGATCCCTTTCTAATGCAATCACTATCTCTTGTTCATGCAATGTCACCAACAGCCAGATGTAACTCATATATCACCTCTGCTACTCTCCACTGTGCAGCAGGAATCATGGAAAGCCTGCAGAGAATAACTAAGAGCAGCTCAGTTATTCAGCTGAGCAGCAGCACACCAAGTGTGCCCGTTTTAACATCTGTGTTTCACAAAGCTGATAAGAAAAAAATGGTAAAATAGCATTTTTCTCAGAGTCCCCTTGATCTCTCTTCAGATAGTATATGTATTTAAAATGCCCACCATACCTATATATTACCTAAATGACTTCCAATCCATATTCTGAGCAGGAATTTTACAGCAACATGGTTATCAATCAGGTTATGATAGAAATAATATACTGACATTACTCAAAACAAGATGTTTCAAATCTGAAATAAACCAGATTTTGGCTACTGAAATAATAGTCACTGCTAAACAATGCCAACTTGGATCACAGAGATCAACAATGAACCGAAAGAAACTGGCAGAGACGCTTCTGAGAACTTTGATCCTTTCTCATGTCAAATGTGAAACTTGAAGCTAACCACAGGCATACAATTACTGAGTACCTAAAGAAAAGCAGTGGGATCAATTTGCACCGAGTCTTGGGATAAGACAACAGGAGTTGTCTAAGTGGCAACAAAGATGAAAGTACAAATGATTCTCTTTTGTCTCTACTGCTCCAATGAAACTATTCTAATTGAGATCTCCAATGACCACCATGTTTCTAAAACTAAGGGGTAGTAAGTCAAAAATGCCTACTCAAACATAAAAAGTCAAGTCCCTGGAATTTATAATGTCTAGAAGTTATCTCATTTAGAAAAAGGGTCTTGGTGGATGAATTAAGAATTTGAGATGGGATTACCCTGGATTATCCAGGCAGGCCCTAAATGACATCAAAAGTGTTCTTGTTAAGAGAGACGCAAAGAATGTTCTTGTAAGGGAGTGAGTGGCAAAGTCAGTTTAGAGAGACACACAGAGAAGACCATGTGAAGATGGAAGCAGAGACACAGGCAAAAGCCCAGGAATGCTGGGGGAGCCCCTGGAAGCTAGAAGAGGCAAGGAATGGATTCTCCCCCTGAGCGCCCTGAAGGGAAGAAAGCCCTTTTGGACCTTTAGCCTTTACAACTTTGAGAGAATAAATTTCTGTTCTTTTAAGCCACCAAATTTGTGGCAATTTGTTACAGCAGCCTCAGAAAACTAATATACAAGGGTTACGTCTCCAATCTTGTCATATTCCCTCCCTCTCAGTAGCATTCAACTAGACCCATACTTCTGTCTGGAAAACTCTCTTCTTTCACCTTCATGTCGCTCAGATTGTGAATCAAATCAACCTTCCTCTGCTGCAGTTTTCCTCCCACCTAACTGTTCCCTTTTTGCCACCTTTGCTGCTGCTCCTCCTCTGCCAAGACCTTTATTTGGAGTCCCCAAGACTCATTCCTCATTACCTCTATTTCTCACTTAGCGATCTCACACAGTCCCATGGCTTTAAATACTGTATCTATGAGTATACATGGTCAGGCAGAGTGGTATAAAGGACACTGGAGACTCAGAAAGGGGTAGGGGTGGGGAGGGAGGGATGAATAATTACTTATTGGGTACAATGCGCCCTACTCAGATGATGGGTACACCAGAAGCCCAGACTTCACCAAAAAACCACTTGTTCTCCCTAAATCTATTGAAATTTTTTTAAAAAATCATGTATCTATACACCAAAGACTCACAAATGTTTACCTGCAATCCCCAAACTCTTTACCTTGCTCCAAACTCATATATGTCTATTCAATATCTTAAAAGCAGCGCAAACTCATTATTTCAAATTATAATGCTCAGTATTTCCACTAAACTTGCCTGATCCATATCATCATCTTGTCCATCATTATAAATGGCAACACCTTCTTCCCAGTTGCTCAGCTCAAATACCTAAAAACCATCTCTGGTTCCCCTCCTTCCTGCAGTCCCCCATATACAATACGCATTGCGAGTCACTGGGTCTACTTCTAAATAGACCTCAAATCTATGTTATTATACTTCTCTCCTTCCTCAATGCTTCTACAACGGCCACCATTAATTAACTCTCATCTGGACCACTGTAAATGACTTTTTACTGGTCTCCCCATTCCCATTCTTGACCCCATACAATGATTTTCCACATAGCAGTTAGATCATGCTATTTTCCTGCTTAACACCATCCAACAATTTCCTATTATACTGAGTATAAAATCCAAATTTTTACAAAAGCCTGGAAATCCCCTTATGATCTGACTCCACCTACCTCCCCTCTTCCTCTTACATTTTGCCCCTCATTCACCATATCCCAACCACATTTGCCTTTTTTCTGTTCCCACAATGTACTGCAGAGCTCTTGCCCATGTTGCTCCCTCTACTCCTCAATCACTGTAAGCCTATCTCTTTCTTGTCACTTAGGTCCTAGTTCAAACCCCTCAGCAGCTTTCCCTTGACCATTCAATTTAAATCAGTTCCTCTTCCTGTTTTCTTTTCTTTCACAGCACATCATTCTTTGGTATCTCACCATGTGCCTGCCTGCTTGTTGACTATCTTTCACTAGTACAAGGTACATGGTATAAGAGCAAAGATATTCTTGGTCACTCTCCTCTGGTATTTAAAAGACAAGCAATAAATATAATAAATACTTATTAAATGAAGAAATGAATTAATTCTCTCCTAAAGGCATGAACCATAAAATATCTAAGTAGATTTCTAAAATATATTTTGTATAGGTCACTCAAACACCAGCTAGAAGATAAGGTCTCTACAATTCCTATGGCTGTCAGCCTGTCATCTCTCTAGAGCTCTGTCACAATGCACTTCCTACAACTGGTAGATAATGCCACCCTATGTATCTATGATGTGTCACTCAGGAGATAACAGGTGGCAGACACTTTCAGAAGTTACTTTCCAATGAGATGGGAGTTAGAAAGCAGCTTAAATTTTTTTCTTCTTTCAATAAATAATGTTTAATAATATTTTGCAATTTTGAAAGCACATACCTCTTGTATGCGATTTAGAAAAACATAAATATATGAGTAAAAACTAAAAATCATTTATAAATCTAACTCCCCTAAATAAGAATTATTTTGGAATACTTATCTTTATATGCATACTTCATAATTTATTATATTTAACAGTACTAGTAAAGTTGTATGGTATGTTCACAGGTATTCATTTTATTATGCTTTGTACCATATATACACATTACATACAGTCACGCACCACATGACAAGTTCTCACCTCCATCAAAAACAGACCACATATGCAACTGTGTTCCCATAATATTATGATGGAGCTAAAAACTTCCTATTGCCTAGTGACATCATAGCTATCATGTAATGTCCATGGAGCAATGCATTACTCACGTGTTTGTAGTAAACAAATCTGATGTGCTGCCAGTCACATAAAAGCAGTACAATTATGTACAGCACATAAAACTTGATAATAAGAGATTATGTACTGGTTTATGTATTTATTATACCATACTTTTTTGGAAAGAGGGGAGGGTTTCACCCAATTGCCTAGGCTGAAGTGCAGCAGCCTAATCATAGCTCACTGCAGCCTTGAACTCCTGGGTCTCCCTAGGTTGCCCAGGCTGGTCTCAAACTCCTGGCCTCAAGTGACCTATGATCCTCTCACCTCGGCATCCCAAAGCAGTAGGACCTCAGGCATAAGCCACTGTGCCTGGCCTACATTTTTACTATTATTTTAGTGTGCTCCTATTTATTTAAAAAAAAAAGTTACAGTAAAACAGCCTCATGCAGGTCCTTCAGGAAGTATTCCAGAAGACATTGTTATCATAAGAGATGAGAGCTCCATGCCTGAAGACCTACCAGCGAGAAAAGATGGCTCACGCCTATAATCCTAGCACTCTGGGAGGTCGAGGCGGGCGGATTGCTCGAGGTCAGGAGTTCGAAACCAGCCTGAGCAAGAGCGAGACCCCGTCTCTACCATAAATAGAAAGAAATTAATTGGTCAACTAATATGTATAGAAAAAATGAGCCGGGCATGGTGGTGCATGCCTGTGGTCCCAGCTACTCGGGAGGCTGAGGCAGAAGGATCGCTTGAGCCCATGAGTTTGAGGTTGCTGTGAGCTAGGCTGACGCCACAGCACTCACTCTAGCCTGGACAACAAAGTGAGACTCTGTCTCAAAAAAACAAAAAAAAGACCCTATCTCTTAAAAAAAAAAAAAAAAAAAAAAATCTAATCTAAAAAAAAAAAAAAAATGGGAAAGTGAAATACAGTGATATTAACGATACTAACCCTGTATAGGCCCAGGTTAATGTGTGCCTTTGTGTCTTAATGTTTAACAGATAAGCTTAAGAGGTAAAAAATAAAATTAAGAAATTTTTAAATAGAAAAAAGCATATAGAAGATATAAAGAAAATATTTTTGTATAGTTATGCACTTGTGTTTTAAGCTAAGTATTACTACAAAAGAGTCAAAAGTTTAAAAAATCTTTAATGTTTTATAGTAAAAAGGATACGATTAATTTATTATTGAAGAAAGAAAAAATTTTTCATAAATTTAGCACAGCCTAAGTATACAGTGTTTATAAAGTCTACATTAGTGTAATGTCCTAGGCCTTCACATTTACTCACCATTCACTGATTCACTCACTCAGTCCTGCAGGCTCTATTCATGGTCAGTCCACTACACAAGTGTACCATTTTTTATCTTTTATACAGTATTTTTACTGTGCCTTTTCTATGTTTAGATATACAAATACTTACCTTTATCTTACAACTGCCTACAGTATCTAGTACACTGACAAGCTGTACAAGTTTGTAGCCTAGGAGCAATAGGTACATTTATAGCCTAAATGTGCAGTGGGCTATACCATCTAGGTTTGTGGAAGTACACTTTCTGATGTTCAACACTGTTTGCACAATGTCAAAATCCCTCCTATTTCTCACAACATGTCCCATCATTGAGCGACACGTGACTGTGTTTTCTTTTGTATATATCAAAAACTTCATAAAGAAATGTAAAATGAAAGCATATAGATTTCATTTTTTCATTTTATATCAACATTTAATATTCTTCCTATCATTAAATGTTCTTCAAAAACATTTTTGTTTTTCTGTAATAATCCATTACATACTAATACTATAATTTATTTAGTCACACTCTTACTTTTGGATGTATAATCTTTTGTCCCAGGTTTTTCCTATTATAAATATTGCAATAATGAGCATTTTGGGACTTAAATCTTTGATCACAAATCTCTGTCTTAATGACTTTCTTTAAAACTGATTCTGGAAAGGAGACTTTATTAGATGAAAAAGTATGATTTTGGTAAGTATTAAGAAATTACTTTCCAGATAAGTTCTATATACTTTTTTCAATATACCCTTACCAACATTGAGTATTTTCACTCTTATATCTTTGCTTGATGGGAGAAATGGTTATCTCAGTAAACACATTTTCTTCTTAAAAACATTTTTCAATTTTGAAGGAAATTAATTTTTTGAAGAAGAATAAATTAAACTTCAGGCTAATTCATCTTGGGGAATTAAGTAACATTACTAATTTCTGGGAATTTTAGAAACATCCTATTTATAATATTTTCCCAGCACACACAAGCTACTATCTCTCCCCACCTAGGGAAACACAGACATGGCAAGCCCCCAAAAAACTATTTTAATATAAATATGAAAGTAAAAACAACCTTGTCACGATATCAACATTCCTCAATAACCACTTGTTCCCTCCATCCCACCCCAACCCCCATGAACAGTGAGGAAGAACCTGGAGCACAAGAAAATAAAAAAGAGTAAAAAGAAAATCAGCACCAGCACATAAATATGCCAAACCCTTCTAGTCTTACTATCCCTGAACTTCTCTAGATTAGACATGGATCATAAAACAAACAAAACAAAACAAAAAAAAAACTAGACTACAAAAAAATTTCCTTCTTAAATGAAGGGAACCAATCTGGAAAGACTGTCACATCTGTAAATACCAGTCTGTAAAAATTACTCACATTTCCTAATTCAACCTACTTTAACAATCCAGAAGGAGGGAAGGGGAGGGAAGGGTAAAAGAACAGAAGGAAGGAGAAAGGGGTGAGAAAGAGGGGGTAAAAGAGGGAAGGAAAAACAAACCACAATATCTACTCCATCTTAAAAATAATTCCACTTGCCTCAGAGGTAAGATCAGATGATTAAAGACTAGTAACATCTGCCTGCCACCACCTACACTTACAGCCACAAAGTCTAACTTCCTAAAACAGCTAGGAAGCAGCAAACAGCTCTACTAAATCATCACTCTATGCTCACCCCAGGCAAACAAGAAAAAGGCCAGTTCAAATACATGACTTCCTAGCTGGCAATGACAAAGGAGGCTTTCAATGGTGCAACCAGCCTGTCAGAACTGTTGCACATCATTCTAAATCATTCAAATGACATCTGCAAAGTTTTCTTTTAAAGGAAATATTATAAAGGAAAAGACAGGAGTTGTTAATAAGGAGAATTAGTTCATAGAATGTGGCAATATGGCTCCTGCTCACTTTAAAAATTAATTACAATGTAACAATTTAGATTCTAGGTGGGTTGTTATAATTATCAATATTGGGTTTACTGTAATTACCAGAGTTTTAACATCTTATAACCAAATTCAAGGGCACCAGAGCATAAGCCCCTGATTTTGTGTGTTTAAGTTCTCACACTAAAAGATACACTGTAGAATAGATGTAAAATAAGTCACATTATCATCGTGGCCCTGTATGCATTACTAAAAACTTGCTCCAGGCATGGCACGGTAGCTCACACTTGTAATCCTAGCACTTTGGGAAGCCGAGGCAGGGGGATAACGTGAGGCCAGAAATTCAAGACCAGCCGGAACAACATGGCAAGACCCTGTCTCTACAAAAAATAGAAAAATTAGCTGGGTGTGATGGGACGTGGCTGTAGTCCCAGCTATTCAGGAGGTTGAGACAGGAAGATCACTTGACTCAGGTATTTGAGGTTGCAGCAAGCTACGATGATACCATCACTGCACTCTACCCCAGGCAATAGAGTGAAACCTTGTCTCAAACCACAACAACAAAACACACAAACAAAAACCTTAGTCCAACACCATCTAATGATTATAAACAAGATGATGCATGGCCATCAAAATACTCAAAAGGAGAATAAAAATTAAATATGTGAAAGCTCTTGTAAAAAGTAGAAAAATACAATGAACTGAATGAAAACGCCAAATAATTTTTCCACATAAGAGAAAGTTAATGATACTATCAACTGTAACACACCTTGTATCTACAGTGGTTGCAGTGAGAGGGAGGGAAAGAAGGAGCAGAGGGAAGAAAAGGCTTCAAAAATTTCTGGAAGTGAGAAACCCAAGCCTGCAGTCATGTCCAGGTAAATGGTGTCTGGGATTTCAAAAGAGGAAGACCTCATCAGTGAAATCACAGTCTCAGAGGTATTTATCCAGTCAGAGTCTGTGAAATGGCTGAGACAGTAAAGTTCTCATCACTAGGGACAGAGACACTGAGGTATGGAAAGATTTCAAGCAACACTAGTGCTGGATGCTTTGTCAAGGTTATTATACCTAGCAAGTTTTTTTTTTTGGGGGGGGGGACTTAAAATACAGATTTAATTTTAAATGCAGGTTTAATACTTATTTCTGGAGAGTGCTCTCACAATTAAAAGAAGTAGCTACTATTGAAGAATGCCTTTGAAGATCAATCTAGAATGCAATGCAGTAAAAGGCTTGAAAAGTGAGAGAGATAAGAAAAGAACATCAAAATGATGGCAACCCTCCTAATGCCACATAAACAGATTCTGTAGTGTGGGGTAAATATTCCAGTGATAGCAGCATTTACAGGTTTTTAAAGTGTTCTATCTCAAATAACTCGGAAGTTGAAAAAGAAAGCGAACATGATATCCTCCCAAAAAACCACCCAACAACTTTAAAAGTAGTTTCTGGTAAATATTAATGATATGTCTGTGAAGAAATGGAGAACTTGAATAAATTTGTTCATAAAATAAGTGTGAAAAAAGTAATATTTTAAAATTTATTTAGGATAAAATGGGTGAATGAATATATGAGATTTCTTTCTTTTTTTTTTTTTTCAGACAGAGTCACTCTGTTGCCCAGGCTAGAGTGAGTGCCGTGGTGTCAGCCTAGCTCACAGCAACCTCAAACTCCTGGATCAAGCAATCCTTCTGCCTCAACCTCCAGAGCAGCTGGAACTACAGGCATGCGCCACCATGTCCAGCTAATTTTTTCTATATATTTTTAGTTGGCCAATTAATGTCTTTCTATTTTTAGTAGAAAGGGGTCTACTCTTGCTCAGACTGGTCTCAAACTCCTGTCTTAAGCGATCCTCCCACCTTGGCCTCCCCAAGTGCTAGGATTATAGGCATGAGCCACTGCGCCCTGCCGAGATTTCCCTTTTTTTTTTACAACTGCATGTGAATCTATAATTATCTCAAAGTTTTTTAAGATTTTAAAAGTATATATGTGCAATTAATAAATATTTTAATTAGACACTTAACTATTTCATCTATATCAACTAAATGTTTCTCTATTCAAGTTAACCGAAACATTTTTCTTTTTCTTATTGAGAAAAAGAAGGGGTACTTTATATCTAGCTCTCTTCATATGCAAATATATATTACACTTTAGGAAATTCAAACCCTATATAGTGTAAAAATAATGGTCAGAATTCACTGTTGTAGTAGAGAAAATAGGAAAAAAGATTAAGTTCACTGCTGTCCTGCTACCTAAAGAAATCATATACAACCTGATAATTAAATATTTGGTTTAATCTATTCCCGACCATCTTATAAATTTTTTCAGAAGTCTCTATTTGGGTGAGAAAACAGAAAGAAAAAAGAATTCCCTATCAATCCAGGGCACTTTCAATGCCTAGCTTGAAAGATTCAAAGGACAGACTGACTCTCTTGTTAGGGGTTAATGCAGCTGGTAACTTTAAGTTACCATTTTGAAAATCCTACAGCCCTTTAAGAATTATGCTAAATCTACTCTGCCTGAGCTCTATAATGTACAACAAAGCCTGGATGACAGCACATCTGTTTTCAGCTTGGTTTACTGGATATTTTAAGCTCACTGTTGAGACCAACTGCTGAAGGAAAAAAAGATTCCTTTAAAAATATTATTGCCCACTGACAATGCACCTGGTCACTGAAGAGCTCTGATGGTCATGTACAAGGAGATGAATGTTGGTTTTGTGCCTGCTCACACAACAATCATTCTGCAGCCCATGAATCAAGAGGTAATTTCAACTTTCAAGTCTCATTATTTAAGAACAGATTTCATAAGCCTATAGCTGCCACAGACAGTGATTCTTGTGATGAATCTGGGCAAAGTCTTCTGTAAAGAATTTACCATTCCAGATGCCATTACGAACATCTGTGATTCATGGGAGGAGGTCAAAATATTAACAGAAATTTGGAAGTTGATTCCAATCCTCATGGATGACTTTAAGGGCTTCATGACTTCAGTGGAGGAAGTCACTACAGCTGTGGTAAAAACAGCAAGAGAATTAGAATTAGAAGGGGAGCCTAAAGATATGACTGAATTGCTGCAGTGTCATGATAAAACTTGCATGGAGGAGGAGTTGCTTCTTATGGATAAGCAAAGAAAGTGGTTTCTTAAGGTGAATCTACTCCCAGTAAAAATATTATGAACACTGTTGAAATGACTACAAAGGATTTAGAATATTCCATAAACTTAGCTGATAAAGTAGGAGCAAGGTTTGAGAGGACTGACTCCAATTTTGAAAGAAGTTCTACTGTGGGTAAAAACACTATCACATGCTACAGAGAAATCTTTTGTGAAAGGAAGATGCAAAGGCACCACTGACCCTTATTTAACTAGTTTTCTTAGCACTTTGGGATTTTTTTGTAGTATCACTTGTGTAATACAAAAACCCTAGTTCCACACTGAATTTCCACAGCTATTTACTTTCCTTAAGAAAATTATCTTGTCCTGATCCAGCTAAATGTCATACTATGTATGTTCACCTTTTCTAAACCATCAGATAGTCTGAACTTTAATCAAGTTTTCTAGTGAGCCACCACCTATCCTGCCCAATTTGATGCCATTCACAAACTTCATGAGCATACTCTGCCCCCATCTAAAACTGTGACAGAAATATTATAATAAAAAGCACTGTGCTCAAGATCCGGCAAACAGATTTCAACTTAGATTGCACAGTACCCCTCTCCAATGCTGAGGATTGGCTAATTGTTCTCAGAAGACTTTGATAGTCCTAGGTCAGTCTACCATCTTAGCCATAAAACTTGCTACCTCTCACAAACATCTGTCTAAACCATCACCAAAAAAACAAGATGAAGAGCTGTAAGTTGGCAGAAAAAAAGACCCATAATAAACAACCTACAGCAGATAGTTGCCCTTAGTGCCCTAAGATGGTGAATCTCCTCTTCTTCAAAGAATACAGCAGAAATTTTCTTGGCAAGACTCTACTCAACTGGCTGTATTAACCTATACTATTGAGACCCCCCCCATAAAACACACGACATAACTACAGCGTGTCAAGTGCTCTTTGAAGCTGAATGTCTATCAAGACCCATTGTTTTGTTCATAGGTTTCTGGGTGTTATTATAAAATTATGCCTGTTTTACTTGTTACTGCAATTACATAATTTAGTTAATTATGATCTAAACCAGTAAGTGCAAAAAGAAAGCATTATTTCTCCAAAATCTATGTTGACTATTTTCAATAGATTAAAAGACATTGTTGCTATTAGGAGGGGAAAAAAAGATGCTGGCATATTAAGCATGGCCAAGACAACTTAAGGACTGGGGAACAAATCATAAAAATCTAGAAAGAGTATACAAAGCAAACAATCAACACAGTGAAGAAATAACCTACAGACTGGGAAGAGATATTGCAAACCATACTTTTTTTTTTTCTTTTGAGACAGGATCTCACTCTGTTGCCCAGGCCAGTGACATCAACATAGCTAACTGCAATGTCAAACTCCTAGGCTCAAGTGATCCTCTTGCCTCAGCCTCCTGCCTCCTCCTTCTCTCCCTCCCAGTAGCTGGTACTACAGGCCTGCAGCTGCGAACCATACATCTGATAAGGGGTTCATATCCAAAATATATAAGTAACTCAAAACAACTCAATAGCAAGAAAACAACTCAATATTTTAAATGGACAAGAAACCTGAATAAGTATCTCTCAAAAGAAGACATGCAAATACCCAACAGGTATATGAAAAAATGTCCAACATCACTAATCATCACAGAAATGACAAATTAAAATCACAATGAGTCAGCCGGGCCCGGTTGCTCACGCCTGTAATCCTAGCACTCTGGGAGGCATAGGCGGGAGGATTGTTCAAGGTCAGGAGTTCAAAACCAGCCTCAGCAAGAGCAAGACCCCATCTCTACCAAAACAATAGAAATAAATTAATTGGCCAACTAAAAATACATACCGTGTTTTCCTGAAAATAAGACAGGGTCATATATTTATTTTTCCTAAAAAAGACACCTTAGGGCTTATTTTCAGGGGATGTGTTATTTTTTTTAAGTACGGTACAACAATCTACATTTATTTAAATATAGTTAAGTCGTCTTCTTCTAGAACATCATCATAACTCTCCAAACCCTGAATTCCATCCTGAATTTCTTGCGACACTATTTCCTTTAGAACCACTGGCCCCAATCTCTCATGTCGAGCAATAGAGCTCTCATGGGGCAGATGAGAAGAACTGCTCATCTTCTTTACCGCTCCACGACGAATTGCATGGGTTGCGCAGATATGCTGTGTAGCCACGCCCATCACTAGGTCTTATTTACTAAGGGTAGTGCTATATTGTAAAAATGCTTAAAAATCCTGCTAGGGCTTATTTTATGGGTAGGTCTTATCTTCGGGGAAACAGTAGAAAAAATTATAAGAAACTAAAGCTGACAGAAATGAGGCAACTTAACTAATAAAAAGTATAGCTGGGATTCAAACCCTAACATTTTTAAGATTAACTCAAATATAAAAGGAAGGGAATAAAGTAAGACACTTCCAGTAGTACAACTCTATGAATATGCCACATGAAAAAAAGAAAATCATATCCTTCCCCAAACTGTCCTCATAATAGCTTTCTAGTAAAATATATGGACAGAAAGTCAACATTAGTCCTAACAAACCTTTAGTTTGACACGTGCCAGCATTTCTTTCCTTTAACCAGGATAAGACATTAATTATTAATATTGTGCTGGTTACCACTTCGAGAGAATCCAATTAATTGTCACCACTTATTTCAAAGTAAATCATGAAAGGTATGGAGCGGAGAAACTGGCTATAAATAAGCCCCTAAGGAAAGGAAATTTAAAAAAATACAGATTCCTAGGCCCCACTCCAGGACCTAATAAATCAAAATGTCTGGGCTAATGTCCAATAATCCTTATATTTTCTTAAAAGCCCAGGTAGACAGCCAAGTTTGGGAACTATCACAGGGAAGTTAAAAAGTCAAACAAACAGAAGTGCAACTAGCATTGATCTTGGAGTACAAGATTATGGGACTTGGTCACCGGTAATCCTAGCACTCTGGGAGGCTGAGGTGCGCGGAGTGCTCAAGGTCAGAAGTTTGAAACCAGCCTAAGCAAGAGCGAGACCACTATAAATAGAAAGAAACTAACTGGCCAACTAATATATATAGAAAAAATTAGCCAGGTATGGTGGCACATGCCTGTAGCCCTAGCTACTTGGGAGGCTGAGGCAGGAAGCTAGGCTGATACCATGGCACTCACTCTAGCCTGGGGAACAAAGTGAGACTCCGTCTCAAAAAAAAAAAAAAGATTACGCGATTTACTTATAATCTAGTTAGGACTCAGAGCCTTTTACTGTACACTTACATTTCAAAGGACATGATTCTACCCAAAATATACTTGAATATTTGCATTAATTCATGATACTCAACATATAATACTGTACTTATATCACATTTAAGAAATCTTTTATTGATTAATTCTAGCTGCTCGTGTACGACACAGATATATCATATGGGATATATACACACACTAGTAACCTTATACAACATTTAGCATGGTGACTGACAATCCAGCTCCAAATAGTTTTCAAATAAACAAGTACAAGTTAATCTAATAACTATTCACTGACACCCATGTTATGTGACAGGCACTGTTCTGGGTGCTGTGAATAAGCCAAGAACAAGACTTATTCTCACAATACTTATTAGCTGGGATATCAGTCACTAAACAGGTTGCTATGGAAGTACTCACCCCTTTACATCATTTTCCTTACTTTACTTTTAGATGTGAAAATTCTGCTTCATCCTTCGTTGGGGCATTATAGGAGTCTGAATCCCTTTAAATTCCAGTTTTCATTTTATATGGAGAAAATGTACAAACAAGCAGCCTCTGTTACTATTTCAAAGCAATTGGAAAATCCCAGAATCCACATTTCCATTGGGCTGAGACTTTCCAATATGCCTAATAATGATACTTTATGACCTAGAAGTTCCAATGAATTGGTAGTAAGAAAACATTGATCTGCTTCAGTGGCATTGTAATTGGAACGGTGATTAAATGCATCATGTTAAATTTACCCTAGGCCTTTTCCAGTGTGGCAAATATAAAATGAGCTATCAGTATCAGCAGAGCCTAAACCACTATTTCCTTCTAAAATGATACTTTTCCTGCATGTCAAAGGTGATATGTTTGAGCTTCCCCATTAATATTTAGGTGGCATAACATGACAAACTATATACTCCCATATAGGCTTCCATAGGATGTACACTGCCCAACATGGCTTATTCTATTTAGGAACTTGGAACAAACTTACGTATGTCAGAGCAGCACATTTGCACCACTATAGTTAATGGTCTGTCAGCATTTCCATTATAAAGCAATTTTCAAAGGTTTATTGCTCTGCTGAAGAATTTGCTCTGAGCTAAAATTTGGCATTGCAGAAAAGCAAAAACTGTAGCCTGTAGTTGTTTATTCCTTTCCAAGTAGGCCAAGTAGTTTGTTTTTTTAAAGTTAATCTGGTCCTTTATTTCAGAATTTCCTCATATAGCCCTTTGGGAATATCCACAGAACAAAAACTTCACACCTCACAAAGGGACTATTGTTTGGTAATAGCAGCTAGCAACTTGCAAGGTACAAAGCATAGATTCCAACTTATTTATGGAAAATAATTTTTAAAAAGCAAGCATATTTTTCATGAACTGCAAGTTTAAAAACTTTTCATCAGTTCTTCCTTAGTTGTGATTAAATCATTCACGATATTAGCATGCTCTGCCACTGATATTAAAATCAATGGATGACTTAAAACTTCTCATCAATGGTTAAACTTCCTTCCCACCCAAGAACCACAGACTAATGACCTAATATGAATGTCATCTATTCTCAACTCCATCTTACTCCACTAGCTAAAGGGAGTAAATACTATAACTAAAAGCTAAGTAGCGAGCCAGGCGTGGTGGCTCACGCTTGTAATCCTAGCACTCTGGGAAGCCGAGGCAGGAGGATTGCTCAAGGTCAGGAGTTTGAAACCAGCCTGAGCAAGAGGGAGACCCCGTCTCTACTATAAATACAAAGAAATTAATTGGCCAACTAATATATATAGAAAAAATTAGCCGGGCATGGTGGCACATGCCTGTAGTCCCAGCTACTCGGGAGGCTGAGGCAGCAGGATTGCCTGAGCCCAGGAGTTTGAGGTTGCTGTGAGCTAGGCTGACACCATGGCACTCACGCTAGCCTGCGCAACAAATCGAGACTCTGTCTCAAAAAAAAAAAAAGCTAAGTAGCAATAAAGGTTATACAGTGGGTAAGAAAAGCTTTGAAAATAATTTAGAAGTTCAAAAAATAAATGATCTACTCCTGAATGACAAAGTTCACAGAAAACAAATGTGGTAATCTAAAAGATTGGTATATTAGTAATAAACTAACAATTTTATTCCATCTCTGGAAACCATTCTAAGCTGAAAGCTTGCCAGAATATTCCATGCATCATACAAATTAGAAATCAACTATTCCAGTATTTTGTTTTCTTATTATTGAACCTAACTTGAAAGCTTAAATATTTATACTTCAAACAGAGTTTTTCAATTATATAGCTAATTATAATTCTACTACAACTCTACCCAATAAATAAATGAGATATAACATAAGAACAATTTTCTTAACTTAAAAATTCTCATTATGTACAAATTAAGACCCTCTAAAAGTGTGGACTCTGGTAAGCAAAGTAATCTTGTTTAAATGAATATTTCTGAGATCCATCTCGAATTAATGCATAAATACAGCTTGATATGCTTTGCTAATTTTCCAACTTTATATTGGCTTAAAATATTACTATTTAAAACCATCTATGAAACTACTCCCAAACTAAATAACACAGAATGATGTTTGTAAAACGTTAAGTAAACACTATCTAAGCCAAGCACAGAGGTTGGAACCTGTACTCCCAGCTATTTGTGAGGTGGCTGAGGTAGGAGGGAGGGTCTCTTGAGTCCAGAAGCTCAAGGCCAGCCTGGGCATTATAGCAAGACCAAGTCTCTTTAAAAAAAAGAAGAAGAAGAAGAAGAAGGTAGAAGAAAGAAGAAGAAAGAGAAACTTGCTATTGGAACTCTACCTAAAAAGGGAAAGTCTATATTCAATTAAAATTATTTTTTTAAAAAGGAATCTAATTCATGATTATAGCTCTTTGAAATATGGACATGAATGCACCACACAAGGACTAGAAGAGTCTAACAAATATTAAAAGATATGGACAGGGGCCGGGTGTGGTGGCTTACACCTGTAATCCTAGCACTCTGGGAGTCCAAGGGAAGACGACTGCTTGAGGCCAGGAATTCGAGACAGCCTGAGCAAGAGCAAGACGCCCTCCCTGCAAAAAATAGAAAACTTAGCCAGGCATGGTGGTGTGTGCCTGTAGTCCTGGCTATTAGGGAGGCTGAGGCAGGATGATTGCTTGAGCCCAGGAGTTTGAGGTTTCTGTGAGCTACAAGGATACCATTGCACTCCAGCCTGGGTGACAGAATAAGACTCTATCTCTTAAAAAAATATATATGAACAAAATTTTGTTTTATGATTTTTATTAATGTTATATTCTTTTTATAACAAATATTTTATATTCAGATTCTAAATTAACCCTACCTTTACCTTTGGCAGGCATTAGCTGTAACTTCCAAATTTACAAACATAAAAGCTGAATAAAGCTGAATTCAAAAGCAGATTTACCAGAGGATACTCAACACACTAGCAGAATATTTAAGATTAACCCTAAAAGCTACAACTGTTAAAAGCTAATTGGTTTGATGTACAGAATGAGAGATCCAGGTAAGGAATTAAAGTACTTTTATTTTTTGCAATTTTCTTAAAGGTCCCAGCTAGAAGGTACACTTAACCGAAGGACTTATGAATCCTTTTGGCTTTTGTAATAGAAACCTCACGTCTCTGAACTGGTGGTTCAGATGCAGGTAATAAAGAGATGTAGCAACCTTAGCATGACAGTGAGCATTAAACCTTCACTCAGCTTCACTGCTTATATTCAAAAGGTTGAAGCTTCTCTAAATGGTTTGACTGAAACACATTGGAAGGTAGTTATAGATGATTTCATTTTGATGTTAAAATATGGCCTTGTGCACCCTCTCCTTCTCATTCCCCTCTTCCCTCTCATTTCCTCCCCCTTATGTCCCTCCCCATCCCTTTGTCTTCCTCCTCTCCCTCTACCTATTCTGTAGTAATTCATTATTATTATAGTTAATTGCTTACCTTTTAATGTTAGCTTCTTGGCCAGTTTAATATTGAAAAATGTTTTCACTTCTTGTGGTCAAAAGAATCTCTTTCTTGATCGGTATGTTAAGTAGTTTTCTCATAAGTAAAAAACCAAATTTATCATAATCCTAATTGAGCAGTATTCCTTACATTTTAGTTGACAAAGAGATGTTGCAAAAAATAAGAGAGAAATCTATTTTACAAGCACAAGAGAGAGCAAAAGAAGCCATAGAAGCAAAAGCTGCAGCAAAGCGGGAAGATCAAAAATATGCGTTAGATGCCATGATGAAGATTGAAGAAGAAGAGAGGAAAAAAATAGAAGATATGAAAGAAAACGAACGGATAAAAGCCACTAAAGAATTGGAAGCTTGGAAAGAATGTCAAAGAAAAGTTGAAGAACAAAAAAGAATTCGGAGAGAGGAGAAATTACGTCAAAAAGAAAAGCAAATTGAAGAAGAAAGAAAAAATTTAAAACATAAAAGTCTTCCTAGAAATTCATCTAGATATCTTGCCACAAAAGGGAGAAATTTAGAAAATATATTTTCTGAGAAATTAAAGGAAGATAGTATTCCTGCTCCTCACTCTGTTGGCAGTATTAAAATCAACTTTACCCCTCGAGTATTCCCAACTGCTCTCCGTGAATCACAAGTAGCAGAAGAGGAAGAGTGGCTACACAAACAAGCTGAGGCACAAAGAGCAATGAATACTGATATTCCTCAACTTTCTGATTTAAAAGAAGAAGAAAAGAACCCAGAGTGGTTAAAGGACAAAGGAAACAAGTTGTTTACAACAGAAAACTATTTGGCAGCTATTAATGCATACAACTTAGCCATAGACTAAATAATAAGATTCCACTATTGTATTTGAATCGGGCCACTTGCCACCTAAAACTAAAAAACTTACACAAGGCTATCGAAGATTCTTCTAAAGCACTGGAATTATTGACACCACCTGTTGCAGACAATGCTAATGCAAGAATGAAGGCACATGTACGACGTGGAACAGCATTCTGTCAACTAGAATTGTATGTAGAAGGCCTACAGGATTATGAAGCTGCACTTAAGATTGATCCATCAAACAAAATTATACAAAATGATGCTGAGGAGATTCGGAATGTAATTCAAGGAACAGAACTAAAATCTTAGAGACTACTGGAAGCAACTAGGTATTGTATTAGGTATTGTTTTAAGTTTTTCAAAAATAATGGGAGGTATTAGGAATCTTTGTCTATGCTATAATCAATTGTGCAGAATCGATTTTATTATTTGAGTTCTGTATAGGGCAAAATATAAATCTATAGGAAATGAAATGTTTGACTCTAATTATTTCTGAATAACAAAATCAAAATGAGAATAATCAATTTTAATTCTATACTTCTTAATGCATAATATAATTATACATTTTTTTGTTACTGAATTATACTTGCCCTTGTAATAAAATATTTGTTCTAAGTTACCAAAAAAAAAAAAAAAAATATGGCCTTGTTAATGATTTAAAATAACAGCAAAGGGTTTTCACCAGATTTTATAACTTTTCATCTCCTATCCTATTGCCATTCAAATTCCCCTGTTTTCTCAGGATGACCTTTTCCTTCGTATGCTATTAATAGGAAAATACAATTATAGAACCACTTGCCATTTTAGAGTAAGAAGGCCCTGGCCACAGTGCTACAACCAGAATGAACTGCTAGAAAGTGAGGCAGCTGGTTATCTACTCCCTCATCTCTAATACCACATTAACCTTTCTTTCAATAAAATTTATCCTAATAAATATATCATATGTTAAACATTCAACAGGCACAAAAGTATGGAAAGTATACTTCATTCTCACCCCTGTCTGCCAGGTACCAGTTCCCCCCTATTAGAAGCAACTACTAGTTTCTTTTTTTTTTTTTTTTTTTTTTTTTGAGACAGAGTCTCACTTTGTTGCCCAGGCTAGAGTGAGTGCCGTGGCGTCAGCCTAGCTCACAGCAACCTCACACTCCTGGGCTCGAGCGATCCTTCTGCCTCAGCCTCCCGAGTAGCTGGGACTACAGGCATGCGCCACCATGCCCGGCTAATTTGTTTTATATATATATATATATATCAGTTGGCCAATTAATTTCTTTCTACTTATAGTAGAGACGGGGTCTCGCTCTTGCTCAGGCTGGTTTTGAACTCCTGACCTTGAGCAATCCGCCCGCCTCGGCCTCCCAAGAGCTAGGATTACAGGCGTGAGCCACAGCGCCCGGCCCACTAGTTTCTTTTTGATCCTTCCCTGTGGCACCATCCTGTTTTAAACCATATCCCCAATCCTCTAAATCTCAGCACTCCCAAGCCTGCCTGTGTGCTTTATTTTTCTCACTAGCATTGATCACCAACAGACTTCCAATATATTTTCATTATTTACACTTATTACACATTATTTCACTATTTACATATAGATCAATCATTTCATTCTTGTCCTACCCCCCTCTGCAATAAGAATAAAAACTCCATGAAGAATTCTGTTCACTGCTGTATTTCCAGAGCATGGAACACTGCCTGGAACACAATGGACCTTTGACAAGTATTTGTTGAATGAGTTAATAATAACCCATATTACAAATACTGGTAACAAGTAAGTTATCTATTCTTTACAAAATACTAATGCTAGGCTGGACTTAGTGTCTCATGCCTGTAATCCTAGCACTTTGGAAGGCCGAGGGAGAGGGGAAGGAACACTTGATGCAAGGAGTTCCAGACCAGCCTAAGCAAAAACGAGACCACCTCTACAAAAAATAGAAAACTTAGCCAGGCGTGGTGGTACATGCCTATAGTCCCAGCTACTCCATAGACTGGCATGAGGATTGCTTGAGTCCAGGAGTTTGAGGTTGCTGGGAGCTATGATGATGCCACTGGACTCCAGCCTGGATAACAGAATGAGCTCAAAATATAATAATAATAACTAAAAATTAAAAACCACAACTAATGCTTTTCCAAAAAAGCAGTGGAGGGGGAACCCTACAGAACTAGCAAACTCTACCTAGGGAACTAAGTCAGTTTAAAAGTAACGAAAATTACAACCGTTCAATATTACCCATTGTTTGAGACTGTAAAGTTTACACTGAATTTCTACACAAAAAGAAGTCTGCTAAAACACCACTTGTAAAATTACTTTCCCCTGGGATTTTCTTGAAAATGAGATGCCTACTGCAAGTCTATGCCAAGAAAGTAAAAACAAACATTTTCAAAAAATTTTTTGAGAGATAAGGTCTTGTTCTGTTGCCTACACTGGAATGCAGTGGCATGATCATAGCTTACTGCAGCCGTAAACTCCTGGCCTCAAGCAATTCTCCTGCCACAGCCTCCCAAAGTGCTGGGATCATAGCCGTAAACCACTGTGCCCAGCCCAAGGGGGTAAAATTTTGAATGGTAATTTGTAATCTCAGGAGTCCTGAAAAGGTAGCTTGTTATATAATTTTTTCAGAGCAAAGTATAAAGAAGTTATAAATGAAAACATTAAGTATGGGAAGAAATTCCCACACATATGCAGAAAGACATATATTACAAGGATTTCTGCAGCACTGTTTAAAATAGTTACGTAACCAAATAAATAATAGTTAAGATTGGCAACAACTTGAATGTCCATAAAAAGAGACTAATTAAAGTATGATGAACCTACTGAGTATAATATAAAGCCAGCCAAAAGAATGATATAATTCTATATATGCTCATATGGAACAATCTATAAAACACATCACAAGAAGCTCTATGAACAGTATGTATAGTGCATACGCAAACATGTATCATTTAAATGTATAACTGTTAATGTATAATATGGAAGGATACCCCCCCAATCAAAAACACCCTAGTAATAGAAGCTGCCTCAGGATAAATGAACTGCAAACTGTAGAAAATTTTACTTTTCAGTGTGAACCATTTTGAATTGTTTAAATTTTTAACATGTGCATGTATTATGTTTTCAAAACAGAAAGGGAAATTACATAATAGTAAAGAAATTTTATTTGAAATATGTAAGCAATAGGCATCTCCAGTGTCTAAGACATAAGGGTTAAAATTAGATCAATCTCATTTACAGCATACTTATTTCAAATATTAATTTACATATTCAATTTAAATCCAAATATATATCTAAACTGGACAGATGAACAATAGTTTGGATCATTAAAGTATTCATGCCACCTCAGAAAATCATAACACAAATATAAATAGTAATACAATGAGCTACTACTCTAACCCTCATCAGAATAGCTAAATTTAAAAGACTAACAACAGCAAGCTAACATTACATTTAGTGACAAAATACTGTACACTTTTCCTTCGATGCCAGGAAAAATAGAAGAATGTACACTATTATCACATTTACTCAACATTATATCAGAGATCCTACCAGATGAAATTAAGCAAGAAAAATCAAATAAGAATCATAAAGCTTAGAAATGAAGAAGTAAACCTGTCGTTATTCATACATGACATGATTGGATACCATGCAAAGGAATCTATAAATTATTAGAATTTAGCAAGCTCAATAACCATAAGATCAACATACAAAAATTATTGAGGTTTTTTTTGTTTTTTGTTTTTTAGTGATAGGTTCTTGCTCTGTCACCCAGGCTGGATTATAGTGGAGCCATCATAGCTCACTGCAGCCCCAAGTAGCTGGGACTATAGGCACATGCTACCATGCCCCACTAATTTTCTTTTCTTTTAGAGATGGGGTCTCACTGTGTTGCCCAGGCTGGTTTTGAACTCTTGGCCTCAAGTGATCCTCCCACCTTAGCCTCCAAAGTTGCTAGCATTACAGACATAACAACCACACCCAGCTCAAAAATTAATTTTATTTCTACATTCAAAGCAACAAACAAGTAAAAAATGAAATTTAAATCATAGTATTTACCATGACACCTAAAAAGACATCAAATACCAAGAAATAAATCTAAAAGATGTACAGGGCTGCTACACTGAAAACTACAAAACATTTCTGAGGTAAATTAAAGATTACATAAATGAAAGTATATATACTATGTTCACAGTTGGAAGGCTCAATATTATAAAGTGCCAGTTCTCCCCAAATTAATATGCATACAATAGAATAGATACAATAGAATTTTGATCAAAACCCCAAAGCAGTTTCTTTTTTTTTTTTTTTTTTTTTTTTTGAGACAGAGTCTCGCTTTGTTGTCCAGGCTAGAGTGAGTGCCGTGGCGTCAGCCTAGCTCACAGCAACCTCACACTCCTGGGCTCGAGCGATCCTTCTGCCTCAGCCTCCCGAGTAGCTGGGACTACAGGCATGCGCCACCATGCCCGGCTAATTTTTTTTTTTTTTATATATATCAGTTGGCCAATTAATTTCTTTCTATTTATAGTAGAGACGGGGTCTCGCTCTTGCTCAGGCTGGTTTCGAACTCCTGACCTTGAGCAATCCGCCCGCCTCGGCCTCCCAAGAGCTAGGATTACAGGCGTGAGCCACCGCGCCCGGCCAGCAGTTTCTTTTTAACTTAAATTGACAGGCTGACTCTAAAATTTATATGGAAATGCAAAGGATGAAGATTAGGTAAGACAATGAAGAACAATAATTAAGCTGGAGGACCTACACCACCAAATACCAAGACTTACCTGAAAAGTTACAGCAATAAAGACGGTATATCACTGGTGCAAAAATGGGCAAACAGATCAATGGAACAGAACATAGAGCCCATAAACAGACCCACACATGACTTAAGGCAAACACCACTACAGCACCCATAAACAGACCCACACATGACTTAAGGCAAACACCACTATAGCAAATCGCTGGAGGAAATGGTCTTTTCAATAAATAGTGTGCTGGGTCAACCAGATATTCACATGAAAAAAATGTACTTTCAGAATTACTTCACATCACATGTAAATGTATATGGTAGACCAAGATGTGCAATATAAAACAATAAAGCTACAAGAATGAAAATATACAATGGTTTTATAACTTTAGAATAGGCAAAGGTTTCGTGAACACAAAGAGCACTAATCACATAGAAAACTAATAAATTGTACTTAATTAAAATAGAGAAAACTTCAGTTCATCAAAAGATAACACTAAGGGAATAAAAAAGTCAACTACAGATTAGGAGAAGATAGCTGTAATACATATATATGACAAGAGTGAGTGTGTGTGTGTGTGTGTGTGTGTGTGTGTGTGTGTAAAATATATAAAGAACTCATAAATCATAAGAAGACTGACATCCAATTTAAGCTGTACAAAAGACTTGAACAGGCACTTCAAAAATAAGGACATCTATGTTGTTAAGAAAGCAAATGGAAAACATCTCAACATCGTTAGATATCAGACAATGCAAATGAAAATCAAAATGTCATGCCAATATACCTCCACCAATGGCTAAATTTTAAAAGACTGAAAATATCCAAATGTTGGCAAAGGCGTGGAATGCTGAAATACTAATATACTGATTCTGGAAGAGTAAGCTGGTATAGGTACTATACCAAAAGCTAAGCATTCATAACCTACGACTGACTCATCAACTCCTTTTCTATGGATATACCCATGAGAAATGAGACTGTAATTCTTCTAAGAGATATCTAAAGCAACATTCACAGCAGCACTATTCCTAACAAAGACTAAAAATAACCCAAATAACAGAATATCAATATATAAACTGTTTTATATTCACACAATGGGATGAGAACTACTACTACAAGCAACAACAAACATGAACCTTACAGACATAATGCTGAGCAAAATAAACCAGACACAAAGAAGTACCTATGATTCTAGTTATATGATGTTCAAAACAGGTAAAATTAAATCTGTGGTGACAGAGAGCAAAATAATAATTACCTACAGAGTTCTGATGAGAGGAGACCAAGAAGGAGCCTATGGAAGTGACAGAAATTTTTTTAATCTTGCTCTAGCTGGTGATTACACAAATATATATAGATAAAAATATACAGTTATGAAAATTAAGTTGTAAATTTTTTAATGTCATTCATTTTACTATATGTATGTCATATCTAAATTTAAAAAGAGGATCCTATGAACAATATCATGCCAATAAATTTAACATGTAGATAAACTTCTAGGAAAAAAAACTTATCAAAACTAAGAATAAACAGAAAATCTAACCAATCCTATAATGAAGAAGAAAATAAACCCAAAATTTAAACCTTCATTAGAAATGAAGAAAACTTTAGGGTCAGATGGTTTTTCTGGCAATTTCTATAAAGAATTAAGAAATAAGTCAATCTTAATAAAGCGGAAAATGGAAAGAGAAGGAACGCTAATCAACTCATATGATGAGGCTAGTATCACTTTGATGCCAAAACCCAACAAGGGCATTACAGGTTTAAAAAAAAAAACTTAGTTTTTAAATTACAGACCAGCCTCATTCATGAACACAGATGCAAAGAACATAAATAAAATTTAGCAAACCAAAATGAGCAATAAAAGAGCATTTATAGTACAATTAAGATGAGTTTATTCTGAGACTCCAAAGTCAGTTTAAAACTCAATTAATGTAATTAAGGTAATTAACAAAATAAAGGAGAAAAAGATATGAGCATCCAACAGATGGAGAACAAGAATTGGATAAAAAATGATAAGCAACCACGATTTAAAAAAAAATCATAGGGAACAGAAGGGAAATTCTTTATTCAGAAAACGGATACTATAAAAACTTTTTTAAATAAAGCCAACAAAGAACATCAAACTTAATGGTGAAAAGCTGAGAGCTTTCTGTTTCAAATCAGAAAGAAAACAAGTATAACCATTATCATGATATCTATATATCTACTCAATGTAAGGGAGGACAAAGAACCACTGGAAAGACTAGGGAAAATAACAGCCATAGCTCACACAGGGCATGGAATAGTGTCTGTTTCCCATTAGTAAGAATGGAAAACCTCACAATTCATATGACATTGGGGAGAGTGCTCAAAAGAGTTTTTCCTCACTAGTGGAGTAAATGAACCCTAAGTTAAATGCTAATCTGGTACAACCTAACAAAACCTAGAAAGACATGAAATGATTGAGCTTCCAAGAAACTGAACTGTATGTGAAAACAAAGCTCAGGAATAATTACAAGAACACAAAAATATCTATCACCAAACAAGGTAAAATACACAATGCCTGGTATATAATCAAAATTTACAACTAACACACAAAGAAGCAGGAAAACACCACCCAATCAAAACTGATCTAGAATTGATACAGATGATAAAATGAGTAACCAAAGACATTAAAACAATAATCATAACTGTATGCCATATGTTCAAAATATAAAAAAATTAGCCAGGCGAGGTAGTCTGGGGCTATAGTCCCAGCTTCTTGAGAGGCTGAAGGAGGAGGATTGTTTAAGTCCAGGAGTTTGAGGCTGCAGTGAGCTATGATGGCACCACTGCTTTCTAGCCCAAGTCAAAGAGTAAGAATCTGTCTCAAAAAGGAAAAAAAAAGGAAAGAGAAAAAGGTAAGAAAAGAAAAAAGTAAAGATTTGTAAGATATTTTAAATAAACCTAATAGAACTCTTAAAGATGTAAACTACATTGTCTGAGATGAAAAATATACTACATGGAATTGACACCAAATTAAATATATAAAAGATAAATGAATCTGAAGACTTAGCAAAAAATATTCAAAATAAAATATAGAGGGCTAAAAAAATGAAGGAAAAAAGTATGAGTGAGGAAACTTTAAAAGGCTTAACATATGTGTAACTGGGGTCTGTGAAGAGGTAGAGGGAGGCAGAAAAAATATTTGAAGAAATAATGGCAGAAATGTTTCAAAATCTGATTAAAACCATAAGCCCACTGATCCAAAAAGATCAATAAACATAGGCACAAAAATAAAAACAACACCAAGGCATAATAAATATAATAAAAATATTATTATATAATTATAATAATATATATGCACGCATCACCACATCTAGCCAATTTTTTTTAAGGGATGGGGGGTCTCTCTGTGTTGCCCAGCCTGGTCTTAAACTTCTGGCCTCAAGCGACCCTCCTGCTTCAGCCTCTCAAAGTGCTGAGATTTCAGACATGAATCACCATGCCCAGCCAAAATTGTTAATTTCTGAATGAATCTGGCAAAGTAATGCTTGTATGTGTTGTCAGCTAGGATATAAATATAGACGGAACCAAAGTGACTCTTGCTATTATGAGCAGCCACACGTCCTTTTTAAAAACTCCTGTTTTCTTCCCATCTAAAAGTAAGAATCGAGTGCTAAATACAAGCAGTAGCATTACAAAAAAAAAAAAAAAGGCCTGTTGCTCAAATGAAGTATCATGAGAAGTACCCTGAATATGATGGATGGAACATGTCTTAACATGCTAAATCATTTCCTTTTTCTAATACACTTGCAAAAGTAATCAGAAAAAATAAATCACTTCTTAAAGCATATACTGTGTAGCTTCCAAAAATGAAACATACATTTGAACACAGTAAAAATATACATTATACAATAAAGGTTATATCACTAACAATAATAATTTTCTATGTTTTTCAAACTAATTAAAGCTTGGCTAGTTATTAAATCATCATTCAAATCAAATACATGCTAGCCAGTAAGCAAGTATTAATACTATATAGCAGCAATGCCCAATGGCAAATTCTAGACTCACAAGGACACTGGGTCTCAAAGGCTAATGCATTTGCTATTTTCCAATCATCTTCCTTAACTATAATGCAATGAAATAAGTTATTAAATTCAATGTCTGAGATGCTCAGACTAACTTCTCTTCTCAATGTGGCAGATCTTGTTGGTAACATACCCAGCCATTCCTCTTTCTCCCTCATTAACAACAATCTCTATTTTCTTCTGGTGGCCCTAGGCACAGTATCAGGGGAGAGATCTAAGCCAATCTAAGGTCTAAGCCAATACAGCAATTCATCGTTCCTTCTTGCACACGACCAATATAGATGTGGTTCTGTGACCCTCAGTTCTGGCAAATGAGGTATAAACAGAAGTGTTCTAGAAGTGGGAAATGGTAGAAGAGTTACTGGGAAAAGTTTTATTCCCTAATAATATAGAAAACAGAGCATCAAGAAAGATTTTAGAATTAAAAAAACAGAAAATAGAACAAAAGCAAAGGTCCCTTTTTCTTCCTCCTCCTCCTTCCTTCCTGCTTCAGATGTCCTCACTTGAGGGGAACATTCTAGGAGCTGTTGTAGTCATTTTATAACCATAATGCAGAGCTGCTGAATCCACCCTAGAACCACGAACTCCAGTCTTCTTGTTAAGTGAAATAATAAATGTGTAGTTTAAGCTTGTGCTACTCTAAGCGTGGTCCATGGACTGCTACCAGCATGCAAAAAGTGTCTATTAGCAATCCACAATGAGATAGGTACAGAAATGGAAATCAAGCATTTAGAAACTTCAGAGTAATTTTATATTGCCACATTTTCATTACATATACAATATAAGTTTGCAATAAATTGAATTTTTAAAAAGGGCTCTGTCACCACATCACAGAAAAGCATTTGTTTAGATCACTTCTAGTTGAGTATTAAGCCACCAGCAGCCAAAAATAATCAGAGACTTGGCAACATCCAAGAGAAAGCAGTCTATACAAGTCTTCTTATATCCTCCCTATTTTAAGGGTAACCTTTCTGCAAATAATAGAACGGTTGAAATCAAACAAAAATAGAAACTAATCTAATCCAGAGAATAGCATTTTGGTCTCCTGTCTAATCATAAACTTCCAAGGATCCCAGAGCACTGTGGAAAAATGAAAAAAGAAATCGTACGAGAAAATTCAATGCATATGCAATCCAAATGACATTAAAAAAGTAAGCTTTAAAAGAATGAAGCATAAATGATTGAACCATTATGCATTCCTACTGATAATGCCATAATTATGCAACTACATTTCAGATGTTAATTCTCTTTAGAATACAATATTATCTGACTTCATTAAACAAGTTCAGAGCTTAGTCGAGCTGATCTATTACAGTACCAGAGACTGAGCTATGTGACATTCAAACTTGCAAGTCTGGCTTTAAAGAAATTTAAACAATGCACAATGAAAAACTATTTTTTATCCATCTATTAAAACTTTTTTCCTAATCACAATCCGCAAAAATTTTAACCATGCTCTTAATACAGAGTAGCTAAAATACACATAAAAAATGTATAGCTGTGGACTTACATACTTACCAGGAACATGTAACATAATTTTTTAAAAAAAAATCTTAACTTATGTTTCCACCTTATATTTTCTATGTAGGAAATTAGGAAAATGCACAGGAAGAAGAGTCTATAAACATCTTCTTAGTATAGTCAAAAATGACAGATATATGAGAACATACAAGTAGAAATCTCAACACAATGAAAAGCCCAACTGCACCTGAGATAACATGACTTTATAAATGTGTTTGCTAAGGCCACTTGTTTTCCGAAAGGCTATACATTAATTTCTCTAAGAATAATCCATATTCCTCCTCTGTAGTCAGTGGCTAAAAGAACTTCTCCCAAAATTATATATGCGGTAGTTAATAACTTCACAGCTTAATTAGATTAACTCTCATTGATTAAATGCCTAGCACTAAATAAGGCAACCATATTTTTTTAAACAGCTAAGAGGCACACATGGGATACCATGGGAGTTGTATCTACCACCAAAGTTCCCCAATTTAAATAAAAACAAAACTGAAATACAATTTTGTATTTTTATTGGCCTTGGACTTGACACAATTCTTCCCATCAGAGAATACAATTTAAGGTGGATTTTTTTTCTTTTTTTCACAAGTTCATTCTCACACCATAAGTTCCAATTTGATTATGACTTTCCTCATAATAAACATTAAGGTCACTTAACTTGTTTAAAAGATATGCTTTTTAATAATTCTGATATAAAGCAAATGCTTTAGTTGGTAAAGTACTAATGATTTTGATTTTAAAAAAGAAAGTCAAGATGATTGCATATTTAATACAAATTCTTATATATGCCAAAAGCAATAAATGCATTTCTTTTAAACTGAGAAGCAGCTCTGATGTACTTTTACAAGAAAATTACTTCCATTACTCTGCAATTTCACTGCTTTCAAATCCAAGAACAAAATTTATACCCAGAATGACATTTGAAAAAAAAGCCAAAGGGGTTTTTTCACATCACCACATTTCCTACATCATTAAAACACACTTTATGCTTTGTAATTTTCATTGATTGAATTACCAGATTAAGGAATAGGAGCATGATATATAACCATAGCTTCTTAATTATAACATCCATAGCATGGAATTCTCACTTAGATACTCAGATGCACAGGTAACTCAGAACCTTCTTCGGCTTTATGAAGCAAAAATGTGCTAAAGATCAAAGTGGAATCAAGGGTCCTTTCCATGATATTACTGTGGAAGATCTCTTCTGATTAGAAATCACTAGTCCAGCCCAAACTTGTACTGGTTTAGAATTCAGCCTTTCAAACCAAATAGGCTTGTGTTCTAACAGATCAAGCCTAAATTTCTAATTGTACAGACATGAAAATGAGGCCCAGAGATGCTTAAGTGATTTATCCATGATCACATTACTCAATTTAAATGTGGCACTGGTTTCCTTGTCATTGAGTTTGGGTGTAATACACTTAAAACATTTGTTGAGCTGCTTCTGCTCAGAATTACTATTCTTTCTTTCTTTTTCAACAAATAAACTGTAAGTCCAATTAACTGCTGTCTTAAAAGCAGTAATCCTAAGGTAGTTATTCTGGACATTGAGGCTATTACTCAAAAATAAGGTTGGAATTCTTCAGAATTGTCTTCAGAGGAATTCACATATGCGAAGGCCAACTACAAACCAAGTACTGAGTCTCTTTACTTATCCCGCATACCAATCCTACAAAGTAGATATGCTTTTGGTTTCTAAAATGAGGAAACTAAGGTCACACCAGTCTTGTGGCTGCAAAGTCCCTGGACATACCACTGATTCTTCTTTTCACTGCTCTATATAGTCACCTCAATAGAGACCTTTGGTATTCTTCAATTTGATAATCACCCTTTTTTTTTATTTACCAATCTTGTCTCTAAAAAATAACCATGTTAATCATTTCTCCCACCCAAAGACATATCCAAACTCCAAAAGATGATCTGCCACTACAGAGATATTTTTCAGTCCCTGAATACAGACTCAAGAGGCCCCAATATTTTGAGCAATGATAGTACTGTTGGAATAAAGAGGCTCAAAAGCAAGAGTTCTGAAAAACAACCATGTGGGATGTCTGTAACAGGAGGCGTGTTAGATATACTCATATCTCAGAAATGAAATTTGAAGGTGGAGGGAAAATACAAATGAATTCAAAATTCCTTCCCAAAAATTCACAAGTGAATTTAGAAACTACTACTTTCTGGCAAGAGCTGGAGTGACTGAAGTATGATAAACATTTTTTATATAAACTGCAGCTTAAAAAATCCACTAGTAATTTTTTTCTTCATTCACATCTCTCAGAAAAGTGTTCTGAGTGACATCACTGCATACTTGCAATGCCTCTACAATCTAATGTGCTTATTGGTAATATTGCCCTCCTCCTTAATATTTACAGAAGTAGATAAATGACACAAATGAGAGACTTTCACAGGTATGTTCTTCTAGAGCCTGAAGCCACACTGGAACTACATCCTAACAATCTCTCAAAAAACATGCAACCTTACCGATACAATTCTCACTTTTCCTCAATCAAGACATACTTCATTTTCAACCACATGCAAAACCCTTGGTCCCAAACAATATCAAAACCATTCCAGTCTCCAAATTATATGTGATCAAGTTCTAAATGAATCTCTATTATAAGAGCTACACATGTCAGAACTCTAGACATCTTTCTCATTACTGGAGCTCTTAAAGCCCTCAAGCTCTTGGTCATTCAAGTTTTCTCCATGAAATATGACCTTTAGAAACTCTAACTAAAGGTTCTCAGGCTTGGCAAATATCCTGAACATTATGAACTATGTGGGTGGATGGGAGAAGGGGGAATAGATAATAATAGGGATACATCATTTAGGTATATGGTAGATTTCTAAAGGCTTAGTTATTCAAAAGTATTTGCAAACAAAACTAATTTGTAATCTGGCTACTTAATATACTGTCAACAGCAATAAAGGGGGGGATTAGAAAGAATAGAAAAATCCAACGTTAATTCTATTCACTGTGACAAATAATATTGCTGGTACAATGAGATAAAATTATCCTAGGATGTACTTATCCTCCAGATGTGCTCTGTGCACTGCTTATACTATTTGTGACTCATATTACTGATATACTAACCAAAACTGTAAGATGTTTTAAATATAACCATATACTGAATGGTGCTAGTGAAACATTATGCAATCACTGGAATGCCCCAAGCAAGTGTAAATATTTTTAGGAAAAACACAAAGAAATTCCAAAGTCCCACCATGAACAAATAAGAAATGCCAAAAGAACTAGCCGACTACTTCCTGTTCTTCATCTTTACACATGGCCCTGACCAGGAACTGGGCTAACCTAGTCCTGGCCTGCTCTCTTATGTCAAAAGAGGAGGTAAAGTTACAAATGCTCCATATCAAACAAATGGGGGGCTGTGCAGGAACAGACCAATGAAGCTGGTATCTATGGATTACACAGGAATTATTTTCTTCTCTGCTTTCCTTCTCCAACGAAGAAGTATAGTGGTAGAGACTATAGTAGGGGCTGACACCTAGGACTAATCTGGAAAAACATACCTTGCAATGCAATCCCTATTTCAAGCATCAGAGGAACCCCAGGCCTGGGAGTCCTAACCTTAATGAGTAGCCTACCCTTGGGGATAAAGGGAGAAGGAAGAGAATAGGAAGGCTATATCATGCCTCTGGTTCGACCACTGCCCCCCAAAAAAACAGAATCTGAAGAGCCTAGGGTTAAAGGCTTAATCTAGCCCACCCCATACTGATAAGAAAGGAAACAAATCATTGCTAGTTCAATCAGTGTTACTAACCCAAGGCCATCATTAGTCATTTCTATTTCAGGGGAGGTTGGACTGTTTAAGTGGCAAGCAAAGAGTAATACCTTTACTACCATGGACCCTACAATAAAATCCCACCTCCCCTTCCACATCCAGTGACCTAGTCATAGAAACTGGCCTAACACTGAAAAAGACCCTAATGTCACAGTTCTTTACACAAGCTTTTCCACGTTTTAGAGAATCTGAAAATTTAATATTGGACATATTCCACTGCAACACAAGTGAAATTAAATTGGCTATTAGGAAGTAAAAAGAACAAAACTGTCTTGACACAGACTACTTGCTAAGCTCTGCACCCCAATGACCTATAGTCTTCATGTCACTATACAGGTACTTTTTTTAATTCATTTTACTTTTTACCATATACTAGCATCAAGAGGAATAATTTCTTTAAAACTACAACTGTTGAAATTCTAAATACAGTCTTCAACTCTACCCCTGCCCCAACCACCCATTCCTGCAGTCCTTGCTCTCTCAACACTGAACCATTTCTTTCAAACTCTAAGAAGCCAAAAACAAAAATCTCTATGAAGTCCCCAAAGACTAAAAATTCTTGTTTTTAATGCTCTATTGCTATGTTCAAAACCCAATATAGCAAGTATTTTTTAGATAAAAAGATCTGAAAACAGCACAGCCCAGCTGTTTTCTTTTCTAATTAGTGAAAGAGGAACCTGTGGAGAGATTAAAGATTTAGCCTTACCCCAGAGCTAATAGCCTCCCTCCAGCAGCAATCCTACCTCTTGCTGGCCTAAGCAGAAAGACAGAACAGGCCATCAAATCCAGATCTCTGGCATTAATAATGAATGACAGTCTGGCCAGCCACCCACCTAGCTCTTTAATTTAAAGACTATGTATGCCCTGCTTATAGTGCACAAGACTATCATAATCTCAGCCTTCCCTTGCTGGGGCACTAGCACACAACAGTAGGAGATCTAATAATGAACTTTTCAGAACATACATGATGGAAGATGATTTAGATTTATGATTTAGAACTAAATAGCTTCTTAAACAAATACTTTCCATTATTAAACATATTCTTCATGAAAGATGCTTGTAAAGCACAAAACATACATGAAACTAAGTTCTGAATAAATGATCTGAGGCAATGTTTTCTCAAAACTTGTAATATAGACTTCTTAACCCCTTTCTAAAAATTTAGTTGAGAACGGTTTCTCATCGTGGAGGTCTTTTCCAGCTTGATCTTTAGATTCCAAGTGACTCATTCTAGTCAAATATAGAAGATCTCTAGTGAAAGATTCTCACTGAACTTCCTTAGCAACTTATTCCACTGACTGACTGACCTCACTGTCAGGTAAAATTTTAGTAGGAGATTAGAGCATTTTTCTTTTTCAGTTCCAGAACAAAATAATTTTTAGATCAAAAAGAATTGCTGCAACATACCTACTGACACAATAGGGTAAAGCAAAGAAGAATAGCACTGGCTAATACGATGCAGCTACTAGAGAGTTTATTTCTAAAGCTGTTAATATAGTTTTGAAATACAAAGCTTAAAGTAACATGAACAGTTAGAGTGTTTTTTGTTGCTACATTTTAAAAATTAAACCCTTCAATGCCTTTTTGTCCATTCACCTTTCTTTTAATACCGAGAAAGTAGAAAAGAAAAACATTTCATGTTAGTAAATGCTTTATCGACCTAGTCTCTTATCTGAACAAAAATGACCCATATCTCACAACCTTTAAAAAACTTGTGGATTTAAGCCAAATATATAAAATATCACACATAAAGATTTTGCTTTTAATCCTTAGAATACAGACAGATGGGCAAGTACTAATGGTTTGTTCCCATGCACAGCCTATGCTAATACTACAGCCTGCTCAAAAGTTCCAAACCAGCATCTTTATCCTAAAAATAAAAGAATATTTAGTTCAAAAGAAATAAATATCAAATATATCTGGTTCCAAGTATTATTAAGTATTTCATACCCAAACTTACATTCTGAAGGATCTATAACAGGCAAGATAATACCTTCTACCGATAATGAATTTACTATCATCCAAACTGAGAAAAAGCATACTCATTTATCTCACTTATTTGAATACTCACTAAATACAGGCAAAACAAAGTTTCAGACATACACATTTAAGTACCTTTAATCAGTTCACTTAGTTGGGTTCTGGTACATGTATTAATATACACCAATGTATTTGTTAGTTACACAGAGCTCCATTTCATTGTCACAAGAAATAATTACTCCAAGTATACAAGTCCATGAAGGTATCAAGGATAATAAAGATGGTTCTATTCAATGTCCCCACTTTCTAAATTAAATCACCCCCACCTACCCCCCAAAAAAACACTTCTGCATTTGGAATTAGAGGTGAAGCACAAGCCTAGTCTTGCTGGACCAAAGAAGAAATCTGTGAAGCATCCTACCCCACACAAAGATAATTCTGAGCAAAGTGGTCCCAACCTGATCTCTCATCCTACCCCACTCCTCAGTAATTCCTCTGTACTTTGTAAGGAACATAAAAAGAACAGTTACAAAAGTCACAGTGGTTTAGATGAAGAACAGTAAGTTTACTCAGACTAATAGTCAACTACATACAGGCTGGTGGTCATGACGGGTTTTTCTCTGAGGTTCCTCACTCCAGCTGTGACCAAAAATATCTGCTCCAGGCAAAATGTGAAATTAATCCAATCAAACCCTGTCAGCCATATTAACTGACAGGGCTGGGAAAGGGATATCTAGAGCAGTTACCTGTCCTGAAGTAACAATGAGACTCTTTCCTACAGAAACACTGGGATGGGGTACCTATGCAATAAATGAAGCAAATTCCCATTTTTACCTCTCAATCCATCCCTGTGATTACCAATTGTATCTTCCTTGCTACTCCAACAAACCTGACCAACCAGACTGGGACAAATCTTTCAGAAACTAAACTAATTCCCAAATTGAACAATTTAAAGTTGCTTCATTTCTCTCAGTTTCAAGAAGCTACACAACCAGGAACCAACAAAATAATTTCCATGATAATCTGAGGTTCATATTAAGTATCTACAAAGGAACAAATGAGAATGTTACACTAAGGAATTTCCCCCCACAAGCATGGGGAAAATACCAATAAAGCAATGCTCCCCAAAAGAGAAGTCATATTATTTGTCCATGCTCAGGATAATAAATCAACACTTTATTTATTCCCACTGGTGAAATGAATTTTCAAGAATATCTTCAAAATATATATATAAATGAACACCTATTCAAAAGTCTCCAGTTCTCCTTTCATGTACATAAAGTACTTGCATAAGTACACAAACATTAATAACCAGGATCCATGTATCGCCCAAGGAATGATCACTGCAAGCACAGAGCTAACTGATACATTTCCAGAGTTTCCACAATGGAGCAGGAATACCTTAAAAGCAAAGGAATTTAATAAATATTCATAAAAATAACTAAATATCTAAAATAGCCAATTTCAGTTAGCCAATTTATAAGTATATTTTAATATCAGAAACAAGGCAAAAAGATCACGTTATGACTATCCCATTCCAAGTCAACAGCTCTCTATATATTACATCCTCCCATCTATATAAGCAGAACCGGCTCATTGCTCTTTCTATCATATTCCAAAATGTCCCTTGCCTTTGTCTTACACAGGGTAAGATACACGCTATGACTGCTATGTTTTACAAATTTTTAGGATATAGGTTGATATGAAGGACTGATCAGAGATAAAATTAACTATCTCATTACCTCCTCCAAAAAAAAGATTACTTCAACAACATGAATAAATATAAGAACCACTTCAATGAGAACATATCCCAATAAATAGCCTTTATATACGATAGAGATAGGACTACTTCCTCTTCCCCATTTTCATCTGTATTTTATTAGCAGTCAAGAAGTATCTTTATTTTCAAACCTTTTTAGACTTACTTGCTTTGCTGTAGTGCTGACAGAGATGCCTTATCTTGTCACTAATATGTAGGCAAAAAGTTCTTCCACCTGTTCAGGAATTACCAATAACTCCACTAAATGGCATATATCAAGAAATAATGAAGAAGATGTATCTACTGAAGTTGAAGGCAGAAACAAATCAGTGTCCATCAGATTCTAAAAGTTGCCAGGGAAATTAAAACAAAAGTTGGACTAGTAACTGGAACAGGTTTCATTTCTGTTGTGCCTTCCCCATCAGTACATTAACCCAACTTAAAATACTCAATTTCCTTTATTTCCTGCCTCACATTTCATGTTAGATTACATATTAGGTTATTGTTGCTGCAACATTCCTGCTGACATTACAGGATAAAGGCAAAGAAGAACAGTGCCAGTTAATACCATGCAGCTACCACAACAAGCAACTGTTCAGATTTTCAAATAGTAAAACTTTTCTTTCAAAAGAAACCTTACAAAGAACATAAAATCGAAAAGTAATTTTAGGGTAAATATTTCATCTAAAATCAAATGTAAAGCATTCACATATTATAAAGTCAATTACTGAGGAAAAAAAGGCTAATTTGATTTAGCACACTGAAATGAAGAGTTATAGATAAGAATCATACAGAAACTGAATTTTTTTTTTTTTTTGAGACAGAGTCTCGCTTTGTTGCCCAGGCTAGAGTGAGTGCCATGGCGTCAGCCTAGCTCACAGCGACCTCAAACTCCTGGGCTCAAGCAATCCTACTGCCTCAGCCTCCCCAGTAGCTGGGACTACAGGCATGCGCCACCATGCCCGACTGATTTTTTCTATATATATTAGTTGGCCAATTAATTTCTTTCTATTTATAATAGAGACAGGGTCTCACTCTTGCTCAGGCTGGTTTCGAACTCCTGACCTCAAGCGATCAGCCCGCCTCGGCCTCCCAGAGTGCTAGGATTACAGGTGTGAGCCACTGTGCCCGGCCAGAAACTGAATATTATACAAACAAAAACTAGTAACAAGAAAACTAGCCAACAAGAAAATCATGATTAATGCTCTTTATGGATTAATGCTCTTATGGGATGCTCTTTAAACAGAGCAAGCAAAAAAAAAAAAAAAACCCAACTTATTTTTGAGATCTGTACAACAATGAATTAATATAACAGCAACAATTAATGCATTAGTGGTAATCAATGTACTTAAATTAAGTTTATTTTTAAAATAAAATTCTTAGCAAATGTTTATGAAATCCTTAAAAGCACCTCCACAGAATGGTCAACAACCATCAAATCACTGTTTCTAAACTACCTTTACTATATTACAACCCACCTCCTAGGAACATCTCCAATTGGCAGAGGAGTCTATTATTTCTAAAATTAAATATAATACAAAAATAGTTATGTGAACCTAAACTCTAAATCTGTCTGACAAAACACAGCTCAGATAAATCAATATAAACTGTTGTCTCTCACAATCAAAGATGAAACTGATGATTGTTCCTCTAGTGCAGCAGTCCCCAACCTTTTGGCACCAGGGACCGGTTACATGGAAGACAATTTGTCCACGATGTGGGGGGGGGGGGGCAGTTATGATGGTTTTGGGGATGACTCAAGTGCATCATACTTATTGTTCAGTCAAACCTCTCTGCTAATGATACTCTGTATTTGCAGCCACTCCCCAGCACTAGCATCACCGCCTCAGCTCCACCTCAGATCATCAGGCATTAGAATCTCATAAGGAGCACAACCTAGATCCCTCGCATGCGCAGTTTACTGTAGTGTTCGACCTCCTATGAGAATCTAATGCTGCTGCTGATCTGACAGGACTCCTGAACTAGGGAATCAGGCAGTGATGAGAGTGATGAGGAGCGGCTATAAACACAGATGAAGATTCCCTAGTTCACCTGCCACTCACCTCCTGCTGTGCAAACTGGTTCCTAACAGGTCATGGACTGGTACTGGTCTGCAGCCCAGGAGTTGGGGACCACAGCTCTAGTATACCTGAAAAGTCCACAGGGCAAGCCATCTCACCCAAAGATACATCTAGATAAGTCTTTAAAGAGGGTAAAATCTACAGGTACCATCTCTGGCTCAATCAGATAAGCCAAGGGCTGACAAAGTGCAGTCCAGCTCACTAACTATATTTTCAAGCACCACAGCTAACAATGATGTTAACGGGGCTGAGCACAGTGGCTCACGTCTATATCTCAGCACCTTGGGAGGCCAAGGTAGGAGGATCACTTGAGACCAGGAGTTCAAGACCAGCCTGGGCAACATAGCAAGACCCCATCTCTTAAAAAATGAATGAATACATACATACACACATAAGCTGGGTGTGGTGGCATGCCCCTGTAGTCGTAGCTATTTGGGAGGCTGAGGCAGGAGGATCACTCGAGCCCAGGAGTTCAAGGCTACAGTGAGCTATGATTGCACCACTGCACTCCAGCCTGGGTGACAGAGTGAGACCCTATCTCTTTTAAAAACAAAATGGTTTTATGGGTTGAACTGTGTTTTCCCTCCCTCCTTAAAAAAACAAGCTATGTTGGAGATCTAACCCCTAATACCTCAAAATGTGACCTTATTTGGATACAGGGTCTTTATGGAGGTAATCAAGTTAAAAAGAGATCATTAGGCAGGGCCCTACTCTGATATGACTGGTATCATTATAAAAAGTGAAATTTGTCAAAAGAGACAGACACAGAGAAAGATGATGTGAAGGCACAGGGCAAAGATGGCCATTTTCAAGCCAAGGAGAGAGGCCCGGAAAAGATACTACCCTCACAGCCTAAGGAGGAACCAACCCTGCCAACAAACCTTGATTCCAGACTTCTGGCTTCTAGAACCATGAGGCAATAAATTCCTGTTGTTTAAGCCACCCAATTTGTGGTTACTTTATTACAGCACCCCTGGAGAAGGAATGGTTGTTACATTTTTAAGTGATTAGGGGAAGAAAAAAAAAACCCAAAAGAATGTTTTTCTGAAACTTGTGAAAATCATCTGAAATTCAAATTTCAGTGTGGATAAAGTTTTATTGGAACACAGTTACACTTACTCCTTTACGTATGGTATTTATCTATGACTGACTGCTTGTTTTCATGTTACAATGGTAGAGGTCCGTAACTGCAACAAAGACTGTGTGGTCCACAAAGCCTAAAATATTTACTATCTGGCCCTTCACAAAAAAGTTTGCCAATCTGAGAAAAAACATTATGTTACAAAGCATCACACCTTATCATGTAGATACGCCCTAAGAAGATCAACCTGTTATCATTTTCCATCTTTCAGTTGCCCTTCAGTAACCTGCTCTTCTTCTAATAGTTATCTCAATTATAGATATATATCACCTATTTCCCAAGATTACTGTGTACAAATCGAGTGAGATGATAAATGTAAATGTCTCATTACACCACTACCTATGACAATTATAAAATTCCACCCACACAGGGCACAGATAAATTATAACAAACAATTTTAAGGACAACAGATAATTACATATTCCTGGACCATGAAAAACCTATAAGTCCACTAATGTCAGCAGAACTTATGTGACTGATAAAACTATAAAATACATCATACACTGTCAATGACAAATCCAAGAATCACAACCACATAAATGATCCCTCTAAAATTCAATAAGCTCTAGCAAACAAGTGATTATGTATGAATTAAGACATGTTTGCCTCCTATTATCAAAATACCAATTTATTGACCCAACACGAAGAGCTAGCACATACAAGGAATGATAAACTGTGATTGCATTAACTCTAATGGTTCCAATTCTTCAAAAGCTAAAAACCCTTAATATTTGTTAATTCAATAAAACAATCAGGTTAGCCAACTATCTGGCAGTATTTACTACAGCTGTAAGAATGCATGCACTAGTGTACCAAAAGACATGTAAAAGAATGTTCAAGCAACACTTTTTTGTATTAGCCCCAAAGTAGAAGTAATCAAATGGCCATCAATAGAAGGGATAAATTATAGTAAATTCACACAATGGATACTTTTCAGCAATGAGAATGAACAAACTATTCTACAAGCAAGAGAGAATAATCTCACGAACACAAAGATGGAAGCCAGGCCAGGTACAGTGGCTCATGCCTGTAATCCTAGATCTCTGGGAGGCTGAGGCAGGAGGCTTGCTGGAGGTCAGGAATTCAAGACCAGCCTGAGCAAGAGCAAGACCCAGTCTCTGCTAAAAATAGAAAAAATTAGCCAGGTGTGGTGGTGTGCACCTGTAGTCCCAGCTACTCAGGAAGCTGAGGCAGGAGGATCACTTAAACCCAGGAAATTGAGGTTGCTGTGGGCTAGGCTGACACCACTGCACTCTAGCCTGGGCAACAGAGCAAGACTCTGTTTCAAAAAAGATCGAAGCCAAACAAAAAGCAAAACATATGAATGCTACTATTTATATAAAGTTCAGTAACAGGCAAAATCAATCTATGGCTGCAGTCCCCCAACCTCAGGGTGAGCAGCAGGTTAGCAAGCAAAGCTTCATCTGTATTTACAGCAGTTCCCCCACGCTCTCATCACCACCTGGGTGACAGCATTTGATTCTCACAGGAGCACGAACCCTGTTGTAAACTGTACATGTGAGGGATCTAGGGTTGCGAGCTCCTTATAAAAATCTAATGCCTGACAATCTGAGGTGGAGCTGAGGTGGTGATGCTAGTGCTGGGGAGCAGCTGCAAATACAGATTATCATTAGCAGAGAGGTCTGACTGCACAATAAATGTAATGCGCTTCAATCATCCTGAAAACATTCTCTCACTCCCACCCCAGTCCATGGAAAAATTGTCTTCCATGAAACTGGTCCCTGGTGCCAAAAAGGCTGGGGACTACTGATCTATGACACTAGAAGGTAAGAGAGTGGTACTTTGGAGAGGCAAGTGGGAGTAGTGATTGGGAAGGGATATGAATGGGGCTGCTGAAGTTTTGGTAATATTTTATTTCTCTCCCTAAGTCATGTTCAATTTGCAATAGCACACTGAGCTATAGAATTATGACTGGTATACTCTATGTGTATGATAAATCATACTTCAGTAAAAAGGTTAACAAAATTAAGTTCCACTTCGAGGAACTGCTTCCTAAGATTACTAGAAGTGGAACTGGTTACATTCCTGTTGGCCCAACCATCGCACAGATAACAATTACAAACTCTAGAAAAAATATAAAAAGTTACTACTTGAAGGCACTAGCCAGCAACCCAAAACAGGCAGAACCTACAGGGGAGTCAGCACTGGAGGAGAAGGATTTTTTTTAAACTACCTTCACCTAGTTTTCTCTAATGTTAACATTTTATGTAACCCTAGGACAGCAATAGAAACCAGGAAATTAATGTTGATACAATACTATTAAGTCATTTATAAACCTTATGTGAATACTGCCACTCAATTCACAAGTATCTTTTTTCTAGTCCAGGATCCAATTTAAGATCTCATACTGCATTTAGTTGTCAAATATTCTTAGTCTCCTCCAATCTGAGATAGTTCCTCAATATTTCTTTGTAGACAAGAATTTTAAAGCAGCTACTATAAGTATCCTCAAGGATTAAAGAGTAAAATATGCTCCTAATAAAATAGGAAATCTCAGCAGAGAAACAGAAACTATAAAAGCAGCAAATGAAAATTCTAGACCAAAGATTACAATAACCAAAATTTAAAACATTCACAGGATGCAGACTAAAGATGGCAGAAGCATCAGTAAACCTGAGGAAAGATCAATAGCAATTAGCCAGTCTGAACAACAGAGAGAAAAAGAACAAGAAACTACAGAGTAATATGTACTACCTCATCAAAAGTCTAAACTTATGCATAATAGGTATAGCTGGAATCCTATAATCAGAACTGAGAAGGAATAGGGCAGAAAACAATGTTTGAAGAAATATGATGGAAAATTTCCCAAATAGAGTATAACATAGACATTTATAGATTCTAGGAGCTCAATGAACCATAAGCAGGACAAAATATTTAATACCAACACCTAAGCACATCAGAGTCAAACTGCTGATGACCAAAAATAAAAAGAAAATTATTAAAATAGCCAGAGAAAGGCCGGGCGCGGTGGCTCACGCCTGTAATCCTAGCTCTCTGGGAGGCCGAGGCGGGCGGATTGCTCAAGGTCAGGAGTTCGAAACCAGCCTGAGCAAGAGCGAGACCCCGTCTCTACTATAAATAGAAAGAAATTAATTGGCCAACTGATATATATATAAAAAATTAGCCGGGCATGGTGGCGCATGCCTGTAGTCCCAGCTACTCGGGAGGCTGAGGCAGAAGGATCGCTCGAGCCCAGGAGTTTGAGGTTGCTGTGAGCTAGGCTGACGCCACGGCACTCACTCTAGCCTGGACAACAAAGCGAGACTCTGTCTCAAAAAAAAAAAAAAAAAAAAAAAATAGCCAGAGAAGGTCGGGCATGGAAGTTCATGCCTGTAACCCTAGCACTCTGGGAGGCTGAGGTAGGAAGATTGCTTGAGCTCAAAGTTCGAGACCAGCCTGAGCAAGAGCAAGGTCCCATCTCAATAAAATATAAAAAAACTAGCCAGGTATCACGGTGCACACCTGCAGTCTCAGCTACTAGGGAGGATGATGCAGGAGGACCGCTTGAGCCCAGGAGTTTGACGTTGCAGTTGAGCTATAATGATGCCTCTGTACTCCACCCATGGCAAAAGAGCAAGACTTTGTCTTACAAAAAATAAAATAGCCAGAGAAAAATGGCAAATCACATATAAGAAAAGAATCATAAGAATCACTGATTTCTCAAAAAATAACAGAGGCCAAAAGACAGCAGGACATTTTAAGTGCAAAAAAATAAAATAAAATAAACGAAAACCTGACGAGCCAGGAAGGATGGAAACTCAGATCTTCAGAAAGAAATGAAAACCATAGGAAACTAGGAAATGGTAGTATGTGGGTAAATAAGACTCTATTCTCTCTTAATTTCTTTAAATCTATATGACTTAAAAATTAAATAGCACCCTAATAACTAATGGGTTAAAGGAAAAAAATCACAAGGGAAATTTTAAAATACTCTGAAGATTAAAACGAAAACATGACCTACCAAAACTTCTGGAATACAGCTAAAGCAATTCTCAGAAAAAAAAGGATAGGTGTAAATAACTACATTTAAAAAAATCTCAAATCAATACTCTAACCTTTTGCCTTAAGACACAAGAAAAAGAGCAGCAAACTAAACTCAAAGCAAGTAAAAGGAATAAATATAAAAACATAAAAAGAAAAGAATGAAATAAAGAATAGAGAAAAATCAACAAAACCACAAGATGGTTCCTTGAAAAGATTTTTCTTTTTTGAGACAGAGTCTTCACTTTGTTGCCTGGGCTAGAGTGCCATGGCGTCAACCTAGCCCACAGCAACCTCAAACTCCTGGGCTCAAAGCAATCCTCCTGCCTCAGCCTTCTGAGTAGCTGGGACTACAAGCGTGTGCCACCATGCCCAGCTAATTTATAAATACATATACATATATATATGTTTTTAGTTGGCCAATTAATTTCTTTCTATTTATGTTAGAGACAGGGTCTCGCTCTTGCTCAGGCTGGTTTCGAACTCCTGACCTCGAGCAATCCGCCCGCCTCAGCCTCCCAGAGTGCTAGGATTACAGGCGTGAGCCACTGTGCCCGGCCTAAGATTTCTTTTTAATATGACAAATGTTTAGCTAAAGTGACCAAGAAGAGAGAAGGATCAAATTATTAAAATCAGAAATGGGCCGAGTACAGTGGCTCACACCTGTAATCCTAGCACTCTAGGAGGCCTAGGAGAGAGGATTGCTTGAGCTCAGGAGTTCAAGACCAGCCTGAGCAAGAGTGAGACCCTGTCTCTACTAAGAAAATCGAAAAATTAGCTGGGCGTCGTGGTTGTGTGCCTGTAGTCCCAGCTACTCAGGAGGCTGAGACAGGAGGATCGCTTGAGCCTAGAGTTTGAGGTTGCCGTGTGGTAGGCTGAGGCCACAGCACTCTACTCAGGGCAATGGAGTGAGACTCTGTCTCAAAAAGAAATAATAAATTTTAAAAAGACAAAAAAGACCAGGAATAAAAAAGGGATATCACTAACCCCCACTTACAGAAATAAAAAGGATTATAAAGGAATACTATTTTTAAAACTCTATACCAACAAATTATGTAACTTGATAAATTACTTCAAACATGAAATGGACAAATTCCTAGAAAGATACAAACTACCAAAATCAACTTAAGAAAAACTATCTTATTAATAAAAACAATCTGAATTGATCTATAAGTAAAAAAAATCAAATGCTAAGAAAAGCTAGCCCCAGATGGCTTCACTGGTAAATTCTACCAAACATTTAAAGAAGAATTAATACCAATTCTTCATAACTTTTGCTCAAAAAATGGAATAGGAGGCAACACATACTAATTCATGCTATCAGGCCAGTATTATTTATCTGAGACAACAACCAAATAATGACATCACAACCAAAGAAAACAACCGTCCAGTATCCCTATGACTACAGACATAAAAATCCTCAACAAAATACTAGCAAAACAAATTCACCAACATGTAAAAAGCATTATATACTATAGCTAATTGGAATTTATCCCAGGACTGTTTAACACCTAAAAATCAATTAATGTAATACACCCTATTATTAGACTAATGGACAAAAACCATCAAAAGACATAGAAAAAAGGATCTGACAAAATCTGATACCTTCCATGATAAAAAAAAACAATCAACAACTAAAATGGAAGAGAAATTCCTCATTCTGAGAAAGGGTATCTATGAAAAATTCACAGCTAATATACTTAATATTGAAGGACTGAATGCTTTCTTCCTCAGATCAAGAACTATGGTAGGCTAAACAATGGGCTTCCCAAAGATTCCCACATCCCCAGAAATCTGTGAACATATTACATGGCAAAAGGAAATATGCAGATATGACTAATTAAGGATCTTGCAACAAAAGGATTATCAGGATGGACACAAAGTAAAATCACAAGGGTCCTTATCAGAAGAAAGAGGGAGGGTAAAGACAGAAAAGACAAAGTGGATTAGACTGCGGCACTTTGAAGATGTAGGACGGGGCCACGAGTTAAAGAATGCATATAGCCTCCAGAAGCTAGAAAAAGAAAGAAAATGAGTTCTCCCCTAGTGACTCCAGAAGCAACAAGTCCTGCCAATACCTTGATTCTAGCACATTAGACTCATTTCAGACTTTCAACCTCCAGAACTATATGAGAATAAATTTGTGCTGCTTAAAGTCACTAAATATGTGGTAATTGTTAGGCCAGCAATAAGTAACTAATACAGGATCAAAACCACTTTAATCACTTCAATATAACATTGGACCAGAGGATCTAAGCAGAACAATTAAGTATTAATAAGAAAAATAAATAAAAGGTATCCAGAGTGGAAAAAGAAAAAGTAAAAGCTATCTCTATTTGCAGATGACTTGATCATGTACATAGTAAATCCTTAGAAATGCACTAAAAAACTATTAGAACTAATATGCAAACAAGTCAGCAAAACTGCAAGACAAGGTCATCATACAAAAATCAATTGTATTTCTATATATTAGCAATGAACAATATGAAAATGAAATCTTGAACATAATTCCACTTACTTTAGCATCAAAAAGAATGAAATATTGGGTATATATTTAACAAAAGAAGTGTAAGACATGTACACTAAAACTACAAAATACTATTGAAAGAAATTAAAGAACTAAATGGAGAGACATCCCATGTTTATGAATTGGAAGACTTAATATCATTAAGATGACAATATTCCCCAAATTAATTTACATATTCAATGTAATTCTTAACAAAATCTCAGCTAGCTTCATCACAGAAACTGACAAGTGGATCCTAAAATTTATATAGAAATTCAAGGGACCAAGAATAGCCAAAACAATCTTGAGAAATAACAAAAACATAGATGATTTATACCTCTTGATTTTAAAACACACTATAAAACTACAGTAACAAGACACTCTAGTAGTGGCAGACAGACATATAGATCAATAGAACAGAATTGAGAGTCCAGGAAAAAACTCTCTTATTTATGGTCAATTGATTTATTTTTTTCTTTTTAGAGACAGGGTCTTGCTCTGTCACCCAGGCTGTAGTACAATGGCATAACTATAGCTCACTGCAGCCTCAAACTCCTAAGCTTAAGCAATCCTCCTGCCTCAGCATCCTGAGTAGCTGGGACTATAGGCATGCACCACCACACCCAGTTAATTTTTTTATTTTTTGTAGATACAGGGTCTCACTTTTGCTGGCCAAGCTGCTTTCAAATTCCTTGCCTCAAGGGATCCTCTAGCCTCAGCCTTCCAAAGCACTGGATTACAGGTGTGAGCTACCATACCTGGCCATCAATTGAGTACCAACACAATTCAAAAGGGAATGAACAGTCTTTTCAACAACTGTTACTGAAATAAGTGGATATCCACATGCAAAACATAAAGCTGGACCCTTACCCCACACCATACACACGCCAAAAAAACTCAAAATCAATCACATACCTAAACATAAGCCTCTAAAGTATTATAAGACTCTTAGAAGAAAAAGTAGATGTAAGTCCTCATGACCTTGCACTGGGCAATAGTTCCTTGGATATGACACTAAAAGCATAACAACAAAAGAAAAGATAAGTTATACTACTTCAAACTTTAAAACTTTTATGCTGTATACCATCAAGAAAGTGAAAAGACAACCCAAAGAATGAAAAACAGTATTTGGAAATCATTTATCTAATAAGGGACTTGTACTTAAAATACACAAAGAACTCTTACAACTGAATAACAACAAGACAAATAATTCAGTTTAAAAACAGGCAAAGGATTTGAACATATTCCTTTATATTTGAAGGAATTCCTGTATATGTGAAGATATACAAATGGTCAATAAGCACATGAAAAGGTCAAACACCTGTCTTCTAAAAAATCATAATGATAAAAGGGTAAATTGAACAGAAAGAATGACAATAATAAATGTATATGTATGAGCCTAATTTGAAGGCTTCAAAATACATAAAGCAAATGGTCAATGAACACATGAAAAGATGCTCAGTATCATTAGTCATTAGCAAAATGCAAATCAAAACCAAGATACTATTATCTATCCACTAGAATGTCTATAATCATAAACATGGATAATAAAAAGTGTTGGTGAGCATGTAGAGAAATAGAGCCCTCATTTATTACAAGTAGGAATGAAACATGGTACAGCCACTTTAAAAAAAAAATTTGGCAGATCCTCAAAAGATAAGCATAGAGTTACCATATGACTTAGGAATTCCACTCCTAGGTATTTTGCCAAAAGAAATAAAAACATACACACAAAAACATGTAAACAAATGTTCATAACAGTATTACTTGTGATAGCCAAAATAATCAACTGACCTATGATAAATAAAACATAGCATATCCACACAATGGAATATTGTTCCACAATAAAAAGGTACTGGTACTGATACATTATAACATGAGTGAACCTTGAAAACATTATGTTAAGTAAAAGAAGCCATTTATATGAAAAGCCTAGAACAGGCAAATCTAGAGACAGAAATTAGATTAGTGATTCCTTAGGGCCAGGGCTAGCAGGATGAGAGGAAATGGGGAGTGATAGTTAATGGGCATGTCATTGTTCTTAGAGGTGTCAAAAATGTTCTAAAATTAGAGTGTGGTTATGGTTATACAATGCTGTAAATATACTAAAAAACACTGCACTGTATACTTTCACTGAGTCGATTGTGTGGTATATGAATTATATCTCCAGAAAGCTGTTAAAAGAAAATAAAAAGAGGTATAGCAAAAATTCCATTAAACTAAAATGGAATCCTAAAAATGTTCACTTAACTCTAAAGAAGGAAAAAAAAAAATTGGGGGCTAGGTGCAGTGGCTCACACCTGTAATCCCAGAGCTCTGGGAGGCTGAGGCAGAGGATCACTTGAGTCTAGGAGTTCAAGACCAGCCAGAGCAACGTAGTGAGACCCTGTTTCTTATTAAAAAAAAAAAAAATTTTTTTTTAATTAGCCAGGTACAGTGGTTGGAGGTAGGAGGATTGCTTGAGCCCAGGAATTATAGGGTTATAGTAAGCTATGATCATGCCGTTGCATTCACTCAGCCTGAGTGAAAGAGATTCTGTATCTAAAGAAAAATTTTAAAATTAAGATTAAAATTTAAAGAGGTCAAATCAAACAAATATGGTAGACTTAATCCAACCATATCAATAACCACATTAAATGTTAATGAGCTAAAAATGCCTATTAAAAGGCAAAGAGTATCAATATGAATTTTAAAAAGAACCAAATATTCTTTGAACTCCTGGATGAAAAAGAAGAAAAAAAAAAAAGAACCAACTATATGCTGTCTATAAGAAACATACTTTAAAACAAAGCCTCAGAAACATTGAAAATAAAAAGATGCAAAAAAATATATACCAAGCAAAGAGTAAATTAGCATAAGAAAACTAGGGTGTCTAGATTCATATCAGAGTAAGTAGACTTAGATTCATAGTATATTACCAGAGAAAAAGAGGGACGTTTCATAATGACAAAAGGGCCAGAAGTGGCAGTGCACACCTACAGTCCCAACTACTCAGGAACACAGGAGGCTGGGACAGGAGAATCACCTGATCCAGGAGTTAAAGACCAGACAAGGAAACAAAGGAAGACTTCATCTCTTTAAGAAAAAAAAAATTTTCAAACTTCAGTGGCACAAAAAAAAGGAAAAAAAAAATCATAATGATAAAAGGGTCAATTCATCAGGAAGAATGACCATAATAAATGTATATAAGCCTATTTTTTTTTTAAGAGACAGGATCTTGCTCTGTTGTCCAGGCTCGAGTACAGTAGCATGATCAGAGCTCACTGGAACCTCAAATTCCTGGCCTCAAACAATCCTCCCATCTCGGCCTTCTGAGTAGCTGGGACCAATGGCAAGTACCACAATGCCAAGTCAATGAGCCTAATTTTTAAGCCTTCAAAATACATAAAGCAAAAATTTCCAGAATTTCAGCAACCAAAAGAAACATTCACATAAGTTGGAGATTTTAATATTCTTCTCTCAGCAAATAGCAAAACTAGACTTATAAAATCAGTAACAATATAGAAGGTCCTACACTATCAATAACCTTGAACTAACACATTTATAGAACACTACATTCAACAACCACAAAATCCATATTCTTTTTCCCAAGACTAGCATAAGATACTCTGTGCTGGACCATAATACAAGTCTCAATAAATTTCAAAACACTAATATCTTAGCATATGGTCTCTGACCACAATGGAATTAAATTAGAAATTATTAACAATAAGATACCTAGAAAATTCCCATTAATGAAACAACATACTTCTAAATAACCTACAGATCAAAGAAGAGAAATCACAAATGAAATTAGAAAATACTTTGATCTTAATCAAAATACAGCATACCAAAATTTGTAGACTACTATTAAAGCAGTACTAAGAGAAAAATTTACATCTTTAAATGCCCATATTTAAAAGAAGAAAATTATAGAATGTTCTAAGATTCTGACCCAAGAAACTAGAAAAAGAGCAAACCGAACCCAAAGTACAAGGAAGGAAATAAAAATAAGAGCAAAAACCAGTATAAAAGAACAACAATAAGGAAAACACATAAAGGCAAAAAGTGGATGTTTTAAAAAGATTAACAAAATTGATAAACACCCATTACCAATATCACAATTAAAAGAGGCACTATCACTACAGGCCATAGATGTATGAAATGAATAATTAATGAATATAAGGGAGCACGGTGGCTTGTGCCTAATAGTCCCAGCTACTCAGGAGGCTGAGGCAGGAGAATTCCTTGAGCCTAGGAGTTCCAGGCTATGATCGTGCCACTGCACTCCAACTTGGGCATCTCTTTAAAAAAAAAAAAAAGAAGAAGAAGACAATAAACAACTTTATGCCAATAAATCTGACAATTTAGACAAAATGGACAAAGTCCATGAGAAGTATTAATACAACTTACCAAAACTGATGTAACATAGACTAAAATATCATAATAGCCCTAACTCTACTAACTGAATTTCTTATCAAATGCATTCTCACAAGAAAACCACAGGCCCAAAAGGCTTCACTGGCAAATTCTCTCAAACATTTAAGGAATAACTAATGCCTACTGAACATAAACCCTTTCAGAAAATAGGGGAAGAAACATTTACCAACTCATTTTAACGCAAGCATTAATACCTCAAATCAAAATCTAACAAACATAGCATATATGCAAAAATCCTTGACAAAATACTGTACAAATGGAATCCAGCAATACACAGCAAATATGATTCATTATGATCAAGTGAGGTTTATCCCAGGAATGTGAGGCTGTTAGCTCGTCATCATCCATAGTATATGAGGGCAGAAGACATCTATCACAAAAATCTAATCACAGTCCTCAAAACTGTGATAGTTGAATTGAGAGAAAAACAAAGAAATAATGGTAATATCTGTTATTAACTGAGGATTACAAAAGATGCAGTGGGAATGTTAGAGAGAGGAGTGATGAAATCAACCTAACAAAGTTATGAACTTTCAGAGAAAGTGGGCTGAGATGGAGCTTTGGAATTTGTGAGAGAGGGAAGGAGGGGAGTGACACATGTTGGGTAGAGGGCATGGTCATTATACTGAAAATGTGGGGTGGGAACTGTAGGCTGATAGCTGGAGGTGTGGCAGCAGTGCAGGGCTAGAGTTATGAATGGAGTATTACATGCTATGTTAACGTTTCTATCTTGTATGTGGGTATGAGAAGCCAAACAGTTTTGGCAGGGGCCAAATCTTTTCACCACATTAACAGAATAAAGAAGAAAACCTGTATGGTCATTTCAATAAATGCAGAAAAAGCACTTAACAAAAGTGAATATATATTTGTGAAGGGAAAAAACTCAGCAAATTAATAATTAAAGGAAATTTCTTCAATCTAATAATGATATATAAGAAAAATCTACAACTAAAATATCATACTTAACTTCCAAGTACTACTTACCTCAGCAGCAATATTCAACATTTATATGCACTTATTTATTTCCCACTGGTCCTCACAACCACTTTGTTTAAAAAAAAAAAAAAAAAAAAAAAAAAAAAGCAGGAAGTTCTTATTGTCCTAATTGGTATCATAGCAACTCTGGGTCAGAAATGTTAAATTATATATCCAAGTAAGAAAGCTAGGACTGGAATCCAATCTTTGACCCAAAGTACTTTTACACTGTAGTAAGCTGTCTCTTATCTTCAGGCTCATGTCACAGTGGACAATCAGTCCCTCCCACTTTGGTAGCCCTATCAAAGACTGCCTGCTGTGGCAATTCTTTGTAGCACATTGACTGCCACACTGGAAAAAATTTTTTTTTCCTTGAGACCACAGTGTTTTATTACAAAAATAGAATAAAAACTTCAAAAACAAAATGATCCATTCTAATTTAATGAAAAATTAGTTATTTTTTATTGTTTCCTGTATGTGAGTTATATGCAACTTGAAAAATAGCTCAAGCGGCTCCCAAGGTGAAGAGATATATGAGCTACATATGCCTCCAAGGCCCCAGGCTGAAAACTAGTAAGAGTTAAATACAACTCACATGGCAGTTAATGTGCTAGCACAGCCAGTGGTTTAAGTGACTTCAGCAAATAGCTAGATAGATACTCAAACAGCTATTACATTTCATTAGTTAATCAAATTTTCAGAACAAGTACCACTAATGTGGAATGAAAAAATTTAAAAACTCACATTAAGGACCCACAGAAAAACCTCAAAATGGCTGTGCCACAGAGAGGAAAGGGCACAACCACTGGTCTGATGCTTCCCTTCACCAATCTAAAATGCAGCAGATGCAGCGAACAGGTAATTCAAGGCCTTATTTGAATTTATTTCTATTAATAATTTGCTGTCAATGCCTTAACTGAGTAGCTATAAGCTGGAAGCTTAAGACTGTAGCTTCTTAACATAGAAACCAGAGTGAAATGGCTACTTCTGACTTTGTTTCTGATTCATATGAATTTTTCACGCAGGAAAATATAAATATTGCCTTAACATCATTCCACCTGTGATCCACCCCAGCAAGCAAGTTCTACAATGAGGTTAGATTTGCTTCTCTACTGTACAACATGTACTTCACTTCAAAGCACACAGGGAAATACAAGTCACTTCACATAATCTGTTAACAGAACTACAAAAAAAGGAAGAATTTTTCTTTAAACTAGCTTTGGCACCCAGCTGCCTATAGAGCAATCATTTCTATGCATCCTTTTTCGTACCCTTTGGTGTTCACAAAAAGTGAGCATCTGACTGTGCATCATCCTTTGTCTAGGACAAAAACATTAAACAATTAAGATAAAATAATCCTTTTCCACAAATGGAGTTGTCTTCGTGTGAACATCCCAGGTCCTTAGTAAAGCAGTTCATGTTTCATGATAACACAGTGCCCTTTACAGACAAGTTCCTAAAAGGCTTGGTGAATTTCTTATCTGACCTTACTACTGTTGAAAATCAGTGACCACAGAGGTATCTCTCACTGACATTTACAGTGATTGAAGTAAAAATAGGGACCTCTTTTCTTTAAGTGACACGGAAAATTCAAAGGTCATTGGATAATACGCTACCAAATAGAGTGTACTAGTATCTCAGATACTTCTATACCCAAAATGTCTGTTTTCAACAATCTTTGGAAGCATCCTATGAAAACCACTGGATGACCTGAATTTTTAAACAAGCAGTCAACAAAATAGCTTTATCATGACTACTTTCTGAATAAGCCAATATTATAATTTCAAACTTCCCTTTAACACCAAAAAGAATTCAGAAATGTTTAGACATTCTAATAATGTCTATAAAACTAAGAAGCCATCTAAGAATTGATTTAATTCTTTTCTTATTAATCATTTAAGAAAAAAAGTAATGGAGGTTATCAACATAATTTAGAATTCTCTCATCATTACCTTATCATGTAACCATGTTGAGCAAACTGTATCAATCCACCTAACTTCACAATACCACTGTCAAATCTAATTTCATAGAGAAATAAAAAAAGAAAGATTCAAAAATCAAGGAATGATAATCTCACCCAATCACTTTCTAACATGCTTTTTTAAAGCACCCCTCTAGCTGAATAATTCAATGAACTCTCCCACCATAAGCGGTACAGAGCAGAATGCATACAACATATTTTCTATCTCTACTAGCAACAGTTCAATAAAATTTCAAAGCTCTGAAAACAGTGTAATGTTAGAATAAAGTTCCATTTACCCATCCTTAAGGCTTATTACTAAGAAGTATTTTTAAGTAAATTCTGGAGCATGAAAATCACACATCATAAGTAGCCTTGCTCTCTGTAGTCACAGCCAGAGGAGCAAAGGCTTATCTGTAGCCAGATAAGTTATTTTATAACTTGTACACAGAAATGCTAACAAGAGTTTAACCCACACAAGTCTTACTTTCTTCATCTGTGAAATGGGGAGAGCCATATCACATTAGAGGATTCAATCAAATAAGTGTTTAAAGATCCTGAAACAGTGCTTTTCACTGTACCCTAAGTAAATTATACTCATTTGCTACTCAAGCCCTCTGTCATGCTATTCCCTCTGCCAGGAATGCCTGTCCTTCTCCTCATCCCTTCTTTTTATTTTTAATGCTATTCCCTCTGCCAGGAATGCCTGTCCTTCTCCTCATCCCTTCTTTTTATTTTTAAACCACGACCATTCTTCAGGGTCCTTTTCAAGTCATTCCTGATACCTGCCTTATCTATGACACCAAGATGACCATTCTCATCTTTGAAATTCAATTGTTTATTTCTTATAACTTTCATCATGCTATTTAAATAGACACTATTCTCAATTTTACTTAACATTTTACTTGCATATGTCATAAATCTTAAGCAGAACAGAAGTTTCAAGCCTTCATGGAATATCATCTCATCCTTCTATGTCAACTTCAACACCTATCAGTGCTTCATAGAAACTAAGCCACATCTTGTAAATAAATGCCATATGAATGAGTGAACAAAAAAGATACAAAAATTACAAGCTGTTCTGTTTGAAAAAAAAAAATGGGTGAAAAAGGTGGATGAGGTGGCCCTTAGTAACAGAGAAGAGTAAATTTATAGCATATGCTGTAACTAAAATCTAAATCTAGTTTATCTTAGGGGGAAAAAGCTAAATGAATATCCTCTGGGCATTAACACCACTGCAAACAAGCCACAAACACGGGAAGACATAATGTAATCAATTCTTTACTCAAAATGACACCTCCTATAATTTTAGCCACTTCTACAGATAATATAAAATTTGACAGCTATTCTCAGGTCTGAATTAGTATTCTGCTTTTTCTTAACTCATTGTATTTCTAAAGAGCCAGCCAGCAGGGGGAGTGCAAGTTCATTAACACTATAGTTAAAATACTTGTGGCTAACAAATTTTTAAAATTCTGGAAATTTTTTCTAAAAAATTAAACTTCTGAATATAAGCCATAAAAATCACTGGAGCCCATGTGGTTTTAAATTATAATATTTTATATTATTCCTCTATACCATATAAATACTCCATAAACTACCACCTTATTTTAACTTGAATCCTTTTTGGGATCCAAGTACAATTCAAATAAAACAACCATACACCTTTTTTTTTTGAGACAGGGTCTCACTGTATCACCAGGGATAGAGTGCAGTGGCATCATCACAGCTCATCGCAACTTCAAACTGCTGGGTTCAAGGGATCCTCCCACCTCAGCCTCCCAAAGTACTAGGATTAAAGGTGTCAGCCACCACACCCACCCAATACACCCTTTTTAAAGACAGAAAAATAAATCAATATTAATCAAAGTTCAAATGACAATGGAGAAAAACTGCTACTTTCTAAAATGTTACCCAAACTGACTGAGGTACTAGCCCTGTAATCCCCACAAGGCAGCCATCAATTCAATACTCACCTATTATTGAAACCATAGCCTCAACTGCAGGTCTCCAGGCTGAGGCTATCATGCCCCTCCCCAATAAGCAACCCTCACTTTTAGTCTGTGACCATAAGAAATAAAAATAGATCATAAGATAAGAAAACAGGATCCTGAGAATTTCTAAAATACAATTTAAGGAGCAGCACCATCTCTGCTGACCATTACAGACAGTCATAGCTACAAATGGGGGGGAGAGATGTGGAGAACAAAAGGATCAGCAATAGAAAATACTGAAGGTCAAGTCCAAATTGCCAAACACAGAACACTCAGATAAAATTCACTTTAAGCAGAAGTGTGCCAGGATCGGCTATCTTTAATATATTTAAAAAACTAATGAAATAGATAGAACCTAAATGTAAATTTGCTCTGTTCCACTAAAAAGTACTTCTATACACATTAACATATTTGATCCTTACAACAACACTTCTGTAAAGCAGGTAATGCTCAGTTTACAGTTAAGAAAACTGAGATGTGTCTTATACAAGGTAACAAACCTAACAAGAGGCAGAGTCAAGATATTAACTTGGGCTTTCTGGCTAAAGTCAAAGTTCTCT